>NC_053393.1:209315620-211715620 GCF_905171765.1 Bufo bufo
CAGTATATATATATACTACATTACACTTACCTGATATACATACTATGTAGACTACACTTATCGCAAATATACACTAGACTATTCTTACTCTATATATACATTACATAGAGTACATGTACCCTAAATATACACTATATACATTATACTTGCCTTATACATACACTATATACTGTACACATACCTTATACACTAAATATTGGTGACACACACCCTATACAAGCACTATATACATGATATATACACCATATACTCTACACATACTCAATATACAGACTAAGTATAAAGATTACACCTATATACACACTACAGAGACTACACTATATATATACTATATACACTACATTAATCCTATATGCTGACACTATATAGATTACTTATCCTATATACACACACTATATACACTACACTTACCTTATATACAGACATTAAATAGATTACGCTTATCCTATAAGCACACTATATAGAATATACCTGTCCTATGTACACACTATGTAGAGTACACTTACCTTACACATTCACTATAAACACTACACTTACCCTAAACACACACTATATACACTATACATTCACTATATATATACTACACTTACCCTATATACAGGCAATATATAGATTAATTATCCTATATATACACACTAAATGCACTACACTTACCGTATATACACACTGCATTGATGAGACACATCATATGCATACACTATATACACTAAACCTACCTAATATACAGAACCTATATAAATTACACTTATTCTATACATACAATATATACATTACATTTACCCTACATATACTATATATACACTACACTTACCCTATATACAGACACTATATAGAATAACTATCATATATGCACACTATATGCACTACACTTACCGTATGTACACACCATATAGACTACATATACCATATACATACAATATATATATTACACTTAGCCAATATACAGGCACTGTATAAATTACACAACACTTAGCCTATAAAAACACTATATATACTATACATACACTATATACTCTACACATACTCAATATACAGACTAACTATAAAGATTACACTTATCTTATATATAAAACTTAAAGACTACAGTTATCCTATATATACACTACATAGACTACACTATATATATGCTATATACAGTACACTTACCCTATATATAAACTATATACACTACATTTATCCTATATGCAGACACTATATAGATTGCTTATTCTATATAAACGCTAAATATACTACACTTACCTTATATGCAGACATTAAATATATTACGCTTATCCTATAAGCACAGTATATAGATTACACCTATCCTATGTACACTCTATGTAGACTACACTTACATTACAAATACACTCTATTCACAACACTTACTGTGTGTACACACTATATTAACTACACATACCCTATACATGCACTATATACACTAGCCTTATCCAGTATGCAAACACATTATAGATTACACCAATCCTATATACACATTACATAGACTACACTTACCTACAAATACACTAAAATCGTTGCACTTACCGTATAATACAATATATACACTACACTTACCCTATGCACAAACACTATAAAGATTCACTTATCCTGCATACACACTATGTAGACTACACTTACCTTATATACACACCCTAGGTAGACTACACTTCCCTTATATACACACACACTATGTAGACTACACTTCCCCTATGTACATACGGTACTACATTTACCATATATAGAAACTTTATAGACAATACTTACCCTATATATACACTACATTTATTATAGTTACCATATACATACACTATATACACTACACTTACACTATATACAGACACTATATAGATTACACTTATCCTACACACATGTGCTATATACACTACGGTTATCCTATATACACTATTACACTACACCTTATTCATACGCTATATACACTTACCCTATATACAGACTAACTATAAAGATTATACCTGTCCTATATACACAACATAAAGGCAACACTTATCCTATCCTGTGGTCCGTGAGAAGGTTCTCTGTGAAGACTGCAGAGACTGAAGATTGTGTCTGAATTAAAAAGAAAACATGACATAAATATTGGAGCAGTTGTTGGACTCTTTAACACATACTGTCTATCAGGATGGACCCCGTGTCTCAATTTTGTATCAAACAACGAGTGACCCCAATGTCCATTGTAACTTGTCACACCTCACCTTTCATTTGCTAAGTGAACTGGACAACTGCAACTTCTGATACTCACTCATTTCCCACATTCTGTCATTTTCTGTGAGTTTGTTGATGTCGTCACATAAAAAATGTACATGTAGTCTCAGCCCAATGGAGATTCTTAAAGGGTTGCAAAAAGAAGTATAAAAAGTATTCCCAAATCGTGCACCGAGACCCTAATTAGCATATTCATTAAGATATCTCTGCAACAGCAATTTGGGTAATAAAAGTATCAAGCATATTTATATTTTTTATTCACATAGCCGTATCAGGACTTGTCTTTTGCAGTACAAGATGTACTTTCTAATGGCGCCATTTATAGTTGCATACAATGTGAATGGGAAGCGGAAACAAATTTCAAATGGGGTGGAATTATAAAAAAATAAACAATTCTGCAACATTTATATTCGTTTTTTTTAACACCATTTCCTATGCATTAAAACTGACCAATTATTTTTATTCTTGGTCATTATGATTACATTAGTCCCAGGTGCCTGCAGTTTAAAACAGAAGGCACCTGGCGGATATCGCGCCCGCTCTGCTCATGCGGTTTTTGTTGCAGGAGCGCACAGAAATCCGTACAGAAATTTGTGCTGATTTTCTGCACCTTAGCCTACACCTGTGTACAGGCACCCTAAGGCTTGGAGGGGAGAATGCAAATTAACTCATACCAGCCCAACCAACTATCTGAATAAAAAATTACCCTTTTTGGGAGGGTTTTTCCGATATTTATATGACTGTGCCTATAGTAATACAGCAAGATTTGCATTTAAGGGTTCAATCCAAAAAAGCTGGTTTCACAAGCTAAGGCCTCATGCACACGACCAAGAATTTTCACATTTTAAGTCTTCATTCACACAGTCAGTGTTTGGTCAGTGATTTCCATCAGTGATTGTGAGCCAAAACCAGGAGTGGATCCTACACAGACATAAGGTAGAAGGGAAAGATCTGCGCCTGTTCTGTGTTTTGGACCCGCACTTGGTTTTGGCTCAAAATCACTGATGGAAATCACTGACCAAACACTGACTGTGCCAATAAGGCCCTAATGCAATCATCTGCAGTGTCTTTATACTTCACCGTTCTTTAGGTAACTTCACCACAAGTGTTGTAGACCTGACCAAAAGTCCTATTTTCCCTAGACACATAATAAACCGTTCAAATTTAGGGAAAACGCTAAACATCTTTCCCTGTTTTATTGTATTTATTGTAGCTTACTAAAAACACACCAGTTTTATACGGAGATATCCCGCACCTGAATATAACAGTTAGATATATCTCAGTATCTTACCCCAGAAATCCCATCGTGAGCAGTGGGCGTAAAAGCAGCTCCTCCGGGTGTCTCCGAAATTCATCACTAACCATAAAATCAGTTTCATCTCCCAAGGAGCCAACTGATGATTTTTAGATTCAAGCCGACCAACAGCTGTTTACTGCAGTTGCCATGGTGATGTCAACATCAGAGTTAAAGGGGACATTACCTTCCTGATCACTTTTTCTTTTCAAATACTAATCTTGATGAATTCCTGCACTTATGTCAAATGTGAATGAAATCCAATAATCCAGATTTTTTTTTAATTAGTGGCAATCTCCAACGGGATCTTAGTGCTGGAGTGCCTGTTAGGCCAGGTTCACATCACCGTTTAGCTTTCCGTTCTTTTAAGCATCCGTTATGCTCAGTTATGCGCGTGTTGCATCCTTTTTAGCCATTTCCATCTGGGATCCGTTATTTTAGAGGGAAAAAATTCCTACATTTTTTTAAGTCTAAAATAACGGAAATGGCTAAAACGAAGGCAACATGTGCATAACAGATGCTTAAAATACATGTGAACTCAGCCTTAGGCCTCATGCACACGGCCGTTGTGCGGTCGTTCCGTGCATTGGGGACTGCAATTTGCGGTCCCTAATGCACGGGCAATGTCCGTTACGGTGGCCATGACGAGACCTATTCAACTTCAATTCCTTTGCTGTCTGGATTCATTTTTCCATCACATTATACACTGCTTTTTCCCATGGTTATGACCACCCTGTAAACCATCAGTGGTGGCCCTGCTTGCACACTATAGGAGAAAGCACCAGCCTATGTGAGTTTCCACAGTCCTGGTCACCAGAGAGGATTACAGGGTGGTCATAACCATGGTAACGAGCAGTGTATATGTAACGCCCCAGAGTGGCATTACCACTTCTTCACGCCGCTACTATCTCTAATGTGCTAATATCATGTCATCTTGTGTATTTATTTCAGGTCCACTACACTGTGCATTTCTAATATTTGCAACTGTTGTGTTTAAATACAATTTGCCTGGTTTACCAGCAGGTGGCATCAAATACGGCAGAGCTATAGTTAGGTAGAATGGAGCTTTCCATTCTATACCCCCTCGGTGGAGGAGTGGGCCAGTCCCACTTCCTGCAGGAAGGGTGGGGATTAGTGAGAGTCAGTTCCAGCTTACCCCCTGCCAAGGGAGGGTGTGCTGGGCACGTCTCTCCTGAACATGCCCAAGCCAAGCCATCCAGAGCACCTTTAGCTCTGCTGGACATGGAGGCCAAAGCTTGAAGCCTCAGGAGCCAGGAGGAGTATTTCCTTGCCAAACATAGAGTCAGACTACTAAGTGTTGTGCAGCATAAAGAAGAAGCAAAGTTATACAGCCAGCCTGCTAGTACAGCAGAGCCAGAGAGCAACAAATGTAGCAGTGATGAGTTTGCCTGCCAGAGTCTTAATGCTAAAGCCTGCTGGGACCAAGGCAAAGTTGGAACTGCATCTCAAGATCTGGACTCAAGTTATTATTTTATCCCTCAACTATTTCCCCTATTTGTTTGCTTCGTAGCCAACGCCTTTGGTCCAGCCGTATCCAGGTAGGAGCACCGTGACACTCACACCTCACATAAAGGGACATTTTAGGCCACCCTATACCACTCGGCCATTCCTACACCTGGGACGCGACATAGAGGGCCCTGTGGCGCGGCCGCTCATTGCATATTTTGTGATACTCACCTTATCCACTTGCACACAAAGAGACAGTAACTCCTCTTTTGATTAAAGAGGTTCTGTCGCGCTGGGAGCGTGCGATGACGTCATCATGCTGAGCACCGGTCCTTCGGCAGGTCCTTTTCATTCAATAGAGGAGCAAGAGGAGGAGGTGAGTATATATATTTTTTCTTCTTTTTTTTGCTGAAATGAAACATTACAGCAGGGAGCCACTATGGGGCATTATTACTGCAGGGGTCACTATGGCAAACATTATGGGCCACCATGGGGAACATTAGTACTGCTAATGGCCACTATGGGAGAAATTATTTCTGCCGGGGGGCACTATGGGGGATATTATTACTG
Organism: Bufo bufo; assembly: GCF_905171765.1. Taxonomy (NCBI): domain Eukaryota; kingdom Metazoa; phylum Chordata; class Amphibia; order Anura; family Bufonidae; genus Bufo; species Bufo bufo. The sequence goes on from NC_053393.1 coordinate 209,321,151, forward strand.
CTGGGGGCCACTATGGGGAACATTATTACTGCTGGGGGGTATTATGTACACTGAGGGCACTGCAGGGGTTGGGATCTTTGTTTAAAAGAAAAAAGCCATTTTTAACAGCCGTGAATAACAGATGCAAAACGGGCATTAAAAACGGACAGACAGACAAAAAATGGATGCACAAATTGTTGGAAAATGGCCACGAAAAACTGACAGTGTGCCTTAAGCCTCATTTACACATCCGTGCTTAAATCTGTGAAAAGGAGGTCAGTGATGCCTCCATGAAGATATCTGTGAAGGATCCATGTGTGGTCCGTGTGTGCATATTTTGCTGTCCGTGTGTCATCCGTGTTTCACTGACACTGCACAGCTGAAAAATAATTTTCAAAGCATCTCTTCCTAATGATCCCTGAAACCCTGTTGGATCCGTGTCGCATTCGTGGTTTTCACAGATACATAGACTATAATGGGCATGATGAATCCGTAAACACGAACAAAGTAGAGCATTTATCCGTGCTGAAAACACAGACCCACGGACCGTGCTAAAATTCTGATGTGTGAATACACACATTAAAATGAATGAGGACGTGAGCTGTCCGTGGAGAACATGTACAGCGCACATACGTGGAACACTGAGGTGTGAATGAGGTTTTATAGAGCTCAGAGCGTTTAGGATTGTACGTTAACAGAATTCAGACATGTCGGTTCAGCATGTTAGGGATCAGCTCCCTGAAAAGATTGCACTGAAAGGCTCAATGGCCTTGTGTAATTTCCACTAATTAGTAGCTACAGTAGATGCATTTCTCCAGTGTGGAAATGGGGCAGTTTTTTCCTTTGTAACTTAAAATGTATTTCACACCTCCACTAGGTGGCAGCAATGTACTGGTTACCTTTTCATATGACAGAAAACACAACACAGGTGTGAATACAGCCTTAGGCCTAGTTCACACGAACGTATGGCTTTCATAGTTTTTTGCGGTCCGTTTTTCACGGATCCGTTGTTCCGTTTTTGAGTTCCGTTGTGTTTCCGTTTCCTTTCCGTTTTTACGTTCCGTTTTTCCGTATGCCATGTACAGTATACAGTAATTACATACAAAAAATTGGGCTGGGCATAACATTTTCAATAGATGGTTCAGCAAAAACGGAACGGATACGGAAGACATACGGATGCATTTCCGTATGTGTTCCGTTTTTTTTGCGGACCTATTGACTTGAATGGAGACACGGAACGTGATTTGTGGCCAAATATAGGACATGTTCTATCTTTGAAAGGAACGTAAAAACGGAAATACGGAAACGGAATGCTTACGGAACACATTCCGTTTTTAATGCGGAGCCATTGAAATGAATGGTTCCGTATACGGACCGTATACGGAACACCAAAAAACGGCCCGTACACTCGCAAAAAAAACGTTCGTGTGAACTAGACCTTACCATAACTTGTTAACCCCTTCTCACCCTGTGACATTTTAATACATCATGGGAACTATGTAGTTCCAGCCAATTGACATAATAGCAGAAGTTGTTCCTGTGTGGTCGCTGTGGGAGGCCAGTTTTGACTGAAAACCAGGCTCCAGGGCTGGCTGTTTAATGCCTTGGATGCTGCAAACAATAGCAACCGTATCATCTAAGGAGTTTAAGAGACGAAAGGGGCTTCCTATGTCAGCACGTTGCAACAAAATTCTGTAGTGCCATTAACAAAGGCCTCCAGGTCAGACATGTGCAGAAGTGTAATAGCACCTATGGCAGAGTCTAATAGTATACTTTTTTCTTTGTATTTCCCGGCCTGACCACGGTCATCTTAAAGGGGTTGTCTTACTTCCGCAAATAGCATTTATTATGTAGAGGAAGTTAGCACAAACCACTTACTAATTTATTGTCATTATCCATATTGCTTCGTTTGGCTGGACTCATTTTTCCACATTTCACATTATACACTGCTCTTTTCCATGGTTATGACCACCCTGAAATCCATCAGTGGTGGCCGTGCTTGCACACTATAGGAAAAAGTGCTGACCTACATATTTGGTGGTTGGTACCGTAAGACCTAACATAGGCTAGTGCTTTTTCCTATAGTGTGCGAGCACGACCACCACCACTGATGGATTGTAGGGTGGTCGTAACCATGGAAACTAGCAGTGTATAATGTAATGGAAAAATGAATCTAGCCAGCAAAGGAGGTAATATGGTGAATCACACTACATTAGTAAGTGCCTTGTATTTACTTTCTCTACATAAGAAATGCCACTTGCTGAAGTGAGACAACCCCTTTAAGCCTAATTCACATGTCAGCATACCTCTCAACTTTTTGGACTTGATCTGGCGGGTTAGGCGGGCGTCCCCTTCCTCCCTCTACAGATGGTGAAGCTCCAGGTCTCCAGACACATCAAGCATTGCTCTGCAAATGGCCGTTTGTCCTCCTGTTATGGAACCTTCATCTGTGGGTTCTTTATGTCATAGACCTATGCATCTATGACATCAGCAGCACAGTTGCCATAGTTACTACAGGGGCTTATTATTGATACCTACCTCATGCACTTTAACTGTGAAGACAGCCACAGTGGTCCCAAGTATTAACCTTTTCTTGACTGACTGGAGACTCTACAATATACTTGTCACTAGAAAGGCCCCTAATCACTATGGCATTTAAAAGCTGCCCTAACAATAGTAAGTTAGGGAGTGTAATGACAGATTTGAGGTGTAATATGCACACCCATGCCCTCAAGTCCATTTGCTACATCTGAATTTACGCAGATTCCAGTGGACTTTTCCTTTGGTGCCAATAAGTAGCGATCGACCAAACTATCACATTAACAAGATTTTAGTATAACCAGTTTCTTATACATTGTCTTTGAAATGACCAATACCTCATCTAAAAAAAATCAGCATGGAAGCTTCCACAAAGAGTACACATTCAAAACGAATAGGAATCAGGATTGGTACAGAGAAGAATTAAGGGGGTCATTTATCAAACTGGTGTAAAGTAGAACTGGCTTAGTTGCCCATAGCAACCAATCAGATTCCTCATTTCATTTTCCAAAGGGGCTGTCCAAAATAAAAGATAGAATCTGATTGGTTTAATTTATGCTACAGATTTCCACTGTATATTTCACCGTTTGCAATGCGTAGGGTTAGATCTTTGGTAAATCCGCACCGAAATCCACTGTGGAATGTCAGCAAAATCTGCAGCAAAATGTCCAAAATTTCCAAGAAAGGGACCCTGTCACACACAGCCAGGAAAGGGGGAAGTGGCCGACGTTGGGCTGCTCTCTCCTTTCACTTTAGTAGGCGAGCTCCGCTCTTTTCGGATGTGACATTTTTGATATGGATATGCCGTTAATGGGCAGATATTTTACCCCGCAGGTTTTGTCTATCAATCTGAAACAGTTGGTTTCCAACCACATATTTACTATGCTTTTCTGTGCTTCTATAGGAACTCGACTTTATGGATTAAACACACAGCAGCCATAGCATCACCAAAATTTATGATGCAGCGACCAAGCAGGTTCCATCACCAACCACACAGAGACGGTTACAACAGTCTTCCTATCTGCGTGGCATGCCGGTGGACATCAGGCTGATAGTTAAGGCAAGAAGCTTTCAGGATACAAGCCCCAGACCAGCGTCCCAGATGGAGAAACCAAGAGTCAACAGAATCAGCTGAATCTGGGAGGCTGTGTGGTGATAGGAACATCTATTTTTTGATCCAATTCAATTATGCTAATACCAGATGTTGGGTCAACTGGGCCATTATGGTATTGTTTAATAAGATAAGCACCAATCTTCACACAAGCAAATCACTTAATCCCATGGAAATGTATGGAGGTCTAGAGATAAAGGGACAGATTTATCATTAGCTCAAGTCAGAATAATGGAGTGAAAAAGTCGCACATTTTTGCGCAATCGCTTAAACTGCGCAAAAACTTGCGACTTTTATTTGCTCTTCGTTCATCTCTACACCCGGGACCCCCGCCGATCATCTGTTTGAGAAGGCAGTAGTGCCACAGCTTTCTCTCAGCTTTCCCTAGGCCATGTAACATCACATTCATTGGTCACATGGCCTAGGCGCAGCTCTATACAATGTACAGCGCTCTGATTGGTAAACTGTGAGAAGGTCTGTTGCAGAAAACCACTTTAATGTGTAGAGGCTGACTCAAGGAGGAAGATGTTGAGCCAGACTGGAATTATCAGATATACAACTACATTAGGCATATTAATCCTAACATCTCCTTTTAGAGATGGATTGCACAAGGTATTAAATCATTAGTTGATATACAGTATGTACTAATTTAGTTATATACCTTTAATAGGGTATTGCGGTAGGAAAAAGTTATCAGATCAGGTTGGTGGGGGTACTACCAGTGGGACCCCCACCAATCACAAGAACAGGGCCCTGTACCCCCGGCAAGCCCCCTGCTGCTCCCCTGAAATGACCTGCGCGGCCGGTCGCACAAGCGCACGGCCGCTCCATTCATTTCTGTGGGTGTTCCGGAGATAGCCAAGCACTGTACTCGCCTATCTCCGGAACTTCCATAGAAATGGATAGAGCAGGATAACTTTCACCTACTGGAATACCCCTTTAAAAAGTTTTAGCCAAAGGCCTCTGATTTGTTAGCATATCTTCAGATAAAGGGCTTGTTCACACAAACGTGCCGTGTTTTGCGGTCCTCAAATTGCGGATCCGCAAAACACGGTTGGTCCTTTATAGAAATGCCTATTCTTGTCAGCAAAACGGACAAGAATAGGACATGATATATAATTTTTGCAGGTCTACGGAACGGAGCAACGGATGCGGACAGCACACGGAGTGTCTTGGCGCTAACATCGACCTGTAAGGCTGAGTTCATACTTGAGTTATTTGGTCAGTTTTGGCCTCGTAACTGCCCAAATAAGTGAAGTGTGCAGTGATTCTAAGAGTGACGCCTGTCATCTGCATGTCATACGAACTCACAGTATTATTTCACTACCAAAGCAGACTCCATATGTGTGTAACTGCAAGGCACAGTGTTCTACACCACTATAAAGGCTCTCTGCAGCCAGGAAATAGCAGTTTTTTTTACGTACCGTAATTCGCAAATTTTTTCAAACAAATGTGGCGAAACGGCAAATCGAATTTTTGAAAAATTCACTCATCTCTAGTTGCCAGGGGAGAAAGGTCAGCCTTTCAAATGGGAGACTATTTTGTTGCTTTCCAGTCTTCTGGACTCACAAAGGAGTGTCTTCGGCTCCTATACACTGGGCATTCCATGGCTGGTTTCATGATCCTCCCACCAATTGGTCCAGCAATTTCATTAATTCCTCTTATTAAAAATGTGATATAGCAATATATATGTTAAATTAAAAATATCAATGTTTAAGACCCTGAAGCACAAAAACACTTTTATATTGATTCATCCAAACAAAACTAAATAAAAAAAATAACAAAAAGGAGGACAAAATTTTCTTTGGGCAAAAACACTTGTCTCACTTCAGCAAATGGCATTTATCATGTAGAGAAATTTAATACAAGGCAATTAGTAGCTTAAGGCTGACATGTCAGCCTGCATTTGTGGGAGGGGCGTAGGCGCACTTAAAAGGAGGCACGCCCTCTCCTCATGTGCGTGCGTTTTCGGCGCCCTGTACTGCCGTGCTGCTCAACAGGTAAGTTTCTGCGAGTCCTCCACCGATGCTCGTCGCTCGCTCCGGCTTCCAGGGTAAGTTAAGTGCTATGTTCCCGAACCCCCTCCCGGGCGTGCTTCTCCTCCTCCGCCCGGTGCAAATCTCTACCCACCTTCTACTCCAGGTGGTGCGGCCGGCGCGGTCCACGCTTCCGGCGCCGGCATGCGAAGGTCACGTGGGACGCCGGGCAGCGTCTCCGTTGCCTCGGCAACGGAGCCGGCGTCCCGGCCTGCGTCACGTGACGAGCTCCCCCTCTCGGCTCCGGGCACCGCAGCGGCTTGCTGTCATTCCTGGTCCGTCCCTGTCACCCAGGGGTTGGTTCCGTCCTGGGCCAGGGCCGCGTCGGGGGTGCCGCTTCCATTCCACCGCAGCTGCTGGCCGGCGGTTGTTAGTGTCAATAAAGTTATAAAAAAAATTAAAAATAAAAAAATACACACTTAAATCTTCTACGGCACCCGGGTCTTCAGGCGCTGGCGATCTCCCTCCCCTGTTGTCACGTGGCCGGCTGTCTCTCAGGCTCCCTCTCCCGGGCCCGGTCTGCACGGCGTCCCTGTTGCTCGGCACCGTTGACGTCCTCCCCCCTGCTGTCACATGGCCTAGCTGCCTCGGGCTCCCTCTCCCAGGCTCCGATCTGCGCCCCCCTTTCTGGCTCCTGTCGCATCGCCGGTCCTTCACTTGCCCTGCACACTCAGTGGGGGTGGGGCGGTGCCGGTGGTGCAGCGGGGGGGGGGGGGGTTTGCTCTCATTCCTGGTCCGGCTCTGTCGCCCAGGGGTTGGGTCCGTCCTGGGCCGGGGCCGCGCCGGGGGTGCCGCTTCCACTCCACCGCAGCTGCGGGCCGGCGGCCGGTGGTTGTTAGTTTCAGTAAAGTTAAAAAAAAAAAAAACATTTAAAATCTTGAACGGCACCTGGGTATCAGGCGCTGCTGTGGTAATACGCAAATCACCAGGAATGTCAGACCGTGTCTGTCATCCTAGTTCATTACCATTTTTCCTCCCTAGACACAATTAAATTATTAAATCACTTACACATGTCAATTCCTTTGGCGGGCACATTCTGGTCTGCATATCCTCCCCTTCACGTCATCTATCGTTTTGCAGACCCCGGTTGAAGCGTCACTGTAGCGGCTCTCGTCAGCCAGGTTGCCCTCATTGGTGTCGTCTGATCCAACCACCGCTCTGTCACTTCACCAAATCCACGGATACTTCCGGTAACTGCTGCTCTTCCCGCACACTTGCCGTGTCTCAGTCCACGCTGCAATACAAACTTCCAAACCCTCTTGTCGCCCGCGTCAGGGTCACTTCCTAGTCTCAGGGTGGTCCCCAGTCACGGCCCAGATCACGTCCCGTCTATTGCACCATGTTTGCTTCACTATCTTGTCGGTCGATAGCACGCTGTCACTGTTTCGTGTCGGGCCTGGGTGTCGATGGTCGATCCTCGCCTCTTGCCATCCACGGCCTGTTTTTCCGGGCGTTCGCTCCGTCTTCCCCTTTGGCCTGACACCTTCAGATGCGCGTGTTGTTGACTTTTCTGCTTGGCACGCTCCAGGTTTTCCGTTCACGTCCCACCATGTCGGGTGCCAACCACGGTTCAGGTTCACGGTTGTTGTTCATGTATCATCAGTCACCCGTCACTTTCAAACTCACGTCAATTTCTGTTGCCAGTCACGTTTCAAACGGCTCACATATTGCAATGTTTCAATTGTTGCCTGTTACGTTTCAGGCTTACGTTTTCTTTTCTGTTGCCTGTTACGTTTCAGGCTTACGTTTCTAATATATCATGTTGCCTGTTACGTTTCAGGCTTACGTTTTCTTTTTCTGTTGCCTGTTACGTTTCAGGCTTACGTTTTCTAATATATCATGTTGCCTGTTACGTTTCAGGCTTACGTATCCACTGTACCACGACTGTTGCCTGTTACGTTTCAGGCTTACGTTTTCATTTATCTGTTGCCTGTTACGTTTCAGGCTTACGTTTCTAATATATCATGTTGCCTGTTACGTTTCGGGCTTACGTATCCACTGTACCACGACTGTTGCCTGTTACGTTTCAGGCTTAAGTTTTTTAATTTATCATAGGTTGCCTGTTACGCTTCAGGCTTACGTGTTATTTTCTTTATCTGTTGCCTGTTACGTTTCAGGCTTACGTTTTAAATTTATCTTCTGTTGCCTGTTACGCTTCAGGCTTACGTTTTAAATTTATTTTCTGTTGCCTGTTACGCTTCAGGCTTACGTTTCAATTCATCATCTGTTGCCTGTTGCGCTTCAGGCTTACGTGTTTTTACTTTTCAGGTGTTGCCTGTCACGCTTCAGGCTTACGTTTTCATTGATCATCTGCTGCCCGTCACGCTTCGGGCTTACGTTCATGTCACGCCGTGTCTGCCACCGGCTGCGCATTGATGTACGTTTCCGGTTTCCGTTGCTTCTTACGTTTAGGGTGCACGTTCATCACTTCTCATGCCATGGTTTATCGCGCTCAGGCGTACATAGATCTTTTATCTCTTCCAGTGTCCATACCACTCAAGGTCTTACGTGGTATTATTTATTTTCTGTTACCTGTCACTTGAGGTTCACACTGTTAATTTACTGTTTCTGTCGCCTGTCATGTTTTAGACTCGATTCGGTAGTCCTTTCTCCGGTACGAATTCAGGTTTGATGTTTGTTTTCTCTTCAGTTTTCATTTTCCCTGTCTGGGGCCAAGTACGGTTAGCCTTCTCACGTCATTTCACGCTTAGTCTATGGTCCCGCCGTTCAGAGCACTAGACACTCGCTAGTCCTCCTTTAACCACCATTCACGACTCGGGTGTCACTTGCAAGGTACGGGGCTTCCTGGTCAAATGTTATTTTCTATTTGTCACTTCGCAGCTGCAGTATGTTGCATATTTCCAACATCAAAGAAGCCCTATCGGTACCGGAAACACCCGCATCCGAGCGGCCCCTAAGGAGTTGGTCAATTCCGAAGTTGTTTGCGGAGCTTAACCGGAGAGGGATCCAATACCCTGCCTCCGCCGTAAAGCAGAGCTGTATAGGCTACTGATGGCTGAACCAGCAGCCCCGGACTTGGAGCAAGTCTCCATGTCCACCCTTCAGGTGTCCCTGACGCAGCTACATGCTGGGATGAACTCCGTCGCCTCCTTAGTTTCGGACGTCCAATCCAGACTCCTGGCCGTCGAGTCCTACCGGGGGCTGCCACCTGACCGGTCCACTCTAGCCTTGCCAATAACCTCCACCCCAGGGCCCGTTCCCCCAGGTAAGGTTCCGTACGCCCCCGAGATTGCTCCCTCACTTTTCATTCCCTGCCACATCCAAACTGCTTGTCATTACAAGAAATGTAGGGCCCTTCATGCATGCGCTGCATGTTTCAGGGCTCACCCCCAGATGATGTGTCATCAAGATCCAGGCCATCCTGTCCAAGCGGGGTCAATGTGGTTCTGCTCGAATCCAAGCCTCTTGGGAGGGTCTCAATCTTCTGTCGGCAATCGGGGATCCCAAGCCGGTGGGGACTCTGATCAGGTCAGAATTGGACAAGGGGTTCCTCATCGGTCCCTTTGCCTTCGCGCCGTTTGACCTCTGGAGGATACTCCCCATAGGTATCGTGTCCAACAGTGTAGCAAAAAAAAAAAAAGGGTCTAATTTCTGTCTTGTCTGCATCTCACGGCGGCAGCACACCCAGTCTAAACTCCTTGGTGCCCTCCAAGGAGTTTTCAATGAGTTACGCCTTCATGGACGAGGCCATCCAACTCATTCTTCAGGTAGGTTGGGGGGCATGGGTGGCCAAGGCGGACATCACTGATGCCTTTAAAATTTGCTGCCATCCATCCACAGCCTGGAGGTTCCATGGCATCAAGTGGCAAGACCGGTATTTCCTTGCCAATCGCCTGACGTTCGGGTCCAAGAGCAGCCCCTGGCTGTTCAATCAGTTCGCGCAGGCGTTGCATTTGATCCTGATCAACCACTGCGACTGTCCTCTGGTCATCCATTACTTGGATGACTTTCTTCTAATCGAAAGCCCAGTCTGCCAGCCGAGCAAGCTCCAGGCGCTGCCCCAGCGGTTTGCTCAAATCAATGTTCCAGTGGCACCCGCAAAGACAGAAGGCCCTAAGACGGTAATCACCTTCCTAATGCGGCCGCAGACGCCTTGTCCCGCTTTAATTTCAAAATTTTCTTTCAGGTCACACCAGAGGCAGACTGAGTGGGGCTCCCTCCTCCGATGTATCAAACTCTCGTGATAGAGTAAACCCTTTTTTATTGTTTCAGCAAAATCTTGATGCAGAAGTCTTTATCTAATAACACGGCCAGGAACTACAGGACCGCTTGGAACACCTTCATCAGGTTCATGTGCTTACATCCAAGACAAGACACTGACAAGACCACTTACATCACAGCTTGCATAGCTTACTATCATACTGACCGCAACTATTCTTTACTCCATCAATAATATTTGGCCGAAGTCCAACATTTCTCCATGTTGGAGGACCCCGAAAGTAGGTCGGTTTTTCTGTCCCAAACGGTTAGGGCAACACTCAGGGGTGTTCAGAAGAGTAGTCACGCAGCTGTCCCGAGCAGGCAGGCCGTGTCAGGGGAATTATTTAGAAGCTTCCACCTCCCTAGATGGTCTTCCTTTTGGGCTCCTTTCCAGCACTGTCATAAAGGCTGCCATGTACCTTAGTTCCGCGGGTTCTTAGGACACAGCGATTTCACCCACAGTTCAGCCAGGTCCAAGGGTTTAACCAGGGGTCAGCTGGTATGGCACGACGACCATTTCTCCTTACATCTCCTCACTTCCAAACCTCGCAGGGGGGACCACCAGTGGAGGTGAAGTTCTTCCAGTCCACCAACGCATGGTGCCCGGTCCAGGTACTCAGGAGCTGGCTGGCAGCTCTGGGGGACTCCGCCCCTGACCGCCAATTGCTCCCGTTCCAGGCCTCGGCCCTCACGGCCTCGCAGTTCATCTCCCACGTTCGCACCCTGGAGGCGGGCTTGGGTTTAAACCCCAAGACCATTTCAGGACACTCCTTCCGTATTGTAAGCTGCATCCGCGGCTTCAAAGCACAACGTCCCCGGCCACGTCATCCGCAAATGGGTCGCTGGCGCTCCTCAGGCTTCACACGTTACATACTTACCCTTCAAGGGATTTCCACAGTTTGGTATTGTAACTTGGTCAGCTGCATAAAGGTTTTTCTCTCCCTACTCATATGTGTTTTGCCCCCTTTTAGGCTTACCCGCGGCATGGCTAAGGGCACCTCTCCAGCCATATTAGTTCAGGCAGGTTGGTTTCCTCTCTCAGGTCTCGGCACGTTCGGGGCACTAGCTCTCTGCCGTAGCCATGACCACAAGTAGCTTAAGGCTAACATGTCAGCCTGCATTTGTGGGAGGGGCGTAGGCGCACTTAAAAGGAGGCACGCCCTCTCCTCATGTGCGTGCGTTTTTGGTGCCCCACCCTCCCTCCCCTTTTCTTTCCATACTCCTCAGGGTATGCCCCCTTTTAGGCTTACCCGCGGCATGGCTAAGGGCACCTCTCCAGCCATATTAGTTCAGGCAGGTTGGTTTCCTCTCTCAGGTCTCGGCACGTTCGGGGCACTAGCTCTCTGCCGTAGCCATGACCACAACTAATGTATTGTTATTGTCCATATTGCCTCCTTTGCTGTCTTGATTCATTTTTCAGTCACATTGTACACTGCTCATTTCCATGGTTACGACCACCCTGTAATCCAGCAGCGGTGGTCGTGCTTACACATTATAGGAAAAGGCACTGGCCTATGTGCACTCCCACAGTCCTGGCCACCAGGTGGTGAGGTGACAGGTTCTCTTTAAGTTCTGTTGAAATTAAGGGCCACATTTATTAGGACCGGCGTTTTAGACGCCGGTCATAATAAAAGCCTGTAGCTAGCGGGGTATCCGCCTAAGTTATGAAGAGGCGCATGCCTCTGCATAACTTCAGCACATCCACTTTCAACGCCTAAAACAGCAACTAAGCATTGACCCGCCATCTGCGCCTTAAATAAGCCTAATTTAGGAGCATTTCAGTATAGTAAATGAGCCCCTAAATCTGTGCAGCAGCTCTAGCCATTCTGACAGCTCCCTGAGCGAATGTAGCTGCTTGCAGAATCTTTATATGTAATGTACATTCCAGGGGCATAGCAAGTAACTGTGGGGCTTCATAGCTCTTTTGCAGTACAAGATGTACTTTGCAATGGCGCCATTGATAGTTGCATACAATGTGAATGGGAAGCGGAAACAAATTTCAAATGGGGTGGAATTATAAAAAAATAAACAATTCTACAACATTTATATTCGTTTTTTTTTAACACCGTTTCCTATGCATTAAAACTGACCTATTATTTTTATTCTTGGTCATTACGATTACATTAGTCCCAGGTGCCTGCAGGTTAAAACAGAAGGCACCTGGCGGATATCACGCCCGCTCTGCTCATGCGGTTTTTGTTGCAGAAGCGCACAGAAATCCGTACAGAAATTTGTGCTGATTTTCTGCACCTTACCCTACACCTGTGTACAGGCACCCTAAGGCTTGGAGGGGAGAATGCAAATTAACTCATACCAGCCCAACCAACTATCTGAATAAAAAATTACCCTTTTTGGGAGGGTTTTTCCGATATTTATATGACTGTGCCTGTAGTAATAGAGCAAGATTTGCATTTAAGGGTTCAATCCAAAAAAGCTGGTTTCACAAGCTAAGGCCTCATGCACACGACCGTGCCGTTTTTTGCGGTCCTCAAACCGCGGATCCGCAAATAACGGAAGCCGCCCATGTTGCCTTCCGCAATTTGCGAAACGGAACGGGCGCCGGCAATATAAATGCCTATAACAAAGGTCGTGTGCATGAGGCCTAAAGCCGCAATGCATATGAAGAACCTAACTTACAGGCAACTACATGAGATGAGTTTAAAGACGCCAAGAATTTTCACATTTTAAGTCTTCATTCACACAGTCAGTGTTTGGTCAGTGATTTCCATCAGTGATTGTGAGCCAAAACCAGGAGTGGATCCTACACAGACATAAGGTAGAAGGGAAAGATCTGCGCCTGTTCTGTGTTTTGGACCCGCACTTGGTTTTGGCTCAAAATCACTGATGGAAATCACTGACCAAACACTGACTGTGCCAATAAGGCCCTAATGCAATCATCTGCAGTGTCTGCCATTCTTTATACTTCACCGTTCTTTAGGTAACTTCACCACATGTGTTGTAGACCTGACCAAAAGTCCTATTTTCCCTAGACACATAATAAACCGTTCAAATTTAGGAAAAAAACGCTAAACATCTTTCCCTGTTTTATTGTATTTTTTGTAGCTTACTAAAAACACACCAGTTTTATACGGAGATATCCCGCACCTGAATATAACAGTTAGATATATCTCAGTATCTTACCCCAGAAATCCCACCGTGAGCAGTGGGCGTAAAAGCAGCTCCTCCAGGTGTCTCCGAAATTCATCACTAACCATAAAATCTGTTTCATCTCCCAAGGAGCCAACTGATGATTTTTAGATTCAAGTCGACCAACAGCTGTTTACTGCAGTTGCCATGGTGATGTCAACATCAGAGTTAAAGGGGACATTACCTTCCTGATCACTTTTTCTTTTCAAATACTAATCTTGATGAATTCCTGCACTTATGTCAAGTGTGAATAAAATGCAATGCTCCAGATTTTTTTTTAAGTGGTGGAAATCTCCAACGGGATCTTAGTGCTGGAGTGCCTGTTAGGCCAGGTTCACATCACCGTTTAGCTTTCCGTTCTTCTGTATTTTAAGCATCTGTTATGCTCAGTTATGCACGTGTTGCATCCTTTTTAGCCATTTCCGTCTGGGATCCGTTATTTTAGAGGGAAAAAATTCCTACATTTTTTTAAGTCTAAAATAACGGAAATGGCTAAAACTAAGGCAACGTGTGCATAACAGATGCTTAAAATACATGTGAACTCAGCCTTAGGCCTCATGCACACGGCCGTTGTGCGGTCGTTCCGTGCATTTGGGGACTGCAATTTGCGGTCCCTAATGCACGGGCAATGTCTGTGCGGCGGCCATGATGAATCGAGACCTATTCAACTTCAATTCCTTTGCTGTCTCGATTCATTTTTCCATCACATTATACACTGCTTTTTCCCATGGTTACGACCACCCTGTAAACCATCAGTGGTGGCCCTGCTTGCACACTATAGGAGAAAGCACCAGCCTATGTGAGTTTCCACAGTCCTGGTCACCAGAGAGGATTACAGGGTGGTCATAACCATGGTAACGAGCAGTGTATATGTAACGCCCCAGAGTGGCATTAACACTTCTTCACGCCGCTACTATCTCTAATGTGCTAATATCATGTCATCTTGTGTATTTATTTCAGGTCCACTACACTGTGCATTTCTAATATTTGCAACTGTTGTGTTTAAATGCAATTTGCCTGGTTTACCAGCAGGTGGCAGCAAATACGGCAGAGCTATAGTTAGGTAGAATGGAGCTTTCCATTCCATTCTATACCCCCTCGGTGGAGGAGTGGGCCAGTCCCACTTCCTGCAGGAAGGGTGGGGATTAGTGAGAGTCAGTTCCAGCTTACCCCCTGCCAAGGGAGGGTGTGCTGGGCACGTCTCTCCTCAACATGCCCAAGCCAAGCCATCCAGAGCACCCTTAGCTCTGCTGGACATGGAGGCCAAAGCTTGAAGCCTCAGGAGCCAGGAGGAGTATTTCCTTGCCAAACATAGAGTCAGACTACTAAGTGTTGTGCAGCATAAAGAAGAAGCAAAGTTATACAGCCAGCCTGATAGTACAGCAGAGCCAGAGAGCAACAAATGTAGCAGTGATGAGTTTGCCTGCCAGAGTCTTAATGCTAAAGCCTGCTGGGACCAAGGCAAAGTTGGAACTGCATCTCAAGATCTGGACTCAAGTTATTCTTTTATCCCTCAACTATTCCCCCTATTTGTTTGCTTCGGAGCCAACGCCTTTGGTCCAGCCGTATCCAGGTAGGAGCACCGTGACACTCACACCTCACATAAAGGGACATTTTAGGCCACCCTATACCACTCGGCCGTTCCTACACCTGGGACGCGACATAGAGGGCCCTGTGGCGCGGCCGCCCATTGCATATACTCACCTCATCCACTTGCACACAAAGAGACAGTAACTCCTCTTTTGATTAAAGAGGTTCTGTCGCGCTGGGAGCGTGCGATGACATCATCACGCTGAGCGCCGGTCCTTCGGCAGGTCCTTTTCATTCAATAGAGGAGCAAGAGGATGAGGTGAGTATATATATTTTTTCTTCTTTTTTTTGCTGAAATGAAACATTACAGCAGGGAGCCACTATGGGGCATTATTACTGCAGGGGTCACTATGGCAAACATTATGGGCCACCATGGGGAACATTAGTACTGCTAATGGCCACTATGGGAGACATTATTCCTGCCGGGGGGCACTATGGGGGATATTATTACTGCTGGGGGCCACTATGGGGAACATTATTACTGCTGGGGGGTATTATGTACACTGAGGACACTGCTGGGGTTGGGATCTTTGTTTAAAAGAAAAAAGTTATTTTTAACAGCCGTGAATAACAGATGCAAAACGGGCATTAAAAACGGACAGACAGACAAAAAATGGATGCACAGTTGGTTGGAAAATGGCCACGAAAAACTGACAGTGTGCCTTAAGCCTCATTTACACATCCGTGCTTAAATCTGTGAAAAGGAGGTCAGTGATGCCTCCATGAAGATATCTGTGAAGGATCCATGTGTGGCCCGTGTGTGCATATTTTGCTGTCCGTGTGTCATCCGTGTTTCACTGACACTGCACAGCTGAAAAATAATTTTCAAAGCATCTCTTCCTAATGATCCCTGAAACCCTGTTGGATCGGTGTCGCGATTCGTGGTTTTCACAGATACATAGACTATAATGGGCATGATGGATCCGTAAACACGGACAAAGTAGGGCATTTATCCGTGCTGAAAACACAGACCCACGGACCGTGCTAAAACTCTGATGTGTGAATACACACATTAAAATGAATGAGGACGTGAGCTGTCCGTGGAGAACATGTACAGCGCACATACGTGGAACACTGAGGTGTGAATGAGGTTTTATAGAGCTCAGAGCGTTTAGGATTGTACGGTAACAGAATTCAGACATGTCGGTTCAGCATGTTAGGGATCAGCTCCCTGAAAAGATTGCACTGAAAGGCTCAATGGCCTTGTGTAATTTCCACTAATTAGTAGCTACAGTAGATGCATTTCTCCAATGTGGAAATGGGGCAGTTTTTTCCTTTGTAACTAAAATGTATTTCACACCTCCACTAGGTGGCAGCAATGTACTGGTTACCTTTTCATATGACAGAAAACACAACACAGGTGTGAATACAGCCTTAGGCCTAGTTCACACGAACGTATGGCTTTTATAGTTTTTTGCGGTCCGTTTTTCACGGATCCGTTGTTCCGTTTTTGAGTTCCGTTGTATTTCCGTTTCCTTTCCGTTTTTACGTTCCGTTTTTCCGTATGCCATGTACAATATACAGTAATTACATAGAAAAAATTGGGCTGGGCATAACATTTTCAATAGATGGTTCAGCAAAAACGGAACGGATACGGAAGACATACGGATGCATTTCTGTATGTGTTCAGTTTTTTTTGCGGACCCATTGACTTGAATGGAGCCACGGAACGTGATTTGTGGCCAAATATAGGACATGTTCTATCTTTGAAAGGAATGGAAAAACGGAAATACGGAAACGGAATGCTTACGGAACACATTCAGTTTTTAATACGGAGCCATTGAAATGAATGGTTCCGTATACGGACCATATACGGAACACAAAAAAACGGCCCGTACACTCGCAAAAAAAACGTTCGTGTGAACTAGACCTTACCATAACTTGTTAATTCCTTCTCACCCTGTGACATTTTAATACATCATGGGAACAATGTAGTTCCAACCAATTGACATAATAGCAGAAGTTGTTCCTGTGTGGTCGCTGTGGGAGGCCAGTTTTGACTGAAAACCACGGTCCAGGCCTGGCTGTTTAATGCCTTGGATGCTGCAAACAATAGCAACCGTAGCATCTAAGGAGTTTAAGAGACGAAAGGGGCTTCCTATGTCAGCACGTTGCAACAAAATTCTGTAGTGCCATTAACAAAGGCCTCCAGGTCAGACATGTGCAGAAGTGTAATAGCACCTATGGCAGAGTCTAATAGTATACTTTTTTCTTTGTATTTCCCGGCCTGACCACGGTCATCTTAAAGGGGTTGTCTCACTTCAGCAAATAGCATTTATTATGTAGAGGAAGTTAGTACAAACCACTTACTAATTTATTGTCATTATCCATATTGCTTCGTTTGGCTGGACTCATTTTTCCACATTTCACATTATACACTGCTCTTTTCCATGGTTATGACCACCCTGAAATCCATCAATGGTGGCCGTGCTTGCACACAATAAGGAAAAGTGCTGACCTACATATTTGGTGGTTGGTACCGTAAGACCTAGCTTCCACAAAGAGTACACATTCAAAACGAATAGGAATCAGGATTGGTACAGAGAAGAATTAAGGGGGTCATTTATCAAACTGGTATAAAGTAGAACTGGCTTAGTTGCCCATAGCAACCAATCAGATTCCTCATTTCATTTTCCAAAGGGGCTGTCCAAAATAAAAGATAGAATCTGATTGGTTTAATTTATGCTACAGATTTCCACTGTATATTTCACCGTTTGCAATGCGTAGCGTTAGATCTTTGGTAAATCCGCACCGAAATCCACTGTGGAATGTCAGCAAAATCTGCAGTAAAATTTCCAAAATTTCCAAGAAAGGGACCCCGTCACACACAGCCAGGAAAGGGGGAAGTGGCCGACGTTGGGCTGCTCTCTCCTTTCACTTTAGTAGGCGAGCTCCGCTCTTTTCGGATGTGACATTTTTGATATGGATATGCCGTTAATGGGCAGATATTTTACCCCGCAGGTTTTGTCTATCAATCTGAAACAGTTGGTTTCCAACCACATATTTACTATGCTTTTCTCTGCTTCTATAGAAACTCGACTTTATGGATTAAACACACAGCAGCCATAGCATCACCAAAATTTATGATGCAGCGACCAAGCAGGTTCAATCACCAACCACACAGAGACGGTTACAACAGTCTTCCTATCTGCGTGGCATGCCGGTGGACGCCAGGCTGATAGTTAAGGCAAGAAGCTTTCAGGATACAAGCCCCAGACCAGATGGAGAAACCAAGAGTCAACACAATCAGCTGAATCTGGGAGGCTGTGTGGTGATAGGAACATCTATTTTTTGATCCAATTCAATTATGCTAATACCAGATGTTGGGTCAACTGGGCCATTGTGGTATTGTTTAATAAGATAAGCACCAATCTTCACACAAGCAAATCACTTAATCCCATGGAAATGTATGGAGGTCTAGAGATAAAGGGCCAGATTTATCATTAGCTCAAGTCAGAATAATGGAGTGAAAAAGTCGCAAATTTTTGCGCAATCGCTTAAACTGCGCAAAAATTTGCAACTTTTATTGGCTTTTCGTTCATCACTACACCCGGGACCCCCGCCAATCATCTGTTTGAGAAGGCAGTAGTGCCATAGCTTTCTCTCAGCTTTCCCTAGGCCATGTGACATCACATTCATTAGGCACATGGCCTAGGCGCAGCTCTATACAGCGCTCTGATTGGTAAACTGTGAGAAGGTCTGTTGCATTCTCAAACAGCTGATCAGCGAGGGTCCCGGATGTCAGACCACCACTGATCAGATATTGATGACCTATCCAGAGGATAGGACATCAGTATAAAACTCCCAGAAAACCACTTTAATGTGTAGAGGCTGACTCAAGGAGGAAGATGTTGAGCCAGACTGGAATTATCAGATATGCAACTACATTAGGCATATTAATCCTAACATCTCCTTTTAGAGATGGATTGCACAAGGTATTAAATCATTAGTTGATATACAGTATGTACTAATTTAGTTACATACCTTTATTGTGGTAGGAAAAAGTTATCACCCCCACCAATCACAAGAACAGGGCCCTGTACCCCCGGCAAGCCCCCTGCTGCTCCCCTGAAATGACCTGCGCGGCCGGTCGCACAAGCGCACGGCCGCTCCATTCATTTCTGTGGGTGTTCCGGAGATAGCCAAGCACTGTACTCGCCTATCTCCGGAACTTCCATAGAAATGGATCTAGCAGGATAACTTTTACCTACCGGAATACCCCTTTGAGAAGTTTTAGCCAAAGGCCTCTGATTTGTTAGCATATCTTCAGATAAAGGGCTTGTTCACAGAAACGTGCCGTGTTTTGCGGTCCTTAAATTGCGGATCCGCAAAACACGGTTGGTCATGATATATCATTTTTGCAGGTCTACGGAACAGGGCAACGGATGCGGACAGCACACGTGTCTTGGCGCTAACATCGACCTGTAAGGCTGAGTTCATACTTGAGTTATTTGGTCAGTTTCGGCCCCGTAACTGCCCAAATAATTGAAGTGTGCAGTGATTCTAAGGCCCCTTTTACACCATCACATGATCCTTCACCATGGTAAAAGATCATGTGACGTACCATGTGATGACCGGAATGACGTCATCAAAGGTCCTGTAACTGTATTTAATGCTCACCACAGGTCCTAGTCAACAAAGGAGACAGAAGGAGATGGCGGCTACGCGATCAAGTGGACTAAGGTGAGTTAAATTATTTTTAATTTTTTTTTAACCCCTCCAGCCCTATTTTACTATGCATTCTGTATTCAGAATGCTATTATTTTCCCTTATAACCATGTTATAATAGAAAATAATAATGATCGGGTCTACATCCCGATCGTCTCCTAGCAACCGTGCGTGAAATTCGCACCGCATCCGCACTTGCTTGCGGATGCTTGCGATTTTCACGCAACCCCATTCACTTCTAAGGGTCTGCGTTGCGTGAAAAACGCTGAATATAGAGCATGCTGCGATTTTCACTTAATGCATAAGTGATGCGTGAAAATCACCGCTCATCTGAACAGCCCCATAGAAATGAATGGGTCGGTATTCAG
Organism: Bufo bufo; assembly: GCF_905171765.1. Taxonomy (NCBI): domain Eukaryota; kingdom Metazoa; phylum Chordata; class Amphibia; order Anura; family Bufonidae; genus Bufo; species Bufo bufo. The sequence continues at coordinate 209,340,809 of NC_053393.1, forward strand.
TGCGGGTGCAATGCGTTCACCTAACGCATCGAATCCGCGCAGAATACTCGCCCGTGTGAAAGGGGCATAAGAGTGACGCCTGTCATCTGCATGTCATACGAACTCACAGTATTATTTCACTACCAAAGCAGACTCCATATGTGTGCAACTGCAAGGCACAGTGTTCTACACCACTATAAAGGCTCTCTGCAGCCAGGAAATAGCAGTTTTTTTTTACGTAATTCGCAAATTTTTTCAAACAAATTTGGCGAAGTGGCAAATCGAATTTTTGAAAAATTCCCTCATCTCTAGTTGCCAGGGGAGAAAGGTCAGCCTTTCAAATGGGAGACTATTTTGTTGCTTTCCAGTCTTCTGGACTCACAAAGGAGTGTCTTCGACTCCTATACACTGGGCATTCCATGGCTGGTTTCATGATCCTCCCATCAATTGGTCCAGCAATTTCATTAATTCCTCTTATTAAAAATGTGATATAGCAATATATATGTTAAATTAAAATGATCAATGTTTAATACCCTGAAGCACAAAAACACTTTGATATTGATTCATCCAAACAAAACTAAATAAAAAAAAATAAAAAAAAGGAGGACAAAATTTTCTTTGGGCAAAAACACTTGTCTCACTTCAGCAAATGGCATTTATCATGTAGAGAAATTGAATACAAGGCAATTACTAATGTATTATTATTGTCCATATTGCCTCCTTTGCTGTCTTGATTCATTTTTCAGTCACATTGTACACTGCTCATTTCCATGGTTACGACCACCCTGTAATCCAGCAGCGGTGGTCGTGATTACACAATATAGGAAAAGGCACTGGCCTATGTGCACTCCTACAGTCCTGGCCACCAGATGGTGAGGTGACAGGTTCTCTTTAAGTTCTGTTGAAATTAAGGGGCACATTTATTAGGACCGGCGTTTTAGACGCCGGTCATAATAAAAGCCTGTAGCTAGCGGGGTATCCGCCGAAGTTATGAAGAGGCGCATGCCTCTGCATAACTTCAGCGCATCCACTTTCTACGCCTAAAACAGCAACTAAGCATTGACCCGCCATCTGCGCCTTAAATAAACCTAATTTAGGAGTATTTCAGTATAGTAAATGAGCCCCTAAATCTGTGCAGCAGCTCTAGCCATTCTGACAGCTCCCTGAGCGAATGTAGCTGCTTGCAGAATCTTTATATGTAATGTACATTCCAGGGGCATAGCAAGTAACCGTGGGGCTTCATAGCAAAATTGACTTGGGCCCCACTCTATCACGACCACCTTCTGCAGCAATTCCAGTACATGAATTTTATGATTATTATGGTCTCCCTGATGCACAAGGATAATGTAAAAGTTGAAGTGACTTTATTGTACATATTGTAGATAATTTACACAGTTATGTCACAAAATAGCAATAATGCACACAGTGATGTCACTAGTAGGAGAATATACGCAAATAGGTCATTGCATAGGAATGACACACATAGAAAGGTCATCATGTATCCCTTCTCTATGTTGAGAAGGGGCAATACAGGGTGGCCCACGAAAAAGTAGACAGTCTCCAGCAATAGTAGGACAAAATGAATGAGCAAGTGGATTGTTTTTTTAATAACCCACATGCCACACGATGCAGAAAGTGGTCCCCATTCATATCTATGCATTTTTGGGCACGTCGGATTTTAATTCAAGACAGGAGACTCCATTATGCTTATATCTTTCTTTTTTACTCCCAGCAGCAAAATGGTTAACAATGTAAACATAGAACATTTTTTATAAATATGTAAATGAGCCTCTAGGAATATCCAATGAACAGCCAACAAAGGTTATATAAGGTTTAGCCCCACATAAAAACGTCCTTCTTTCTTGCTGCTCCCAGAAAGATATGTATTGAAGTTCTTTTGTCATATAAATATAATTATAAAGATTATTTTATATACTTATTATAAATATTTCTTATATTGATTATTTATTCTTTTATATGGTTGTGGACAACGTATGCTGCCACTTGTTTTGTGGTTTTACCAAAATGCTATGCTGCATGTGATTATTTTTTATAAAAATTCGGGTACACTCACATATTAATGTGTTTTCTCCTGCATTCAGTTCCCCCTGATTAGAGTTATTGCCTGCTTTGCATTTGAACCACTATTTTCCTCTATGCTGACTTACCTGTAGTAGTGCTGTCACTGTTTACTTTCACTTTACCTCAGCACCCGATCCCCAGTGCGCATGTGCAGCTGGTCATCAGCCTGCGCGCCCTTTTCTCCTCATTCAGAGATATCATCTGTTGCTAGTTTCGTCTCAGAAGAAAACTGCTAGCTAATCTCATTCCTTATCCTCTGCTGCCACCTAGTGATAGTTTTCATAATATCCTTTACATATACTGTTCTTCATGACAATTTCTTTATATTGGGGGATATGGTGATATTTTACAATCCCTTAAAATGTCAGCATTTTTCCTTAATTGGTTATATATATATTATCAGTCAACATGTCCGTTGAAAATCATAAAAATATTCCTGGAACCCCAGGTTCAATTATTGTGGAGGAAGACCTCCTCCAATCCATGGTCAATGAAACAGTTTCTAGATCTGTACAATGTGCAGTCGACACAGCCATGTCGTCATTGCAAAGTATCATTACACAATCTGTGACCATGGCTATGACTAATGCGCAGACCTTGCAAAAACCAAATGACCCTGTTACCCCAATTCTGGTCTACGGAGGAATCCTCTTCCCGCCTTGCGGATGGTTTTAAGAGGGGTAAATCAGCCTATAAAAGGCGATTTTCTACCGATCCCACTCCTAAAAAGTTACAAAAAACACAGAATAAATGGGATCAGGAAAAATCTAGAGCTTTTTCAAAAAGCACAGTTACCACTGCTAAAGCAGTTAATATTGCACCCTCTGCCCCTGAGGTTGAAGTCACGAAGCGGGCATCTAAGGCTTTAAGAGTTAAGCCGGACTCATTTAACTCTTCCCCTCCTGAATCCTCTAGTGAAGAAGATAATTCTTATAAGAGTGATATAATATCTCTATATGAAGACATTTCTGATGAGGAAGAGACAAACCTGGAAGAAGGAAATCTTTCTTTATCCGTTATTTTGGATGGATCAGGGGTACCTTTCTTTGACCCTGGAATGATTAAGCATCCCAGGTCAGGAGAATGGGTACCATTACCCCAGGTGTCTAAATTTGTGTCTTCTTGGCTCAAAAAGCCACTAGATAATTCAGCAAGAAACAAACTACGAGCTGAATGCCCTAGACCCACTCTCCCACATAAAATTTCAGATACGCCTGAAATTGACCCAGCTTTGGTAAAATATTTGTCAAAATCGGGAAAAAATCCCAAAAAAGGAGTAGATCGTTCCTTTAGGACGATCCAAGATAGATTACTAGACATGGTCAGTCCTTTGACAAAAATACAAACTGGATTCCAAAAAAGTTGGGACACTAAACAAATTGTGAATAAAAACTGAATGCAATGATGTGGAGATGGCAAATGTCAATATTTTATTTGTAATAGAACGTAGATGACAGATCAAACGTTTAATCCGAGTAAATGTATCATTTTAAAGGAAAAATACGTTGATTCAAAATTTCACAGTGTCAACAAATCCCAAAAAAGTTGGGACAAGTAGCAATAAGAGGCTGGAAAAAGTACATTTGAGCATAACGAAGAGCTGGAAGACCAATTAACACCAAATAGGTAAATTGATTGGGTATAAAAAGAGCTTCTCAGAGTGGCAGTGTCTCTCAGAAGCCAAGATGGGTAGAGGATCACCAATTCCCACAATGTTGCGCAGAAAGATAGTGGAGCAATATCAGAAAGGTGTTACCCAGCGAAAAATTGCAAAGACTTTGCATCTATCATCATCAACTGTGCATAACATCATCCGAAGATTCAGAGAATCTGGAACAATCTCTGTGCGTAAGGGTCAAGGCCGTAAAACCATACTGGATGCCCATGATCTCCGGGCCCTTAAACGACACTGCACCACAAACAGGAATGCTACTGTAAAGGAAATCACAGAATGGGCTCAGGAATACTTCCAGAAACCATTGTCAGTGAACACAATCCACCGTGCCATCCGCCGTTGCCAGCTGAAACTCTACAGTGCAAAGAAGAAGCCATTTCTAAGCAAGATCCACAAGCTCAGGCGTTTTCACTGGGCCAGGGATCATTTAAAAATGGAGTGTGGCAAAATGGACTGTTCTGTGGTCAGACGAGTCACGATTCGAAGTTCTTTTTGGAAATCTGGGACGCCATGTCATCCGGACCAAAGAGGACAAGGACAACCCAAGTTGTTATCAACGCTCAGTTCAGAAGCCTGCATCTCTGATGGTATGGGGTTGCATGAGTGTGTGTGGCATGGGCAGCTTGCATGTCTGGAAAGGCACCATCAATGCAGAAAAATATATTCAGGTTCTAGAACAACATATGCTCTCATCCAGACGTCATCTCTTTCAGGGAAGACCCTGCATTTTTCAACAAGATAATGCCAGACCACATTCTGCATCAATCACAACATCATGGCTGCGTAGGAGAAGGATCCGGGTACTGAAATGGCCAGTCTGCAGTCCAGATCTTTCACATATAGAGAACATTTGGCGTATCATAAAGAGGAAGGTGCAACAAAGAAGGCCCAAGACAATTGAACAGTTAGAGGCCTGTATTAGACAAGAATGGGAGAGCATTCCTATTTCTAAACTTGAGAAACTGGTCTCCTCGGTCCCCAGACGTCTGTTGAGTGTTGTAAGAAGAAGGGGAGATGCCACACAGTGGTGAAAATGGCCTTGTCCCAACTTTTTGGGGATTTGTTGACACCATGAAATTCTGATTCAACATATTTTTCCCTTAAAATGGTACATTTTCTCAGTTTAAACTTTTGTTCCGTGATTTATGTTCCATTCTGAATAAAATTTTAGAAGTTGGGACCTCCACATCATTGCATTCAGTTTTTATTCACGATTTGTATAGTGTCCCAACTTTTTTGGAATCCGGTTTGTATTAGATTTGACCGAACAGGCTTCCACTTCAGACAAACCTGTGGATTTATCAGTCCTAAAAGGATGGTCACAAAGGGCAATATGTCTATTAGGTAATACAAATGCGACCATATGCACTGAAAGAAAGAGGTCTATTCTTATGAGGTTAGACCCACAATTGACGCACCTTGCCACGGTGCATAATGACCCGGATAATAATCCATCCTCCGATGGGTTACTCTTCGGTGATTAGTTTGTTAAAGATATTAACAAGTATGTGGGGCTATTTTCATCACTTGATAAGGCCCAGACTTCTTTAAAAAGAGTCTTCCAAGGGCGTGTTTTTGGAAGGACTGGGAGACAAAAGGGCCGGTTTCCCAGCCAGGGATCCCACGACAGACAATTCTTTAAAGACCCCTCCCCACAACAAGAATAGACTAATTACCCATCCACCTCCCACAATACCACTCCATTCTTCCCTACAAGAGGGAGACCATGGCGTGCGAGAGGAAATAGAGGATTCCTGATATCAAGACCCTCTGCAGGTAAGAAATCTCTTTCCATTTTCTTCCCACATTCCCTTAGGAGGTCGGATAAAACATTTTATCCACGTCTGGGCTATGATTTCAACAGACGCATGGATATTAAACACCGTAAGAGGCTACCAAATAGACTTTGGCTACAAACCAATTCAAACTCAGTTACCACATCCGATCACATTTTCCCAGACAGATCAAAATCTGATAAATTTAGAAATCAAGGAACTATGTTCCAAAGGCGCTTTAATAGAAATACCCATACAATCTCCGGGTTTTTTGAGCAATCTTCTTAGTGAAAAAGAGGGATGGAGGTCACAGACCTGTAATCAATCTGAAAACCCTCAACAATTATGTCGTCTACAGACATTTCAAAATGGAGGGTATCCATTTACTGAGAGACCTACTCCTACAAGAAGATTGGCTCACAAAAATAGATCTGAAAGACGCCTATCTCATGGTGCCTATGCATCCGATGTCTCAACCTTACCTCCAGTTTCTATGGAAGGGTCACAAATATCAATTCACCAGCCTACCATTCGGATTGTCTTCCGCTCCTTGGTGTTTCACAAAACTATTAAAACCAGTGGTGGCAATCCTTCGGACGCCTTATCTTTTATTTAGACGATATTCTTATCATGGCTCAATCTCTTTCACTAATTCACCTTCATATCCATTGGGCACTAACTCTTTTGACCAATTTGGGATTTCTAGTCAACTACGAAAAATCTAAAATTAATTCCATCATAACAGGTGGAATTTTTGGGCTTTTTGGTAGATACACAATCTACTACTCTGAGTCTTCCATCCAGGAAATTGAAGACTATCAGGAAAGAAATCCGATCTGTCCTCAACAAGAATTTAGTATCTCTGAGGACAATAGCACGGATTGTAGGCCTACTCTCAGCCTCAATCCAAGCAATTTTTCCTGCTCCCTTACATTACAGGGCTCTCCAACGTTTAAAGACATAACATTTAAGGGAAGGATTAGGTTACTCGGACGAAGTAATCCTAACCCCGGACACCAGGGAGGAGTTAATTTGGTGGCTACAACATATCCAAGACTGGAATGGGAAAACTATATTCAATTCTGTCCCAGATATAATTATCGAGTCGGACGCCAGTCTACTGGTTTGGGGTGCTCGGTGTGGCTCCCTTTCCACAGGAGGGAAATGGTCCGAAAAAGAGTCTTTCCTTCATATTAACTGTTTAGAACTTTTGGCAGGCTCTTTTGCCCTCAAGAGTTTTACGAAACAAATATCCCATTGTTGTGTCCTTCTTCGGATGGACAATATAGCGGCGGTACAATACATCAACCGCTTGGGAGGAACCAGATCAGAGACGTTAGCCAACATTGCCAATTTTTTTTGGTATTTCTGCCTAGACAAACATATCACTGAAGGCAGAATACCTTTCGGGCTTATCCAATACCATTGCAGATTGGAATTCCCGATTTCTCACAGATTCCAGCGATTGGAGATTAGATCCCAACATCTTTCATTAGATCGATTCACTTTGGGGTCCAATGTACCTGGATGTTTTTGCCTCTCGACTCAATCGTCAACTTCCTCATTTTTTCAGTTGGCGTCCCGATCCGGAATCGTTAGGAACCGACGCTCTATCTCAGATATGGCCCGAGAAGAGGTTATATGCTTTCCCTCCTTTCAAACTCATCCCGAGGATTCTTCTTCTAACCATGTCACAAAAATCAACTCTGGTTCTGATAACTCCTCTCTGGACAACTCAAATATGGTTTCCCCAGATACTGGCAATGACGATAGATTACCCACGCATCCTTCCCATTCATTCCTCGATCCTTCATAATCCAGCAGGACAACAACATCCGTTAATTCTATCAAACCATCTATCCCTAGTAGCCTGGTTAATTTCCGGTCGTCAGGAATTGATTTCGAAATTTCACGATCAGCTAACGACATTCTTTCTGACGCCTGGGCTCCAGGCACCCGATCTTCTTACAGATCAGCCTGGAAGATTTGGTCTAATTGGTGCAGTCAACGGTCATTGGATCCCGTATGTGCACCTTTAAATCAGATTATAAATTTCCTGTCTGATTCTTTTCACGCAGGAAAAGCATATAGAATAGAGTTGAGCGAACACCTGGATGTTCGGGTTCGAGAATTTCGGCCGAACTTCCCGGAAATGTTCGGGTTCGAGATCCGGACCCGACCCGAACTTCGTCCCGAACCCGAACCCCATTGAAGTCAATGGGGAACCGAACTTTTCGGCACTAAAAAGGCAGTAAAACAGCCCAGGAAAGGGCTAGAGGGCTGCAAAAGGCAGCAAAATGTAGTTAAATCCCCTGCAAACAAATGTGGATAGGGAAATGAATAAAAATAAAAATAAAATAAATAAAAATTAACCAATATCAATTGGAGAGAGGTCCCATAGCAGAGAATCTGGCTTCATGTCAGCAGAGCATCAGTCTTCATGTCATAGCAGAGAATCATGCTTCACGTCACCCACCACTGGAACAGTCCATTGTCAGATATTTAGGGCCAGGCACCCAGGCAGAGGAGAGAGGTCCCATAGCAGAGAATCTGGCTTCATGTCAGCAGAGAATCAGTCTTCATGTCATACCAAAGAATCATGCTTCACGTCACCCACCACTGGAACAGTCCATTATCAGATATTTAGGCCCAGGCACCCAGGCAGAGGAGAGAGGTCCCATAGCAGAGAATCTGGCTTCATGTCAGCAGAGAATCAGTCTTCATGTCATAGCAGAGAATCATGCTTCACGTCACCCACCACTGGAACAATCCATTGTCAGATATTTAGGCCCCGACACCCAGGCAGAGGAGAGAGGTCCCATAACAGAGATTCAGGCTTCATGTCAGCAGAGAATCAGTCTTCATGTCATAGCAGAGAATCATGCTTCACGTCACCCACCACTGGAACAGTCCATTGTCAGATATTTAGGCCCAGGCACCCAGGCAGAGGAGAGAGGTCCCATAACAGAGATTCAGGCTTCATGTCAGCAGAGAATCAGTCTTCATGTCATAGCAGAGAATCATGCTTCACGTCACCCACCACTGGAACAGTCCATTGTCAGATATTTAGGGCCAGGCACCCAGGCAGAGGAGAGAGGTCCCATAGCAGAGAATCTGGCTTCATGTCAGCAGAGAATCAGTCTTCATGTCATACCAGAGAATCATGCTTCACGTCACCCACCACTGGAACAGTCCATTGTCAGATAGTTAGGCCCAGGCACCCAGGCAGAGGAGAGAGGTCCCATAGCAGAGAATCTGGCTTCATGTCAGCAGAGAATCAGTCTTCATGTCATAGCAGAGAGTCATGCTTCACGTCACCCACCACTGGAACAATCCATTGTCAGATATTTAGGCCCCGACACCCAGGCAGAGGAGAGAGGTCCCATAACAGAGATTCAGGCTTCATGTCAGCAGAGAACCAGTCTTCATGTCATAGCAGAGAATCATGCTTCACGTCACCCACCACTGGAACAGTCCATTGTCAGATATTTAGGCCCAGGCACACAGGCAGAGGAGAGAGGTCCCATAGCAGAGAATCTGGCTTCATGTCAGCAGAGAATCAGTCTTCATGTCATAGCAGAGAATCATGCTTCACGTCACCCACCACTGGAACAGTCCATTGTCAGATATTTAGGCCCAGGCACCCAGGCAGAGGAGAGAGGTCCCATAGCAGAGAATCTGGCTTCATGTCAGCAGAGAATCAGTCTTCATGTCATAGCAGAGAATCATGCTTCACCTCACCCACCACTGGAACAGTCCATTGTCAGATATTTAGGCCCAGGCACCCAGGCAGAGGAGAGAGGTCCCATAGCAGAGAATCTGGCTTCATGTCAGCAGAGAATCAGTCTTCATGTCATAGCAGAGAATCATGCTTCACCTCACCCACCACTGGAACAGTCCATTGTCAGATATTTAGGCCCAGGCACCCAGGCAGAGGAGAGAGGTCCCATAGCAGAGAATCTGGCTTCATGTCAGCAGAGAATCAGTCTTCATGTCATAGCAGAGAATCAGGCTTCACGTCACCCACCAGTGGAACAGTCCATTGTCAGATATTTAGGCCCAGGCACACAGGCAGAAGAGAGAGGTCCCATAGCAGAGAATCTGGCTTCATGTCAGCAGAGAATCAGTCTTCATGTCATAGCAGAGAATCATGCTTCACATCACCCACCACTGGAACAGTCCATTGTCAGATATTTAGGCCCAGGCACACAGGCAGAGGAGAGAGGTCCCATAGCAGAGAATCTGGCTTCATGTCAGCAGAGAATCAGTCTTCATGTCATAGCAGAGAATCATGCTTCACGTCACCCACCACTGGAACAGTCCATTGTCAGATATTTAGGCCCAGGCACCCAGGCAGAGGAGAGAGGTCCCATAGCAGAGAATCTGGCTTCATGTCAGCAGAGAATCAGTCTTCATGTCATAGCAGAGAATCATGCTTCACCTCACCCACCACTGGAACAGTCCATTGTCAGATATTTAGGCCCAGGCACCCAGGCACAGGAGAGAGGTCCCATAGCAGAGAATCTGGCTTCATGTCAGCAGAGAATCAGTCTTCATGTTATAGCAGAGAATCAGGCTTCACGTCACCCACCAGTGGAACAGACCATTGTCAGATATTTAGGCCCCAGCACCCAGGCAGAGGAGAGAGGTCCCATAACAGAGATTCAGGCTTCATGTCAGCAGAGAAGCAGTCTTCATGTCATAGCAGAGAATCATGCTTCACGTCACCCACCACTGGAACAGTCCATTGTCAGATATTTAGGCCCAGGCACCCAGGCAGGGGAGAGAGGTCCCATAGCAGAGAATCTGGCTTCATGTCAGCAGAGAATCAGTCTTCATGTCATAGCAGAGAATCAGGCTTCACGTCACCCACGACTGGAACAGGCCATTGTCAGATATTTAGGCCCCGGCACCCAGGCAGAGGAGAGAGGTCCCATAGCAGAGAATCTGGCTTCATGTCAGCAGAGAATCAGTCTTCATGTCATAGCAGAGAATCAGACTTCACGTCACCCAACATTGGGACAGTCCATTGTCGTATAATTTAGGCCCCGGCACCCAGACAGAGGAGAGAGGTCCCATAACAGAGATTCAGGCTTCATGTCAGCGACTCAGCAGAGAATCAGTCTTCATGTCATAGCAGAGAATCATGCTTCACGTCACCCAACACTGGAACAGGCCACAGTCAGATATTTTTAGGCCCCGGCAACCAGACAGAGGAGAGGTTCATTCAACTTTGGGTTGCCCCGCAATATAATGGTAAAATGAAAATAAAAATAGGATTGAATGAGGAAGTGCCCTGGAGTACAATAATATATGGTTAAGGGGAGGTAGTTAATGTCTAATCTGCACAAGGGATGGACAGGTCCTGTGGGATCCATGCCTGGTTCATTTTTATGAACGTCAGCTTGTCCACATTGGCTGTAGACAGGCGGCTGCGTTTGTCTGTAATGACGCCCCCTGCCGTGCTGAATACACGTTCAGACAAAACGCTGGCCGCCGGGCAGTCCAGCAACTACAAGGCATAAAAGGCTAGCTCTGGCCACGTGGACAATTTGGAGACCCAGAAGTTGAATGGGGCCGAAATATCAGTCAGTACGTGGAGGGGTGTGCACACGTACTGTTCCACCATGTTAGTGAAATGTTGCCTCCTGCTAACACGTTCCGTATCAGGTGGTGGTGCAGTTAGCTGTGGCGTGTTGACAAAACTTTTCCACATGTCTGCCATGCTAACCCTGCCCTCAGAGGAGCTGGCCGTGACACAGCTGCGTTGGCGACCTCTTGCTCCTCCTCTGCCTTCGCCTTGGGCTTCCACTTGTTCCCCTGTAACATTTGGGAATGCTCTCAGTAGCGCGTCTACCAATGTGCGCTTGTACTCGTGCATCTTCCTATCACGCTCCAGTGCAGGAAGTAAGGTGGGCACATTGTCTTTGTACCGTGGATCCAGCAGGGTGGCAATCCAGTAGTCTGCACACATTAAAATGTGGGCAACTCTGCTGTCGTTGCGCAGGCACTGCAGCATGTAGTCGCTCATGTGTGCCAGGCTGCCCAGAGGTAAGGACAAGCTGTCCTCTGTGGGAGGCGTATCGTCATCGTCCTGCGTTTCCCCCCAGCCACGCACCAGTGATGGGCCCGAGCTGCGTTGGGTGCCACCCCGCTGTGAACATGCTTCATCTTCATCCTCCTCCACCTCCTCCTCCTCCTCGTCCTCCTCGTCCTCCAGTAGTGGGCCCTGCCTGGCCACATTTGTACCTGGCCTCTGCTGTTGCAAAAAACCTCCCTCTGAGTCACTTCTAAGAGACTGGCCTGAAAGTGCTAAAAATGACCCCTTTTCCTCCTCCTCCTGGGCCACCTCCTCTTCCATCATCGCCCTAAGTGTTTTCTCAAGGAGACATAGAAGTGGTATTGTAACGCTGATAACGGCGTCATCGCCACTGGCCATGTTGGTGGAGTACTCGAAACAGCGCAACAGGGCACACAGGTCTCGCATGGAGGCCCAGTCATTGGTGGTGAAGTGGTGCTGTTCCGCAGTGCGACTGACCCGTGCGTGCTGCAGCTGAAACTCCACTATGGCCAGCTTCTGCTCGCACAGTCTGTCCAGCATGTGCAAGGTGGAGTTCCACCTGGTGGGCACGTCGCATATGAGGCGGTGAGCGGGAAGGCCGAAGTTACGCTGTAGCGCAGACAGGCGAGCAGCGGCAGGATGAGAACGCCGGAAGCGCGCACAGACGGACCGCACTTTATGCAGCAGCTCTGACATGTCGGGGTAGTTGTGAATGAACGTCTGCACCATCAAATTCAGCACATGCGCCAGGCAAGGGATGTGCGTCAAACCGGCTAGTACCAGAGCTGCAACGATATTTCGCCCATTATCGCACACCACCAGGCCGGGCTTGAGGCTCACCGGCAGCAACCACTCGTCGGTCTGTTGTTCTATAACCCGCCACAACTCCTGCGCAGTGTGGGGCCTGTCCCCCAAACATATGAGTTTCAGAATGGCCTGCTGACGTTTACCCCGGGCTGTGCTGAAGTTGGTGGTGAAGGTGTGTGGCTGACTGGATGAGCAGATGGGAGAAGAGGAGGAGGAAGCCGAGTAGGAGGAGGAGGCAACAGGAGGCAAAGAATGTTGCCCTGCGATCCTTGGCGGCGGAAGGACGTGCGCCAAACAGCTCTTCGCCTGGGGCCCAGCCGCCACAACATTTACCCAGTGTGCAGTTAGGGAGATATAGCGTCCCTGGCCGTGCTTACTGGTCCACGTATCTGTGGACCAGATGGCGTTGCGCAGTGCACACTTGATTTTATCGGATACTTGGTTGTGCAGGGAAGGCACGGCTCTCTTGGAGAAGTAGTGGCGGCTGGGAACAACATACTGCGGGACAGAAAGCGACATGAGCTGTTTGAAGCTGTCTGTGTCCACCAGCCTGAATGACAGCATTTCATAGGCCAGTAGTTTAGAAATGCTGGCATTCAGGGCCAGGGATCGAGGGTGGCTAGGTGGGAATTTACGCTTTCTCTCAAATGTTTGTGAGATGGAGAGCTGAACGCTGCCGTGTGACATGGTTGAGATGCTTGGTGACGGAGGTGGTGGTGGTGTTGGTGGTACATCCTCTGTTTGCTGGGCGGCAGGTGCCAACGTTCCTCCAGAGGTGGAGGAAGAGGCCAAGGCGGCAGCAGCAGAGGAGGTAGCAGGGGGAGCCTGAGTGAGTTCCTTGTTTTTAAGGTGTTTACTCCACTGCAGTTCATGCTTTGCATGCAGGTGCCTGGTCATGCAGGTTGTGCTAAGGTTCAGAACGTTAATGCCTCGCTTCAGGCTCTGATGGCACAGCGTGCAAACCACTCGGGTCTTGTCGTCAGCACATTGTTTGAAGAACTGCCATGCCAGGGAACTCCTTGAAGCTGCCTTTGGGGTGCTGGGTTCCAGATGGCGGTGGCCAGTAGCAGACGGACTCTCTTGGCGGCGGGTGTTCTGCTTTTGCCCACTGCTCCCTCTTTTGCTACGCTGTTGGCTCGGTCTCACCACTGCCTCTTCCTCCGAATTCTGAAAGTCAGTGGCACGACCTTCATTCCATGTGGGGTCTAGGACCTCATCGTTCCCTGCATCGTCTTCCACCCAGTCTTCCTCCCTGACCCCCTGTTCAGTCTGCACACTGCAAAAAGACGCAGCAGTTGGCACCTGTGTTTCGTCATCATCAGAGACGTGCTGAGGTGGTATTCCCATGTCCTCATCATTAGGAAACATAAGTGGTTGTGCGTTAGTGCATTCTATCTCTTCCACCCCTGGGGAAGGGCTAGGTGGATGCCCTTGGGAAACTCTGCCAGCAGAGTCTTCAAACAGAATAAGAGACTGCTGCATAACTTGAGGCTCAGACAGTTTCCCTGATATGCATAGGGGTGATGTGACAGACTGATGGGCTTGGTTTTCATGCGCCATCTGTGCGCTTTCTGCAGAAGACTGGGTGGGAGATAATGTGAACGTGCTGGATCCACTGTCGGCCACCCAATTGACTAATGCCTGTACCTGCTCAGGCCTTACCATCCTTAGAACGGCATTGGGCCCCACGAAATATTGCTGTAAATTCTGCTGGCTACTGGGACCTGAGGTAGTTGGTTCACTAGGACGTGTGGCTGTGGCAGAACGGCCACGTCCTCTTCCAGCACCAGAGGGTCCACTAACACCACCACGACCATGTCCGCGTCCCTTACTAGATGTTTTCCTCATTGTTACCGTTCACCACAATAAGAAAAAAATTATTTGGCCCAATGTATTGAATTCAAATTCAGGCCTTTTTTTAACAGGCACCTAACACTATCTGGCTATCTATTTAGGTATCGTATTACACTAATACAGGCACAACAGTAACGACAGATTTAGCTGAATATAAATTTGAGGCCTATTATTTAGGCGCTGGTTGACAGGGATACGTTTACGGACACAATTATTTAAACTTGGAAATGCACGGTAGCGTGTGAAGTTATTGAGGATGACACTATCCGCACCTTCAATCTAATATACCCTTTTATGGATCAATTTAAACTTGGCCTGATACAGCAGAAAAAATATATTTAGGGGATTGCTAAGTTGGGAATTGTATTCAACCCAGAACAAAAACTGTGCTTTGGCGGACACTAAATAAATTGACCAGCCTCAGCAATAAACATAGATTTAGCTGAATATAAATTTGAGGCCTATTATTTAGGCGCTGGGTGACAGGTATACGTTTACGGACACAATTATTTAAACTTGGAAATGCACGGTAGCGTGTGAAGTTATTGAGGATGACACTATCCGCACCTTCAATCTAATATACCCTTTTATGGATCAATTTAAACTTGGCCTGATACAGCAGAAAAAATATATTTAGGGGATTGCTAAGTTGGGAATTGTATTCAACCCAGAACAAAAACTGTGCTTTGGCGGACACTAAATAAATTGACCAGCCTCAGCAATAAACACAGATTTAGCTGAATATAAATTTGAGGGCTATTATTTAGGCGCTGGGTGACAGGTATACGTTTATGGACACAATTATTTAAACTTGGAAATGCACGATAGTGTGTGAAGTTATTGAGGATGACACTATCCGCACCTTCAATCTAATATACCCTTTTATGGATCGATTTAAACTTGGCCTGATAGTAATTCCCTAAATTTGTGGTTTCTGCTCTAAGTTGGGAATTGTATTTCAACCCAGAACAAAAACTGTGCTTTGGCAGACACTAAATAGATTGACCAGCCACAGCAGTATCAACAGATTTAGCTGAATATAAATTTGAGGCCTATTATTTAGGCGCTGGGTGACAGGTATATGTTTACGGACACAATTATTTAAACTTGGAAATGCACGGTAGTGTGTGAAGTTATTGAGGATGACACTATCCGCACCTTCAATCTAATATACCCTTTTATGGATCAATTTAAACTTGACCTGATAGTAATTCCCTAAATTTGTGGTTTCTGCTCTAAGTTGGGAATTGTATTTCAACCCAGAACAAAAACTGTGCTTTGGCAGACACTAAATAGATTGACCAGCCACAGCAGTATCAACAGATTTAGCTGAATATAAATTTGAGGCCTATTATTTAGGCTCTGGGTGACAGGTATACGTTTACGGACAGAATTAGACTTGGAAATGCACGGTAGCGTGTGTGTGAAGTTATTGAGAATGACCCTATCTGCACCTTCAATCTAATATACCCTTTTATGGATAGATTTAAAGTAGGCCTGATACAGCAGAAACCACTGATTTAGGGAATTGCTAAGTTGGGAATTGTATTCAACCCAGAACAAAAACTGTGCTTTGGATGACACTAAATAAATTGACCAGCCTCAGCAATAAACATAGATTTAGCTGAATATAAATTTGAGGCCTATTATTTAGGCGCTGGGTGACAGGTATATGTTTACGGACACAATTATTTAAACTTGGAAATGCACGGTAGCGTGTGAAGTTATTGAGGATGACACTATCCGCATCTTCAATCTAATATACCCTTTTATGGATCAATTTAAGCTTGGCCTGATACAGCAGAAAAAAAATATTTAGGGGATTGCTAAGTTGGGAATTGTATTCAACCCAGAACAAAAACTGTGCTTCGGCAGACAGCAGACAGTATTACAATTGGCTAGCCACAGCTGAAACACCAGATTTAGGGTACTGCTATTTTGGCCAATTGTATTTTACCCCTCAATAAAATATCAAGCACAGCCAAGCCCCTGATGTAGGATATAGCAAAAAAAATAACCACACTATTGATGGTTAAATGGACTTGGTGGCAGCTTGTGCTGGCGCACCATAAAATGGCCGCCGATCACACAAGAAAAAAGTGACATAAAAACGCTCTGGGCAGCCTAAAAACAGTGAGCAATTAAATAGCAGCAGTTCAATGATCCACAGCTGTAGATCGATCACTGAATTAAGTGTTTTTGCTGAGTAAATCCCTGCCTAATCTCTCCTTAACAGCAGGAGCATCCTCTCCCTAAACTGATCATAGCAGAGTGACGTGCGGCGCTATGTGACTCCTGCTTAAATAGAGGCTGGGTCACATGCTGCACTGGCCAATCACAGCCATGCCAATAGTAGGCATAGCTGTGATGGCCTCTTGGGGCAAGTAGTATGATGCTTGTTGATTGGCTGCTTTGCAGCCTTTCAAAAAGCGCCAAGAAAGCGCCGAACACCGAACCCGAACCCGGACTTTTACGAAAATGTTCGGGTTCGGGTCCGTGTCACGGACACTGTTAAAGGGGATATTAATTATTGGTATTTATGCAAATCTCAATAATTAATATTCATAAATAGGGGTGGGTCGTCTTATGATAACTCCGCCTATTTATGCCTTACTTAACAACAAATCGCTACTGATTGCCTTACACTAACCACTAAACTAGCTGCATGCGCCTTACTAACTACCGCTAGTAACCACACGTTACACAATAGGTATAAATATGACAGTATTTATTAATCCTTACTGAACATAACATACATAATACACTAATAATACAGTACCAACAATACACTACAACTATGGCTGTCGCGCCTTACTACTACGACGGATTTATGTTTCCAACTATATATATCTATATCAAAGGGAATAGGTATATATAGTTTATGGCAACCCACAGCAATCTAAGTACACACACTAATACGGTTCTGTCTACGCTAACACAATCCCAATTCCTCCCCAGTATCTAACTATAATACACATACATACATTTACCAGAAGCCCACCCAATCCTATCAATATACTCTCCCTACGGGAATAACAAGGGGTAAATCCAGACACTGCTGCGTCTGGGATAAGCAGGGCAGCCGGGAAGGGGTGTCAGGGGTAGGATCCTGGGGGAACACAGTGGGATTAGGCTCAGGGCAGGGGAAGGTACCAGGGGTTATGGGGAAACCAGGGGCTTATAGGGGAACACAGAAGTTGGTGGGTTGAGGGTTAGGGGCTATAAGGGGTTAATCAGGGGCAGGGGATCGTTGGTGGTATAAGGGGTTACTCAGGGGACTACAGGGAATGCAAGGGAATCAGGGGATATGAGGGGTTAATCAGGGACAGGGGATCGTTGGTGGTATAAGGGGTTATATGGCAGGGGATAATATATATATATATATCTATATATGTCGTATATATATATATATATATATATCGTTGGTGGTATAGGGAGGGGGATATACTTAGCGGTAATATGCTCGTTGTCCAGGGGGGCTCGTTGTCCAGGGGATGCCTCGCTTGCTGGTGGACTTACCTGACTGCAGAGTGGAGCGCCGCCGGTCTATTTAAACTTCGCGGCGCCCGCTCGCAGTCCTCTTCTTGGCGCCGTGCGCATGCGCACTGCCGGCCTCAACCCGTGGGCCGGCGTGGTGATGTGACGTCACCGCGCCGGCCCGAGGATCTCGGAGCGCGCTTCCAGGGGGGGGGATCCTTTGATCCTCCCGCCTGTGAAGCGGACGCTTACCTCCGGCGTTGTAATTACAGCGCTGGAGGTCAGCCACTCACAGGGGCATGGGAACTCTTTGTTCCCATGTCTCTGTTAGGCGCACCATCTCCGGCGCGGCCGGAGATGGTGACAAAGGGCAGAGGATCTTATTGATCCTCTGTCCTTTGTAGAGGCCGACGCTGGACATAATTGTCCAACTGTCGGTCTCCTCCACCCACCTGGCAGGCGCACTTCGGCGGGATTCCGGCATATATGCGTATAGATGCTTGGGGCACATCTATACGCATATATGAACGGACATTATATTAACATAGGGGCAGGAATAAGCCCTCCTATATTATAGGGGCCCATATACATCCATAGATGTCTGGGCCACATCCATAGATATATATGTACCCATATGGCTTACACACATAGAGATGCATGCTGCCCAGGGGGCACACATACATCTCTATGTGTGCAACACATCACAACTGGACGGGCCCAGAAGAAGGGCCTATATATACATATATATATATATATACATACATATATACATATATATATATATATATATATATACATATGCACACATGTCAGGGCACACATACACATGCATATCTGAATATGTCACTTCCCTCAACAATCCCCCTGTTGTCGGGAACACGACAATAAACATTTTGGGGGAAGGGTTGGGATGTATTAGTCTCCTCTCAATCGCCCTCTAGGTGACGATTCAGGAAGGACTGAAGTAATATGACCCTTAGGTACCTAGACATCACCTATAATGACCAACATCTCCGACCTGCCCTTCACCAAACGCTTCCACCCACCGAATACACCGTCTTCTCTTTGGATAACTTCCTTGGCCTCTTATATTATGATCCTCAGGTGTCAGCCACTCCCTATGTAGTCTATTTCTGACTCTGGAATGGCTTCACCCTCACTGTCTTTAAATCACTCTACTCAGTGACCGTGTTCTCTCTTTGCCAGTGTTGTTCTTCTGGCGTCCGTTACCCCCAATGTTAGTGCCGGAAATTAATGTAGCACCTCCTTATGGGGTACGGACGGCCGTAGGCTGACCTTTCAACACCAGTATGACTTTCATCTTAATTGAAGACTCAGTTGTTGGAGAGGTTCTCCCATGGACAGATACATAGGTTTTTACAAGGCAGGTCAGATTTTCAGGTGAGAGGTGATGTCATAGTACCTAAATCCTACCTGCGGGAAGGAACCCCGCACTACCATCATTCAGTCCAACCCTTACAAAAAGTCACCATTGTCGATATTGAAGCGGCAAATACCTTAGTGATGAGGGGCCTGACCCTAGGGAATCTATCCTACCCCACTCATACAAACATGTCACATCCCTCCCAATACAGCCCAATTCAATTCAGTGTGTACCCATAGAGACTCATACCATAGGATGCAAGTGTGCGTCCAGCCATTTTGTATCATGGCTGTCGCACACTTGCACCCAGAGTGTCCATGGGTACATGAGGAACTCACATGCAAATAATCAATATAAATCTATACACGATATGATGAGGTCCCAGGGTGGCCTATGAAACCCCCCCGAACCCTCCTACGAAAATCTACTATAATACGTGTATACATACACACAATGCTATGAGGTCACAGGATGTCTTTGGAGGTACATCCTGAACCCTCATAGGAAAAGCTACTACCACACAATATTTATATACACACACAATACTATGAGGTCACAGGATGGCTTTTGGATTTTCATCCCGACCTTCATAGGAAACCGTATGTCCATGCGATCTCTGGCTTCAGGACTTTGTTAGAGCTAAGTCCTGAGCCTCCTACGATTAACTTCGTGAAGTTCTGTCTGGTTCTGGTTTAGCTGGTCCGCAAGTCTCTTGACCCTCCTGTAGATTAGACACAGTCCCGTGTACATGACGATTACCAGAACCAGAAGAACTATCACCGGATGAATCAATAGGTTGAAGAAGGATGTTGCCTTTGGACTGTAGCCGAACAGACTTTCCCACCAGGAGATCTTGGAGTCTTTGTCCAACGCAGTTGTGATTGCCGTTATTTTATTCTTGTCGTGCATCAGTTGGATGGTGGCCTGTTTCTCTGTTTCTCGAAGATTCTTAATTATTTCGTCTTCTTGGCTGAAGTCTAGCAGGAGATGTTTGAGTTCTATCCCAAAGCCAAGAGGGATCTTCTGGAGTCTCACGGGTACGTCAGGGCGGATGTCGAGTCTCTTCTCCGGGGTGATTGGTGTCCTTCCTTGTAACTCTGCGACATCTAAACCTAGGACGGGACTAAGGGTGCAATACGCTCCAGGGAGGAGTTCTCCTCTCTCAGTGCAGTTAGTTCCATAGATTGTATAAGACATGTTTTGCCTTTGGTACCAGCACCAATACCCCTGTCCCAAGTATTTAAGGGATGAGGGTATTGGGCTGGCCTTCATCTCACAGGACCCCTCGGTGCTCCAACATTGGTGTCTTAACACCCGATCCTGACTACCTTGACAGAGGATAGCATCCTCTTTCTTCCAACATCCCTCTGTGTCTAACAGATAAGGATGGCCTCTCTCATAGATTAGAACGCCCGGGGGGAGCTGTGGATGAAGCACCGTCTGGTTATTTATGACAATCCCTAAGTTAATTGCACTGTAACCCTGTCTAAGATGGCCAGATACAGGAGCCAATGACGAAGCAGTGCAAGTGAGATTCCTACAGCCGTGCCACTGGACTACCCACCAGTTGGTGTGATTGGCTGCAAAAGGAGATATAAGAGGACTTACCCGTTGGCGGAGGTTAAATGGGAAGTGGCCGCCGTACAATGATGATACAATATGTTTAAGGTTGCCTGAGAGTTCACTCTGGACCTGCGTACACGCCAGTGCGAGCTGAGCTCTATCCTGTTCTTCCAAGAGACCCCCAACTAACCTTCTAAACTTCTCTCGTAAAGCAGAAGATAGAGAGGTAGTGGCATCTATGTGCGAATGTTGCAAACCCTCTAAGACGTGGTTTACATCAAGCTGGGTCTCGAATCCTTCTCCGGCGTGTCGCGCAACATCCCCAAGTTTACCTCTCAGGACTTCCATATCCATAGTGTTCAGGGCGCCCACTCCCAATGCACCTCCGCCTAGTCCCATGGCTATCAGGTCTCTTCTTCCCCTGTGATTTCTGTGTATGAGATCGTCCTTTCTTACCTCTTGCCCCGCCTCTATCCAACCTCTTATCATGTCAATTTGGTTCCTCACAAACTCCCCACATCTGTGATCCCACTGGTCGACTCGGAAGTCATCTACAGAAATTCTCCAAGTAAATAGGACGAATTTTGTCCCCGTGATGATCTTCCATGGGGAGGACAGTTGAGGAGCTATAGGATCTGCCAATTGATGGATAGGGGCGTTGCAAGAGTCTAAATGCATTTTTACAGGTTGTAGACCTGTCGCTTCATAGGGGATCCTCACCACCGTTACACAAACTTGCCCTCTACCTCTGAACGGACACCATTGGTCATTTTCTCCAACCTGTAGCACTAGTTTTCCTACGGGTTTGGATTTAGACAGATAGGCCCATTGTGTAAATGTCCAGCACCCTTCATCTACTGCCTCGCAAAAAGGCCATCTAAACGAACCATCTATATTGATGTCAAAGTTAATATCCCTGCCACTGGGGTCTTTCCAATCGGAAGACACATACCTACCCCGGTATTCCTCATTCATAGGGGTACCGTCCATCCATACATCCACTGTAGGGGTATCCACCCCATTGCACACTAAATCCCAACTCCAGGGATTAGTGTCCAAGGTTACCATCTGGGTATCTTGTTCCCAGTGGGCATAGGTGACGAAATAATATCCAGTCACCTCCTGAACACAATTGTCTCTCATGATGGTGATCATAAAGGACCGTATGGATGGAGATCCCTTTAACTGAGCATACCTGGGATCCTTGGCATCTGTCCGTACTTTTAAAACGGTGGCTCGGTAAAAGCCTTCCAGTTTTACCGGACCACTCTGGTCATTCCATAGGGCCTGGCCAGAGTTACTGCAGTTTAACTTTAGCATCACTATACTGGTTTGTATGTAATCTGTGGACACATGTCCTTGAACATAACTGGATTCCCTAGTGATAATCATCTGGGAATCTCTTAACATACAATAAGCTTTTAGGGTGCCCTTTACCGGAATGGGTCTGTCAAAATATGTCCTTATCCTCAGCCCATCTTGGCTATCCCTCCTTATGAAGGTAGCTTTAAGGATATACCAGCCACTATACTCTGCACCCGTGACATCCTCGGGACTCAGAACCCCCTCCTTGGTACACAACACTGTGGTAGTGTTGGCTTCCACTTGTTTGTAAGGATGTAAGTGAGGGTCCTTAGACACCCATCTTAAGGATCTCATAGGAGTAGGGTCAGAGTCCCGAAAATGTCTGAATTCTTTGAGGCAGAGTGCATGTAAATCATGTTGTATGGCAGACACATTCTCCACAGGGGTATAATGTTGAATTACATCTTGGGCAAAACTCTCCCTCTGGAAACCATACAGATACCACTGTCCTGGTGTAAATGAAAAGTTCTCGTATGGTTTCAGGATTTTGCCCTCCAAACATTCCACCATTAAAAGGCCGGGTTTATTCATAGATATGTCAGCCATATCTATCTTAACTCCCAGGCCCTCCCCCAAAGAGGTTGAACCTGCCATCATCATGCTTACCACCAGTGCCACAAATTGGGGATATGCCATGTTCAGAGGATTTGTATATCTTTTCAGGCTAGTCGTAACCTTGGTGAGTCTCCCTCCCGTGATCTGTTAATTCAATGTGAATGTAATTAGTTTCATGGATCCACCCTCGACCCACCAAAACACCCCCCCCCCCCCGGTCACCCAACTCTGTGAGGGTTCATGTTATTGAGTTGGGGAGGCTCGGGTGGCCTTGGCCTGGTCGATATGGATCCATAAAACTCCCTGTCGCCTACGTGACTTTTTCTTGGTCGTCATCGGCCTTTGCACCTTTAGCATGGTGTCACCCATTACTTCAAGAACCTGATAGGGTCCTTCCCAGTTTGCATCCCAGGGGCCGGCCCGACGGAAGATTTTCACCATCACTAGCTCTCCTACAGAGGGCATTGGCGTTTCCCCCTGTAGATACGGTCTGTGTAGCCGTATCGCTGCATGAGGCAATAACTCCTTCAGGTTTAGTTGTACCTGTTGGAGAAACAGGTCTCTGGCGATGGCGTTCTTCACTGGTTCTGACACTAGGGGTTCATTGGGTAGGCATAG
Source organism: Bufo bufo (assembly GCF_905171765.1). Classification (NCBI taxonomy): domain Eukaryota; kingdom Metazoa; phylum Chordata; class Amphibia; order Anura; family Bufonidae; genus Bufo; species Bufo bufo. The sequence continues at coordinate 209,364,004 of NC_053393.1, forward strand.
GGGCATTTTGCGTCCGGTCATTAGTTCAAATGGGGTGATACCGGTACTAGTAGCCTCGGTAGCTCGGATTCCCATTAGCACGGCTGGCAGAGAGGTTACCCATGAGGAACCTTTCTCCAGTAGTGCTTTAGAAAGTCGTGTTTTTATGGTCCGGTTCATCCGCTCCACGATGCCCGCAGACTGAGGGTGGTAAGGCACATGAAACCTTTGCTTTATATCTAAAAGACCACAAAGTGCTTTCATTACCTTACCCGTGAAATGGGTCCCTCTGTCCGACTCTATCAATCTGGGGATACCCCATCGTGACAGAACCTGTTCCCAGAGAACACGGGCAGTGGTTGTAGCCGAATCATTAACCGTGGGGATGGCTTCTACCCACTTAGAGAAGACATCCACTACCACCAGTGCGTAACGATAGTTACGACTTCCTGTTGGTAAAGGTCCGATAAAATCTATTTGTAGTGCGGACCACGGACTATCTGCAGGAGGAACTCGCTGCAACACCGGCTTCAGGGCTGACGCCCTTGGGTTAACCTGAGCACAAACCAGGCACTGTTGTGTTACTTCCTCTACTGTGTTGGACATTCCCGGCCAGTATAATTTGTCTCTCAGGAGAGACAAGAGTTTATCCCGGCCCAGGTGTCCAAACAGTTGGTGGTTCAATCTGGTTAGCTCTGCTTGCAGATGCTGTGGAACCACGGGAAGAGGAAGTTGCTGTGTACCGGTATCGTAACACAGGATCCCCTGTTGTATTGACCAGGGATGCTGTGGAGATGTGAGGTGTGTCATTAGAAGAGGATCTTTTGCTTGTTCCTCCTCAAATGACACCGGGCCTTTACTCAGGTTGGTACGAACTGCAATCTGGTAGGCCGGTAACGGCTCAGTGTCTGTTTCCTGAAGGATCCCAGACACTGCCGCTAGTTTGGCCAATTCATCCGCCTTGTTGTTACCTAACGTCAAAGGCTCATCCCCTTTCTGATGCGCAGGGATTTTTATGATGGCTGCTTCCGCCGTGTGTGCCATGCCCCATTCCCAAAGTTCTTTCAGGACCGACAAATGAGCCAGAGGTTTGTTTTGGCTATCCACAAATCCTCGTCTTTTCCAGGTGTCCAGGTGCAGGGTGAGAGAACGAACTACATATGAACTGTCGCTATATATAGTTCGTTTCCCTGGGGGTTGAAGAAGCAAGGCTTTCTTGACCGCCTCCAGTTCCGCCCGCTGTGCCGACATGTGACCTGGTAACTTGACAAGATTCTGGGTACCTGTGGTCTCATCCAGCACAGCAAAACCTGTGACATAGGTCCCATCCATGAAAAATCGAGAGCCATCCACAAAGATGACTCTGTCTTCTGGATGTTTATCGGTCCTGAAAATTTGTGGCGCGTTGATATGCGCTGGTTGGCCACAGTCATGTTCGGTGCCAGTTAGGTTCAATAACTGGGACAGAACATACTTGGCTTTGTGGTTCACCTGCAGACTCCGGCCACTGAGATCCATAATCCACCTCCCGAATCTCTGTTGGGAGACTCCAGGGAGTGTATCACAGAGCAAGAGGGCCAATGGAGAGTGTGGAGTCTGTAAAGTGAAGGGCCTGAAGCCTACAATATGCTCAGTGGTTTTGACGGCATAGTGTATGGCTGCCAGTTGTTTGGCACACTCATCGAACCCTCGTTCAACAGGCGAAAGTAACCTGGAGAAGTATCCCAGCGGTCTAGTGTCATACCCTATCTGCTGTAGGAGGACCGCTGAGATAGACTCCGTCCCTGCATGCGCCTGTATGGCTATTTCCCCTTCAGGATGGGGAGTGGCCAATACAGGGGCAGAGGAGAGGTCCCTTTTCAAAATAGAAAAGGCCTCTTCCTGTGCATCAGACCAACCTTTGATTGAGGGGTCTTCTCCTCTGAGGAGTTCATAGAGGGGTTTTGCTTTGGCAGCAAAATCCTCTATGAACTCCCTCATAAAATTAGCAACTCCCAGGAATTTTCTCAAATCCTGTAGAGTGCCCGGTCTAGGTAATTTTACCATGGCTTCCACTCTGGCTGCCACGATTCCTTTGGCTCCAAAAGAAATTTGGACTCCAAGGAAAGTCACCTCTGTTCTGGCCAAATTTGCCTTGTGGGGACTCAGCTTGAGTCCTGACTTGGCCAGGAGTCCCAATAGCTCTTTTAACAGAACCAAGTGTTCTTCTATGGTTTCTGTGTGTAAGAGCAGGTCATCCACGTATTGCAGAAGGCATTCTGGCCGTGAGAATACACTCAGAACAGCTGCCAATGCCTGGTGAAAATATGTGGGACTACTGTGGAACCCCTGGGGGAGTACACCAAACATGTACTGTTTGTCCCCTACTGTAAAGGCAAATTTGTACCTACAGTTTTCAGTGAGTTCAATTGAGAAGAACCCATTGGCAACATCTATGGTTGAGAATATGCGACTTTTGCCGCTTATTCTGGCCATGATGTCGGGAGTCTGTGCCACCACTGGAGCGGACATTGGGGTGTATTTGTTGAGGACCCGGAGGTCTATGGTGAGCCTCCATGCATTGGTGTCCTTTTTCTTTACTGGCCAGAGGGCATTGTTGCATTTAGAATTGCCCTCTATGACCACCCCCCTAGTTTTCAATTCTTGGACGGTGTCCAAAATTGAATAAGTGGCTTCTGGCGGAAAGCGGTATTGGCGTTGAGGTGGAGGGTCGGGACCCTGTATGTCCACCTGAACACCAATCAGTCTGCCACAATCGTTTTTTCCCTGGGCCCACAGATCGGGGTACTCATACACAATAGGCTCAAGGTCTGGATTATGCGAGATCTCAGGCCATTTGTGTTCAAGTACTTCAGTAGAGTCATCTATTGTTGGCAATGGTGGTCCCAGAAACTGGCGTTGGATGACAAACACCTTGGATTGTCTGGGACCCTTCCATACAATACTATTTGCCAGATCTAAGATCCACCTATTTTGTGTCATTACGTCGGTTCCAATAATGTTGTCAGAACCGGGGTAATACCACATGGGGATCCTAAGGGTCGTGTGACTGGTAATCTGGACAATTACTTCTTCTATTCTGTGGGCCCTCACCCCCCCTTGTTGGTGATCAAATCCGATCACCACACACTGAGGGCTGTTGGGATGTAAATCATGTTTGACATTGGTAATGGAAATTTCCGCACCAGTGTCAAGCATGATTTCGGCGTCCTGATTTTTGATTTTGGCCTTTATGTGGGGTCTCCCTGAAGAATCCAGTATGATGGGACATACTGGCGCCAGATCTTTAGGGATCCCTGATCTTCAATCAATTTCTACCAGACTCCCAGTAGGTACCTGTGAGGTACATACTGCCACTTGTGGGTTCTTGCTATGGACCCTTCGTGTGGATTCCAGGGATTCCACACTCATTACCGAACGCGCTGGGTCATTCACAACAGCCACACGTTTTGGTGTCTGGACCTGTGAATGTCCCAGATATTCCCCCACTGGTTTGGCATAATTAGGTTTCATCTTGAAACCGTTATTATTGCCTGTTCTCTCAGGATTTGTTACGTGACCATTGTGGACAATTCCTCTTTATGTGCCCGTATTGTAAACATAGGAAGCATCGAATGCCTCCCATCCTTTCCAATGGCGGGGCTGTGGGGCGAATAGCCGAGTTACCTTTTGTGTGCTGTACCCGTTCATCTTGAGATGTATCGTGTACAGGCGCACGCTCCGTCACTTTGACGGATTTCCTATTGAGCAGTGTATCCTGTCTGCACTGCTCAATAATCATAGCAGCATCCGTGAGGGATGGCTCCCTAGCTGCACTCAACCGGATTGCAGTGTCAAGGTATGGGAATTTTTCCACAAACATGCGTATCATACCCTGTGGAATTCCAATACCGTGATCCTTTGTAACCGACTACACATAGACAGAGGTTCGTCATGTATAGTGGGTTTGAACTTGGACAGGATATCCGGAGTGACGTCCCAATGGCCCGTTGCCAGTCTCATGAGTATGGAGAGACGTTCCTCCTTGTCATAAAACTGTCCATTCATGGGTTGCGTCCTCCCCGTTACCTCATACCTTTGGTTTAGGTGTGTAGGTAACCATAACTTGAATAACTCCATGCGATATTCGTGAGCCACTGAATACTTGTTACAGTGACCCTCGAAGATATCACATGAAGTAAACGGATCTACACTGGGATCATATGTTGGGATCTCCTTGCAGATCCGTAACAGGAAGTTTATCCTTTCCATACTGGAATGGTTAGGATAAAAATCTTCCTGTCTTTCCGGACGCGTTGGCGGATTGGAAGTGGTAAATGGCCAACCACTTTCCTCTCTCCAATCGTTGCCCTGTTCCTGGGATCGGTTGCTACTATTCTCCCTGGGTGTGTGGGTGAAATGTAGCGTCCGTTCCACCTGTCCCCTAGTGTCTACTGTATCGGATGTTTGATCCGTGGAAGATCTTGGCGCTGTCGCCGCTATCTCCCCCTGTGCCGTTTCCGAAACACAAACCTGTTTCGTGGGCACCATACTGTTAGCACCAGGCCGTGACAGATTCGACATGACCTGCTGCAAATCCGCAATGGTTTGCGTTTTTGCAGCCAGGTCCTCTCGAAGTTGAACAATCATGTTATCCATAGATACCGTATTGTTCCTGAACTGGTTTATCTCAGTGTACAGTCTGAGCAGTTCCTTATCCATGTCAGAGTAGAAACTCTCCTTGTCCGAGAGTCTAGACTCTAACACGCAAATTTCCCTGCCCCTCTCGACCGTACACTGGGACTTCTCTTGTAGTTGTGTTTGTAATGTGTGTAACTGTTTAATGTTCTCAACACAACAATTGCAGTGGAAGTTTGCAGTGTTGGAAACTTCCTCTGCCTTTGACGTGCTGTTAAGTGTTTCCAGATGTTCCGGCTTCCAAATGATATCCTCAAAGGTGTGAACCAATTTGGCTAACATTTGGAGTCGTTTTTTGGTTTTTTTAAACATGCTGCGATTAATGCAGAGTTTGTCATGAGCGTATGCCTGGTCCAATAAAGTGGACCATAGCAGCTCAGTGGATTTGTACGTGGTGGGGATGATGGGGTTGTATGTGCTATGTTTGCTGAGGTGTTGCAGTGTGGCGAAGTTCATACTTACTTTTTGACGAGAGGCCATCTTCATTGGTGTCGTTTGTTGTGCTGTGTTGCTGCGTGGAGGAGGTCCTTCAATATTCGGAACGCCTTCTCCCGACCAGCCAGACGACTTATGTTCGACTTCAATGACGACGGTTCTCTCTTCAGTGGGCGTGTAAAGGAATCAGAAAATATTAATACAGAAAAATTTTTAGATTCTCTGCTGTAGAGATTGCTCTGTGTCTGGTTCTGATTGAACAAACCGCTTTACCTGTACGAACTATCAGGCAATGGACGCTCAGAATCCACTGACCGCGTCCCTCCCGCCTGACTAGTTCACAGCGTAAGCGATTCTTTTCACCAAAACCAAACACAGAAAACAAATTCCTAGCAGTGGGCCTGGCTCGCCAATGTTAAAGGGGATATTAATTATTGGTATTTATGCAAATCTCAATAATTAATATTCATAAATAGGGGTGGGTCGTCTTATGATAACTCCGCCTATTTATGCCTTACTTAACAACAAATCGCTACTGATTGCCTTACACTAACCACTAAACTAGCTGCATGCGCCTTACTAACTGCCGCTAGTAACCACACGTTACACAATAGGTATAAATATGACAGTATTTATTAATCCTTACTGAACATAACATACATAATACACTAATAATACAGTACCAACAATACACTACAACTATGGCTGTCGCGCCTTACTACTACGACGGATTTATGTTTCCAACTATATATATCTATATCAAAGGGAATAGGTATATATAGTTTATGGCAACCCACAGCAATCTAAGTACACACACTAATACGGTTCTGTCTACGCTAACACAATCCCAATTCCTCCCCAGTATCTAACTATAATACACATACATACATTTACCAGAAGCCCACCCAATCCTATCAATATACTCTCCCTACGGGAATAACAAGGGGTAAATCCAGACACTGCTGCGTCTGGGATAAGCAGGGCAGCCGGGAAGGGGTGTCAGGGGTAGGATCCTGGGGGAACACAGTGGGATTAGGCTCAGGGCAGGGGAAGGTACCAGGGGTTATGGGGAAACCAGGGGCTTATAGGGGAACACAGAAGTTGGTGGGTTGAGGGTTAGGGGCTATAAGGGGTTAATCAGGGGCAGGGGATCGTTGGTGGTATAAGGGGTTACTCAGGGGACTACAGGGAATGCAAGGGAATCAGGGGATATGAGGGGTTAATCAGGGACAGGGGATCGTTGGTGGTATAAGGGGTTATATGGCAGGGGATAATATATATATATATATATATATGTCGTATATATATATATATATATATATATATCGTTGGTGGTATAGGGAGGGGGATATACTTAGCGGTAATATGCTCGTTGTCCAGGGGGGCTCGTTGTCCAGGGGATGCCTCGCTTGCTGGTGGACTTACCTGACTGCAGAGCGGAGCACCGCCGGTCTATTTAAACTTCGCGGCGCCCGCTCGCAGTCCTCTTCTTGGCGCCGTGCGCATGCGCACTGCCGGCCTCAACCCGTGGGCCGGCGTGGTGATGTGACGTCACCGCGCCGGCCCGAGGATCTCGGAGCGCGCTTCCAGGGGGGGGGGATCCTTTGATCCTCCCGCCTGTGAAGCGGACGCTTACCTCCGGCGTTGTAATTACAGCGCTGGAGGTCAGCCACTCACAGGGGCATGGGAACTCTTTGTTCCCATGTCTCTGTTAGGCGCACCATCTCCGGCGCGGCCGGAGATGGTGACAAAGGGCAGAGGATCTTATTGATCCTCTGTCCTTTGTAGAGGCCGACGCTGGACATAATTGTCCAACTGTCGGTCTCCTCCACCCACCTGGCAGGCGCACTTCGGCGGGATTCCGGCATATATGCGTATAGATGCTTGGGGCACATCTATACGCATATATGAACGGACATTATATTAACATAGGGGCAGGAATAAGCCCTCCTATATTATAGGGGCCCATATACATCCATAGATGTCTGGGCCACATCCATAGATATATATGTACCCATATGGCTTACACACATAGAGATGCATGCTGCCCAGGGGGCACACATACATCTCTATGTGTGCAACACATCACAACTGGACGGGCCCAGAAGAAGGGCCTATATATACATATATATATATATACATACATATATACATATATATATATATATATATATATATATATACATATGCACACATGTCAGGGCACACATACACATGCATATCTGAATATGTCACTTCCCTCAACAGACACCCTAAAATTCGGTACGAACCCGAACTATACAGTTCGGGTTTGCTCATCCCTAATATAGAACGTTTACCGATCGGCCATTTCCTTTTATCATTCCCCTATCCAAACTCTACCAGTAGGCAAACACCCTTTAGTTTGCAAACTCTTGAAGGGTATTGGATTTCGAAGACCTCCTATGCCCAAATATAATTCTACTTGGGAAGTAAATTTGGTTTTCAATTTGTTCCTAAATTGGGAGGATAATGATCTTCTTCCGTTGAAATTGTTGTCATTTAAACTAACCATGTTATTATGCCTTATTTCATTTAAACGAGTATCAGCTGTAAAATCTTTGGATACATCCCATAGACAGTTTCTACCACAAGGCATCCAATTCTCTATTGTACGTCGTACAAAAACCAATATCTCATCGGTTTTCTACCCTGCGTTCCCTTTACAAGAAAAACTTTGTGTAGTTAGGTGTTTACAATCCTATGAACTAAAAACTTTACCACTCAGGAATCCATCGGTATCTCAACTTCTTATTTCTTATTGCAAACCTCACTTACCAGTGTCATCAGCAACCCTGTCTAGATGGGTATCTCAAACTATGTCTTTAGCTGGAGTTGATACCTCACTCTTTGGAGCACACTCCTCTAGAGGAGCTATGTCTACTAAAGTTAGACAAGCTGGAGGATCTCTATCAGACATCTTAAAAGCAGCTAATTGGTCTTCTGAATCAACTTTTTAAAACTTTTATTTCAGACCTGAAGCACATGTTTCCATGGTATTATTTAATAACCAATAACAATGTTGTGATATTATGTTTTACATTCATATCTAAAATTAAGCTTTGAACTTGCATAATGGAGTCTCCTGTCTTGAATTAAAATTGAAGATTTTCCTAGTTTCAACGAAGGAAAATATCGATTTTATGAAAGACAGGAGACGAACATTATCCCACCCTATTGACCCAACCCTTATTATCTACATTTCTCTTTCCTTTCAGTTTAATACACCGATTATATTCAAGATGGTGCGATTCTTGGTGGATCATCAAATCCAGATTTAATTTCCAACGACTGTATTTATAATGGATGTTTATCGTACCAAGTTCCAGTTATCCTTCATCACATCATCAAGAAAGAAGGACGTTTTTATGTGGGGCTAAACCTTATATAACCTTTGTTGGCTGTTCATTGGATATTCCTAGAGGCTCATTTACATATTTATAAAAAATGTTCTACGTTTACATTGTTAACTATTTTGCTGCTGGGAGTAAAAAAGAAAGATATAAGCATAATGTTCATCTCCTGTCTTTCATAAAATCTATATTTTCCTTCGTTGAAACTAGGAAAATCTTCAATTATGTCGGCTGATACTACTTGTAATGTTGCGGATAGTGTTTGTGATATTTTCCTTCAGTTCATCCAGGGATGTGGATTGTTAGCGGACATTTTCTGTTTTGAATTTCCGAACAGATAAAAATTACATGAGGACAAGTCTGAGGAACGTAGTGGCCATAACCCCTTGCTCACAGTTTGCTCCTACATCAACAGTTCATAAATCCGTGCCAGTGAGGTGTGGCATGTTGTCCCATCTTGTTGGAAAGAGCAGGACATTTTTGTTTCTGCAGCATCACTGCTGTAGAGCTGCAAGCAGTATCGGCCAACATAATCTGATGTGCCCAAAGATGCATAGACCGGAACAGGGACCACTTTCAGAATCTTTTGTGACTTGTGGGTAATTAAAAAAATAACAATCCACTTGCTCATTCATCTTGTCATACTATCACTGGAGGTGGGCTACTTTTTCGTGGGCCACCCTGTATATAAGATAGGGGTAAACGTGGAGCCCAACAGTCATTATTTGCTGCACCTTATATCTGAATGAAAATGCATTTCTGGTATTTTACAGTAGAAACCCATACTCTTCAAAAAGTCTCCCAAGGTGTCCAGACCAAATTTATTTATTTATTTTATGCATTTATATAGCGCTGCTATATACCGCAGCTCTTTACAGACATTAGCATCCAACTGTCCTTAATGGGGCTCACAATCTAAGTTCCCTATCAGTATGTCTTTGGAGTGTAGGAGGAAACTGGAGGAAACCCACACAAGCACAGGGAGAACATACAAACTCCATGCAGATGTTGTTATTGGTCAAATTCGAACCTAGGTCCCCAGCACTGCAAGGCACCAGTGCCAACCAGTGAGCCACCGTGCTGCCCACTCATGGTGTAGCCTTGATAAAAATAAATGATGCCATTTATCTCTATGAACGTAACTATGCTTCAAGAGGGACAACTGATTAATTCCTTAAGATATGGAAGCTCAAAAACTCTCAGAAGAATCTTGTCACCCACACTTTTAAAAATATGAGGTTCTTAGCACACAATCTGATGACATTGTGTGAGCCCATCTGCCACGTCAAGGCGACCTCATTCAGATAGGTCCCTACACTAAGACTCTTTTTTTTTTAATAACATGATTTACACTGATTTGCACTATTAATTTGAAAAGCCAAACTGATAAGCAGTATATTGGTGTTTCTCTATAACAACTGACTACTGTATATAAAATTATGTAAAAGCACACTGCAAGTGATAACACCAGTTACACTCAATATATCCTGTTATATGTATAACGTGTTAGTGTAGGGACCCACCTAAACAAGGAGGGATTAAGCACTGCAAAAGGGCTAACAAAACAGATGTGAATTTAATATACGAAATAGAATTCAACCCATGTAATGTTATAACAATATTGATTGCAACTGGTACACCATGCAATGTCAGTCACTGCAGAAGAAAAGCTTTTTTGTTTTTGGTGCATTATGTGGCGGAGGCCAAGCTTTGATTTTTCTAAAATGTAAAATTAAGAACAGAACTTTTCTCCTATTACTGTGTAACATTTTATGGATATCACGCAGGAAAGGGTAATCATACACTATATACACTACACTTAACCTATATACAGACACTATATAAATTACACTGATCCTATATACACACTGCATACATTTACCCTATACATATACTACACTTACCTTTCACATACACTATATACACCACACTTACCCTGTGTATGCACAGTATATATATATACTACATTACACTTACCTGATATACATACTATATAGACTATACTTACCGTAAATATACACTAGACTATTCTTACTCTATATATACATTACATAGAGTACATGTACCCTAAATTTACACTATATACATTATACTTGCCTTATACATACACTATATACTGTACACATACCTTATACACTAAATATTGACGACCCTATACAAGCACTATATACACAATATATACACTATATACTCTACACATACTCAATATACAGACTAACTATAAAGATTACACCTATATGCACACTACATAGACTACACTATACATATGCTTTATATATAGATCTAGATAGATCCAAGGCATTGAGACACAGAGAGCTGAGCTGGATTCACAGGCTGGGTAGTTTGAAGCCTCATGGCTTAAATGTAGATTATAATTTTGGGGATGTTTTATAGGTTGGCTTGCCCCTGAAGTCAGGTCGGATGTCAGTAGGCGTCTCGTGTATACACTAAGGGAGTTAATCAACTCAATTAAAATATATATTTTTTTCTCGCCTAACAATTAACTATTTTTTCATATAGATCACTCACACTTCACCATTTAAGGATTGGCATAGACGGTCGGGGTGATCGAAACATACTATAGAGAAGAGGGTTATGTGGGACGTTTTTTTGTCTTTCATGGTTATTTTCATTACTTTTTAGTCACCTGCAAAAATGTTTTATACTTGCCGTTTGCGCATCCTGATAAGCACCAGGGGCAACTTGAGTTATAAGATATTTAGCTGCTGTCCATACTTTGTGACATCCGTATGCCCAATAGAGGAGATCCCTCTTGGGTATGAGGGCACTCAGTAACCACAATGTCGTTCTTGCAGGGACCGCGAGATTCGTGACCGCAGCATGACTTCATGTGGATATGATGGGTGACATTCTGGTTTCTAGACTGTCCCCTTCTTTCTGGGCTGCCCATACCCTTTGATTAAGTGGCTAGGATGTATTACACTGAGTTAATAGACGCAGCGATCTGTTTCCATCAAGTAAGATGGTGCCGGGAACAGACCGTGTCCACTGAGCATGCGCGGGGGGCGAGACTCTGTAAGATGACGCTGCGGCCGGTTTTTGATGACATCAGAGGTCCTCGGCCTGGATATCCGTCAATGGTGCGATATTGCGTTTGCGCAGTGGAATATAAACAACGCGGAACAACGGCATGGCAGGTTTCTTCTTGTCCCTCTTGTATTTTTTTTCGATCGTTTCCCCATCCTCTCTGCTATGTCTCCTTTCACTTTATCACATCACAGTGCACCATTGGGCAGATCGACTCTGTAATTGATCGGTATAGTTTGTGATTATGGATACACTGTCTACAAATATGTATATCTCTATATGCAATTTTTTTCATGTATGCTTCAATGTATGTACATTTAGTTTTCCTTTTTTTCTTTTTGGATATATACACTGTTGGTATTGGCTGATCATGTTTTGTAACACACCCACTGGGTGGAGTGTAGTCACATGTTGAACATGCTAATTAATTCACCTGTATATAATGCTGTGATTTGAGTTGTTACTTTGCTTGAAAAAGGTTCTAGTGAAGAACCGAAACGTTGCACCACCTGGGTGAATAAAGTCCACTTGTCACCTTTCTCGGAGTGCCGCCTACTTTTCTGGATTACATATTGGGGTAAGAAGCCTATTCCCCTGGAGACGTGCACCCTCTTTTTCTTTGATTGTGTTCCAGTGCCGCCATTTTTCCTGTGTATATATATATATATATACACACACTACACATACCCTATATACAGATAATATACAAATTAAACAACACTTACCCTGCGCAAACACTATATACACTATACATTTACTATATACTCTACACATACACTATGTAGATTAATTATCATATATACACATCATATGCACTACACTTACCGTATGCTCACATTATATTAACTGCACATATCATATACATACACTATATACACTACACTTACCGCATATACAGACACTATAAAAATTACACTTATCCTATACATACACATACACTATATAGACTACACTTATCCTGTGTATGCACAGTATATATATATATATATATATTACATTACTGTTACCTGATATATATACTATATAGATTACACTTACTGTAAATATACACTAGACTATTATTACTCTATATATACATTACATAGAGTACATGTACCCTTAATGTACATTATATACATTATACTTTCCTTATACATACACTATATACTGTACACAAACCCTATACACACAATATTGACAGCACTTACCCTATACAAGCACTACATACACTATATATACACTATATACTCTACACATACTCAATATACAGACTAACTCTATAAAGATTACACTTATATACACACTACATAGACTACACTATATATATGCTATATACAGTACATTAATCCTATATGCTGACACTATATAGATTGCTTATCCTATATACACGCTATATACACCACACTTACCTTTTTTACAGACTTTAAATATATTACTCATCCTATAAGCACACTATATAAATTACACCTATCCTATGTACACACTATGTAGACTACACTTACCTTACACATTTACTATGAACACTACACTTACCCTATGCACACACTATATACAATATACAAACACTATATATACTACACTTACCCTATATACAGGCACTTTATAGATGAAATATCCTATATACACACTATATACGCTACACTTACCATATGTAACGCTATAATGACTACACATCATATACATACACTATATACACTAAACTTACCCCATATACAGAAACTATATAAATTACACATATCCTATACATACAATATATACATCGCACTTACCCCACATATAATATATATATATACTACACATACCCTATATAAAGATAATATATAAATTAAACAACACTTACCCTGAACAAACACTATATACACTATACATTTACTATATACTCTACACATACCTAATATACAGACTAGTTATAAAGATTACACTTATCATATATACAAAACATAAATACTACATTTATGCTATATACATACTACATAGACTACACTATGCAGATATACTATATACAATACACTTACCCTATACATAAACTATATACACTATGTTTATCCTATATGCAGAGACTATATAAATTGTTTATCTTATATAAACACTATATATACTACACTTACCTTATATATTATACCAGACATTAAATAGATTACGCTTATCCTATAAGCACACTATATAGAATATACCTATCCTATGTACACACTATGTAGAGTACACTTACCTTACACATTCACTATATACACTACACTTACCCCAAACACACACTATATACACTATACATACACTATATATACCACACTTACCCTATATACAGGCAATATATAGATTAATTATCCTATATATACACACTAAATGCACTACACTTACCGTATATACACACTGCATTGATGAGACATATCATATGCATATACTATATACACTAAACTTACCCAATATACAGAACCTATATAAATTACACTTATTCTATACATACAATATATACATTACATTTACCCTACATATATAACATATATACACTAACCTTACCATATATACAGATACTATATAGAATAACTATTATACATGCACACTATATGCACTACACTAACCGTATGTACACAACATATAGACTACATATTCCATATACATACAATATATATATTACACTTAGCCAATATACAGGCACTGTATAAATTACACAACACTTAGCCTATAAAAACACTATATATACTATACATACACTATATACTATACACATACCCAATATACAGACTAACTATAAAGATTACACTTATCTTATATATAAAACTTAAAGACCACAGTTATCCTATATATACACTACATAGACTACACTATTTATATGCTATATACAGTACACTTACCCTATATATAAACTATATACACTACATTTATCCTATATGCAGACACTATATAGATTGCTTATTCTATATAAACGCTAAATATACTACACTTACCTTATATGCAAACATTAAATATATTACGCTTATCCTATAAGCACACTATATAGATTACACCTATCCTATGTACACACTATGTAGACTACACTTACATTACAAATACACTCTATTCACTACACTTACCATGTGTACACACTATATTAACTACACATACCCTATACATACACTGTATACACTAGCCTTATCCAGTATACAGACACATCATAGATTACACCAATCCTATATACACACTACATAGACTACACTTACCCTACACATACACTAAAATCGTTGCACTTACCGTATAATACAATATATACACTACACTTACCCTATGCACAAACACTATAAAGATTCACTTATCTTGCATACACACTATGTAGACTACACTTACCTTATATACACACACTATGTAGACTACACTTACCTTATATACACACACACTATGTAGACTACACTTCCCCTATGTACATACTGTATAGACTACATTTACCATATATAGAAACTTTATAGACAATACTTACCCTATATATACACTACATTTATTATAGTTGCCATATACATACACTATATACACTACACTTACACTATATACAGACACTATATAGATTACACATATCCTACACACATGCGCTATATACACTACGGTTATCCTATATACACACTATTACACTACACCTTATTCATATGCTATACACACTTACCCTATATACAGACTAACTATAAAGATTATACCTGTCCTATATACACAACATAAAGGCAACACTTATCCTATCCTGTGGTCCGTGAGAATGTTCTCTGTGAAGACTGCGGAGACTGAAGATTGTGTCTGAATTAAAAAGAAAACATGACTGTAACGAGGTTCCGAAGGTGCACTCGGTCCCCCATTGCCCGCAGAACTGTTGCTTAGCTTTGGGAATGAGGATCTGTGTTTGACCTCATTCCCAGGGCGGCTTTACTGCTGGGTGGCTCCCTGCTCCTAAGTCTGCCTTGAGCGCCGAGCTGATCACTCGGTGCTCAACCGGTTGGTCTGTCGGTCATGTGACCCTGGCCACGTCACATGACCCTCACTCCCCACTATAAATACAGGCAGCCTGCTAGCCACAGGTTTCCTGTTAATTTCTAGTTTCCTGGCTATTTGTTGGACTGCTGAATACTCACCTGATTCCGTTCCCTGACGATCCTTTGCCTGCTCCTCCTGTACTGCGCATCTGTCTTGGTATTGTGACCTCGGCTTCCACCTGACTACTCTCTTAGGACTCCTCTTGTACTTCTCTACTCTCCTGGTATTTGACCCCGGCTTCTCCTGACCATTCTTTGCTTAACCCTTTGTACTGCGTAGCTCTCTTGATTCTGACCCGGTCCGTTCATGTTCGGTATTTTGTCTTGTCTGTCTTCCCTGCACGTATCCTAAGTTAGGGACTGTCGTCCAGTTGTCCCCTGTCATCAGGACTCGTGAGGCAAGTAGGCAGGGCCAGGGGTGAGGGTGGAGAGCAGTGGTCACTATCCTTCCCCCTGTGTGTGTGTGGATGTGACCGTTACAATGACATAAATATTGGAGCAGTTGTTGGACTCTTTAACACATACTGTCTATCAGGATGGACCCCGTGTCTCAATCTTGTATCAAACAACGAGTGACCCTGATGTCCATTGTAACTTGTCACACCTCACCTTTCATTTGCTAAGTGAACTGGACAACTGCAACTTCTGATACTCACTCATTTCCAACATTCTGTCATTTTCTGTGAGTTTGTTCATGTCGTTACATAATAAATGTACATGTAGTCTCAGCCCAAAGGAGATTCTTAAAGGGTTGCAAAAAGAAGTATAAAAAGTATTCCCAAATCGTGCACCGAGACCCTAATTAGCATATTCATTAAGATATCTCTGCAACAGCAATTTGGGCAATTTGGGTAATAAAAGTATCAAGCATATTTATATTTTTTATTCACATAGCCGTATCAGGGCTTGTCTTTTGCAGTACAAGATGTACTTTCTAATGGCGCCATTTATAGTTGCATACAATGTGAATGGGAAGCGGAAACAAATTTCAAATGGGGTGGAATTATTAAAAAATAAACAATTCTGCAACATTTATATTAGGTTTTTTTAACACCATTTCCTATGCATTAAAACTGACCAATTATTTTTATTCTTGGTCATTACGATTAGATTAGTACCAGGTGCCTACAGTTTAAAACAGAAGGCACCTGGCGGATATCGCGCCCGCTCTGCTCATGCGTTTTTTTGTTGCAGAAGCGCACAGAAATCCGTACAGAAATTTGTGCTGATTTTCTGCACCTTACCCTACACCTGTGTACAGGCACCCTAAGGCTTGGAGGGGAGAATGCAAATTAACTCATACCAGCCCAACCAACAATCTGAATAAAAAATTACCCTTTTTGGGAGGGTTTTTCTGATATTTATATGACTGTGATTGTAGTAATAGAGCAAGATTTGCATTTAAGGGTTCAATCCAAAAAAGCTGGTTTCACAAGCTAAGGCCTCATGCACACGACCGTGCCGTTTTTTGCGGTCCTCAAACCGCGGATCCGCAAAAAACGGAAGCCGTCCGTGTTGCCTTCCGCAATTTGCGGAACGGGCGCCGGCAATATAAATGCCTATAACAACGGTCGTGTGCATGAGGCCTAAAGCCGCAATGCATATGAAGAACCTAACTTACAGGCAACTACATGAGATGAGTTTAAAGACGCCAAGAATTTTCACATTTTAAGTCTTCATTCACACAGTCAGTGTTTGCTCAGTGATTTCCATCAGTGATTGTGAGCCAAAATCAGGAGTGGATCCTACACAGACATAAGGTAGAAGGGAAAGATCTGCGCCTGTTCTGTGTTTTGGACCCGCACTTGGTTTTGGCTCAAAATCACTGATGGAAATCACTGACCAAACACTGACTGTGCCAATAAGGCCCCTAATGCAATCATCTGCAGTGTCTGCCATTCTTTATACTTCACCGTTCTTTAGGTAACTTCACCACAAGTGTTGTAGACCTGACCAAAAGTCCTATTTTCCCTAGACACATAATAAACCGTTCAAATTTAGGGAAAACGCTAAACATCTTTCCCTGTTTTATTGTATTTATTGTAGCTTACTAAAAACACACCAGTTTTATACGGAGATATCCCGCACCTGAATATAACAGTTAGATATATCTCAGAATCTTACCCCAGAAACCCCACCGTGAGCAGTGGGCGTAAAAGCAGCTCCTCCGGGTGTCTCCGAAATTAATCGCTAACCAAAAAATCAGTTTCATCTCCCAAGGAGCCAACTGATGATTTTTAGATTCAAGCCGACCAACAGCTGTTTACTGCAGTTGCCATGGTGATGTCAACATCAGAGTTAAAGGGGACATTACCTTCCTGATCACTTTTTCTTTTCAAATACTAATCTTGATAAATTCCTGCACTTATGTCAAGTGTGAAAAAAATCCAAATAATCTTTACATTTTATGCCATGGAGAGGTAGAAATTAAAGGGGGTTTGTCAACTATTTGTGCTGCCTTATCTGAGGGCAGTATATAAAGGTGACAGAAATCCTGATTTATTTTTAAGTAGTGGCAATCTCCAACGGGATCTTAGTGCTGGAGTGCCTGTTAGGCCAGGTTCACATCACCGTTTAGCTATCCGTTCTTCTGTATTTTAAGCATCCGTTGTGCTCAGTTATGCACATGTTGCATCCGTTTTTGCCATTTCCGTCTGGGATCCGTTATTTTAGAGGGAAAAAATTCCTACATAATTTTTTTTTTTGCAGTCTAAAATAACGGATCGTAGACAGAAATGGCTAAAACGAAGGCAACATGTGCATAACAGATGTGAACCTCATGCAAACGGCCGTTGTGTGGTCGTTCCGTGCATTGGGAACTGCAATTTGCGGTCCCTAATGCACGGGCAATGTCCGTGCGGCGGCCATGACGAATCAAGACCTATTCAACTTGAATGGATCTGTGATTTGTCTGCACCGCAAAAAAACAGAACATGTATGAACCCGCAGCTCTGGATTGCGGGCCGCAATATGGCCACAGCCGGGCAACGGCTGTGTGCCTGAGGCCTTAAAGGGATTGTGTCACTTCAGTAAATAGTATTTATCATGTAGAGAAAGTTAATACAAGGCACTTACTAATGTATTGTGATTGCCCATATTGCCTCCTTTTCTGTCTGGATTCATTTTTCTATCACATTATACACTGCTCGTTTCCATGGTTACGACCACCCTGCAATCCATCAGCATTTGCTGTGCTTGCACTTTATAGGAAAAAGCACCAGCCTATATAAGCTCCCACTGTACCAGCCACCAGAGAGGCTGGTGTTTTTTTTCTACAGTGTGCAAGCACGTCTACCATTAATGGATTGCAGGGAGGTCGTAACCATGGAAACGAGCAGTGTATAATGTGGTAAAAAAAATGAATCCAGCCAGCAAAGGAGGCAATATGGACAATCACAATACATTAGTATGCCTACCATGACAAATGCCACTTGCTGAAATGACACAATCCCTTTAAAGGTAGGTTTTGTCAGCTCCAAAATCCTCTGTGTATCCCACGTCAGAAACCGCTGCGCTGTGTTTTCTGCCACTGAATGGAGCTAAACCATTAGCAGGCTCCGGGTACGGCTTTGTGGGGGGCAATAACCCTCGGCTGCATGAATACAATGGGAGGCGGTTTCAGCGCAGATTCAGCCAGGTTTTCTGCACCAATGAAATGAACTCAGTGAGAGAGAGCGAGAGAGTGCAGTGAGAGCACAGCATGGATACGCAAGATAAGGTAGACCTCGTGTCACATTGCATTTGCCACTCTAATATTTTGGTCAGTTATTTCCATCAGTGATTTTGAGCCAAAACCAGGTGCGGGTCTAACCACAGAACAGGTGCAGATCTTTCCCTTATACCTTATGTCTGTGGAGGCTCCACTTCTGGTTTTGACTCACAATCACTGATGGAAATCACTGACCAAACACTGATGTGTGAATGAGGCCTAACACTGCCCTGATTCCACAGTATCAGAGTGGTGAAGAGAAATGAGAGCTGGTGGCCGCCCCGTGATATTTAAATGCCCCAATAATAATAAGATCTCTTTCACATGTCCGTGATGACATCTGTGTCAAGCCGCTCAGTCTTTCATCCGTGAAAATGTCTGTGAAGGATCCGTGTGTCCGTTTTTTGCCCTCCAGGTGTCATCTGTATTCCATATACACTGCTAGGCTGAAAATTTAGTTTAAATCACAGCTCCTACCAATGGTCAGTGAATATCACTGACAGAACGAAGTGGTTTTCACGGACCCGTAGACTCCAATGGGCTAGTTTGGTTTTGGGCAGTTTTAGGTAACAAGCTGCATCTGAGCAGCCTCCTATTTAGTTCACCACAGTGGAGAGGTCATGTTAGAATACCACAGCACCTGCCGCAGGAGCAAAGTAGTAGCTGTCGCTCCGAAATTATGGCTCAAATTCTTTGTCTTCCCTACCATCCCTGTATTTTGAAGCAATGTACCCACCTTTCAAAAACCTTGCCCTTTAAAAAACAGGGAGGATGCTGCATGCACGCTAGGCGGGCGTCCCCTTCCTCCCTCTACAGATGGTGAAGCTCCAGGTCTCCAGACACATCAAGCATTGCTCTGCAAATGGCCGTTTGTCCTTCTGTTATGGAACCTTCATCTGTGGGTTCTTTATGTCATAGACGTATGCATCTATGACATTAGCAGCACAGTTGCCATAGTTACTACAGGGGCTTATTATTGATACCTACCTCATGCACTTTAACTGTGGTGCCAAGTATTAACCCTTTCTTTATTGACTGGAGACTCTACAATATACTTGTCACTGGAAAGGCCCCTAATCACTATGGCATTTAAAAGCTGCCCTAACAATAGTAAGTTAGGGAGTGTAATGACAGATTTGAGGTGTAATATGCACACCCATGCCCTCAAGTCCATTTGCTACATCTGAATTTACACAGATTCCAGTGGACTTTTCTTTTGGTGCCAAAAAGTAGCGATCTACCAAACTATCACATTAACCTCTTTCCGTCATGGTAACGCCGATAGTCGTCCGGACGGCAGCGCTCTCAGGTCTCAGCGACGCCTATTGGCGTCATCTCGTGAGACCTGAGATTTCAGGTGAACGCGCGCTCACAGGAGCGCGCCTTCACAGGATCGCGCCGTATACAAGTTTAACTACAGCCTGCCAGCGCTGATAATTGACTGGCAGGCTGTAGATTTTTAAAATAACCAATCAAATAGGTATATCAGACGCTATTTTGTAAATAGCGTCTGATATACCTGCTAACTGCTCCTCTGGTGGTCCCTTTTGCTTGGATCGACCACCAGAGGCAGCTCTTTAAGTAGCACCAATCACCACACACACATTACACCCCCCCCCCTGTCACTTATTTATCCCCATATAGACTCCCTAATCACCCCCCTGTCACCCCCCTGTCATTGATCACCCCCCTGTAAGGGTCCCTTATCACCGCCAGTTAGTTAGCTACTTGTTAGGTAGTTAGTGCCCAGCCCACCGCACCGCAGTCACTGATTAGTCGCTGATTAGCGACATCGCTGTCGCTAATCAGCACTAGTACTATATAGTATCTGTAAGTGATCAAGACTGATCGCAATCAGATCTATATCAGTACATTAGGGTCACCTTAGGCCCCTTTCACACGAGCGAGTATTCCGCGCGGATGCGATGCGGGAGGTGAACGCATTGCACCCGCACTGAATACTGACCCATTCATTTCTATGGGGCTGTTCACATGAGCGGTGATTTTCACGCATCACTTGTGCGTTGCGTGAAAATCGCAGCATGCTCCTCTTTGTGCGTTTTTCACGTAATGCAGGCCCCATAGAAATGAATGGGGTTGCGTGAAAATCGCAAGCATCGGCAAGCAAGTGCGTATGCGTTGCGATTTTAGCGCACGGTTGCTAGGAGACAATCAGGATGGGGACCCGATCATTATTATTTTGCCTTATAAGATGGTTATAAGGGAAAATAATAGCATTCTGAATACAGAATGCATAGTAAAACAGCGCTGGAGGGGTTAAAAAATAATAATAATATTTAACTCACCTTAATCCACTTGATCGTGTAGCCCGGCATCTCCGTCTGTCTCCTTTGTTGAATAGGACCTGTGGTGAGCATTAAAAACAGGAACAGGACCTTTGATGACGTCACTCCGGTCATCACATGATCCATCACATGATCTTTTACCATGGTGATGGATCATGTGACCGGAGTGACGTCATCAAAGGTCCTTGACCTGTAATGGACGCTCACCACAGGTCCTGTTCAGCAAAGGAGACAGAAGGAGATGCCGGCATCGCGATCAAGTGGACTAATGTGAGTTAAATTTATTTTTATTTTTTTAACCCCTCCAGCGCTGTTTTACTAAGCATTCTGTATTCAGAATGCTATTATTTTCCCTTATAACCATTGATCAGTTCACCCAGTACTTAAACAACATATGGCCTGAGTTATGTTTCACAGTTCAGTATGATCCACATAAGATACATTTTCTGGACACCTTAGTGATTAAGGATCATGATAATTGTGTGCAAACCGATTTGTACATCAAAAAAACAGACAAGAACAGTTTGTTACACTACTCCAGTAACCATCCACCTTCTGTAAGGAGGTCTTTACCCTCTTCCCAGTTTAAACGTATTAAGAGAATTGTGTCGGATGAATCAGTGAGGGAGGTCAGATTCAATGAGATGGCAAAAAAGTTTTCCTTAAGGGGATATCCAAGACTCCTATTAGATTCTGAGATGAAAAAATGTAGTAACAAAATGGAGATATCTAAATCTCATACTGACAACAAACGGTTACCGTTTATTGTTAAATATCATCCATGGATCAATAAATTTCGCCATGTGGTCAACAAACATTGGGGGATTATGCGCACAGCCTATCCAGATACTGTTGAATTTCAGGATATCCCTATGATCTGCTACAAGAGAACTAGGAACGTAAGAGATACCATTGTTAAAGCAGACATAGGAGGTATCATGAATATGCCTCGCCAACTTTTCATTTCTACACCCAAGAGGGGCACCTTCCCTTGTTTACAGTGTGTTCACTGCTCTGCGGTTATTAAGGGTGAATCCTTTGTCCATCCGCATACTGGAAAAAAAAAGAATTCCTGTAAAAGGTTTCTTTACCTGTGATAGCAACTTTGTTGTGTACCTGTTAAAATGCCCTTGTGGCTTACTGTACATTGGTGAGACATCTGTCAGAATGAAGGACAGGTTCAGCAATCATAAATCTACCGTACGCAAGAAAAATCTGCTTTTGCTTGTGCCATTTCATTTTGACAGATGTACTCACAATGTTTCGCAGCTGAGATTTCAGATAATTGAGCAGGTGCTGCCACCACACAGAGGATTCAACAGGTTGCTATTACTCAAGAAACGTGGAAGTTTTTGGATCCACACTTTGCAGACCATTGAACCAAAGGGTTTATGGTTCAATCATTATTTTATTAAATCGTATAATTGAATAATGTATAAATATATCCAATAAGTATACAAAACAGTAAAAGTACAAGGTCGAGAACTGGACATACCAATAAGTCTGAGGTAGTATTACATTCAATAATTAGTCTTACGGAACAAAATTTCAAGCATTAGTACCGTTGGGGCTTCCAGAGATGAATCTAAGAGCATACACGGCATTTATTCTCAAACTTCCAGACTAGTAACCACATAAGACAAGGAAGACATCACAAGACATGACAGACCCAAACAAGACATACACAGAAGGAAAGGGGGGGGGGGGGGGGGGAGGTGTATAGGATAGGAGATTCTGCTTAGTGTAGTATTTAGGAGCTATTACCCGGGACAATACCTGTTGTCAACCAATCATGGAAAGATGTGGAGGTACGAAATTGATTCCATGGATCCCAAGTCCCCCAAAAGGCTGTAGCAGATCCTGAATCCCTAACGCCTAATTCTTCCATATGAACTAGTGAATCCAGGGCGTTAGACCAGGTCACTCTCAAAAGACTCTCTGTAGACCTCCATTGACGGGGAATTATCTGTCTCATAGCTAGGATAAACAATCGGAGGGCGCCCTTCTTAATCTGTGAGATCCGCCCTGAGAACATGGATAGAAGAGCTAACGCAGGTGAGGGTGTAATAGTAGCTTTGTATAAGAAATTATATAAGTCAAAGATCTCCCGCCACAGTGGGGCCACACCCGGGCAGTCCCACCAAATATGTGTCATGGAGCCCCTTGCACTAAGACATCTCCAACATGCATCAAAAAACTGAGGATAAAATTGGTGTAATCGCACTGGGGTCCTATACCATCTGCTAAGGATTTTATAGTTGAGTTCCTGTAAATTACAAGACACCGTTAATTTATGAGTGAAGAGGAGAGATCTAGACCATTGGTCTACAGAGAAGGTGGATCCCAGTTCCGATTCCCAATCAGACATGTATTTGAGTTTAGTTCCCTGGGTGCCTGTGGAAGAGTCCTCTTTCTCCCCAGAGTTCAACATGGCATATAAATGAGATATAGCATGATCAGGAGCTGACCTCGCTGTGCACATCTTCTCAAATTCAGTTAAGGGGGGACATGACCGCGATCCAGGTATCAGGGATTTAATGAAGCTTCGCAACTGAAAGTAGAGGAGCCAACGTCCAGGGCCCGCAGGAATAATGTGGGAAAGGTCCTCCAAAGGGAGTAAACCATTCTGTTTATAGATGTCTATTAATTTGATTGGTTGTCTATTCTGGTCTCCTAAAGCTGGGAGTTGACTCAAGCCTGTGGGGAGATCTGTATGACCCGTGAGTGTCGTGAGAGGACCAGGAGCATGTTTAAGGCCAAGTTTAACCGCAAATTTAGCCCAGGGCCTAACCAAGGAATATAGAAGCATCGGGGATTGCAAGTTAGATAATGAATTCAAGGAGGTAGGGGACAACCAAAAGATTCCAGTGGCCAAATGTGGAGCCATTTCATGCTCAATTTCTACCCATAGTTTAGTAGAGCGGTTGTGACATAGATCAAGCACACAATTCATGATTGTCGCTTTATAATATGAGCTAAAATTTGGTAGTCCCGTACCCCCCAGAGCTTTAGAACGAGATATTAAGCTATAACTCAGTCTAGCTCTGGGTGCTTTCCATACAAAAACCGATACCATTCTCCTGATCTTAGCAAAATAGGTTAAAGGAATTTTACATGGGATCGTCTGAAACAAATATAGAAGACGCGGTAAAATGTCCATTTTCACTACATTAATCCTCCCAAACCAAGAAATCTGGAGTGAAGTCCATTTATGGAAACTGGATTCAATAGCTCTAAGCAAAGGTAGATAGTTAAGTTTAAAAACATGTGTCAAGTTGGCTGGGATGTGTACTCCTAAATATTTAATATGTTGGGAGGTCCACTTAAAGGAGAAAGAGTCCCTTAAGGAATCTGCTTCCCGTTGGGGTATGTTTATGTTTAAAATCTCTGATTTCTGCACATTGACTTTAAAGTTACTAAGGCGCACAAAAAGATCAAATTCACGAAGAATCGAGGGCAGGCCAATCCTGGGAGAAGTTAAGTAAATAAGCAGGTCATCTGCGAACAGGGACAGTTTGTGTTCTTTATTACCAAGCTTGAGACCCGAGATGGAAGGGTTTGCCCGAAGAGCATTAGCAAGGGATTCCATCACAAGAGTGTATAAAAAGGGCGACAAGGGGCACCCTTGACGTGTTCCATTCCGAATCTCAAAAGGGGCAGAAAGAAGTCCATTAACACGAACACAGGCTGAAGGGGAGGAGTAAAGAGCTAATATCCTATAGATCATTTTGTCTCCTAGGCCAACGTGGCGTAGGGTCTCCTCCAGGAACCGCCAGCTCACCCTATCAAACGCCTTCTCAGCGTCTACAGCGAGAAGGCATAGCAGAATTTTGGTTTGTTGTGCTCTCGCTATCAGCCCTAGCGTTTTAAGTGTATTATCTCGGGCTTCTCGTCTAGGTACAAATCCTACTTGCTCTTTGTGGATACAACCTGGAATGTGGGAATGGAGCCTCAGAGCCAAAAGCTTGGCATACATTTTGAGATCCACATTGAGCAAGGAAATAGGTCTGTAATTAGAGCATGACGCTGGGTCCCTGCCTGGCTTGGGGATGACTGTGATATGTGCCTGGAGAGCCTGTCGTGTAAATGGACAATCTGGTGAGATGGAATTAAAGGTTTCAACCAATAAGGGTGTAAGATCCTCTCGGAGGATATTATAGAACCGTGAGGTCAATCCATCAGGGCCTGGGGATTTCCCATTCTTCAGGTTCTTGATCACTGATTCTAGTTCAGGGAGGGTGAAATCATCGTGGCTGTATCCTCGTCAGATATAGGGGTAGGGCCAAATTGGGTTATGTATTCACGAGTTTCATCACTAAGGGGTTCTCGTGAGAGAGCGGATGCTGGTAGATTATATAAGGATGCATAATAGGATTGAAATTCCGCTGTGATATCTACTGGGTTGTGTACGGAGCTTCCAGTACCTGTATTAATTGATGGCACGTGAGTCAAAGCAGTTCGGGGATGTAAGGCCCTAGCTAGCCAGCTGCCACATTTATTACCATATTCAAAGAACCTGTGTCTAATTTTATCTCTAAAACATAATGATTTTTGGTCTAGGATCTGCAATATTTGATGTTGAACTAAAGAAATGTCTGATTTTAAGGTGTCAGTAGGGGAATTTTTGTTTAGATTTTCTTTTATGGCAAGGTCAGATAGAAGAGATTTCAATTTATGGGAGCGTTCCTTCTTCAACCTGGAGCCATGTGAAATAAACACCCCTCTAAGCACGCATTTGAGGGCCTCCCATTTAATAGGGGGGGCGGTCATATCCGTTAGATGATCGTTAGTAAAGTTGGTAATAGCTTTCCGGATGTCTGCTAGGCAGGCTACATCTGATAGCAGGTTATCATTCAGTCTCCATGAGAAGGGCCGGGGGTAAGAAGGTTGGGAAGAAATAATGCCACACACCGGTGCATGATCAGACCACAGGCGAGTGTCAATAGAGCATTTAGGCCCAGAGTCCAGCAGTTGTTGAGATATAAAGATGTGATCGAGTCTACCATAACTATTATGGATTGGAGAGTGGAAGCTATAATCCCTGACACCTGGATGCAAAATGCGCCATAAGTCCACCAGACGAAGTGCCATGAGCTCAGATTTAAATCTGCGCAGAGAACTCGGGGAGATCGAGGACTTACCAGATGAGGAGTCCAGCAGTGGGTCCATCACAAGGTTGAAATCGCCTCCAAGTATGATCGGGGAACCATCTGCAAATTTGGATAATTTTTTCAGGATCTTGGATCCAAAGGTTGTTTGTCCCTGGTTAGGAAAATAGACATTAGCTACAGTTATAACAGAATGATCCACAGAGAGCTTAATGAAAACAAACCTGCCCTTTAGGTCTATCTCAGAGGATAAAACTGTATGGCTAAATGATTTGTGGAGTCCTATAGAGACTCCCCCTGATCTGCTAGTGGGATTAGGACCATGAAACCAATTCTGATAATAACGGTTGGCATATTTGGGAACAGCGCCTGCTTTAAAGTGAGTCTCCTGAATCATAGCAATCATGACTCTCTTCTTATGGAGGTTGTATAAAATCTGACTTCGCTTCTCGGGTTTATTGAAACCCCTGACATTAAAAGTGCAAAACGATATGGGTGCCATTTTGAGGAATATTAGTGAGAGGGAAGCATAATCTCCCAGATTCTGTCAATACCATCCTAAATGTAGTAGGAGTATGGGGAAAGACACGTAAGGGAGGGAAGACAACAAGGGGAACAATTAAACACAGAGCAATGCACATATAAAGCATATAAATCTTATTTGGAAGAACCAACATCGTCGGTTCCAAGGGTGCTAGGTGACGACTGAGGTCTTTCGCAGCGGTGTGTGCTGCGGTCCCTAAGTGGGGTGGGGAGAAAGCAAGGACCGACCGTCTCCTTACTGGACTCCAACTTATAATAACGCAGGAATAGCATTTGCTGAATATATAACAGGACAGGTGTGTGTATAGGTCTAAGAGACCTATATATAAGAAAATGGTATGCACATAATTTCTATAACAGTATAGAACAATAAAGGCAACAGGAGGGTGTAGGACCCCCCAGGTGAGTGAGCGAGAATATCCCAACAGTCAATCGTCAGGGTTAGGCTCACGTCTAGGAACCCTCTTCTGCTTAGGTGAGGTCGTCTGCCATCTTTCCCTCTGTGGGATGGGAATGGGTTGCTTCGGACTAGGCCAATCCGGCAACTCCAAAAGCGGAATATCAAACGCTGCACAGAGGTTGGCGAGGTCATCAAGGGATCTGAATACAGCTGACCTCCCTTCTTTAGTAGCGGACAATTGAAATGGATACCCCCATCTGTAAGGAATGTCCTTGGCTTTGAGTGCTGTCAGTAACGGTTTCAGTGCTTTGCGTAGTTGCAAGGTACGCCTGGCTAGATCCTGTAAAATGATGACTTCTTTGTCAGCATGCATGATTTTGCTTGCAGATCTGGCTAACCAAAGGGTTTAAATCGGGAATACGATTTAAATGCATTTTTGTAAGGAAAAGTTGTCTTTTTATATCATTGTAATAGGTAGCATTTATTAGTGTATTTTAATACAAGATATATATTTTCTGCATTTGTTTAGTCACAGAGGAAATGAAACAAATTAAAAAAACAACAGGATTTGATATTCTCAGATTATGTGTAACCTGTGGGAGACTTATTTCACACGGTAATTATTGTTATATATATATTTTTTTTTTTTGTTGTTGTATTTATTGTAATTTTTTCTTTCTCACGCCATTTGCATATTTCTCTTTTCTGTGAAACCCATTTTGTGATTGTGATAATATGAAGTAATTAGATTGCATGTTGAAAAGCATTGTAACTTTGTAGCAACAATGTGTGTAATTGTTGCACTTCATTTTTGTGTATCTCTGTTTCTATGGTGATGTGACCTCATCACGTTCGACGCCTACTGGGCGGTCTATTTAAATGTGTTTCATGTAGCAATTCATTATGCTTGACAAAGGCTCACACCTGAGCCGAAACACGTGTCGCATCAGCGCTGTTTCCTCCATGCTTCAATAAAGCCACAGATTTGTTCATCAGTGAAGTGCCGGTCCTTTGTTTCATATTATAACCATTTTATAAGGGAAAATAATACAATCTACAGAACACCGATCCCAAGCCCGAACTTCTGTGAAGAAGTTCGGGTTTGGGTACCAAACATGCACGATTTTTCTCACGCGAGTGCAAAACGCATTACAATGTTTTGCACTCGCGTGGAAAAATCGCGGATGTTCCTGTAACGCACCCGCACATTTTCCCGCAATGCCCGTGTGAAAGACGCCTTAGGCTCTACAAAAAACGCAGTGTTTTTGTGACAAAAAATTGTGACAAAAAATAAAATCTTACATGAACTCACCATACCCCTCACGGAATACCTTGGGGTGTCTTCTTTCCAAAATGGGGTCACTTGTGGGGTATTTATACTGCCCTGGCATTTTAGGGGCCCTAAAGCGTGAGAAGTAGTTTGGAATCCAAATGCGTAAAAATGCCCTGTGAAATCCTAAAGGTACTCATTGGAATTTGGGCCCCTTTGTGCACCTAGGCTGCAAAAAAGTGTCACACATGTGGTATCGCCGTACTTAGAATAAGTAGGGCAATGTGTTTTGGGGTGTATTTTTACATATACCCATACTGTGTGTGAGAAATATCTCTGTAAATGCCAACTTTTTTATTTTTTTTATACAAAGTTACAATTACAATTACAATTTACAGAGATATTTCTCTCACCCAGCATGGGTATATGTAAAAATACACCCCATAACACATTTCCCTACTTCTTCTGAGTACGGCGATACCACATGTGTGACACTTTTTTGCAGCCTAGGTACGTAAAGGGGCGGAAAGTCCAACAAGTACCTTTAGGCTTTACAGGGTTGCTCACAATTTAACCCCGCCTAAAATGCCATAACCGTAAACACACCCCACAAATGACCCCATTTCAGAAAGTAGACACCCCAAGGTATTCATTGAGGGGCATAGTGAGTCCGTGGGAGATTTTTTATTTTTTTGCCAGAAGTTAGCAGAAATGGAAACGTCATAATTATTTTTTTCCTCAGAAAGTGTCATTTTCCGCTAACTTGTGAAAAAAATTTTAATCATACATAAACTCACCATGTCTTCTTTCTAAAATGGGGTCATTTGGTAGGTATTTATACTATCCTGGCATTCTAGCACCTCAAGAAACATGATAGGTGCTCAGAAAGTCAGAGCTGCTTCAAAATGCGGAAATTCACATTTTTGTACCATAGTTTGTAAACGCTATAACTTTTGCGCAAACCAATAAATATACACTTATTGGATTTTTTTTATCAAAGACATGTAGCACAATAAATTCTGACACAAACTTGTATAGAAATGTAATTATATTTGAAGAATTTTACCAGAAAAAGTTAAAAATACACATTTTTTTTGAAAATTGCGGTCTATTTTGATTAATAGCAGAAAAACGAAAAATCTCAGCAGCAATCAAATACCACCAAAAGAAAGCTGTATTTGTGAGAAGAAAAGTAGGTAAAATTCATTTGGGTGCCAAGTTGCATGACCGAGCAATAAACCGTTAAATTTGTGAAGTGACGATTTGTAAAAAAGGGCCTGGTCACTAGGGGGGTATAAATCTGTGGTCCTTAAGTGGTTAATACATGTAGTGCAGGTAATGTCGTTGTCACCAGCGACCAAACAATTGCGCTGAATGTCACAGATATTTAGGAAGCGCTAATGTAACACAACAGATGTAGCAGAGGTTGTGTTGCGCTAATAATATACAGTATATTGCAGCCAGATAAAACAATAGTCCTTAAAAGGTTAATAGTCCTTAACACCTTTTAACAGTAAACAATTACTGTCCCTACACTATCTGTCCCTTCTGCTGCAGCTCTCCCTGACTAAGACTGAGCAAAACCACTTGTCATTGGGGGCTATATAACACCCGATGACGCGTTTCGGCCAGCAATCACTGTAATGCCAGTAACCAACATGGCTACGGCATTACAGTGAGGACCATTACTTCCCCGCACGTTTATTGGCTTGAGTGAAAATGGTGTTCGGCCGAGCATGCTCGCCCAACACTAGTGACAGGTCCTCCTTAACCATTTGGTAATATTCTACACAGAAATGAACTAGATCCAGTTTTAATGGCCTTACAGCAACAATATGAGCTCATCTCCCTGTTGTGTACTTCAGTCCCAAATCGAATTATTGCACTTGATGAAAGGCAGATTTCCTTGCTAGAATTAATGCAATGTTTTACTAGCTTTGCTGTAAGATAAATGGACAGCATGACTAGGTCCGTATAGAGTCCTGTACATTCAAATCCCCTTTGGAGGTCAGGGATTATGGTGGTACTGTCAGCCTGTGTTCAAATCTATATTTCATACTGGTTATGAAAAAAAACAAGAATATTTTATGCTTTTAACTATGCATACATTTTTTCTGTTTTTATAATCTTTACATAGTCAGCATATTCTGCAGCGCTTTACAATTGGGGAAGTTACAAACAGGTAAATCTACTTTCACACTAGCGTTTTTTGCGGATCCGTCATGGATCTGCAAAAACGCTTCCGTTATCATAATACCGGTTGTATTATGTCTTATATAGCTTGACAAATCCATCATGAACACCATTGAAAGTCAATGGGGGACGGATCCGTTTTTTATTGTGTCAGAGAAAACGGATCCGTCCCCATTGACTTACATTGTGTGTCAGGACAGATCCGTCTTGCTCCGCACCACATTGCGGACAGAAAAATGCTGCTTGCAGCATTATTCTTTTTGTGATGGGAGCGCAACCAAGCGGAACGGAATGCATTTTGGTGCACTCCATTTGGTTCAGTTCAGTTTTGTCCCCTATTGACAATGAATGGGGACAAAATGGAAGCATTTTCATCCGCTATTGAGATCCTATGACGGATCTCGATAGCGGCATTAAAAACGCTAGTGCGAAAGTAGCTTAACAGGACAAGTAGCCATAACCGAAGAGTGAAAATTTGAAACTTTTTCCGCCTAAATGCAAAGGGTATGTTGTAATCCCCCATTAATGTTAGATGGGCCTAGGTCCATTGATGGATCAATAGTTAAGCATTCAATGGTTTGTGAAGTGAAACAAGTCACTTATGGGGGCTGCAAATGGCATCAAAATGTTGTTAAGAGCATGGCAAGTGCTCTGCAAAACAAATGTGGATAGGGAAATGACTTTAAATAACAAAATACGTAAAAAAAAATTATAATCTTGATCTAGGAGGACGAGGTCCATATGGAGTAGGACGTTGAGGAGTCGGTGGATGTGGCGGTGTAGGTGGAAGCGGCGGTGGAGGAGGAGGAGGTAGCCTACACTGCTTTTTGGTTTTAAATTTATTTATATTTTTTTAAATTAGGGTACACCCCAAAACATTGGGAAATATAACCTGTGATAACCCCCTCCAGTCATGCTAAACACACATTCAGACAATACACTGGTTGCAGGGCAGGCCAGCACCTCCAAGGCATAAAGAGCAAGCTCAGGCCATGTGCCCAATTTGGAGACCCAGAAGTTGAAGGAGGCAGAACCATCAGTCAGTTCGTGTAGGCCTGTGCACACTTACTGCCCCACCATGTCGCACGTCCCCGTGATGTTCATGATCCAATTGGATATCTGCTCTATCAACTTTCGATGTTCTTTTCTGTGCCTACCATGTTGATCACGGTTAGCGGCGAATCAGGGTTCCACGCCGGAGAGGGAGCGTGAGAAAGAGAGACCACATCCAAGGGAGATCAATGGATGAAATTTAATTGTGATCGAGCGGAAATGTGGGAGAAGCTATTAAAACGGAAGAATTGAAGGAAAGGAGGGGGCGCACGGCAATTACCCACTCCCGACTCGGGGAAGTAGTGACGATAAATAACAATACAGGACTCTTAAGATGCCATGTTATTGGAATGATTAATAAAAAATTATAGGGAATGTCACTGGGGTATTTTGAATTTGGAAACGTTTGCCAGGAGAGGCCATGTTGACTCTAGATAACTTCTGCCTGATCGCACGTTCCTGTGACGTCCACCATCCATTTGGATATCTTCTCTATCAACTTTCGATGTTCTTTTCTGAGCCTACCATATTCATCATGGTTATCGGCGAATCAGGGTTACACGACGGAGAGGGAGCGTGAGAAAGGGAGACCTCATCCAAGGAAGGTCAATGGCTGCAATGGGATGAAGCGGAAATGTGGGACAAGTTATTAAAGCAGAAGGATCGAATGAAAGGGCCAATAAAAGACGAATTTTAGAAATTTAAGTCCCTGTCATCTATGCAGAGCAGTGGTTTTTCATCACCAGAACTGGGTTAATGTCACCCACCAATGGAACAGATTATTTTTTTAAAATTTCGGTCCCTGTCACCTATGCAGAGCAGGGGTTTATTCACGGCAAAAATGGTAAAATGTCACCCAAGAATGTAACAGAAAAATTAGTGAAATTTATTCACCTGTCTAGTAGGTAGAGCAGGGGTCTATCACAGCCAAAAATTGTTGAATGTCACACGAAAATGTAACAGACAAATTAGTGAAATTTATTAAGCTGTCAACTTGGTAGAGCATGGGTATATCACACCCAAAAATTGGTGAATTTCACCTGAAAATTTAATAGACAAATTAGTGAATTTCTTTTACATGTCTACTAGGTATAGCAGTGGTATATCACACCCAACGGGCATCCAGCAGCGTGGCCACCCAGTAATCAGCACAAGTTAGAATGTAGGCAACTCGGCGGTCGTTGCGGAGACACTGCAGCATGTAATTGCTCATGTGTGCCAGGCTTCCCAGAGGCAATGAAAAGCTGTCCACTGTGGGAGGTGTATCGTCTGTGTCCTCTGTATCCACCCAGCCACGCACCAGTGATGGCCATGAGCTGGTCTGGGTGCCACCCTGCTGTGAACATGGTTCCTCCTCCTCCATCTCCTCCTCCTCATCCTCCACCTCGTCATCCTCCAGAACTGTGCCCTGGCTGGACAATTGTGTACCTGGCGTTTGTGGGTTCAGGAACCCCCCCTCGGAGCCACTTGTGAATGACTGGCGGAAACCCGATGAAATGATCCCTCTTCCTCGTCCTACTCCTGTGCCACATCCTCTTCCATCATCGCCAGCAGGGTTTTTTCAAGGAGACATAGAAGTGGGATAGTAACGCTGAGAACGGCGTTATCGACACTGGCCATGTTGGTGGAGTACTCGAAACAGCGCAACAAGGAACACAGGTCTCGCATGGAGGCCCAGTCATTGGTGGTGAAGTGGTGCTGTTCCACAGAGCGACTCACCCGTGCTTCAGCTGAAACTCCACTATCGCCTGCTGCTGCTCGCACAGTCTGGCCAGAGTTCCACCTTGTGGGCACATCGCATATGGGGCGGTGAGCGGGAAGGCCGAAGTTACGCTGCAGCGCTGACAGGCGAGCAGCAGCAGGGTGAGAATGCCGAAAGCGCGCACAGACGACCCGCACTTTATGCAGTAGCTCTGACATATCGGGGTAATTTTTAAGGAATCTCTGCGCCACCAAATTCAGCACATGCGCCAGGCAAGGAATGTGCGTCAAACCGTCTAGTCCAAGAGCTGCTACGAGATTTCGCCCATTATCGCACACCACCAGGCCGGGCTTGAGGCTCACTGGCACCAACCACTCATCGGTCTGTTGTTCAAGGCCCGTCCACAGCTCCTGCGCGGTGTGGGGTTTGTCCCCCAAACAGATACGTTTTAAAACTGACTGCTGTCGTTTACCCCTGGCTGTGCTGAAGTTGGTGGTGAAGGTGTTACGCTGACCGGATGAGGAGCCAGTAGAGGATGAGGAAGCAGAGTAGGAGGAGGAAGCAAAAGGAGGCAAACTGAAGCGCCCTGCAATCCTCGGTGGTGGAAGGACATGCGGCAAACTGCTATCCGCCTCAGGCCCAGCCGCCACTGCATTTACCCAGTGTGCTGTTAGGGAGATATAACGTCCCTGACCATGCTTACTGGTCCACGTATCCGTAGTGAGGTGCACCTTGCCACAGATGGCGTTGTGCAGTGCACACCTGATTTTGTCCCCCACTTGGTTGTGCAGGGAAGGGATGGCACGCCTGGAAAAGTAGTGGCGGCTGGGCACGACGTACTGTGGGACAGCCACCGACATAAGGCTTTAAAAGCTCTCCATCTCCACCAGATGGAATGACAGCATTTCAAAGGCCAGTAATTTTGAAATGCTGGCATTCAGGGCCAAGGATCGCGGGTGGGTAGGGGGGTACTTCCTCTTCTGCTCCAGTCTTTGGGAGATGGAGAGCTGAAAGCTTCCGCGGGACATTGTGGAGATGCTTGGTGACCCAGATGGTGGTTTTGCTGGCAGATCCTCTGTTTGCGGGGTGGCAGGTGGCACTGTCACTACAGAGGTGGATAAGGAGGCCGAGACTGCAGCAGAAGATGAAGCAGGAGGAGCCAGAGACGTTTCTTGGTTTTTGAGGTGTCTACTCCACTGCAGCTCGTGCTTTGCACTTAGATGCCTGGTCATGCAGGTTGTGCTCAGATTGAGAACATTTATGCCTCGCTTCAGGCTCTGATTGCACAGCATGCAAACCACTCGTGTCTTGTCATCAGCACATTGTCTGAAGAACTGCCACGCCAGGGAACTCCTTGGAGCTGGCTTTGGTGTGCTCGGTCCCTTGCTGCGGTGGGCAGTAGCAGGCGTACTGTCTAGGGGACGGCCGCTCCTCTTTTGCACCCTGTTCCCTCCCTCTTCTCTCTGTGCGACCATCGCCTCTTCCTCCGAACTACACAGGTCACTCACATGACCTTGATTCCATGTGGGGTCAAGGACCTCATCGTCCTCTACATCATCTTCCACCCAGTCTTCACCCCTGCCCTCCTTGTCGGTCTGCACACTTTCGAAAGACCCAGCAGTTGGCACCTGTGTTTTGTCATCATCCAAGACGTGCTGCGATGGTTCTCCCATGTACTCATCTTGAAACATAAGTGGTTGGGCATCGGTGCACTCAATCTCTTCCACTTCTGGGGCAGGGCTAGGTGGATGGCCCTGGGAAACCGTGCTAACAGAGTCATCAAAAAGCAGAAGAGACTGCTGCATGACTTGGGGCTCAGACTGCTTGGCTGATTTACAAGGGGGTGAGGTGAAAGACTGATAAGCATCGGCTGCAGGTTCCAACTCTGATCTTTCAGCAGGAGACTGGGTGAGAGACAATGTTAAGGAACTGGAGGCACTGTCAGCAACCCAATCTACTAGCACCTTTACTTGTTCTGGCTTTACCATTCGTAGAGCTGCATTAGACCTGACCAAATACCGCTGCAGGTTCTGTCGCCTACTCACACCTGAGGAAGGTGTTTCACTTGTGCGTGTAGCTGGCACAGATCGACCGTGTCCTCTCCCTGCAACAGGAGCTCCACGACCGGGACCACGTCCCTTTTTTGACGTGCTCCTCATATTTCTCAAATTTAGGATCTTGTCCTAAATGGGTGTTTTTTTTAATAGCAGAATAGAACAACAGTATCTAAAGGGTGTATCTCACACGTACAGATGTAGACTAGGCCGCAATTTAAGATTTTTGCCCAAAATGGTTGTTTTATTAATAGCTGAATAGAACCACAGTATCTAATGCGTGTATCTCACAATGACATATGCAGCAAAGGCTGCAAAATTAAGTTTTTTGCCCAAAATGGGTGTTTTTCTAATAGCAGAATAGAACCACAGTATCTAAAGGGTTTATCTCACACGTACAGATGCAGACTAGGCCGCAATTAAAGATTTTTGCCCAAAATGGGTGTATTATTAATAGCAGAATAGAACCACAGTATCTAAAGGGTGTATCTCACATGTACAGATGCATACTAGGCCGCAATTAAAGATTTTTGCCCAAAATGGGTGTTTTATTAATAGCAGAATACAACCAGAATATCTAAAGGGTGTATCTCACACGTACAGATGCAGACTAAGCCGCAATCAAAGATTTTTGCCTAAAATGGGTGTTTTATTAATAGCAGAATAGAACCACAGTATCTAAAGGGTGTATCTCACAATGACATATGCAGCAAAGGCTGCAAAATTACTTTTTTTGCCCAAAATGGGTATTTTTCTAATAGCAGAATAGAACCACAGTACAGATGCAGACTAGGCCGCAATTAAAGATTTTTGCCCAAAATGGGTGTTTTATTAATAGCAGAATAGAACCACACTATCTAAAGGGTGTATCTCACAATGACATATGCAGCAAAGGCTGCAAAATTACGTTTTTGGCAAAAATGGGTGTTTTTCTAATAGCAAATACACCTTAATAAAATGTGAATGGTTGGTGATATTAACTTCCTGTTTGTGGCACATTAGTATATGTGAGGGGGGAAACTTTTCAAGATGGGTGGTGACCCTGGCGGCCAATTTGAAGTCAGCCATTTTGAATCCAACTTTTGTTTTTTCAATAGGAAGAGGGTCATGTGACACATCAAACTTATTGGGAATTTCACAAGAAAAACAATGGTGTGCTAGCCATTTCATATTCAGACAGAGAATCTTTCTTCAGTAGTTTAGTGTGGCTTTATATTGCATTGTTCTGTGCTATATTGCTAAATGTGTTCCCATGTATTCACAGTTCATGTGGGAAATAATCACATATATTAGGGTATGTTCACACTGTGACTTTTAGCACTGTCAAAATCCACTGCAGTTTCTGCCTTGTTTTCACAATTCTAGTGCCGCAGATCCGATAGAATGGAGCTAAAGCTTGAAAAGTCACCTGCCGCGACTCCCATTCAGTTCTCGTCCAGACATCGCGCAAAGAAAGCACAAGGAATGATGGCTGTAAACTGCCAGCTGACTTAACGGCAGCGCGGCTTTCCATTGAAAATGATGGGAGGTAGATTCCAAGCAGGTGCCACCAGCCGTTTGGTGCAGAACCCATGCCAAAATTCTGCCATCAAAAGATACCGTGTGAACAGGACATTATACTGCACAAATAGAGTTTTACAAGTTCTTCCCAGCACCATAAGAAGCCCTGATAAACAGTGTCATACAAAAAATAGAGCCATACAATGCTCTAATAAACCCATGTAGTGCAACTTAATGTCCCTTACTTATCTCAACTCACTGTCCAGATACACAGGACACAAGCCTCCTGCTGGTCATCAAACTTTGAGAGGCTGTTGTTTATTAGCTCTCTGGGTATCATGTACAGTAATAAAAAGTCAGACATGTCTAATGTCTCATTACTTATTGCCAGACTAACTTGTGGTGCCACCTGGACATCTTTGAACAGTTTTACAACCAACTAATACTAGAAGAAAAAATGTCCTGCTTTTTCTAACAAGATGGGTAACTGCCACCCCTCATGGAACTCACTGTCACGGGGTCATGACCTGTTCATGGAGGAGCAAACTGTGAGCAAGAGGTTATGGCCACCACGTTCTCCAGACTTGTCCACATGCGATTTTTATCTGTGGGGAAATCTAAAACAGAAAATGTCCGCTAACAATCCACATCCCTGGATGAACTCAAGGAAAACATCACAAACACTATCCACACATCACTGCTGTAGAGCTGCAAGCAGTATCAGCCAACATTATCCCACATGCCCAAAGATGCAGGACTACTTTCAGCATCTTTTGTGACTTGTGGGAAATTAAAAAAAAAATCCTCTTGCTCGTTGATCTTGTCATATTATAGCTGGAGACGGGCTACTTTTTCGTGGGCCACCCTATATAAGTAGGCAATAAAGTCTAGTAACCGACAGGAGTTGGCACTGGGGGTTAAGCAGAAGTACCAGGGGCAAAGAGAATAACAAAGTCCAGAGCAAGCCAGATAGAGCCATAGAACTGTAAGTACCAGCAAAGGTTAAAAGAGTAACAACGTTTTAACAAGCTGGAGTCAACGCCATGGCACAACACTCTCACCAACCTAGAAATAGATAAAGCAATAAACAGGTCAGAGAGAGGTCCAAGAGTCAGCTGGGCTCAACAGAGAGAGAGACTAAGGGTACTTTCACACTTGCGGCAGAGGATTCCGGCAGGCAGTTCTGAGTATTCAAACTGATGGCATTTGTCAGACCGATGCGGATGCGCAGACCGGAATGCCGGATGCGTTTTGCCGGAACACTTAACTCCTTAGTGACCATACATTTTTAAAAAAATCTCATTCCAAGAGGTATAACTTTTAGTTTTTTTCATCAATTTACTTGTATGAGGTCTTATTTTTTGCAGGACAAGTTTTTAAAGCACCATTTTGGGTACATGTAATGATTGCTTAAAACCAGCTATTTAGCTCAAACCCCCTTTGTAAAAAGACGTATTAGTGGTCACTAAGGGATTAATGACGGCTCCAACACTGATACACTTCAATGTAAATTAATGCCGGATCCGGCATTACGGCAAATGTTCAGTCTTTTTGGCCGGAGAGAAAACTGTAGCAGGCTGCCGTATTTTCTCCGTCCTGAAATGGCAAAAAGACTTAACTGAAGACATCCGGATGCATCCAGAAAGGTCGGACGCTGGAGGTAGGCCTGCATGAGGGGTTTTAAGCTCCGGGGCCGAGGAGGGCTGGAAAGGGTTAGAATAGTGAGGGGGCGGAGTTGCACGGGGTGGGGGAGGAGCTTCAGGAGGGGGCGGAGACAACGGACCGGCGCCATTTCGGGAGAAGAGGAGCAGGAGAGCGTTCATCTCGGCATCCTCTCCAGCTCCAACCTTACCATGTCGGGCGTCGAGGAAGTCCTGGAGAGGCTGCGGGCAGCGACGGTGGTCCGGGGTCAAGGCTGGCTTGAAGACCAGGTAGCCGGCTTGTTGCAGGGGGAGGCGGCGGGTGCAGTTTGCCCGCCGTCAGAGGAAAGACGGCCGCGGTGGGCTAGGCCGCCGGCGCGCCTGATTGAGGAGGACACCCCCAGAGTCCAGCACCAAGTTAGGAGCCCCTTTAGGGACCCTCCGGGCCGTGGGGGACACGCTCAACCCCTCCCTAAGTCCTCACGGCTCGGGAGGAATCCATATGCACGGCGGGATTCAGTGAAGGGAGGGGGGCGGCCCCCTTCATCGCGTGCGGCTGCAGACGGCGGGAGTGCAGGACCAGGTGCTGCAGGCTCCCCTCTTGGGCCTGAGGGGAGGCCTGCTCGGCGTGGGAGAGCAAGTGGAGCGAGGGGCTGCGGGGCTGTGCACCGGGAGGCGGTGCGGGTGCACAGGCCCCTTACTGATGACGGACAGCCGGCGGCTGGTCTTATTGAGGAGTCGGGTGAGCAGATGGCAGGGGCTGAACAAGACGCGGCCAGCGCTGGAAGTGCTGGGTCGCCGGGCTACAGTGGAGGATTACCGGAAGCAGGGTCCAGGATGGTGCGATCGGAAGTGGAACGGCGGGAATCCGGATCAACGGCTGCGGGGTTCACAGCGCCCGGACAGCCAGGTGAGGCAACCTTGGGGACACTGTTTGCATTATTGCAAGGTGTGGGGTTGGGGGCCAGCGGGGGTGATCAGGCTGATTTATTTGGTGGTTTAGGGCGGTTGCTGTGCGGTTTGGCTGGTGTAGGTCACGGGGGGGCAGGGCCTTTGCAAGCTTGGGGTTTAGGGAGGGGGAGCGAGGTTGAAGCGGTGGCTGGGGGATCTGAGCAGGTTTCCGGGGGGGTGGGCCCCGGGTTGGTGGCGAGTGGGGGAGGGGGGTTTCAGTGCAGACGCAGGTAGGTGGTGAGGAAGATAGGCCGAGGGTTGATGATGCGGCAAAGGGCGAGGTGTATGTGTGCTTTGAGGGCCCGTTGGGGGCGCATTTGAAGCAGGAAGTGAGGGAGCGAATTTGGAAGGGGGAGTACGTGGATATCTTTTCCCTTCTCCCGTTGGAGCGCTTTAATTTGGATGTTGTGAGGAAGGATTTGGGAAAGAAGGAGGAGAAGAAGCGGTATAGGCTGATACCTCGTACGTTTAGCAATTGGCTTCAGGCGTTTTCTATTTTGGCGAGTGTGATCGGGGAGAAGGCGCAAGACAGTTGCTCGCCTCTGTTTTGCTACATGGATGCGATAGGGGAAGCTTATCGTGTTTATGGAGGTTACGGGTGGTTGCATTATGACAAACAGTTTCGTCAGAGGAAGGCGGTCCGCTCTAGTATGCGGTGGGACCATAAAGACATAGGGCTGTGGATGAGGATGATGGGGGCTGGTAGACAGGGGCAGCCTTTTCGTGCGGAGCAGGGGGGGGATGGGGGGGCGGGCAGTCGGGTTTTGCCGCTGCCTCGGCAAAGGGCTTGTGCTTTTTGTTCAATGAGGGGAGTTGCAAGTTCGGTCAAAAATGTAAGTTTAAGCACGAGTGTTCGGGGTGTGGGGGGAGCCACGGGGCCAGCAGGTGTTTCCGGGGGAATAGGCAAAGGGGGGGAGAGACGGTTGGAAAAGGGGCAGACTCTGGTCAGGGTGGACGCGATGGGGCCGTATTTAAGTAGGTACCCGGATAGGATGGGGGTGGAGCTGTTGCGGAGGGGATTTGAGGAGATTATGGTCCTTGTTTCCTGGGATGATCACGGTTTGGTCGGATATGGTGTATAGGCAGTCATGGCGAGAGGCCAGGTCGTTTGAGAGGGTGGATAAGACAAGGGTGAAGGTGAACAGGGCGGTGGGTAAGTTTGCGGCCAGGAATGGGGCGGTGGTGGTTCGGCATGTGGAGTTGGAGGCGGGTACAGGAGGATTTTGGAGGGCTGATGGTGTTCATTTGAACGCGGTGGGGATTGACTTGTGGTCTTTGGGCCTGCAGGGAGGCATCGAGAGGGCGCTTTGCATGTGGAGGAACGCGCGGGCTTGAGGGAGGAGTCAAGCCGCGCGTTGGCGGGGGAAGGTCATAGAAGCTGGTGGTCTTGAATGGTGTGAAAAATGGGAGGGCCCCCAGGAGGGGGGGCTGGACTCTCATAGTTGGGGCATTTTTGGTTCGTTCAGAGAGGTGTCCATCAGTTGGTGTCTCCGAGCTGGAGTTTTGCGGCTGGAGGCAAGATGGAAGTGCCGGGTTGGCGTGTTTATACATATATGTGAGAAATTTGGGGCTTCTATGACCTCCCTCGTCAGGGGGTATGGAAAAGTTATTGTTATATATTTATATATATATTTATATATGTTATGTATTTATTTATTTATTA
This sequence comes from Bufo bufo, assembly GCF_905171765.1. NCBI lineage: Eukaryota > Metazoa > Chordata > Amphibia > Anura > Bufonidae > Bufo > Bufo bufo. Next base: position 209,405,571 of record NC_053393.1, read on the forward strand.
ATAAACGGCTGCTGTGGCCGATTTAATCCAACTCGGACTGTGTGTATTCATTTAAGGAGTGTGAGAGGTTGGGGGGTAAAAAGGGTGGAGTTTTATGTGGAGTAAGTAGGCCTCGGGGGAATGCACAATAACCCATTCATGAATGGATTGCTCTCCATTCAGAATGCATTAGGATAAAACTGATCAGTTCTTTTCCGGTATTGAGCCCCTAGGACAGAACTCTATGCCGGAAAAGAATAATGCTAGTGTGAAAGTACCCTAACACTAAATCTTGAATAAGGCAAAGTCTGCAGACCAGGAAGTGGCAGAAAAGACGCCATCCTGGCGCTGCACACTTGTAAAAAGTAATAAACGTATCACAATACAATGTAATTACAGCGTATCTAGATATATGATAGGGCGGAGCCTAGCTGCAGAGCCGGATGCACGCACCAGTGTGAGCTCTGCAGAGGATCGCTGGTGAGCATGCTATTTAGCTCATTTTTATAGCACCAACATGGGCAAAACTACAAGGGACAAGGCAAAGGAGACCACTGGAACCGGCAAAGTGCTGCCAGGTCAAGGAGATTTAGACCGCTTTGTGAGAAAAGCGGACCCCCAGAGTGTGAAGCGCAATGACAAAATGGCGCCGAGAGCAGAGACGCCGGAGGCTTCCGATTCGGATGACGGAGCAGGCAGTGAAGCTGCAGCGCTTGGGGTAAAAGAGGACTTACCTGTCTCTAGAGCCTTTATGAGGCAATTGTTGTTGGAGGCACTAGATCCCCTGGTTATGGAGCTAAAAGAGTTCAAACATGATCCTAAACAACAAAATGACCGGGTGGAAGTGCTGGAGAATGCACAAGCGGCCATTGTTGATTTTAATACCGCGGTCTCCCACAATATGGACCATGCACAAGTGTAGTGTACAGGAACTGTAATACCCGTCACTACCAAAGTGTCACTTGGTGTGCTGTCGTCCCTCTTAATTATGGGGAAGTTGTTATATGTCAGTTTTATAAAATGTCATGTAATGTAATGTTATGTATTTCCCTGTTACTGTGAAACTTGCATGTACAGGCCTGCAGGGGTGTCATTCCAGCTTCTAGTCGCTAGAGGGAGCTAGGGAGCCCTAGTTTATATAAGGCCCAGTCAGGGAAGTGCAAGGCAGACAGAGTCTAGTGTCTGTAATCTACAGTTGGAGATTAGACAATGTCTGAGACAAGTCCAGGCCTGAAGCCTGCTGTCCAGGAGAAGATTCCCTCCTGAATTCCCATATGCAGAAACAGGAATATGTTAGATCAAGAACCTGAGGAAGTTTCCAGCAGCTGAGAGAGACAGAGGCAAAGATCAGGAAAGCCAGAGGTACTCAGAAAGACAGAGGAGGTACTCATAGAAGCCATAGCCAAGGATATAAAGCCAGAATTAGGTTAATGGGCCTTGGTGAAGAATTGCTGTATTCCAGGATCAGACAGAATTAGAGTGCAAGCTCCTGTGCTGCAAGTCCTGTGTTCAACACTCTGTAATTACCCTGCTATAACTGAATTGCCTGCATCGACCGAATTGCAAAATCGACTGTATGCCAAGGAACTGAGATTCCAATATTGTCTCTGCTTGAAAACTACTAAAGTTGGAGTTCTGTTTTAATACTACGTTTCCTCAATTTATTCCTGCATCCGCAAACGGCGTGCCACCGTTTACTTGGCACTGGCGTCACGAACTATTTCTACCTATACCTGCCCTTGCAGAGAGTCAGCCGTACCAGGTTAGTGTATATTGCACTACATCACCCAGAAACACCTATTGCACACAACTTGAGTACGCTGCACCTCTCTTTTGGCGTCACGAACAGGATACGCACGCTTTCTAGTGCAAGAAGCGTGAACTTTGTGCCTTATACAGTTGCCCTGTGACCAAAGTGACAATTTGCCTGTTTATTGCAAGTGGACTTTGTGGACTGAAAATCATACCCAAAGTGTACCAAAAAACTCTAAAAAGCGCTGTGCAGTGTTGCGCTACCCAGAGAAAGAAAATCGCCGCATTGGAGTGTGGTTTTGTGGACTTTTTACATTCCTGCTTGCTGTCAGTGAATAGACAGCGTTTGTACCCAAAGATGGCCGCTGAGCTGGCTGAATTTACTGCTGCGTCACCTTCATCCCGAAAAGGCGGGAAAAATTGGCGCCTTTCTAAGGAAAAAGCGGGAAGAAGGTCAAGGGCAGGCGCCACGGCTTATCTAGATATTTGCATGTCTGTCAGCATGGACACCGCCTTCCATATACTGGAATACCTGGGGGGCGGCTCCCCAGTGCAGTGGGAGGAGCTGGCTACTCTAATTGACGCGACCCTATCGCTCTCCTCAGAAGGATCGAGCATGTTGGAAAGTGAGCAGAGTGTTACTGCAGCGTCCGCACCTGAAATTGCAAAGATGACTGACATCAGTGTAGAGCCAGAAGAGGCTCCACCGGCCTACTCTCCGGGACCGGAGCAACCTGCCTGCCGCCCAAGGGAGAAAGAACCCGAGCCCTGCTATGGCTCGTGGAGGGACTTTTTCCAACCATCTTTCAAATGGTCCTCCCTGATGGCGGAGATCAGAGAGGCCGCTATAAAGCGGAATACAAAGACCAAAATCATCTATGAGGAACTAACCAAGACCATACATGAGAAACATACGCACACCCAACCCCGCCTGGAAAGGAGAAAGGGAGTGGTGCTGTCATTTGACAAATCCCGTGGCTACGGGTTTATCCAGGACTATCTAACTGGCAGAGACCTCTATGTTAATCGAAGGTCTGTCAAAAGAGACTACCTCCCTTCGTACCAGCACAGCCTCCGCGAGGGAGAGGAAGTGGAGTACACCCCTGCCGAGAGCCTACGAGGCCCTTATGCAACTGCCGTGACCCGTCCCAAGCGAGCTCCTGAGGACTGGGAGGCAGAAGAAGGAGAAGACTACTCTGGCTGCGAGCGAGAACCGGAACGCTCTCCAGAGCCGGCCCATCACGCCTTTCAGGAGCGGAGCTCCTTCATTGGGCCCAATGTCTTCTGGCAGCCAACCGTGTTGGAGAAATGGGTGAGCCCCTATCCTTCCCCCGAGCTGCCTCGTCGGGAGAAGACAATATCGGAGCTGGAGCAGTTAAAAGGACTTAGTGCTACCTTTCAGAACATCCGGATGGGACGGAGACCAGACGCATCGCCAGAACTTGCAGAGGCCGAGTCCGCGCCATCGGTGACTGTACCTGCGCCGGCGGCGCCAGCAGAGGACAGCGACTTCGACACAGAGAGCATCGGTGAGCAGATCGTCCGGCTGGAGGAGAAGTTGCGGGAGTTGCGCAAGACATACATCGCCAGGATCCAGACACCGCCGAGGAAGGATGAGGTAAGGGTGCCTGTCACCACCCGTAAACCGCCTTCTGTTGCCACCGCTCCGTCAGTGCCCCAGACCGGACCCACGATTGCCGTAAACTGCTGCACCCAGAGCGCCGGACCGCTTGCTGCGGCGGTGCCAAGCACATTACACCCTGCAGTGATCATGCAAGGACCGGCACGGTCCACCAGAGGGTTCACCCCTAGGCCTATGGGGCCAATACCTATTAGGGGCCCCTTTACCCTACAGCTGCCCCCTGACACTGTTATGTGGGCACACCCGCCTGTAGAAGAGTACTACAGACGATACCTGCCAGCGGAGCCAAGTGGTTATGATATGCCACTGTAATCAGCCTGCTAGGCCTTTGATTTATTTCACTGCAGAAGTTTGATGTTAACCCTTCCAGGACAGGAGTCCTATGTTTCTGGTCCTTTGTTGCGGCTGCCAGTTTGTCCACGGCTCAGTGGTAGGTGTTGACCACTGAAATCACAAAGTCAGCAAGGCCACGTTTGTTTCCAGGATCTCCTGCCTGCTTTTGCTACCCCACGCCAAGTTGTGCCTGTTGCTTTAGTTGCACCTTTTACCCTTCACCCCCTTTTCAGGTTGATCAGGGGTATTACAGCACTTGTCTTTGCTGTCCTTTTATTGTGCAACTTCATACTAAGGAACCGTGCCCGGAGACAGACTCAAAAGTACCTGAGCCTCTGAGATTCTTACTCTTTTAAAAGTATTGTGCCCAGAGATGGACTCCACCACATGAGAGCCTCTGTGATTTAATAAGAAATAACCTGGGTACGGACTCATGTTTGTTTTTTGAGCCTCCAAGAACTTTTATACTGTTTTATCTATTTTGCTGTTCTATTATGGACTTATTCATTGTCATGGACTATCCTGGTTATAATGTTACGCTGTGCCAGGTCAGCGCCCCCGTTCCATTCACTATCCTGAGAGAAGAGAACGACGCCCCTTGTCACTACCCTTCACTTTTGCCAATTGGACCTGATGTAAATGTAAATGCAGATGAATTACTTGTATGTATGCCTGCATGTCTCTATTTTCTATTTCAGGTAGAGATTCCAGTTGGGCGACCCATGATGGAGTACGAGGTCGTACTCAGCTTAAAGCAGTGGGGTATGTAGTGTACGGGAACTGTAATACCCGTCACTACCAAAGTGTCACTTGGTGTGCTGTCGTTCCCTCCTAATTATGGGGAAGTTGTTATATGTCAGTTTTATAAAATGTCATGTAATGTAATGTTATGTATTTCCCTGTTACTGTGAAACTTGCATGTACAGGCCTGCAGGGGTGTCATTCCAGCTTCTAGTCGCTAGAGGGAGCTAGGGAGCCCTAGTTTATATAAGGCCCAGTCAGGGAAGTGCAAGGCAGACGGAGTCTAGTGTCTGTAATCTACAGTTGGAGATTAGACAATGTCTGAGACAAGTCCAGGCCTGAAGCCTGCTGTCCAGGAGACGATTCCCTCCTGAATTCCCATATGCAGAAACAGGAATATGTTAGATCAAGAACCTGAGGAAGTTTCCAGCAGCTGAGAGAGACAGAGGCAAAGATCAGGAAAGCCAGAGGTACTCAGAAAGACAGAGGAGGTACTCATAGAAGCCATAGCCAAGGATATAAAGCCAGAATTAGGTTAATGGGCCTTGGTGAAGAATTGCTGTATTCCAGGATCAGACAGAATTAGAGTGCAAGCTCCTGTGCTGCAAGTCCTGTGTTCAACACTCTGTAATTACCCTGCTATAACTGAATTGCCTGCATCGACCGAATTGCAAAATCGACTGTATGCCAAGGAACTGCGATTCCAATATTGTCTCTGCTTGAAAACTACTAAAGTTGGAGTTCTGTTTTAATACTACGTTTCCTCAATTTATTCCTGCATCCGCAAACGGCGTGCCACCGTTTACTTGGCACTGGCGTCACGAACTATTTCTACCTATACCTGCCCTTGCAGAGAGTCAGCCGTACCAGGTTAGTGTATATTGCACTACATCACCCAGAAACACCTATTGCACACAACTTGAGTACGCTGCACAAGCTCATCTGAATTCTCTCTACAGCCAGATAGAAGATCAGGACAATAGGGGCAGGCGAAATAACTTGCGGCTAAGAGGATTCCCAGAGTCTATTCAGGCAGACGCCATCATGCCTACTCTAATGGAATTTTTCAAGAGCTTACTGCAGGAGGGGGACAGCATGGACTTTACTCTGGAGAGAGCACACAGGGCCCTGCGCCCACCGACTGGTCCGACTGAGCCCCCAAGAGATATTGTTTGTAAGCTGCTTAGCTTCCAGGCGAAAGAAAGTGTTCTTAAAGCAGCCAGAGCCAAACCACAAGTCTCATTTGCAGGCTCTAATATCCTGATTTATCAGGACCTCTCACCGCTGACCCTAAGGAAGAGGAAAGTGCTCAAGCCCTTACTGGACATTTTGAGAGAGCGCCAAATTATTTACCGCTGGCTATACCCATTCGGTCTGCTAATAAGCTTTCCAGACAGGAAGATTACAATCAGATCACCTGCTGACCTGAGAAGGGTCTATGAAAAGTTAGACATAGCTGACCTGCAGATCGAGGACTGGAACCCGGTCCAGGAGTTAACCCAGCTTCCAGCCCTACCATTGATCGCACCCTGGACACCGGTGGGCCCGGGACGACCCCAGCGTCAGAGGAGAAGGATGGAGAAGCACCGCTCTTGCAGCCCGGCACAGGATAATGACTGAGTATACAGTATTTATGCATATGATTTTATCAGATATGTGCCTTATCTTGATATATATCCTTTACTGATCCTGTGCTGCATTAGCTGCCTGCTCACCTCCCTAGATCCTCTAGGTGGCAGCCTACGCCCACGATTCCCACACTACTTCGTGTGGATCATCAGTTGTTCCTTAAAGGAGCTATGCTTTTGGTTTTGTTAGCTTTAGTTTATTTTTATTTTTATATGATGTCTTCAATCGCACCGTGGTGGAGCCAGCTGATTACAGATTCTGCTGCGATAATTAGGAGACGTGCGGCGAATCAGATGTCAACATTGTTCTGTTGTGTTAATTTTGACAGAGATGCTCCTATATTGTGTAGACCAGTATTACCTTCTTGGTTAGCTTACAATAGCTTGTGTGTCTTATACTGTGAATGGCTGTAACCAATGTATGTTCTTTTAATGTGCGGGGGATGAACGCGCCTGCCAAAAGGGGACAGGTCTGTGCTTTAATGAAAAAACAAAAAGCTAATATTTTACTTTTACAAGAGACTCACTTCAGGATGAATTATGTGCCCAAGCTGAGCCACATGACGTATAATCAGTGGTTTCATAGCACCTCGTCGAAATCTGCTTCTAAAGGGGTCAGTATAGCAGTCTACAGACATGTCCCCCTGGAGGTGCGTTCGTCCCTTGTGGATACGGAGGGCAGGTATATTTTCATCAAAGGTCTGATAGGAGAGCAAATGTACACGTTTGGTAGTATATATGTACCGAATACAGCACAAGCGGCTTGGTTAAGGGACACACTGGCACTGCTCCAGGAGTTCGCGGAAGGCCCGACAATCTTGGGAGGGGACCTAAATGTTGCTATTTCCCCTGACGTGGACACCTCTCTTGGAAGGTCGTCGGTCTCCCATGAAGCACTGAGATCTATTAAGAGTAACATCAACAATAGCGGATTAGTTGATAGTTGGAGGGCGCATCACCCGGGACAAAAAGACTACACTTATTATTCGCCAGCACACAAGTCTTATCAAAGACTAGATTATGTCTTTGTGTCCTCCTCACTGCTGCCTTATTGTACTAAGACTTCAATTGGCTCCATATTATTACAAATCCCGCCGAAGCCTTCCCGGCGATTCATGTGTTGCTGGAGTATTTCGGGTCCCTCTCTAATTTCAAGGTAAATCTCACCAAGTCGCAAGTCTTGAACGTAACTCTTGACGCGCAAATACAAGCTGTCTTAGAGCTCAGTACCCCATTCAAGTGGTCTAATAGTAACATTCCCTTCCTGGGGGTGAAAATTACTTCCCATTACTCACAGCTGTACACGGAAAACTTTAAAAATATTCCCCGAATGATTAAAGATCTGATGACATCTTGGGATCTACCATTTACATCTTGGTTCGGCCGCAGAACCTTAATTAAAACATTGATCCTTCCAAAGGTCCTGTACTACCTGCAGGCGTTACCAATTTTATACCAAGAGTGTTTTTCATTCAACTGAAAGGGATATTGTCGCGTTTCCTCTGGAGCAGTGCCAGGCCTAGATTGCCGTACAGCCAAGTGATCAAACCTCAGAAATTGGGAGGCTTGGGGGTCCCAGACTTCCTTCTGTATTATAAAGCAATTCATGGCTTAAGGGTCCTAGATTGGATGCTTAGTCCACCAGAAAGGTTGGATGTGGGGTTGGAACAAGATTTAGTGAGCTTCCCTTTGCGCTCATTAGCACTACTCACAAGCCACAGGCAGGCAATCATGAAGCAAATAACTAATCCCCTAATACGCAACACTCTCAAAGTATGGTTTGCTGGAATATCAGGGAAACTAGTCCCAGGACTAATCTCCCCACTCTTGCAGGTTAGAGATGTCTTATGGGATTCCTCCCCGGAATTTAGATCCACGTTGGGTGAAGGACACAAAGCGAATTCTACCCCAATACTTGACCTACTGGGTAATCCTCCTGAGGGAGATGACGGGTCTCTGGGTCAACCCCAAATCGGGAATCTAACCCAATTCCAATATGCCCACATAGTAAAAGCCACTACAGGGAGACTAGCACAGATCCGGAGTATCCCCACTCATTTTGAGCAAATGTCCTTGGGGAGGAGAGAACCAAGCAAAAAAATATCCAAAATTTACGCCTCTCTACTCGAATCTCCTCAAACAAATGCCCCCCCATTCATCAAGAGTTGGGAGAAGGACCTGGGTACCACGTTTTCCTCTGACGAAATAAGAACACTCTTATCACAAACCAACAAAATATCCAGATGTGTGCGATTGCAGGAGAACTACTTCAAAATGGTCACTAGGTGGTACTACACTCCAGCAAAGCTACACAGGATTTTTCCCGACTCCTCGCCATTGTGTTGGAGGTGCCTCGACTCTGAAGGCTCGTTCAAACATATATGGTGGGATTGTCATTTAATAGAACCCTTCTGGAAGGGAGTGTGTGATATCATTTCCAAACTGCAGGATAAGACCTTCCCTTGTTCACCACAACAATGTCTGATTGGCCTAAAACCATCAAATTGTAGCTCAATACATACCAATCGCCTTCAACAACATCTCCTGGCGATGGCCAGACTCCTCATTGCTTCAAATTGGAAGTCAAGGAGTGTGCCTACTATCCCTCAATGGATGGCTCGCTGCGACCAAGTATATAGGTTAAAGCAGATAGCGCACTGGGAGATTAATAACACTTCTATGTTTCATAGGGTTTGGGGCGTGTGGAAAAAATTAAGAGATTTTACTTAAATGGGACCTATCCTGTTATGTATATATGTATCTGTCTTCCGAATTAAGAGATATTCAGCCAAATTTAGCGAATATCTCCTAGGAATAGAACTAAGAAGGTATACAACACAATAAATATGACCTTATTCTCTGTCGTATGGTAAGGTTCACTGTTTCTTTTTGCTATACAAATTCACTGAATTCTGTATATGTACATGTCAATATTATATTGCATTGTGCGGATGTACAATATGAAGCCATTGTTGCCCTCAAAGTATGACATTCTTTTTGATGTACAATAAAATATTTTACAAACTAGATATAAGATAAGTTATGCATATAGGGGATGAGTCTCAGTCACATTAACCACATTGTCGAGGGGCTAAAAAACTCATATGTATCATGTGAAGGTGCCTAGGCTAAAGTAAATTCAAAGTGGTCACCAGGTGTAAAAAGTCACCTTAACCCAGTGCTAATAAGACTAAAAGGCAGATACTCACCTAAATAGTAACATTTTTTAATGGCTTGTTATACATATTTTAATCATACTACAATAAAAATTATATGTTTTATAATGGTACTGTGTGAGCTCCGTTTTCTATTTTCCTGCTTGATATACTCGGGAGCTTGTACTGAGTTATTTGATTAGGTGGCCCATTATTTTGTATAAATTTTTTGGGTGGGCACTTACACCCGCTCCCACAATTGGGTCACCTTTGGTCTTCTTTCTAATAAGACCAGGAAGTGGATATAAACCTGCCACCCATGACATCACCCAGCTATCTAGGCAACCCAGTGCTCAGTGCAAGACAGCCAGACTAGAGTCTGGAGTAGGTAAAATTAGTACAAGAGCTGGCCAGATCCTGGATGGATAAGTAACAGTGCCATACTGTGTCCGTAAATAATAGGACCATATAATTCGTATACAGGGTGAGGTAAAAGTGTAATTTGTAGAAAATTGACTTCCAATGTGCGAAAGATTAATTGCGAGGGAGGTAGCATTATTTGGTGGAGGAAATGTTTTTGGCTGCCGTTTTGAAAATCAGACATATTGAATTTAGCTCAGGTTTTTCCAATGGGAAGGAGGCCATGTGATAAATCAGTCTTGGCTAGAATTTACTCAGACACACAGTGGGTGTTTCAATTTTGACCTACCTTTACCTTTTTAGGAGTTAAGTGAGGTTAAAGTTGGTAAGCTTTGTCTGTCATCCATCCACAGAAGCAGATCCATCGTTACCAAAACACTTTCCTTTCAGTGACGGGGCACTGTTTTATGTGAATGGTGAGGTCATTCACCACAGTCTCCAGTATTGGTCTGATGATAATGCATTGTGGATTGAGCCATCAAAAAATGTGTTTGGAAGGTTATAGTTTGGTGTATTATTTGGGTTACTCATATCAATGGGCCCTTTTTTCATTGATGGATCAGTTACATAGTTACATAGTTAATGCGGTTGAAAAAAGACATGTCCATCAAAAACTTTTGTATTACCTTTGGCTACAGAAAAGTGATGCCATCTTGTTGAAAGTAAAGTTTGGAACTCCTTGAACACAGATTGAAATATGGTATCCTGTAACATCTGGAGGTACCATTTGTCTTTGTCTGTATAATGGCTGTAATTTTTAGTATCTGCTCTTATTCTGTAAAAAATGGGGAGGAGGGATGACTGAAAATAAATTATGTAGGTGACAAATACTGTTATCACTCAATTACACATACAAGTCCTTTTGGAATGGTAGGTATTCCTTAAAAGACCAGTGTATATATTGTGTGCTAAACAAGTGACTTCCTTAGCTGACAGTTGGTTCTGGGGTAATTAAGGTCACTGTTCATATGTGAACAGCAAGGGTAATATCTGAGTAAGATGACATTTCATAGCCTAAACCTTCACAGCCACAAAGACTCAACAAATGTTGTCCTCTCAGATGGTTGTCATATTCAATATATATTTTCTTGTCAACTCTTTCCTAGTGTTTTCAGTTTTCCAGAGCAAGAGATACAGTTTTCTGCTCTATTTATCAATCAAGACAGATTGGAAGCTCTAGTATGAGGAGCAACCTGGCAAGGACATATTCTCACTCTATGACTTGAAAGCCATCTTAGCTGTGTAAATAACTCTAAGCCATGTTAGATCCTAATAGTTGTCATTCATCTTTAGTCAGTTTACTTAAGAGAAAACTGTAATCATAACACAAACATGCAGCTAGAGATGGGAAAACCTGCAGATGGACATATTTTATTAATTAAATTGATATTATTATATTGAGTGATGAGCGAAGTATTCAGCTACTTCACCGAATTTTACAAAAAGATTCGCTTTGTGATGAATTACTTCAAAATCTCTTTTAAACTCTTTCATTTTAATGAATGTTTTTCCATGCTGCTGTTAGTCAAGTTTGGGGCTACAATGCTATCCTGAGAACCCAGAGGTCCATCTGATCCTGGCAACAGGGAGCAGTCCAAATAGCACTTGACCATTGCTACTTTGTCGTAGTGTTAGCATGAAACATAAAGGGGGAATTTATCAGGAGAGGAATATTTAAAGTCAGTTTTGCTTGAATCTGCTTTGCTGTACTTTGTTCCCCATTTATCAAATTTCACCTGTTGTTTATTACAATATGGAACAGAAGACCGGCCGGTCTTCTGTTCCATATTGTAAGTGGGCTTTTCATACCCTGGACGCGTGCACCACGACTCTGCCAGAGGAGTGCCGACTGCTTTCCCCTTTTTGTTGTTTATTACATATGGTGCATCTTTACACCTTTAGTCCAAAAATGCTATTCCAACTTTTTTACGCTACCCTCCTACTGTATTTTGCGGCTTTTTTTGCAATTTTTTTTAAGTGTTAGTGACAAATCTGAAGCAAAACAAATTAACCATGCCCACTTCCCCACCCACTTTTCAAAACTGGAGTGATTAGGGTAAAAATGCAAAAAGTTGCTTTTATTTTTTCTCAAATAACCCAAAAAAGTCACAAAGGCCTTATTGTGTGACTTTTTAAAGGCAGAATTCTGAAGTACAGACACTTGATACTGTCACGTGACGGAGGCCCAAGGCAGACCTCCGGGACGTCTTGCATTCAGGGCACAGGCAAGATTTAGACCAGGGACCAACAGAATACTTTATTACACATGTAATAAAGGAACATGACAGTAATAACCAGCACAGAAGCAGGTGCTTGGACCCCAAGCGGAATGGAAGCGTGGAGGTCTCAGACAGAGCTGCAAACAGACTAGAGATCCTCCCTCCAGAGAACCAAGGGACCCTCTCACGAAAGCAGGACAAACACGGGAACAGAAGCAGTAAGGCACTGCAGGACAGACAAGGTCAGAAGCAGTAGGCACTGCCAGGCTGGACATGGAACAGACAGGATCAGAAGCAGTTTAGCATTGCCAGGCTATCAGACACCATTAGAGCACTGCTAGGCTACACATGGAACAGAGTGGATCCAGACAGAACAGGTACAAAGGGACAGGCAAGACATGGACAAGGATAACAACAACATCACAGGACAGGTACAGAAGATCAGACAAGGCAACAACAAAACATTACCAGGCGACACCACTCAAAAGGGCAGATGGCAAAACCCCCTGGGTCAGCAGCAAGGGGCTACACCCAGCAAGGCAGAAGACAGAACTGACCATAAACTCCACAGCTCACTGATGGATATAGCTGCATAACGAGGGCACCTGATAAGCCACACCCAGGCCCAGATCAGGGAAAGTTAACCCAATCAGAACCAGGAGTACCAGAACCATAGAACATGCAATCACAAGTGTCAGTTCACAACAGACACAGAATGTTGCAGCCAGCACGCCCGAACGACAACCAGCATACACAGGACAACTGTAGCCAGTACGATGTTACAGGCCGCTAGCTTACACAACAACGAGAGAGTAACAGAACCGCACTGTGATACAGACATGCAGCTATACTCACACCCTGTTCACACATAAGACCGCAGCCAGCATGCATCGCAGAACCAGCATACATGGGAATTCCCACAGCCAGTACACAAAGCGCATGCAGCCAGCCTGAACGGCACCGGCACAGAGATGCAGACACGGGAAGCCACAAACACAACCCACAGTTCACACACTACACCTCAGCCAGCACACAGTCCCAAGCAACCAGCATAAACAGGTGTCAGCCTGCAGCCAGTACACGAGGGAGCCTGCAGCCAGCCAACATGGCCACAGTGACAAGAACTGCACAGAGATACAGACACGGAGAGTTCACACATTCACGGGCAAAGTTCACCCAAGACACCGCAGCCAACACGCAGTCCCAAGCAACCAGCATACACAGGAGTCAGCCTGAAGCCAGTATGCGATAGGGCATGCAGCCAGCCTACATGGCCCAAACAGTCAGTGAACCGTACCATGAAAGATACAAGGTAAAAAGATTCATATACAGTATTGTTACATAATGGATTTCCTTTCAGGTCATGTGCAATAGACACTAAGTATCAAAGCTGAATTATACCTCAGTAATCCACAGAGAGCAAATCTCTGCTGTCTTTTGTGGCATTGGCTCTAAAGTGTTTGAGTTCATGTGGAAAGCTAATCACAACAGTTAAAGCCTATTTCATATTAGGTTCTGCATTGATCTATATTTGAGTCAGTAAAACTGTGGGGCATCCAGGTATTGCAACTGTTAAGGACAATGGGCTGTACCATCCAATTGGTTTTGGCTTCGAACTAACTCTAAGGGTATTATCCTGACAGTTCCTCGGTATTCACCTTTTAACCCCTATACTGAGATCTGGACTTCGCTACGGGGAAGCTATCAGGCCACTACCTCTTGATATAGTCCTGAAATGGTTGGCGGGTGACTCACTGGGGTTAGATGCTGGTGAGAAGCACTGAAGGGTCATGCAATATGCATAGTCTAGAGACAGGTTAAGGTCATGGTGGTGAGCATACAAGCATATCCATGAGATGATTAGAGGTCAGGGCAGGCAGCAATAAGACAATCCAAGACACAGGATAACATCAGGGAAGGCAGCTGGAAGTAAAAGTTGATAGTCAGGCAGAGAGAACCTTTCTCTGACATAGGCTGGGGAAGAAATTGGATGCGCACACTCTGACTCTTTAAGAGGCTGGGAGTGAGCTTGCACTTGCCCTAAGGAACAGGTCATGAGGCCTTTACAACAGAATGCAAGACATAGCCAGCAGCATTCACTGAAGACTCCAGAGATCATGACCGCCGCCGGCTGGGGAGGACCAGAGAGCAGACCCGGACTGGGTACACTCATTGACAAAATGCACCAAGAAAGAGTTGTTTCAATCTAATGAATTGTGTGAATGTGTAAATGCAATGATGATAAATGTAAGTGATATCAATATTAGAGCAAAAGGATAAGTTTATTGGGAAAACTGTACAAGTGAAAGGAAGTTCTAATACAGGGTGTCTCACGAAAAAATAGCCCGTCTCCAGCTATAGTATGACAAGATGAACGAGCGAGTGGATTATTATTTTTTTAATTAGCCAAAAGTCACAAAAGATGCTGAAAGTGGTCCTCATTCTCATCTCTGCATGTTTGGGCATGTGGGTTTATGTTGGCTAATACGGCCTGCAGCTCTCCCACAGTGATACTGCGAATAGTGTTTGTGAAGTTTTCCTTGAGTTCATCCAGGGGATGTGGATTGTTAGAGGACACTTTATGTTTAGAGATGGCCTTGCGGTTTTCCCATCGGTCGTTTCACGGCAAACTTTGCTCGTTTACTATTCGCCGAGCATGCGAACATATGGCAATGTCCGCCGGCGCCATATTCTTTTGCATTGTGTCGAACTTTGACCCATAACACACACATCAGGTGGGACAGGACAGCCAATTGAGACGTTTCAGCACATGGACACACCCCCACCCCACCCTATAACAGATCCCGATCTGGCAGCCATTTTACATTCTGTGTTTTGCCAGTGTAGGGAGAGGTTGCTTTGTGGGGCAGGGACAGACTGTTAGGGACACCAAACGATAGCTAATAGGGCCACAAGATAATGGTAAAGGTGCGCTATCGATAAGTGTGCTATACTGAGGGGTGTGATATACTTATAATATACTTTCCAACATAGAAAGTATATTATAATAAATTTGTATTGTGCAGCAGTTGTTTGCTGTTCTGCTGCGATACCGCAGCTATATAAAGTTACAAACGCTATTGGAATAACTAATTGCAACTGGTGTGATATACCTGTTGCCCCACAAAAAACTGATTGAGGGGTGTGATATTCCTATGATATACTTTCTAACATAGAAAGTATATAGTGCATTTACTGTATATTGTGCAGCAGTTGTGTGCGGTTCTGCTGTGATACCGCAGGTATATAGAGGGACAAGCGTTATTGGAACAACTATTTGCAACTGGTGGGATATACCTGTTGCGCCCCAAAAAACTGATTGAGGGGTGCAATATACCTGCTTCCACAAAATACTGATTGAGGGGTGCAATATACCTGCTACCACCAAATATTGATTGAGGCCTGCGATATACCTGCATCCACAAAATACAGATTGAGGGGTGCAATATACCTGCTTCCACAAAATACTGATTAAGGGTTTTTCTATATACCTGCTTCCACAAAGTACAGATTGAGGGGTGCGATATACCTGCTTCCACAAACTACAAATTAAGGGGTTCTATATACCTGCTTCCACAAAGTACTGATTAAGGGGATTGATATACCTGCTTACACAAAATACAGATTGAGGGGTGCGATATACCTGCTTCCACAAAATACTGATTAAGGGGTTCTATATACCTGCTTCCACAAAGTACTGATAAAGGGGATTGATATACCTGCTTCCACAAAATATTGATTGAGGCCTGCGATACACCTGCTTCCACAAAATACTGATGAAGGGGGTTGATATACCTGCTTCCACAAAATACAGATTGAGAGGTGCGATATACCTGCTTCCACCAAATACTGATTAAGGGGTTCTATATACCTGCTTCCACAAAATACAGATTAAGGGGTTGCGATATTCCTGCTTCGACCAAATATTGATTAAGGGGTTCTATATATCTGTTTCCACAAAGTACTGATTAAGGGGATTGATATACCTACTTCCACCAAATATTGATTGAGGCCTGTGATACACCTGCTTCCACAAAATACTGATTAAGGGGACTGATATATCTGCTTCCACCAAATATTGATTGAGGCCTGCGATATACCTGCTTCCGCAAAATACAGATTGAGGGGTGCGATATACCTGCTTCCACCAAATATTGATTAAGGGTCTCTATATACCTGCTTCCACAAAATACTGATTGAAGGGTGCGATATACCTGCTTCCACAAAATACTGATTAGGGGTTTGATATGCCTGCTTCCACAAAATACAGATTGAGGGGTGCGATATACCTGCTTCCACCTAATATTAATTAAGGGGTTCTATATGCCTGCTTCCACAAAATCCTGATTAAGGGGTTTGATATACCTGCTGCCACCAAATACTGATTGAGGCCTGCGATACACCTGCTTCAACAAAATACGGATTAAGGGGATTGATATGCCTACTTCCACAAAATACTGATTAAGGGGTTTGATATGCCTGCTTCCACAAAATACAGATTGAGGGGTGCGATATACCTGCTTCCACCTAATATTAATTAAGGGGTTCTATATGCCTGCTTCCACAAAATCCTGATTAAGGGGTTTGATATACCTGCTGCCACCAAATACTGATTGAGGCCTGCGATACACCTGCTTCCACAAAATACGGATTAAGGGGATCGATATGCCTGCTTCCACAAAATACTGATTAAGGGGATTGATATACAGTACAGACCAAAAGTTTGGACACACCTTCTCATTCAAAGAGTTTTCTTTATTTCCATGACTATGAAGGCATCAAAACTATGAATTAACACATGTGGAATTATATACATAACAAACAAGTGTGAAACCACTGAAAATATGTCATATTCTAGGTTCTTCAAAGTAGCCACCTTTTGCTTTGATTACTGCTTTGCACACTCTTGGCATTCTCTTGATGAGCTTCAAGAGGTAGTCCCCTGAAATGGTCTTCCAACAGTCTTGAAGGAGTTCCCACAGATGCTTAGCACTTATTGGCCCTTTTGCCTTAACTCTGCGGTCCAGCTCAACCCAAACCATCTCGATTGGGTTCAGGTCCGGTGACTATGGAGGCCAGGTCATCTGGCGCAGCACCCCATCACTCTCCTTCATGGTCAAATAGCCCTTACTTTCAAAGTTTTCCCAATTTTTTCGACTGACTGACTGACCTTCATTTCTTAAAGTAATGATGGCCACTCGTTTTTCTTTACTTAGCTGCTTTTTTCTTGCCATAATACAAATTCTAACAGTTTATTCAGTAGGACTATCAGATGTGTATCCACCTGACTTCTCCTCAACGCCACTGATGGTCCCAACCCCATTTATAAGGCAAGAAACCCCACTTATTAAACCTGACAGGGCACACCTGTGAAGTGAAAACCATTTCAGGGGACTACCTCTTGAAGCTCATCAAGAGAATGCCAAGAGTGGGCAAAGCAGTAATCAAAGCAAAAGGTGGCTTTGTTTGTTATGTATATAATTCCACATGTGTTAATTCATAGTTTGATGCCTTCAGTGTGAATCTACCATTTTCATAGTCATGAAAATAATGAAAACTCTTTGAATGAGAAGGTGTGTCCAAACTTTTGGTCTGTACTGTACCTGCTTCCACCAAATATTTATTGAGGCCTGCGATACACCTGCTTCCACAAAATACTGATTAAGGGGTTTGATATACCTGCTGCCACAAAATACTGATTAAGGGGATTGATATAACTGCTTCCACCAAATATTGATTGAGGCCTGCGATACACCTGCTTCCACAAAATACTGATTAAGGGGTTTGATATACCTGCTTCCACCAAATACTGATTAAGGCCTGCGATATACCTGCTTCCACAAAATACTGATTAAGGGGATTTATATACCTGCTTCCACAAAATACTGATTAAGGGGATTGATATACCTGCTTCCACCAAATATTGATTGAGGCCTGCGATACACGTGCTTCCACAAAATACTGATGAAGGGGTTTGATATACCTACTTCCACAAATCACAGATTGAGGGGTGCGATATACCTGCTTCCACAAAATTCTGATTCAGGGGATTGATATACCTGCTTCCACCAAATATTGATTGAGGCCTGCGATACTCCTGCTTCCACAAAATACTAATTAAGCGGATTGATATAACTGCTTCCACCAAATATTGACTGAGTCCTGGGATACACCTGCTTCCAGGGATGGACTGGGACAATAAAGTGGCCCTGGACTTCAGCCAGACCGGCCCACTTTATTTTTCCCAAACACACTCAAAAAAATAATGGTATCCACAGATCCCCCCCATAAGTGTCATCCACAGACCCCCCCCCATAAGTGTCAATGTCATCCACATGACAGACCCCCCCCCCATAACAGTGCCATCCACGGATCCCCCTCCCTATAACAGTGCCGTCATCCATAGATCCCCCTCCCCGCCACTCACAGTAGTATACATTAATAAATCGGTATCCTGCAGGCTGCAGACAGTAACTTTAATTTTAACACAGGCTGTGGGGATAATAAAAACTGAGCATGGTGATCACCTTACTAGGCAAGCCACTGCCAAACAGTGCACAGTGCGTGCCATACAGAGCCCACATAGGGCACCACCTATGCATACAAAATGAAAGAAAGCAAGGGGCACATCCGTGCAGGACGTAATTTGCAGCAGCAAAATCCACAACAAAATATGTGAGTTACATGCAGATTTTACAGCAGATCTGTGCACTGCAAAGGAAAGAATCCGCAGCATAAACTGACTGCAGACTTAAAACCGCACCACAGGTCAATGTATGCTGTAAATAGTGTGGATTTAATGGATGCAAATCTACAGCATATCAGTGCACGCATTCTTGAAGGGGTTATGTCTCTTCAGCAAGTGGCATTTATCTTGTAGAGAAAGTTAATACAAGGCACTTACTAATGTATTGTGATTGTCCATATTGCTTCCTTTGCTGGCGGGAGTCATTTTTCCATCACATTATGCACTGCTCGTTTCCATGGTTTTGACCACCCTGTAATCCAGCAGCGGTGGTCATGCTTGCACACTATAGGAGTAGCCGGGATTGTGGGAGTGCACATAGTTTGGTGCTTTTTTCGACCACCAATGCTGGATTACAGGGAGGTCGTAACCATGATGACGAGCCATGTATAATGTGCTGGGAGACATTTTGTCTCTATGGCACTATCTGCCCTAATAGTGATACAGTGCCCACATAGAGCACGATAGTGCCCTCCTATTCACAGAAAAATAGCGCATTTGTACCCATATAGTACCTACCTAGGTGCATAGAAAGTGCCATACTTTGGCTCTATGTCGGCACTGTATGACTGTGGCCAAAGTACTGTAGGTTTTCACTTTAGGTAGGTACTGTATGGCACCATAAGCAAGAAATACACCATTTATCTGTGCATAACATGGCGCTATCTGAGCACTGTATGACCGTGGGAAGACCTGGGCATACTATGCTCAGATAAGTTGTGTATTTAGTGTCTACAGTGCCCACAAAGTGCCATATCATACCTACCTAGAGCTAAAACGTGGGCAGAAAGTGCCATACTTTGCCTATAATTATACTCTGTCTACACAAGTATGGCGCTTTCCGAGTATGGGTTCTATATGGCACTATGTGGGCACGACAGGCACTAAATGCGCCATTTATCTGTGGATAGTATGGCACTATCTGCCCACAATCATACAGTGCCCACATAGAACCAAATATCGCCGTACCCACACTATTATATGGCAGTGCCCAGAGCGCCATATGTTGACTATGTGGGCAGATAGTGCCCTACTATGCCCAGATAAATAGTGCCCTTAGTGACTGCAGTGCCACACTGTACCCACCTAGAGCCAATCTGTGCACAGAAAGTGCCATACTTTGTCCACAGTGACAAAGTGCCCTTTCTGTGCACAGTCTGCTCTGGCTCCAGGTAGGTATTCTACTACACGTGGGGGCACAGCGCTCATCTCTTTAGTAAAGAGTCTTTACTACCTTACATTCAGCTCCCGCCTCCAGCCTCCAGTAACAAGTGCGGGCGGCAGCGCTCACTCACTAACGTAAAGCGCCTGCGCCGCCTAGTGGGAGGAGCAGGCGTGTGACGTCAGTGAGTGAGCGCCGCCCCCACACTGCCTGCTGTTACTGGAGCTTTACCCCCCTGATGGCGGCCCTGGCCGGCCCATAATTCGATCGGCCCACCGGGATTCTCCCGGTACTTCCGATGGCCAGTCCATCGCTGCCTGCTTCCACAAAATACTGATTAAGGGGTTTGATATACCTGCTTTCACCAAATACTGATTGCGGTCTGCGATATACCTGCTTCAACAAATACTGCTCTTCTGGGACATTGGGCACAGGGTCATTTTAAAAATGATAGGCAGAGGAAGAGGCATGCCGTTCCACAGTGGTGGTAGGGGTAAGTGGGAAGTTGGAGAAGGTGCGTGCAATTACGTCAATGGACGCACCAGAGTTGGTTGAGTGGCTCACTCAGCCTTCCGCTTCTGCACCCTCCTCATCCTCTGTATCTGCACCCTTCTCACTCTCTGCTGTGTGCACCCTCAAAGACACCACCGCCACCATAGCCCCTCCACTCGAGTCAGAGGAATTATTTTCCCATAAATTCCCAGACCTTACCGATGCGCAACCAATCTTGGCATCGGATGAGGATGAGGAGGTAGCAACGGCCACCACCCAGCGGTCTGATGACAGTACCCAGATCAGCCCAAGGAGGGTGGTCCCCTCTGTTACTGCCTACTCCGAGATCTCTAATGTCAGTGGTGGTGAAGGTGATGATGATGATGTGTCGATGGACGTCACGTGGTTGCCCACAAGAGAGGAAGAGGAGGGGAGTTCAGAGGGAGAGACAGAGCATCAGATAGGGAGGAGAAGAAGTAGAAGCAGGCAGAACAGGTGGCAAAAAGCAGACTGCAAATGTATCTGGAGCGAGCCATCCATCATGCACGGTCACATCTTGCGCTCCCAGGACGTCAGCACATGGCTCCGCAGTGTGTTTTTTTTTAAAGGTGTTACCTGCTGACAATAGTGTTGCCATCTGCAGCCTGTGCTGTCAACACATAAGTCGCGTTAAGCCCTACACTCACCTAGGGACGACTGCCTTAAGAAGGCTTCTGGCCTTCCATCACCGTTCCCTCTGGGAGCAACGCTGTCCGAACCCACAAAGCCACACTCCCAGCACTCCACGTCCTGCCTCTTCTCCTTCTACTCTCTCCTCCCATTTTTCCTCCACTCCACCTTTCACAGTGCCGTCGTCGCGTTCATCTGGCAGAACGCTGTAAAACATTATATGCAAGTGCATGCTGTTCAGCTGACGCTCTAAAACATTATATGCGAGTGCCTGCAGGTAAGCTGACGCTCTAAAACATTATATGCGAGTGCATGCTGTTCAAATGACGCTCTAAAACATTATATGCGAGTGCATGAGACAGTCTTAGAGTGGATTTTTGGGGCTACTTGCAATCTGCTGCTGAATTTCATGCACAACTTCAGCCATCCTGATCGATGGAGGCCTCGGTTTCTTTCTTGTTTGCAATGGAGCCAGTTTGATGCCATTTCTGAACCAGACTCTGAATACAATGTTTAGCTGGTAGAAAGAAAAAATCCAGCTTCTTGTGGAGTAAAAAGTTTGTTCTTTATTGGCTCATCATATAAAATCCACCAAAATCACAGGAAAAAAGACATATAGTGACGCGTTTCAGGCTACAAAATCCAGCCCTTCATCAAGACATAGCACATATATTAAAACCATTCCTTTTTATACAGCACAAGGTCGAACCTCTTCTAATCAGCAAAGTGTCCGCACCTGGAGCCTAAAATGGAGACCATTCAGTGATCCAGGGGAGGAGATCCAGCAACACAGGTGACGCATACATACACATAATGAACACATCTTAGTTGTATTGCAAAGTGAGGTCATGTTTTCTATTTAAACCTTTTGTCATGCAGGTATCAAGTGAAAACATCCAAAAGGTCTCCCTACTAAGGAGTTTTTGTCTGCGATCCCCTCCTCTTATGGGCAGTGACACCACTTCGATCCCCTGTGCACAAAACCAGATGCGTCACCTTTGTGAACAGTGGCGAAGTGGAAAGTCGCTGCTGATACATTGCGAGTCTGAAAATAAGGGAGTCACTAAGATGTAGGGAGTCACTTAGTAGGGAGACCTTTTGGATGTTTTCACTTGATACCTGCATGACAAAAGGTTTAAATAGAAAACATGACCTCACTTTGCAATACAACTAAGATGTGTTCATTATGTGTATGTATGCTTCACCTGTGATGCTGGATCTCCTCCCCTGGATCACTGAATGGTCTCCATTTTAGGCTCCAGGTGCGGACACTTTGCTGATTAGAAGAGGTTGGACCTTGTGCTGTATAAAAAGGAATGGTTTTAATATATGTGCTATGTCTTGATGAAGGGCTGGATTTTGTAGCCCGAAACGCGTCACTATATGTCTTTTTTCCTGTGATTTTGGTGGATTTTATTTGATGAGCCAATAAAGAACAAACTTTTTACTCCACAAGAAGCTGGATTTCTTCTTTCTACTGGATATTCAATAAGGCCCAGTTCTGGCCTCTCCCCCGTGCTTCGTGGATTAAAGGCAGAGGTGAGAGCTGCAGCCACTTTAACCATTGTCTTGAACGTTTAGCTGGTGGTTTGGTTCCTGGGTACTTGTCGGCAAAGGTCTCTTGCGTTTACCTTAATCGATCTGCTTCACATTTAGCCTTCCACAATTAATATTCGCTGTTCCAGGGAGAACACCATCTTTTTGACACAATAGGCCACTTTAATCAAACTGAATAATAAATCAGTCTTAGTTGTGCAGCGTCCCACTACATGTGTGTGGGCTCTGCTTAAAAGCACTTTTTACACAAAAAATTGTACTATGCTGTATTATGCAATTTTGTACTAACTTATCTGCAAAATCCCTGTTACCAGGCAGATTAGGTGTAATTTATACATCCCACCACTAGATGGGGATAACACTTAGGTTCTATATATACCTAGGTCAGGCCTAGTTAGTGGGGTGTGTTGAGTTGAGTTGAGATGAGGAGAGGATTCAAATTCAAACAGAGATGAGAATACAGAGTGAAGACTTCACACCACAGATCAGTGAGTGGAGCCAACTTCGCTATGTGGTAGTACCAAGGTGTGAGGCGCAGAAGAGCGTTTTCCTTCTGTGGCCGGACTATATACTTTCATCCCCGACCAGTAGGAGAGAGTTTGCCTCCTTGGAATATAAACAAGCATCAGAAAGATTCATCGGTAATAATAGCCATTATTTAGGGCCACAGACACCTTTGCGCATAGTGGAGGACTTATAGCTTCTGGCAGCCACACCATAATTCTGGGAAACAAATTAGCTACCTGTCCCATAATTCAGCTTGGAGGGAAAGGACAAGGTATAGGACTGAGCACATCAACAGGAGTAAGGTACTCAATAACCACCACCTAAATCCAGCCTAAGAAAGCCTAGGAACAGTGGATTCGCAGATTAACTCTAATACCAACAAGAGACTGTATTTTGTACTGCTGCAGCCAAAGTCAACAACAGTAAAAGTTGTGAGTTGCACCTTACCACTGTCTACCTCATTATTACTATTAATGGCTGTACCACCATTAACGGTACTGGCGTCACGACAAAAACCATCAAGGGACTCGGCTGAGCAGAAGCACCCTAAGCACCCCTAACATCAAAGGCATTTCAACCACCATCTTGGCTGATGCTTCCCTACCACAGAGCGTGCCCCGGAGGATTTCGTGGTGTCTTCCTCAACACTGTGCTGCCAGCCCAGGGAGGCTTTTTGTTAACCGTGAGTAAACCGTGATGAACTGTGTGTTATTATTTGTCCCCTCATCGGTCCACCGTGCACCTCACGTGTTGCCCCTGCACTACTGGCTGGCTGCAGTTGCCCATAGCAACCAATCAGAGCTCAGCTTTCAGTTCCTACAGGGCTGTGAAAAAAATTAAAGCTGAGCTCTGATTGGTTGCTATAGACAACTAAGATAGATTTATGCAACATGCCGGGGCACACTCTATTACAGGGGACACCGGCAAGGAGGTTATTGAGGTGCCCTTGATGCTGATTGGATTTCTGAGTGGTTGTGCGGCTGGGCACCTGAATTAAGTAATGTCGTGACGCCAGCACCTTGATGGTGCAAAATGTTGAGAGTGGTAGTTGTATGGAGTTAGAAGAATGAGGCAGGTTTAAATCTAACTGAGAACTTTACTATAACCAGGTTCTTGATAACAATTTACATCCAGTAATAAAATAGTCTCTGATACATATGCAAGTTGAATGTGATGAATCCCAGTAACAGGCTGTACTTGTAGTTATGTCTCAGGCTAGGGTAGTTAGTTATGTATTCACTGATATTGTAATGACCGGCGACATGCACAGGGAGGAAAAAGGGAAAGCCCTGCCCAAGGGAGAGGGAAAGGTCGTGACCCCTGACTCACCTTGCGGCTGGCACCTGACTGCCCTGACGTCCCTAGACGGGTTCCTCACCCGTGCGGCGATCACATGCCTAAACCCTGGCTTTCCCTAAAATGAGCCCTAGATAGTGGGATCGCTAGTCCGCACCACTGACACTAAGAGGGAAACACCAGGGAGAGGACAGACAAACACATACACCCAGGTGGGCGACCACAGCAGACCACAAAGGTCCAACAGGGATCCGGAGGGTAGCGTTCTGGACCAACAACCAGAGAACGCAGCAACACAGCTCCAGAGGGTCAGAATAGATGTCCAGGCAGGAAGTTCTATATCTGGCAACCAGAGAAGTGTGAGAGGGGAATATAAGGAGGTTGGGAGTGCTGGACAAGGAACAGCTGAGGAGAAGGAGCTACGGATCCCTGAGTGAGCCAAAAGGGTTTGCAAAGCAAACCCAGAAAGCTACCATAAGGAAACAGCCTGTGGCGAAACCAACCTCGCCACTGGGCTTTGGAGAGGACTGGCTGCTGGCCTCTTGCCCCTGGATTATGGGCCATATACTAACTTTTGAACCCCTGGTCTGATTCATGCCATTTTTTAATATGTTGTTCCCCTGAATGGATTGATTGCGAATATGTAATTTTTATGTGAATGTGATGTATGGTTTTAGAGTTATGAAAGTTGGGTAGAAAGTATGTTTAACTGTATGTATAATTAAGTCTCCTCTCAGGATAAGGGGAGGGAATATGCTGGGTGTGTTTCTATTGTCCCATTGTGTGTTTAAAATGGTGATGTCTGTTCTGTTGTCCTCACATGTGTATTGGCGATCTCCCTTTGTCCTCGGAGATAATTGGATTGCTCCTCAGGTCGTCTCCGGGACAGAAGAGGAGACCATGATGCATTGTGGGGATATGTTGTCCTATGTCACAGTCTTCATTCTGGTCCTCTGGGGGCGTGAACGATTGGTTGCTGTAAGTACATTGTATGTGTTGTAAATTACTGATTGGTTGTATTTCAAACCCCTGTGGGCAGTACTATGTTTGTGGTTTATGAATAAAAGAGGCTGTACGTGAAGTACAGTCAGACCACTGTTTGACCCTCAACACGGAGCCTTGTCTCGTTATTGGGGGGATCCGCTATATGCTGTTAGAGGACTGATTGCCAGGATTGTATGCTTTTCCTGTTCGTCTGCTAGCAGCTATTCGTGAGGTTCCAGTTTGGAGTGCTACTTTGTATCCAGTTCGGGACTTTGGGGTTCTGCAAGTAGCTGTGCCTGTCTCTCAGAAAAGGGGCTTATCGCCTAAACGGATTTGAACCCCTTGTCTGCTGAAACGGTCCGTTACATTGGTGGCAGCAGTGGGATGGAACCAGCAGTGTTATACAAGGAGGAGGACCTGGATGGGCGGGATGCATTAAGGAAAGGCATCTGGTACCAGGCCCTGGATAATCTACAATACCAGCGGGGTGAGAGTCTTCCCAGTGAAGAGCAGCGGTTGCAGAAGCAAGTGGCCCTGCGGATGCCCTTCCTGGGAGAGCAGCCTCTGGAGGAATGGGTGAAGGAACTAGAGCACCGGGTATGGCAGGAGCTATGGCTGGAGGATGCCTACCAGGCGCTTTGGTGGTATATGGCACAGTATATACCCTGGACAGCTGAACATGACAAGCCAGAGGGAGAGGAGTTTTATGGTCCTGGCTTGTTATGGGAGTCCTTTGCAGAGCCTGACTTCGGGAGCCCTGCACAGTCCAGACTTCAGGACATTTTTTATGAGAGGGAGGCTAGGTATGAGTGGGATGACCCCCATGAAGTAGAGCAAGACCTGGCTCACCTAGCAAACCTGGAGTGGGAACTGGAGCAGGACTACCGAGATCTCTTCCACTCCATTGAGAAGGCTCAGCAGGACGGTAAGGTGACAGACCCAGATCCAGACCCATTCAGCTGGGCAGATATTGTAGAATGTTACTGGGAAGGACCCCAGGTGGCCGGTAGAGATGGGACCGAGGTCTCTCCACCGGTCCTGCAGGGAATTGGGAGCCCAGTCTCCATTCCCCAGCGGCAGTGTGAAGTGCAGGGAGAGGAGAGCAGCGTCCTCCCTCCCCAGCGACAGGCTGAGGTACAGGGGGCAGAGGTAGTTGTTCCTGCCCCCCAGCAACAGCATGATTTTTTGGGAATTGGGAGCCCAGTCTCCTTTCCCCAGCGGCAGGCGGAGTTACCGGGGGCAGAGACAGTCGGTCCTGTCCCCCAGCGGCAGAGTGTCCAGCAGGGAATAGAGAGCCCAGTCTCCTTTCCCCAGCAACAGGAGACTGTATTGGGAGCGGAGACGGTCGGTCGCCCTCCCCAGCGGCTGGAAGTATGTATGGGAGAGGAGCTCGTTACCCCCTCTCCCCAGCGGCAGCTTAACGCACCAGGGGGAGACGGTAAGCCCCACAACAGTGCAGATGGGACCGTGGTCTCTGCACTTACAGCACAGGGGGTAGAGACAGTCGGTCTCCCCCTCCAACAACCAGGCTCCAACCAGGCTTCTTCCGTGGTAGCGCTGGCACCAGGGCAGAGTATCGCTGATACCTGCCCACAAAGCAACCTCCACTCTAAGCCAGGGAGCAACACAGAGACCAGGAGTACCAGCTTCAAACATAACTTTGGGGGACTCACTGGACAGAGACAGGCTACCAAATGCAACAGGTCCAGTATTGGGTTGAGGGTGGGCTGCCAGACTAACTCAGGTACCGACCGGCGTGAGGTCAGGTACCTGGTTAGTCTTCCATGGGGGGGGGAGATGTGTGGCGAAACCAACCTCGCCACTGGGCTTTGGAGAGGACTGGCTGCTGGCCTCTTGCCCCTGGATTATGGGCCATATACTAACTTTTGAACCCCTGGTCTGATTCAGGCCATTTTTTAATATGTTGTTCCCCTGAATGGATTGATTGCGAATATGTAATTTTTATGTGAATGTGATGTATGGTTTTAGAGTTATGAAAGTTGGGTAGAAAGTATGTTTAACTGTATGTATAATTGAGTCTCCTCTCAGGATAAGGGGAGGGAATATGCTGGGTGTGTTTCTATTGTCCCATTGTGTGTTTAAAATGGTGATGTCTGTTCTGTTGTCCTCACATGTGTATTGGCGATCTCCCTTTGTCCTCGGAGATAATTGGATTGCTCCTCAGGTCGTCTCCGGGACAGAGGAGGAGACCATGATGCATTGTGGGGATATGTTGTCCTATGTCACAGTCTTCATTCTGGTCCTCTGGGGGCGTGAACGATTGGTTGCTGTAAGTACATTGCATGTGTTGTAAATTACTGATTGGTTGTATTTCAAACCCCTGTGGGCAGTACTATGTTTGTGGTTTATGAATAAAAGAGGCTGTACGTGAAGTACAGTCAGACCACTGTTTGACCCTCAACACGGAGCCTTGTCTCGTTATTGGGGGGATCCGCTATATGCTGTTAGAGGACTGATTGCCAGGATTGTATGCTTTTCCTGTTCGTCTGCTAGCAGCTATTCGTGAGGTTCCAGTTTGGAGTGCTACTTTGTATCCAGTTCGGGACTTTGGGGTTCTGCAAGTAGCTGTGCCTGTCTCTCAGAAAAGGGGCTTATCGCCTAAACGGATTTGAACCCCTTGTCTGCTGAAACGGTCCGTTACACAGCCCTATCTTACATAGAGCGCGCAGCCAACCGCTGCGACTTCCTGACCCCGGGTAAAACGGAGTCAGGCGTGGTTCTAGACACCCTCGTGACAGTACCCCCCTCTCTACGAGGGGCCTCCGGACACTCAGGACCAGGTCTCTCAGGATGAGAGGCATGAAAAACCCGAACTAGCCTGTCGGCGTTTACCTCAGACGCAGGAACCCACATTCTTTCCTCGGGACCATAACCTCTCCAATGCACCAGATATTGAAGAGAGCGGCGGACCCGACGAGAATTAACAATTTTGGATATCTGAAATTCTAGATTACCATCCACAACAACAGGAGGGGGTGGCAGCGGTGACGGTTCTAGAGGTGGAACATATTTCTTGAGTAACGACTTATGAAAGACATTATGGATTTTAAAAGTCTGAGGTAACTCCAGGCGAAAAGCCACGGGGTTGACGATGGCTACAATTTTGTAAGGACCAATAAACCTAGGACCCAGTTTCCAAGAGGGAACCTTCAATTTAATATTCCTAGTAGACAACCACACATAGTCATTCACTCCTAGGTCCGGACCTGGCGATCGTCTCTTATCAGCGATGTATTTGTATTTACCTCCCATATTTTTCAAGTTAGCTTGCACCTTCTGCCATACCAATGAAAGAGATGACGAAAACCGTTCCTCTTCGGGAACCCCAGAAGACCCCCCCTCTTTGAAAGTACAGAATTGGGGATGAAAACCATATGCACCAAGAAATGTTGACTTGCCAGTGGATTCCTGACGACGATTATTTATGGCAAACTCAGCTAACGGTAAATATGATGACCACAACTCTTGGTTTTCAGACACAAAACATCTTAGATATGTCTCCAGGTTTTGGTTGGTACGCTCAGTCTGTCCATTCGACTGAGGATGGAAAGCTGAGGAAAAGGACAAGTGTACCCCCAAACGGGAACAAAAAGCTTTCCAAAATTTAGAAATAAACTGGGTACCCCGATCCGAAACAACATCGGAGGGGACCCCGTGAAGCTTCACGATTTCACTGACGAATACCTGAGCAAGAGTCTTAGCATTAGGTAGTGCGGGTAACGCAATGAAGTGTACCATTTTGCTAAACCTGTCCACTACTACCAAAATAACTGTTTTACCCGCAGACAAAGGTAAGTCAGCGATAAAATCCATTGACAGATGTGTCCATGGTATATTGGGAATGACGAGTGGTAATAGAGACCCTGCAGGACGTGTATGTGAAACTTTTGCGCGCGCACAGGTAGAACAAGAAGACACAAAATCCAATACATCCTGACGCAACCTTGGCCACCAAAAACAACGAGACAATAGCTCCAAGGTTGCTTTACTACCCGGGTGCCCAGCAAGTGCCGAATTATGATGTTCCTTTAATAATTCAAAACGCAGGTTCAACGGTACAAACAATTTCTCTGAGGGGCAAGAGACCGGGGCGTCCCCCTGGGCCTCTAACACCTTCCCCTCCAGAACAGAGTGTACCGCAGAAACAACCACTCCTCTTTGAAGAATGGGCACCGGATCACTCACATTACCCCCTCCAGGGAAACAACGAGATAGTGCATGAGCCTTGGTATTCTTTGCCCCAGGACGATAGGTAATCACAAAGTTAAACCTGGTAAAAAATAGCGACCACCTAGCTTGTCTAGGGGTGAGACGCTTAGCTGATTCGAGGTACAGAAGATTTTTGTGGTCCGTAATCACAGTGACGGGGTGGACTGCCCCCTCTAAAAAGTGACGCCATTCTTCAAACACTAGTTTAATAGCTAATAGTTCCCTATTGCCAATATCGTAGTTCTTTTCTGCTGCAGATAGTTTTTTAGAAAAGAAAGCACAAGGACGCCATTTGCCAGGAGACGGACCCTGAGACAGCACCGCCCCCACTCCCACCTCTGACGCATCGACTTCGACAATAAAAGGCTGAGAGACATCAGGTTGGACTAGTACAGGTGCTGAGGTAAACCTCTCTTTTAGAGAGGAAAAAGCAACTTTAGCGGCGTCAGACCATTTAGAAAAATCAGTCCCCTTCTTAGTCATGTCAGTAAGGGGTTTTACAATAAGTGAATAATTTTTTATGAATTTCCTATAGAAATTCGCGAAGCCCAAGAACCGTTGCAGTGCTTTGAGGTTCTCAGGAAGATCCCAATCTAAAATTGCCTAGACCTTCCTAGGATCCATACGGAAACCTGAAGCAGATAAAAAATAACCTAGGAATTTTATCTCCTGAACGGCGAAGACACATTTTTCAATTTTAGCATATAATTTATTCGTCCGTAGGACCTGCAGTACTTGTCTGACATGCACCTCATATGTTCTCAGATCAGACGAATAAATTAAAATATTATCTAGGTATATTACCACAAACCTGCCGATTAGATGACTAAAAATGTCATTAACGAAATGTTGAAAGACGGCAGGAGCATTGGTCAGACCGAAAGGCATAACAAGATTTTCATAATGCCCCTCAGGTGTCACGACTGTGACTGATCCAGACAGGTCTGGGAGGAGAAGGTCGCAGCGACTTGCTACTCGCGATAGCTTGTGAGTTTGCTCCGTGGTTCAGGGTATGTCATCTGGGTTTTGCCTTGTGAACCTTTTTGTCCTGACTGGGAGTTTGTAGGCATCCTTCTCAGGTGAGTCCTGTCTGCCACTCCCAGCTACTATATTAGTTTCACTTTCACTTGCAGTCATTGCCAGATATAGTCCTTACTTCCAGTTCTATTCTGACCTTTGAAGGAGATCGTTTGATGGTGTTGCTGTGGAGCTCTTGTCCGGCGTGGACTGTCATGATTGGGATCGCCTTCTCTGCTCGTGACTGGATAAGTCTATCTCTGATATAGTTTGTTTGTTGCTGTCTTCCCCTGCTGTTCTCCTAGACATGAGTGATGGTGACTAGTGCTCCCATCGGCCTTTCCCCACTCTAGGCCTTTTTAGGGCGACTGAGGGTTTAGGCATCCTGCTCGCCGCACGGGTTCACACCCCATCTAGGGTATCAGGGCATACAGGTGCCAGCTTAGGGTTAGTCAGGGGTGGCCATACTATTCCCATCCGTAGATAAGGGTCCCCCTTCCCCTCCGTCTGGTGCGACACGACTGCTGCTGGGGTAACGGTCGTGACATCAGGGGTGTTAAAAGCTGTCTTCCACTCATCCCCCTCCTTAATACGAATCAGATTGTAGGCCCCCCTAAGATCAAGTTTGGAGAACCACCTAGCACCCACAATCTGGTTAAACAGGTCAGGAATGAGAGGAAGAGGGTATGGGTCTCGGATGGTTATCCGATTTAATTCGCGAAAATCTAGGCAAGGACGCAGGCCCCCATCTTTCTTTTTAACGAAGAAAAACCCTGCAGCCACGGGTGAAGAAGAGGGTCTGATGTGTCCTTTAGCCAAGCTCTCGGAGATATAATCTTTCATGGCTTGTCTCTCTGGACCAGAAAGATTATATAACCTGGTCTTGGGTAATTTTGCGCCGGGAATAAGGTTAACCGGGCAATCATAAGGACGATGAGGTGGTAACTTCTGACAACCCTTTTCAGAAAAAACGTCCTCAAAATACGAAATAAATGTAGATAGGGTAGTTATGGAGGCGACTAAGCAATTGCTATTTAAGCAATTTTCTCTGCACTGCTCACTCCACTCCAATATCTCCCTGGCCTGCCAATCCACCACTGGATTGTGCGCTACCAACCAGGGAAGACCCAGCACTACCGAAGTGGGAAGCCCCTCCAGAACATAACATGAAAGCATCTCGTTATGGTGGTCCCCTACCCGAAGGTGTAAATTATGAACAATGTGGGTGAGGTTTCTCTGAGACAGAGGAGCAGAATCAATAGCAAATATGGGAATAGGTCTCTGTAGCGTACAGAGAGACAAACCCATAGTGCGGGCAAAATGGGCATTATCAAATTTACCCCTGCTCCACTGTCTAGAAAGAAAGAAATAGTCTCCGTCTTATCACAAAAAACAATAACCGCTGGTAACACAAATTGCGATGTACGTACGGAGAAAACGTATACCCCCCGGCTGACATCCTCCACACAGCCTGGGGTTAGTAGTTTTCCGACGGTCTTTTGTTTCTGAGGAAAGAAGGACAGACATTAATGAAATGACCCCTCTCCCCACAAAAAAAACAAACCCCACGCCTACGGCGAGCCTCAGGAGGACGGACCTGACGAGTAGTTCCTCCTAGCTGCATAGGCTCGTCTAAGTCCGTACAGACTAACTGCTGCTTGGGAGGGGTTACCAATGGCTCCGGTTTTTTCAACCTGTCCCTAAGGCGTCTATCTATTCGGATAGAAAGGGACATAACCGCATCAAGGGAAAAGGGGGTCTCATATAATGCAAGCGCATCCTTAACCCTTTCAGATAACCCAGAGCAGAACTGACTCCTGAGAGCCGGGTCGTTCCATTGGGTATCCGTAGCCCACCTACGGAAGTCAGAGCAATACTCCTCTACCGGCCGCTCTCCTTGTAGGAGTCTCCGTAATCTTGATTCAGCCAGTGCGACTCGGTCAGGGTCGTCATATATGAGACCCAAAGCCCCGAAAAACTCATCCACTGACCGAAGAGCCTGGGAATCAGTAGGTAAAGAGAACGCCCAGGACTGCGGGTCCCCCTGCAGCAGGGAAATAACAACCCCCACCCGCTGTTCTTCATTACCAGAGGAGTAAGGGTGCAGTTTAAAATATAATTTACAGGCCTCATGGAATGTCAAAAACTTGTCCCTTCCCCCAGAAATTCTGTCAGGGAGAGGGACCTTGGGTTCCGCAACAACCTGGTTACCAGTAGCAACCGCTGGGCTTGCAGTCAGTTGGAATTGCTGCTGTTGCTGGAGGACCGACGCCTTCAATCCTGCCACCTCCAAAGACAGGCCATGAAACTGTTTGGACAGAGCAGCAATTTGATCCATACTGGATTCTAAGTAGGTAAAAATTTTTATTTTTTTTTACCTACACAAAATAAGGGCCAGATATAATGTAATGACCGGCGACACGCACAGGGAGGAAAAAGGGAAAGCCCTGCCCAAGGGAGAGGGAAAGGTGGTGACTAGAGTTGAGCGAACACCTGGATGTTCGGGTTCGAGAAGTTCGGCCGAACTTCCCGGAAATGTTCGGGTTCGGGATCCGAACCCGATCTGAACTTCGTCCCCAACCCGAACCCCATTGAAGTCAATGGGGACCCGAACTTTTGGGCACTAAAAAGGCTGTAAAACAGCCCAGGAAAGAGCTAGAGGGCTGCAAAAGGAAGCAACATGTAGGTAAATCCCCTGCAAACAAATGTGGATAGGGAAATGAATTAAAATTAAAATAAAAAAAATAAAAATGAACCAATATCAATTGGACAGAGGTCCCATAGCAGAGAATCTGGCTTCACATCAGCAGAGAATCAGTCTCTTCATGCCATAGCAAAGAATCTGGCTTCATGTCAGCAGAGAATCAGTCTCTTCATGCCATAGCAGAGAATCTGGCTTCATATCAGCGCAGAATCAGTCTTCATGTCATAGCAGAGAATCAGGCTTAACGTCACCCACCACTGGAACAGGCCACTGTCACACATTTAGGCCCCGGCACCCAGACAGAGGAGAGCGGTCCCGTAACAGAGAATCTGGCCTTATGTCAGCGCAGAATCTGTCTTCATGTCATAGCAGAGAATCAGGCATCACGTCACCCACCACTGGAACAGGCCACTGTCACACATTTAGGCCCAGGCACCCAGGCAGAGGAGAGAGGTCCCGTAACAGAGAATCTGGCCTTATGTCAGCGCAGAATCTGTCTTCATGTCATAGCAGAGAATCAGGCATCACGTCACCCACCACTGGAACAGGCCACTGTCACACATTTAGGCCCAGGCAGAGGAGAGAGGTCCCGTAACAGAGAATCTGGCCTTATGTCAGCGCAGAATCTGTCTTCATGTCATAGCAGAGAATCAGGCTTCACGTCACCCACCACTGGAACAGGCCACTGTCACACATTTAGGCCCCGGCACCCAGGCAGAGGAGAGAGGTCCCGTAACAGAGAATCTGGCCTTATGTCAGCGCAGAATCTGTATTCATGTCATAGCAGAGAATCAGGCTTCACGTCACCCACCACTGGAACAGGCCACTGTCACACATTTAGGCCCAGGCACCCAGGCAGAGGAGAGAGGTCCCGTAACAGAGAATCTGGCCTTATGTCAGCGCAGAATCTGTATTCATGTCATAGCAGAGAATCAGGCTTCACGTCACCCACCACTGGAACAGGCCACTGTCACACATTTAGGCCCAGGCACCCAGGCAGAGGAGAGAGGTCCCGTAACAGAGAATCTGGCCTTATGTCAGCGCAGAATCTGTCTTCATGTCATAGCAGAGAATCATGCTTCACGTCACCCACCACTGGAACAGGCCACTGTCACACATTTAGGCCCAGGCACCCAGGCAGAGGAGAGAGGTCCCGTAACAGAGAATCTGGCCTTATGTCAGCGCAGAATCTGTCTTCATGTCATAGCAGAGAATCAGGCTTCACGTCACCCACCACTGGAACAGGCCACTGTCACACATTTAGGCCCAGGCACCCAGGCAGAGGAGAGAGGTCCCGTAACAGAGAATCTGGCCTTATGTCAGCGCAGAATCTGTCTTCATGTCATAGCAGAGAATCAGGCTTCACGTCACCCACCACTGGAACAGGCCACTGTCACACATTTAGGCCCCGGCACCCAGACAGAGGAGAGCAGTCCCGTAACAGAGAATCTGGCCTTATGTCAGCGCAGAATCTGTCTTCATGTCATAGCAGAGAATCAAGCTTCACGTCACCCACCACTGGAACAGGCCACTGTCACACATTTAGGCCCAGGCACCCAGGCAGAGGAGAGAGGTCCCGTAACAGAGAATCTGGCCTTATGTCAGCGCAGAATCTGTCTTCATGTCATAGCAGAGAATCAGGCTTCACGTCACCCACCACTGGAACAGGCCACTGTCACACATTTAGGCCCAGGCACCCAGGCAGAGGAGAGAGGTCCCGTAACAGAGAATCTGGCCTTATGTCAGCGCAGAATCTGTCTTCATGTCATAGCAGAGAATCAGGCTTCACGTCACCCACCACTGGAACAGGCCACTGTCACACATTTAGGCCCCGGCACCCAGACAGAGGAGAGCGGTCCCGTAACAGAGAATCTGGCCTTATGTCAGCGCAGAATCTGTCTTCATGTCATAGCAGAGAATCAAGCTTCACGTCACCCACCACTGGAACAGGCCACTGTCACACATTTAGGCCCAGGCACCCAGGCAGAGGAGAGAGGTCCCGTAACAGAGAATCTGGCCTTATGTCAGCGCAGAATCTGTATTCATGTCATAGCAGAGAATCATGCTTCACGTCACCCACCACTGGAACAGGCCACTGTCACACATTTAGGCCCAGGCACCCAAGCAGAGGAGAGAGGTCCCGTAACAGAGAATCTGGCCTTATGTCAGCGCAGAATCTGTCTTCATGTCATAGCAGAGAATCAGGCTTCACGTCACCCACCACTGGAACAGGCCACTGTCACACATTTAGGCCCCGGCACCCAGACAGAGGAGAGCGGTCCCGTAACAGAGAATCTGGCCTTATGTCAGCGCAGAATCTGTCTTCATGTCATAGCAGAGAATCAGGCTTCACGTCACCCACCACTGGAACAGGCCACTGTCACACATTTAGGCCCCGGCACCCAGACAGAGGAGAGCGGTCCCGTAACAGAGAATCTGGCCTTATGTCAGCGCAGAATCTGTCTTCATGTCATAGCAGAGAATCAGGCATCACGTCACCCACCACTGGAACAGGCCACTGTCACACATTTAGGCCCAGGCACCAAGTCAGTGGTGTAGTACAGTCGATATGAACCACATGAAGTTTCACCAAATATCCAGTCTGCAGGTTTGCAATAGGGTCATACCAATATACAGGAGCTGCAGCAATGATCACTTGTTAAATATAGTTCCATATATATTAATAAGCTGTTAGCAGAGAGTCAGGACATGCTAAATAAACCTCTTCAAATGTGCTATTAGATAACTGAGGAAAGTTTTAACAGACAGAGTCTTTACAGTGGACTCTTCCAGAAAGCCCCCTGTGTATTCTGCTACTTGGTTTGGTCTCCTCAGTGCAGACATTTACTGTGAAGGAGGTAGGATCTCTGTCTAAGTTCTCTAAAGCTAAAGTTCATTTATCTATTGTAAAAAGTTATAATATATACCCATAATAGTTCTGTAGAATGTAAAGAGGTGACTGTATGTTTTTTAGCAGCCTTTAAACCCTGCAGCACATGCTAGGCTGAGTAGATGATGTACAGTTAAAGAGACATGTGTTCTTCCTAAAATGGCTGCAAGACATGCTGTATTCCAGGTCACCCTGCTGCAATATCTTTGTAAATGATTTTCTCTTGTTCATTTTTCTGTATGCTTTGTTATATCTTGTAACATGTATGTGGGAATGTAATATAATGACTGCCTGTTATGATATAGGTGGGCTGGTGACCTGGCTGTATACCACATAGTGGCAGTGTTTCACTGTTGTATTACAGGCTCCAGCCAAGTGCACTACACCTCAATAAAGCTTTAAACCACAGAAGACCTGAGTGTCGTCCCTTAGAGTCCACTTAGAGTTTATGCCTGGAGGAGCTGGTGACCGAGTGAGTGTGAAAGCTGGAGGTGTCGCAGATGGTGCAAGGAAAAGAGGGTTACATTTGGTGCCGTGACTCGGATGTCATCATTCTGCTCAAAGTGACCAGTGAAGATACCTAAAGTCACCAGTGTGCGAGTTCTGAGGTGATTGTGCCACGGCGGAGCTGCTAGGCGGCAGATTGACCTTATTAGCGGTTTATATGCTCTCAGGAATAGATGAGTGGACGAGCCAGAGCCCGCGGAAGAGCACGTGCCAGGGGGCAGCCCAGTCAAGGACAGCCTGGACAGGAGCAAGAGGCTCAAGAACCTAGACGCATTGAAAGACCCCAGCAGCCACCAGCCGAGCCTTTGCTTGTGGGAAGAGGGCGCCAGAGAGGCCCGCCAGTAGTGGAGAGACCTCCGACTGATGTTCTGCAGCTTTCAGCTGGATTTCAGGACATATCCCTCGGAGAACGGGGTGGCCGCAGGCGTGACTTCCATGACCTTGGAGTGAACATCCGGCAGACCATTGAATAGAAATGTGAGACCTGTTTTTTTTTTGCACTGTGTGACAGGTTAAGGTTTAAACACAGAATCAGACTTCTATCTGCACGGTAGCGTGTGTCTTAGGTTTTTCTGAATGACACTATCAGTACCTTCAATGTAAGATATCCTTTTTGGGATAGATTTCAAGTAGGCCTCAAATACCACAAACTAGTTATTTTGAGAATGGCAAATTTGGGAATGCTTTTTCAACCCAGAACAAAAAGTCTGCTTTGACGGTCACTACAAATAACTTGACCAGCTAAAACTGTGCAGATTTGGTTGAATAGAGATGTGAGACCTGTTTTTTTTTGCGCTATGTGACAGTTATAGGTTTAATCACAGAATGACACTTCTATCAGCACGCTAGCGTGTGTCTTAGGTTTTTCTGAATGACACTATCAATAACTTCAATGTAAGATTTTCTTTTTGGGATAGATTTCAAGTAGGCCTGAAATACCGCAAACTAGTTATTTTCAGAATGGCAAATTTGGGAATGCTTTTTCAACCCAGAACAAAAAGTCTGCTTTGACGGTCACTACAAATAACTTGACCAGCTAAAACTGTGCAGATTTGGTTGAATAGAGATGTGAGACCTGTTTTTTTTTGCGCTGTGTGACAGTTATAGGTTTAATCACAGAATGACACTTCTATCAGCACGCTAGCGTGTGTCTTAGGTTTTTCTGAATGACACTATCAATAACTTCAATGTAAGATTTTCTTTTTGGGATAGATTTCAAGTAGGCCTCAAATACCACAAACTAGTTATTTTCAGAATGGCAAATTTTGGAATGCTTTTTCAACCCAGAACAAAAAGTCTGCTTTGACGGTCACTACAAATAACTTGACCAGCTAAAACTGTGCAGATTTGGATGAATAGAGATGTGAGACCTGTTTTTTTTTGCGCTGTGTGACAGTTATAGGTTTAATCACAGAATGACACTTCTATCAGCACGCTAGCGTGTGTCTTAGGTTTTTCTGAATGACACTATCAATAACTTCAATGTAAGATTTTCTTTTTGGGATAGATTTCAAGTAGGCCTCAAATACCACAAACTAGTTATTTTCAGAATGGCAAATTTTGGAATGCTTTTTCAACCCAGAACAAAAAGTCTGCTTTGACGGTCACTACAAATAACTTGACCAGCTAAAACTGTGCAGATTTGGTTGAATAGAGATGTGAGACCTGTTTTTTTTTTGCGCTGTGTGACAGTTATAGGTTTAATCACAGAATGACACTTCTATCAGCACGCTAGCGTGTGTCTTAGGTTTTTCTGAATGACACTATCAATAACTTCAATGTAAGATTTTCTTTTTGGGATAGATTTCAAGTAGGCCTCAAATACCACAAACTAGTTATTTTCAGAATGGCAAATTTGGGAATGCTTTTTCAACCCAGAACAAAAAGTCTGCTTTGACGGTCACTACAAATAACTTGACCAGCTAAAACTGTGCAGATTTGGTTGAATAGAGATGTGAGACCTGTTTTTTTTGCGCTGTGTGACAGTTATAGGTTTGATCACAGAATGACACTTCTATCAGCCTGCTAGCGTGTGTCTTAGGTTTTTCTGAATGACACTATCAATAACTTCAATGTAAGATTTTCTTTTTGGGATAGATTTCAAGTAGGCCTGAAATACCACAAACTAGTTATTTTCAGAATGGCAAATTTGGGAATGCTTTTTCAACCCAGAACAAAAAGTCTGCT
Source organism: Bufo bufo (assembly GCF_905171765.1). Taxonomy (NCBI): domain Eukaryota; kingdom Metazoa; phylum Chordata; class Amphibia; order Anura; family Bufonidae; genus Bufo; species Bufo bufo. Next base: position 209,444,387 of record NC_053393.1, read on the forward strand.
TTGACGGTCACTACAAATAACTTGACCAGCTAAAACTGTGCATATTTGGTTGAATAGAGATGTGAGACCTGTTTTCTTTTGCGCTGTGTGACAGTTATAGGTTTAATCACAGAATGACACTTCTATCAGCACGCTAGCGTGTGTCTTAGGTTTTTCTGAATGACACTATCAATAACTTCAATGTAAGATTTTCTTTTTGGGATAGATTTCAAGTAGGCCTCAAATACCACAAACTAGTTATTTTCAGAATGGCAAATTTTGGAATGCTTTTTCAACCCAGAACAAAAAGTCTGCTTTGACGGTCACTACAAATAACTTGACCAGCTAAAACTGTGCAGATTTGGTTGAATAGAGATGTGAGACCTGTTTTTTTTTGCACTGTGTGACAGTTATAGGTTTAATCACAGAATGACACTTCTATCAGCACGCTAGCGTGTGTCTTAGGTTTTTCTGAATGACACTATCAATAACTTCAATGTAAGATTTTCTTTTTGGGATAGATTTCAAGTAGGCCTCAAATACCACAAACTAGTTATTTTCAGAATGGCAAATTTTGGAATGCTTTTTCAACCCAGAACAAAAAGTCTGCTTTGACGGTCACTACAAATAACTTGACCAGCTAAAACTGTGCAGATTTGGTTGAATAGAGATGTGAGACCTGTTTTTTTTTGCGCTGTGTGACAGTTATAGGTTTAATCACAGAATGACACTTCTATCAGCACGCTAGCGTGTGTCTTAGGTTTTTCTGAATGACACTATCAATAACTTCAATGTAAGATTTTCTTTTTGGGATAGATTTCAAGTAGGCCTCAAATACCACAAACTAGTTATTTTCAGAATGGCAAATTTGGGAATGCTTTTTCAACCCAGAACAAAAAGTCTGCTTTGACGGTCACTACAAATAACTTGACCAGCTAAAACTGTGCAGATTTGGTTGAATAGAAATGTCAGGTCTATTTTTTAGGCGCTGGGTGACAGGCTCAACTTGCCCCTGATGTAATATATGGCCAAAAAATAACCACACTGTTGATGGTTAAATGCACTTGGGTGACACAGGCTCAGCCTGCAGCTGATGTAGTATATGGCCAAAAAATAATCAGACTGTTGATGGTTAAATGCACTTGGGTGAAACAGGCTCAGCCTGCAGCTGATGTAGTATATGGCCAAAAAATAACCAGACTGTTGATGGTTAAATGCACTTCGGTGACACAGGCTCAGCCTGCAGCTGATGTAGGATATAGCACAAAATAACCACACTATCGATGGTTAAATACACTTGGTGATAGCTCGTGCTGGCGCACCACAAGTCACAAAATGGCCGCCGATCACCCCAGAAAAAAAGTGATCTAAAAACGCTCTGGGCAGCCTCAAAAAAGTGAGCAAGTCAATAATAGCACTTCAATGATCCACAGCTGCAGATCGATCACAGAATGAAGTCTTTTGGAGGAGTTAATCTGCCTAATCTCGCCCTAACGTCGCAGCTGCAACCTCTCCCTATGCTTGAATCAGCAGAGTGACGTGCAGCGCTACGTGACCCAAGCTTATATAGAGGCTGGGTCACATGCTGCACTGGCCAATCACAGCCATGCCAATAGTAGGCAAGGCTGTGATGGCCTCTTGGGGCAAGTAGTATGACGCTTGTTGATTGGCTGCTTTGCAGCCTTTCAAAAAGCGCCAAGAAAGCGCCGAACACCGAACCCGAACCCGGACTTTTACGAAAATGTTCGGGTTCGGGTCCGTGTCACGGACACCCCAAAATTCGGTACGAACCCGAACTATACAGTTCGGGTTCGCTCATCCCTAGTGGTGACCCCTGACTCACCTTGCGGCTGGCACCTGACTGCCCTGACGTCCCTAGACGGGTTCCTCACCCGTGCGGCGATCACGTGCCTAAACCCTGGCTTTCCCTAAAATGAGCCCTAGATAGTGAACGGGCCGGTGGGATCGCTAGTCCGCACCACTGACACTAAGAGGGAAACACCAGGGAGAGGACAGACAATGCAGACAAACACATACACCCAGGTGGGCGACCACAGCAGACCACAAAGGTCCAACAGGGATCCGGAGGGTATCGTTCTGGACCAACAACCAGAGAACGCAGCAACACAGCTCCAGAGGGTCAGAATAGATGTCCAGGCAGGAAGCTCTATATCTGGCAACCAGAGAAGTGTGAGAGGGGAATATAAGGAGGTTGGGAGTGCTGGACAAGGAACAGCTGAGGAGAAGGAGCTACGGATCCCTGAGTGAGCCAAAAGGGTTTGCAAAGCAAACCCAGAAAGCTACCATAAGGAAACAGCCCTATCTTACATAGAGCGCGCAGCCAACCGCTGCGACTTCCTGACCCCGGGTATAACGGAGTGAGGCGTGGTTCTAGACACCCTCGTGACAGATATTCAGCTCTTTGCCTTGCTTCAGTCTCAGTTGAGGTAATTCAAGTCTTAGTCTTCTACACACAAGTGATGCAACATAAATCTTATCTGTCCTTAGAATAACGGTGAGGCTGCCAGAAGCTAATAAATCCTTCACCTTGATAAAAAGGCGCCTAGAGCCTAGAATAATGGCTTTTGCCTTCCTTTGTCTTTTCCACTATCAACTTAGCAAAATCCACTAGACACTCCGGAAGAGTAGACGGTAGAATACAGACTTCACCTCTGCCTATTTTCCTGGCTTGACACTGAGATATAAATTGGCTCCTATGGGCCGTGGAGTCCAAGAGAGAGCTGAGAGGAGAGGGGACCTCTCCTTCCCCCTGGCTCCTCACTTCATCTCCTTCTTCAACTCCCACACCTTCTCAACTGACTAACTAGGCCTGAATTGAGGGATATATATTGTGGTGCTACCCATCTAGTGGTGGAATGTGTGTAGTGCACCTGACAGCCTGGTAACAGGGATTTCACATAAGAATGTAATACAGCATGATATAACATGTGACACGATAAGCTTTTGCAGTGCCCACGTACACTAGTGGGACGCTGCATTTACTATTAGGCAGTTTGATTTGGAGATATTGGAGGCGGGCTACTTTTTCATGGACCGCCTTGTATCATGTTTGGCCCCCTCTACAAGATGATATACAGTTGGGCATGGAGGCATACAGGTTCTTTATGGTATACTTCAGCACATTTGCCCACAGATGTTACAGCTGGACCTGTAGATCCCGCACACTCGTAGTTTGCCGAAGCTGGCATCCCAGCTGGTCACATAAATGCTTGATTGGCGATAAATCTGGCGACCAGGCGGGCCAAGGAAGTGTTGAAGTCTGACAGAGACTTTCCTGGAAAATCCCTTGCTGTGTGTAGGTAAGAATTATCCTGCCGAAAAATGCCAGTTGGACGCCCTGCCATGAGAGGCACCTCATGTGGCCGCAGGATGTCCTCCACATATCGCTGAGCTGTTAGTGTCCCTCGTATCACTACTAGGGGTTACTGACTAGGCTTGAGAAAATTGAGCTTCGTATCATAGGTCTGAAGTCGATTCGTCCAAAAACTGTACATTATTAAAATGTATTGGCTTTGGGGAGCCAAGCTTTGTCCTGCCCGAAGTCACTTGAGACCTCGGTGAATTACTACTGTATTCCTATCTGCATATTTATAATTATTTTAAAATAGTAATCCAAAGTGGACTTTGGTACCAAGGTACCAGCCAGTACCAAAGCCCACTTCGGATTACTATTTACAGTAGTAATTCACAGAAGTCTCGTGAAACAAAGTTTGGCTTGGAAACAGCATTAAAAATGAAGTTTTTGAAAAAATCGACTTTGTATCTATGATCCGAATCTTGATTTGCTCAAGCCTATTACCGACTGTCATATGCGATGGCTCCCCAGATCATCACACCTGCAGTTGGGGCAGTGTGTCACTCCACAGCAAAGGCAAGATTGAAGCTCTCACCACAAGGCCTCCATTCTCTAACCCAGGCATGCTCAACCTCCGGCCCTCCAGCTGTTGCAAAACTACAACTCCCATCATTCCCGGACAGCCTACAGCTATCAGCCTACAGAAGGGCATGGTGGGAGTTGTAGTTTTACAACAGCTGGAGGGCCGCAGGTTGAGCATCCCTGCTTCTAACCTGACCATCATTAGATCCCAAACAGAACTTGGATCTGCCGCTAAAGAAAATACTGTTCAGTCCAGGTTTCTTTCTGCAAATTAAGGCAATGGTGGTTGGCTGTCAATGGCAGGACACATAATGGGAGTCAAATTTCCTTCTGCTAAGTACCTAGGAACGGTGCGGGCTGAGACAGAGGTGTGTAATGAAGGTGTCACTTGTGTCTGTATGGTGGACAGAAAAACTGTGGGTGCTTGTCAGTGAATCAAACTATTCTCTCTACTGGTGGTCTGTTTGGGCCGCCCCAGAACCTGTTTGTTGTGTGTGCATGCCCTCGGGTAACCACTGCTCCCATCACCTTCTAACAGCTAGGTCAGAGCAGCCTAGATGGCAGGCAATTTGTTGAAATGACTATCCTGTTTCTGTCAGTTCAAGTATGTGTCCCCTCTCAAACTCTGTCAACTGGGCAAAATGTCTTCAAGTGCATCTAACAGTCAGCGATCTTTCATGAAGAGGTACACTACCTAACCTCTGAGAGCCTTTTTAATAGGGCAGCAGGCCACAGGGGATCACTGCCAAGGGTTAATTTAATGCTACTGAGTTGAATGTGATTTGTTGTTGAAACACATATATTCTGATGCATTATATATTCTTGATGGTCGTTTATGGGCAGTATAGAGGTAATCTGGTAGTCTTATAGTTAGTTGCTAAGAGATAGGCTGGACCCGCCTCCTGGTGAGGAGTTCAGAGTTTGCAACCTAGAGAGTGGACGTATCTGTGAGAGTTCCTCAGAACTAGGCCTTATCCAGGCAAGCTCTATCCCGACTGTACTGCCAGTGAAGCTAATGAACACAGAGAGACCTATGTGAGAAAGATTCCACATTTCATTGATGGTTGAGAATTGCAAGGTTGCGCTTTGGACGCCTGAGGAACAGAAGACAGGCAGGCATCGGGGACGGACGGGGCATGCGCGATTCAGTTACAGGATCGCGCTTGAGTCCGCGCGATAGACGGGATCGCGCTGCTACTGAGGCCGACGGCGCATGCGCCGCCTGTACAAGCGCGGTCCCGGCGACTGAGCCGGGTGTCAGTTACACTGCTTAGAGGAGGGGTTAGGACAGGGGAGTTACAGCCCGGAGTGAAGGAAGGGCTACCCCCTTGACTTCTAGCGTGACTTTAGGAGCTGGAGACGAGGACTTTATAAGTCCTTTTTTTCATGAATATACATCCCAGGAAAGTGGCACAAGAATGCATTGAAACAGAATGAGGATAATCTATAAGGTACTGGTAATAGTTTATTAAGTGAAATCCAGGTGAAAGGTTCGCTTTAAACAACGGTCCAGGGGAAGTGTGCTTACATTTTATCCATTCCTTGAGTGCTAAAACTGGGCAGATTGTATGTTCAGGAATTTTGTTGCTATGAATCCAAGTTCCTTTTTCAGATTGATCTGTTTTTGACCTTTATAATAAACTGCTAATTTTGTTAGACGATAGAATTAGGTCATCCAAAAGCAAAGGTGCATCTGCTCTTCTGTTTATTGCAGCGAATTCGGAGATCCGCATCGCCCCAAAGAATGCCAGCAAGAAAGTGGCTTTAAATAAAGTGGCCTCGTAAGCTGATAAGCATATTGAAGGTAAGAAAAGGATAAACTTTTTTAAGTTTTCAATTGATAGTGGGTGAGTTCTAGCTAATTTTGGTTTGTTTTTAATAGCGCCTATTAAAATCTGCTTTAACAAAAAATTAACTGAGAAAGGGGGGATGTCCAATAATTTTTGAAAAAGGAAACCCTTGTCAGGATTTTCTGTATATTTTGACCCCTTTTTTTGGATTTTAGTAATTCATCTATAAAATGAATTGCTGGTAAAATTTCTTTGTCATTAGATTTATAATTATTGTTTGAACAGAATATGGTCCACTTCTTCCATGCGGCCGTATATGCGACCCATGTATTTTTTGCTACTGCTTTACTAATTAGGCTGATGATATTTGACCAATCGATTGCAATAATCATGTTGGACAAGGAATCTCTTTTTCTTCTGCATCTGGTAAAAGTTGTTTGAATTTTGCGATATTCTGTTGAGACAGAATCAGCAATAATGTTAGATTTTCCTGGATAATATTGTACTTTGATCCAAATGTTGTTATTTAAACATAAAAGGACCATCTGTCTCAAAATGCTAATAACAGATTCGGATTTTGCGGAGAAGCAATTTATCGCAAACACCACTCCCAAATTGTCCGTGTAAAATAAGATACGTATGTTTTTAAGTTAGTCTCGCCATATTGTTAACCCCTTCACGACTGCAATACCTTTATATACGTGATATTTGCACATGCTCCGTGCAGCTATCACGTCTATAAACGTCAAACCAGCTCTTTAATCCAAACACTGCAAAGCGCTTGGATTAAAGCTTCTGCCCCTGTCCTGCTGCTGTCACGGACAGCATACAGTCCAGTAATGCCTGCAAGGGACCAATCAGACTAACCAATCGGATCGCGGCAGTGAAAAAAATGCCGGTTTCAGGCTCTGATCTGCGCTCTGCAATCAGGTAGTGTCTCAATGAGGTAAATCAGGTAGTGTCTCTGTGGCCCCCGATCTGTGCCCCCTTCCTGTGCCCCCCAATCTGTGCGCCTCCAACAACCCCCTGCCCCTGATGCAGTTCCCCCGCCCCATCCATATTCATGTAGTCTGCCCCTGATGCAGTCCGCCCCATGCATTCTCCCCGCCCCTCCTGCCCCAGCCTCCTTCAATGTTGGCGGCCGTACCCCCCCTTTCCAGCACTGCCCACGGTCCCCCTGCTGTGTGTGATGGCGGCGGCTCCATTCCTGAGCCGCCGCCATCAGCAGCGAGTGTCAGCTCTATGCTGACACTCTGCTGTAACCCCATAGATGCCGCGGTTGCGGCATCCATGGGGTTAATAGAGGGAGGGAGGGAGCTCCCTCTCTCAACCATCGGGGCTGCAGCGCTGTGATGGCAGCGCCCAATGGTTGCCATGGCAACCGGACGCTTTGCAAAGGCGTCCGGTTGCCATGGCAAAGGCGTCCGGTGCTGCCACCTACAGGGCATCTAATCGTATTATACTTTGCAATGCAAGAGCATTGCAAAGTATAGTACAGCCATCAGCCCCACTGGATCTTCATGATCCAAGAGGGACTTGATAAAAAAAAGAAAGTGAAAATAATAAAAATGAAAACTAAAAAAAATTATAAAAATGTAAATTAAAAAAAGAAGTGCCTTTTCCTATAAAAAAATGAAAAAATAAAATAAAATACACTCCGTAACGACAGTCTCTATAAATATATCACATGATAGACCCCGTCCGATAAACACCATTAAAAAAAAAGTGCAACAGCAAGCGATCAAAAAGGCTTATGACCCCCAAAATAGTACCAATCAAACCGTCACCTCATCCCGCAAAAAATTATACCCTATTTAAGACAATCGCCCAAAAAATATAAAAGCTATGGCTCTCAGACTATGGAGACACTAAAACATCATTTTTTTGGTTTCAGAAATGCTATTATTGTGTAAAACTTAAATAAATAAGAAAAAGTATACATATTAGGTATTGCCACGTCCGTAAGGATCTTCTCTATAAAACTATTACATGACCTAACTCCTCAGATGAACGCTGTAAAAATAAATAAATGAAAACTGTTCCAAAACAGCCAATTTTTGGGTCACCTTGCCCCATAAAGTGTAATAATGAATGATCAAAAAATCCTATGTACCCAAAAATGGTACCAATTAAAATCTCAACACTTTCTGCAAAAAACGAGCCTCTGCACAAGACGATCGGCAGAAAAATAAAAAACATATGGCGTTCAGAAAACCAATCCAGCAAAATCTGCCTTACAAAAACCGTATGGCATTCCTTTCCTTCTGCGCCCTGCCGTGTGCCCGTACAGCAGTTTACGACCACATGTGGGGTGTTTCTGTAAACCGCGGAATCGGGGTAATAAATATTGAGTTTTGTTTGGCTGTTAACCCTCAATGTGTTAAAGAAAAAAAATTATAAAAATAGAAAATCTGCCAAAAAAGTGAAATTTTGAAATTTCATCTTCATTTTTCTTTAATTCTTTCGGAACACCTAAAGGGTTAAGAAAGTTTGTAAAATCTGTTTTGAGTAACTTGAGGGGTGTAGTTTCTACAATGGGGTCATTTATGGGGGTATCCACTATGTAGGCCCCACAAAGTGACTTCAGACCTGAACTGGTCCTTAAAAAGTGGGTTTTGGAAATTTTCTTAAAACTTTTAAGAATTGCTTCTAAACTTCTAAGCCTTCTAACGTCCTAAAAAAATAAAATGACATTTCCAAAATGATGCCAACATAAAGTAGACATATGGGGAATGTTAAGTAATAAATATTTTATTAGGTATCACTTTCTGTTTTAGAAGCAGAGAAATAGAAATTTGGAAAATTGTGAATTTTTCAAAATTTTGGGTACATTTTGGATTTTTTCATAAATAAAGGTGAAATATATTGACTCAAATATATGACTATCATGAAGTACAATGTGTCATGAGAAAACAATCTCAGAATGGCTTGGATAAGTAAAAGTGTTCCAAAGCTACTACCACATAAAGTGACGCATGTCAGATTTGTAAATTTTGACCTGGACACTAGAGCATCAATGACCCTTGGTCATGAAAGGGTTAATGACACTAACACCGGGAATAGTTCAAGAAAATTAATATTTTTGATAAATGGTGCGATCTGCCAATCAGGTGGCCATCTTTCCGCTGACCATTGATTTTTAAATACAACACCATAACCGATTGATGCAGCTGCATCGGTATATAATTGCAGGGATTCTGCCGCCACTAATTCTTCCTGCCATACTTATTTGCCATTAAATTTGTCAAGGAATACAATCCATACCAATATATCATCCTTTAATAATTTGTTTAGGGGTATATGATCCCATGGGTTCTTTTTACCCGCCGTGGCAGCATATAACTGTTTGGAAAAAATTCTTTCCATGGGAATGACCCTGGATATAAAATTTAAAGAACCCAGCAGAGACAAAATTTTCTTCAGAGTACTCTTTTTTCCCTTAGAAAGATTTATCAACATAGCCTTAGTTGAAATGATTTTTTCCATGGGAATCCTAAATTCCATGTTAATGGTGACTATGTCTATACCTAGAAATTGTATTTGCTCTGAGGGATATACAGTTTTTTACTCAGCTATAGGAATTTTTAAGTAATCCGCAATATGGCGAAAAGTATTTAATAAATTTATGCAATCATTGGAATGACTTGAGCCAATAAATAGAAAGTCGTCCAAATACTGGAGGGTATAACCTCCTTTATAGTGAGATTCTACCATCCACTGTAAGAATGTTGTGAATGCCTCAAAATAATTACACGATAAGGAAAAGCCCATGGGTAAGGCTTTATCGTAATAGAAATTACCCTCAAATTAAAAACGAATTGTAACCATTCGGGTTTATAGGTAATAACCTAAAAGCTGACTTACTGTCAGTTTTAGATAATAAAGCATGTCTCCCGGCTTTTTTGAGATATGATAAAGCCTGATCAAATGATGAGTATTGTACCAAAGCCAAATTTTTGTCAATTAAATCATTAACTGAATTGCCCTTCAGGTAGGATAAGTGGTGTATTAATCTAAAGCTATGAGCTTCTTTTTTGAGGACTAGACCAATAGGCGATACTCAAAAATTCTGAAATGGAGGAGAAGAAAATGGTCCGGAAAACTCTATTTTCAGAGAATTCTTTATTTATTTTCTCTAAAACCACCTTCTTATTTAAATTGACAGATTTTAAATTGTCTGAAAACTGAAGACCAGTTCCCTTAAACAAGGGAACATAGAATCCATTAGAGAAGCCGTCAATTAGTAGATCCGCTCTCTGTCTGGATATGTTCTTAAGCATTGTATTAGTCTTGTTAAGTTCAGCGGTGTCACTTCCTCTAATGGATTCTTTGCTATTGTTGAATTTTTTTAAACATTTGTTACGGCATGATTTCCTGCACAAAACATGCACTCCTTTTTATATTTACAGTTTCCTTGCCATTTGCATGAAGTTTTGTTGAAAGAGAAGCAGACTCCTTTTTTCGGGAGTTGGGGACGAAAATTGTGAGGTCTTTGTGGGAGCATAAGATTAATACATAATCCTACATCCTTATGGCCCCAATTTAGATCTGGAAAAAACACTAATTTATGGCGAAATGACTCATCATTTGTGGTAGGGGCTGAGGTGTGCATGAACGTGGAGTTGGGAGGGATGCCTACCACCCTCCATGATCTATCTGGCTGAACTGTGCCCGGAGCCAGTGCGGGGTAGGCCTGAATATGTGGGCCACCCAAGAGAGTGGAATGAAAGAAAGAAGGGTCGGGAGGGTGGGGTATGAAGTGACCGTCCACAGGGTGAGGTCGCTCGGAATTATATAGCGGGCAGCCCCGCCCACAAATGCAGGTTGTAACCAGCCTTACTATTTGTGGTAGGGGCTGAGGTGTGCATGAACGTGGAGTTGGGAGGGATGCCTACCACCCTCCATGATCTATCTGGCTGAACTGTGCCCGGAGCCAGTGCGGGGTAGGCCTGAATATGTGGGCAAAAAGACTATCAACGCTGTTAGGAGTGAGATATTTTATTTGAACCGAACTGGACAAATCACAAAGCCAAGAAACAAAAAGCCCTGGAAATCTCAACCTGCGGGTCGGGAATATACCTGGCAAAGCACGAGGACCTCCAGCGCCCCATCTTGCGGATAACATGCGCGGGTACCTGGTGCTTGGAGGCCAAGGAGGGGGCTCCTATGCGGAATGAGTGCCCTGAAATGGTATCCGGATTATACCCCAAACCTGCTGCTAACGTGCGAATGTGGGTAATGAACTGGGCCGCGGTAAGAGGCCTGCCCTGGAGGGGAAGGAGCGGGTCCTCTGGAGCAAGAGGAAGGAGAAACTCGGCAAGGTCCCCCAGCACCTTGACAGGACACCAACTGCTTGATGTGGGGAAGAACTTGATCTCGACGGGAGGACCTACTTGACTAGTCTTGGAAGATGGGAGAAATAAAGAAAACTGGCCACCCTGCCGAACGACATGGCGTTTAAGAAGGGTGGAGCGTGTTATAGCACTACAAGTAAATTCCCCCGGCCTTAGAAATCCATAAAACTCGAGATACATTGCAGCCTTGATGATGAGGCTTGCTGGGTGCCCAAAGGGGGAACCATCTAGAGCTAGGGACAAACCCCGAAATAACTCCCCAGAAACTGGCTGTCTGCGCTCCACTGGGTCTGCACAGATTTTTTGTATGCCCCTAAGGGTGGCCCTGACAGCTTGGTTAGACATGATGGACTGGCATGAAGGATCATCAAGTAATCTGTAATGCTGAACCCCTGCTAAATACCCCTTGATAGTGTTATGAGAGAGGTGCAAGTAGAAATGGCAGTGGGCGATTAACGCCATGAGAAAGGTAACATCATCTTGGCCGTTCTGCGGGTGGCTGAGCATGAAGCGCCGGAACGCCTCGTATCCCGTAAGATAATTCCTGGCGGTGTTCTTAGCTAAAGATCCTTGGACCAACTTATTCGCGGAAGCCACCAGTTGCCTTAGGCCATGGTCAGGAGGCTGAACGGGGGAACGGGCGTGCCCACCGGGTCTGCGTCTGGCATTGCCTGGAAGAAGATGGTGAAGTTAAATCAGGACAAGGTGTCAGCCGCTACATTCTCAGCCCCCGCAATGTGGGAAGGGAAGATATGGAAGTTGTGCCACAGAGAAAGCCAAACCAACCTGCGAAGAAGGGACATAATCCTTGGAGATTTGGCCCTACCCTTGGAGAGTACTTCCACCAACACTAGACTATCCGTAACAAACACCACGGGTTTGCTGGCTCAGAGGGGGCCCCAAACCTGGGCGGCCGCCACCAGAGGATACAGTTCCAGGAGAGGGGAAGATTTGAGGGACTCGCTATCAAGGAAGAATTCCGTCGGCCAATTGCCAACCAGCCAATGTGGATGGAAAATGGCCGCAAACCCGCGAGAGGCGGCACCATCGGAATAGATCCTTGGCGAAGAGGCATCCGGAGTGGGCACGAAAAGGGGAATGCCGTTCCAGGAAGTCAGGAAGGAGTGCCACCTGAGCAGATCCGCAACAGCTTGGTTGTCAAGATGGACGGTGGAATCTTGGTCTTGGGCTGGGGGGAGAAGATTGAGGAGCCTAGACACGAATGATCTACCCTGGGGCAAGATCCGGGAGGCGAAATTCAAAGAACCCAAGAGGGACTGCAACTCCAGTTTGGTAAGAACCCTGGATGAAGCAGCGGCGGAGACTGCAGTCCTGATCTTGGATAACTTCGCCTCCGGCAGACTTGCCTCCATGCGGACGGTATCCAACACAATACCTAGGAAGGTGACCCTTGTGCTAGGGCCCTCAGTCTTGGAAGTAGCGACTGGAACCCGGGGACTGGAGAACAGCTGGAGCAGGATATCCAGCCCGGAGGAATCACCCCGGGGGCTTTGGACGATTAAGTAGTCGTCGAGATAGTGAATGACCATGTCCAAACCCCCGTGATGACCCAAAATCCAGTGCAGGGCACCCGCGAACTGGTCGAGTAACCAAGGGCTGCTCTTGGAGCCAAAGGTGAGTCTATTGGCAAAATAATACCTATGGGCCCACTTGATGCCATAGAATCCCCAGAGTTGAGGTGCAATGGGAAGCAGCTTAAAGGCGTCCGCTATATCGGCTTTGGCAAGCAGGGCCCCTCTCCCTGACTGCCAAATGAACCTAATCGCTTCCTCTATGGTGGAGTAAGACATGGCGAACTCCTCTGACGGAATCAAGGAATTCAAGCTGGGTGTAGAGGACATATGGGGCGCAGACAGGTCGTAAATTAACCTTTTTTTATTTGAAGATTGCTTAGAGACTAACCCAATCGGGCTAATCCTCCAGGTATCAAACGGGATTACGTCAAATGGGCCCAAGAGGAACCCTCTGCTAACAATAGACTGTCAACTGCGCCCGGATCCTGTATGGCTGACTGCAGATTTTTCCCCTCCCAGGACTCCCGAGGGAGGGCGATCAACCCCGTGTGGAAACCCCTCGTAAATCCTGAAAGGGAGGAACTGGACTAACTGCTGATCCGGGTGCTCCTGTAAGAGGACAGCCAATAACTCAATGTTAATGTCGGCTAGTCAGGATTTTGAAGCTTTTTTAGGGCAGGAAGAACGGGGGTGAGCCCTAAAGCACAGGGAGCAGATGTGCAAGGCTCTGCAGCTACCAGAACCGCACCCTCCTGTATTAAAATGATTACAGACCTGGCTCTGCCCAAGGAACACGATAGGCCTGCCCAACTTGTCCACGGTCGGCTGGCTTCTTTGGCCGGAGGAAGTCGGGAGGGCCCGGTCAAGACCCGGGGTGGCCAGCAAAGGGCACCAGTCCGCCGTGTGCGAGATGGACTGGCATGTCGTGCAGGTAGGAGCTCTTAGCCCGGCGAAGTGCCGGAAAAAGAGCTCGTGTCCAAATTCGCCCAGTTAGTAACGAACTGAAATTGGACCAGGGCTGCCGCAGCCTTGGCGGAGAAAGAACGATGGTAATCGTAAAAATTGGAGCCACCATACTTATATCCCAGATCCGTCAGACGGTAAAGATACGTGTCTAGTTCCTCCCGTCTGAGTGGATGGGCAGAGCAGACTACATCGCGATAGAGGCTGAATGCCAACACAAATTCCGGAATAGAAAGTTTTCTATTCAGACGGGCATCTTTCGCCCTAAGTAGCACTGCAACCTCCCCACAATTGATGACTTTGTTCTCGGCCACATTTGGGAAGCTATCAGGATGGATGCCAGGTTGACATCCTTCCCAGCTAGAATGTCCTTCTTAATGGCCTCAGGAACGAAGAGGGCTGGGGCCACAGCTGGACTAGCGTTGGGCATACCTAACGCTGGTACTTGAGAGGTTGAAGGAACAACTGTCGTGACCGCAGCCGGGGAATCCTCCGGGGCAGTGACTCTAGCTCGGATACCCTGGATTGGACATCCGCCAAAGAACCGACCAAGCTGCTGATGGTGGCTTGCAGCTGGTTCAGTGACAGCTGAATAGAGGAGAGGGAGGACTCCGAATTGCAGCTCCCCGACTCTGTCCTCAGAAGGCGGTAGAGCTCTGCCTTCCGAGCAGAAGCCGGATGGGGAATACCCCTCTTATTCAGTTCAGCAATACGTTTGGGGATGGTCCAACGCCTTAGCGACGGGCTATCGGCGTGCCCAGAAACCGATGACCCGGGACCCGAGAAGCTGTCCTCAATATCGGATGGTTGGGACATCTTGCACCTGTAAAGGAAAAGCCAATAAGTAAAGTTTTTTTTTTTTTTGAAAGATAGAACCGGCATAAAAATGAGGAAAGAAACGTGAGGGAAACGTAATCCTACCCTAATCGCGCAGAACTGATGGTTCCAACAACAGGACTGGCTCGCGCCACAAGGAGGTACTGGAGGCAGTACGGACAATGAACAAAGCACCTGTGAATACAAGAGTAGGTAGCTACGAATAACACCGCTTTAGGAGAGCCGGGAAGAGAAAGAAGAAGAGGGAACGAAGGACCGTAGATGGGGAACAAGGAAGGACAAGAGTGGCGGAAAAGAACAAGAGGGAGGACCCGACCTGAAGATGTGGGGTGCCGGGAAAAAGGGGGGCCGAAATGTGCCGAGGACGGGGACGGGTGATTTGGTGACTAGAGGAACTAAAATGATTCTGGTGACAAGCCGAATGGACCAGAGTGAATCGAGTGATGCCCTGAGTGACTCGGATGGAGTACCTGACCCTGGGCGATTCTGGACGTGTACGTGCCGTGACAGAAAAAGTGACCCGAGCGACATGATGTTAACATGGGCCTGAGTGGTTCAGGCAGGTGCCGGGCTGTTAAATGTCCTGAGTGCTTCAGGAAAGGCACCGGACAGGTATGAGGTGGAAACCAAGATGGACCCTGATGGTGGTGACGTCTGAGTTATTCTAGGAAAAAGACAGCCAGTACGTGGACCTGAGCAATTCAGGTGGGCACTGGCCAACCAGAATACCCGAGCGAATCGGGCAGAAAATCAACCCTGGAAGCGCAGGTGAAAAAACATACAAGTGGAAGTGTCCGTCTAAGTGGACCTGAAGTGCTCAGGAAGGCCTAGGCGGAACGTGAGTCGATGAACCAGGATGACAGAGGCAGCGTGGGCCTGGGCGATCCCAGGTGACAGAGACGGAGAGAGCCTGGGCGATCCAGGATGACAGAAAAACAGAGCAAGCCTGGGCGATCCAGGATGACAGGAACAGAGCGAGCCTGGGCGATCCAGGATGACAGAAAAACAGAGCGAGCCTGGGCGATCCAGGATGACAGAAACAGAGCGAGCCTGGGCGATCCAGGATGACGGAGGCAGCGAGTGCCTGGGCGATCCAGGATGGCAGAAAAACAGAGCGAGCCTGGGCGATCCAGGATGACAGAGGCAGCGTGTGCCTGGGCGATCCAGGATGACAGAAACAGAGCGAGCCTGGGCGATCCAGGATGACAGAAACAGAGCGAGCCTGGGCGTTCCAGGATGACAGAAACAGAGCGAACCTGGGCGATACAGGATGACAGAGGCAGCGTGTGCCTGGGCGATCCAGGGAGACAACAAATGATGTATGAGATTGAGACCAGAAGCCGGGAAAACAGACAAATTACGTATACGTGATACCTGATGAACTTTAGGAAGCTGTTGAGCAGTTACTTGGCTGAACGGAAGACTGGATATGAGACGGTGCTGGAGCCCTGTTCATTTTGGAAAAATTTATCAGCACCTAGGTATAGACCACAAGCTCAAAAATTAATTCCTGAGCCCGAAATGGTACATTTTGGAAACAGGACATAGCACCTTCACCTAACCTGGGAAGGGAAGGACCCGGTTAAGGGAGATCCCCCAGCAGGTGTGCCAGCCAAGTGGAAACGCCGCTCTCCAGGTGACTGGAGAACTCCCTTATGTGCACGGCAGTACTTCCCCCTTAAGCCCAGGCCCAGAGCATGGGATGGGCCGGAGTCCGCCCGGAGCAAAGCTGCGGACCCAACCCATGCTATGGGCCGCCTCTGGAGCCACCGGCATCCTGCAACCCAACGTTTGTGAAGCAGAACAAACGCCACAACCCACACAAAACACATTGCGTTCACTTCTTTAGAGGTAACGATGCGGCCACAGAGCAGTGCTGCTTATGACAGGGAAATCCGCAAGCCGATCCCAGCGGGAGTGAACAGCCCTACCCAAAGCGCCGCGGCTGCCGCTACCTGAAAAAGCCCTGAACAGAAAAAGAAAAACGCACCGCTGCGATGAGGCTTCTCAGGAGCTGAAAGTGGGAGGAAGCCCCGGCCGAGCTCAGCTCGTCATGCCGGACGGACGCAGCCCCCGGCCGAGGAAGCTAGAGAGCCGTAACTTCCCGCGGAAGTGACGTAGGCTGGGAGCACTGACGACCCGGAAGTGACAGAACCGACTGGAGGAGGAGGCACGAAGCGACCGTCCACAGGGTGAGGTTGCTCGGAATTATATAGCGGGCAGCCCCGCCCACAAATGCAGGCTGTAACCAGCCTTACTATATGTGCACCAAGCTGTTCCTCCAAAATTTCTATAGGCTTCTAAAATGGAGTCTAAATGATGGAATAATCCGCTGCAAAGTTGTGGCTGTTTCTCACCTATTACCGCAGAGTAAATATAAAATCCTTGCAACCAATTGAAAAAGGATTTTTGAGGACTTTTTCTTTTTTCATCATCATCATCTTTTTTAAACTCATTTTTTGAGGGTAACAGAGAAAAAACATCCACAAATTCCTTATGCCATATCCTTTCCTTCACTGTTTTGGGTAAATGAAAACCCAAGGAAAAGATTTGGCATGGCATGGTTTCCCCAGATGCACTATCTTTTATACCTCCACCTATCTGTACTAAAGGCACTAGACGTTTTTCGTTAATTGAGTTCTTTGAAGTTTCAGGGTAAATCTGGCATTCTGAATCAGAAGAGGAATCATGTGATGACCAATCGTGTTCCTGATTAGGTACAGATTCCCTCTGAGATATAAATGCCAGAAATTCCTGAAAAAGTTGTATATTATCCAGTTTAATGGACTGGCCTATTTTTTCCTTGGGAGGATGAGGGGGTTTATATCCCTGAATTACTGTATCAATGTTAATATTATTGCAGGTATGCTCACCATCCTGTGCGCTGACAGATGGGTTTTCTTTTTCAGCCGCGCGGGGTCTCCTTTCCGACGTTGCGGCTGACCGTTGGTGAGATAAACTGCTGTGCCGTTCATCCCTTCTCGCGACAAGTGTCGCAGAAGTTTTTTGCTGTTTTGGTGGTCTTCGTCTTCCCCTTTTAAGGGATGGAGAAAGAGACCTTCTTTCTTTTCTGATCCTCCTCTTGGGGGGGGAGGAAGGAGGAGCTTCTTTGGCTGCAGATGACGCGCTGTTATCCGAGATCTTGTCCAGCCCTGCGCTCATAACACCGGAGTCAACGCAGGCTGTATCGGAGGATTGCAGATGAAGATCCTCGGTATGTTGAGCTTGTTGAAGGCAGGCATGGAGCCAAGTTTCGCCCCTCATGTCCTTCAGCTTTCTTGATCAACTGTTGAAGATCTTCCATAGCTTTACCTGCGCAGGTCTGGTTTCTGCAGAAATCCCACTGTCAGTGCGCAGCACCTAACTGCTGTTCTTTCTTTTACAGGCTCCTCGAGACGTCGGTTACCAGAACCTCCAATCATCATCTTCATCCAACCTCGTGGACCCCACAGACTGCACCACTTGGCATCTGTAACCCAGGTAAGTTTTTACCATCTTATCTTATTGGGCATGCAACATTTGAGGGTTCATGACACCTGTCCCCCTTTCTTGCATCCGCAAAAAGGTTTGCTCAGAAAATAGTAATGTTGTTTTAATAGTTATATTTTATGACTAGTTCTTAGTCATTATCTGATACTTAAAATCAGGTATTATCAAAATGGGATTCTTGATCTTATTACACATCAAACATTTCAAAACATACATTTTAAAACTACAGAACAAAAATGTATAATAAAATATTGCTGTTTTCATATTAACCAGCATAAAAGGCATATTCTACTGAGCTAGATATTTTGCCTGTTAGTGCGCAGAAAAAATTCAGCTCAACAGTTTGGCCAGAAATCCACAGATGTTGAGTTTTGAGATGTCATATACGAAAAGTTTTGATCGATGGGGGTCTGAGTGCTGAGACCCTCATTGATCCGTAGAGCGAGGAGAGGAAGCAAGATGAGCCTATAGACTTTCTATTGAGTCTGTCTCACTTCTTCTCCTGTAGCATGGACAGAGAGCAAGCTCTTCTTTCTCTCATTCTAGTGATTGGTCTGGGTCTCAGTATTCAGACCCCCACCGATCAAAACTTTTGATATGTCTCTATGATATATTAAAAGTTTTTGAAAACTCAGTGACCCGTTAAGATTTTTTAGTACACAAATACCAAATATAAGTTGCACAGCTATTCATAAAAATCAATGATGAAATAGCGCCATTTGCATTTTGTCCACTAGGTGTCAGTATACCAAACATATGCTCCTGATGAGTACATTTTGCTGCTTAGTTTGCATTAAGAGGTCGGAAATGTGAGCAAAAATCATCACATTGTACTCTATATCCAGATGCATTTTATTTTACATTTCATTTTTACGTATGAAATTGCCTCTCATGCACTTTAGATGGCTGTCCATTAAGCGTCTTTTTGATCCTTGTCGTCTGACTTCTAACATCTCGGGAGAGACACTCTTATGCATATCAGCTGGTCCCACTGTAATCATTGGATTCACCCATTACATGTTTCAATAGCTTTGCTATGGCTATGGCCTATATCAGTGATCAGCAACCTCTGGTACTTCAGCTGTGATGAAACTATGACTCCCACCATGCACACTTGCTTGATTGTTCTCAGAACTCATGTCCGCTCCACTAGGAAGAAGTACCTGCACTTAAATGTCTGTAATAGTGTGACCATCAGACTTCTTCAGCCGCCTGGATTACACTTGGAGGTAGCAGGGCTACTCATTGGCTCTCCCTCAATGTTTTAGTGACACTGGACCTCAACTGTGGTGTTCACTGGTTATTACACTGAACAAAAATATAAACGCAACACTTTCGGTTTTGCTCCCATTTTGCATGAGCAGAACTCAAATATCTGAAACATTTTGCACAGGTGTGTCTTAGACAGCCCACAATAAAAGACCACTCTGAAATCTGCACAGTTTTGCCTTACTGGGAAGGGGTCAGAAAACCAGTCAGTACCTAGTGTGGCCATCACGCAGTGCAACACATCTCCGTCGCATAGAGTTGATCAGGTTGTTGATTGTGGCCTGTGGAATGTTGGTCCACTCCTCTTCAATAGCTGCGTGAAGTTGCAGAATAGTGTCAGGAACTGGAACACGCTGTCGTATACGCTGATCCAGAGCATCCCAAACATGCTCAATGGGTGACATGTCCGGTGAGTATACTGGCCATGCAAGAACTTTGATGTTTTCAGCTTCCAGGTATTGTGTACAGATCCTTGCAATATGGGGCCGTGCATTATCATGCTGCAACATGAGGTGATGGTCGTGGATGAATGGCACAACAATGGGCCTCAGGATCTCGTCACAGTATCTCTGTGCATTCAAAAAGCCATCAATAAAATCCACCTGTGTTCGTTGTCCATAACATACGCCTGTCCATACCATAACCCCACCACCACAATGGGCCACAACCAAGGGCGGAATGACAACTCATGGGGCCCCGGGCAATAGGAGATTATGGGGCCCCTGTGTCTCCGCCCACTCTTAATCCACACCCACAAACAGCCCCACCCACATATCGCGTCACCCAGATCACCTACAACTTGGTACAGAATTTCTCTCCACTATGTTCAAAATAAAAGTTAATTATAGTTAATGGGGCCGGCGGGCATTCTGTCTGCATCCAGCAGTGCCAGATGCAGTAAATTGCAGCAGGCTGTTCTCAGCTGGAACAGCCTGCCAGAATCACTAACGCATATGTGAAGGCAGCCTAATAAAGCGCCACATACCTCTTACATCCAGTGACGTCTCCTTTGATGTAGATGTTCTCTTTTTTCATCTTCTCCATTCAGACCAGACCGCCGTGATGATTTCTTTCAGCCATCTTAGACAGACAGACATCTTAGTTTCCTACTTTTCCTCCCACCTTTTCAACATCCCATCATGCACCCCCAATACTGAGACGCTGTGCTCCCCAAAACTATACTCTAGAAACAGATAAACCCCCTGAAAATACTAGTTACACACAGATAGCGCCCTCTTCAATAATTATTGGAACACAATGCTCTAAAAAATAAAATACACCCAGCAAATAGTGCCCCTGACACTAATAGTGTAACCATAATGTCCCCCAAAAATAACTGTGCTAAGCTGATACTGTGCCAGGGTGTCCCCACAGTAATAGTGCTCCCAAAATCCCAATTCTTTGCAATAGTGCACTTAGTAGTAAGTAGTGCTCCTACAGTTCCCCCAAAAGTAATTGTGTCCCAGAAGTAATAATGCCCCCATAGTCCCCCAGTTGTAATAAAGCCCCCTTATAATGTGCGCCAGTACAAAAAATGCTTCATTTGGTGGCAGCAAAAAAAATAAAAATAATCCTATTAGTCCCCCCAGTAGAGTCAATGTCCCCAGAGTGCCCTCATGTTATCCAATAACCCGTACTGTGTGCCACTACAAAAAACACTTAGTGCCTTCAGTTGAGTTAAAGTGTCCATAGTGCACCTATAATTTGTGCCAGTATAAAATACTCCTACATAGTGCCCCCGGAAGATGCCCCAATAGTGCTCCTCCCCGTCCTATATAGTGCCCCCAGAAGATGCCCCAATAGTGCTCCTCCCCGTCCCCATAGTGCCCTTCATAATGTGGCAGTATAAAATGCCCCTATAGACTGCCCCACGTAGATGCCCCATAAAGCTTCTCTAGCCCCTTCCCCATAGTGGCACCAAAATTAGTGCCAGTATTAAATGTCCCTATATAATGCCCCCATAGTGCTCTTCCCCCCCTTCTCCATAGTGCTCCCCCTATAGGGCCCCCATTAGATGCCCCCATAGTGCTCCTTCCCCATAGTGCTCCCCCATAATGTGCCAGTATATAGGGCCCCACCCCCCTTCTTGCCATATTGTACTAAAAATAATTAAAACAATAAACACTTACCTCCATGACACTCCATATACTTACCTCTTCCGGCCTGTGTCCCGCTCTGTACGGCTCAGGCGGCGCGATGATGTCATCGTGCCGCCTGCACCGGTTTCTAATAGGCTGCAGGCCTAGTGCCTAAAGCCTATCAGAGGAACGGGCAAGGGAGACACCTCTCCCCTGCCCCTCACCGTTCATCAGATGAATATTCCACAATGAAAGCATTCATCTCTCCCTGCCACCGCTGCCAGAATGGTGAGTCCGGCCCTGGCTCTCACTATATTTTCGGGGGACGGGGAGGGGGCGGCAATTGCCCCGTTGCTCCCCCCCTGGATGTGCCAATGGGAGAGGGAGCTGTGACTTGTGCTCCCCCTTCTTGGGCCCAAAAAGCTACAGAGACTCACAATCTCTGCATGATCTACAGAAGACAAAGGCGAGAACTAGAGAACTTAGGTGCCACTATTGAGACCTGCCACTATTGTGGCTGATTATAGGGTGTCCATGTTATTCATTGGCCCTGCTGTGGTGTAGTCTAGTCCATTTGTCTGGCAGGCCTTCATCCTCCCATGCAGTGTAGGTGCAACTGTGTCACAATTATATCCGATGTAGGATAGACTGTCTTTTCTTGACAGACTATCTGTTAGCTCAGTAGTCTCAAATAAACGTTATATCATGAACTGAGTGTACCATGTGAGATAAAATAATGCGTAGCTTTTATTAATCTCTTTTAAAATTCTTGCACACACACTTTTGTGCGTATGGCTCTTTGCTGAAAGAAGGGGTGTCAGGTCTATTGCCCTAGTAGGGGCTAGGCGGTTTTATGATGGGAGTAGCTTCTTGGCGAGATCAACAGATATTACTCCTGTACAGCTTAGCCTAATTGTCTCTGACCCTAACTCTAGTCTTGAGTGGGGAGATTGGCTAACTGGCTGTAGTCGGAGCACTCGCCCTGAAAAGAGCGACCCCCAGCCGCTGGAACCTTGGGCCTGATCTGTATATCCCTTCCTCTAATAACCGACGTGTTTCCCCATAATATAATGGTTCATCAGGGAGCGATCAGTGCAGTGGCAGAGCTTCTTCATATAAAATGGCAATGGCAGCTTGCTAAAGGTTCTAGCCCCGCCCCTCAGGCAGCGCTCAGCCAATCCCTGCGAGGCAGAGGAGGGCCAATGGGCAGTTCTAAACTGTCCTGACCCACCCTGCTCCGCCTACTGGGAGTGATGCTTAACCAGGGGCGGACTTGTTTCCATGGGGATCTTACTACGCGTCCCCGGCAGAATCACTTGCAGCTCACTTCCTGTTTTTATCAGCGCTGTCAAAGCAGTGACAGCGCTGGTGACGATCGGACTCATCCAGTGGCTCTAAACAGTTGATCTTAGTATACTTAACGAGCTGTGTTTTAGTGTGATTATCCTGTGTATATAGGTCAACTGATCATTCTCCTTACCGCCCACTTCCTATTTACATCGGCACTGTCAGAGGACTGTCAGCGCCGATCATAATCAAGCTCATCTAGCGATTCAAGGTAGTCAACCTATATGTTGTAGTCTCACAATCCATGTTTAAGTGGGATTAGTATATGCAAACGCCCCACAAATATTATCCATCCATGCGATCATATTGAAAGGTTATTGCTGGCTTAGTCTAGTCAGATGTACCCTTTTGTATAGCAATTCTGCAAATCAGTATGAGGGATCCAGTCTGAGGGATCCGGTCATACTGAAAGGTTATTTCTGCCTTAGTCTAATCCAATGTACCCTTTTGTATAGCAATTCTACAAATCAGTATGAGGGATCCAGTCTGAGGGATCCGATAATTACCAACATATATAATTCTACAAATCAGTATGAGGGATCCAGTCTGAGGGATCCAGTCATACTAAAAGGTTATTTCTGGCTTAGTCTAATCAAATGTACCCTTTTGTATAGCAATTCTACAAATCAGTATGAGGGATCCAGTTTTGTGGATCCGATAATTACCAACATATATAATTCTACAAATCAGTATGAGGGATCCATTCTGAGAAATCCGATAATTACCAACATATATAATGACAGCTTATTGATGCTGTTAATGTCACATATGTGTATGTGCCAGCCTATGAACGGTATTATTATGTGGCTGACATTATCCTTACACAGTGGAGGCAGGAATTGATATATTCTGGGATAATATAGCCCATGAACCAGTTTGTGGGAATTTGTCTATAGATGACACTCCAGACAGGACTGAGTCCCTCCCATACATAGTGGTCAGGCTAAAAGGTCATCATTGAAGGAATGGCTTGAAGGAGAGATATTCATTCAAGCCATTCGGCGTGACCATTTTTAGCTTGAAAATCCATTTGGATTCTGCCTTCAAGATTTTATTATCCCAATCCCCCCCTCTTCTAGGTTGGGGGATATGTTGGATGCCCACAAATTTAAGGCATGATGCATCCCCTCTGTGTACTTGATTTATGTGCCTCGCCATCTTTTTCTTTGGCAATGTCATTATAATGATCCCTCATACGGAGTCTAAACTCTCTTTTGGTCTTGCCCACATAATCCAGCGGGCATGTGCACTGTGCCAAGTAAACTACTCCTACTGTCACACAATTTATGAGATCCCGGATGTCATACTAGATTCCCGTGTGTGAGCTCCTAAATTTTTTGATGGAATTAACTTGGCTACAGGCCGCACATTTACCACATTTAAACATGCCCAGTGGTCTTTTTGACAGCCAATTCCCCGTTGGTTGTGGGGGTTGGAAGTAGCTGTTAACCAGCCTGTCTCTTAGACTCTGTCCTTTTTTAAAGGTGATCTGTGGATATGTTCCAATCACCTCTTTCAGGTCTGCATCCACGCATAGGATGTCCCAATATTTGGTTGGTGTCTGTCTAATTTCTGTGTGTGCGTTATCATACGTCCCAATGACTCTGATCTGTCTATTTGATGACTGATCTATCTCTGCTCTTTTCTTGGGGACCAGAAGCGACTCTCTTTTTGCTCTGCATGCTGATTCAAACGCAGACCTGAGGATGCCATCAGGGTATGCAACTGTATATTGATGTCTACTATTTATATTGTAACGAATAAGAAAATGGGAAAAAGATTATAATTTTTTCTTGATTTATTGTATATAATAAAACTAATAAAGATTAAAAAAGGAAGAGCCACTGGATGAGTCCGATCGTCACCAGCGCTGTCACTGCTTTGACAGCGCTGATAAAAACAGGAAGTGAGCTGCAAGTGATTCTGCCGGGGACGCGTAGTAAGATCCCCATGGAAACAAGTCTGCCCCTGGTTAAGCATCACTCCCTGTAGGCGGAGCGGGGCGGGTCAGGACGGTTTAGAACTGCCCATTGGCCCTCCTCTGCCTCGCAGGGATTGGCTGAGCGCTGCCTGAGGGGCGGGGCTAGAACCTTTAGCAAGCTGCCATTGCCATTTTATATGAAGAAGCTCTGCCACTGCACTGATCGCTCCCTGATGAACCATTGTATTATGGGGAAACGCGTCGGTTAGAACTTGCAGTCAGCTATTAGAGGAAGGGATATAAAGATCAGGCCCAAGGTTCCAGCGGCTGTGGGTCGCTCTTATCAGGGCGAGTGCTCCGACTACAGCCAGTTAGCCAATCTTCCCACTCAAGACAAGAGTTAGGGTCAGAGACAATTAGGCTAAGCTGTACAGGAGTAATATCTGTTGATCTCGCCAAGAAGCTACTCCCATGATAAAACCGCCTAGCCCCCATTAGGGCAATAGACCTGACACCCCTTCTTCCAGCAAAGAGCCATACGCACAAAAGTGCGTGTGCAAGAATTTTAGTAACACTGTCTCACTCATTTTAAAAGAGATGAATAAAAGCTACGTATTATTTTATCTCACATGGTACACTCAGTTCACGATATAACGTTTATTTGTGTCACAATTAACTGGCACAGAAGCAGTGAGTAATGTTCTCTTGTCTTGTCTTTCAATGAGGCTGCAGTTTACAGTATCTCAAAAGAGAAGGGCAGTTCATCAATGCTATACAGCCCAACACACAACTGTAGCAGCGGTGGTTCCCACTTGGTGTATATACAAGACTTGCAATTTCTTACTAATTCAAGGGCATGATATCCCTTTCATGCTTTCCCTAAGACTTGCTGAGGTTGTGATTAGAGATGAGCGAAGTTTTGAAAAATTTTATTCGGCAACTTCGCCAAAGTAATTTGATTCTTTTCCAAATTAATTCATCAGGAATCACTATAAAACAGATATACCCAGGCCACTCTGCCAGAGGGTACAGCCACACAGAGCGGCCGCGCTGCAAGCGGGTTGCGGCCATGCTGCAGTGAAGAACCGCACGGACAATTAGCCCACAGCTGCCTTTCATTTAATAATGAAGACTGCATTATAATGCACCCTTAAACAGGGTCTGTTTCTGGTATGGGGTTTGGCTGGTTAGGTGGGGGACAATATTCATATTATTGCTGTTCTGGCCTGCAATCTCCTGCAGGTTATTTGACAGTAAACAGAGAATATTAATCAGCTCTGGCTTACCCACTTCTCTAACCCCGGTACTCTCCTACAGGTGGGAGCCCTTCTTCTGCCATCTGCTTTTACTCCTTTTCCACATCTAATATTGATGAGAATATGTCATCAGGAACATCCAACTCCTCCTCTCTCTGCATCTTGCTGTCTTTTCTAGGACATGGAGACTTTTGATTTGTAAAAAGTAAAGCCAGCAAAAGATGAGGCTGGTAACATAGTAACATAGTAACATAGTAACATAGTACATAAGGCCGAAAAAAGACATTTGTCCATCCAGTTCGGCCTGTCATCCTACAAGTTGATCCAGAGGAAGGCAAAAAAAACCCTGTGAGGTAGAAGCCAATTTTCCTCACTTTAGGGGAATAAAAAATTCCTTCCCGACTCCAATCAGGCAATCAGAATAACTCCCTGGATCAACGACCCCTCTCTAGTAGCTATAGCCTGTAATATTATTACACTCCAGAAATACATCCAGGCCCCTCTTGAATTCCTTTATTGTACTCACCATCACCACCTCCTCAGGCAGAGAGTTCCATAGTCTCACTGCTCTTACCGTAAAGAACCCTTTTCTATGTTTGTGTACAAACCTTCTTTCCTCCAAACGCAGAGGATGTCCCCTCGTCACAGTCACAGTCCTGGGGATAAATAGATGATGGGATAGATCTCTGTACTGCCCCCTGATATATTTATACATAGTAATTAGATCTCCCCTCAGTCGTCTTTTTTCTAACGTGAATAACCCTAATTTTGATAATCTTTCAGGGTACTGTAGTTGCCCCATTCCAGTTATTACTTTAGTTGCCCTCCTCTGGACCCTCTCCAGCTCTGCTATGTCTGCCTTGTTTACAGGAGCCCAGAACTGTACACAGTACTCCATGTGTGGTCTGACCAGTGATTTGTAAAGTAGTAGGAATATGTTCTCATCACGGGCATCTATGCCCCTTTTGATGCAACCCATTATCTTATTGGCCTTGGCAGCCGCTGCCTGACACTGTTTTTTGCAGCTTAGTTTGCTGTTTATTAAAATTCCTAGATCCTTTTCCATGTCAGTGTTACCGAGTGTTTTACCATTTAGTATGTACGGGTGACTTGCATTATTCCTTCCCATGTGCATAACTTTACATTTCTCAGTGTTAAACCTCATCTGCCACTTATCTGCCCAAGCCTCCAATCTATCCAGATCCCTCTGTAGTAGTATACTGTCCTCTTCAGTGTTAATTACTTTACACAGTTTAGTGTCTGCGAAAATTGATATTTTACTATGCAAGCCTTCTACAAGATCATTAATAAATATATTGAAGAGAATAGGGCCCAATACTGACCCCTGAGGTACTCCACTAGTGACAGTGACCCAATCTGAGTATGTACCGTTAATAACCACCCTCTGTTTTCTATCATTGAGCCAGTTACTTACCCACTTACAGACGTTTTCTCCGAGTCATCATTAAGACCTGTCCGCCCTAAGGGGTGCCGACTGGATCGTATTGGTTGGCACGCTGGCACTGGACTATTAAAGGCTTCCATTTTATTGATATTGAATTCTTCTATTAATTGTTTACATTTGCACTGTACCTAGCGCATGCCACATCTCTCCTTATGCCCAGCTCACAGGACAATGGCCGAGACCGTGCGGGATGAGGGTTTTATAGGGCTGTGACATCACAGGGGATGGCTATCTGTGGATTGGCTGGCTGCACGACATTATGGGTGATCTTGCTTTCCCGGGCTTGTCTCCTCTACACTTACTTTCGCTTTGTAACATGTGTAGCCGCCATTTTAGGAAAACCTGATTCGTTACCACGAAAATTCAGGTTAATTTCAAATCAAAGTTTTCCTAAACTTTGGACCGATTTCCGCTTCAACACTGCTACCTCCTCATAATTTCACAGTCATTGTGTGGCTGGTGTTGCCAGACAGATGCGCACCACATTCTCTGGTCCATGCAGGTGTTCCATCATTTTTTTAGTTGTTGGACTGAAAAGAGAATAATAATTACATTAAAAAAAAAAAATTATTACTATTAATACAAATTTACTAGACTAAATTTGAATAAAAGCTCAAAGTGTGCTCCCGTGCTGTTCTGGGACATATGGCCTGTTCACGGACCATGTGTCTCAGAGGGCATACGGTCGTGTGTATGAGGGCTGACACAAACATCCTTCTAGTTTTAGGGCTAATGCACATGGCCGTTGAACGCCCGTGGCCGTATTGCGGACCGCATACAGCACTCCCCAAAGCACGGAATGGCTACTCAACGGCCATTTGCATCAGCCCTAATAATCAATTTTGTTAAAGAGGCCTATTTTCAATTCATATCTAAGAAATTTAGAAATATAGAATCAAAAATGTGGTTATTAAAGTCAAAAATCTTTTTTTTTTACATGTTCATCAGTTGCTATGCAATAAGTTATGCATTGCAGAAAGGGAATTTATAATGTATGCTATGCCAGACATTTTCTGACTAGTCCTCTTGCACAAAATATATATGATTTACAATATATACACAAAAGTGAGTTGGCATCTGTCATGAAGAAGCATAGAATATGTGCAAATGAGCATATAAAGTACTGTATCACTCAAAAGTACACTATCTATGCTGTTCCAGGACATATGGCCCACTCACAGAACATAAGGCGTCATTCACAAATCCATGGAGCACGGTCCATGTCAACCCAGCCTGCCATGCTGCTGAGTGCAGGAGTGCATGGCGACATAGCAACCAATGACGGCGTGCGCTCCTGCACTCAGCAGCACGGCAGGCCGGGTTTTCACAGACCATGCTCCATGGACGTGTGAATGAAGCAATTTCAAATACACATACTTTTTAATAAATTTATATACTCACTGATTTTATCTTTCTTCTGGACTGAGGATGAGGACCATGTTGTCGCTAGTAGTTCTTTTCCAATTTCTTTCCACGACCGGTCCTTTTTCACACGGTCATGGTAGACCTCGGCACGGGTGTCCCATAGGGCTGGGCGCTCCTTGATTAAGACAACCAACATTTCAACATCAAATGATGCCATTTTGATCAGCTCTCTATTCTTCTACTTCTCCTTCTGTAGACACTACTTTTCCTGGTTCTGAAAGTCACAGGGGGTAGGCCAATTTTTTTCTATTTCCTGCAGATCTGCAATTGCGGATGACATTTGGCACCTTTCCGCATGTCATCCGCATTTTTGTGGACCCATTGACTACAATGGGGCCACGGACCGAAATTTGCGGCCAAAAGTAGGACGTGCTTTATTTTTTGTGCGGATCTGCATAACAGAACGGAAATACGAATGCGGACAGCATACTGAATGCTGTCCGCATCTTTTACATCCCCATTGAAATGAATGGGTGTGCATCTGTTCCGCAATTTTGCTCAACAGATACGGATTACAAATTGCGGACGTGTGAATGGAGCTTTAAGGTGCCACGTATGGAGAATCACCACGTTTTACATTATGCAATAACCCTGTGTATCACAGAGCATAAAAATAACGTACATAATATATGTACATAACACTGACTAGGCAATATTCGTTTTCGCGATATTTTGCTAATTTTTCGCATAATATTCGCAATAAATTTGTGAATTTTAGAATTCGTGATCTCCAGTCATTATATTCGCGATTGCACAAATCAGCACTAATGATGCGCATATTTTTTGCACAATACATGCAACTTCCCATTTTATCAGGTCTGAGTAGATATTACTGATTGGTGCACTAATTATTGTTGTGACATCACAGCACTATGTCTGTAGCATGTATGTATGGACAGCAGAGAAACACTAATTCCTATCACACTACCCAACACCCTGCACTGGAACCTATCAGCTACACTATATCACTATCTAACCTACACTGACTGACTATTTCCCACTAACTATCTGTATTATATATATGAGCTAATTATCTAATGTAATTGGATAAGTAATAGGATCCAGATGAAAGCACAAAGCACAGAGCACAGTAATGTCACTGCACAAAACTGCAGAAAAAGGCTGCTGGGGAGGTTCTTATATAGTAAAGGGGTAGACAACTTTCCTATTGGTTGCTAGGGATGTTGCTAAGCTCTGACAAAGATATTGCAGCCTTTTCATTGGTCCACAAGCAAGAAGGGAGGTTACTGATGAAAAAAAAAAAAACTTGAATATTCGCGATTACAAATATATAGCACTATATTCTACATCTTTGCGAATTCTCGAAGTGCCAATATTCGCGATAGAAATTCGCCATTAGAATAAACGCAATCAACACTAGCACTGACACTATTAAAGGCATAGTGCAGACATTACTTCTTCGGCAGCCACTGTATCACTGCTCTGGACTTGTAATGGCAAAAAGAAATGAATCAATATAATTCACACAAGAGATATAATAGGATAATAAATCTGAAACAGTCTGATAGAAAACAGCACACATTATAAATATAAAATACAGCCAATACAAAAGAGCCACTGTACAAAGATAGGGCGTGTCATGCCCTGCTCTGACTATGTGCGGAGGTCGGCCAGAATAGCAGCACGTGTTTAGTTTTTTGTTTTGTTTTGGAGTCGTGCTGGATCCGCCTCCCTTCAGGTGCACTGGGTGGGGTCATTGGTTTAAATCTCACTATATCCCAGTGTTCTGTGCGGGTTATAGAAATCAATCTGGCCTTGGGAGCAAGGAAGGAAGGATTGTCTGTTCCAGCTCAGATAAGATAAGTTTGATTTCTGTTTTTGTTGTTTGCTGTCTAGGTTGTTTGTGTGTCATCTGTCCCCTCCAGGTTCTGAGGGAGCAGGCTGCTCCTATTCCCCTTTTCACCATCTCAGGGATTCTAGGGTATTTTAGCCCAGGCACAAGGACACATTATTCCTACTATCAAGGTCTGAATGTGGGCTTAGCGGTGTAGGGAGAGAAGTCAGGGATTTACTAGGAGGTGACCCTTCCCCTGCTTCTCGCCTAGAAACTGGTTTGTTGGTTTATGTGTGTATCTGAGATCCCGTCCGCCGTGACAGGGCGCTATCCTATACACGAATAGCAGACTCCTATAAAAATTATACAAGGCTATAAATTCATACTTAGTCCATATATTATAACTATATCCACCCATCCCTTCCCTCCCTATTGGCTGTCGTCACTGCCAATTCTGACCAAAGCCGGTACAATTTCAACAATATCTGTGTCGAAATAGTCGTACGTGCCGCTCTCCGTTTCCTATCAACATATTCTTTAATCTTTAGATGATAAAGGATCCATTCATTTATCGAGGGTGGAGAAACAGAACCCCAGTATCTGACTAAGATAACTTTTGCCACCATCAGACCCCTCATCCAGATCTGTCTAACCCGGGCCGGGACCTCCATATCTAACGCATAGTCTCCCAGCAACAATGTCCCCATCCCAGGGTTATACCTCGAGGAAGATTCCTTCCATAGGGCTTCAAAAACTTGTTATTTTTATTTTACTACATTCCCAGAGTAAGTGCCCAAAATCTGCATTCAGATATCCACACTTCGGGCATCCGCAGTCTCTGCCTTTATTCCGGGTAAATTTCGCTTGGGTTTTTGGAGTATAGTACAACCGATGGGGGATCTTAAATTGGATTAATCTATGGGCATTAGAAACTGTTGACTTTCTTACATTCCTGTAGATGGCAGACCATTGTAGTGGATAGCAATGCAACTCTTGCTCCCATTTGCTTGAGCTTTTATATAAAGTTACAGTTGCTAATGCTGTTCGAAATTTGCTATAAAGGCTAGCTATCTTAACCCTCTCATCTATCTGGGCGTAACAATAATCGAAAAACACATTCTGCCACAGACACATATAACCTTTACCCCTAGAACCCTCATAAGCGTGTTTTAACCGTGAATACATAAACACATCTAAAAATGTATTATCCGTAAAATTATAGTCAGAGAAGGATTTAAAATGACCACCTACAAAAATATGAGGCACATTAACCACCCCCCTACATGACCAATAAGCAAAATCTGTGATTTTAAAGAATTCCGTCAAATTCCTATTATCCCACAGAGGTGTAACAACAAAAGAGTGAGAGACTTTCAAAATCCTCTTAAGCTTATTCCAAACCCTCTGTAGGGACCAAGGAATCAGTAGGGTCTTCTTCACCCCCAAATAACCAGACTCCAAACATGTAAAAATATTCTCTATTGGTGTTCCCAAAACCTGCAACAAATATTGTGCTAATAAATTATCAGTGAATCTACAACACCGCTGAATCTGTGCACACAAATAGTATCCCTGAAAGCAAGGAAGTGATAGCCCACCGTCTAATTCCGACAGCCATAGATATTTTTGTTTTATTCTGACCCTCTTTCTTCCCCATATTAGATTGTTAATAAGGGTCTCCAGTCTATAAAAGAAGATGTCATCGATCCATATTGGGGAGGCACACATTGGGTACATCACAATAGGGAGAATAATCATCTTAATCAGCGCTATTCGATCCGTCTGAGCTAAAATCAGTTTCTGCCAGGCGCATATTTTAGACTTTACTTTGTTCAGGACTGGAACTAAATTAAGCTCATAAAACCTCTTTATAGGGAGACCAATCTTAATCCCCAAGTAATCCAGGGTATCATTCGGGGCAAGAACCCTTACTCCACTCCCCTCATCTACAGCTTTGCGGTTTAGCGGGAGGAGCGATGACTTAGACCAATTAATCAAATAGCTTGAGAATCTACCAAAGTCCTCTATTACTGTCATCACATAAGGAAGGATTTTCCATCCCTGGTCCAAAAACAGGATAACATCATCAGCATAAAGACTTATTTTATCGCTTACTCCCGCCACCCCAAAGCCGTCTATACTGTTATCTAAACGGATCTTACAGGCCAATGGTTCAATAAATAAGGCGAACAGAAGAGGAGAGAGAGGGCATCCCTGTCTCATCCCCTGCTGCATCATAATGGGGGAGGTACTGATACCATTGATATTTATCCGGGCCAATGGCTGTTCATATAACATTTGAGTCATCTCTATAAATGCAGTCCCCAATCCAAAATGAGCCATAGTAGCACACAAAAAGGACCACTCCATCCTGTCAAACGCCTTTGCGGCATCTAAAGACAGGATGGAGTGGTCTACACTACCCCCGACAGAGAGGTTCAGATACACCCTATATAGACTCATCTGTATTTGTCGGCCCGGAATGAATCCCGTCTGGTTATGATGGACCAAAGAGGCTATGACCCTTTTCAGGCGATTAGCCAGTATTTTTGCAAAGATTTTATAATCTGTGTTTAAGAGAGATATGGGTCTATAAGATCCCATATCGCATCTATCTTTATCCTTTTTCAGCACCAAAGTAACCACTGCCTCTCTAAATGATGGAGGGAGAGCACCAGACACACAGGATTCATTCAGGACCCGTAAAAAAATTGGAAGGAGCGATTTAGCATGGTACCTATAGAGTTCAAACGGCAAGCCATCAGGACCAGGGGATGAGCTATATTTCAATAATGGAAGAATCGATCGTATCTCCTCCAGATCGATAGGGTGATCCAACATTTCCCTATCCTGTGATTCTAACTGGGGGAGTCCTAGTTGTTGTAAATATTGAGACAAGTTGGATATTGGGGACTTTAGATGTAAGTTCCCTTTATACGGTCATTAATCATGATCAGGGAATCGAAGCATTAAGAAATCAATTGAATATTCATAGCAATTTTGGGGAGAAACAGATAGATTTTATAGCAGATGGGGTGAAATTTATTTTGACCC
Organism: Bufo bufo; assembly: GCF_905171765.1. Lineage (NCBI taxonomy): Eukaryota > Metazoa > Chordata > Amphibia > Anura > Bufonidae > Bufo > Bufo bufo. Next base: position 209,477,842 of record NC_053393.1, read on the forward strand.
ATAATTATTTTTCTCACAACCAGGACTATTATCTTCAGACTAGAGGAACTGCCATGGGTACCAGGTTTGCCCCTAGTTACGCAAATTTATTCATGGCGCAATGGGAAGAAGAGCAGATTCAGCACATGATAGGGGCAGACCTGGTACTCTGGCATAGATTCATTGACGATATCCTATTTGTCTGGAGAGGTACGAGAGAGGATCTCGATTTATTTTTAGAAAAATTGAATAATAATATCTATAGCCTCAGCTTTTCAGGGAATCTGAGTGAAGAAAAAATAGAATTCCTAGATTTATTAATCAGGGTGCAAGATAACCAATTGGTGTGCAGCACATTTCAGAAAGAGGTGTCCCGTAACAGCTACATCCTTTTTTCAAGCTGCCATCTACCCAGATGGCTGCTTGAAGTCCCAATGGGACAATTTAGGAGGATAAAAAGAAACTGTACGGATGAAGCAGATTTTGATAGGGAGGCCCAGATGTTGAAAAAGCGTTTCTTAGATAAAGAATATCCTAATAGTGTATTGGATAAAGCACTGATCAAAGTACAGAACATAGATAGAAATACCTTCTTTTTAGAAAATATAAAAGAAGATAAAGAAGGAGATCAGTTTAGAATCATACTACCCTTTAACAAACAACACAAACAAATAGAGGGAATAGTGAGGAAACACTGGCATCATCTATTGAATGACAAATTAATAGGTCCTCTAATTGGTAATGGCCCCCAAATTACATACACTAGAGCACAAAACCTATCCCTAAAGGTAGCACTATCAGTCAAAAATAAAAAATAAAGAGAATAAAACATCTATTCAAAGCTGGCTGAACCTTAGTGGCTTCTATAGATGTGGGAGTTGTGGAATCTGCAAACTCACATCATTCCCTAGGAAGACCACTGAAATCCAATCAAGGGTAAATTCCTTTACGTGGAAAATTAAAGAATTTTTGACTTGTAGCTCAAAGAATATACTGTATATAATAGAATGCCAATGCAAGAAACAGTATATTGGGAGGACCAAACGCACTTTAAAAAAAAGGCTGGCAGAACATGTGACTAATATAAAAAATGGTTATGAAAAACATTCCCTGTCATTACATTACAAACAATGCCATAATAAAGACCCAAGAGGTATGGTTTTCATGGCCTTCGAAAAGGTGGACATACACTGGCGAGGTGGAGACCATATTGCTAGGATGTCGAGACAGGAATCTAGGCGAATTTTCGATTTCCAAACCCTCCTTCCACGGGGACTAAACTCAGATTTTGAGTTATTTGGTTTCCTATAGATCCTAGGGAGGGATACCCCCCTCTGATGGGACATCCTGAGATTGGCTATGTTATGGCACCAGGATCTCCCCTCGGTGGCGGGCCTCCCTCCCCCCATACCTCAGAAAAGGAAAAATGGAAAATAGGCTCTAACCATTGAAGATGGGATATGTCTATTAATAGAGAACACAGAGACATTACCTGCTATTTAATAATGAATATCCAATGTATAACATCTAGAGACATCTCTGATGAGGAGGAAGAGTTATAATTGATGGGGATTCATGGAGATGAATATGGGAGGAGATTTTGATACAAAACGCACCGAAAACGCATGTGCGGTTTTTAGCTATGTGGTGCGGTTTCGATGCGTTTTTTGTGCTTTTTGACTTTTATGATATTTTTTGTGATATCTGGGCTCTAGAGGGTTGTTCAAATACCTGGAGTTATTATAGAAAGGGAATAATGAAGCTATTGCTATCCCAGATTCACATAACTAATGAAATGTACAAAAACCTATGAGATTGGGATTTTAAATTAGAGCTTATATATTCGTACTATTTATATTCTTATACATACTTTTAAATTGTATCTTAAATAATAAAGACTATTAAAATAAACTAGAAAGACAAACAGTCTATACATATATATTCAAGTAGTACTTTGCACTGAGGATACAATCCAATTAGAACAAGTGAAATCCATGCCGGATTTGGGTGGGACTTCAGAGAACCATAGTATATAAGTAAGAAGGGTAACACTCGCACTATAGCCACTGAGGAAGAGGGAGGACCCTCGAAACGCGTCTGGCTAGTTCCTGCGAGTAATTACCCACCCTAATCCGAATATAACAACAGTCGGAAGACTACCGTCTAGTCTGCATCTATATTTCAGTGTAAATTTAGCTGGACCAATTCATCGCGAGACTACGCGAGACTACGTGAACTTGGGAGATCACTTCCTGATTGCTGAGACGCAAGGAAGCACCCTCGTGGAACGCCGAGACCGGCGAGAGGGAACTCCTATATCACTGGATCCTGTATCAACCTGGGAGAACCAAGGACCCTAGCGTCTAGGAGAGAGGCACCCCCAAAGAGGATAGCCATAATTAAGGGCAAGGTAAGAGGGTTTGAAGAACTAGGGGGACGCCCCAGTTCCAAAACCCGACCATTCTTTACCTAAACCCTACTCTCTAGCGCATAGAGGAATCGCTACTGAATAGAAACAATTTATATACCTCACATGAGGAATTGCCACTAGGTCTTCATACGACCTCACTAAACACCTATTCACCCAAAACGTATCACATCCTTATATATACTTTTTGCCACATTTATTCTCCACAGGATTTTACCTTATTCTCCACAGGTTTTTGTTCACAGAAGGACATCTATTTATTTGTGTTATTTGTGTTATTACACAGGACATTATTTTGATCATATGTATTCTATACACTTATAGACCTAGAGCTCAATATCCATTCAGTTAGCTAATCTAAGGAAGATACTAAAGTGTTTTATTATCCCCAGTGCATTATATGATAACATTTTATGCTAATATTTTATGTGATTTTTATTGTAAATTTTATATCATTATATAAAGCTACTACTTATTAGACTAGCCAGCTGGTGAGTGCCTGCTTTTAATTTCAATTTATATATTTCTTTATGTGGGATGAATAGGTGATTCATCCAAAAAGCAGAGCACCCTAACCACATTGACAGATACGGGTGAGCCACAATATATACCTATTCTATTGCTCCATATCGTCCCGTCCAAGTGAAGTATCAGACTGATAGAGCATAGAGTAATATTTCACAAATTCCTCCCTAATCAACTCTGGAGACCTCACCCTATTACCTTTTGGGATCCTAATCTCACTTATACTAGTAGCTTCTCTCTGATTAGTAACCAGACGTGCCAAGAATTTTCCCGTTTTACCCGATTCGCAAAAGCGATTTTGTCCCTGAAAAAGGAGCTTAGGTTGAGCTTTGTTATATAAAAGTATCTTCAGCTGTGCATTGGCCTCCTTTAACTGGGTTATATTTTGCTCATTGTGGTAAGCAATCAATACACCCTGTAATCTCCCAATTCTCTCTGTCAGCTGTTTCTCCCTTTGGCAAAGCTCAGACCTATACCAGTTAATTTTGGAAAAGTATATACCCCTTATATGGGCCTTCAATGCATCCCACACATAATGAATATGTGTCGAGCCTACATTGAAGCCCCAAAATTCCTGTATTTCATGTTCTATCCGAGCTTGCTCTTCTATCACATCCAGCCAATGTGAATTCAGTTTGAAAGTTCTACCTGAAGTTGGAGGGCCCACCTCCCTGAGCGAGATCAGGACTGGAGAATGATCTGAGATTCCGTGAGGTTCATACTTCATTTTCGAAATTTGATGGCACAGATCACGACTTGCAAAAGCCAGATCAATACGGGACATTGACCCATAGGAATGGCTGAAGCAAGAATAAATAATCTTATTGCCATAGAGGTGGCGCCAGATATCGACCAGCGCCAGCTCCTGGCAAATCGAACTCAAAGTAGATCCAGTGTGTACCTCTAAATATATAAAAAATATATGAGGTGGTTATGCGTGTTTTACTAATATTAATTATTACACCGCGCAACAATGATTTTGCTACTGAGAGAAAAACATGATTTATACTAAAATGAGCACGCTGATTCTAAATATGAACTCGGAATTTGCCTGACATGTCTAGATTTTAAGTACATGCAAAGCCTATTCAGTTATAATATTAATGCATTATATTGGAGATATTACAATGGACATGTCCAGACTTCGGACGCACTCAGGCTGATGTCAGCAGCATATATATAAGGCAAGCTGGACAGATTTTGATAAAGTGATCTGTTATAGTGCTATCAGTTTTGAAACTTAAGATGGATAAACGGAAATGTGTTAACAATCCAGACAATTTCTGCTACATATGTGGCAAATACACTACTTATGATTAGCATAAGAATCTGACAAAGCGAGTGCATCTTGCAGCTTGGGATGCATTTGTGCTAGTAGTGCAGAACTTCCTTGGGAACAGACGAGCTGCAAACTACAGGTGAAACTCGAAAAATTTGAATATCGTGCAAAAGTCCATTTATTTCAGTAATGCTAATTAAAAGGAATTGCATTAATGCAGCTTAAAATTAGAACTTTGTGAAGGTTAAATATTCTAGGCTCAAAGTGTCACCCTCTAGTCAGCTAATTAATCCATACCCCCTGAGCAAAGGGTACCTCAAAATTGTGACTTTGGGGTTTCATAAGCTGTAAACCATAATCATCCAAATTATAACAAATAAAGGCTTGAAATATCTCGCTTTGCATGTTATGAGTTTCTCATATGTTAGTTTCACCTTTTAAGTTGCATTACTGAAATAAATGAATTTTGCACGATATTCAAATTTTTCGAGTTTCATCTGTATGCTGAATTAGTAGACAACATGCTTACAGCATATAAACAACTTGGCTGTCGAATGTCATTGAAAGTACATTTCTTACATTCCCATCTTGACTTTTTTCCACCCAATTTGCGACTCGTAAGTGACGAACATGGAGAGCGGTTCCATAAAGATATTTCTACAATGGAGAATAGGTATCAAGGCCGCTGGAATCCCAACATGATGCCCAATACGAAGTTACAGCAGGCGCAGTTACGGCAGGCGCAGTTACGGCAGGCGCAGAATGGAGAGGCTGAAGCGGCCTCATAGAAACATAGGGGACACAGGCGCGATGTGATCCCGGCGAGTGAGGCTGCCGGGCGCATGCGCAGATGATGCAATTGAGGCCGATGACCGTAACTTCTTATTGGGCATGTGAGATCTCCGAATGTCGGGGACATTAAAATACCGCCCAGCGAAGTGAATTCTAATGAGATGGGCGTTTCTAAGGATCCGGCAGTCGGGGCGCGGCTGGGCACAAATGCGGCGCAAAGAATGCCCCTTGGGCACAAAGGACAGTTGATTGACAGGTGATTATAAAGATTCTTTTTCACGTTTTACAATGCGCACAGGGATAATACTTATATGAATTGGAAACTTATTACAAGACCTAGGAGGGTATATAAAGATCTAAATATGCTCAGAAGGCCTGACAGTGTCCCTTTAAACTATGAAAATAAATATTTAGGAACCAGTGGGTAAAACAATTAGCATTTCAGTGCTAGATTTCAGTGACATATAAAAATATTTGTCATATAAACTGTTATATATGAATAATTATGTAGGAAAAATCTTCAGACTTTTTGCAAATTTTGACTAAACATCTGACAATAATTGTATAGTTTTTTGAGTTGTGAAGCAGCAGATGATGTAACATATGAGAATATTGCTGCAAACCCTCAGGCCATTTGTGCGTTTAGGGATCCTGAGCTGTCCTGACCATCTGCCTACATAAGGTATAATAATAACTTTAAGAGCATATGTGTCAATTTCTGCAATAAACCAGATCTGCTCTAATTACCCTTCATCACTTACCAGTTAGATTGGCAGTGGTCTATTCAGTCTATTTTCAGTGTTAGGCCCTTTTCACTAAAATTGTAATAAATATGATTACCTATATATGATTACCTACAGTACAGACCAAAAGTTTGGACACACCTTCTCATTCAAAGAGTTTTCTTTATTTTCATGACTATGAAGGCATCAAAACTATGAATTAACACATGTGGAATTATATACATAACAAACAAGTGTGAAACAACTGAAAATATGTCATATTCTAGGTTCTTCAAAGTAGCCACCTTTTGCTTTGATTACTGCTTTGCTCTTGGCATTCTCTTGATGAGCTTCAAGAGGTAATCCCCTGAAATGGTCTTCCAAAAGTCTTGAAGGAGTTCCCAGAGATGCTTAGCACTTGTTGGCCCTTTTGCCTTCACTCTGCGGTCCAGCTCACCCCAAACCATCTCGATTGGGTTCAGGTCCAGTGACTGTGGAGGCCAGGTCATCTGGCGCAGCACCCCATCACTCTCCTTCATGGTCAAATAGCCCTCACTTTCAAAGTTTTCCCAATTTTTCGGCTGACTGACTGACCTTCATTTCTTAAAGTAATGATGGCCACTTGTTTTTCTTTACTTAGCTGCTTTTTTCTTGCCATAATACCAATTCTAACAGTCTATTCAGTAGGACTATCAACTGTGTATCCACCTGACTTCTCCTCAACGCAACTGATGGTCCCAATCCCATTTATAAGGCAAGAAATCCCACTTATTAAACCTGACAGGGCACACCTGTGAAGTAAAAAACATTTCAGGGGACTACCTCTTGAAGCTCATCAAGAGAATGCCAAGAGTGTGCAAAGCAGTAATCAAAGGAAAAGGTGACTACTTTGAAGAACCTAGAATATGACATATTTTCAGTTGTTTCACACTTGTTTTTTATGTATATAATTACACATGTGTTAATTCATAGTTTTGATGCCTTCAGTGTGAATCTACAATTTTCATAGTCATGAAAATAAAGAAAACTCTTTGAATGAGAAGGTCTGTCCAAACTTTTGGTCTGTACTGTATATCCAGGGCAATTGTAGGGTATGTAAATCTGTCTAGGGTGTGAGGGGGCCAGGCCTCACTATACACCGCACTAGCATATACTACACAGGTGAGCATTCCTGACAGCTCAGCCATGATGGCATATCATAGGCAGGATCACATCATTACCATCTATTGTAGAGCATTGTAATGTGTAGTGAGGTCTCACCCCCCTAGACAGCTCTGCAAGTGGAGGCAACAAGTCCTTCTCACATTCTGGGACAAGTGGCTGCGGGCCTCTTTATCTCATTCCTGGATGGCCTGAATGAGCCCATATTTACAATTTTTGGCTTTGCGTCCATTTTTGCTAAAGTGCTAACAGGTATTGCAGCCATATTGAATGTTACTTTTGAATTAGCTTCTCTCTTAGCTAGAAACTTGACTATTGTTCTAGCTTCTTATTTATTTCTTAATTGCTGTTTTTATGTTTTGGGTCAAATCCATCTTAAATTTTACAGATTTAGTGAACTGTATAACACCAATGCTTTGCACCACTGGAAATCAACCAGCTACTGTATATGTAGTATTTGGCTCTGGATATGCGGCCTCTTTCTCCACACCAATAAGTCAATTTACACTGCCTATCGGACACATGCAATAACAGTTGTGGTTGTGTGTCCCTCTAGAAGTTTTGGTTGAATGGTTGGGATGCCTAGGCATACCTTCACTGTAAATATTCTTTAATATATAAGTGCATATTTGCCCTTGTGGGCAAGGACTGATGAAATTACAGAGTATTACCCACTTGAGGGATATTATCCACTGGCCAAAATGGGCTACATGGATAGAGCAGTGTATAGCAACACTGAAGCCAAGGGAGGTAAGTGAAAACATTATAGGAGCCTTTTCACACTGCCCCCACACACTTTTTGTCCGCCAGAAGGTCCTTGCAAACATGTAGAAGTTTTGGTCTCAGCACTCCCTCCTGTGCATTACACCATGAGAATACATTGAGAGGCAACAAACCTTACACCATTGCATCCTGCTCTTCAGTGTAAATAGATTCTACTTTTATGTCCTCTATATTAGGGTAAATTCACACGTACGCATCTGTTTTGCGGTCCGCAAATCACGGATCCGCAAAACACGGACACCGACCATGTGTGGACCGCACATGGATGGCACTATGATAGAAATGCCTATTCTTGTCCGTGGCTGCGGACAAGAATAGGACATGCTCTATTTTTTTACGGGGCCACGGAGCAGAAGTGCAGACAGACACAGTGTGCTGTCCGCATCTTTTGCACCCCCATTGAAAATGAATGGGTCTGCACCCGTTCCGCAAAATTGCGGAACGGATGCGGACCCATTATGCGGACGTGTGAATGGACCCTAAGGGCTCATGCACATGACCGTATGCCCTCTGAGACATACGGTCCGTGAGCGGGCCATATGTCCCGGAGCGGCATACATCGAGGGCACGGGAAAGCACAGCATCATACATTACAATGATGCTGTGCACTTCGGGCCGCCTGCGGGGCTATTGTCCCGCACTCATAAGATCATAGGAGCAGGGGCGGATTAAGTGCATGATAGGGCCGGGGCTGTCTACCCAACTTGGGCCCCTCCCTCCATTTTAGTTTAGGGTTTTTTTGTATGAAGAGCGCCACAGTCTCTTCCTAGGCCATATGACATCTTCAGACTAAAAAAAATACCCCAAATTGGGTCCTAAACTGAAAAGTTTGGTCGCCAAATTTAAAATACATATAATTATAATAAAAAAAGACATGGAGGAGAATACAGCACCACATACCTCTTACATCCAGTGACATCTCCTGTCATGTAGACCTTCTCTTTCCTCTTTTCCTCCATTTGACCCAGACCACCATGGCAAATTCTTTCAGCCACATCTCATCTCTACAGTTTGTAACAGAGACACATTAGATTTCTAAATTTTTCCATCAACCTCCTCATCCTGGTGTCCCCACAGTGTCATCCTGCTGCCACTCCCAATACTGTGCCCATTTTGCTCCCCAATGTCCAAGGTACTATACTGCTGAAAAAATAGTGACCCTAATAGACGTAATTGGAGTCATTTATCAAACTGGTGTAAAGTAGAACTGGATTTCCAAAAGAGCTGTCAAATATGAAAGGTGGAATCTGATTGGCTGCTATGGGCAACTAAGCCAGTTCTGCTTTACACCAGTTTGATAAATTACCCCAAATGTTCCTATAGTGTCCACAGCAGCTATAATGTCCCCTAGAGTGCCCCAAGTAATAATACCACCCTCTATTGTGCTCCAGGCAATAATCCCTGTATAGTGTCCCCAAAAATAATGGAATTGCCCCTACAGTGCCTCCCCAATAGCAACACCTCCATATAGTAATTTCCACCACACTGCCCCATATAGTAATCCCCCATAGTAATTTGCCCCCACACAGTAATTTCCCCCAAACTGCCCCCATATAGTAGTTTGCCCCCACACAATAATTTCCCCTACATAGTAATTTGCCCCACACTGCCCCTACATTGTAATTTCAACCACGCTGCCCCCACATAGTAATTTCCACCACACTGCCCCCACATAGTAATTTGCCCCCACATAGCAATTTCCCCACATAGTAATTTGCCCCCACATAGCAATTTCTCCACACTGTCCCCACATAGCAATTTCCTCACACTGTCCCCACACTGCCCCACATTGCCCCCACACAATAGTTTTCCCCACACTGCCCCCACATAGCAATTTTCCCACACTGCTCCCACACAATCGTTTCCCCCACTGTGCCCCCACATAGTAATTTGCCCCCACATAGTAATTTGCCCCCACACTGCCCCCACATAGTAATTTGTCCCCACATAGCAATTTCCCCACACTGTCCCCACATAGAAATTTCCCCACATAGAAATTACCCCACACTGTCCCCACATAGAAATTACCCCACACTGTCCCCATATAGCAATTTCCCCCACACAATAGTTTCCCCCCACACTGCCCCCACATAGTAATTTGCCCCCACATAGTAATTTGCCCCCACATAGTAATTTGTCCCCACATAGCAATTTCCCCACACTGTCCCCACATAGCAATTTCCCCACACTGCCCCCACACAATAGTTTCCCCCACACTGCCCCCACATAGTAATTTGCCCCCACATAGTAATTTGTCCCCACCTAGCAATTTCCCCACACTGTCCCCACCTAGCAATTTCCCCACACTGTCCCCACCTAGCAATTTTCCCACACTGTCCCCACATAGCAATTTCCCCACACTGTCCCCACATAGAAATTACCCCACACAGTCCCCACATAGCAATTACCCCACACTGCCCCCACACAATAGTTTCCCCCACACTGCCCCCACATAATAATTTGCCCCCACATAGTAATTTGCCCCCACATAGTAGTCCCTCCCCTAATAATTTGGCCCCACACAGCCCCATATAGTAATTTCCCCCCACATAGTAGTCCCTCCCATAATAATTTGCCCCCATACTGCCCCATATAGTAATTTGCCCCCACATAGTAGTCCCTCCCATAATAATTTGCCCCCACATAGTAATTTGTCCCCATATAGTATTCCCTCCCATAATAATTTGGCTCCACACAGCCCCCACATCCCCCCCCATGTACTCGATGTCTCTTCCCTAATATGTCCTCCTGTGTGTCCCCCCCCACACATATCCCCCAAAGTAGGCACATGCAATAAAAAATAAATAAAAAAATGAAAAGCTAAATACTCACCTATGTCCAGGGCCAGGCGCTTGCTCGCAGAGGAAGGCGGGATGAGGTAGGCGTGCACACGTCACAGTGCTGCGTCCCGGCACAGGCGCGCAATGACGTCATCACGAACGCCTGCGCTGGGATTTCACTACCGCATAGGCCTCAGGCCTGCTAGACTTGAAGCCTATGGTGGTGATCGGCGACGGGCGTTCAGGTCGGCGTTGGGCCCCCCAGCGGTGCTGGGCCTGGGGCTTCCGAACCGAACGTCCCTATTGTAATCCGCCACTGCATAGGAGTGTGGGACAATAGCCCCGCGGGCGGCCCGGCGTGCACAGCATCATCAAATCTATGATGCTGTGCGCTCCCATAAGCACGATGTATGCCGCACCGGGACATATAGCCGCTCACGGACCGTATGTCTCGGAGGGCATACGGTCTTGTGCATGAGCCCTTAGGGTATTTCCTAAAGATGGATTAAGTTTCAAATATGGCTTCAAAAGGCAGGCCACAGTTTCAGCTCATTTTCTAAGGAACAGAAAGTGTACACATATATACTTATAACTTTGCATTAAAAGAGGCAGACATTTTTAAAAAGGTGTTGCATTGACTCAAGGTTCCCTAGCTGATACTTGGGCCATGGTTGTCGCTACTGGAGTCACTGTGGCTAGTGCCAGGTTCTCTGTGGCTGCTACTATAGGTATCCTGGATAATGGGAGAAGGGATAGTGATATTGCAGGTTTAAGTCCCTAAGGGGACTTAAAAAGAGTAAAACATGAATAGAAACTTAAATAAAACCCATTTAAAAATATCTCATTATTTAACCTGCACATTGAACACTATAGAACAAATTCTCTGTAGAAAATAACCTCACACAGCTCCGTCGGCACAAAAAATAGAAAAGCTATGGGTGTCAGACTATGGTGACACAAAGTAACCTTTTATAAGAAGTTTTTAAAACTAGTAAACTACTGTATAACAAAAACCATATAAATTTGGTATTTTCATAACCATACTGAAAGAATACAGTTAAAATATCATTTTTATTGCGAGATGCACACCGTAATATCAAAACCATAAAAACAATGGTAAAATTGGATTGTTTTTTTCACAGTATTGCTCCAAATTTGTTTAAGAAAAGGTTATACAGTTCACATGATGTACTCAAAAATGGTGTCATCACAATATACAGCTTGCCCCACATAAAACCAGCACCTATATGGGTATGTCAATGGAAAATTTTCAAAGTTATGGCTTTTGAAATGCGGAGATCAAAAAACTGTGTTAAGTACCAAATTAGGCCACATTTTTACCCTCTTCCGGACATTGGGCCGGTGGTGTGATAATACAATCAATCACCATCCTGCGATCCTGAGACGTGATGTGACATCACCTCTCAGGATCGCCTCTCATTGGTTGGCTGCAGGGGTGGCGGGTTCAAATTACTACAGCGCTCCTCTCCTCCTCCTTTTCAGTCCGGGAGCCGAGGAGAGAGGAGCGCTGCATCGGATCTCCAGCCAGCACCCCCATCTGTAAAGAGCTCAGGATCCAGGGATCGTCAGCCAGCACCCAGCTGTGCCCCAGCACCCCCATCTGTGCACCCAGGTATTTAGGGAAAGGTTAGGTTAGGCAGGGATATTCAGGGAAAGTTACTGGAAGAAAAAAACAAACAGTTTCTGGTGTCTGGGGTCCACAGCACAGCTGTGTGACCCTAGACCCCCCCCCCCCTTCCCCCAGGAGTGCTGCAGCTTGCCCCCCTTCCCCCCCACAAGTTTTTTTTTTGTGCAAGCATTTTTTTTTGTGTGTGCGTATGCTGACTGTGGCCAGCACTCTTGGCGTCCAGCCACTGTTGGCGCATCGCACATCCCACCGCTGATCAACTTCGGACTTTTTATAGTTAGTCCTTTTTATTTTTGTCTGTTAGGTTTAGGGTAAGTTCGCGAACACCCGTGCCCCCACACACACGCACACCAAATAATGTTTATCACGCACATGCACACACTCCCCTATGGCCCGCCAGATGTTCTCGGGGACCGCCATGCTAGGGACCCTGTGGCTCACCCTAGTACGAGCAGCTCTGGGGCTCGTACTAGTTTTGAGGCCCACCAATTAAGTCCACCGGAGCCCCCTGCCGGTGAACTTGCATGGTATACCCCAGAGCATTTTGAGCCCGTGATTCCTGATTTTGTAGGCCAACCAGGAATCCAGATTTCCACAGTGGGCTTCACTGAATACGACTACTTTAGTCTTTTTTTCAGTGACCACTTTGTAAATCTAATGGTGGAGCAAACAAGCCTGTATGCCCAACAGTTTGTTGCTCAACACCCTGGCTCCTTTTTGGCTAGGCCCGGTGGCTGGACTCCGGTCAGTGCAGCCGAGATGAGGACATTTTGGGGCCTCGTGCTGCACATGGGCCTAGTCAAGAAACCTAGTGTCAGGCATTACTGGAGTGGGGACGTCTTCTACCAGGCCCCACTTTACAGTACGGCCATGACACGCTTCTGGTTTGAGGCCATCCGGAAATGCCTGCATTATTCAGATAATGCAGCATGTCCCCCCCAAGGTGATCCTGCCTATGACCGCCTGTACAAAATCAGGCCGGTCATCGATCACTTTGGGGCCAAATTTGTACAGGCCTATGTACCTGAAAGGGAGGTCGCGGTTGTTTTCAAGGGGAGACTCATTTTCCGCCAGTATGTTCCCTCAAAGCGGGTGAGGTATGGCGTGAAGCTGTACAAACTTTGTGAGAGTACCTCAGGGTACACTTACAAGTTTCGTGTGTATGAGGGGCGAGATTCCCGTATTCAACCCCCAGAATGTCCCCCACTCTGGATGTTAGCAGGAAACTTGTGTGGGACCTTATGCACCCACTGCTAGATAAGGGTTACCACCTATATGTGGATAACTTTTATACTAGTATCCCCTTGTTCCAGTCCCTCGCCGCCAGATCCACGTCCGCTTGTGGGACCATGTGGAAAAATCAACGCGGCCTCCCTACCCACCCCCTCCAGTTAACTATCCCCAGGGGTGCGATCCGTGCCCTTACCAGTGGAAACCTGTTGCTGGTCAGATATAAGGACAAGAGGGATGTCCTTATAATGTCCACAATTCACGGTAACGGCATCACCCCTGTCCCTGTGCGAGGTACCGCTGCAACGGTCTTCAAGCCCGATTGTATCGTCGACTACAATCGGTATATGGGAGGAGTTGATCTCTCTGATCAAGTCCTCAAGCCATATAATGCCATGCGCAAAACCCAGGCATGGTACAAAAAAGTTGCGGTCTACTTGGTACAAGTTGCCTTGTACAACTCTTTTGTGCTGTCCCGGAGCGCTGGCAACACAGGGACATTCCTTCAGTTCTATGAGGCAGTCCTCAAGGCCCTGATCTTTTCTGACCGGGAAAGAGCAGGCCAGAGTACCTCTGGAACTGGAGGCACCCGGATCGTCCCTGGCGAACACTTTCCAGGTGTGGTCCCCCATACTGGAAAGAAGGGACGGACCCCAAAAAAGTGCAGAGTGTGTCATAGGAGGGGGATACGGAAGGACACCACTACTCAGTGTGACACGTGTGACACGTGCCCCGATCATCCGGACCTCTGCATTGACGGTTGCTTCAGGGAGTACCACACTTTCATGGAGTACTAAATTTATATCCCAATTTAGCCACTGACAATCGGATAAAAAACTATGGTCCTCAGACTTGAGACACTAAAACTAAAAAAATATTATTTAGTAAAACTAAAATAAATAAAAAAGTGGACATATTAGGTATCGCCACATCCGTAAAAATCTTCTCTATAAAACTACCCCATGACCTAACCCCTCAGATGAACACGGTAAAAAAATAAAAATAGTGCAAAAAAAGGTATTTTTTTGCCACCGTACATCACAAAAATTGTAATAGCAAGCGATCAAAAAGTCATATGCCCCCAAAAATAGTGCCAATAAAACCGTCTTCTCACCCCGCAAAAAATGAGCCCCTACCTAAGATAATCGGCAAAAAAAAAAGACAGACAGACTATGGAGATACTAAAATGGTTTTTTTTTGTTTATAAAAAGATAATATAGTGTAAAACATAAATAAATAAAAAAAACTAGACATATTAGGTATCGCCACCCCCGTAAGAATCTGCTCTATAAAAATACCCCATGATCTAACCCCTCAGATGAACACGGTAAAAAAATAAAAATAAAAATGGTGCAAAAAAAGGTATTTTTTTGTCACCATACATCACAAAAATTGTAATAGCAAGCGATCAAAAAGTCATATGCCCCCCAAAATAGTGCCAATAAAACCGTCTTCTCATCCTGCAAAAAATGAGCCCCTACCTAAGATAATCGGCAAAAAAAAAAAAGACTCAGACTATGGAGATACTAAAATGTTTTTTTTTGTTTATAAAAAGATAATATAGTGTAAAACATAAATAAATTAAAAAAAACTAGACATATTAGGTATCGCCACGCCCGTAAGAATCTGCTCTATAAAAATACCCCATGACCTAACCCCTCAGATGAACACGGTAAAAAAAAATTTTTAAAAATGGTGCAAAAAAAGGTATTTTCTTGTCACCTTACATCACAAAAATTGTAATAGCAAGCAATCAAAAAGTCATATGCCACCCAAAATAATGCCAATAAAACCGTCTTCTGATCCCGCTAAAAATGAGCCCCTACCTAAGATAATCGGCTAAAAACTAAAAAAAATGTTATTTATTTTGTTTATAAAAAGATAATATAGTGTAAAACATAAATAAATTTGAAAAAGTAGACATATTAGGTATCGCCGCATCCATAAGAATCTGCTCTATAAAAATACCCCATGACCTAACCCCTCAGATGAACACAATAAAAAAAATAAAAACGGTGCCAAAACAGCAATTTTTTGGCACATTTTCCATTTTAATCAGTTTTTTTCCAGTAACAAAGCAAGGGTTAACAGCCAAACAAAACTTTATATTTATTACCCTGATTCTGCAGTTTACAGAAACACCCCATATGTGGTCGTAAACGGCTGTATGTCCAAACAGCAGGGCGCAGAAGGACTTGAACGCCGTATGGTTTCTGGAAGGCAGATTTTGATGGCCTTTTTTTTGGCACCATGTCCCATTTGAAGCCCTCTGATGCATCCCTACAGTCGTGGACAAAACTTTTGAGAATGACAAAAATATTAGTTTTCACAAAGTTTGCTGCTAAACTGCTTTTAGATCTTTGTTTCAGTTGTTTCTGTGATGTGGTGAAATATAATTACACGCACTTCATACGTTTCAAAGGCTTTTATCGACAATTACATTACATTTATGGAAAGAGTCAGTATTTGCAGTGTTGGCCCTTCTTTTTCAGGACCTCTGCAATTCGACTGGGCATGCTCTCAATCAACTTCTGGGCCAATTCCTGACTGATAGCAACCCATTCTTTCATAATCACTTCTTGGAGCTTGTCAGAATTTGTGGGTTTTTGTTTGTCCACCCGCCTCTTGAGGATTGACCACAAGTTCTCAATGGGATTAAGATCTGGGGAGTTTCCAGGCCATGGACCCAAAATGTCAACGTTTTGGTCCCCGAGCCACTTAGTTATCACTTTTGCCTTATGACACGGTGCTCCATCGTGCTGGAGAATGCATTGTTCTTCACCAAACTGTTGTTGGATTGTTGGAAGAAGTTGCTGTTGGAGGGTGTTTTGGTACCATTCTTTATTCATGGCTGTGTTTTTGGGCAAAATTGTGAGTGAGCCCACTCCCTTGGATGAGAAGCAATCCCACACATGAATGGTCTCAGGATGCTTTACTGTTGGCATGACACAGGACTGATGGTAGCGCTCACCTTTTCTTCTCCGGACAAGCCTTTTTCCAGATGCCCCAAACAATTGGAAAGAGGCTTCATCGGAGAATATGACTTTGCCCCAGTCCTCAGTAGTCCATTCACCATTCTTTCTGCAGAAGATCAATCTGTCCCTGATGTTTTTTTTGGAGAGAAGTGGCTTCTTTGCTGCCCTTCTTGACACCAGGCCATCTTCCAAAAGTCTTCGTCTCACTGTGCGTGCAAATGTGCTTACACCTGCCTGTGGCTATTCCTAAGCAAGCTCTGCACTGGTGGCACTCCGATGCCGCAGCTGAATCCTCTTTAGGAGACGATCCTGGCACTTGCTGGACTTTATTGGACGCCCTGAAGCCTTCTTAACAAGAATTGAACCTCTTTCCTTGAAGTTCTTGATAATCCTATAAATTGTTGATTGAGGTGCAATCTTAGTAGCCACAATATCCTTGCCTGTGAAGCCATTTTTATGCAACGCAATGATGGCGGCACGCGTTTCTTTGCAGGTCACCATGGTTAACAATGGAAGAACAATGATTTCAAGCATCACCCTCCTTTTAACATGTCAAGTCTGCCATTTTAACCCAATCAGCCTGACATAATGATCTCCAGCCTTGTGCTCGTGATCATTCTCACCTGAGTTAACAAGACGATTACTGAAATGATCTCAGCAGGTCCTTTAATGACAGCAATGAAATGCAGTGGAAAGGTTTTTTTGGGATTAAGTTAATTTTCATGGCAAAGAAGGACTATGCAATTCATCTGATCACTCTTCATAACATTATGGAGTATATGCAAATTGCTATTATAAAAACTTAAGCAGCAACTTTTCCAATTTCCAATATTTATGTAATTCTCAAAACTTTTGGCCACGACTGTAGAGTAGAAACTCCATAAAAGCGACCCCATCTAAGAAACTACACCCCTCAAGGTATTCAAAACTGATTTTACAAACTTTATTAACCCTTTAGGTGTTCCTCAACAGTTTATGGCAAATAGAGATAAAATTTCAGAATTTCTATTTTTGGTAACCTTGCCTCACAAAAATGTAAAATAGATAAACCAAAAATCATATGTACCCTAAAAATAGTCCCAACAAAACTGCACCTTATCCCATAGTTTCCAAAATGGGGTCACTTTTATGGAGTTTCTACTCTAGGGGTGCATCAGGGGGGCTTCAAATGGGACATGGTGTAAATAAACCAGTCCAGCAAAATCTGCCATCCAAAAACCATACGGCGCACCTTTCCCTCTACGCCCTACTGTGTGCCCGTACAGTAGTTTATGGCCACATATGGGGCGTTTCTGCAAACTACAGAATCGGGGCAATAAATCTAGCATTTTATTTGGCTGTTAACCCTTGTTTTGTTACTGGAAAAAATGGATTAAAATGGAAAATTTGCCCAAAAATTTTAATTCTCAAATTTTATCTCCATTTGCCAATAACTCTTGTGCAACACCTAAAGGGTTAACAAAGTTTGTAGAATCTGTTTTGAATACTTTGAGGGGTGTAGTTTCTTAGATGGGGTCACTTTTATGGAGTTTCTACTCTAGGGGTGCATCAGGGGGGCTTCAAAGGGGACATGGTGCAAATAAACCAGTCCAGCAAAATCTGCCTTCCAAAAACCACACAGCGCACCTTTCTCTCTACGCCCTACCGTGTGCCCGTACAGTAGTTTACGGCCACATATGGGGTGTTTCTGCAAACTACAGAATTGGGGCAATAAATATAGCATTTTGTTTGGCTGTTAACCCTTGCTTTATTACTGGAAAAAATGGATTAAAATGGAAAATTTTTCCCAAAAATCTCAATTCTGAAATATAATTTCCAGTTGTGATTAACTCTTGTGGAACACCTAAAGGGTTAACGACGTTTGTAAAATCAGTTTTGAATACCTTGAGGGGTGTAGTTTCTAGAATGGGGTAATTTTTGGGTGGTTTCTATTATGTAAGCCTCACAAGGGACTTCAGACCTGAACTGGTCCCTAAAAATTGGGTTTTTGAAATTTTCTGAAAAATTTCAGGATTTGCTTCTAAACTTCTAAGCCTTGTAACGTCCCCAAAATCTAAAATGTCATTCCCAAAATGATTCAAACATGAAGTAGACATATGGGGAATGCAAAGTAATGACTATTTTTGGAGGTATTACTATGTATTATAGAAGTAGAGAAATTGAAACTTGGAAGTTTGCAATTTTTCCCAAAATTTTTGTAAATTTGGTATTTCTTTATAAATAAAAATGAATTATTTTTACTTTATTTTACCAGTGTCATGAAGTACAATATGTGATGAAAAAACAATCTCAGAATGGCCTGGATAAGTCAAAGTGTTTTAAAGTTATCACCACTAAAGTGACACTGGTCAGATTTGCAAAGATTGGCCTGGTCCTTAAGGTGAAATATGGCTGTGTCCTTAAGGAGTTAAGGGTTAATCAGATATAAATTGCAGTTTATTACAATACATAATAACATCATTTAAAAGGCTAAAAAAAGACATCTGTCCATCCAGTTCAGTCTGTTATCCTGCAAGTTGATCCAGAGGATCTACAATCTACTAAATATATATATTGTACTACTATACTAAGTAATATATTTAAACTATGGATTTTTTAGATGCTGAATTCAAAATGGTCAAACGATCCTGCATGGAAATTTTTTGGCAGAATAAACGAGGAAAAGTCTGGAGGCTTTTTACACATAAAGACTGCTTTACGAAGTGAATGGAAAGGCAGGTTTACCTCAACCATGACAACAGCCTGAGCGAATAAGATTATAAGTAGTGTGGACCCCTAGTGGAGACACAGCAGATGACACTCGCTGAGCACAGTATTGCCTTCCACCTCAGTCACGACTGCAGGAAGGGCAGCGAAAATTCATTCAAAACATCATGTTATGGTGTAAACTACAAAAAATCTATAGTGCATCAATAGCGTATTATAAAAGGTATACTGCATTACGTAATTCCTTTAAATAGCATATGTCCTGCCTTATATCATACAATATGAAATGCTTCACAAGACTGTGCAAAATCAGCCGGCTGTATATCAACTCATTATACAGAAGCATTTTCCCTACATATGTAGGGTTAGGGTGACATGTAGGGTAGAATTTAGTGCAAAAGTGCAGTTCTATATAAAAACCCAAAGTTATTATCTAAACTACGCATTGCTAGATTCATTTTCAGGGCTCATGCACACGACCGCATGTATTTTGTGATTCGCAAAAAATACGGATGATGTCCGTGTGCATTCCGTATTTTGTGAAACGGAACAGCTGGCCCCTAATAGAACAGTCCTATCCTTTCGGAGAATAATAGGATATGTTCTATTTTTTAGCGGAACAGGCATACGGACATACGGAAACAGAATGAACATGGAGTAACTTCAGTTTTTTTTGCGGACCTATTGAAATGAATGGTTCCGCATACGGTCCACAAAAAAATGGAACGGACACAGAATTAAAATACGTTTGTGTGCATGAGCCCTAACACTGGAATGTCTCAAGATTTTTTGCTCCTTGCTCGTCTTTGGTGTAGCTGCAGTTTTGACATGCTTTGTTCATTAATATGCTGTAGAAAGAATGAAGTGGACCTTTTCTTTTACCAGGATGTACTGAGTATAAGACAGCATACCCCCAGACTTGAAGATTCCTTGCTCCTTCCCTCATAGCTTTGATGTAATCTCTCTTTTGTTGGTCACAATCCCATCTTCTAATGGTGTAAAAATCCACCGAGTAATTTTGGTAGGTTTTAGTCCATAAGAGTCCTCAATACCTGAGGGTAAACCCAACTGAAGAACTTTAAGGCCCCTTTCACACGGGCGAGTATTCCGCGCGGATGCGATGCGTGAGTTAAACGCATTGCACCCGCACTGAATACCGACCCATTCATTTCTATGGGGCTGTTCACATGAGCGGTGATTTTCACACATCACTTGTGCGTTGCGTGAAAATCGCAGCATGCTCTATATTCTGCGTTTTTCATGCAACGCAGGCTCCATAGAAGTGAATAGGGTTGCGTGAAAATCGCAAGCATCCGCAAGCAAGTGCGGATGCGGTGCGATTTTCACGCACGGTTGCTAAGAGACGATCAGGATGGAGACCCGATCATTATTATTTTCCCTTATAACATGGTTATAAGGGAAAATAATAGCATTCTGAATACAGAATGCATAGTAAAATAGCGCTGGAGGGGTTAAAAAAATAAAATAAAATTATAAAATAAAAAATAATTTGATCGCGCTGCATGGCATCTCCTTCTGTCTCCTTTGCTGAACAGGACCTGTGGTGACGTCACTCCAGTCATCACATGATCCATCACATGATCTTTTACCATGGTGATGGATCATGTGATGGATCATGTGATGACCGGAGTGACGTCACCACAGGTCCTATTCAGCAAAGGAGACAGAAGGAGATGCCAGGCAGCGCGATCAAGTGGACTAAGGTGAGTTAAATTATTATTATTATTATTTTTAACCCCTCCAGCGCTATTTTACTATGCATTCTGTATTCAGAATGCTATTATTTTCCCTTATAACCATGTTATAAGGGAAAATAATACAATCTACACAACCCGGATCCCAAACCCGAACTTTTGTGAAGAAGGTCGGGTTCGGGTACCAAACATGCACGATTTTTCTAACGCGAGTGCAAAACGCATTACAATGTTTTGCACTCGCGTGGAAAAATCGCACGTGTTCCCACAACGCACCCGCACATTTTCCCGCAACGCCCGTCTGAAAGAGGCCTAAGGCCGATGTCAGATGGTTGTGTGCGCATCATCTGCACTGAGCGTGGCTCATCTGACCCAAACTTACAGTATCACAGTGATTTATAATGCTGTCAGTTTCTGTCTGACTGCAGGTTCTGCTGTGCTGTACTCACATCATCACGTGAGTATCGTATAGCAGGAACTGACAGTATCATAAATCTCTTTGGTGCTGTGAGTTTGGGTCAGATAAGCCATGGTCTGTCTTGAAGATGTGGCCAAAACACAGACTTTTCTTTTCCCACAGCTCACATGGCCATCAGACGCTAACCTAAAAGGGTTTTGCGGGGGGTAGAATGTTTTTATTTTAACGACAAAAATGGGTTAAATGTAATAAATACGGATCACTCACTGGTCCCCCTACCACTGCATTTCCAAAGCTGTCCCAGTTCCTTCTGCTCTCCACTTCCTAGTTCCGTCTGGAAATGTCCGCTCAGCCAATAAATGGACACAGCCGTGACCTGCCTCAGCCAGTGATTGGCTGAGCAGGCATTTCCTGTACGCAAAGATGTGACTGGGAAATGTAAAGAGCAGCAGGGACAGTGTTAGGATGGCAGTGTCAGAGGATTCTGCAAGGTCATTCTTATTTTTCATTTTCAACCTCTGGATAACCCCTTTAATCATTATCGATTAGTCCCCAATGGGTTGAATGAAAGTTTAGAAAAGATATTAAATTAATAAGGTGACTATTTTTAATACTTTTTTTATTTAATTGATTTAACTGTTTCATGTTATTTCCTTATTTAGTTTCACAGGAAAGCTTTGGTTTTAATCTGTGTTATTTTTATACATTTGACATATATGATAAGTGTACCATACTTTTGAAATTCATGATTACTACAGTATATTAGTAGCAGGTTTCTTTTAAATGTTTGCGTTCCGACATGTTGACCGTGCATTCCCCCAGGACACACATGACATCTGTGGAACGCATTCACTTCTAGTATATGATATTCTTTCTAGCAGTGTGTGGTAACATGAAGCATGCATGATAAAGGCTTTGTTTATCTTTGGGGGCATTTTATATGTTTGCATTTTACTTTTTTTATCAGTTGAGCTCAGTTTTTTCAGTTCCTGAGATACTGATTTTTAACCCCTGTTTCTCAGAAACGGCTGAACATTTTTAGTAAAGACCAATTGAAAAAAATCTTTTAAGCCCAAAATTAGTAAACTGCAATCATAAAAAAAATAGCACTAAAGGTGTCCATAGCCTTTCAATTATGTTTATGTGTTATGAATATTATTAAAGAAGTGGGAATGAACCCCTAAAATAATAATAAGATCACTTGGAACCTTATGTACAAGAGCAAAGAGCAGCGCCTGTTCTGGAGGACTCAGTGTGACCATGTATTTGAGTGGGCACCATTTAATACTATATTTTTCCTGCTTCATCAGCTGCAAAGAGTTTTCCTTTTATTCTTTAAAATATTTGATGATAATGTGTACTGAAAAGTGCAAGTAAATTTCTTCCATCTGCCTCCTTTGACATTGTATCGATCTTTGATCCAGCATTCTCAGTGTTTGCTGATTAGACTATGTTCTGTAAGTAATCCTATATATACTCACTATCACTGCAGGATTCCTTCTGCTCTCAGTGCCAAGGTGTTTTTTGTGTTATGAGAGCTGACGAGAGGAAAGTGATTCCAATTACAGAAGACGATTTTAGGTGCAGTCAGCGTGTGTCCCAGGAGAGGGAGCAAAGCAGTTCCACCTTCCCTGCTGGTTTTCTGACTTTATGTGGTAATGAAAGGAGTAGGAGTGATCAAGGGGGAGGGTGAGAGAGGTTTGTGATACTGTTATAAAAAAGTATAGCACTGATACATATTAGGAAATGTATCTTAATCAGGGGGATAGCTATAGTAGGTGCAGAGGTAGTGGTGGCTACCCCGGGCCCGGGAGCCTGAGGGGGCCCAAAGACCCTTGTGTTGCATAAGAACACACTGGTATTATAGAAAGTGCATGCTGGTCAAGTTACACCTTTGGCTTTAGGTCAAGAATTTGGCATGGGTAGAGGGGGCAGACGCCATTTCAATTTTTTCCTCAGGCAGCATGAAGGCTATGACCTTCCATGCCCCTGGCCACAAAGCATTGAGGGAAGGAGGATCCAAGCTGAAGTCTTGCATCAGGGCCCATGAGCCTTTAGCTACGCCCTGATCTCAATGTACAGTATTATTCAGATTATACACAGTTGCTAAACAAATACTTCCGAAAGTATGTACCATAGTCCACTACCCAGCACTGGAATCACTTCTAGAGGCAGAATGGAGCTGACAGACCCATTTTAAAGTGCTGATACCTGTACAGTGACTGTAGCAACTGTGCATGTATGGGTCCATCATATGGCCAAGCCAAAATGTTAAACTCTACAAATGAACAAAAAATATTCCAACTCAATACCTGCCAAGATCTGTCAGCAGATTTGAGCCTATGAAACTGGCTGACCTGTTACATGTGCGCTTGGCAGCTGAAGGCACCTGTGTTGGTCCCATGCACATATGTGCCTGCATTGCTGAGAACAATGATGTTTCAATACATGCAAATGAGCCTCTAGGAGCAACGTGGGCATTGCTGTTACACCTAGAGGCTCCTCTCTGCACTTTGATTGACAGGGCCAGAGAGTGAAAATGTCATCACACCTGGTCCTGTCACTCAAAGTGCAGAGGGAGCAACAGTTGCAGAGAGAGCAGAGTCTCTAGGTGTAAGGCAACGCCCCCATTGCTCCTAGAGGCTCATTTGCATATATTAAAACATAATTTTTCTCAGCAATGCGTGCACATATGAACATAGGACCAACACATCTTCCAAAGTGCAACAGGTCAGCCAGTTTCTGTCACCGCCAGTTCTGTGAGAAGATCTGGCAGACGTTCTTCTCTACCTCTTGCATGATGTTCTTTGTTTTGGTTTCACTTTGTCATCTCTTTTCCTTCTCTCAGCTGTCATCTATTTACACTGATTGCCTTCCTTTATATTCCCTCCCATACTGCCTCACTTTGCGGTTTATACTTCTTCCTGGATTGTGTTCACTGCTAGAGCCTGCAACTGCTGGTTCCTCAGATAAGTCTTTTTCCTTTATTTGTGTTTCCATGCTGGCTTGATTCTAGGTGACCCTGACTCCCTCCGTATTAAGTGCAGGGAGCCGGTGGTCGTGTCCCCTCACTATTATAGGGTTTTCAGGTGTCACACAGTCTAGGTACGAGGGCATGCAATCTTCTATCATAAAGATCTTTGCATGGGCTTAGCAGTCAGGGAGAGCTCAAGGGGTTTTATAGGGCTCACCCATATGTTCCTTAGTTTGGGATCAAGTCAGTCGGATGTTTATTTATAACTTCCAGTTTTCTGCAACACCATCCGTGACAGTTTCATAGGTACTAATCTGCTAACAGATGCCCTTTAAGAACTAACATACGGTACATTTGATAGGTAAGTAACAATTAAGGGATAGTTAGAAAGATATGAGGCTGCAGGATCAGACAACACAAAATTTGTTTCTTGTCTGTTACTCTGGAAATAGGGGTGTAACTATAGTGAGTACAGAAAATACGGATGCACCTGGGCCTAAGAGTCTGAAGGGCCAATATGATCTCTTTTCCCCGTATAAGGAGACCAGTACAATAAAAAAAACATGATAAGTAAGGACCCTGTTAATGATTTTGCATTGGTGCCAAGTTATGCTTCTGTATGAAAGCTCGTGCAAATTGTAGCCTCTTTTTCCTATTTGTAGTGGAGATGAGTGGTACCCGGTGGGGTTTTCTGCTGTTGTAGCCCATCCGCCTCAAGGTTGTGCGTGTTGTGGCTTCACAAATGCTTTGCTACATACCTCGCTTGTAACGAGTGGTTATTTCAGTCAACATTGCTCTTCTATCAGCTTGAATCAGTCGGCCCATTCTCCTCTGACCTCTAGCATCCACAAGGCATTTTTGCCCACAGGACTGCCGCATACTGGATGTTTTTCCCTTTTCACACCATTCTTTGTAAACTCTAGAAATGGTTGTGCGTGAAAATCCCAATAACTGAGCAGATTGTGAAATACTCAGACCGGCCCGTCTGGCACCAACAACCATGCCACGCTCAAAATTGCTTAAATCCCCTTTTTTTTCCCATTCTGACATTCAGTTTGGAGTTCAGGAGATTGTCTTGACCAGGACCACACCCCTAAATGCATTGAAGCAACTCCCATGTGATTGGTTGACTAGATAATTGCATTAATGAGAAATAGAACAGGTGTTCCTAATAATTCTTTAGATGAGTGTATGTTTTCAAAGAAGCTATAGAAACAAAGGGCAGATTTACTTAAAGACTATGTACACCTTCGGAGGCAATTTTTGTTTATGATTGCATTTTACTTCTTTTTGGCTAAAAATCATATTTTCAATTGGCCATTTTTAAAAATGTTGTACTTCATGACACTGGTAAAATGAAGTAAAAAATAAATAAATTTTATTTATTAAAAAATACCAAATTTACCAAACATTTTAAAAAAATTGCAAATTTCCAAGTTTCAATTTCTCTACTTCTATAATACATAGTAATACCTCCAAAAATAGTTATTACTTCACATTACCCATATGTCTACTTCATGTTTAGATCATTTTGGGAATGATATTTAATTTTTTGGGGATGTTACAAGGCTTAGAAGTTTAGAAGCAAATCTTGAAATTTTTCAGAATTTTTCAATAACCCAATTTATAGGTACCAGTTCAGGTCTGAAGTCACTTTGCGAGGCTTACATAATAGAAACCACCCAAAAATGACCCCATTCTATAAACTACACCCCTCAAGGTATTCAAAACTGATTTTACAAACTTTGTTAACCCTTTAGGTGTTCCACAAGAATTAATGGAAAATAGAGATACAATTTCAAAATTTCAGTTTTTTGGCAGATTTTCCATTTTAATAATTTTTTTACAGTTACAAAGCAAGGGTTAACAGCCAAACCAAACTCAATATTTATGGCACAGATTCTGTAGTTTACAGAAACACCCCATATGTGGTCGTAAACCGCTGTACGGGCACACGGCAGGGCGCAGAAGGAAAGGAATGCCATACGGTTTTTGGAAGGCAGATTTTGCTGGACTGTTTTTTTTGGCACCATGTCCCATTTGAAGCCCCCCTGATGCACTCCTAGAGTAGAAACTCCAAAAAATTGGCCCCATTTTAGAAACTACGGGATAGGGTGGCAGTATTGTTGGTACTAGTTTAGGGTACATATGATTTTTGGTTACTCTATATTACACTTTTTGTGAGGCAAGATAACAAGAAATAGCTGTTTTGGCACCGTTTTTATTTTTGGTTATTTACAACATTCATCTGACAGGTTAGATCATGTGATATTTTTATAGACCAGGTTGTCACGGATGCGGCGATACCTAATATGTATACTTTTTTTTATTTATGTAAGTTTTACACAATGATTTCTTTTTTGAAGCAAAAAAAATCATGTTTTAGTGTTTCCATAGTCTGAGAGCCATAATTTTTTCAGTTTTTGGGTGATTACCTTGGGTAGGGTATGATTTTTGCGGGATGAGATAACGGTTTTATTGGCACTATTTGGGGTGCGTGTGACTTTTTTATTGCTTGCTATTACACTTTTTGTGATGTAAGGTGACAAAAAATGGTTTATTTATGTAAGTTTGACACAATAACAGCTTTTTTAAAACAAAAAAAATGATGTTTTAGTGTCTCCATATTCTGAGCCATAGGTTTTTATTTTTTGGGTGATTGTCTCAGGTACGGGCTCATTTTTTGCAGGATGAGGTGACGATTAGATTGGTACTATTTTGGTGGGCAAACTCCTTTTTGATCGCTTGCTGTTGTACTTTTTGTGATGTAAGGTGACAAAAAATGGTTTATTTAGCACAGTTTTTATTTTTTATTTTTTACGGTGTTTATCTGAGGGGTTAGGTCATGTGTAGGGATGAGCGAACCCGAACTGTATAGTTCGGGTTCGTACCGAATTTTGGGGTGTCTGTGACACAGACCCGAACCCGAACATTTTCATAAAAGTCCGGGTTTGGGTTCGGTGTTCGGCGCTTTCTTGGCGCTTTTTGAAAGGCTGCAAAGCAGCCAATCAACAAGCGTTATACTACTTTCCCCAAGAGGCCATCACAGCCTTGCCTACTATTGGCATGGCTGTGATTGGCCAGTGCAGCATGTGACCCAGCCTCTATATAAGCTTGGGTCACGTAGCGCTGCACGTCACTCTGCTGATTGAAGCATAGGGAGAGGTTGCTGCTGCGACGTTAGGGCGAGATTAGGCAGATTAACTCCTCCAAAAGACTTCATTCTGTGATCGATCTGCAGCTGTGGATCATTGAAGTGCTAATATCGACTTGCTCACTTTTTTCAGGCTGCCCAGAGCGTTTTTAGATCACTTTTTTCTGGGGTGATCGGCGGCCATTTTGTGGCTTGTGGTGCGCCAGCACAAGCTATCACCAAGTGTATTTAACCATCAATAGTGTGGTTATTTTGTGCTATATCCTACATCAGCTGCAGGCTGAGCCTGTGTCACCGAAGTGCATTTAACCATCAACAGTCTGGTTATTTTTTGGCCATATACTACATCAGCTGCAGGCTGAGCCTGTGTCACCGAAGTGCATTTAACCATCAACAGTCTGGTTATTTTTTGGCCATATACTACATCTGGTGCAGGCTGAGCCTGTGTCACCCAAGTGCATTTAACCATCAATAGTGTGGTTATTTTTTGGCCATATACTACATCAGGGGCAAGTTGAGCCTGTCACCCAGCGCTTAAAAAATAGACCTGACATTTCTATTCAACCAAATCTGTACTGTTTTAGCTGGTCAAGTTATTTGTATTGACCGTAAAAGCACATTTTTTGTTCTGGGTTGAAAAACTATTCCCAAATTTGCCATTCTTAAAATAACTAGTTTCTGCTATATGAGGCCTACTTAAAATCTATCCCAAAAAGGATATCTTACATATTAGGTGCTGATAGTGTCATTCAGAAAAACCTAAGACACACTTGCTACCGTGCAGATAGAAGTCTAATTCTGTGATTAAACCTATACCTGTCACACAGCGCAAAAAAAAAACAGGCCTCACATTTCTATTCAACCAAATCTGTACTGTTTTAGCTGGTCAAGTTATTTGTATTGACCGTAAAAGCACATTTTTTGTTCTGGGTTGAAAAACTATTCCCAAATTTGCCATTCTCAGAATAACTAGTTTCTGCTATTTGAGGCCTACTTGAAATCTATCCCAAAAAGGATATCTTACATTGAAGGTGCTGATAGTGTCATTCAGAAAAACCTAAGACACACTTGCTACCGTGCAGATAGAAGTCTAATTCTGTGATTAAACCTATACCTGTCACACAGCGCAAAAAAAAAACAGGCCTCACATTTCTATTCAACCAAATCTGTACTGTTTTAGCTGGTCAAGTTATTTGTATTGACCGTAAAAGCACATTTTTGTTCTGGGTTGAAAAACTATTCCCAAATTTGCCATTCTCAGAATAACTAGTTTCTGCTATTTGAGGCCTACTTGAAATCTATCCCAAAAAGGATATCTTACATTGAAGGTGCTGATAGTGTCATTCAGAAAAACCTAAGACACACTTGCTACCGTGCAGATAGAAGTCTAATTCTGTGATTAAACCTATACCTGTCACACAGCGCAAAAAAAAAACAGGCCTCACATTTCTATTCAACCAAATCTGTACTGTTTTAGCTGGTCAAGTTATTTGTATTGACCGTAAAAGCACATTTTTTGTTCTGGGTTGAAAAACTATTCCCAAATTTGCAATTCTCAGAATAACTAGTTTCTGCTATATGAGGCCTACTTGAAATCTATCCCAAAAAGGATATCTTACATTGAAGGTGCTGATAGTGTCATTCAGAAAAACCTAAGACACACTTGCTACCGTGCAGATAGAAGTCTAATTCTGTGATTAAACCTATACCTGTCACACAGCGCAAAAAAAAACAGGCCTCACATTTCTATTCAACCAAATCTGTACTGTTTTAGCTGGTCAAGTTATTTGTAGTGACCGTAAAAGCACATTTTTTGTTCTGGGTTGAAAAACTATTCTCAAATTTGCCATTCTCAGAATAACTAGTTTCTGCTATATGAGGCCTACTTGAAATCTATCCCAAAAAGGATATCTTACATATTAGGTGCTGATAGTGTCATTCAGAAAAACCTAAGACACACTTGCTACCTTGCAGATAGAAGTCTAATTCTGTGATTAAACCTATACCTGTCACACAGCGCAAAAAAAAACAGGCCTCACATTTCTATTCAACCAAATCTGTACTGTTTTAGCTGGTCAAGTTATTTGTATTGACCGTAAAAGCACATTTTTTGTTCTGGGTTGAAAAACTATTCCCAAATTTGCCATTCTCAGAATAACTAGTTTCTGCTATATGAGGCCTACTTGAAATCTATCACAAAAAGGATATCTTACATATTAGGTGCTGATAGTGTCATTCAGAAAAACCTAAGACACACTTGCTACCGTGCAGATAGAAGTCTAATTCTGTGATTAAACCTATACCTGTCACACAGCGCAAAAAAAAACAGGCCTCACATTTCTATTCAACCAAATCTGTACTGTTTTAGCTGGTCAAGTTATTTGTAGTGACCGTAAAAGCACATTTTTTGTTCTGGGTTGAAAAACTATTCCCAAATTTGCCATTCTCAAAATTGTGGTGAACGGGAACAATGAGGAAAACATCTAATAAGGGACGCGTACGCGGACGTGGACATGGTCGTGGTGGTGTTAGTGGACCCTCTGGTGCTGGGAGAGGACATGGTCGTTCTGCCACAGCCACACGTCCTAGTGAACCAACTACCTCAGGTCCCAGTAGCCAGCAGAATTTACAGCGATATTTGGTGGGGCCCAATGCCGTTCTAAGGATGGTAAGGCCTGAGCAGGTACAGGCATTAGTCAATTGGGTGGCCGACAGTGGATCCAGCACGTTCACATTATCTCCCACCCAGTCTTCTGCAGAAAGCGCACAGATGGCGCCTGAAAACCAAGCCCATCGGTCTGTCACATCACCCCCATGCATATCAGGGAAACTGTCTGAGCCTCAAGTTATGCAGCAGTCTCTTATGCTGTTTGAAGACTCTGCTGCCAGGGTTTCCCAAGGGCATCCACCTAGCCCTTCCCCAGGGGTGGAAGAGATAGAATGCACTAACGCACAACCACTTATTTTTCCTGATGATGAGGACATGGGAATACCACCTCAGCACGTCTCTGATGATGACGAAACACAGGTGCAAACTGCTGCGTCTTTCTGCAGTGTGCAGACTGAACAGGAGGTCAGGGATCAAGACTGGGTGGAAGACGATGCAGGGGACGATGAGGTCCTAGACCCCACATGGAATGAAGGTCGTGCCACTGACTTTCACAGTTCGGAGGAAGAGGCAGTGGTGAGACTGAGCCAACAGCATAGCAAAAGAGGGAGCAGTGGGCAAAATCAGAACACCCGCCGCCAAGAGACTCCGCCTGCTACTGACCGCCACCATCTGGGACCGAGCACCCCAAAGGCAGCTTCAAGGAGTTCCCTGGCATGGCACTTCTTCAAACAATGTGCTGACGACAAGACCCGAGTGGTTTGCACGCTGTGCCATCAGAGCCTGAAGCGAGGCATTAACGTTCTGAACCTTAGCACAACCTGCATTACCAGGCACCTGCATGCAAAGCATGAACTGCAGTGGAGTAAACACCTTAAAAACAAGGAAGTCACTCAGGCTCCCCCTGCTACCTCTTCTGCTGCCGCCGCCTCGGCCTCTTCTGCTGCTGCCGCCGCCTCGGCCTCTGCTGCTGCTGCCGCCGCCTCGGCCTCTTCCTCCGCCTCTGGAGGAACGTTGGCACCTGCCGCCCAGCAAACATGGGATGTACCACCAACACCACCACCTGCGTCACCAAGCATCTCTACCATATCACACGGCAGCGTTCAGCTCTCCATCTCACAAACATTTGAGAGAAAGCGTAAATTCCCACCTAGCCACCCTCGATCCCTGGCCCTGAATGCCAGCATTTCTAAACTACTGGCCTATGAAATGCTGTCATTTAGGCTGGTGGACACACACAGCTTCAAACAGCTCATGTCGCTTGCTGTCCCACAGTATGTTGTTCCCAGCCGCCACTACTTCTCCAAGAGAGCCGTGCCTTCCCTGCACAACCAAGTGTCCGATAAAATCAAGTGTGCACTGCGCAACGCCATCTGTGGCAAGGTCCACCTAACCACAGATACGTGGACCAGTAAGCACGGCCAGGGACGCTATATCTCCCTAACTGCACACTGGGTAAATGTAGTGGCGGCTGGGCCCCAGGCGGAGAGCTGTTTGGCACACGTCCTTCCACCGCCAAGGATCGCAGGGCAACATTCTTTGCCTCCTGTCTCCTCCTCCTCCTACTCAGCTTCCTCCTCCTCTTCTTCCACCTGCTCATCCAGTCAGCCACACACCTTCACCACCAACTTCAGCACAGCCCGGTGTAAACGTCAGCAGGCCGTTCTGAAACTCATATGTTTGGGGGACAGGCCCCACACCGCACAGGAGTTGTGGGGGGGTATAGAACAACAGACCGACGAGTGGTTGCTGCCGGTGAGCCTCAAGCCCGGCCTGGTGGTGTGCGATAATGGGCGAAATCTCGTTGCAGCTCTGGGACTAGCCGGTTTGACGCACATCCCTTGCCTGGCGCATGTGCTGAATTTGGTGTTGCAGAAGTTCATTCGCAACTACCCCGACATGTCAGAGCTGCTGCATAAAGTGCGGGCCGTCTGTTCGCGTAACTTCGGCCTTCCCGCTCACCGCCTCATATGCGACGTACCCACCAGGTGGAACTCCACCTTGCATATGCTGGACAGACTGTGCGAGCAGCAGCAGGCCATAGTGGAGTTTCAGCTGCAGCACGCACGGGTCAGTCGCACTGCGGATCAGCCCCACTTCACCACCAATGACTGGGCCTCCATGCGAGACCTGTGTGCCCTGTTGCGCTGTTTCGAGTACTCCACCAACATGGCCAGTGGCGATGACGCCGTTATCAGCGTTACAATACCACTTCTATGTCTCCTTGAGAAAACACTTAGGGCGATGATGGAAGAGGAGGTGGCCCAGGAGGAAGAGGAGGAAGAGGGGTCATTTTTAGCACTTTCAGGCCAGTCTCTTCGAAGTGACTCAGAGGGAGGTTTTTTGCAACACCAGAGGCCAGGTACAAATGTGGCCAGACAGGGCCCACTACTGGAGGACGAGGAGGACGAGGATGAGGAGGAGGTGGAGGAGGATGAGGATGAAGCATGTTCACAGCGGGGTGGCACCCAAAGCAGCTCGAGCCCATCACTGGTGCGTGGCTGGGGGGAAACACAGGACGATGACGATACGCCTCCCACAGAGGACAGCTTGTCCATACCTCTGGGCAGCCTGGCACACATGAGCGACTACATGCTGCAGTGCCTGCGCAACGACAGCAGAGTTGCCCACATTTTAACGTGTGCGGACTACTGGGTTGCCACCCTGCTGGATCCCCGGTACAAAGACAATGTGCCCACCTTACTTCCTACACTGGAGCGTGATAGGAAGATGCGCGAGTACAAGCGCACGTTGGTACACGCGCTACTGAGAGCATTCCCAAATGTCACAGGGGAACCAGTGGAAGCCCAAGGCGAAGGCAGAGGAGGAGCAAGAGGTCGCCAACGCAGCTGTGTCACGGCCAGCTCCTCTGAGGGCAGGGTTAGCATGGCAGAGAAGTGGAAAAGTTTTGTCAATACGCCACAGCTAACTGCACCACCACCTGATACGGAACGTGTTAGCAGGAGGCAACATTTCACTAACATGGTGGAACAGTACCTGTGCACACCCCTCCACGTACTGACTGATTGTTCGGCCCCATTCAACTTCTGGGTCTCCAAATTGTCCATGTGGCCAGAGCTAGCCTTTTATGCCTTGGAGGTGCTGGCCTGCCCAGCGGCCAGCGTTTTGTCTGAACGTGTATTCAGCACGGCAGGGGGCGTCATTACAGACAAACGCAGCCGCCTGTCTACAGCCAATGTGGACAAGCTGACGTTCATAAAAATGAACCAGGCATGGATCCCACAGGACCTGTCCATCCCTTGTGCAGATTAGATATTAACTACCTCCCCTTAACAATATATTATTCTACTCCAGGGCACTTCCTCATTCAATACTATTTTTATTTTCATTTTACCATTATATTGCGGGGCAACCCAAAGTTGAATGAACCTCTCCTCTGTCTGGGTGCCGGGGCCTAAATGTGTGACAGTGGCCTGTTCCAGTGGTGGGTGACGTGAAGCCTGATTCTCTGATATGACATGAAGACTGATTCTGCGCTGACATAAGGCCAGATTCTCTGTTACGGGACCTCTCTCCTCTGCCTGGGTGCCTGGGCCTAAATATGTGACAGTGGCCTGTTCCAGTGGTGGGTGACGTGAAGCCTGATTCTCTGCTATGACATGAAGACTGATTCTGCGCTGACATAAGGCCAGATTCTCAGTTACGGGACCTCTCTCCTCTGTCTGGGTGCCGGGGCCTAAATGTGTGACAGTGGCCTGTTCCAGTGGTGGGTGACGTGAAGCCTGATTCTCTGCTATGACATGAAGACAGATTCTGTGCTGACATAAGGCCAGATTCTCTGTTACGGGACCTCTCTCCTCTGCCTGGGTGCCGGGGCCTAAATGTGTGACAGTGGCCTGTTCCAGTGGTGAGTGACGTGAAGCCTGATTCTCTGCTATGACATGAAGACTGATTCTGCGCTGACATAAGGCCAGATTCTCTGTTACGGGACCTATCTCCTCTGTCTGGGTGCCGGGCCTAAATGTGTGACAGTGGCCTGTTCCAGTGGTGGGTGACGTGAAGCCTGATTCTCTGCTATGACATGAAGACAGATTCTGTGCTGACATAAGGCCAGATTCTCTGTTACGGGACCTCTCTCCTCTGTCTGGGTGCCGGGGCCTAAATGTGTGACAGTGGCCTGTTCCAGTGGTGGGTGACGTGAAGCCTGATTCTCTGCTATGACATGAAGACTGATTCTGCGCTGACATAAGGCCAGATTCTCTGTTACGGGACCTCTCTCCTCTGTCTGGGTGCCGAGGCCTAAATGTGTGACAGTGGCCTGTTCCAGTGGTGGGTGACGTGAAGCCTGATTCTCTGCTATGACATGAAGACAGATTCTGTGCTGACATAAGGCCAGATTCTCTGTTACAGGACCTCTCTCCTCTGCCTGGGTGCCTGGGCCTAAATATGTGACAGTGGCCTGTTCCAGTGGTGGGTGACGTGATGCCTGATTCTCTGCTATGACATGAAGACTGATTCTGCGCTGACATAAGGCCAGATTCTCTGTTACGGGACCTCTCTCCTCTGTCTGGGTGCCGGGGCCTAAATATGTGACAGTGGCCTGTTCCAGTGGTGGGTGACGTGAAGCCTGATTCTCTGCTATGACATGAAGACTGATTCTGTGCTGACATAAGGCCAGATTCTCTGTTACGGGACCTCTCTCCTCTGTCTGGGTGCCGGGGCCTAAATATGTGACAGTGGCCTGTTCCAGTGGTGGGTGACGTGAAGCCTAATTCTCTGCTATGACATGAAGACAGATTCTGTGCTGACATAAGGCCAGATTCTCTGTTACGGGACCTCTCTCCTCTGTCTGGGTGCCTGGGCCTAAATATGTGACAGTGGCCTGTTC
Organism: Bufo bufo; assembly: GCF_905171765.1. Classification (NCBI taxonomy): domain Eukaryota; kingdom Metazoa; phylum Chordata; class Amphibia; order Anura; family Bufonidae; genus Bufo; species Bufo bufo. The sequence goes on from NC_053393.1 coordinate 209,512,568, forward strand.
CGGTGGGTGGGTGACGTGAAGCCTGATTCTCTGCTATGACATGAAGACAGATTCTGTGCTGACATAAGGCCAGATTCTCTGTTACGGGACCTCTCTCCTCTGTCTGGGTGTCGGGGCCTAAATATGTGACAGTGGCCTGTTCCAGTGGTGGGTGACGTGATGCCTGATTCTCTGCTATGACATGAAGACAGATTCTGTGCTGACATAAGGCCAGATTCTCTGTTACGCGACCTCTCTCCTCTGTCTGGGTGCCGGGGCCTAAATATGTGACAGTGGCCTGTTCCAGTGGTGGGTGACGTGAAGCCTGATTCTCTGCTATGACATGAAGACTGATTCTGCGCTGACATGAAGCCAGATTCTCTGCTATGGCTTGAAGAGACTGATTCTCTACTGACATGAAGCCAGATTCTTTGCTATGTCATGAAGAGACTGATTCTCTGCTGACGTGAAGCCAGATTCTCTGCTATGGGACCTCTGTCCAATTGATATTGGTTCATTTTTTTTATTTTTATTTTAATTCATTTCCCTATCCACATTTGTTTGCAGGGGATTTACCTACATGTTGCTGCCTTTTGCAGCCCTCTAGCTTTTACAGCCTTTTTAGTGCCCAAAAGTTCGGGTCCCCATTGACTTCAATGGGGTTCGGGTTCGGTACGAAGTTCGGTTCGGGTTCGGATCCCGAACCCGAACATTTCCGGGAAGTTCGGCCGAACTTCTCGAACCCGAACATCCAGGTGTTTGCTCAACTCTATTCATGTGATATCTTTATAGAGCTGGTCGATACGGACGCAGCGATACCTAATATGTATACTTTCCCCCCCCCTCCTATTTTTTAACAATTTTTTTTTACTTTATTTGGGGAAAATGACGTTTTTGTTTTATTTTTACTTGAAACTTTTAATTTTTTTGGGGGGGAAACTTTATTTTTTCAACTTTTTTTTCACTTTATTTTTTGTCCCACTTTGGGACTTGAACTTTTGTGGGTCTAATCCTTTATAATGCATTCCAATATATTCCAATGGAACAGATGATTTTTAAAAATTTCGGTCCCTGTCACCTATGCAGAACAGGGGTTTATTCACGGCAAAAATGGTAAAATGTCACCCAAGAATATAACAGAAAAATTTGTTAAATTTATGAACCTGTATACTAGGTAGAGCAGGGGTATATCACAGCCAAAAATTGGTGAATTTCACCCGAATATGTAACGGACAAATTAGTGAAATTTGTTTACCAGTCTACTAGGTAGAGCAGGGGTATATCACAGCCAAAACTGGTTAATTTCACCCGAAAATGTAACAGACAAATTAGTGAAATGACATAAAATAAAATACGTACAAATAAAAAAAAATAATCTTGATGTATGAGGTGGAAGTTCATATGGAGTAGGAGGTTGAGGAGGCGGTGGACGTAGCGGTGTAGGCGGTAGCGGCGGTGGAGGAGGACGAGGTAGCCAACACTAGTATTTTGTTTTAATTTTATTTATTTTTTTTAGATTAGGGTACACCCCAAAAGAGTGGGAAATATCAAAAATACAACAATGAGAAATTGCACTGTAGTATAACAATGGCTGGGTAAGGCCGGTATACATGTCTATTCTGCACAAGGTACGGACAAGTCCTGTGGGATCCATGCCTGGTTCATTTTAATGAACGTGAGCTTGTCCACATTGGCTGTGGACAGGCGGCTGCGCTTGTCTGTGATAACGCCACCTGCCATGCTTAGCACACGTTCAGATAATACACTGGCTGCAGGGCAGGCCAGCACCTCCAAGGCGTAAAGAGCAAGCTCAGGCCATGTGCCCAATTTTGAAACCCAGAAGTTGAAGGGAGCAGACCCGTCATTCAGGACGTGTAGGCGTGTGCACACATACTGCTCCACTATGTTACTGAAATATCAGCTGGTGGTGCTGGTTGTTGTGGCGTGCTGACAAAGTTTTTTCACATTTTGGTCATGCTAACCCAGCATCCTGAGGTGCTGGCGGTGCCCCAGCTGCATTGGCGACCTCTTCCTCCTCCTCTGCCTTCGCCTTGTGCTTCCACTGTGCCCCGCTGTCAGGTGGGAATGCCGTCAGCAGCGCGTCTACCAGCGTGCGCTTGTACTCGCGTATCTTACGATCACGCTCCAGTGACGGAATTAAGGACTTTACGTTGTCCTTGTAACGGAGATCCAGCAGCGTGTCCACCAAGTAATCAGCACAAGTTAGAATGTAGGCAACTCGGCGGTCGTTGCGGAGACACTGCAGCATGTAATTGCTCATGTGTGTCAGGCTGCCCAGAGGCAATGACAAGCTGTCCTCTGTGGGTGGTGTATTATCTGTTTCCTCTGTATCCCCCCAGCCACGCACCATTAATGGCCATAAGCTGGTTTGGGTGTTACCCTGTTGTGAACACGGTTCCTCCTCCTCCATCTCCTCATCCTCATCCTCCACCTCATCATCCTCCAGAACTGTTCCCTGGCTGAGCAATTGTGTACCTGGCGTTTGTGGGTGCAGGAACCCACCCTCGGAGCCATTAGTGAATGACTGGCCGGAAACCCTATGAAATAATCCCTCTTCCTCCTCCTCCTCCTGTGCCACATCCTCTTCCATCATTGCCAGAAGCATTTTTTCAAGGAGGCATAGAAGTGGGATAGTAACGCTGAGAACACTGGCCATGTTGGTGGAGTACTCGAAACAGAGCAACAAGGAACACAGGTCTCGCATTGAGGCCCAGTCATTGGTGGTGAAGTGGTGCTGTTCCGCAGAGCGACTCACCCGTGCGTGCCTCAGCTGAAACTCCACTATCGCCTGCTGCTGCTCGCACAGTCTGGCCAGCATGTGCAAGGTGGAGTTCCACCTTGTGGGCACGTCGCATATAAGGTGGTGAGCGGGAAGGCCAAAGGTACGCTGCAGCGCTGACAGGCGAGCAGCAGCAGGATGAGAATGCCAAAAGCGCTCACAGACGGCCCGCACTTTCTGCAGCATCTCCAACATATCGGGGTAATTTTTAAGGAACCTCTGCACCACCAAATTCAGCACATGCGCCAGGCAAGGGATGTGCGTCAAACCGCCAAGTCCCAGAGCTGCTACGAGATTTCTCCATTTATCGCACACCACCGGGCCGGGCTTGAGGCTCACTGGCACCAACCACTCATCGGTCTGTTGTTCAAGGCCTGTCCACAGCTCCTGCATGGTGTGGGGATTGTCCCCCAAACAGATAAGTTTTAAAACTGCCTGCTGTCGTTTACCCCTGGCTGTGCTGAAGTTGGTGGTGAAGGTGTTACGCTGACCGGATAAGGAGGCGGTAGAGGATAAGGAAGCGGAGTAGAAAGCAACAGGAGGCAAACTGAAGCGCCATGCAATCCTCGGTGGGTGAAGGACATGCGCCAAACTGCTATTTACCCAGTGTGCTGTTAGGGAGATATAATGTCCCTGACCGTGCTTACTGGTCCACGTATCCGTAGTTAGGTGGACCTTGCCACAGATGGCGTTGCGCAGTGCACATCTGATTTTGTCCCCCACTTGGTTGTGCAGGGAAGGGGTGGCTCAGCTGGAAAAGTAGTGGCGGCTGGGCACGACGTACTGTGGGACAGCCACCGCCATAAGGCTTTTAAAACTCTCCGTCTCCACCAGACTTAATGACAGCATTTCAAAGGCCAGTAATTTTGAAATGCTGGCATTCAGGGCCAAGGATCGCTGGTGGGTAGGGGGGTACTTCCTCTTCCGCTCCAGTGCTTGGGAGATAGAGAGCTGAACGCTTCCGTGGGACATTGTGGAGATGCTTGGTGACCCAGGTGGTAGTGTTGCTGGCAGATCATCTGTTTGCGGGGTGGCAGGTGCCACTGTCACTCCAGAGGTGGATGAAGAGGCCGAGACTGCAGCAGAAGAGGAAGCAGGAGGAGCCAGAGACCTTTCTTGGTTTTTGAGGTGTCTACTCCACTGCAGCTCTTGCTTTGCACTTAGATGCCTGGTCATGCAGGTTGTGCTCAGGTTGAGAACGTTTATGCCTCGCTTCAGGCTCTGATTGCACAGCGTGCAAACCACTAGTGTCTTGTCGTCAGCACATTGTCTGAAGAACTGCCACGCCAGGGAACGCCTTGGAGCTGGCTTTGGTGTGCTCGGTGTCTTGCTGCGTTGGGCAGTAGCAGGCATACTGTCTAGGGGACGGCAGCTCCGCTTTTGCACCCTGCTCCCTCTTCTGCTGTGTTGGTGGCTCTGTGCAACCACCGCCTCTTCCTTCAAACTACACAGGTCACTCGCATGACCTTGATTCCATGTGGCGTTGAGGACCTCATCGTCCTTCACATCATCTTCCACCCAGTCTTCACCCCTGCCCTCCTTGTTGGTCTGCACTCTTTCAAAAGCCATAGCAATTGGCACCTGTGTTTTGTCATCATCCGAGACGTGCTACGGTGGTCCTCCCATGTACTCATCTTGAAACATAAGTGGTTGGGCATCGGTGCACTTAATCTCTTCCACTTCTGGGGCAGGGCTATGTGGATGGCCCTGGCAAACTCCGCTCTAATGCCACACTACTTGCTGGGCAGGACAGCTTTAATGGGGCAAACTCTGCTAGTTGCGGCCACAAATCCAGTTTGGCTGTCCAGTAGTCAGATCTTCAATGTGGGGTGGCAGGGTACTGTCCAAGTATGCCACCACCTGCTGGTTGAGGTCCTGCTCTAGGTCTAGCTGCTGCTGCTGGTGAGTATTTTCTTCACTAGGTGGGTGAAGAAAGCTGCTCATTAGCGGCTCTAGACTCAAGTTGCTGCTGATGGAGTTGGAACTGCTCCTACCCCCCCCCCCCCACCCTGCCACAGCAGCCATGGCAGAGGAACATGAGCGCAGCCCCGGTCAGACCTGCGAGAGGATGGACGATGGCGCAGATAGTCAGCGGCCAACTTATTACATAGGATGTCTCTGATAAATATACCCGGGGCTGCTTACATTTGCTCTACTGCTCCAAATTAATAGTAACCCAAGGGTTTTACGTGCACGGAAGAAAATAACTATGACGCACACACTGGGGTCAAAGCAAATTCTTGTTTATTACAGGAAGTACAACTGTTTATATAGACATCAGAGAGGCATGTGGCATTGTTACATTGGCTGAAATATAAAAATAAGACAAGAGATAACACTTGGTATCTGCCCATTGTGCATTGTTTTACTAACTGTGGTATGTGAACTATGTAAATATCTAACTACAGGCGCCATCTTGTAATGGAGTTCTCTAACAGCAGAAAAAGCATATATGACATAGCAAGGAGGCGTGTTTTCTTAGGTAGGATGGAACCTACAGTACAGACCAAAAGTTTGGACACACCTTCTCATTCAAAGAGTTTTCTTTATTTTCATGACTATGAAGGCATCAAAACTATGAATTAACACATGTGGAATTATATACATAACAAACAAGTGTGAAACAACTGAAAATATGTCATATTCTAGGTTCTTCAAAGTAGCCACCTTTTGCTTTGATTACTGCTTTGCACACTCTTGGCATTCTCTTGATGAGCTTCAAGAGGTAGTCCCCTGAAATGGTCTTCCGACAGTCTTGAAGGAGTTCCCAGAGATGCTTAGCACTTGTTGGCCCTTTTGCCTTCACTCTGCGGTCCAGCTCACCCCAAACCATCTCGATTGGGTTCAGGTCCGGTGACTGTGGAGGCCAGGTCATCTGGCGCAGCACCCCATCACTCTCCTTCATGGTCAAATAGCCCTTACTTTCAAAGTTTTCCCAATTTTTTGGCTGACTGACTGACCTTCATTTCTTAAAGTAATGATGGCCACTCGTTTTTCTTTACTTAGCTGCTTTTTTCTTGCCATAATACAAATTCTAACAGCCTATTCAGTAGGACTATCAGCTGTGTATCCACCTGACTTCTCCTCAACGCAACTGATGGTCCCAACCCCATTTATAAGGCAAGAAATCCCACTTATTAAACCTGACAGAGCACACCTGTGAAGTGAAAACCATTTCAGGGGACTACCTCTTGAAGCTCATCAAGAGAATGCCAAGAGTGTGCAAAGCAGTAATCAAAGCAAAAGATGGCTACTTTGAAGAACCTAGAATATGACATATTTTCAGTTGTTTCACACTTGTTTGTTATGTATATAATTCCACATGTGTTAATTCATAGTTTTGATGCCTTCAGTGTGAATCTACAATTTTCATAGTCATGAAAATAAAGAAAACTCTTTGAATGAGAAGGTGTGTCCAAACTTTTGGTCGGTACTGTATGTGCTCTGGAGAAGATAAGGTGTTGTCTGAGAGCTAAAGTATGTGGGAGCTTTCTTAGCCGAATTCAAATAATGTAGTCCACATCTCTATCAGTCCACCCTTGGACCTCATTCTTTCCCTAACAAAAGCCTAGCACATCTGTCCCCATGCTTCGAATACTCTTCGCCAGCTTCCATGACAACCTAGCCTAGTGTATAGCTTCCCATGACACTGGACTTAGCATGGGAAATTCAGATGTCAGTCCCTATGGTAGATGATCTCCAGGTGGCGTCGTAAGCAGGGGGGGAACCAACAGAACGAAGTGAACTGTGGCGAAACCAACCTCGCCACTGGGTTTTGGAGAGGCCTGTTTATCAGCCTCTTGCCTCAGGATTATGGCCCATACTAACTTTTAAACCCCTGAACCTATTCAAGTGAATTTTGGATAGGTTTGTCCCCAAGTTATACTGTTTAAATTGATGTAAGTTATATGTATGGCCAATGTAAACTCACAAAGTTGTAACAATTTATAATAAGTGTAACTTGTCAGCTTGGGAGGAATATGCTGGGTGTGTTTCTATTGTGCCATTGTCCCATTGTGTGTTTAAATGGTGATGTCTGTCCTGTTGTCTGCACATGTGTATTGGTGATTTATCTTTGTCTTGAGAGATAATTGGATTACGCCTCGGGTGTCTCCAGGGCAGAGAGGAGGAAACCATGATGCATTGTGGGGATGTATTGTCTCTGTGTATCCTACAGTGCTGTATATCTGTCCTATGTCAGTCTTCATTCTGGTCCCCTAGGGGCGTGTACACTAGATGGGCTTGGTTGTTTTTTTTACCTCCCTGTGGCGGACCTGTATTTGCAAACAACTAATAAAAACCAGGCTGGGTGTGCTAGCACCTCAGACCACTGCTTGACCCTCAACACGGAGCCTTGTCTCGTTATTGGGGGGATCCGCTGTATGCTGTTAGAGACTGATTGCTAGGAGTGTAAGCTGATTCCTGTTCGTCTGCTAGCAGCTATTCGTGAGGTTCCAGTTTGGAGTGCTACTTTGTATCCAGTTCGGGAGTTTGGTGTTCTGCAGTAGCTGGGCCTGTCTCTCAGAAAGGGGCACATCGCCTAAACGGATTTTAACCCCTTGTCTGCTGAAACGGTCTGTTACATGGACCTTGTCTCCTATCCTCACAGAGGTCTCCCATCCTTAATGGAGGTCTCCCATGAGCATCTTCGGGGTAGCCTCATCTACGACTTTGAACAAAAACCTCCTAATGTAGGGGATGACACAACAAACAATTAACGCAAATAGCAGAATTAAAGATAAAATTCAGGAATAGGAAGTAAGTCCTTTTAGGGCATTCATGGCCTGGTCATTGATTAGTGTGAACATAAGAACTATCAATACTGGGAGTCTTTGGGCTATATTATTAATGGTTCACTGGGCTAGAAGTGTAACAACTTTGTTCTTCCTTTTGCACACCTCTTCCCCAGCCCAGAAACCTATTTTTACTATCTCAATAAGAATCCATATTCCTTTAGTCAGGATCAGCAGTCACACAAGGGGGAACAAGAAACATCTTTTCAAGTCTCCCTCAATACTTTCTTGAAATGACTCGAATTAGGCTTTCCTTCAAGCTTCACTGATGTACTTGTGGTCAAGAACATATAAAAATGGACCATCAAACCAGAATTTGAGGACAGGACTTTTCTAACGTGTCTTTTTACCACCACCCAATGTCCAGACACAAGTGGGTCGGTTCCTGGTGCTTTATCAACATCTGGAAGTGAAGCAAAAACTCAAGAATGTATTTTAGTCAAATGCTTGTGCAAACTGATCACATAATCTGTCAGACAACCATGTTGCATCTGGAGCCACTGTGGGAAAAACAATCCTGTCCTAGGGCCTGACCCACTAAGGACCTTATAGGGACTAAGGCCTGTCTCATAGTTAGGGGTATACCTTACTGAAAATACGGCTACCAGCAGATACTCTGTTTATGGCTTACCAGTCTCTGCCATGGCTTTTTTAATCTTTACCTTTAGTGTCCCGTTCAGTTCCTTTTTTCCCTACTTTACCACTGCTTTGTGGATGGTACAAAGCATGTAAGGCCTGTTCTACACCCAAAACCTTCATCATCTTCTGCATCACTTCACCTGTGAAGTGAACACCTGTGTCACTTTCAATGGTCTCAGGTACCCCATACCTGCATACAACTTCGGCCATAATCTTCTTTGCTGTGGTCTTAGCTACCGGGTATGCTTCTGGCCAACCTGAAAACAAGTCATCACACACCAATACATACTCATACATGCCCACCTTGGGTAGTTGAAGGTAGCCTGCAAGCATTGAAACAGATACAAAGGGCAAGACGTGTGTTTCTGGGGTACCTTAACCACCTTGTCTTACGTTGTTCTGGGCAGAAATCATACATCCTTGAGTATATACACTCACCTAAAGAATTATTAGGAACACCTGTTCTATTTCTCATTAATGCAATTATCTAGTCAGCCAATCACATGGCAGTTGCTTCAATGCATTTAGGGGTGTGGTCCTGGTCAAGACAATCTCCTGAACTCCAAACTGAATGTCAGAATGGGAAAGAAAGGTGATTTAAGCAATTTTGAGCGTGGCATGGTTGTTGGTGCCAGACGGGCCGGTCTGAGTATTTCACAATCTGCTCAGTTACTGGGATTTTCACGCACAACCATTTCTAGAGTTTACAAAGAATGGTGTGAAAAGGGAAAAACATCCAGTATGCGGCAGTCCTGTGGGCAAAAATGCCTTGTGGATGCTAGAGGTCAGAGGAGAATGGGCCGACTGATTCAAGCTGATAGAAGAGCAACGTTGACTGAAATAACCACTCGTTACAAGCGAGGTATGCAGCAAAGCATTTGTGAAGCCACAACACGCACAACCTTGAGGCGGATGGGCTACAACAGCAGAAGACCCCACCGGGTACCACTCATCTCCACTACAATTTGCACGAGCTCACCAAAATTGGACTGTTGAAAACTGGAAAAATGTTGCCTGGTCTGATGAGTCTCGATTTCTGTTGAGAAATTCAAATGGTAGAGTCCGAATATGGCATAAACAGAATGAGAACATGTATCCATCATGCCTTGTTACCACTGTGCAGGCTGGTGGTGGTGGTGTAATGGTGTGGGGGATGTTTTCTGGGCACACTCTAGGCCCCTTAGTGCCAATTGGGCATCGTTTAAATGCCACGGGCTACCTGAGCATTGTTTCTGACCATGTCCATCCCTTCATGACCACTATGTACCATCCTCTGATGGCTACTTCCAGCAGGATAATGCACCATGTCACAAAACTCGAATCATTTCAAATTGGTTTCTTGAACATGACAATGAGTTCACTGTACTAAAATGGCCCCCACAGTCACCAGATCTCAATCCAATAGAGCATCTTTGGGATGTGGTGGAACGGGAGCTTCGTGCCCTGGATGTGCATCCCTCAAATCTCCATCAACTGCAAGATGCTATCCTATTAATATGGGCCAACATTTGTAAAGAATGCTATCACCACCTTGTGGAATCAATGCCACGTAGAATTAAGGCAGTTATGAAGGCAAAAGGGGGTCCAACACCGTATTAGTATGTTGTTCCTAATAATTCTTTAGGTGAGTGTATAACTGCTACAGTGCTAAACCCTGGGGCGTACCATGCGCTATGTACTACACACAGCAGCTTCTAACTGGTGCGTCACTCCATGGGTTGCCTGTGCCATGGTGGATTATAGGGACCTGTTAAGGCAGAGTTTCCCTTGGAACTGTGTTAGGCCTTCCTCATTCACAGTCCCCCCTTTTTACCTCCACTGGTCCCTTTCCTCCTTCTCGCCTGGTTCTGTAAGGTCTTAAGAACTTCCAGTGAGACAGGAGGAGTTATTTCAGGGACCTGAGCTGTATCCACTAAGGCAGGGGTCTGCCTAGGCAATTTGGCATCCATTATTGCCGCCTGATCTGCCTTGGCTTTTCCCTTTGCCTCCTCTGAGTCTGTTTTACAGTAACCTTTGTTTTTATCACCGCCACTCAAGTTGGCGACATGAGGGCTTCTATAAGAGATCTCACTGCTTCCCCATTTTGATGGGTTTACCTGAAGCCATCAGGAAGTCTCTGGCTTTCCAAAATTGGCCCATAGTCATGGGCTGTACCTGGGATCAGCGTAAATGTTGGCTGTTTTTCCATCTGCATATCTGCAAGCCATCTCCAGAGCCCTTATCTCTGTTTCTTGGGCAGATATGTGTGGTGGTAAGGACTCTGCTTTTTAGTGTCATGTTTAATCACCACTGCCCAACCTGTGTAGTAACTGCCATCCTGGCCATATCTCGATCCATCCACAAAGAGCACATGATCTGGATTATCTAATAGCTGATTTACCAAATCCCGCTGTCCCTTGTGACATTTATCTTCAAACAGTCATGAGCCTCTTCCTCTGGATCTGGAAGTCTGGAAGAAAAGTTGAAGTGCTCTAACTCTTCCCTCCCCCTGCGAGATCTGCGAGAGGATGGACGATGGCGCAGATAGGCAGCGGCCAACTTATTACATAGGATGTCTCTATAGTAGTTCAGTTTGTCCTCCCTCTCAACGGGTGTAAAAAAGGCCCCCATTGTGGGCTGGTAGCGAGGGTCCAACAAGGTGGAGAGCCATAAGTCATACCTCTGCCAAATGATGACAATTCGGCTGTCACTACGCAAGCAAGTGAGCATGCATCGGGCCATTTGTGCAAGTGACTCGGAGGGAATCCCTGCCTCCATCTCCACTGCATACTGCCACAGTGTGTCTGGGTCCTCTGCCTCGTTGTCACGGCCTATGGTGTGTTTTGTGACACTTTCCTTCACTTGCGGTTCCCCGTGGCAACGTGTGGTGTTGTGTGCATGTGGTGGCAGTGTCTTGGCCTTCTGGCTGTTTCCCAGGACATGGTTGCCTCGCATGCCGTTGCCGGCGGTAACAGGTGGAGGGTTATGTTTGTGTGTACACTTCCCCTTTAAGTGGCTTTCTTCCCTTGCCTGGTGTTGGAAGGGTTAATTCCCTTCCTAGTGAGTGAACACTGGGTGTGTCTGTGTGTGGGTGTGGCTACTTGGGCTATTTAGCTCCTGCTGGATGCCAGTAGCTGAGGGGTACTCCAGCCATGGTGTTTGCTGGAGTCACCCTCCTGGTCTCATATACCATCTGCCCAGTGAGGGCCACCCTTGTGGTCATAAGTAATGTTTAGACATAGATGTTCTTATCTTATTATATGTCTAGTGGTGTCTCTATGTTTATTGCAGCTTATGGTTTCTGGGTTCCTGTGTGCTTTGTGTATGTGCTGTGTCCTTTTGTGTTTGGTGTGGACATTAGCACTTGTGCACGGGTTCCAGTCTGTGTGTCAGTGGCAGGTAGGTGTGGTACTAGTTTCACTACCTGCCATTGCCATCTGCTGTATATGTTTCCCATTCTTTGCAGTTTGGCCAGTGAGACTCCTGTTCATCCGTGCCTAGGAGGAACAGGTCGTCTTACCCTGCTCCTAGTTCCAGGGCTATCCTGAGGGCTAGTAGGGACGCTAGGTTCCAGAGTATGAGCCCTCCTACCATCAGGGTTGGCTCATACAGCTAGGAGTCAGGGTCAGATTTAGGGATGCGTTAGGAGTTGACCTGCTCCCTGTTTCCTGTCCTGGCCCAGCAGCTACCCTTTATTATTGACACCGCACGCCTGAGGGTTTCCCCCACCCTCAGCCGTGACACTCGTCTTCCTCATAGCCCTGTAGCTCCTCTGGCTGCTCCTGCTCCTTCTCTCCTGTCACCTGTGTGTAAAAACCACCCATTTCGCTACACATTGCTTGTGCTCCAATGTCCTCCTTCTCCTCTTCCAGTTCAGCCCCCACAGGACTCATGTGGCCGTGAGATCTAAGCGCCACGTCTCCGGTCCCCTGACCAGCCAGATTTACCAGAATCTGTTCCAGGACATGTAGCAGTAGAATAACTTGTTCATCCCGTAGTCCTGGCGACTGACAAATAACGTGGCCTCCTCAAAGGGCAGGTGTCACGCATGAGCTGCCACTGGCTGACATTGAAGTTACACAGAGTACTCCTGTCCGCTTGGATCATCAAGAAATCGTTTATGGCCTTTCTCTGTTCGTATAGTCGGTCCCATATATGGAGGGTGGAATTCAAACAGGTGGAAATGTTGCATATCAGCCTATGTTGGCGGATGCCGTTCTGCCGTTGCAGCTCAAGGAGGGTTTGCTTTGCGGTGTACAACTGGCTGAAGTGCATGCAAAGTTTCCTGCCCATTTTTAGGATGTATTGCAGATGGGTGGAAGACTTCAGGAACCGCTTGACAACTAGATTGAACACGTGTGCCATGCAGGGCACATGGCTCAGCCCTCCTTGACGCAGCGCCGACACCATGTTCTTCCCGCTCTCGGTCACCATGGTTCTGCCACTCCCCTCATCATTACTTGCCCGCCTAGCGGAGAAAGAGGCGGATGTCTCCTCCATATCTTGGCTGGCCAGAAGCTGTTGACTGTCCTCTAGTAGCTCGTCCTCGCTGTATAGTGGGGCTGAGCCCACAGCATATAATACTTCTCTGGCTGAGGGAACAGAAAAGGACAGAGGAAGGTTGAGGACAGGTGAGGGCACAGTGCCTGCTCCCGGCCATGCCAACTAAGGGTTGTGTTTGACAAACCCATGGACTCTTGGCTGGGGGTGTCTGATGTCACTTGGAACGAAGTGGATGACCGAGTTAACCATTCAAGAACTGCTGGGTTGCTGGTCAAGGCACGACCGCTAGATGACACCGGGAGCTCAGGCCTCTCGCTGCGAAAGCCAATGAAGTCTTTCCTAGCACTGTCCCTAGCGCTTGCTGACGTCTCTCCCTGCACTACGTACACTGGAAAATGGCAGAATCCAAGATGGCTGAGGCTATATATAGGGCTGTGACATCACAGGGCTGGCTGTTGATTGGCTGCATACATGGCATTATCGGTGATCCCGTGTTTCCAGAGTTCTTTGCTCCATGTCCTCACAATTTTAGAAAAAAATGCGATTTGTTAACATGAAGCATGAGAAAATTCAGATTCGGTGCGAATCAAATTTTTCCTAAAATTTGGATCGAATTCCACTTCGTCAACTTCGATTCATTCATCTCTAGTCTCTACCTACTTGCATGATCCGTCTTAAGTATTGACCCACAACTGGACCACAATCCTTTCTTAGCTAAGTGCAGGGGCCTAAACCAAAAAGGAAAAAGAGCAGCCAGACAGAAAGAGGTAAAACCATGGCCAGATCAGGATCCAAAATCATATATAACAACACCGCAAAGTGAAACCAGGAGAAAATGTCAGAGACAAACTCAGCAGACAAAGGTGAGGTCACAAACTAGCAGAGTCAAATACAAGGAGGTTAAGTCAGAGGCAAAATCAGTAATCTGAGGCAACATCAAAGAAACAGGCAAAGGTCATTGATCCAGTATAGCAAAAACTAGTGAGGCTTAAAAAAACAATCACAGGCACCTGCTTTTAACATTGGCCTGAAGAATTAGCTAGTATTGTCAGTTGCGTATCATTTTGGTGCATTTTTTTCAGTGAATTGTGTATGTATATTTTTTCATCTGCACAATGTATCATTTTGTGTAAGATGTTCTTGTGGTGCATGCGGTCCGCAGCGGCATCCTCCATTGTACGCATTTTCTGCTGGGGATTGCCGTTGTCTGCGGACCGCATGCGGAGGAATTTGCTCCTCGTTTTATTGGACCGTATAAGATCACGGAGGTGATTAATCCGGTATCGTAAGTTGGAGCTGCCCGAGTCGTTCCACATTCATAATGTATTTCATAAATCTCTACCTAAAAAGGATTTTGAACCTGTTGTACCGTTGAAAGCCTCGCCTCCGCCGGTTCTTGTTAGTGATGCTGTCGAGTATGTGGTGTCCAAGATAGTCAGGAGAGTGCGTAATTCCTTACAGTACCTGATTCACTGGAAGGGGTATGTACCCGAAGAGAGATCTTGGGTACCCGCCAGGGAGGTTCATGTTCCTAGACTGGTTCAAATATTTCATTTAGAACACCCTGAAAGGCCATCGCTTGAAGTCTTGGGTCCGGTGGCCCCTCGTAAAAGGGGGGGGTACTGTCACGGGGCGCCAAAGGCACACTCGGTCTCCCATCAGCCGCAGACCTGCTGCTTAGCTTCAGGAGCGAGGATCTGTGTTTGGCCTCGTTCCCAGGGCGTCTTTGATAGCTGGGAGGCTCCCTGCTCTTAGGTCTGCCTTGAGCGCCGAGCTGATCACTCGGTGCTCGACTTGTCTGTCTGTCGGTCATGTGACGCTGGCCACGTCACATGACCCTCAGACCCCACTAAAAATACAGACAGCCTGCTGTCCACAGGTTGCCTGTTATTTCTAGGTTCCTGGCTATTTGTTGGACTACTGAATACTCACCTGATCCTCTTCCCTGACGATCCTTTGCCTGCTCCTCCTGTACTGCGCATCCCTCCTGGTATTGTGACCTCGGCTCCCACCTTGCTACTCTTTGCGGACTCCTCTGGTACTTCTCTACTCTTCTGGTATTTGACCCCAGCTTCTCCTGACCATTCTTTGCTTAACCCTTTGTACCGCGTAGCTCTCTTGGTTCTGACCCGGTCCGTTCACGTTCCGTATTTTGTCTTGTCTGTCTTCCCTGCACATATCCTAAGAAAGGGACTGTCGTCCAGTTGTCCCCTGTCATCAGGACTCGTGAGGCAAGTAGGCAGGGCCAGGGGTGAGGGTGGAGCGTAGTGGTCACTATCCTTCCCCCTGTGTGTGCGTGGACCTGACCGTTACAGAAAGACTGCAATAATTTTCTGGGTTTTAAAAAACACCCTTTTTGAACAAAATACTAAATTTTACAGCCCTTGCTGCATCTGTCAGTGTGAAATACAAGCGTTAGATACTGTTGTCATATTCTGTTATTAAAAAAACACCCATTTTGGACAAAATTCAAATTTTGCAGCATTTGCTGCATCTGTCATTGTTAAATACAAGCTTGAAAGACTGCAATAATTTTCTGGGTTTTAAAAAACACCCTTTTTGGGCAAAATGCTAAATTTTACAGCCCTTGCTGCATCTGTCAGTGTGAAATACAAGCATTAGATACAGCTGTCATATTCTGTTACTAAAAAAAACACCCATTTTGGGCAAAATCCTAATTTTGCAGTGTTTGCTGCATCTGTCATTGTTAAATACATGCTTAAAAGACTGCAATAATTTTCTGGGTTTAAAAAAGCACCCCTTTTTGGCAATACCCTCCATCTGGGGCCTATGCAGCATTTGTCAGTGTGAAATTTAAGCTTGAAATACTGCAATGATTTTCTGTGTATCAAAAAAACACCCTTTTTGGGCAAAATACTACATTTTACAGCCCTTGCTGCATCTGTCAGTTTGAAATACACGCGTTAGATACTGCTGTTATCTTCTGTTATTAATAAAACACCCTTTTTGGGCCAAATACTAAATTTGCAGCCTTTGCTGCATCCGTCAGTGTAAAATACACGCGTTAGATACTGCTGTCATATTCTGTTATAAAAAAAACACCCATTTTTGGCCAAATACTAAATTTGCTGCCTTTGCTGCATCTGTCAGTGTAAAATACATGCGTTAGATACTGCTGTTATCTTCTGTTATTAAAAAAACACCCATTTTGGGCCAAATACTAAATTTGCAGCCTTTGCTGCATCTGTCAGTGTAAAATACATGCGTTAGATACTGCTGTTATCTTCTGTTATTAAAAAAACACCCATTTTGGGCCAAATACTAAATTTGCAGCCTTTGCTGCATCTGTCAGTGTGAAATACACATGTTAGATACTGCTGTTATATTCTGTCATTAAAAAAAACACCCATTTGAGTCGAATAAGGGACGTGGCCCCAGTCGTGGTGCTGCTGGTGGAGCTCCTGTTGCAGGGAGAGGACGTGGTCGATCTGTGCCAGCTACACGCACAAGTGAAACACCTTTCTCAGGTGCGAGTAGGCGACAGAACCTTCAGCGTTATTTGGTAGGGCCAAATGCGGCTCTACGAATGGTGAGGCCAGAACAAGTACAGGGGATAGTAGATTGGGTGGCTGACAATTCGTCCAGTTCCTTCACATTGTCTCCCACCTAGTCCCTTGCTGAAAGATCAGAGTTGTCACCTGCAGCCCATGGTCATCAGCCTTTCACCTCACCCCCTTGCAAATCAGCTAAGCAGTCTGAGCCCCAAGTCATGCAGCAGTTTCTTCTGCTTTATGATGACAGTGCTAGCAGGGATTTTTAGGGCCATCCACATAGCCCTGCCACAGAAGTGGAAGAGATTGAGTGCACCGATGCCCAACCACTTATGTTTCAGGATGAGTACATGGGAGGACCACCGCAGCACGTCTCGGATGATGATGAAACACAGGTGCCAACTGCTGCGGCTTTCTGCAGTGTGCAGACCGACAAGGAGGGCAGGAGTGAAGACCGGGTGGAAGATGATGTGGAGGACGATGAGGTCCTCAACCCCACATGGAATCAAGGTCATGCGAGTGAGAGGGAGCAGGGTGCAAAAGCGGAGTGGCCGTCCCCTAGACAGTACACCTGCTACTGCCCACCGCAGCAAGAGACCAAGCACACCAAAGCTAGCTCCAAGGAGTTCCCTGGCATGACAGTTCTTCAGACAATGTGCTGACGACAAGGCACGAGTGGTTTGCACGCTGTGCAATCAGAGCCTGAAGCGAGGCATAAACGTTCTAAACCTGAGCACAACCTGCATGACCAGGCATCTAAGTGCAAAGCACGAGCTGCAGTGAAGTAGACACCTCAAAAACAAAGAAAGGTCTCTGGCTCCTCCTGCTTCCTCTTCTGCTGCAGTCTCACCCTGTCAGCGCTGCAGCGTAACTTCGGCCTTCCCGCTCACAGCCTCATATGCGAAGTGCCCACAAGGTGGAACTTCACCTTGCACATGCTGGCCAGACTGTGGAAGCAGCAGCAGGCGATAGTGGAGTTTCAGCTGCAGCACGCACGGGTGAGTTGCTCTGTGGAACAGCACCACTTCACCACCAATGACTGGGCCTCCATGCGAGACCTGTGTGCCTTGTTGCACTGTTTCGAATACTCGACCAACGAGGCCAGTGCCAATGACGCCGTTCTCAGCGTTACTATCCCACTTCTATGCCTCCTTGAAAAAATGCTTCGGGCGATGATGAAGAGGATGTGGCACAGGAGGAGGAGAAGGAAGAGGGATCATTTACAAGGGTTTCAGGCCAATCATTCACAAGTGGCTCCGAGGGTGGGTTTATGCACGAACATACGCCAGGTACACAATTGTCCAGTCAGGGCACAGTTCTGGAGGATGACGAGGTGGAGGATGATGAGGAGGAGATGGAGGAGGAACCGTGTTCACAGCAGGGTGGCACCCAAACCAGCTCATGGCCATCACTGGTGCATGGCTGGGGGGATACAAAGGACATAGACGATACACCTCCCACAGAGGACAGATTGTCGTTGCCTCTGGGCAGCCTGGCACACATGAGTGATTACATGCTGCAGTGTCTCTGCAACGACCGCCGAGTTGCCCACATTCTAACTTGTGCTGATTACTGGGTGGCCACGCTGCTGGATCCACCTTACAAGGACAACGTACCGTCCTTAATTCCGTCACTGGAGCGTGATCGTAAGATGCGCTAGTACAATCGCACGCTGGTAGACGCACTGCTGATGGCATTCCCACCTGACAGCGGGGGCACAGTTGAAGCACAAGACGAAGGAAGAAGATGAGGGAAAGGTCGTCAATAGTGTTGATCGAACAGTTCGAGCATAGTTCGGGTCCGTACCGAATTTTGGGGTGTTCGTGACACGGACCCGAACCCGAACTTTTTCGTAAAAGTTCAGGTTCGGGTTCGTCGTTCGGCATGTATTTTGGCGCATTTTGAAAGGCTGCAAAGCAGCCAATCAACATGCATCATACTACTTGCCCTAAGATGCCATCGCAGCCATGCCTACTATTGGCAAGGCTGTGATTGGCCAAGTGCAGCATGTGACTCAGCCTCTTTATAAGCTTGTGCGCACGTCGGGACGTGCTCACTCCCGATGTGAATAGAACAGGGATAGACGCAGCTGATGCTAGGGCGAGAATAGGCA
This sequence comes from Bufo bufo, assembly GCF_905171765.1. Lineage (NCBI taxonomy): Eukaryota > Metazoa > Chordata > Amphibia > Anura > Bufonidae > Bufo > Bufo bufo. The sequence goes on from NC_053393.1 coordinate 209,530,886, forward strand.
GGGATAATTGAATAACTGGAAGCAAATTTCTCTCCTCCACCTGTGATTCATCTGAACAACTGCAGCTGAGCTGCTTTTTTGATAGGGATTGGCTATTTTTAGAGTGGCCAGAGTGATTTTTCCATCCACATGTACCTGGGCTGACCGCCGGCCGCCATTTTGCGACATGTAGTGCTGCAGCAGAAGCTGCCACAGTGTGCATTCCAAAGCTCCAAACAAGTCAGACATCTACACCTGGGATTCAGACCAATAGCGATTTAGCAGCACAGTCCAAGGCTATTTTTTTTAAAGGTTGTGCAGACCATTTTGTGGCACATGTTACTGGGCTGATAGGCGGCGGCCATCTTGGGACTAGTGCTGCAGCACAATCTCTCCCAACGTCCATTAATCACTTGTAATAGTGGTCTGTGCCATAGAAATCCTACATCAGGGACTTGGGTGTGCTTGTGTCACCCCTACTAATACCAGTCCACCTGTAATCCATACAGTGAAAAGCCATAAAGTATTCCAGTGAGGGAATTTTTTTTTTATTTAAAAAAGGCCAAGTTAGTTTATCTGGCGTTCAATATACTAGATACAGTTAGGCCTGCGTTTCATACATCTGGAATTAGCAAACTAATGTGCTGGGGTTGGGAAAACATATATGTACCCATACTAGAATCTGTCAAAGAAAGCGGTACTCACATATAACAGTCATTCCATCTGTAATCCATACAGTCAAAAGACTGAAAGTATTCCAGTGAGGGAATTTTTTTTATTTAAAAAAGGCCAAGTTAGTTTATCTGGCGTTCAATATACTAGATACAGTTAGGCCTGCGTTTCATACATCTGGAATTAGCAAACTAATGTGCTGGGGTTGGGAAAACATATATGTACCCATACTAGAATCTGTCAAAGAAAGCGGTACTCACATATAACAGTCATTCCATCTGTAATCCATACAGTCAAAAGACTGAAAGTATTCCAGTGAGGGAATTTTTTTTATTTAAAAAAGGCCAAGTTAGTTTATCTGGCGTTCAATATACTAGATACAGTTAGGCCTGCGTTTCATACATCTGGAATTAGCAAACTAATGTGCTGGGGTTGGGAAAACATATATGTACCCATACTAGAATCTGTCAAAGAAAGCGGTACTCACATATAACAGTCATTCCATCTGTAATCCATACAGTCAAAAGACTGAAAGTATTCCAGTGAGGGAATTTTTTTTATTTAAAAAAGGCCAAGTTAGTTTATCTGGCGTTCAATATACTAGATACAGTTAGGCCTGCGTTTCATACATCTGGAATTAGCAAACTAATGTGCTGGGGTTGGGAAAACATATATGTACCCATACTAGAATCTGTCAAAGAAAGCGGTACTCACATATAACAGTCATTCCATCTGTAATCCATACAGTCAAAAGACTGAAAGTATTCCAGTGAGGGAATTTTTTTTTTATTTAAAAAAGGCCAAGTTAGTTTATCTGGCGTTCAATATACTAGATACAGTTAGGCCTGCATTTCATACATCTGGAATTAGCAAACTAATGTGCTGGGGTTGGGAAAACATATATGTACCCATACTAGAATCTGTCAAAGAAAGCGGTACTCACATATAACAGTCATTCCATCTGTAATCCATACAGTCAAAAGACTGAAAGTATTCCAGTGAGGGAATTTTTTTTTTATTTAAAAAAGGCCAAGTTAGTTTATCTGGCGTTCAATATACTAGATACAGTTAGGCCTGCGTTTCATACATCTGGAATTAGCAAACTAATGTGCTGGGGTTGGGAAAACATATATGTACCCATACTAGAATCTGTCAAAGAAAGCGGTACTCACATATAACAGTCATTCCATCTGTAATCCATACAGTCAAAAGACTGAAAGTATTCCAGTGAGGGAATTTTTTTTATTTAAAAAAGGCCAAGTTAGTTTATCTGGCGTTCAATATACTAGATACAGTTAGGCCTGCGTTTCATACATCTGGAATTAGCAAACTAATGTGCTGGGGTTGGGAAAACATATATGTACCCATACTAGAATCTGTCAAAGAAAGCGGTACTCACATATAACAGTCATTCCATCTGTAATCCATACAGTCAAAAGACTGAAAGTATTCCAGTGAGGGGATTTTTTATTTATTTAAAAAAGGCCAAGTTAGTTTATCTGGCGTTCAATATACTAGATACAGTTAGGCCTGCGTTTCATACATCTGGAATTAGCAAACTAATGTGCTGGGGTTGGGAAAACATATATGTACCCATACTAGAATCTGTCAAAGAAAGCGGTACTCACATATAACAGTCATTCCATCTGTAATCCATACAGTCAAAAAACTGAAAGTATTCCAGTGAGGGGATTTTGCTTATAAAAAATAATATATTTCATTGTGGTGCGAGTTGAATCGCAACAATGAAGAAAAATACTATTAAGGGACGAGGACGCGGTCGTGGTGGTGTCCGTGGAGCCTCTGTTGCTGGTAGAGGACGTGGCCGTTCGGCCCCAGGCGCACACAGTAGGGAACGAACTCCCTCAACTAGCCGGCAGAATGTACCGCAATATCTCGTGGGGCCCAATGCCGCTCTTAGGATGGTAAGGCCTGAGCAGGTACAGGCATTAATCGATTGGGTGGCCGACAGTGCTTCCAGCACGTTCACCACATGGTCTTCCACCCAGTCTTCTGCGGAAAGCGCACAGGTGGCACCTGAAAACCAAGCCCATCAGTCTGTCACATCACCCCCAAGCATATCAGGGAAACGGTCTGAGCCACAAGTTATGCAGCAGTCTCTTCTTCTGTTTGAAGACTCTGCTTCCAGGGTTTCCCAGGGGCGTCCACCTAGCCCTTCCCCAGTGGAGGAAGACATACCATGCACTGACGCACAACCACTTATGTATCCAGATGAAGAGGACATGGGAATACCACCACAGCAGAGTCACCGACTCTCTGATGATGACGAAACACAGGTGCCCACTGCCGCGTCTTTTTGCAGTGTGCAGACTGAACAGGAGGAGGTCAGGGAGGGAGACTGGGTGGAAGACGATGCAGAGGACGATGAGGTCTTAGACCCCACATGGACTGAAGGTCGTGGCGATGACTTTCACAGTTCAGAGGAAGAGGTAGTGGTGAGACCGAGACAACAGCGAAGCCAAAGAGGGAGCAGGGGGCCAAAGCAGACGAGCCGCCGCCCCCAGAGTTCGCCTGCTACTGGACATCGCCAACAGGGACCCAGCCCCACAAAGGCAGCTTCAAAGAGTTCCCTGGCATGGCACTTCTTTAAACAATGTCCTACCGACAAGACCCGAGTGACTTGCACGCTCTGCCATCAGAGCCTGAGGCGAGGCATTAACGTTCTGAACCTCAGCACAACCTGCATGACCAGGCATCTACATGCAAAGCATGAACTGCAGTGGGGTACACACCTTAAAAACCAGGCACTCGCTGAGGCTCCCCCTGCTCCCTCTACCGCTGCTGCCTCGGCTTCCGCCTCGAGAGGAATGTTGCCACCTGCCGAGCAGCAAACAGAGGATGTGCCACCGACACCACCACCACCGCCACCGTCAACTAGCGTCTCCACTATATCACACAGCAGCGTTCAGCTCTCAATATCTCAAACCTTAGAGAGGAAGCGCAAATTCCCCCCGAGTCACCCTCGAGCCCTTGGCCTGAACGCCAGCATTTCTAAACTGCTGGCCTTTGAAATGCTGTCATTCCGGCTGGTGGACACAGACAGCTTCAAACAGCTGATGGCCATGGCTGTCCCGCAGTATGTGGTTCCCAGCCGCCACTACTTCTCCAAGACAGCCGTGCCTTCCCTGCACATGCAAGTGTCCGATAAAATCAAGTGTGCACTGCGCAACGCCATTTGTGGCAAGGTCCACCTAACCACAGATACGTGGACCAGTAAGCACGGCCAGGGACGCTATATCTCACTAACTGCACACTGGATGAATGTAGTGGCGGCTGGGCCCCCGGCGGACAGTTCCTTGGCGCACGTCCTTCCGCCCCCTAGGATCGCAGGGCATCATTCTCTGCCTCCTGTAGCCTCCTCCTCCTACTCGGCTTCCTCCTCCACTGCTTCCACCAGCTCATCCGGTCAGCCACACACCTTCACCACCAACTTCAGCACAGCCCGGGGTAAACGTCAGCAGGCCATTCTGAAACTCATATGTTTGGGGGACAGGCCCCACAGCGCAAAGGAGTTGTGGCGGGGTATTGAACAACAGACGAGTGGTTTCTGCCGGTGGGCCTCAAGCCAGGCCTGGTGGTATGCGATAATGGGCGAAATCTCGTGGCAGCTCTGGGACTAGCCGGTTTGACGCACATCCCTTGCCTGGCGCATGTGCTGAACTTGGTGGTGCAGAGGTTCATTCACCACTACCCCAACATGTCAGAGCTGCTGCATAAAGTGCGGGCCGTCTGTGCGCGCTTCCGCCGTTCACATCCTGCCGCTGCTCGCCTGTCTGCGCTACAGCGGAACTTCGGCCTTCCCGCTCACCGCCTCATATGCGACGTGCCCACCCGGTGGAACTCCACCTTGCACATGCTGGAGAGACTGTGCGAGCAGCAGCAGGCCATAGTGGAGTTTCAGCTGCAGCACGCTCGCGTCAGTCGTACTGCCGAACAGCACCACTTCACCACCAATGATTGGGCCTCCATGCGAGACCTGTGTGCCCTGCTGCGCTGTTTCGAGTACTCCACCAACATGGCCAGTGGCGATGACACTGTTATCAGCGTTACAATACCACTTCTATGTCTCCTTGAGAAAACACTTAGGGCAATGATGTTAGAGGAGGTGGCCCAGGTGGAGGAGGAGGAGGAGGATGAGGGCTCGTTTCTAACACTTTCGGGCCAGTCTGTTCGAAGTGGCTCAGAGGGAGGTTTGTTTAAGCAGCAGAGGACAGGTTCACAAGTCGCCAGCCAAGGCACTGTACTGGAGGACGAGGAGGATGAGGAGGAGGAGGTGGAGGGGGACGAGGATGACGCAAGTTCACAGCGGGGTGGCAGCCCAGGCCCATCACTGGTGCGTGGCTGGGGGGATACGGTGGACGATGACGATACGCCTCCCACAGAGGACAGCTTGTCCTTACCCATGGGTAGCCTGGCCCACATGAGCGAATATATGCTCCAATGCCTGCGCAACGACAGCAGAGTTGCCCACGTTTTAACGTGTGCAGACTACTGGGTGGCCACCCTGCTGGATCCCCGGTATAAAGACAATGTGCCCACTTTAATTCCTGAACTGGAGCGCGACCGTAAGATGCGCGAGTACAAGCGCACGCTGATAGAGGCGCTCTTGAGAGCATTCCCACATGTCACAGGGGAACAGGTGGAAGGTGAAGGCAGAGGAGTGGCAAGAGGTCGCCAACGCAGCTGTGTCACGGCCAGCTCATCTGAGGGCAGGGTTAGCATGGCAGAAATGTGGAAAAGTTTTGTCTCCACGCCACAGCTATCTGCACCGACACCTGATACGGAACGTGTTAGCAGGAGGCAGCATTTCACTAACATGGTTGAACAGTATGTCTGCACACCCCTCCACATCCTGACGGATGGTTCGGCCCCATTCAACTACTGGGTTTCGAAATTGTCCACGTGGCCAGAGTTAGCATGTTATGCCTTGGAGGTGCTTTCCTGCCCGGCGGCCAGCGTTTTATCTAAACGCGTATTCAGCACGGCAGGGGGCGTCATTACTGACAAGCGCAGCCGCCTGTCCACAGCCAACGTGGACAAGCTGACCTTCATAAAGATGAACCAGGCATGGATCCCACAGGACCTGTCCCTCCCTTGTGCAGAGTAGTCCTTATTAACTGCCTAAAACATGTCTTGTTGTGCTACGGGCCACTTCTTTATTTGATACAAATTTTATGAAACCCACAGTTGAATGAAACTCTTCTCTGTCTGGGCGCCGGGGCCTAACCAGATGAAAGTGGCCGGTTAAACTAACGGGTGACATGAAGCCATAACCTCTGCCATGCTACCTCTGTCTTCTGTCTGGGTGCTGAGGCCTAAGTCAAATAAAGCGGTCTTCTGCTGTGCTGGGGGATATGAAGCTAATCTCTGACCTCTCTCCTCTGTCTGGGTCCAAAGGCCTAAATCACTGAAAGAGGCCTTCTCCTGTGGTGTGTGATATGATGCCAGAATATGTGCTGTGGGGCCTCTCTCCTCTTCCTGGGTGCAGGGGTCAAATAAACTAAATTGTGGCCTACTCCTGTGGTGGTTGATATGATGCCTGATTCCCTGATGTGGAACCTCTCTCCTCTGTTTGGGTGAAGGGGTCAAAGTAACTAAATGGTGGCTTCTCCTGTGGTGGCTGATATGATGCCAGAATATGTGCTGTGGGGCCTCTCTCCTCTTCCTGGGTGCAGGGGTCAAAGTAACTCAATGGTGGCTTCTCCTGTGGTGGCTGATATGATGCCAGAATATGTGCTGTGGTGCCTCTCTCCTCTGTCTGGGTCCAAAGGCCTAAATCACTGAAAGAGGCCTTCTCCTGTGGTGTGTGATATGATGCCTGAATATGTGCTGTGGTGCCTCTCTCCTCTTCCTGGGTGCGGGGGTCAAAGTAACTCAATGGTGGCTTCTCCTGTGGTGGCTGATATGATGCCAGAATATGTGCTGTGGTGCCTCTCTCCTCTTCCTGGGTGCGGGGGTCAAAGTAACTCAATGGTGGCTTCTCCTGTGGTGGCTGATATGATGCCAGAATATGTGCTGTGGGGCCTCTCTCCTCTTCCTGGGTGCAGGGGTCAAAGTAACTCAATGGTGGCTTCTCCTGTGGTGGTTAGTATGATGCCAGAATATGTGCTGTGGGGCCTCTCTCCTCTTCCTGGGTGCAGGGGTCAAAGTAACTCAATGGTGGCTTCTCCTGTGGTGGCTGATATGATGCCAGAATATGTGCTGTGGTGCCTCTCTCCTCTTCCTGGGTGCGGGGGTCAAAGTAACTCAATGGTGGCTTCTCCTGTGGTGGCTGATATGATGCCAGAATATGTGCTGTGGGGCCTCTCTCCTCTTCCTGGGTGCAGGGGTCAAAGTAACTCAATGGTGGCTTCTCCTGTGGTGGTTAGTATGATGCCAGAATATGTGCTGTGGGGCCTCTCTCCTCTTCCTGGGTGCAGGGGTCAAAGTAACTCAATGGTGGCTTCTCCTGTGGTGGCTGATATGATGCCAGAATATGTGCTGTGGTGCCTCTCTCCTCTTCCTGGGTGCGGGGGTCAAAGTAACTCAATGGTGGCTTCTCCTGTGGTGGCTGATATGATGCCAGAATATGTGCTGTGGGGCCTCTCTCCTCTTCCTGGGTGCAGGGGTCAAAGTAACTCAATGGTGGCTTCTCCTGTGCTGATTGATATAAAGCTGATGGTTGTGCCATCTGACATGGTTGCCAGGGTCTGATTCAATGGGGGCCTACTCCTGTGGTGGGTAATCTAAATGCCTGATTCTCTGCTGTGAAACCTCTCTCCTCCGTCTGGGTGTAGGGGTCAAAGTCTTTCAAAGTCGCCTTCTCCTGTGCTGATTGATATGAAGCTGATGGTTGTGCCATCTGACATGGTTGCCGGGGTCCCATTAAATTGTGGCCTACTCCTGTGGTGGTTGATATGATGCCTGATTCTCTGATGTGGAACCTCTCTCCTCTGTTTGGGTGAAGGGGTCAAAGTAACTAAATGGTGGCTTCTCCTGTGGTGGCTGATATGATGCCAGAATATGTGCTGTGGTGCCTCTCTCCTCTTCCTGGGTGCGGGGGTCAAAGTAACTCAATGGTGGCTTCTCCTGTGGTGGCTGATATGATGCCAGAATATGTGCTGTGGGGCCTCTCTCCTCTTCCTGGGTGCAGGGGTCAAAGTAACTCAATGGTGGCTTCTCCTGTGGTGGTTAGTATGATGCCAGAATATGTGCTGTGGGGCCTCTCTCCTCTTCCTGGGTGCAGGGGTCAAAGTAACTCAATGGTGGCTTCTCCTGTGGTGGCTGATATGATGCCAGAATATGTGCTGTGGTGCCTCTCTCCTCTTCCTGGGTGCGGGGGTCAAAGTAACTCAATGGTGGCTTCTCCTGTGGTGGCTGATATGATGCCAGAATATGTGCTGTGGGGCCTCTCTCCTCTTCCTGGGTGCAGGGGTCAAAGTAACTCAATGGTGGCTTCTCCTGTGCTGATTGATATAAAGCTGATGGTTGTGCCATCTGACATGGTTGCCAGGGTCTGATTCAATGGGGGCCTACTCCTGTGGTGGGTGATCTAAATGCCTGATTCTCTGCTGTGAAACCTCTCTCCTCCGTCTGGGTGTAGGGGTCAAAGTCTTTCAAAGTCGCCTTCTCCTGTGCTGATTGATATGAAGCTGATGGTTGTGCCATCTGACATGGTTGCCGGGGGTCCCATTAAATTGTGGCCTACTCCTGTGGTGGTTGATATGATGCCTGATTCTCTGATGTGGAACCTCTCTCCTCTGTTTGGGTGAAGGGGTCAAAGTAACTAAATGGTGGCTTCTCCTGTGGTGGCTGATATGATGCCAGAATATGTGCTGTGGGGCCTCTCTCCTCTTCCTGGGTGCAGGGGTCAAAGTAACTCAATGGTGGCTTCTCCTGTGGTGGCTGATATGATGCCAGAATATGTGCTGTGGTGCCTCTCTCCTCTTCCTGGGTGCGGGGGTCAAAGTAACTCAATGGTGGCTTCTCCTGTGGTGGCTGATATGATGCCAGAATATGTGCTGTGGTGCCTCTCTCCTCTTCCTGGGTGCGGGGGTCAAAGTAACTCAATGGTGGCTTCTCCTGTGGTGGCTGATATGATGCCAGAATATGTGCTGTGGTGCCTCACCTCTTCCTGGGTGCAGGGGTCAAAGTAACTAAATGGTGGCTTCTCCTGTGGTGGTTGATATGATGCCTGATTCTCTGCTGTGAAACCTCTCTCCTCCATCTGGGTGTAGGGGTCAAAGTCTTTCAAAGTCGCCTTCTCCTGTGCTGATTGATATAAAGCTGATGGTTGTGCCATCTGACATGGTTGCCAGGGTCTGATTCAATGGGGGCCTACTCCTGTGGTGGGTGATCTAAATGCCTGATTCTCTGCTTTGAAACCTCTCTCCTCCGTCCGGGTGTAGGGGTCAAAGTCTGTCAAAGTCGCCTTCTCCTGTGCTGATTGATATAAAGCTTATGCTTGTGCCATCTGACATGGTTGCCGGGGTCTGATTCAATGGTGGCCTACTCCTGTGGTGGGTGATCTAAATGCCTGATTCTCTGCTGTGTAACCTCTCTCCTCCGTCTGGGTGTAGGGGTCAAAGTAACTAAATGGTGGCCTACTCCTGTGGTGGGTGATATGATGCCTGGTTCTCTGCTGTGGGACCTCTCTCCTTTGTCTGGGTGCTGTGGTCAAAATAATAGTAAGTGACCTTCTCCATTGGTGGGTGACTTGAAGGCTGATTCTGTCCTATGGGACCTCACTCCAATTAATATTGTTTAATTTTTATTTATTTTATGTTAACTCATCATTTCCCTATCTACATTTGTTTGCAGGGGATTTAACTACATTTTGCTGCCTTTTGCAGCCCTCTAGCCCTTTCCGGGTGTGTTTTACAGCCTTTTTAGTGCCCAAAAGTTCGGGTCCCCATTGACTTCTATGGGGTTCGGGTTCGGGATGAAGTTCGGGTCGAGTTCGGATCCCGAACCCGAACATTTTTCGAAAGTTCGGCCGAACTCGTCGAACCCGAACATCCAGGTGTTCGCTCAACTCTAGTCGTCAACGCAGTTGGGGCACCGCCAGCACCTCAGAATGCTGGGTTAGCACAGCTGAAATGTGGAAAAGCTTTGTCAGCACGCCACAACAACCAGCACCACCAGCTGATATGGAGCGTCTTAGCAGGAGGCAGCATTTCAGCAACATGGTGGAGCAGTATGTGTGCACACGCCTACACGTACTGACTGATGGGTCTGCCCCCTTCAACTTCTGGATCTTCAAATTGGGCACATGGCCTGAGCTTGCCCTTTACGCCTTGGAGGTGCTGGCCTGCCTTGCAGCCAGTGTATTGTCTGAACATGTGTTTAGCACGGCAGGGGGCGTTATCACAGACAAGCGTAGCCGCCTGTCCACAGCCAATGTGGACAAGCTCACGTTCATTAAAATGAACCAGGCATGGATCACACAGGACTTGTCCGTACCTTATGCAGAATAGACATGTATATCAGCCTCACTCAGCCATTGTTGTACTCCAGCGCAATTTCTCTTTGTTTTATTTTTTATATTTCCCAATATTTTGGGGTGTACCCTAATTTAAACAACAACAAAAATAAATAAATAAATAAAAAATACCAGTGTTGGCTACCTCCTCTTCTACCGCCGCTTCGACCTACACCGCCACGTCCACCGCCTCCTCAACCTCCTACTCCATATGGACCTCCACCTCCTAAAACAAGATTATTATTTTAAATTTTTATGTATTTTATGTTATTTTATGTCATTTCACAAATTCGTCTGATACATTGTTGGGTGACTGCAAAGAAGGGAAGTTGCCCAGCCTGTCTTCGTGGTAATCCAAAAAGCACTTTATTGAGTATCAAATACTAAAAACATCCAGGTACAAATTGCAGAAAACAGTTTAGCCCTTACTCATGACTGCTCAAGATACACTGAGGAATTCACCTTTATAGGGGGAAGGGGGGAACCCCATTGTTGGGTGACATACCCAAATTTTTGGCTGTGATATACCCCTGCTCTACATAGTGGACAGGGAAATACATTTCTCTAATTCGTCTGTTACATTGTTGGGTGACATTCACCAATTTTTGGCTGTGATATACCCTTGCTCTACCTAGTGGACAGGGAAATACATTTCACTAATTCGTCTGTTACATTGTTGGGTGACATTCACCAATTTTTGGCTGTGATATACCCCTGCTCTATCTAGTGGACAGGGAAATACATTTCGCTAATTCGTCTGTTACATTGTTGGGTGAAAAATGCTCATCCTTTGCGCTAGAAAGTACATTTGAGGCCTACACTGCATTTAGGACAGTACGAATTGTGAGTCCAGAACAAGTACAGGCGATAGTAGATTGGGTGGCTGACAGTGCCTCCAGTTCCTTCACATTGTCTCCCACCCAGTCCCCTGCTAAAAGATCAGAGTTGGCACCTACAGGCCATGGCCATCTGTCTTTCTACTCACCCCCTTGCAAATCAGGCAAGCATTCTGAGCCCCAAGTCATGCAGCAGCAGTCTCTTATGCTTTTTGATGACTCTGCTGGCAGGGTTTACGTGGGCCATCCACATAGCCCTGCCCCAGAAGTCAAAGAGATTGATTGCACTGATGCCCAACCACTAATGTTTCAGGATGAGGACATAGGAAGACCACCGCAGCACGTCTCTGATGATGACAAAACATAGGTGCCAACTGCTGCGGCTTTCTGAGGTCTGCAGACCAACAAGGAGGGCAGGGGTAAAGATTGGGTGGAAGATGGTGTGGAGGATGATGAGGTACTATACCCCACATGGAATCAAGGTCATGCGAGTGACCTGCCTAGTTCGGAGGAAGAGGCGGTGGTCGCACAGAGGCACCAGCACAGCAAAAGAGGGAGCAGGGTGCAAAAGTGTCTGTTACATTCTTGGGTGACATTTTACCATTTTTGCCATGAATAAACCCCTGCTCTGCATAGGTGACAGGGACCTAAATGTCAAAAAATCATCTGTTACATTCTCAGGTGACATTTTACCATTTTTGCCGTATACAAACCCCTGCTCTGCATAGGTGACAGGGATCTAATTTTTGTAAAATCATCTGTTCAATTGGTGGGTGACATGAACCCAGTTTTGCCGTGAATAAACCCCTGCTCTCCATAGGTGACAGGGACTTAAATTTCTAAAATTCGTCTTTAATTGACGCGCGCCCCCTGCTTTCATTCGATCCTTCTGCTTTAACAACTTGTCCCACATTTCAGCTCAATCACATTTCAGCCATTGACCTCCCTTAGGTGTGGTATCCCTTTCTCACGCTCCCTCTCTGGCATGGAACCCTGATTCCCCGTTACCCGTGATCACCATGGTAGGTGCATAAAAGAACATCGAAAGTTGATAGGAAAGATATCCAATTGGATCGTAGACGTCACGAGGACGTGCGATCAGGCAGAAGTTATCTAATGTCAACAAAGCGGCAGCAGGGCCTCTCCTGTCTAACATTTCCAAATCCAAAATACTGCAGTGACATTCCCTGTAATTTTTTATTAATCATTCCAATAACAGGGCATCTTAAGAGTCCTGTATTGTTATTTATCGTCACTGCCTCCCCGAGTCGGGAGTGGGTAATTGCAGCGAGCCCCCTCTTTTAAGCCTCATGCACACGTTCGTGGAACACGGACCGTGTGATACCGGCCTGGATTTCTTCATTCCAGTGTATTAGCGTACTGCGGCGGCAGCAGGAAGCGCATGGCGTCACAGCAACCAATGACGCGGTGCGCTCCTGCACTGAGAAGAAATCCAGGCTGGTATCACACGGTCCGTGTTTCACGAACGTGTGCATAAGGCTTTACTTGGATGCTTGTGCTTCAATAACTTGTCCCACATTTACGCTTGATCACATTTCAGCCATTGACCTCCCTTGGATGTGGTATCCATTTGTCAGGCTCCCTCTCCGGCATGGAACCCTGATATCCCATTACCTGTGATCACCAGGGTAGGCGCATAAAAGAACATCGAAAGTTGATAGGAAAGATATCTAATTGGATCGTGTACATCACGGGGACGTGCGACATGGTGGAGCAGTATGTGTGCACACGCCTACACGTACTGACTGATGGGTCTGGGATCCCACAGGACTTGTCCGTACCTTGTGCAGAATAGACATGTATACCGGCCTCACCCAGCCATTGTTGTACTCCAGCGCACTTTCTCTTTGTTTTATTTTTTATATTTCCCAATGTTTTGGGGTTTACCCAAATTTGAACAAAAAAATAAATAAAATAAAATAAAAAACAAAAAAACAGTGTTGGCTACCTCCTCCACCGCCGCTTCCACCTACACCGCCACATCCACTGCCTCCTCAACCTCCTACTCCATATGGACCTCCTCCTCCTAGATCAAGATTAATATTATTATTTTTTATGTATTTTATGTTATTTGAAGTCATTTCCCTATCCACATTTGTTTGCAGAGCACTTGCCATGCTCTTAACCACATTTTGCTGCCTTTTGCAGCCCTCTAGCCCTTTCCATGACTTTTTTAGAGCCATTTTAGTGCTCCAAAGTTCAGGTCCCCATTGACTTCAATGGGGTTCGGGTTCGCGGTCAAGTTCGGGTCCCGAATTCGAACTTTTTTGCGAAGTTCGGCCGAACCCGTCGAACCCGAACATCCAGGTGTCCGCTCAACTCTAGTATTAACCCATTAATGACCGCCAATACAGGTTTCAACATTAATGGACCTTATTCCTAGAGCACTGGCTTTCTATGGCAGCCTAAAAAAAGCGTTCCTGCTCTAATGGCCCGGACAAGCATAAGCACCTATCTGGGTTGTTTAACACCTTAGATGCCGTGGTCAAGAGCGACTGCTGCATCTAAGTTGTTTAGAGGGAGGGAGCTCCCTCTGTCTCCCATCGGCACTCCGCAATGAAGTCTGTAGGGTGCCGATGTCTATGCATGTCAGTCTGGTACCTAATGAAGGCCCCATGCCTGCCTGCAATTTTTCCCTCGGGCTGCTTCTCTCTGCACCCTGATGGTTACTGTCAGTATAGAGTGTATAGTGCATTGTATAAGCTGTACAATGCATTATACAAGCGATCAAAAGTCCGCCTGTTACAGTCCCCGTGTGGAACTAGTAAATGGTTGAAAAAATTTTTAATGAAAAATAATTCACAGAAAGAAAATAGACCTTGTTTTCCATTTTCCATTGACCTCACTACGCAATCATGCTGGGCACGCGCTGGGGTATTCACCTGTGGGCCAGTCCGAGCCTGCACCAGTACATACTAAATTTGAAATCCCTGGTTAACATTAACATGGAAAGGGACTTAGAAATTTTAGTAGACAGCAAATTTGAAGGGGTTTTCAGAGTGTTTGATTTTGAGTTTGAACTTTCCTCACGATAGGACATCAATATCAGATCAGCGGGAGTTCGACTGCCTCAACACCCACCGATCAGATGTTTGAAGAGATTGCAGCATTTCCTAAGCCAGTGATGTCACATTTATCAGTCACGTAGCCTAGGCGCAGCTCAGTCCCATTCAAGTGAATGAGGCTGAGCTGTAATACCAAGCACAGTTACTATACAATGGACAGGAGTGTGCTTGGTGAGCTGGCTCCTCAAATAACTGATTGGCAGGGGTTCAACACCCATGACCCATAGGATAGGTCATTAATATCAAAATCTCGGAAAACCTATACCTATACATTAAAAAGACTTTTGATATGTCACAGTAACATATCAGAGATAATAATCAATGGGGGTCCGATTGCAGAGACCCCAACCAATCGCTAGAACAAAAAAGAAAGTTGTCTCCAGTTCGACTCCTTCAGCAAGGAATGAGAGTGCTCTGTGTGACCATTTCTTTGTCCTCATTCTGGCAATTGGTGTGTCTCTCAGCACTCGGTCCCCCAACGATACAAAACTTTAATATGTGGCTATGACATATCAAATGTTTTTTACACTACAGATACACGTATATAAGTAGGATGAGATGGAGATCACTGTACAGGGGATGTTACATGATGGAGCAGCAGTACACATAGTAGCAGTTGTCTCTTATATATGAGGAGGATGAGGTGGAGATCAGTATACTGGGATGTTACATGATGGATCAGCAGTATACATAGTAGTAGTTGTCTCTTATATATGAGGAGGATGAGGTGGAGATCAGTATACTGGGGATGTTACATGATGGGGCAGCAGTACACATAGTAGTAGTTGTCTCTTATATATGAGGAGGATGAGGTGGAGATCAGTATACTGGGATGTTACATGATGGAGCAGCAGGATAGGTAGTAGTAGTTGTCTCTTATATATAAGGAGGATGAGGTGGAGATCAGTATACTGGGATGTTACATGATGGAGCAGCAGGATAGGTAGTAGTAGTTGTCTCATATATAAGGAGGATGAGGTGGAGATCAGTATACTGGGATGTTACATGATGGAGCAGCAGTACACATAGTAGTAGTTGTCTCTTATATATGAGGAGGATGAGGTGGAGATCAGTATACTGGGATGTTACATGATGGAGCAGCAGGATAGGTAGTAGTAGTTGTCTCTTATATATAAGGAGGATGAGGTGGAGATCAGTATACTGGGATGTTACATGATGGAGCAGCAGGATAGGTAGTAGTAGTTGTCTCATATATATAAGGAGGATGAGGTGGAGATCAGTATACTGGGATGTTACATGATGGAGCAGCAGTACACATAGTAGTAGTTGTCTCTTATATATAAGGAGGATGAGGTGGAGATCAGTATACTGGGGATGTTACATGATGGAGCAGCAGGACACATAGTAGTAGTTGTCTCTTATATATAAGGAGGATGAGGTGGAGATCAGTATACTGGGGATGTTACATGATGGAGCAGCAGGACACATAGTAGTAGTTGTCTCTTATATATAAGGAGGATGAGGTGGAGATCAGTATACTGGGGATGTTACATGATGGAGCAGCAGTATCTATAGTAGTAGTTGGCTCTTATATATAAGGAGGATGAGGTGGAGATCAGTATACTGGGGATGTTACATGATGGAGCAGCAGTATCTATAGTAGTAGTTGGCTCTTATATATAAGGAGGATGAGGTGGAGATCAGTATACTGGGATGTTACATGATGGAGCAGCAGGACTGGTAGTAGTAGTTGTCTCTTATATATGAGGAGGATGAGGTGGAGATCAGTATACTGGGATGTTACATGATGGAGCAGCAGTACACATAGTAGTAGTTGTCTCTTATATAAGGAGGATGAGGTGGAGATCAGTATACTGGGATGTTACATGATGGAGCAGCAGGACACATAGTAGTAGTTGTCTCTTATATATAAGAAGGATGAGGTGGAGATCAGTATACTGGGATGTTACATGATGGAGCAGCAGTACACATAGTACTAGTAGTCTCTTATATATGAGGAGGATGAGGTGGAGATCAGTATACTGGGATGTTACATGATGGAGCAGCAGTATCTATAGTAGTAGTTGTCTCTTATATATGAGGAGGATGAGGTGGAGATCAGTATACTGGGATGTTACATGATGGAGCAGCAGTACACATAGTAGTAGTAGTAGTCTCTTATATATAAGGAGGATGAGGTGGAGATCAGTATACTGGGGATGTTACATGATGGAGCAGCAGGATAGGTAGTAGTAGTTGTCTCATATATAAGGAGGATGAGGTGGAGATCAGTATACTGGGATGTTACATGATGGAGCAGCAGGATAGGTAGTAGTAGTTGTCTCTTATATATAAGGAGGATGAGGTGGAGATCAGTATACTGGGATGTTACATGATGGAGCAGCAGGATAGGTAGTAGTAGTTGTCTCTTATATATAAGGAGGATGAGGTGGAGATCAGTATACTGGGATGTTACATGATGGAGCAGCAGGATAGGTAGTAGTAGTTGTCTCATATATAAGGAGGATGAGGTGGAGATCAGTATACTGGGATGTTACATGATGGAGCAGCAGTACACATAGTAGTAGTTGTCTCTTATATATAAGGAGGATGAGGTGGAGATCAGTATACTGGGATGTTACATGATGGAGCAGCAGGATAGGTAGTAGTAGTTGTCTCATATATAAGGAGGATGAGGTTAAGATCAGTATACTGGGATGTTACATGATGGAGTAGCAGGACACATAGTAGTAGTTGTCTCTTATATATAAGGAGGATGAGGTGGAGATCAGTATACTGGGGATGTTACATGATGGAGCAGCAGGACACATAGTAGTAGTTGTCTCTTATATATAAGGAGGATGAGGTGGAGATCAGTATACTGGGATGTTACATGATGGAGCAGCAGGACACATAGTAGTAGTTGTCTCTTATATATAAGGAGGATGAGGTGGAGATCAGTATACTGGGGATGTTACATGATGGAGCAGCAGGACACATAGTAGTAGTTGTCTCTTATATATAAGGAGGATGAGGTGGAGATCAGTATACTGGGGATGTTACATGATGGAGCAGCAGTATCTATAGTAGTAGTTGGCTGTTATATATAAGGAGGATGAGGTGGAGATCAGTATACTGGGGATGTTACATGATGGAGCAGCAGTATCTATAGTAGTAGTTGGCTCTTATATATAAGGAGGATGAGGTGGAGATCAGTATACTGGGATGTTACATGATGGAGCAGCAGGACAGGTAGTAGTAGTTGTCTCTTATATATGAGGAGGATGAGGTGGAGATCAGTATACTGGGATGTTACATGATGGAGCAGCAGTACACATAGTAGTAGTTGTCTCTTATATAAGGAGGATGAGGTGGAGATCAGTATACTGGGATGTTACATGATGGAGCAGCAGGACACATAGTAGTAGTTGTCTCTTATATATAAGAAGGATGAGGTGGAGATCAGTATACTGGGATGTTACATGATGGAGCAGCAGGACACATAGTAGTAGTAGTCTCTTATATATGAGGAGGATGAGGTGGAGATCAGTATACTGGGATGTTACATGATGGAGCAGCAGTACACATAGTAGTAGTTGTCTCTTATATAAGGAGGATGAGGTGGAGATCAGTATACTGGGGATGTTACATGATGGAGCAGCAGTATCTATAGTAGTAGTTGGCTCTTATATATAAGGAGGATGAGGTGGAGATCAGTATACTGGGGATGTTACATGATGGAGCAGCAGGACAGGTAGTAGTAGTTGTCTCTTATATATAAGGAGGATGAGGTGGAGATCAGTATACTGGGATGTTACATGATGGAGCAGCAGTACACATAGTAGTAGTAGTCTCTTATATATGAGGAGGATGAGGTGGAGATCAGTATACTGGGATGTTACATGATGGAGCAGCAGTACACATAGTAGTAGTTGTCTCTTATATAAGGAGGATGAGGTGGAGATCAGTATACTGGGGATGTTACATGATGGAGCAGCAGTATCTATAGTAGTAGTTGGCTCTTATATATAAGGAGGATGAGGTGGAGATCAGTATACTGGGGATGTTACATGATGGAGCAGCAGGACAGGTAGTAGTAGTTGTCTCTTATATATCAGGAGGATGAGGTGGAGATCAGTATACTGGGGATGTTACATGATGGAGCAGCAGTACACATAGTAGTAGTTGTCTCTTATATATGAGGAGGATGAGGTGGAGATCAGTATACTGGGATGTTACATGATGGAGCAGCAGTACACATAGTAGTAGTAGTCTCTTATATATGAGGAGGATGAGGTGGAGTTCAGTATACTGGGATGTTACATGATGGAGCAGAAGTACACATAGTAGTAGTTGTCTCATATATGAGGAGGATGAGATGGAGATCAGTATACTGGGATGTTACATGATGGAGCAGCAGTACACATAGTAGTAGTAGTAGTAGTCTCTTATATATAAGGAGGATGAGGTGGAGATCAGTATACTGGGGATGTTACATGATGGAGCAGCAGGATAGGTAGTAGTAGTTGTCTCATATATAAGGAGGATGAGGTGGAGATCAGTATACTGGGATGTTACATGATGGAGCAGCAGTACACATAGTAGTAGTTGTCTCTTATATATGAGGAGGATGAGGTGGAGATCAGTATACTGGGATGTTACATGATGGAGCAGCAGGATAGGTAGTAGTAGTTGTCTCTCATATATAAGAAGGATGAGGTGGAGATCAGTATACTGGGATGTTACATGATGGAGCAGCAGTACACATAGTAGTAGTATTCTCTTATATATAAGGAGGATGAGGTGGAGATCAGTATACTGGGATGTTACATGATGGAGCAGCAGTACACATAGTAGTAGTAGTCTCTTATATATAAGGAGGATGAGGTGGAGATCAGTATACTGGGATGTTACATGATGGAGCAGCAGTATCTATAGTAGTAGTTGGCTCTTATATATGAGGAGGATGAGGTGGAGATCAGTATACTGGGATGTTACATGATGGAGCAGCAGTACACATAGTAGTAGTAGTAGTCTCTTATATATAAGGAGGATGACGTGGAGACAGTATACTGGGGATGTTACATGATGGAGCAGCAGGACACATAGTAGTAGTTGTCTCATATATATGAGGAGGATGAGGTGGAGATCAGTATACTGGGATGTTACATGATGGAGCAGCAGTACACATAGTAGTAGTTGTCTCATATATATGAGGAGGATGAGGTGGAGATCAGTATACTGGGATGTTACATGATGGAGCAGCAGTACACATAATAGTAGTTGTCTCATATATATGAGGAGGATGAGGTGGAGATCAGTATACTGGGGATGTTACATGATGGAGCAGCAGTACACATAGTAGTAGTTGTCTCATATATTAGTAGGATGAGGTGGAGATCAGTATACTGGGGATGTTACATGATGGAGCAGCAGGACAGGTGGTAGTAGTTGTCTCTTATATATAAGGAGGATGAGGTGGAGATCAGTATACTGGGATGTTACATGATGGAGCAGCAGTACACATAGTAGTAGTTGTCTCTTATATATAAGGAGGATGAAGTGGAGATCAGTATACTGGGATGTTACATGATGGATCAGCAGGACACATAGTAGTAGTTGTCTCATATATAAGGAGGATGAGTTGGAGATCAGTATACTGGGATGTTACATGATGGAGCAGCAGGACAGGTAGTAGTAGTTGTCTCTTATATATGAGGAGGATGAGGTGGAGATCAGTATACTGGGGATGTTACATGATGGAGCAGCAGTACACATAGTAGTAGTTGTCTCTTATATATAAGGAGGATGAGGTGGAGATCAGTATACTGGGATGTTACATGATGGAGCAGCAGTACACATAGTAGTAGTAGTCTCTTATATATGAGGAGGATGAGGTGGAGATCAGTATACTGGGATGTTACATGATGGAGCAGAAGTACACATAGTAGTAGTTGTCTCATATATGAGGAGGATGAGATGGAGATCAGTATACTGGGATGTTACATGATGGAGCAGCAGTACACATAGTAGTAGTAGTAGTCTCTTATATATAAGGAGGATGAGGTGGAGATCAGTATACTGGGGATGTTACATGATGGAGCAGCAGGATAGGTAGTAGTAGTTGTCTCATATATAAGGAGGATGAGGTGGAGATCAGTATACTGGGATGTTACATGATGGAGCAGCAGTACACATAGTAGTAGTTGTCTCTTATATATGAGGAGGATGAGGTGGAGATCAGTATACTGGGATGTTACATGATGGAGCAGCAGGATAGGTACAGTAGTAGTAGTTGTCTCTTATATATAAGGAGGATGAGGTGGAGATCAGTATACTGGGATTTTACATGATGGAGCAGCAGGATAGGTAGTAGTAGTTGTCTCATATATAAGGAGGATGAGGTGGAGATCAGTACACTGGGATGTTACATGATGGAGCAGCAGTACACATAGTAGTAGTTGTCTCTTATATATAAGGAGGATGAGGTGGAGATCAGTATACTGGGATGTTACATGATGGAGCAGCAGGATAGGTAGTAGTAGTTGTCTCATATATAAGGAGGATGAGGTTAAGATCAGTATACTGGGATGTTACATGATGGAGCTGCAGGACACATAGTAGTAGTTGTCTCTTATATATAAGGAGGATGAGGTGGAGATCAGTATACTGGGATGTTACATGATGGAGCAGCAGGACACATAGTAGTAGTTGTCTCTTATATATAAGGAGGATGAGGTGGAGATCAGTATACTGGGATGTTACATGATGGAGCAGCAGGACACATAGTAGTAGTTGTCTCTTATATATAAGGAGGATGAGGTGGAGATCAGTATACTGGGGATGTTACATGATGGAGCAGCAGGACACATAGTAGTAGTTGTCTCTTATATATAAGGAGGATGAGGTGGAGATCAGTATACTGGGGATGTTACATGATGGAGCAGCAGTATCTATAGTAGTAGTTGGCTCTTATATATAAGGAGGATGAGGTGGAGATCAGTATACTGGGGATGTTACATGATGGAGCAGCAGTATCTATAGTAGTAGTTGGCTCTTATATATAAGGAGGATGAGGTGGAGATCAGTATACTGGGATGTTACATGATGGAGCAGCAGGACAGGTAGTAGTAGTTGTCTCTTATATATGAGGAGGATGAGGTGGAGATCAGTATACTGGGATGTTACATGATGGAGCAGCAGTACACATAGTAGTAGTTGTCTCTTATATAAGGAGGATGAGGTGGAGATCAGTATACTGGGATGTTACATGATGGAGCAGCAGGACACATAGTAGTAGTTGTCTCTTATATATAAGAAGGATGAGGTGGAGATCAGTATACTGGGATGTTACATGATGGAGCAGCAGTACACATAGTAGTAGTAGTCTCTTATATATGAGGAGGATGAGGTGGAGATCAGTATACTGGGATGTTACATGATGGAGCAGCAGTACACATAGTAGTAGTTGTCTCATATATGAGGAGGATGAGATGGAGATCAGTATACTGGGATGTTACATGATGGAGCAGCAGTACACATAGTAGTAGTAGTAGTCTCTTATATATAAGGAGGATGAGGTGGAGATCAGTATACTGGGGATGTTACATGATGGAGCAGCAGTACACATAGTAGTAGTTGTCTCTTATATAAGGAGGATGAGGTGGAGATCAGTATACTGGGGATGTTACATGATGGAGCAGCAGTATCTATAGTAGTAGTTGGCTCTTATATATAAGGAGGATGAGGTGGAGATCAGTATACTGGGGATGTTACATGATGGAGCAGCAGGACAGGTAGTAGTAGTTGTCTCTTATATATCAGGAGGATGAGGTGGAGATCAGTATACTGGGGATGTTACATGATGGAGCAGCAGTACACATAGTAGTAGTTGTCTCTTATATATGAGGAGGATGAGGTGGAGATCAGTATACTGGGATGTTACATGATGGAGCAGCAGTACACATAGTAGTAGTTGTCTCATATATAAGGAGGATGAGGTGGAGATCAGTATACTGGGGATGTTACATGATGGAGCAGCAGTACAGGTAGTAGTAGTTGTCTCTCATATATAAGGAGGATGAGGTGGAGATCAGTATACTGGGGATGTTACATGATGGAGCAGCAGTACAGGTAATAGTAGTTGTCTCTCATATATAAGGAGGATGAGGTGGAGATCAGTATACTGGGATGTTACATGATGGAGCAGCAGTACACATAGTAGTAGTAGTAGTCTCTTATATATAAGGAGGATGACGTGGAGACAGTATACTGGGGATGTTACATGATGGAGCAGCAGTACACATAGTAGTAGTTGTCTCTTATATATGAGGAGGATGAGGTGGAGATCAGTATACTGGGATGTTACATGATGGAGCAGCAGTACACATAGTAGTAGTAGTAGTCTCTTATATATAAGGAGGATGACGTGGAGACAGTATACTGGGGATGTTACATGATGGAGCAGCAGGACAGGGAGTAGTAGTTGACTCTTATATATGAGGAGGATGAGGTGGAGATCAGTATACTGGGATGTTACATGATGGAGCAGCAGTATCTATAGTAGTAGTTGTCTCTTATATATGAGGAGGATGAGGTGGAGATCAGTATACTGGGATGTTACATGATGGAGCAGCAGTACACATAGTAGTAGTTTTCTCTTATATATCAGGAGGATGAGGTGGAGATCAGTATACAGGGATGTTACATGATGGAGCAGCAGTATCTATAGTAGTAGTTGGCTCTTATATATGAGGAGGATGAGGTGGAGATCACTGTACAGGGGATGTTACATGATGGAGCAGCAGGACAGGTAGTAGTAGTTGTCTCTTATATATAAGGAGGATGAGGTGGAGATCAGTATACTGGGATGTTACATGATGGAGCAGCAGTACACATAGTAGTAGTAGTCTCTTATATATGAGGAGGATGAGGTGGAGATCAGTATACTGGGATGTTACATGATGGAGCAGCAGTACAAATAGTAGTAGTTGTCTCATATATGAGGAGGATGAGATGGAGATCACTGTACAGGGGATGTTACATGATGGAGCAGCAGTACACATAGTAGTAGTTGTCTCATATATGAGGAGGATGAGATGGAGATCACTGTACAGGGGATGTTACATGATGGAGCAGCAGTACACATAGTAGTAGTTGTCTCTTATATAAGGAGGATGAGGTGGAGATCAGTATACTGGGGATGTTACATGATGGAGCAGCAGTATCTATAGTAGTAGTTGGCTCTTATATATAAGGAGGATGAGGTGGAGATCAGTATACTGGGGATGTTACATGATGGAGCAGCAGGACAGGTAGTAGTAGTTGTCTCTTATATATAAGGAGGATGAGATGGAGATCAGTATACTGGGATGTTACATGATGGGGCAGCAGGACAGGTAGTAGTAGTTGTCTCTTATATATCAGGAGGATGAGGTGGAGATCAGTATACTGGGGATGTTACATGATGGAGCAGCAGTACACATAGTAGTAGTTGTCTCTTATATATCAGGAGGATGAGGTGGAGATCAGTATACTGGGATGTTACATGATGGAGCAGCAGTACACATAGTAGTAGTTGTCTCATATATAAGGAGGATGAGGTGGAGATCAGTATACTGGGGATGTTACATGATGGAGGAGCAGTACAGGTAGTAGTAGTTGTCTCTCATATATAAGAAGGATGAGGTGGAGATCAGTATACTGGGATGTTACATGATGGAGCAGCAGTACACATAGTAGTAGTATTCTCTTATATATAAGGAGGATGAGGTGGAGATCAGTATACTGGGATGTTACATGATGGAGCAGCAGTACACATAGTAGTAGTTGTCTCTTTTAAATGAGGAGGATGAGGTGGAGATCAGTATACTGGGATGTTACATGATGGAGCAGCAGTACACATAGTAGTAGTAGTCTCTTATATATAAGGAGGATGAGGTGGAGATCAGTATACTGGGATGTTACATGATGGAGCAGCAGTACACATAGTAGTAGTAGTAGTCTCTTATATATAAGGAGGATGACGTGGAGACAGTATACTGGGGATGTTACATGATGGAGCAGCAGGACACATAGTAGTAGTTGTCTCATATATATGAGGAGGATGAGGTGGAGATCAGTATACTGGGATGTTACATGATGGAGCTGCAGTACACATAGTAGTAGTTGTCTCATATATATGAGGAGGATGAGGTGGAGATCAGTATACTGGGATGTTACATGATGGAGCAGCAGTACACATAATAGTAGTTGTCTCATATATATGAGGAGGATGAGGTGGAGATCAGTATACTGGGGATGTTACATGATGGAGCAGCAGTACACATAGTAGTAGTTGTCTCATATATTAGTAGGATGAGGTGGAGATCAGTATACTGGGGATGTTACATGATGGAGCAGCAGGACAGGTGGTAGTAGTTGTCTCTTATATATAAGGAGGATGAGGTGGAGATCAGTATACTGGGATGTTACATGATGGAGCAGCAGTACACATAGTAGTAGTTGTCTCTTATATATAAGGAGGATGAAGTGGAGATCAGTATACTGGGATGTTACATGATGGATCAGCAGGACACATAGTAGTAGTTGTCTCATATATAAGGAGGATGAGTTGGAGATCAGTATACTGGGATGTTACATGATGGAGCAGCAGGACAGGTAGTAGTAGTTGTCTCTTATATATGAGGAGGATGAGGTGGAGATCAGTATACTGGGGATGTTACATGATGGAGCAGCAGTACACATAGTAGTAGTTGTCTCTTATATATAAGGAGGATGAGGTGGAGATCAGTATACTGGGATGTTACATGATGGAGCAGCAGTACACATAGTAGTAGTTGTCTCTTATATATAAGGAGGATGAAGTGGAGATCAGTATACTGGGATGTTACATGATGGATCAGCAGGACACATAGTAGTAGTTGTCTCATATATAAGGAGGATGAGTTGGAGATCAGTATACTGGGATGTTACATGATGGAGCAGCAGGACAGGTAGTAGTAGTTGTCTCTTATATATGAGGAGGATGAGGTGGAGATCAGTATACTGGGGATGTTACATGATGGAGCAGCAGTACACATAGTAGTAGTAGTCTCTTATATATAAGGAGGATGAGGTGGAGATCAGTATACTGGGATGTTACATGATGGAGCAGCAGGATAGGTAGTAGTAGTTGTCTCTTATATATCAGGAGGATGAGGTGGAGATCAGTATACTGGGGATGTTACATGATGGAGCAGCAGTACACATAGTAGTAGTTGTCTCTTATATATCAGGAGGATGAGGTGGAGATCAGTATACTGGGATGTTACATGATGGAGCAGCAGTACACATAGTAGTAGTTGTCTCATATATAAGGAGGATGAGGTGGAGATCAGTATACTGGGGATGTTACATGATGGAGGAGCAGTACAGGTAGTAGTAGTTGTCTCTCATATATAAGAAGGATGAGGTGGAGATCAGTATACTGGGATGTTACATGATGGAGCAGCAGTACACATAGTAGTAGTATTCTCTTATATATAAGGAGGATGAGGTGGAGATCAGTATACTGGGATGTTACATGATGGAGCAGCAGTACACATAGTAGTAGTTGTCTCTTTTATATGAGGAGGATGAGGTGGAGATCAGTATACTGGGATGTTACATGATGGAGCAGCAGGATAGGTAGTAGTAGTTGTCTCATATATAAGGAGGATGAGGTTAAGATCAGTATACTGGGATGTTACATGATGGAGCTGCAGTACACATAGTAGTAGTTGTCTCTTATATATAAGGAGGATGAGGTGGAGATCAGTATACTGGGGATGTTACATGATGGAGCAGCAGTATCTATAGTAGTAGTTGGCTCTTATATATAAGGAGGATGAGGTGGAGATCAGTATACTGGGATGTTACATGATGGAGCAGCAGGACAGGTAGTAGTAGTTGTCTCTTATATATGAGGAGGATGAGGTGGAGATCAGTATACTGGGATGTTACATGATGGAGCAGCAGTACACATAGTAGTAGTTGTCTCTTATATAAGGAGGATGAGGTGGAGATCAGTATACTGGGATGTTACATGATGGAGCAGCAGGACACATAGTAGTAGTTGTCTCTTATATATAAGAAGGATGAGGTGGAGATCAGTATACTGGGATGTTACATGATGGAGCAGCAGTACACATAGTAGTAGTAGTCTCTTATATATGAGGAGGATGGGGTGGAGATCAGTATACTGGGATGTTACATGATGGAGCAGCAGTACACATAGTAGTAGTTGTCTCATATATGAGGAGGATGAGATGGAGATCAGTATACTGGGATGTTACATGATGGAGCAGCAGTACACATACTAGTAGTAGTAGTCTCTTATATATAAGGAGGATGAGGTGGAGATCAGTATACTGGGGATGTTACATGATGGAGCAGCAGTACACATAGTAGTAGTTGTCTCTTATATAAGGAGGATGAGGTGGAGATCAGTATACTGGGGATGTTACATGATGGAGCAGCAGTATCTATAGTAGTAGTTGGCTCTTATATATAAGGAGGATGAGGTGGAGATCAGTATACTGGGGATGTTACATGATGGAGCAGCAGGACAGGTAGTAGTAGTTGTCTCTTATATATCAGGAGGATGAGGTGGAGATCAGTATACTGGGGATGTTACATGATGGAGCAGCAGTACACATAGTAGTAGTTGTCTCTTATATATGAGGAGGATGAGGTGGAGATCAGTATACTGGGATGTTACATGATGGAGCAGCAGTACACATAGTAGTAGTTGTCTCATATATAAGGAGGATGAGGTGGAGATCAGTATACTGGGGATGTTACATGATGGAGCAGCAGTACAGGTAGTAGTAGTTGTCTCTCATATATAAGGAGGATGAGGTGGAGATCAGTATACTGGGGATGTTACATGATGGAGCAGCAGTACAGGTAATAGTAGTTGTCTCTCATATATAAGGAGGATGAGGTGGAGATCAGTATACTGGGATGTTACATGATGGAGCAGCAGTACACATAGTAGTAGTAGTAGTCTCTTATATATAAGGAGGATGACGTGGAGACAGTATACTGGGGATGTTACATGATGGAGCAGCAGTACACATAGTAGTAGTTGTCTCTTATATATGAGGAGGATGAGGTGGAGATCAGTATACTGGGATGTTACATGATGGAGCAGCAGTACACATAGTAGTAGTAGTAGTCTCTTATATATAAGGAGGATGACGTGGAGACAGTATACTGGGGATGTTACATGATGGAGCAGCAGGACAGGGAGTAGTAGTTGACTCTTATATATGAGGAGGATGAGGTGGAGATCAGTATACTGGGATGTTACATGATGGAGCAGCAGTACACATAGTAGTAGTTTTCTCTTATATATCAGGAGGATGAGGTGGAGATCAGTATACAGGGATGTTACATGATGGAGCAGCAGTATCTATAGTAGTAGTTGGCTCTTATATATGAGGAGGATGAGGTGGAGATCACTGTACAGGGGATGTTACATGATGGAGCAGCAGGACAGGTAGTAGTAGTTGTCTCTTATATATAAGGAGGATGAGGTGGAGATCAGTATACTGGGATGTTACATGATGGAGCAGCAGTACACATAGTAGTAGTAGTCTCTTATATATGAGGAGGATGAGGTGGAGATCAGTATACTGGGATGTTACATGATGGAGCAGCAGTACAAATAGTAGTAGTTGTCTCATATATGAGGAGGATGAGATGGAGATCACTGTACAGGGGATGTTACATGATGGAGCAGCAGTACACATAGTAGTAGTTGTCTCATATATGAGGAGGATGAGATGGAGATCACTGTACAGGGGATGTTACATGATGGAGCAGCAGTACACATAGTAGTAGTTGTCTCTTATATAAGGAGGATGAGGTGGAGATCAGTATACTGGGGATGTTACATGATGGAGCAGCAGTATCTATAGTAGTAGTTGGCTCTTATATATAAGGAGGATGAGGTGGAGATCAGTATACTGGGGATGTTACATGATGGAGCAGCAGGACAGGTAGTAGTAGTTGTCTCTTATATATAAGGAGGATGAGATGGAGATCAGTATACTGGGATGTTACATGATGGGGCAGCAGGACAGGTAGTAGTAGTTGTCTCTTATATATCAGGAGGATGAGGTGGAGATCAGTATACTGGGGATGTTACATGATGGAGCAGCAGTACACATAGTAGTAGTTGTCTCTTATATATCAGGAGGATGAGGTGGAGATCAGTATACTGGGATGTTACATGATGGAGCAGCAGTACACATAGTAGTAGTTGTCTCATATATAAGGAGGATGAGGTGGAGATCAGTATACTGGGGATGTTACATGATGGAGGAGCAGTACAGGTAGTAGTAGTTGTCTCTCATATATAAGAAGGATGAGGTGGAGATCAGTATACTGGGATGTTACATGATGGAGCAGCAGTACACATAGTAGTAGTATTCTCTTATATATAAGGAGGATGAGGTGGAGATCAGTATACTGGGATGTTACATGATGGAGCAGCAGTACACATAGTAGTAGTTGTCTCTTTTATATGAGGAGGATGAGGTGGAGATCAGTATACTGGGATGTTACATGATGGAGCAGCAGTACACATAGTAGTAGTAGTCTCTTATATATAAGGAGGATGAGGTGGAGATCAGTATACTGGGATGTTACATGATGGAGCAGCAGTACACATAGTAGTAGTAGTAGTCTCTTATATATAAGGAGGATGACGTGGAGACAGTATACTGGGGATGTTACATGATGGAGCAGCAGGACACATAGTAGTAGTTGTCTCATATATATGAGGAGGATGAGGTGGAGATCAGTATACTGGGATGTTACATGATGGAGCTGCAGTACACATAGTAGTAGTTGTCTCATATATATGAGGAGGATGAGGTGGAGATCAGTATACTGGGATGTTACATGATGGAGCAGCAGTACACATAATAGTAGTTGTCTCATATATATGAGGAGGATGAGGTGGAGATCAGTATACTGGGGATGTTACATGATGGAGCAGCAGTACACATAGTAGTAGTTGTCTCATATATTAGTAGGATGAGGTGGAGATCAGTATACTGGGGATGTTACATGATGGAGCAGCAGGACAGGTGGTAGTAGTTGTCTCTTATATATAAGGAGGATGAGGTGGAGATCAGTATACTGGGATGTTACATGATGGAGCAGCAGTACACATAGTAGTAGTTGTCTCTTATATATAAGGAGGATGAAGTGGAGATCAGTATACTGGGATGTTACATGATGGATCAGCAGGACACATAGTAGTAGTTGTCTCATATATAAGGAGGATGAGTTGGAGATCAGTATACTGGGATGTTACATGATGGAGCAGCAGGACAGGTAGTAGTAGTTGTCTCTTATATATGAGGAGGATGAGGTGGAGATCAGTATACTGGGGATGTTACATGATGGAGCAGCAGTACACATAGTAGTAGTTGTCTCTTATATATAAGGAGGATGAGGTGGAGATCAGTATACTGGGATGTTACATGATGGAGCAGCAGTACACATAGTAGTAGTTGTCTCTTATATATAAGGAGGATGAAGTGGAGATCAGTATACTGGGATGTTACATGATGGATCAGCAGGACACATAGTAGTAGTTGTCTCATATATAAGGAGGATGAGTTGGAGATCAGTATACTGGGATGTTACATGATGGAGCAGCAGGACAGGTAGTAGTAGTTGTCTCTTATATATGAGGAGGATGAGGTGGAGATCAGTATACTGGGGATGTTACATGATGGAGCAGCAGTACACATAGTAGTAGTAGTCTCTTATATATAAGGAGGATGAGGTGGAGATCAGTATACTGGGATGTTACATGATGGAGCAGCAGGATAGGTAGTAGTAGTTGTCTCTTATATATGAGGAGGATGAGGTGGAGATCAGTATACTGGGATGTTACATGATGGAGCAGCAGTACACATAGTAGTAGTTGTCTCTTATATATGAGGAGGATGAGGTGGAGATCAGTATACTGGGGATGTTACATGATGGAGCAGCAGTACACATAGTAGTAGTTGTCTCTTATATATAAGAAGGATGAGGTGGAGATCAGTATACTGGGGATGTTACATGATGGAGCAGCAGTACACATAGTAGTAGTTGTCTCTTATATAAGGAGGATGAGGTGGAGATCAGTATACTGGGGATGTTACATGATGGAGCAGCAGTACACATAGTAGTAGTTGTCTCTTATATATAAGGAGGATGAGGTGGAGATCAGTATACTGGGATGTTACATGATGGAGCAGCAGGACAGGTAGTAGTAGTCTCTTATATATAAGGAGGATGAGGTGGAGATCAGTATACTGGGATGTTACATGATGGAGCAGCAGGATAGGTAGTAGTAGTTGTCTCTTATATATTAGGAGGATGAGGTGGAGATCAGTATACTGGGGATGTTACATGATGGAGCAGCAGTACACATAGTAGTAGTTGTCTCTTATATATAAGAAGGATGAGGTGGAGATCAGTATACTGGGATGTTACATGATGGAGCAGCAGTACACATAGTAGTAGTTGTCTCTTATATATAAGAAGGATGAGGTGGAGATCAGTATACTGGGGATGTTACATGATGGAGCAGCAGTACACATAGTAGTAGTTGTCTCTTATATATAAGGAGGATGAGGTGGAGATCAGTATACTGGGATGTTACATGATGGAGCAGCAGTACACATAGTAGTAGTTGTCTCTTATATATAAGAAGGATGAGGTGGAGATCAGTATACTGGGGATGTTACATGATGGATCAGCAGGACACATAGTAGTAGTAGTAGTCTCTTATATATAAGGAGGATGAGGTGGAGATCAGTATACTGGGATGTTACATGATGGAGCAGCAGGACACATAGTAGTTGTTGTCTCTTATATATGAGGAGGATGGGATGGAGATCACTGTACAGGGGATGTTACATGATGGAGCAGCAGGACAGGTAGTAGTAGTTGTCTCTTATATTTGAGGAGGATGAGGTGGAGATCAGTATACTGGGATGTTACATGATGGAGCAGCAGGACAGGTAGTAGTAGTTGTCTCTTATATATAAGGAGGATGAGGTGGAGATCAGTATACTGGGGATGTTACATGATGGAGCTGCAGGACCCATAGTAGTAGTAGTTGTTGTCTCATATATGTGGAGGATGAGGTGGAGATCAGTATACTGGGATGTTACATGATGGAGCAGCAGGACACATAGTAGTAGTAGTTGTTGTCTCTTATATATGAGGAGGATGGGATGGAGATCACTGTACAGGGGATGTTACATGATGGAGCAGCAGGACAGGTAGTAGTAGTTGTCTCTTATATATGAGGAGGATGAGGTGGAGATCAGTATACTGGGGATGTTACATGATGGAGCTGCAGGACCCATAGTAGTAGTAGTTGTTGTCTCATATATGTGGAGGATGAGGTGGAGATCAGTATACTGGGGATGTTACATGATGGAGCTGCAGGACCCATAGTAGTAGTAGTTGTTGTCTCATATATGTGGAGGATGAGGTGGAGATCAGTATACTGGGGATGTTACATGATGGAGCTGCAGGACCCATAGTAGTAGTAGTTGTTGTCTCATATATGTGGAGGATGAGGTGGAGATCAGTATACTGGGATGTTACATGATGGAGCAGCAGGACACATAGTAGTAGTAGTTGTTGTCTCTTATATATGAGGAGGATGGGATGGAGATCACTGTACAGGGGATGTTACATGATGGAGCAGCAGGACAGGTAGTAGTAGTTGTCTCTTATATTTGAGGAGGATGAGGTGGAGATCAGTATACTGGGATGTTACATGATGGAGCAGCAGGACAGGTAGTAGTAGTTGTCTCTTATATATAAGGAGGATGAGGTGGAGATCAGTATACTGGGGATGTTACATGATGGAGCTGCAGGACCCATAGTAGTAGTAGTTGTTGTCTCATATATGTGGAGGATGAGGTGGAGATCTGTATACTGGGATGTTACATGATGGAGCAGCAGGACACATAGTAGTAGTAGTTGTTGTCTCTTATATATGAGGAGGATGGGATGGAGATCACTGTACAGGGGATGTTACATGATGGAGCAGCAGGACAGGTAGTAGTAGTTGTCTCTTATATATGAGGAGGATGAGGTGGAGATCAGTATACTGGGGATGTTACATGATGGAGCTGCAGGACCCATAGTAGTAGTAGTTGTTGTCTCATATATGTGGAGGATGAGGTGGAGATCAGTATACTGGGGATGTTACATGATGGAGCAGCAGTACAGGTAGTAGTAGTTGTCTCTTATATTAGTAGGATGAGATGGAGATCAGTATACTGGGATGTTACATGATGGAGCAGCAGGACAGGTGGTAGTAGTTGTCTCTTATATATTAGTAGGATGAGGTGGAGATCAGTATACTGGGATGTTACATGATGGAGCAGCAGTACACATAGTAGTAGTTGTCTCTTATATATTGGTAGGATGAGGTGGAGATCAGTATACTGGGATGTTACATGATGGAGCAGCAGGACAGGTGGTAGTAGTTGTCTCTTATATTAGTAGGATGAGGTGGAGATCAGTATACTGGGGATGTTACATGATGGAGCAGCAGGACAGGTAGTAGTAGTTGTCTCTTATATATGAGGAGGATGAGGTGGAGATCAGTATACTGGGATGTTACATGATGGAGCAGCAGGACAGGTAGTAGTAGTTGTCTCTTATATATCAGGAGGATGAGGTGGAGATCAGTATACTGGGGATGTTACATGATGGAGCAGCAGTACACATAGTAGTAGTTGTCTCTTATATATTAGTAGGATGAGGTGGAGATCAGTATACTGGGGATGTTACATGATGGAGCAGCAGTACAGGTAGTAGTAGTTGTCTCTTATATTAGTAGGATGACGTGGAGATCAGTATACTGGGGATGTTACATGATGGAGCAGCAGTACACATAGTAGTAGTAGTTGTTGTCTCTTATATATAAGGAGGATGACGTGGAGACAGTATACTAGGGATGTTACATGATGGAGCAGCAGTACACATAGTAGTAGTTGTCTCTTATATTAGTAGGATGAGGTGGAGATCAGTATACTGGGGATGTTACATGATGGAGCAGCAGTACAGGTAGTAGTAGTTGTCTCTTATATTAGTAGGATGAGATGGAGATCAGTATACTGGGATGTTACATGATGGAGCAGCAGGACACATAGTAGTAGTAGTTGTTGTCTCTTATATATAAGGAGGATGACGTGGAGACAGTATACTAGGGATGTTACATGATGGAGCAGCAGTACACATAGTAGTAGTTGTCTCTTATATTAGTAGGATGAGGTGGAGATCAGTATACTGGGGATGTTACATGATGGAGCAGCAGTACAGGTAGTAGTAGTTGTCTCTTATATTAGTAGGATGAGATGGAGATCAGTATACTGGGATGTTACATGATGGAGCAGCAGGACAGGTAGTAGTAGTTGTCTCTTATATATGAGGAGGATGAGGTGGAGATCAGTATACTGGGATGTTACATGATGGAGCAGCAGTACAGGTAGTAGTAGTTGTCTCATATATAAGGAGGGTGAAGCCTTTTGCAGGGCATTTCCCAGTAGTGGCTCTGACATATAAGATGAGGAGATGCTTTCTCGCAGGGCAGGTACTGGAGACTGGAGAAGAGCTGAGTACATAGGGGCAGGAGTGAGGGAGTGGAGGGAGGAGGGGCGCGGGAGGAGCTGTCAGCAGCCTGTGGTTGGTTGCAGCTTCCCTGGTACCTAGAGAGTGGAGGCTGCAGGGAGGGGGATGTGTGCGGCATTATAGCACATCTGCTGCCTGTGCTGGAATATGGTGGGTATATGACAGGACCGCTGCCCACATACAGTCCAGTCTTCTGCAGGGAACACCCGGGACCCTTCCTTCTGCTGCAGAGTCATGCCCGACACGTGCTGGATGTAAGCCCGGAGCCTGGCACAGTGGATTATGATTTATTCTGCCCGGACACTTATCATTCAGGTACAGTACCCTCTGCTGACTGTGTGGTGGGCCTGCTGTGTTAACCCCTCGTGGCCACAGGAGCAGGTCTCCATCCTGACGCTAGGTGTCTCTGGCTGCAGTCCTGTGCGGCAGTGAATGGGTGCCCTGGTGTGTGCCATACATTCCCCTGCCAGGCATGAAATGCACAATGCGGCTGTATCCCACTGCATGGATTGTGTAAACCGATTACAGGCTGCTTCCCCCCTCCTCCCTGACAGGGGCTGCTGTGTCCATTATGCTATAGGCAGGATAGCCTCACTATACATTGGCAAGTGCTCCCTATGGGTGCTGGCTTTAAACAAAGAGAAGCTGAATGCAGGCTGTATTGGTGGCAGCTGTGTCCTAGCATGTGACACAAGTGGGGACATAGCTGCTGACTGCCTTGTGATGCTATATGCAGCAGGCTTGTATGCTGGGAATGTGCCATTGCAGGTGCTGCTGGGTGCACTGAGGTGACTGGATGCAGATGGACAGCTTCAGCACTGGACAGCTCCCCTGGAGGGGCAGTGCCCTCCCAATTCTGGGGGTCTTGGTGGGGAATTGTCCCATGGCTTGGATGCAGAGGCGCAAGTCTAGCTAACCTTGTGTAATGTATAGAGTAAGGTATAGCGGACAGCGTCATGCAGAGGATGGGACAGAAATCTGCAGTGAATGAAAGCCTGCCTCACAGAAGTGCTTGCTGATACATGTGTCTCTATATATATATATATACAAACTGATAGGTCAATAAAACAATGCCAAATATACAGACCGTCACTTTATTACATACACTGAATGATCTATACATTGCAACCCTAGACTAGAATCAGCTATACATATCCAACCAGCACATAAAGTTTCCCATCCATAGAGGACCTTATGTAGAAGTCTGGTATTTAGTATAGGAGAGGAGCCATATATGTGCAGATGTTAGCCTTCATGGGCCTATATGTGCCTGTCCTTTCCATAGAGCAGCTTATAGTCTATGATTTGTCGCTGATCAATTGACAGGTACCTTTAAAGTACATATCATTTCCAATATCTTATATATAGCTATTGCTATCCTATCCTACATGAAGCATCTTGTGTGTACATGGCACGTCCATAGATTATCTTATATATAGGTAATGCAAAGATGAGCCTATAGGACTGCAAGATGGGCCTATATGTATGTAGAACGTCGGAGAGAGGCCTATAAAGGAATATTTCATCCGCCGAGCAGTCTATATGTTCTACCACAGAGCTTTAGAAAACACATTTTGGCCTTTGCTCACTTCTATCCTCAGTCTGGCTTTATGAATATAGCATAGCACTATTATACAGTATAAAGAAATACTGGGGACCAAAAAGAACCCCTACATGTAAGTAACTTATGTAATAATTGCGGGTTGTTGTTTTTTTTTGCAACTTGAAGTTGGAATATTTTAGATTTTTAGCTATCTTTTGAATTGAATTATTGGCTGAGCAAATCATACAATTGGTTAACATTATATTCATTAAATACATTCATTTATGGCTGAAAATTGGAGCCTTTCTGGGATAACATCAGTGTCCATTCATTACCATCTGACACTACATGGGTCACAGACCATAGGCTAATGGGGCATCAATTAGTAGATGTGTTTGTATCCCTCATATTCAAGATGTCCCTAGCAGGTGGCCGGCTCTAATCTGTGAAAATGACCCCAGATTACAGTTGTCCCCGCAGAGGCCTCACTTAAAACTTTAAGCTTTTCTATGAATTGGGGCTATTGTTCTGGTATCCCAGGTTTACAAAGGGAAGGAGTCGGTGAATCACAGTAGTCACACGTAGAAGACATTGTCTTCACAGCATATATCTGGTTATAGGCAGAGGAGAAATATTTCATCAATGAATAAAAACTAATAGACCCAAGGCCATGCATGGAGACATGCTGGAGTTGAGATGGCATCCGCTGGCATTTGTAGAATAGTAGTGTGTGCAGTTGTATGAACAGCGGGTACCCACAAAATCCCATAGAACGCAGTCTGTGTCCCCTGCTTGAGAATAGATATTGACGAGGTGAAACTGTTGCTACAGTAGTTAAAATGGATTTTTAATACATGAAAATCATGAA
This sequence comes from Bufo bufo, assembly GCF_905171765.1. Taxonomy (NCBI): domain Eukaryota; kingdom Metazoa; phylum Chordata; class Amphibia; order Anura; family Bufonidae; genus Bufo; species Bufo bufo. The sequence goes on from NC_053393.1 coordinate 209,567,001, forward strand.
TATCACTTCTGAAGTTGGTAGCATAAATCCTGCCATTTATTTTTGCTGATGGAACTTAACTTGCATGCAAAATATGGAGGACGATAATTGTAGTGATGGAAAAATCCATCCGATGGTCATTAAACCAAATGTCCATCAGTAGATTTAAGGAATTGTTACCCAACGGTACCTGTGAAGAGATCTATACTTATCCTACAGCTCTATGGCTCCTGGGACATCTGCACGTCCAGTCCCTATCTGTCCTCTTCTGCAGTGATGGATAGTGTGCACTGCTGCAGCCAATGACTGGCCTCAGTGTTGATGTGTGGCACTACTTGGGGACATGTCACTGCTGAGGCCAGCAGCCCACGTGATCCATCCATGTGGAAGTTAGCAGGCAGGGACTGCATCGGCCCACCAAGAAGTTTCCCTGTAAGGTCTATGGCCAATCCACCCCTGGCGAAAAGCATCTGTGTTGGTCCCATGTTAATTTGTGCCCGCATTGCTGAGAAAAAAAAGTTTAATATATGCAAATGAGCCTCTAAGCTACGGGGGCGTTACCATTACTCCTAGAGGCTCTGCTCTCTCTGCAACTGCCGCGTCCTCTCCACTTTGATTGACAGGACGTTACAATGTTATCACTGCCTGGTCCTGTCAAAGTGCAGAGGACGCAGCAGTTGCAGCGAGTGCAGACCCTCTAGGTGTAACGGCAACGCCCCCATTGCTCCTAGAGGCTCATTTGCATATATGCAAACTTCATTTTTGTCAGCAACGCAGGCACATATGAACATGGGACCAACACAGATGCCTTCAGCTGCCAAGCGCACATTGTCTGATAGGTGCGGGTCCCACCTCTGGGACCCGCACCTACAAGGAGAACGAAGCGGAGAAAGTTGAGGAGCGCGCACTGCGCATTCGCAGCTGCCCTCCATTCATTTCTATGGAGCCGCCGAAAATAGCCGAGCTTCAATGGGAGAGGCGGGGAGCTGGTGGTGGACGGGAAACCCGGGGTCCTCCAGCCACAACTCTCCCTGGCTCCGTTCTCCTTGTAGGTGCGGGTCACAGAGGTGGGATCTGCACCTATCAGACAAAGGGATAAGATGGGATAACCCCTTTAAGCCCATAGAGAATTTTGTAATCTCATTATCTTCAAGCTACAAGACTTGCAAAAGTGCTGCAGTAGTATTGTAACTATGCCCCTAAAGGAACATTGAGCCTGAGTTGTGACCTACCACCCCACCCACATGTAAACAGGTCACCGATCACCCAGCAAACAACCAAACATTTGATGGGTGATGGTTGAAATTCATTGGTTGTGGGCTCACATCACCCTGTCTAAATGTGGATGTGCTGCAACCAGTGCTGAAGCTGTATGTCCCCAATAATGACTCCATGTAAATAGAGCTAAAAAGGCATCAATCGGCTTGATTTATCATGGATCGGGCCATGTAAAGTGACCCTTAGTCTTCAGACCATCTATATATTTACCCTATATTACAATGCACTTGTTTTAAGTCCAATATGCTGGTGTTCAAGAATCCTCAGCTGCTCATTTACAATATCAATGTAGGGATTCGATGTAGATAAGATGGAAAAAGTGTTGATACTTGGAGAACAAAGTTGCACTTTAAAGGGGTATTCCAGCAGCATTAAAACAATCCTCTGTGGCCTGCACATGGTTTAACCCCTTAGTGACCAGCCTGTGTTGGGCCCTAGTGACCAAACAATTTTTTTCTTTTTTTTCATTGTCGCATTCTAAGAGCTATAACTTTTTTATTTTTCCATCAATTCAGCCATATGAGGGCTTTTTTTGTGGGACAAGTTGTAGTTTTTACAAGCACCATTTTGGGGTACACATAACGTACTGATTAACTTTTATTAGCTTTTTATGGTTGGATAGGTTTGTTTTTTGTGGGACCACTTTTGGGGTTTATAACACTTTTTAATAGCTTTTTATTCCATTTTTGGTAGCAATAAAAAAACAGCAATTAACAGAAAATAATGTGATAATTGTGTAGTGCAGTTGGTTAGAGATGCGGCAATACCAAATATGTGGTGGGGGATTTAATTTTGGCAATTTTATTCCATTGAAAACTATTTTCAAGTGTATTTTTTAACTTGGACATTTTTTTAAATAAAACTTTATTTCACTTTTATTAGGGGACTTCTGATTGCTTCTATAATACACAGTACTGCTTATGCAGTATAGTGTATTATACTGTTAGTATTATAGAGGGACACAGCCTGACAGGTTTACACTGCAGGCGTGCCTGGGGACATTTATTAGGCCCTCGACTACCATACTTAGACATCAGTACCCCACCATCACCTTTGTGGTGATGCAAATGCCTGAGAGAGGGAGTACTCTCTCTCTAAACACTTAGATGCCACGGTCGCTATAGATCATGTCATCTAAGAGTTTAAACAGCCTGGATCAGCACTTCTGCCGATCTGGACAGTTAGAGCAGGAGCCCAGATATCATGAGACAGACAAGCTTTTGCTCTTTACTGCACGGGAGACCCATGTAGTTCTTAGACTAGGCCATTGTAAAAATGCAGCAGCCTAGCCTAAGGCATGTAAATGACCACCGTAAAAAAGACATTTGAGTATAATACTCACAATCCTCTGCTGTTACCATTCTGATGGTGACCAAGTCCCCATAGTGCTGCGCTTCCAGCTCCTGTACCAGCAGGAAATGGCTGGGAATGTTGCCCAACCAATCACTGGCTGCAGTGATGACCCGCCTCAGTCAGTGATTGGTTGAGTGGCATTCCCAGTCATTTCCTTGCATGTGAAGAACAGTAGTAGGAAGTGGAGAAAAGTGGGGACCTGGGCACTTTTGGAAGGGCAGCAGCAGGGGTTGGCAGGGTGAGTATAAGACCATTTATTCTTTTAACCATTTGCAGACCATGGATTATTGTTTAGATTTTGCTGGAGTACTATTTTAAATCCATGATCATAACTAATGAAAAACTCATTGCTGATAATTGATATGATGTATTGGTTGTGGTGGCTCAATGATTAGCAATAGTGACCAAGAATAACATCTGCATAGAGTTTGTATGTTCTCCCCATGTTACTCCAAGAACATACTGATAGGTTAAATTGACAATCTGTGTACAGCAGTGCGAAATATGTTGGCGCTGTACAAATTAGTAAAATGAAGAATGTTTGCAGTCTATAGTTCTATAGCTACGTATGTGGTTGACTACAAGTATACATACTGTATGTACCACTATGTATTTCCATAAAGAAAATAACACATACCCGATTTATGGGTAAATACATATGAGATTTATGGCTAAAGCAGTGTCAACATTCAGTCAGTGACGAGTATACTTGAGCCATACGCATAAAACTGACAATTTTCATAGTGCCTTATGCATAGTGTAAATTTTTGCAGCTCAGACCCATTCACTTGAGTGACTGATGAACATGATGTAACTGGCCTAGGGAGAGGACACAGCATTTACTGGAGTTCCATGGCCTCTCCAAACAGCTCATCGGCAGGGGATCGGACCCCCACTGATCAAATATTGATTACCTATGATAATAGGTAATCAATAGGCTTTAGTGAATCAACCTTTGGATCATAGACCCAAAGTCGATTCATTCAAAAGCTTTCTTTTTAATGCTGACTCCGTTTAGCATTAAATTTAAACTTTGCGCGAGACTTCGGTGAATTACTACTCTATTCATATCTGCGTATTTAAAAAACATTTTAAAATAGGAATACGAAGTGGGCCAAACTTTTCTTGAAAACCCAAACTTCATTGAAAAAGGGTCTTCTAGAGACATAGTCCTCTCAAGGAAGATGGTCAGTGAAAATCTGTCACAGGACATCTGGACTAGACAAAGGGGCCTCCTTACAGAGAAGCCTTGGAGAGGTTATATTGTACCCATTGTTTTGTTCTTCTTATCATTCCTATCACAGTCTTGAGATAACATAGGTTCTAGGTCCCACACCTGGAGGCAGAGCCCATGAGCGGTGATAACACCGATCACAAACATTTAACCTCATGGTCGATTGCAACCATGACATCTGAGCGGTCTTTTTCCATACTATGAAATATAAAAATATTTATCTCCTATGTTAAACAAAATGGCTGATTCACAATTTTTTGGTCACTTCACTTCCCCCAAAAATTTAATAAAGTGTTAAAAAAGTCATACTGACTAGTGTTGAGCGAGAATATTCGAAATAATTTTTTTTTATCTTGAATATTGCAACTTCGAGAATTCGCAAATATTTCGAATATAGTGCTATATATTTGCTATATCGAATATTCACAATTTTTTTAAATCTGAAAACATGATTCCTCCTTGCTTGTGGGTCAATGAGTCATTGGCCCACAAGCAACTTAAGCAGGAAGGAATCATGTTTTCATATGGAATTTTTTTTTACGAAAATTCAAGAAAATAAATTAATAGCAATATAGTGAATATATTCGTTATTTAGTAATAGGAAAATGAGCGAGCACTCATACACTTGGCAACCAAATTGACATGTGCAGAAAATATTTATTAAATCCCCATAAAATACAAGTAATAAAATTATTTAGAATATTCGTCTTTTTTTTTTTACCAATCTGTACAGTTGTTCGCATACTCCTCCCCGACAAGCGTCCCCATCACCATGGGAACGCCTGTGGGTTAGAATATACTATCGTATCTGAGTTTTCCCTGCAATCGTGAAAACTCATATCCGATGGTATATTCTAACACACAGACCCATGGTGATGGGGACGCTTGTCGGGGAGGAGTATGCCGAACAACTGTACAGGTTTAAAAAAAAAAAAAGGCGAATATTCTAAATAACGAATATATTCGCTATATTGCTATATATTCGTTTTTCAGAATATTCGTCATATTCTAAAACAAAAATATACAGTAATATAGCGAATATTCGCTAAATACAAACATAGAGCAATTTAGCTAATATAGTGCTATAATCTTTTTTTATATTCATTTTATTTTCTCTTCTGAACTTCAGATTTGGAAAAAATGTACATTATTAAAAATATATATTATAGCACTATATTTGCTTAGCTAAATTACTCTGTTTGTATTTTCTCGAACATTCGCTATATTGCTATATATTGTTGTTTTAGAATATGACGAATATTCTTAAAATGAATATATAGCACTGTATTTACTGCTATATATTCTTTTTTGATCAACTTCACATTACGCGATTTTTACATTTTAGATTACTCGCAATCGCGAAAATAATCTCGATCACGAATATTCGCAAATATGAAATGAATATTCTAGCGAATATTTGCGAAATATCGTGAATTCGAATATGGGACCTGCCGCTCATCACTAATACTGACTCCAAAATGGTATAAATAAAAAAATAAAGATTGCCTGCAAAAAATTTGCCTGCACTCAGCTGCGTAGACTTAAATATAAAAAAGGTTTGGGGGATCTCAGAATATGGCAATGAAAAGAAAACACAAGAAAAACTATAAAAATAGTAATTGCAATTGTACCAACCTTGAGAATGAAGGTAACAGGCTAGTTTTACTGCATACAGAATGCCGTAAAAACAAAACCCAAAAAATCCATTTGGTTTTTAGATGTTTTTTGTTAGGACACAGCTCTGCCTACAGAGGGTAACGCATTAAATACACAGGAGCAGCAAACCTTTAACAGTGTCTGTTAAGGTTCTCATGTATCCAGGTCATGGTATATCTGTAAAGAATAAATCAAGGCAACTGGACTTACCGTAGATTTCTTGAAAACGTTTCACTCGTTCTTCCAACGAGCTTTCTCAATTCTGAGATTCTCTCTGAATTGAGAAAGCTCGTTGGAAGAACGAGTGAAACGTTTTCAAGAAATCTACAGTAAGTCCAGTTGCCTTGATTTATTCTTTACAGATATAACCTTTAACAGTATATTTAAGGTGTTAATTGTCAAGTTAACATATGCTACATCTGTAGAATGAGCCTGGGCCCCTTTATAAGCCAGAGCACAGGGTTCTCTTGCTGTGTTTCATTACATGGGCATCCGGTGATTGCAGTGACTGCCATATGACGCTCTACAGGAAATGAATGCTTAACGGCCACTTCGCTGATCACCATGAAAAGGAAATCTCTCCATCCCGAGCCACAAAACAGATGCTGCTCAATATAAGCAGTCATTTAACTATGTTTGACATCCTGGTAAGAGTTGAGTTTGACAGTATTTTATCTGGTATAACACAAGACTTTTTATCTTCAGTAAGTTATCTTGGGGCAGAAAAATATATATATTACTAGCTTAGGGCCTAATGGTCCTTTTAGAAAGTCCACCGTGGGGCCATAACAAGGCCCAATCAACGAAATAACAAGGTGCTCAGCGCTCATTTAAGAGCTGTCACACTAGCCCAATGTTCACGCAGTGTGAGCGCCGATGGATGAGAACATATCCATCGGCGCTCGTTTGCACCGGCCTGATTACACAGGGTGATGCATACAGGATACTGAAGGAACGATTCTGTCCTCCTTCATTCTGTTCTGTTCGTTATCGGCAGCACATCCCTGATTAAGGACCTATAAGACTGCACGATTATCAGCAAAATTATCGGGAACAAGCGATCATAGGAACGCTCATTCGAGATAATTGGCTCGTATAATTGATCAGCAAATAACTTTCATCCTGATGAAGGATGTCCAGCACCCAATAAACGACCATTCGCTCATTCATCAGCTGTTCGGCTGCTCGATTATGCAAGCGAATTATCCCAAACAAGCATTCCTAGGATTGCTTGTTCCCGATCTGCTCATCCTGTTTAGATAGTTAAAATCGCCTTAAGGGTGTATTACACCTGCCGCAAATGATGGCTAACGAGCGTTCATAGTGACGCTCGTTAGCAATCATCTGGCAGTGTAATACTGCCGCCGATTCCAAATCTTTTGACAGGTTAAATAATCATCATTTGCAGGCAGCAGCTCCTGGTGTCTAATAACGATCTGCTGCTGGCAAACAATGATTCAGCATGGGGAAGAGCAATCGTATAACGATCGCTCCTCCCTATACTGAGGAGGAGACGGCTGCATGTAATACTAGCGGTCTCCTCCGCTAGTGAGCAGACGTTTGCTGGGAAGGAACGCTTTCTTCCCAACAATCGCCTGTTAAATCAGGCTGTCTAATACACCCTTTACTCTTCTGGTATACTGTAGGGCTGGAGTCACCTTCCTGAATAATGAATCAATCAATGCAAGATTGGATATAGGATGAACTTAAAGGAACAGACCAGTCATATTATTTATATACTCTGTTATGCCCAGTGCAGGGTCTGAAGGGACTGTGCATGACACATGGATTGTCTCTCATCCACTGCCCCTAGGTCCCTGAAATAGGTAGACAGTGCTTAACTTTGCTTAGAGTTTTCCCTCAACATCATGCAGCCCTTAAAAATAACCCTAATAGTGAGAAGACATAATGTAGGATCATATACAAAGTCCTCTCAAGGATAATGAAAGCCTCAAATATTGTTGCGGGTTCAGTTAGGAGAAACATGTTCAGATGTTTGGCTTTCAAGTGTCATCTAAAATTAGTAGAACTGACTGTTACTATGCTGACTTATCCATCCTGTGCTAAGTAGACTATATTAAGGAATTACGTATAAGAAGTTGAGAGATTCACTTTCTGTTACGGAAGTGGATGTTGATCCGCTATGCCACTAAGCAGATTTGACTTAGGGCTACTCCTAAGGGCATTATCTAAGTGACCCTCTTGGTCTTCATCCTTTAACCTGTATATTGGGATCTGAATTCCGCCGCAGGGGAACTACCGGGTTACTACCTCTTAGAGTAGTCTTTGTTTAGTGGCTGCTGACTGACAGGGGACAAGAGATACCATTGCAGAGCACCGATGGAACAAGCAAAACCCTACTCAGGAAAAAAACTGAGGTCAGGGCAGGCAGCGGACGCGCAATCCAGGAAACACTCCAAAGATCAGGGCTGGAAGCACAGGATCCGAACAAGGAATAGGTAGAGGTCAGGCAGCAAAGGGTCAAATCCAGGCTGAGTTCAGTACACCGGCAGTCAAACAAGACTATAGCACACCATTGCAGGAAGGTAGATAACTAGACCCTATTTTTCCTTGACCCTGCCACAGGGGAAGGTGCCTTAAATACCCAAGGTGGGTAGCCATAGGCTGGTCAAGATTAAGATGCACACACTGGCTCTTCAAGAGTCTGAAGGAGTGTGCACAGGCAATGAGAGGAGGAGCAGGTGAGAGCTAGGAATCAGTCTTTGTGGAGTGAGCAGAGTAGCTCTGTTTCGATGCCTTGGGCTGCGGGGAGGGAACATCAAGATGCCAGCAGCTTTAGACCGCCAGAGAAGGTGTATAAGGCGGCAAATGAGAACTCTAATGGCTGTACCCACTGGGAAGAGTGAGACGGGTATGCACTGCTGGTATAATACTTTCCTTGCTTCTCTATGTTCAAAAGACACAAAGTGATATCCAAAAACCTTTAGTAAGCATCTCATTGTCTCATAGTACAGTCGACCATAAACAGTAACCTGCATCCTGCTAATAACATCAGGTTAATTTCTGGTAGACCTGAGTCTGAGATGCTCTACCGGCTGTGGTTAGCAGTTCTAATAAATGTAAGCGTTTCTTAATGATGCTGAAACAAGGGTAAATGCAGAATCCGTTTTTTTCACTATTTCTGGAGTGCTGCCTTTATTCTGTTGCTTTGGATTATTGGTAAAACATGGGAACAAGGTGTTGTGGGCGTGCAGTGAATAACATAGCCGGTTACAGTGTTCAGCACAGTAACAGGAGCAATAGATGAAAAGATGGATAGAAACATTTACCAGTTTTGGTATATATTCAGAGAAACTGCATGTCCAGAATAAACAGACCCATTGCAACGTAAAGGTATGCTAAAATGCATACAATGATATATTCTTTCCAGAATGTATAATGTAGAACTTTCAAGGGGCTGTGCAAGAATGTGGGGAAAGGGGGGGGGGGTTGGCAAACCCCCATTCTGCCGGACCTGCAAAGGGGGGATGACTTACCTGCTTCCTGGTGCCGATTTCTCTTCTACTGCAGGACTGCGATGCCCTACTGGGCTCCATCGATGTCAACATCCGGTTTGACATTGCTTCAGCCAATCACAGGCCGCGGTGGTGTCTGGCTCCTCTTGCAACATGACAAATGGTCACATGATGCAAGGGGAGCGGACACTGACATCGATGGAGCCCAGTGGAGCATCACAGACCTGCAGGAGAAGGAGCGCGGAGCCTGCAGTGGAAAGTAGATTTTCTCTTTGCAGGTTCAGCAGAATGGGTGAGTTTGTCACCCACCTATTTTTGCACAACTCCTTCTTTACCTTTTTTTTTTACTGATGATCTATCCTTTGAAAAGGTCATCAGAATCTGATTAGCCTTTCAGGCTCAGGCCACGTGATATAATCATGACGTCACTGGCCTGCAGGAAGCTGCGAGAAGGCGGCGCTACTGCATGCGTTGCTGCCTTCTCAAACAGCTGATCCCAAGTGTCGGACCCCCGCCGATCAGATGATGATGACCTATCCAAAGGATAGATGATCAGTAAGAAAAAAGTATAGAAACCATTTAAGCTGTCTGTATACACTGTTGTCACCTGAACCCGCTAGTTTCAGTGGGAACGATTGATTATCTAAGTTGCTTTCCGACTCTCCTTCAACGGCAGATGGTGGGGGAGGAAAGCATCTGGCAGTTGGATCTCAACATGCCTGATCTTTCTTCAAAGAAGAAACAAGCATGCATGTTCATGGGGGAAGGGGGGGAGAAACAAGCATGCATGTTCATGGGGGAAGGGGGGGAGAAACAAGCATGCATGTTCATGGGGGAAGGGGGGAGAAACAAGCATGCATGTTCATGGGGGAAGGGGGGGAGAAACAAGCATGCATGTTCATGGGGGAAGGGGGGGAGAAACAAGCATGCATGTTCATGGGGGAAGGGGGGAGAAACAAGCATGCATGTTCATGGGGGAAGGGGGGGAGAAACAAGCATACATGTTCATGGGGGAAGAGGGGGAGAAATAAGCATGCATGTTCATGGGGGAAGGGGGGGAGAAACAAGCATGCATGTTCATGGGGGAAGGGGGGGAGAAACAAGCATGCATGTTCATGGGGGGAGGGGGTCAGGAGAAATATCTGCCAAATGATCTTTCAGCCCACAGAAATGTAAGGACATCTTGAGGCTCATGCACTTGAATGTATACATTTTTCAGTCCACAGATCCGCAAAATATAGATGCAGTCCGTGGGCCATCCACTTTTTTTTTTTTTTTTGCAGATCCATTAACTTTAATGGGTCCACGATCCGCATTTTGTGGACATTTTCCATCTTTTTGCAGAACTAACATACGGATGCGGAAAGCAAATGCAGTGGCTTAACTAGAAGTGACTTGGCTCCACAGCAAATTTTTGAATGGGCACCTCCCCCCAGCAACCCCCTCATACCTTCACTTCTCTGGCTAGTCAAGATAGCTCTCTCAGACCAGGCGAGGCAGCCGCTCCGTCCATTTCCTACATGTATATACTGTATATACTGTCACTGTATAATACTGTTGAGGGGGCCTTGACAAATAAAACGTTTGTCCTCCTCCCAGGTGGGTTCCTTCTGAGTTCGGGCCCTGTATTAGCTGCTTGCACTATAGTTTCTCCCCTGAGCACACAGATGATCTATGTGCTTTTTTGCAATGGTATATTCATTCCGCAAAAAGATAAAACATGTCCTATACTTCGCTGCAAAATGTGAACCACAGATCTACTGAAGTCAGTGGTTCTGCAAAAAATGTGTATGCAACACGGACAGTATCCCCATTTTACAGATCTGCAATTTGTGGACCGCAGACTACATAGCTGTTGTTCAAGTGTTATCTCTCTCAAGCTACCCACTTTCGGTCAAACCTTCATGCTTATTTCAATGGGGAGAAGAAGACAAACCCCTGCCGTCTCCTAATACTTTTGCCAGGGACGTATCTCCCAGCTGTACAAAAGCATCATGAATGGTGAAATGTACATTCCCTATCCTCGTTCCCCTCAACATCTGCATTGGGGACAATTAGGATGCCCCCATGCACATTGTCAGCAGATCCCTATATCTAACCGATATGGGCAGCTTACTTGGTTGATAACTGATCACTTCACATTCATGATTCTTAGTCCTTCCTTATATTCAAAGATTTTTTTTGTCCTTTAATATGAATTTAGAAATGCCATGAAAAGAACATGGCACTGCATCTCGCACATAGAAAAGAAGACATCTTTGTGGAGCAGGCAGTGTGACAATGTGGACAGTGTGGAGGGGTCAGACAATGCATGTTACTTATAGGGGCAGGAGGAGGAGGCCATTCTAGCAGCTCTTATAAATCATCTCTTTCACTTCCTTCTCAATGGAAACGTTACTATGTTTGCGTGGCATTTTGACTGATTGGTAACAGTCAGAGGGTGTCATTATCAGGAACAGCGCAGCAGGCAGCCTGAAATCTTTAGACCATAGTAAAGATTTAATTGTATACTAGCAAACAAGGATACATTAAAGAGATGCAAATACATTTCTTCTTTTGTATATAATTATACGTTTGAAAAATTAATTTCACTTTGAAAGTGATGATTAAAACGTTATAAACAACTGTATTATTACTACTATTAATGCAGGATTTTAAAGGCAAGTACCAGTTGTTTTCTACTCTTTTTATACTACATCTATCAAATACTTACTGTTGCATGTCAATAAATTAGAATATCATGAAAAGTTAATTTATTTCAGTAATTGAATTAAAAAAGTGAACCTCGTATATTATATAAAGTCATTACATACAGAGTGATGTATTTCAAGCATTTATTTCTTTTAATGTCCATGATTATGGCTTACAGATAAGGAAAACCCAAAAGTCAGTATCTCAGAAAATTAGAATATTGTGAAGGGGTTCAATATTGTAGACTCATATGGTGTCACACTCTAGTCAGCTAATCAGCACACAACACTTGAAAGGTTTCCTAAACCTTTAAATAGTCCCTCAGTCTGATTCAATAGTCTACACAATCTTGGGAAAGACTGCTGACTTGACAGTTGTCCAGAAGACAGTCATTGACACCCTCCACAAAGATGGTAAGCTTCAAAAATTAAATGCTAAAGAAGCTGGCTGTTCACAGTGGTATATCCAAGCATATTATTGGAAAGTTGACTGGAAGGAAAAATTGTGGTAGAAAAAGGTGTACAAGCAACAGGGATAACTGCAGCCTTGAAAGGATTGTAAGAAAATGCCATTTCAAAATTTGGGGGAGTGGACAAAATCCAAGTTGCTTAGTGGACAAAATCCAAGTTGCTTGAGGTCCATTATGAGGTTTCCATAGTCAGTGATGGTTTGGGGAGCCATGTCATTGGCTGACATTGATCCACTATGTTATATTAACCCCAAAGTCATTGTAGCTGTCTACTTCCCTCTGCGGACAAGCTTTATGGATATGCTGATTTCATTTTTCAGTAGGACTTGGCACCTGCCCATACTGCCAAATGTACCAATACCTGTTTTATTACCCATGGTATCACTGTGCTTGATTGGAAAGCAAACCCGTCTGACCTAAAGCCCATAGAGAATCTATGGGGTATTGTCAAGAAAAGTGTTGAGTGAATGGAATTATCTAAAGTGGACTTCTATCTGAATTTCTGGAAAAATTTTATTCACCACAAAGCTGAATTTCCTTGCGCTTTGTGGTAACAAATCAATTTTTCCTTAAGTAGCGGTAAAAACTAAATAAATACATACTCACCTCATCTATTTGCATGTGAAGAGGCCGTGGCGGCCATCTTTATTGAAGATACCGCGCAAAATCCAGTGTGCGGTGACGTATGATGTCATCACGCCACTGAGTGAGATTTCACGTGGTGTCTTCAATCAAGATGGCCACGGCAGCCTCTACGTGATCAAATGGATAAGGTGAATATTTTTATTTTTTTACCGGATTAACCCCTGAAAGCTCTCAATGTTAATCTCAGATGCTGCGATCAGCAATGAACATGTCATCTCAGGGGTTCAATGACAGGGGACGGCGCTATTGCCATTCCCAGTCATTGCACCCGACATACAAGGAAATGCGCTTTGTGACGAAGTAATGCGTCACAAAGTGAATTTCTTTGTGAAATTCGGCAAAGCAGCTGAATCAAATTTTCCATAACTTCGCTCATCTCTAGTCAAGAGGAAGATGAGGGACACCAGACCCAACAATGCAGACGAGCTGAATGCCGCTATCAAAGCAACCTGGGTTCCATAACTCCTCAGCAGTTCCACAGGCTGATTGTCTCCATGCCACACCGCATTGATGCAGTAATTCATGCAAAAAGAGGCCCTACCAAGTATTGCGTGCATATATTGTACAGACTTTTCAGTAGGCCAACATATCCATATTAAAAATCATTTTGTTAATTGGTTTTATATAATATTATTATTTTCCGAGATGCTAACTTTTGGATTTTCATTAGCTGTGAGACATAATCATCTACATTAAAAGAAATAAACGCTTGAAAAAAATACCTCTGTGTGTAATGAATCTATATAATATATAAGTTTCACTTTTTGAATTGAATTACTGAAATAAATGAACTTTTCTATGATATTCTAATTTATTGAGATGCATCTGCCTGTGACTGCAACAGTGACTTCCATAGGCTAAAAATGGTACTGTTTTTCCATAAAAAACGCAAATACTTATGTGATAAATTAGTATTTTTCATTTTTTTTAATTCCAAATGACAATCCTTTAGAGAACATATAATAAATCAGACAAATGAATAGTAAGAATATGTAGTCCAACAAGGCCCATGTTCTTGTTTTTATGTTTGTGATGATCAGTGTTGGTAGGACTCTAGGCTTTTAAAACTGCTTCTGCCGTTTCCTTCTTTCATAATGTCTCTTATGCTTTACACTAAATTCTGACCCTACTATTTGCTCGATGCCGATATTGACATTCCTCATGCTAAGCAATGGTTTCCAAAGCTCTGCTGCCCAGATTTGGTGAGCCTGTGCCCATTGTAGCCACAGTTTCCTGTTGTAGGCTGCCACGAGTAGAACCTGGTGTGGTGGTGCCTTCTACTGCTAGTTTGAGGTTAGGTACGCAGTCTTCTGTATGCTACATGGTTATTTGAACTACTATGACTTTTTTGTCGTTTTGAACCAGTCTGTCCTCTTATGACTTTCTTATTAGCAAGGTGTCTTCACCCACAGAGCTGGCTCATTGTGTGAAAATGCAAGTAGTTAATTAACAACAGACCTTGAATGCTTAATGAAACTAAAGAAATACTGTTACAAATTAGTCAGTTGGATTAAAGTCAGAAATAGATGTGACTATGATTTGCCTGTTTTTAACCATCACTTCTGAGATGGGTTCATGCAGTGCCTTAGATGCAACTCAGTTTTAGGCAAAGATACTGGTTCTAAGACATTTCATCACACTAAGGCCTCTTTCACATGGGCGTCACGTGAGGGCAGGATAGGATGCAGGTGCATTGCGGGAAAATGCGCAATTTTTCCGTGCAAGTGCAAAGCGTTTTAATGCATTTTGCACGCGTGAGAAAAATCTGCATGTTTGGTACCCAGACCCAAAGATGGACTTCTTCACAGAAGTTCTGGTTTGGGTTAGGTGTTGTGTAGATTTTATTATTTTCCCTTATAACATGGTTATAAGGGAAAATAATAGCATTCTTAATACAGAATGCTTAGTCTACAAAACACTGTAGGCCTCAAGAGCAAGTTAGATCCTGTCACCCATTTTGTACACTCCCAAGAGCCAGTTAAAAAATAAATTGTGGTCCAGGTAAATAACTACTTTAAATATCAAAGGAAAGCAACCCAGGAAGTTAGGAACTGGTAACAATTTTCTGTGCACAGTGGCTACCAACAATAATAGAAACTGTCTCAATATACAGTCAGGTCCATAAATATTGGGACATCGACACAATTCTAACATTTTTGGCTCTATACACCACCACAATGGATTTGAAATGAAACAAACAAGATGTGCTTTACCTGCAGACTGTCAGCTTTAATTTGAGGGTATTTACATCCAAATCAGGTGAACGGTGCACGAATTACAACAGTTTGCATATGTGCCTCCCACTTGGTAAGGGACCAAAAGTAATGGGACAGAATAATAATCATAAATCAAACTTTCACTTTTTAATATTTGATTGCAAATCCTTTGGAGTCAATTACAACCTGAAGTCTGGAACGCATAGACATCACCAGACGCTGGGTTTCATCCCTGGTGATGCTCTGCCAGGCCTCTACTGCAACTGTCTTCAGTTCCTGCTTGTTCTTGGGGCATTCTCCCTTCAGTTTTGTCTTCAGCAAGTGAAATGTATGCTCAATCGGATTCAGGTCAGGTGATTGACTTGGCCATTGCATAACATTCCACTTCTTTCCCTTAAAAAACTCTTTGGTTGCTTTTGCAGTATGCTTTGGGTCATTGTCCATCTGCACTGTGAAGCACCGTCCAATGAGTTCTGAAGCATTTGGCTGAATATGAGAAGATAATATTGCCTGAAACACTTCAGAATTCATCCTGCTGCTTTTGTCAGCAGTCACATCATCAATAAATACAAGAGAACCAGTTCCATTGGCAGCCATACATGCCCACGCTATGACACTACCACCACCATGCTTCACTGATGAGGTGGTATGCTTAGGATCATGAGCAGTTCCTTTCCTTCTCTATACTCTTCTCTTCCCATCACTCTGGTACAAGTTGATCTTGGTCTCATCTATCCAAGTTGATCTTGGTCTCATCTATCGCCTAATGTTTTTGCTATCTCTCTGATGGGTTTGTTGCATTTCTTCAGCCTAATGATGGCTTGCTTCACTGATAGTGACAGCTCTTTGGATCTCATCTTGAGAGATGACAGCAACAGATTCCAAATGCAAATAGCACACTTGAAATGAACTCTGGACCTTTTATCTGCTCATTGTCATTCGGATAATGAGGGAATAACACACACCTGGCCATGGAACAGCTGAGAAGCCAATTGTCCCATTACTTTTGGTCCCTTAACAAGTGGGAGGCACATATGCAAACTGTTGTAATTCCTAGCTTAGAGTAGCTTAGAGTTTTCCAGGATCCTCTCATTTTTCAGTTAGCCTTCTGCCCAGTATGGTTGACTTAATACAAAAATCATACTCACCTGGTCCCCACTGCTGCAGTCCTGCAGACTGATCTTCCAGTCCCAGGCTTGTTTACTTACTTCCGGACTAGGGAAAGGGGTTACATGCACCACTGCAGTCAATGACTGGCCTCATCAGTAATGTATCCCCAAGCAAAATGTCACTGCTAGGCCTCGTGCTATCAAGCCTGGGAATGGAAGATTGAAGACTGCATCAGGGCGCAGGACTGGAGTGGCAGGGACCAGATGAGTGTGATTCTTGTATTAGGTCATCCACGCTAGGAGGGGATCTTGGGCAACTCTTTTAGAGAGGTTTTCCACTTTGGACAATCCCTACTTGTTTTGAAGGGTTCCTTGACAATAAGCTGATAAAGTGTCCTTCTGCTGAAACACCCAGCTATAAGCTGTTATTGGTGGCCTCTTCCTAGGCCAAGTGACATCACGTTAATCAGTCACATGGACTAGACGCAGCTCTGTGATACCAAGCACAGCCGTTATCAAATGGTTGGTGCTGTGTTTGGTAAATTGCTTCCTCAAACAGCTGATCGGTGGGGGTATTGGGAGTCAGACCCCCACCAATCTTATATTGATTACTATATCCTGAAGATAGGTCATCAATATGTAAATCCCAGAGAACCCCTATATATATATATATAGAGAGAGAGAGTTGATTGAATAGTGATTCCCTAATAAAAGGTTATTGTTGGATTCACTTCTTTTATCCTTTAAGTATTCCAACGGTAACACACTGGACTACAAGGATTTTCCTTTTTTACAACTGACTATGTCTACAGTCCTCTGTCAGAGATTACAGCATAATTACAACATAAATATGGGGAATATGACATTATTATAAAACTGGTTCTGCAGCTAAAGGTAGTGATTCTGACAATAACATTACATTAGGGATTTTATTTATGCAATTCCTCTGTATAATCTTTAAAGGGTTTGGAAGGTAGAGCTTTGCTTCAGAAGAAGAATTCTGCGCTTGCTGGAATAGGAGGTCAGGAGCCTATTTTACATCTCTATTTCCTTCCATATTTCAAAGGGTAAATGCAACATTTTCCTATGATGTGTCATAAATGTTTGTTAGCCCACCAGTCATTAGAACAAAAGAGACTGTAATGTTTTTTATTTGTTTTGTTTTTTTGGGCTCAAATCCCCATGCTTTGCTTTTGGGCTCTCCGTTGATGTCAAAGGAGCTTTCACATGCTTGAGAAGAGATACCAAATGATGTAGTCAAAATATTGATTGTTCTTGTTACACAGGGTGTACTGCATTCCACTCCACTGGTACAGAAGAAGAGCTTGTGTTCAGATGTGTTATGGGCGGTTCATGGCCGCCATTGTCCCATGTTGACAGGTGCCAGCTTCCTGTATGTGAATTAGGGCCAATATTCATGTCTATCTGCTCCTTTAGAATACTGCTTCCCTATACTGAATCGTCGTTGGCCGGCAGCAGATCATGTTTAGACACCACGATCTGCTGCCCTGCAAACTATTTTTTAACCTGTCAAAAGATTTGGATTGCCTGATGAAGGAGCGTTTGCTTTTTTATCGGCAATTGGCGGCAGTATTAGACTGCTAGGTGAATGCTAAAGAGCGTTACTATGAATGCTCGTTAGCGATCATCTGCCGAAAAATCGGCAGGTGTAATACAGGCTTTACCTTCCTCAGACCTTCTACGTGATAGATCTGCATTAATCACTATTTTAGCCAGATGGTGAAAAATGATCTGGGGAGGAATAATCTAGGGCCATCTGCAGTTGGCTGGATTTATTACCAAGTGTTTTTGTTTTGTGTATGCCTCTTAATGGGTCCTGCAGCTACGAGAGGGCTTTGCAGGGATTTAATGCTGTATCTCTTTAAGCATGAATGACACTCTTAATTTTTTGAGGGAAGTAGGGTTGACGGTTTATTTTTATCTTGTATTATTTTCTTAAAAATTGAATAGAAAAAAAATGGATTAAAAAAGTGCACCTTTCCCTTTTAAATAAATAAAAAATAAATTACAATAATACTATAAAATACAAATAAAAATGTGCCTGGATCCTACCAGAAGGAAAACATTCCTGCGACCAGTAATGTCTTCATATTGCCTTCTTCCATCTTTGCATAGACAGATCTGGCCTTCAGCGCGCATGAATATTGCCATGATTGTCATCTGTTTTAATGGCAAAGCCCCTCTACCAGATTTATACTTCGGGTGTTTCCAACTGAACTTATCATTAATCTAATTTTCTTTACACTGTATGTGTCGTTGCAGGGCAATAATTTATCGTAATAGCATATAGGAGGTATGTGTAATCTGTTTCACATACTGAGAGAAAATGAGACTGGCTTAGAAAAAGTCAATACTTGTTTGGGTAGCACCAGCAATGTTAAAGATGGAAAATAGCACATATGAATAATGTATGATGTGAAAGAGCCTTTCTTCAGCTGCAGAAGTAAAGACAGCCACGAGAGAAATCTCAGGAGGCTCTGAAGGCTTAAAAAAAAAAAAAGCTGAAAATGTTCTCATCTTCACAATGGCGAAATTTGATATTTTTTTAGAGCAGTCTTCCTTCTGGAATCTGCAGCAAAAATTGATATCAGTTTGTTAGCCTGTAGATCTCACGCGAAATAGAGTGAAAATAATGCGAGAGATGTTTTATTAATTTCACTTGTTAGTCACTTTCACCTGTCTTTCACACTGGTATATTTTTCATTAGTATTACTTCTAGTTTTTGGTCTGTAATATAGAGCAAATTTTAATCTAAGAGACATATAAAATACACAGCTATTTCGTAAATGTAGCATGAACCACTTTCATTCGTATTGCAGGATAGAAAACGCCCATTGAAGTTTATAGAGAAAATTCTAAATACAGTGGCATCCGTAGGTTACTGTATGTCCTCCGTATTGCATTTGTATTTTAAAGGGGCTGTCTTATGTATTGAATTTCGTTTGCAGAAGTCCGCCGCTCAGTATGGCATCTTTATTACAGATCTGTAATACTGACATACTAATTTCATTCTGATACAATATGATTTTTAGGGTATTTCAGCAGTGTTTCAGATCTGTGAACATACTGTGATTGCTGATCCATTAAAATGGTTGTCCGAAATTTTGATATTGATGACCTTTACCTAAGGTAGGTCATCAATATCTGATCGGTGGGGTCCATCTCCTGGTGCCCCCACTCATCAGCTGTTTGAAGAGGAACACCACGGCCTAAGCAGAGTGAATAGGCCCATACTGCAGTACCAAGCACAGCCACTATACAATGTCCAGCATTGTCCTTGGCAAGCTGTGAGGAGACCGTAGCACTCCCCAGATCATTGATCGGCAGGTTGCCAGGAGTCAGACCCCCACCAATCAGATATCGAAACCTATTTTGAGGATAGACCATCAATATTAAAATCTCGGACAACCCCTTTAACTACACTCCTGTGAAATTGGCCTAAAGCTTGTATTTTGCACAGAATCAATTGTGAAGGCTGTTTTTAGAAAAATATATGTACAATATGGCCTTGAGTTATTAAATGTCCATCCAGTGTAATGTTTGGAAGGGTAGAATTGATTAGTTCAGCATAAATAGTTTTTTATGGAATATATATTGATGGACTGTCCTTAGGATCATGCATCCACAGAATCCACCACTAATCACACATCCACCAATTTTACATTGTGTATTCCTAGAAACCCCTCTAATTCAATTTGTTCTGGAGCCCCTTTATAACAATGACCATAATGTATTTATGCTAAACTGTAGTTGATATGTAATTCACACAAAAAACTATTAATGCAATTTGGAAATCTTAAAGGGGTTGTGCACCTTTGGAGGAGGGGGTTTGGCAAACTACCCTCCTGGGAAGACCTGCAAAGGGAAGTGTACTTGCCTGTTTGCTGGCACTGGCTCCCTGCTCCTTTGCTCCCTAGCCTTGGCTGCTCTGCTGGGTCCTCTGGATGTATATTTCCTGCTCGGCCTATCTCTGGCTGCAGTGTTCACCTGCTCCCCTTGCGACATGACAAATGTTCATGTGACGCAACGGGAGTAGGTCACCACTCTGGCCAGCGATTGGCTGCAGCGGCGTCAAACAGGAAGTTTACTTGGACTTCCTAGAACAAACATGTAAAAGGCGTTTTATTGTGTATTAAAACAGAAAGTTTTTAATATTTCCTTGATGTTGAGATAGATACAGGTTACACACCCACTTTGGGGCAGATCCATGGTTTCACGCTACTTTAATGGTGTAAAAATGTTACAAATTATGGTGCATACCATATTTGTACTACTATTTGCAAGTATAATTTTCAAATATCTCTTTAAAAGTGGCAAGAAAAGTGGGCATGAGTTTGGTGGAAGGCAGCAGAGCAATTTGATGCCCAACAGATTTACTATATTTACACTCATAGCATACAGCGGTGCTTGAAAGTTTGTCAGCCCTTCAGAATTTTCTTTATTTCTGCCTAAATTTGACCTAAAACTACATCAGATTTTCACACAAGTCCTAAAAGTAGATAAAGATAACCAAATCAAACAAATGAGTAAACATTTTTAGACTTGGTCATTTATTTATTGCTGATGATGATCCAATATCACATGTCTGGGCAAGGGACAAAAGTATGTGAACCTTTGCTTTCAGTGTCTGGTGTGACCGTGTTGTGCAGCAATAACTGCAAGTAAACATTTACAGTAATAACTGATTAGTCGTGTACATCAGCTTGGAGGAATTTTAGCCCATTCCTCCATACAAAACAGGTTGAACTCTGTTTCCACCCACAAACTGCTCGATTCAGGTCCTTTTGCAACATTTCTATTGGATTACGGTCATGAATTTAACTTGGTCATTCCGTTATTTTTCTTTAAACATTCTTTGGTAGAACAACTTGTGTGCTTAGAGTCCTTGTATTGCTACATGATCTGTGTTCTGTTGAGATTCAGCTCACAGACAGATGTCCTGACATTTTTACTTTTGAATTTACTGGTATAATTCAGAATTCATTATTCCATTAATGATGGCAAGTGGTCCTAGCCAAGATGCAGCAAAATAGACCCAAACCATGATACTACCACCAGATGGGATGAGGTTTTTATGCTGAAATTCTGTTTTTTTCCAGACATTTAAGCCAAAAAAATTCAGTTTTGATCTGTTGTTCCTATAGCCATCACATTTCTCCAGGCGCCTTTTAGTAAACTGTAGATGGCCAGCAATGATGTATTTGTACAGCAGCAGTATTCTCCTTGCAATCCTGCCATGTACACTACAATTATTCAATGTCTTTCTGATCATAGACTCATGGACATTAACATTAGCTAATGGGAAAAAAGCCTGTGTTGGCCCGGAGGTTACCTTGGGTTCCTTACTGACCTTGTGGACTATTACTCATTTTGCTATTGGAGTCATCTTTGTTTGACCACTCTGGGTAAGGTAATAATGGTCTTTTTTAATCTGTTTGGACCTAATCTGTCTGAGTGTGGATTGGTGGAGTCCAAGCTCTTTAGAGATGGTTTTGTAATCTTTTCCAGCCTAATGAGTTGGCAATGGGAGACAAATCAAGGGGTGCTACCAGAGAGGAAATGTTAGGTACATAAAAAAAAAAATTAACAATGTGCCCTATTCATTAAATAGTAATACTTTTCCTAGGATATACCCTTTAAGTAACAATATCTCAGCAAAGAAGTAAGATATTAAAATATTAAAGAGGTGCTCTAATTTTAAACACACCTACTCCTACTTGTATGTCTCCCATGCATACTATGTTCTCAAGATAGATTCCAAGGGATTTAAATTCAACAGGGATCATACAGTATTAGGAAGACAGAGAATGTCTTGACCTCGACTATTTGAAGAGTATATAGTTCCAGAAATTATGTTTAAACAGAATCTGTTCCTCACAAGAACATAAAGTGACACTTAACCTGGTGGTCGTTATAATGGCTGTCTTCCCTGAAAAACTCTCAATTGACGTTTCAGCCATTAAGTTCTTCAACCAGATGGCAGCTGTTCCACTCCCAGCTTCATGCACCAGTCATTATTTTCTGAACAAGAAGTTCCTGGGATCATCCTGTATGTAACAAGCATTAACACCCCCCCCCCTCCCTTCCCCAGCAAAAATCGATTAATGGTCCACTCTTTGTTTAAGAGGGAATGTTAGAGAACATCATGTGAGATCACAGAGGCATGTATTGCTGATTCCAGGGCATTAAAAACTAATATGAAATTTCTAATAATATATAATCTCTGTTTAAAATTAAAAGTGTTTTTCTTGTTAATGCTCCTAAGTAATTAAATGAACCTCAGGAATCTCAGAGCTTCAATTTGACATTTGGATCTATTTATCATGTTATCTGGCAAATTCTTGTATTTTCTGAAGTCTTGGCAGTGTAGTACAAAAAAAAAACTGCCTAAATATTGCCATAATGATGTCACTGTGGCCAGATTGCCTTCCCACAACAGGTCAGAAGGCTGCAGGATTGTATTAAAAGCCTGGTGAAACCCTTTAAATTGACAAATGGTGCCACACAATGTCAATGTCATAGAGATGAGTGACTTGATTTTTCTCATCAACCAAAGTTCTACACCTGCGAGGGGATGATTTGTACATCGAGTAGTATCTCATGAACAGTTGTTGCTCCGGAAGTGGAAGCAGACTCTGTGCACTTGCTCCACTACTCAGAGCAATGCTGCAGGCGCAAGATTGTCAGGACCGGCTGAGATGTCTGGCCCTGTCAAATAGCAGCATCTTTAGCTGTGGGGACAGCCCCTCACAGGTGAAGAACTTTGCTTGATGAGACAACTAGATTCATTAGAAAGATAGAAGTTGCAAAACATCTGTAAGCTGTTGTCTCCATAAGATTTGGGCACAGGGACATCATTATGACAACATTTAGTACAGTTTTCTGTGTACTCCATTGCCAAGACTTCAGGAAATACAAGAATTTGCCAGATAACATGACACTTAATAAATAGACTTATATGTGAAGTTCAAGTTCAGAGGTTCCTGTCGTTCATTTACTTACTTAGGAACATTAAATAGAAAAAAATATGTAATTTAAAACATTTTATATCCTTATGGCATTACTATGACTTCCTTTTTCTATTGAAGACCAATGGATTGAAGACCAATAGATAGGTATGGTTACAATATCTATATAAGTTTTGAAAGTATATATGAGTTGTGCTTCATTGTAGAATTATAACTCTGAAAGGGACAGGTCTTTTTGGGCATCCCTAATGTCTTCCTCAGCCATGCTATTCCCTGTTTCACTTGCACAGCTAGATGCATTTCTCTCACAAGCAGAGGGCATCTCCCTTCTATGTAATCTGCCAGTACTGTATGCAGTGACCTCACTTCCCTTACTTCCTACTCTGTTTATTTTAGTATAGGGAACCCAGAAAGCTGATAAGGAGGGAGACATCAGACATACAGAAACATAGGAGCTTCTTTGCTCTTCACAAGCAGTGTAGAAACAGCTAGCTCTGACATCTCCCCCATTTCCTGTGAGCCCGTCTTCTGTGTCTCTGTTACTAGTGCCGAATCTAGCCTAACAACAAACAGTGGACTGAAAGTTAGGTGGAAGTGAGACCCCTAGTGGCCAGCTTTTTTTCAGGCGGATGCAGGTAAATTTTTTCATTCAAGTGATTTGGAAATTTGCTAATTACACCCTTCTCTATTAAATTAAATTGTGTAAAAGTATAGTGACTCTCTAAGGTTTTTCTTGTATTTAGTCTTTGGTCGAACCACACATGGAAGATTATGAGAGAATGGATGAAAATGATCGCAAATTTAGTGATATTTAACACTGGAATTTATGCACAATTTTCTAGTGGGTCCAGATTATGGCACTACAATAATGAAAAATTTACCATAGAGGTATACAGATATTTTAGCTGTCGATATAAAATATTCATGTGCATTATTATTCTTTTGCCAAATAATTATTTATCTCTCACTCTGCCCACCGACTTTCCATCGCTACTTTCCAGTAATGCTATATTTTTCACAAAAATAACTGAATTCTATATTTTATATTTGCAGCTAGGCAACTTGGCAGTATGATGTGATTCACGCAAGGTTAAAAGGGCATAGGCAAAAATAGAAATACCATTTAAGGGAATTCAGAATGTCAGCCTTCATTCGGATTTCTTATTTGATTGTCGGGAATAAGGGTTGTTGTGTAAATGTGATTTATACATAGGTCGCACATTGCATGACACACTGCTTACTCTGCACATTGTAGTATGCCTAAGACGAGTGGAATAAGGACATTCTGTAGAACGCATCTGATTTTGGTAGCGTGCAAAGCCATTATTCATTTGTTTTGCTGATCATTATATGGCTTAATGGATACAGAGAACCAGTTTGTGCATGAAGGGTAATTAGAAAAACTTTTAACTTTGTAGATTTTAATGTAACATTTTGTGGTTGTGATTTTTTTGGGATTCTTATAAAAGATTTACACACAAGACGAGTTTATTGGGTCTAGAGGTAAATATATGTACATAATGCATTATTTGACATACAGTGAGTACACCCCTCGCATTTTTGTAAATATTTTATCATATCTTTTCATGGGACAACACTAATCTGACCCTTTGATACAATGTAGAGCAGTCAGTGTACAGATTGTATAACAGTGTAAATTTGGTGTGCCCTCGAAATAACTCAACACACAGCCATTATTGTCTAAACCGCTGGCCACAAAAGTGAGTGTATGGCCAAATTGTGCCCAATTAGCCATTTTCCCTTCCCGGTGTCATGTGACTCGTTAGTGTTACAAGGTCTCAGGTGTGAATGGGGAGCAGGTGTATTAAATTTGGTGTTATTGCTCTCACACTCTCTCATACTGGTCACTGGAAGTTCAACATGGCACCTCATGGCACATGGAAGCTCATAGAACAAAGTTCTATTTATCATAGGAATGTTCATTCCCTTTAATCAAAAAGGGAAGCACTAACCAAACGCCTGTTCTCTGGTTGCTTGTCACGAGTGCTCAGTCCAGTGAATACCCTTTAGCAAGAAAAATAAAATGTATATACTTATAAATAATTGTTTCTCAAGTGACAAAGTACTAATTGGACTTAAATGGAATCTAATCAAATACTTCTCGATAAAATCAGCTGACATGGGAGAAGTGCTCTTGTCCCATCTCTCTCCTTGGCTGCATTGCAGAGAAAACAGTGTTTTAATAATATGCAAATTAGTTATTGGGTGCAATGAGGGTGCTGCCGTTGCATCTTGTTACACCCAGAAAAATTTCAACCAACAATTTCTACCATTAGAGCCAATGTCACATGCATTTCTGAACAATCTCAGTTTCTTCCTCAGTGGCTATAACAAAAGCCTTGAAAGAATTCCCTTTTTTGGGAGTAGCAGCTGTACACTATGGAGGTAGTAGTAGGGGCAGCCGGGGCAATGGGTGCATTACACAACTTCCCAACATATTCCTCTGTGTACCTCCAAACCAGAAACACACTGTAATATAATTTTAACTTTTATATACATTGTGGTTCATTTAATTAAAGTGTTTTTTCCTTTCTAACAAAATATGATCACAGCACCAGTTCTATTTTTTTAATGACCACTAATCATGGATCTGTGCATAGATATTAATAGCATTTTTGCATAAATACATATTAGGTGGAAATATTCTTTATATATACAGAGCACTGTGCAAATTTGATCATATACATGTTATTCAGGGACTGAGCAAAGTTAATGAAGGGGGAATTCTGTATATTAGTGGGAATAAAATCTGCTTTTATATAGACTGTATGGTATGAAAGACTTAAAATAGCATTGAGATAACATGAGCAGATATGATTGGGGGCAGTGCTCGATCTGTGCTATTTTTGTTTCTAGGTAACAGACAGAATCTTTCTCATATTGGGTTGGTCAAGTGAAGGTTATGATTAGCTTTACATTTATTGTATATGTATAAATCAAGAATGCTTTGCAACGGGGAATTTTTTTATGTGTGTATTTAAACACACCTATACTCCACAGAACTGTCAGATCATATATTTCTGCATCAGAGAATTATACAGTAGTTAGTGTTCTGTCTTCATACACGTTCACACAGTGTGCAGTCTGACATTCAGCATAAACCATTCCTGTCTTCCAAATAAGAGGACTGTTCTTTGTAGTCTAACTTGTTTATTGATCAACAGGTTGTACTCTCTGCACGGTGCGTGTGAGTGAGAGATTGTATAAGTGTGCTGTAAAACTACAAGAATACAAATAACATGTAAAAGTATAAAGTATAGATAGCATGTACTATATTATTTGCATTAACACTGAAGCACATGATAAAATGGCTGCCTGTACATAAGATTACATGTCTAACTAACAGTAGTAACAACTCCCTGAGTAACAATTACAACTGACTGAACAGCTCTGCATAACATAATATCCCTGAAACAAAGGTAGAACTCTGACCAGATATGATTTTACAAGGATATTGGAGTTTGATAAGGAGATATGCAGAAGGACAGCTCTGCTGCTGTGTCCTGGTGACTGGAGACTTCTCTTTCCCAGGATGTTTTTCACTCCCACAATGCTTTGCACCACCCACAATGCAGCAGTCTTTGTAACAAGAAAAACGAAGTGCAATAAAACTTATCACCGCTAGATGGTGCTATAACCACATTAAAAATTTGAGAAATACCAACACCCTGGCAGAATGAATGAATCATTTTCTAACCCTGCTGGGCAGAACAGTTAGTGATAATTTATTTTTTTTGCTCAAAGTAATTCCAGCAGTTTCTAGAAGGATATTACACAAGCAGTGTCATCTGCAAAACTGTATCTGCAGCACCAGTGTATGGTAAATTCCTATATCTATTTGTTTTGAGCTACAAATACACAGTTCATATAATAATTGTTAAGGCGCCGCTTCTCTCCTGCTGGTGGGCACCGCTTCTCTCCATAGCTCCAGGGCTATGACACTCCAGTCCTTCTACTGACCCTCTCTCCCTGACTGGCGATTCTGGTCGTTGGAGTAATGCGGTCCTCCCACGCAGGCTGAGGCCCTCTTCTTGTTACCAAGGCAAAATTACTACATTTCCAAATTTCAATTTTTCTACTTTTATAATAGATAGTAATAACTCCAAAAATAGTTATTACTTTACATTTCCCAAATGTCTAATTCATGTGTGGATCATTTTGTGAACGCCATTTTATTTTTTTGAAACATTTGAAGGATTAGAAGTTTAGAAACAAATCTCCAAAATTATGCAAAAGTCAGCAAAATTACCAAAACCCACTTTTTAAGGACCAGTTCATGTCTGAAGTCACTTTGTGAGGCTTACATAATAGAAACCACCCATTAATGGCCCCATTCTAGAAACTACACCCCTTAAAGGGAACCTGTCACTGGGATTTTGTGTATAGAGCTGAGGACATGGGTTGCTAGATCGCCGCTAGCACATCCGCAATGCCCAGTCCCCATAGCTCTGTGTGCGTTTATTGTGTAAAAAATCAAATTTGATACATATGCAAATTAACCTGAGATGAGTCCTGTCCCTGAGATGAGTCAGGGACAGGACTCATCTCAGGTTAATTTGCATATGTATCAAATAGGTTTTTTTTACACAATAAAAGCACACAGAGCTATGGGGACTGGGTATTGCGGATGTGCTAGTGGCGATCTAGCAACCCATGTCATCAGCCCTATACACAAAATCCCGGTGACAGGTTCCCTTTAAGGTATTCAAAACAGATTTTACAAACTTTCTTAACCCTTTAGGCTTTCCACAAGAATTAATGGAAAATGGAGATGAAATTTCATAATTTCACTTTTTTGGCAGATTTTCCATTTTAATCAATTTTTTCCCGCTAACAAAGCAAGGGTTACAGCCCAAAAAAACCTCAATATTTATTGCCCTGATTCTTTAGTTTACAGAAACACTCCATATGTGGTCGTAAACTGCTATACGGGCACAAGGCAGGGCGCAGAAGGAGAGGAATGCCATATGTTTTTTGGAAGGCAGATTGGGATAATTTTAATGTCTCATTTGAATACCCCCTGATGCACCCCTAGAGTAGAAACTCCAAAAAAAGACCACATTTTGGAAACTATGGGATAAGGTGGCAGTTTTGTTGGTACTATTTTAGGGTACATATGATTTTTGGTTGCTCTAAAGTAATAAGTGGAATGGGGCAACTACAGTACCCTGAAAATTAGGGTTATTCACTTTAGAAAAAGGGGAGATCTAATTACTATGTATAAATATTTCAGGGGTCAGTACAGAGATCTATCCCATGATCTATTTATCCCCAGTACTGTGACTGTGACGAGGGGACATCCTCTGCATCTGGAGGAAAGAAGGTTTGTACACAAACATAGAAGAGGATTCTTTACAGTAAGAGCAGTGAGACTATGGAACTCTCTGCCTGAGGAGGTGGTGATGGTGAGTACAATAAAGGAATTCAAGAGGGGCCTGGGTGTATTTCTGGAGTGTAATAATATTACAGGCTATAGCTACTAGAGAGGGGTCGTTGATCCAGGGAGTTATTCTGATTGCCTGATTGGAGTCGGGAAGTGGGGAAAATTGGCTTCTACCTCACAGTTGTTTTTTTGCCTTCCTCTGGATCAACTTTCAGGATAACAGGCCAAACTGGATGGACAAATGTCTTTTTTCGGCCTTATGTACTATGTTACTATGTTACTATATTACACTTTTTGTGAGGCAAGGTAACAAAAAATAGCTGTTTTGGCAGCGTTTTTATTTTTTGTTATTTACAATGTTCATCTGACAGGTTATGTAGTATTTTTATAGAGCAGGTTGTTACAGACGCGACAATACCAAATATGACTTTTTTTGGTTGTTTGTTTCAGTTTTACATAATAAAGCATTTTTTTTTTTAAGTATTTTTTTGTGTCTCCATATTCTGAAAGCCATATTTTTTTTTTAAATTTTGAGCAACTGTCTTATGTAGGGGCTCATTTTTTTAGGGTGCATATGACTTTTTGATTGCTTGGTATTGCACTTTTTGTGATGTAAGGTGACAAAAAACTGCTTTTTTGACACACTTTTTTTTTTACGGTGTTCATCTGAGTGATTGTCATGTGATATTTTATGGAGTAGGACGCGGCAATACCTAATACCTTTTTTTTAATTTTATTTCACTTTAGCACAATAATGGCAGTTTTGAAACAAAATAAATCATATTTTAGTGTCTCCATTGTCTGAGAGTGATAGCTTTTTTTTTTTTGTCTTAGGTAGGGTCTCATTTTTTGCAGGATGAGGTGACGGTTTGATTGGTACTATTTTGGGTAGCATGCACCTTTTTGATCGCTTGGTGACACCTTTGTGATGTAAGGTGACAAAAAATTGCTTTTTTGGCACTGTTTTTATTTTTTACGGTGTCCACCTGAAGCGTTAGATCATGCAATATTTTTATACAGCAGGTTCTTACGGATGCGGCAATACCTAATATGTCTATTTTTTTATTTTATTTAAGTTTTACACAATAACAGCATTTTTGGAACAAAAAAAATCATGTTTTCGTGTCTCCATATTCTGAGAGCAATAGTTTTTTTTACTTTTTGGGTGATTGTTTTAGGTAGGGTCTCATTCTTTGCGGGATGAGATTACAGTTTGATTGGTATGATTTTGGGGTGCGTATGACCTTTTTTTTTCACTTTATTTTTTGTCCCACTCTGGGACCAACTTTTGGGGGTCTGATCCCCTTTACAATGCATCACAATACTTCTCTATTGTGATGCATTGGCTGTAAGTGTATTACCTGTGTGATACACTTACAGCCTGCTTCCTGTGAGTTATAGCAGCGCGGAGCCCCGATGGCTTCTCCGATTCCCGCACGGACATCGCATGTGCCGCGGTCAGCGCTGACCGCGGCACATCAAAGGTAAATGCGCCAACATCAGTGTTTTCACCAATGCCGGCGCATACAGCAGGGATCTGGCAATCAGTGACTGCTGGACCCCGCCGCTGATTGGGTGGGTGCAGCTCCTGTACATGACAAAATAACGTGGTCTCAAAAAGCAGGAAATATTCAACCCCGTATGCAGTTATGCATCTATTCCCGGGGGAGCAAATCCTGCACATGTGGTCTGTTGCTAATGGCGATCACCAGCCAAAAATGCATGCAGTGGAGGATGCCCACAGCGGACCACAAATGTCACAAAAACATCCTACACCAGATAACAAAATGTGTGGATGTAATTGACTATATGAAACTAACTTTTACCTGAATGAGTGTACTACTGTGGTGAATGCAATCAACAAAATCTGGCTAAACCCTCACACTGATGTTAAAATGAGACTTTAGCCAGAAAGAAAAATACCGGAGCCCGCGCACCACGTCAAGGTATGTCAAGTGGCACAGGACCTAACGCTAACATACCTGTGCCGTATGGGCAGTACCAGGGGCCAGTGGGCGAATTACAGGAGCGTAAGGTCCGACTGACAGCAAAAAGCTCCTCGTTACCTCCAGTGTGAAACCACAAATACAATGGAAGGTGGGAGGAGGTTGTGAGTCCCACCCAAGGCTGACTGATATGAGTCAGGCCTCACAGGTGCACCAAATGTAGCCTATAGATGAAAATCAAGGTACATTCAAATTTGTAGTTTATACACCTCCAAGCATACATATACATGACAAAATAACGTGGTCTAAAAAAGCAGAAAATGCTCAACCCAGTATGCAGTTATGCATATATACCCAGCTCCTGCACCCGCCCGATCAGCGCGCCGTAATAGTACGGCGCTGGGCGGTAAGTCATGTCCCGCTGCGTCGTACTATTACGACGCTGGGTGGGAAGGGGTTAAGGCCTCATGCACACAACCATATTTTTGTTCCGCATCCAGAGCAGAGCTGGATCTATGAATGCAGGTACATATTACACTTGCAAATAATTTTCAGCCTACAGCTTAGTATCTGCTGTTTTTGAGCTTAAATTTCTGCTTCGGTGGTTTCAAGATGATTTTCTTCTTTGTAGTATTTAGAGCAGTACTGTACGTTCCGTGTTTAGATATGCAGCTTTGTAAGGATACCAATAAGGTCTTTTAGTGACACCTTTTTTTAGCCAAAAGAAATTGCTTTTTCAAGTTCAAATATGTTGCTGGTACTTTTTATATGATATATATTTCTTCTTTTACTTTACACTTATGTCCTACTATAACTCGAGTGGCCATAGCAGCCCAAATTTCAGGAAAAAGGCCCTGATAAAATCAGTGAGCAAGCAGTTACAGAAATGCCAATTTATTATTTTGCCTCTATTCATGTTTCTCCACCCACGGAGGCCAAATTTTCTGTTAATATAATAAGTTGTGGCTTTAGAATAAGCCAGATAAAAAGGACTATCATTGAAGGGGTTATCCGAGCAATGAAAAAAAAAAAAACCTTCACAAAGATTAGAATGATTTTTCTGCATGCACTTGGTTGGCCAAATAGAACATACAATTTATTTTTGTAGTCCTTGAATTAAGTCTCCAAATGGGTATAGACCATTTTGGCAATGTATGATTCCCTACAGAATTCTGGCAGAAAAAAAAAAATCTGATGCACGCTATTTTGGAGCAAAACAATTATTACATTTTGTGATTTTACCCCTCTTTCACAACTTTGAAAACTGGCTGGAAAAATGGATAATGTTAAGAGAAAATGTCATCCCTTCTGTGATGAAACTGAAGCTTGAGCGTCATTAGACCTTGCAAAAAATACCTCAAAGTTCACCAAGGCTTAGTTTCAGAAGAAGTCTTGGTAGATTCTGGAGTGGCCATTAGAGTTGCCTGACTTGAACCCCATAGAAAATATTTAGTGGGATTTGAAAATGATGGTTGCACAATATTAGTCAACTGGACACAATTGCCCATGATGAAAAGGATAAGATTCCTCAGAAACGCTGCCAGAGCTGGTGCAGCACATTTGGAGCAGGTCATAACAGAAAATGGGTACATTACTAATTATTAAATATATTTGAATGGGTTAAATAGTCCTGAGACTGCAGTAGTCATTAAAAGTGAAATTTTGTGTTGAATTTGGAGAAACCACTTTTTATATTAGTTGTATTGAGTTATCTAAATTGCTGGTTTGATGGGTTTATTGCAAACAGCTAACAGTTTGCACAATTGACTAATAAACCTAATTTACAATGGGGGTTGAATAATTTGGATTGCAGCTGTAGCTGTGTTTTAACCCCTTTCCAACATGCGCCGTATATGTATGGTGTATGTTGGGTCTTTAAAGATGGCACCTGCTCCGGAGTGGATTGGTGCAAACATTTAACCCATCAGATGCTGTTCTCAGAGCTGTTTATTCAATGTGGTAGACTTAAGCCTTAGGAAGAAACAAAATGCCCCTTATAGTGCCCCCAGCAGTACAAATGCCCACTTATCATGTGTTTCAGCAGAAAAGAATGCACCTTATAGTGCCCCAGTAGTGCAAATGCTCCCTTATGTGTGCCAGCGATGGATAGTACAATCTGACATGGATGTATCTTGACCTTGGAGTTCACCTCTAATCTCTTTGGAAGTTGTTCTGGCCTTTTTGGTTACCATTTGCATTATTGGTCTTTTCAATTTGTCATCAATTTTCCTTTTGCAGCCACGTCCAGGGAGGTTGGCTACAGTCCTGTAGACCTTAAACTTCTAAATAGTATGTGTATCTGTAGTAACAGGAAGCTGTTTGGAGATGATCTTATAGCCTTTAACATGTTTGTCTATAATTTTCTTTCTCATCTCCTGAGACAACTTTCTCCTTAGCTTTCTTTGGTCCATGTTTAGGTTGGTACACACCATTATACCAAACAGCACAGTGTCTACCTTTCACCCTATAAATAGGTAAGGCTATTTCACACTCACGTTTTGGCTTTCCGTTTGTGAGATCTGTCATGGGCTCTCACAAGCAGTCCAAAACGGATCAGTTTTGCCCTAATGCATTCTCAATGGAAAAGGATCCGCTCAGAATGCATCAGTTTTCCTCCGTTCAGTCTCCATTCCACTCTGGAGGCGGACACCAAAACGCTGCCTGCAGCCCACTTTTCTGTGTATTACTGACAAAATACTAATATAGTTGCCGTTTATAGTTGTACTTATCTGTTGAAAAGCCTTTTGTGAAAAAATAGAAAAAAAATAGGGCCTAATTGCCGTTCAGTGGTCGAGTGAGATATTTTACAGCCCACTTTGCCGTGTATTACTGACAAAATACAAATATATTTGCCGTTCATAGTTGTACTTATCTGTTGAAAAGCCTTTTGTGTAAAAACAGAAAAGAATTAGGGCCTAATTGCCATTCAGCGGTCGATTGAGATATTATGCAACCCAGTTTGCCGTGTATGACTGACGAAATACAAATATATTTGCCGTTCATAGTTGTACTTATCTGTTGAAAAGCCTTTTGTGTAAAAATAGAAAAAAAATTGGGCCTAATTGCCGTTCAGCGGTGCAGTGAGATATTTTACAGCCCAGTTTGCCGTGTATTACTGGGGAAATACAAATATATTCACCTTTCATTGTTTCACTTATCTGTTGAAAAGCCTTTTGTGTAAAAATAGAAAAAATATGTGGCCTAATTGCTGTTCTGCGGTGTAGTGAGATATTTTAAAGCCCAGTATGCCGTGTATTAGTGGTGAAATACAAATATATTCGCCTTTCGTTGTTGCACTTATCTGTTGAAAAGCCTTTTGTGTAAAAATAGAAAATAAATTTGGTCTAATTGCCATTCTGCGGTGCAGTGAGATATTTTAGAGCCCAGTATGCCATGTATTACTGGGGAAATACAAATATATTCGCCTTTCATTGTTGCACTTGTTTGTTAAAAAGCCTTTTGTGTAAAAATAGAAAACAATTAAGACCTATTTGCTGTTTAGTAGTGCAGTGATATATTCTAAAGCCCTGTTTGCTGTGTATTAGTGGCAAAATAAAAAATATTTGATCTAACATTTGGTTATTTGATCTAACAGTATGTCAGGCAGAGAAGTGCAAGGCCCTGCACAGGGGAGTGGCAGAGGCCTAAATGTTTCTGGCGCAGGCAGAGGTCGCAGCAGAGTAAGGGGCCATGGCAGCAGGGGTTACTTCGAGAGGCCTGAGCTCCCAGTGTCAGCTAGCGGTTGTGTCGTGACCAGCAACCCAGCGATTCTTGAATGGTTGACTTGATCTTCCACTTTGTCACAACTTACATCAGACACCCCCAGCCAGGAGTCAGTGGGTTTGTCAGACATAACCCTTAGTTGGCATGGCCTGGGAGCAGGCCCTGTGCCCTCAGCTGTCCTCAACCTGCCTCTGTCCTTTTATTCACTAGGCGGGCAAGTAGTGATGAGGAGAGTGGCGTGGGAGCTGGTGTTGCGAGCGGTCAGGCTCCTGACCCAGAGACGATTGAAGAGGACATCAGTGATGTGCAAACAGTACATGATGATGATGAATACAGAGATTGCTGCAGCTCTCACCTCTCACCCAGTGGAGCACGGATGTACAGACCTGGACTCAGTCTGGAGCAAAATGTGAAAAAGAAAAACGAATTCCAGCTCTTCACAATAAAATATATAACAAAAGAAGGCGGCTCTCCACTGGTTTTCTGGAGAAGGTGCTCTTGCTCAATTTGACTCACCCTTGTCAATTATAAATAGGTTTAAAATAAAGTAAATGGTGAGCAGGCACTCTATTTATGGGTTCATGGAAGGCAATTTTATTAAATGTTTAAAAATAGAATTATATAAGCATAAAAATATATACGCATAAAACAATGAGATAAAAATAATTCTAGCAGCAATATACACGACAATTCATAAATAACAGCGATATCAATTGATAAATAGCAGATGGAGGATAGCAGCGATGATAGCAGCAATAAATAAATAAAAAGCAGGAATAGCATTGGATTAGTGGCAATGGTTCATTGTAACAATCCCCATATAGTGTGTTCCACTATTTGTTTGGAGATTTTAAATGACTCTGGAGTGTAGTAACGATGTGGCAACAATGTTCTCAGTTGCAACAATGTAGCAACAATGTTCTCAATTGCAACAGTTATGAGGATTCCGCTATTGATGTGAGTAGCTAGGTGTCTTTTTTTCTCCTTATGTAATAAGGATATTCAGATACAGTCTTGTTTGATTATACACATTAGCTGTCTTGTTTACTCACGGTTCAGCTGTTTTCAGGTGCGGCGTCCCGCTCCTGTTCTGAGAACAGACTGACCTTTGTGGTTCGGCTCCTCCGGTCGCAGCTTGATTTAAAAGTCGGCGTGTCACATGTTATGGTGGCGTCTCTATTTAGTATTGATAACGCCCCTTCAGTGTTTAAATCGCCTTTCAACTTCTTTATTTCAGCTGCCGGGGTTCCGCTTTGTAAATATTAGTAAGTTCTTTAGGTTGAATTCCTCTTGGAGCGCTCCAGCTGTATAGTTTCAGTCTTCATATGCTTGTTCACCCAAACATGTTTCGGAGCTCAAACTCGCTCCTTCCTCAGTGGTCAACTGAGGAAAGAGCGAGTCTGAGCTCCGAAACATGTTTGGGTGAACAAGCATATGAAGACTGAAACTATACAGCTGGAGCGCTCCACAGTTATTCATGGGCTCCTGTCTCCCTGCCCACTTATGATTGGAAATCTTCTCCTAGGGAGAAAACTTAGGAGAAAACTGGCAATTATTGGAATGTGGATGGGGAGATCTGAAGCTTCCGAATAGTCAGGACTCTTCTCAGGCAGTTGTGACTCTTCTCAGGCAACCATGACTCTTTTCCATGTCTGGCTATGATAATCATAATGCTGGTTCTCAGCAGCCATGAGTGAAACACTACTTAAACGGGTTGTCCCACGAAATCAATTCTACAGCACCTGGATCTGAATACATTTGTAATTGCACATATTTAAAAATTCTGTATAGCCACTGACCTTTTTTATAAAATGTATCTGTATAGCACCACCTGCTGTTTGTTTTTTTCTGCCCCCCTAGCTGCAGCAGAAAAGACCCTCCCCTTGAGCTGTCAGTTTGATATAAAACTAGCAGAGCATTGAATGGGGAGATCTCTGGATCCATGTGAGGTACAGGTTCTAGCTTTATCTAACTTATTTATTGTCGTGTACTATATGATGTCTGATTTAAATTTTTTACATTAGTCATAGGATAAACCCTTTATGTCAGCATGTCGGTCACTACTTCGTGCTGCCCCAGTGAAGGCAGCATACAGTTGATGACAGGTTCCTTTTCACTTGTCACTATCCAAACTATGAATTGGGGAGCTTTTCACATACTGTAAAATTTGCAGGCTCAATAAAATCTGCCATTTTCCCATGCAAGGATGAAGGGTTGGGTTCATGAGTGCTCACTATGTATTAAGGCATAAGTCTCTGTTTTACAGGAATATAGGACATACACGGGACTACTGTATTACCAATAGTGTTTTCCGTGTTGCTGTCATTATGAAAGTACATAATCCATTTGTGTAAGTGGTGTGTTTTACCTCCACATTAGTACATTTACAGGCTCACTCAATAGTAGTTATTCTAAGCAGCCCAGAGGTACCTGGGGGATCAGCTAATCTGTGCTGGCTGGAATTCCTGCTGAAGCAATCACCTGCATGCAGAAATCATGGGGGATTCCCACAGGGAGGAGACATCCTTCCCAGTTATTGAAATAGAAACTGTGGACTGATCATACATTTTTCATATTCCCTATGGTGTTATACAGTCGAGATCAGACCAAAGATTTGTATACATTTGTAAGCGTAGTCTAGATATTCCTCCAGTCCAGTGTAATTTGAATTTAGATGTATGTCTATATGTTATAGATATAGACTATGTCCTCTTTATCAGTATTTGTACAGCTGAGATATACAGTAGTTTTGTAAAAAAAATACTACATTATTCATACTTTGGTGAGAAGTGTATAGTTTTTCATTGAAGAGCCACAGGAATGCTTTATGGGAAGAACATGTACGCAAATTAGCTCATATCAGCCAAACCAGAGATAACCGTTAGTAGACGCACTGTTTTGGGCAGCTGTCCACAGATGGGTGCCTCTGGTTAGGCTGATATGACCTAATTTGCATACATTATTCATACAAGAGTATTAATCTTCACTACGTTCTTTGGTTTCATAAGATTGACATGCCGATGCCCTGGTTTTATACTTCTTACCCGTCTTATTCTTGGCCCTTCTATTTTTCTACTAACACACTATTTTCCCAAATTCCAGACCAACCCAAAAATAACAACTTCCAAATGAAGGCATTGTGAAGGCATAAATTGCCAGCATAGTTTTCAGAGTGGGCAAACGTGACCTCCACCTTCAAGACAATCCCTGCAGAAAAAAAAATGTTCTTGGGCATATCGCGTAAGGTTTTGTGGGGCACGAAGTATGATTCCCAATCCTCCATTTTAAAATATCAGAACTAAGGCCTCATGCCCACTACCGTATGTATCTTACAGTACACAAATTGCCTATCCGCAAAATACGATTACCATCCGTGTTGCATCTGCATATTTTGCAGGCCTATTGACTTCAATAGGTCTGTGGTCCACTCCGCTTAACTGGTGCGCGGTGCGCGTGTCCAGGGTCGGCGTCCTGCTTACATATACAAAGAGAAGACCGGCACTCGCAGGATAGATGCAATTCTGTTTATTGCCACATCAGAAGAAAAGTGACGAGTTTCGACTCTACAATCGAGTCTTTCTCGGTCGTGTGCATGAGACCTAAGGCACCTTTCGTAGTTATAGATTTATTTTTATTCCTGACCAAATCAACACTTGACATTTCAGCTCATTTTTAGCCACATCTTGAATTACTCTTCTGGCTTAAAATGAAAAGAGCACAGTCTGAAAGTTTTACTGAGTTTTACCTTTTTCTTAGAGATAATGATTTTTAAAAAATTTTATTTAGTTCCTATTCGATTCAGGTCCAAATAAATTTGACGTAGAATCAAAAGTGCTCTCATTGCCTGGAAAATCTCTCTCTCATGCTCTTTCTTTCCCCTAAATTGAATCAGAAAAGTTTGAATGTGTTAGAATCAGAATTTTTGGAAACATTTGGGTTTAATTTACAAATTTTTGATTCACTCAGCTTTAGTTATTGTCCCAGAAGGTTAATTGTGGACAAGGCCAAAATGTGTTGATTTGGTCTAGATTTCTAGATGACTTCCAAACTTCAAAAGGTGTGTGTGGCAGTTCTGTTACTTTAGCCCCTAGCAGCAAGATATGACAATCTAAAATGTCTTAACATGTGACGAAAGATATGTTCTATTATGCAGCATTGAGAATAATTTTTGGCTGAACATGCATGTTTCTGGCCATAGGGGGACATTTTAAATAGCAGCCAGACATATCTGCTTATTTCCAGGTTAACAAGGTTGTGCCATCTGAGATATTGGTGGCATATCGCTAGGTCTCCAGTGGGACCAGGGATGCGCCACCAATTAGGCCAGGTGAAGCGATCGCACCAGGTAGGGGCAAAAGAGGGACAGCTGAAGGGCAATGGGCTGAAGGGAAGGGGTTAGGTTAAGAAATTGGCATTGGGGAGGGAGGAGCGCCGTTTAAATTTTCGCCACAGGCAGCAGAAAGGCTAGGTGCACCCCTGAGTGGGACCCACACCTATCTATAGAATGAAGCCACCAAAATGAGGGAGAGTGCACCACATGCTCTCCATTCACTTCTATGGAAGTTTTGAAAATAGCTGCTCAGCTATTTCTGGAACTCCCATAGAAGTAAATGGAGGGTTACCGTGTTTGCCTAGTGGGGGCCCTGTTCTAGAGGTTGGTTCTGGTGTCACCAATGCCTCAGATGAGACAACTCCTTTAAGCTAAAATCAGGCAAAATGGAGCAGATTTTGCTGTGGAGCCTCACCTGCCTTGATCAGGCTCTGCTCTTGTTGCTTCATTGTAGGGTAGAAAATAAAATCAGTGACCTAATAGGCTGTTAGCGGCTCTTTGCACTTGGATACATTATACAATCACTTCAGATGTGTATCAGTAAGGGGCGAGATGCAGCTATGATAGGGGATTCTTCCAAAAGTACAGATCCTTTTTTTAAGGCATTTAGGACAAGTACGGTATATAAAAAAGGTAATATTACTTGATCTAAAAATAATAATTCTGCCTTGGCGGAATTCCTGCATGCAGATACTAGAAGGTATATATTTCCCTAGTTCTGCTAAGTATAGCATTTGAGAAAAGTGTTGCCAGGTTATATCAGTGCCCCGTGGTGCTGCTGCAGCACATCGTACATGCTGACTAAGCTCCGGAAAGATCTATAGCCCAGAGCCATGCAGATGCTTCTGATCAGTTTAAAAGAAATTCCTGTAATGTTTGCAAGGAGAATAATGTAATAATTTTTTTTCAATATATATTTAGCTGAAGAACTTCTTTAATATATATTCTGTTCAGTTATTAGAGTACAGACTATTGTGTTCCTGTTATAGTAAAAGCAAGCTCAATGATAATAACAACTATAGGCAACCATCATAGTGCCATGTGGGCTGACACCTCCAGCACCATCTGGCAAACCTGAATGATTGGCCTTGAGGAGGAGGTGCCCATTGCTTGATCAAACATGCTATGTATAGGGTTGAGGTAAATATGGGGTTCAATGTGATTTTGTTACCCATGGTCTAATATACCTGAAGTTCTCCCTGGCCACCTCTTAAAATTAGCTTACTTTCTGCACTACAGTATACAGCATCTGATGAAATCCTCCACCATCCTTAAAAAGCATATATCTTGCGGAGTTGACGATAGTTAACCCTTAGATGTTTTAGACAAGAACCTTGTCCAAAACGTGTGAGCGTTTTCTATGGAGAACTCCACAATATATATGTGTATAAAATATAATACATTGATAAAGCTTGAGAATTTTATTGGATCGTTGGTTTTGCACAAAGTCTGCAATTCCCACAGACCAGTGTTCACACATGCATCTTCTCAAACTGTGAGGCAATGTTGTGCAGGGTTGAAGGAGACAGATTTTAATCAGTTATGGACTACCTGTATATTTACAGTGCAGGCCATATGCTCCTGTCTTCTCTAATCTTGCATACTCAGCACTATATCATTCCTGTGACTATGTGAATGGTCTAGGAGACTGTGTTGCTCTTAAGTAGACCTAGCACAGCTGTAACAGTGACAATTCTCACTTGTACTGAGCAGATTTCTGCTGTAAAATGAGCCTCTGTTTATCCCCAGTTGCAGTGGAAAAGGTTTAGTGTAAAATGGTATAAATAATAATAATAAATCCCCTTTATTCCCTGCCAGGGACAGACCATAGTAACATAGTAACATAGTTTATACAGCCAAAAAAGGACATTTGTCCATCTAGTTCAGCCTGTTATCCTGCAAGTTGATCCAGAGAAAGGCAAAAAATAATAAAAAATGAGGTACAAGCTAATTTTCTCCACTTAAGGGAATAAGGCAATCAGAATATCTCCCTGGATCAACGACCCCTCTCTAGTAGCTATATCCTGTAATATTAATACACTCCAGAAATACATCCAGGCCCCTCTTGAACTCTTTTAGTGAACTCGCCATCACCACCTCCTCAGGCAGAGAGTTCCATAGTCTCACTGCTCTTACCGTAAAGAATCATCTTCTATGTTTGTGTACAAACCTTCCTCCAGACGCAGAAGATGTCCCCTCGTCACAGTCACAGTCCTCGGGATAAATAGATGATGGGATAGATCTATGTACTGACCCCTGATATATTTATACATAGTTATTAGATCTCCCCTCATTCGTCTTTTTTTCTAAAGTGAATAACCCTCATTCTTATAATCTATCAGGGTACTGGAGTCCACCCATTCAAGTTATTACTTTACAGGTGAAACTAAAAAAAATTAGAATATCGTGCAAAAGTCCATTTATTTCACTAATGAAAAGTAAAAGGAATTGCATTAATGCAACTTAAAATTAGAATTTTGTGAAAAGGTTCAATATTCTAGGCTCAAAGTGTCACACTCTAGTCAGCTAATTAATCCATACCCCCTGAGCAAAGGGTACCTCAGAATTGTGACTTTGGGGGTTCCATAAGCGGTAAGCCATATTCATCCAAATGATACCAAATAAAGGCTTGAAATATCTCGCTTTGCATTCACCTTTTTGGCTGTTTCACACGAGCAGATGCTGTGCGTGACATCTGCTCCGTGAATGACAGCCAAGACCCGATGCAGACTGCAGAAGCACGGAGCATTAACATGATTGATAATGCTCCGTGCCTCTCTGTGATCTCTTTACTACAAAATCACAGTGAGATAAAGTTGTCACTGTGATTTCGTAGTAAAGAGATCACAGAGATTCACGGAGCATTATCAGTCATGTTACTGCTCCGTGTCTCTGCAGTCTGCATCGGGTCTTGGCTGTCATTCACGGAGCGGATGTCACGCACGGCATCCGCTCATGTGAAACAGCCCTTTAAGTTGCATTACTGAAATAAGTGAACTTTGCATGATAGTCTAATTTTTCGAGTTTCACCTGTAGTTTGCCTTCTCTGAACCCTCTCCAGCTCTGCTATGTCTGCCCTGTTCACAGGAGCCCAGAACTGTACACAGTACTCCATGTGTGGTCTGACTAGTGATTTGTAAAGTGGTAGGACTATGTTCTCATCACGGGCATCTATGCCCCTTTTGATGCAACCCATTATCTTATTGGCCTTGGCAGCAGCTGCCTGACACTGGTTTCTACAGCTTAGTTTGCTGTTCACTAAAATTCCTAGGTCCTTTTCCATGTCAGTGTTACCCAGTGTTTTACCATTTAGTATGTACGGGTGACTTGCATTATTCCTTCCCATGTGCATAACTTTACATTTGTCAGTGTTAAACCTCATCTGCCACTTCTCTGCCCAAGCCTCCAATCTATCCAGATCCCTCTGTAGTAGTATACTGTCCTCATCAGTGTTAATTACTTTACACAGTTTAGTGTCATCTGCGAAAATTGATACTTTACTATGCAAGCCTTCTACAAGATCATTAATAAATATATTGATATAATTTATAAAAGTAAACATGTAATAAATCAAAAGTTATGGTAGACAATGACAAGTGCAAATAGTCTGTTGTAAGGTAATATTATCACCAGAAAAAAAAAATTAAGGAATTAAAAAACAGAAAAATAGACATAAATTATGGGAGATATTTATCAAATCAGATATGTCAGTTTTGTGGTCTGTGGTTTGTGGCAACTGTGACATTTTCTGCAACATTTGGTTAAATTCGCGACATTTCGTGTTCCTCACCTCTTTCCACAGTGATCTATGTTCAAGAGCTAAAAGTAAGATTAGACGTGGATTGTGGCTCATTTACTGTGTGCAACTTTTGAAAAAGTCACAAAAAGGTTACAACCAACACCAGGCAACCCCCTGGTCTACTTTTACACCTAAAGGTGGAAACCACATGGCACTCACGCCACATATATTCTTAAGGTGCACTAGTTCATAAATTTAGTGCAAGCACACAAAGCAAAGCCAGACTTAAAACTGACACAAACTCAAATGATAAATGACCCCCTATGTGTATAAAAATTATATGTAAACCTGAACTATTCCTGGAAAAAAATGCAGAAGAATTCACCTTGCTAGCTTAATAAATAAAAAAGTTATAGCTGTTAAAGGGGTTCTGCAGCTAGTACATATTGATGACCTACCCTCAGGATAGGTAATCAATATCTGATCAGCGAGGGGTACGGCTCCCGGCACCCCCGACGATCTGCTGTTTGAGGAAGAGGCGGCATTCTTGTGAACTCTGCTTCCTCCTCAAGATTAGGGCTTATTCAGACAACCGTAAGGGCTCCGTGCCTGTATGGCAGACTGCAAACAGTAAAACGTGCTGCGGATGTGGCCTCAATGAATTGAATGGGTCAGTGATCTACAATATACGGCGAGAGATAGGACATGTCCTATCTTTTGCAAAGCGGAGGCACAGATTGGAAGCCGACGGAAATACTCTGAAGAGCTTCCATGGGCTTTCAGGTCTGTGCTTAAGCACCACAAAAGATAGGACATGTCCTACCTTTAGCAGTATTTTGCAGATCACGGACCCATTCAAGTCAATTGGTCCACACCGCAATACGGGATTCACATGGCCGGTGCCCATGCATTGCGAACTGCTGTTTGAAGTCCACAATATGGGCACGGAGGCCTTACAGTTGTCTGAATGAGCCGTTATACTGCAGCCCATCAGTCTTGGCGGGCAATGTAATAATAAGTTCTTGTTTTATTCACTTGAATGGGATGAGCACTTGTAAT
This sequence comes from Bufo bufo, assembly GCF_905171765.1. Lineage (NCBI taxonomy): Eukaryota > Metazoa > Chordata > Amphibia > Anura > Bufonidae > Bufo > Bufo bufo. The sequence goes on from NC_053393.1 coordinate 209,610,297, forward strand.
TACACTGCTCTGCCACTGCAAGTGAGGCAACGCACAGTGTAATCTTGAAGCAGCACGTATAGCAGCGCCACCTCCTCTTCAAACAGCTGATCATGGGGGTGTTAGGAATCAGACACCTACTGATCATATATTGATGACCTATCCTGAGGATAGGTCACCTTTAGGTACTGGCTGCACAACCCCTTTAAACTAGTGTGTAAAAAGCTACTTTTTGCTTTGACTACACCCATTGGTGAAGCTCAGGCATCACTGTGTTGTAACTAGTAAGGCTCCAGTTGAAAAGACTGAGGAACACTATCCTAGAAAATGTAATATATAGAGAGGTGTAACTTGAAGATCATGGGCCCCAGTGCAAAATCTGTAGCAGGGCCCACCAGCTATCATGTGTTTTTTTATTTTTATAATACAGGTTTCTTCTTATATGGGGGATGTCTGTGGGGCCCCCCTCAGGCTCCTGGGCCTGGTAGCAACTGCTACCTCTGCACCTCCTATAGCTATGCCCTTGGCAATATAATAACTCATGGGTGATGTAGAAAGTGAGGCAAGTTATCTATATTTGCAAAATATTGTGTATGAAAACAACTTTTTATACTGTGATAAACTAAGTACAACATTTTGTAAAATGACCTAACGTATTTTCCGCACCATAAGACGCATCTGACCATTAGACACATTTAGATTTTAGAGGAGGAAAATAAGAAAAAATATTTTTAATCAGACCTCAGATTGAAAAAATATTTTCATCAGACCTGAGATCGGACCCCCATTCTTCATCAGACCTCAGATCAGACCCCCAAATCAGACTTCCATTCCTCATCAGACCTCAGAACAGGCCCCCCCCCCCCACTTCTCATCAAACCCCCAATTTAGACTTCCATTCCTCATCAGACCTCAGAACAGGCCCCCCCACTTCTCATCAAACCACCAAATCAGACTTCCATTCCTCATCAGACCTCAGAACAGGCCCCCCCACTTCTCATCAAACCCCCAAATCAGACTTCCATTCCTCATCAGACCTCAGAACAGGCCCCCCCACTTCTCATCAAACCACCAAATCAGACTTCCATTCCTCATCAGACCTCAGAACAGGCCCCCCCACTTCTCATCAAACCCCCAAATCAGACCCCTATTTCTCATCAGACCGTCCTAAGATCAGACCCCCATTCCTAATCAGACCTCAGGTCAGACCCCCTTCGGACCTCATATTAGAACCGCATTCCTCATCAGGCCCCGATCAGACCTCAGAGGAGACTTAAAATAGTGCAGATCCAGTGCACTCATCTCCACTCACTGCTCCCTGGTCCTCTTCTGGCACTTCGCTGCACTGTGACCTGACGTTGCACAGTGTCAGGTCATAGTGCGGGCTTACGATGTGTGATGTCAGGTCACAGCAGAAGAAGACTAGGGAGCGGTGACTACAGCCAGCAGAAGGAGCACTGTATTCACCGTTTCCTGGTCCTACTGTGTAGTAGTGAGCACTTCTATAATGTATAGTATTCACTTCATAAGATACACTGCCATTTTCCCTCAACTTTTGGGGGAAAAACTGTGTCTTATGGTGTGAGAAATATGGTTCGTACTTTAGGCCGTGCCTTCCATGGCTATATGTGTGGGTGTTCCAGCAAGAAACTAAGTAATAGAACATTGCTCTCTAATGGGATCAGCATGTCTATATGGCTGGCTCTATATATATGTGTTACAGTGACTATCTTCAATATATCTAGAGAATATAACTGGTTTAGAAGGTGTGATGAGAGTATTCAAGGGCAGCACACTTTTCTTTTTACAAGCCACACACAGTGCATATGTTTGAGAAAGTACTGCAGAGCCATCGTGAAAAAAATGGAACTGTTAAATGATTCAATATGAAAAAATGAGGATCCATAAATAAAATATGATCTTTCCGTTTTTTTTGGCAGAGTTAATTAGCGAAACAGTGTTTTTTCAACCGCAGTGTGAGAGACTGCTCTCCCTGCCTCCTAACTTTTAAGTGACATTGAAGACTTGCTGGGAGCCTGTAATAATTATTCATCCATTGAGCTTTTACATATTACTGTTCTAAGTGTTCTTCATATTTGCATCCCATTTATCTGTTTTAATGGGGGAATTTCAATAGTGACATTTTTAGTTTTGCATAATATTGCTTGCAGAAAACATTGTGAACACAGCTGATGTAAATCTAGTGGCACTGCCATGCGGCATACTTGTATTTGCTGCGTCTCTTTCTAACCTATGGAGGTACAAAGCCATCAGTTGTGAAAAATTGCATGTGTATGAGAGAATGACAGTTTTATCAGCGATGAGATATAGGCTTAGCAGAAATAAGGCATTATTTATTGCTGTGAGATAATTGTATACATGCTCTGATGCACTTAACCATGTCTGATCTGCAGCAATGCAGTATCTTTACATGGTCATGAGGGTTGGAATCTGTTTTTTTATGGTGTCAAATGGAGAGATTTTCTTTTCTTCACTGTCTTTCCAATACTTACAGTAGAATCAGTCCTCCTTTATCAGACAGTCATATGTTTGAGCTCCCAGGGCTCTGATAAAAGTCACTACCAGATCCTACCACCTAATAGTGGTGCCCTTGATATGCATAGGATCTATACATACTTTCATAAGGGTTTTAACAGAGATATAAAAAAGGTTCTATTAATACATCAAAGCAGTATTAAATATGGCTCATATATAAGGGAGGAGGTTCACTTCATAATGCTGTGATTTAGGCACAATTAGGCACAACGGTAGTGCACTCTTTTGGTAAATGCTAGCTGCTGCCAATGCCTTAAAGGGGTTGTTCGGGTTCAGAGATGAACCCGGACATACCCAGAATTTCACCCAAGCAGCCCCCCTGACAAGAGCATCTGAGCAGTTTATGTTTCGATGCTCTCCTTTGCCCTATAGTATAGCGCAGGGCAAGGGCTCTTTAATTTACTATAACACACAGCCGGGCGGAGGCTTCCGCCCAGCAGTGTGTTCGGTGACATCACCGGCTCTGATGGGCGGGCTTTAGCACTGCCCTAGCCATTTTACAGGCTAGTGACGTCACCGGACGCACTGCTGGTGGGCGGAAGCCCAAAGGCAGCCCGAAGGAGAGCCTGGTACGTCACCAGATCTCCTGAAAATGCCTTTTGCACTGCTTCGGACCACATCACGTCTGGGATCCAACCGTGTCCAGGTAGGAACACCGAGACACGTGTATACAACATCTACAGAGATTGCAGGCCACCCTGCACCACTCTGGCAATCCGACCTCTGGGTACCAACATTACCATCTACAAAGGGAGCCTTGAGCTTCCGCTGCTTAACCGCAGCTGGCATCATGTTTACTTGCTCTATAAGAGGGACATATTTCGTAGAAACCTCCTAAGAGGCGAGGGATACCCGGGACACTGAACCGGGCCGTTGCACAGGGCAAAGGAGAGTATCAGAGCATGAAATGCTCGGATGCTCTTGTCAGGTGGGCTGCCTGGGTGAAATTCTGGGTATGTCCGGGTTCAGCTCTGAACTCGGACAACCCCTTTAAGGCCTCTTTCACACTTGCGTTGTCCGGATCCGGCGTGTACTCCACTTGCCGGAATTACACGCCGGATCCGGAAAAACGCAAGTGTACTGAAAGCATTTGAAGACGGAACCGTCTTCCAAATGCGTTCAGTGTTACTATGGCACCCAGGACGCTTTTAAAGTCCTGGTTGCCATAGTAGGAGCGGGGAGCGGGGGAGCGGTATACTTACAGTCCGTGCGGCTCCCGGGGCGCTCCAGAGTGACGTCAGAGCGCCCCATGCGCATGGATGACGTGATCCATGTGATCACGTGATCCATGCGCTTGGGGCGCCCTGACGTCACTCTGGAGCGCCCGGGGAGCCGCACGGACGGTAAGTACACTGCTCCCCCGCTCCCCGCTACACTTTACCATGGCTGCCAGGACTTTAGCGTCCCGGCAGCCATGGTAACCACTCTGAAAAAGCTAAATGTCGGCTCCGGCAATGCGCCGAAACGACGTTTAGCTTAAGGCCGGATCCGGATCAATGCCTTTCAATGGGCATTAATTCCGGATCCGGCCTTGCGGCAAGTGTTCCGGATTTTTGGCCGGAGCAAAAAGCGCAGCATGCTGCGGTATTTTCTCCGGCCAAAAAACGTTCCGTTCCGGAACTGAAGACATCCTGATGCATCCTGAACGGATTACTCTCCATTCAGAATGCATTAGGATAATCCTGATCAGGATTCTTCCGGCATAGAGCCCCGACGACGGAACTCTATGCCGGAAGACAAGAACGCAAGTGTGAAAGAGCCCTAAAGCCCCTTTACACTGACAGAAGAGGCTGATCTGAGGCTCATCTCTTTTGAAGAGACCTCACAGTATTCTTTGAAAGGACCATTTATATATTTATACAAAGTGATCACACTTTAATATCATTCTCATTAAATTAAACATTTAACCCTTTAAATCATTCCTTATTGCTGAGTTCCTAATTGCCCCCCCCCCCCATTATTTTTTTTTCTGTTAGTTCATATATGACCTATAGACACCATATACCATACGCTATAAACATTTAATGAAACTCATGGAGTATCTCCTTGCACTGGTTGATGTCTTTATATGTCAAGTTTGTAAATCCAAGGCCCCTGCACAGTTCATGCACATGACAGCACAATACCTTCCAGCAGTCAGATTTTTCACATTAAAGGGGGAGTTTATTTTTGGGAAGTCTATTTTTGGGTTTCCATATGGTGAGGTGGATCATCTAAGCCATTTGTCCCATTAAGCAGAATGGATAGGACCCTTTATAGTCAAGCTAATGCAGCACAGTAGAACTGGAAACCGATAAAGCAGACCTGTAGCAAAGTTAATTGTAGACCAGTGTAGCAGCCAATGGCGGCCAATACCAGTGGAACAGAATTAGATACCAGGAAAACAGAGTCAGGTGGCTAGTAATAGGGATGGCATACTATACTCTATACAGCATGACTGCTGCTGCAGTCACATGCCATATGCCTGCACATCACCACTGCCATGAGGCATGGGCTTGACTCTTAATCTCTATTCTAGCTCTTCTCAAAGGAGTTTGATGGGGTTGAGGTCAAGACTATGTGCAGGCCAGCCAAGTTCTTCTACACCAGGGCTGGTCAACCTGCGGCTCTCCAGCTGTTGTAAAACTACAACTCCCACCATGCCCTGCTGTAGGCTGATAGCTGTAGTCAGACTGGGCATACTGGGAGTTGTAGTTTCGCAACAGCTGGAGAGCCGCAGGTTGTCCATCCCTGTTCTACACCAAACTCACCCAACCATATCTTTATGGACCTTGCGCTCAGGGACAGTCATGCCAGAAAAGAAAAGGGCCTTCCCCTAACTCTTTCCACAAAATTTGAAGCATACTGTACAATTGTCCAAAAAGCTTTGGTATGCTGAAGCATTATGATTTCTCTTCACTGGAACTAAGGAGCCTAGGCAAACCTCTGAAAAACAACCTTGTAACAATATCCCTCCTCCACCAAACTTTACATTTGGCACAGGGCAATCAGGCAAGTATCATTCTCTCTTGGTATTCACCAAACCCTCATCCATTAGACTTGCAAAGATAGAGAAGTGTGATTCTTCTCTGCACATAACACGTTCCCACTTCTCCAGTAGTGCTATGCTTTACAAAACCCCATGTGACACTTGGAATTATGCTTGGTGATGTAAGGCTTGTATGCAGCTACTTGGCCATGGAAACCCATGCCATGAAGATCCTGGCACACAGTTTTTGTGCTTAAATGAATGCCAGAGGAGGTTTGGACTCTGCAGTTACTGAATCAATTTGGTGACTTTTGGTGACTTTTATTTTGCACTTTGGGCCTCAGCGCTCGATAACTCCTCCACTTCGTGTCTGAGTTGCTGTGGAAATGCTTCCACTTTTCACTAATACCACTCAAGACATTTCATGAACTGACTTGTGGCAGCAGTGGCATCCTATTACAGTACCTTGCTTATATTCAGTAAATTCCTTAGAACAAACCATTCTTTCACAAATGTTTGTAAAGGTAGACTGCATGGCTAGTGTAGCAGACGCAGCACTATGAAGTGCCTTTTGCGCTGTGGCATTAGAAGAATTTTGATCTCTCTGACTTTTAGTCTAACCAGACTGTCTATTACTCTGTAATTCCTCTAGCGCCGTTCTATGGAAACAGTAGGTTTGAAGAGCACACCAAATGCTTTAAATAACTTCTTTATTAACTTCAACTTTTCTTCATATATAACACTGCCGCCTCCGCAACAGATAGTCCATGTACAAAACACGTGTTAAAAAAGATATTACAAAATGGCGGTATGCATAAGATGGTGGTTCAACTGTTCAGTCTTGTCATTCAACATAAAATGGTGGATATATTTCTCTCTTGAGTATCTGTACTCTCACTTTAAGTTATTTAAGCACTTTATGATCTCTCTGAGAGGTATATCCGAGGTCTAACTAATAGTTCTACTTGCTGAATTTGGTCGCAATTTGCAGTATGCAGTTAGCAGTAACTATTTGCAGATTGGTTGAGTATGATCTGGTATGGTTGTATGCAATTTGGATTGCAATATGGAATTTGAATTTGGATTGTGAACTTTGTAGTTTGCAATTGGTGAGACTGTAAGTGAACACATATATAACTAGTTCAGTGAAAAATTAGAAAAAAGCAGCTCTCACCTGCTCCCTGCTATGCAGAGCACGGACAACAGCCCTTGGGCTTAGCTGTTTCAACGATAATCCAAAAAACTTTAGAAATCCAGCTCAAAGCAAAAAAGGGGGAATCTTTATTTCAGCGGTTAAAAACTTCCAATACAGTGAATAATGTTACGCGTTTCAGACCTCTTTTAGTTCAGTTCCTTCAACATGACACACTGAACACTCAAATGGATGCACTATATGTTCTGGCCCGCCACCTGGCCCTAAAATTAGAGGATCACGTGATCGTGGCACACAGAGCACAATCAAAGAACACATATAAAACATTTGCAAAACATTTACAAAGAAAGGTGTAATTAAAATCATGCTATAGCTCCAAATAGTTATCGAAGGCAATAGCTCTATTAATATTGTAATATTAAATCATGCCTCTTGTTGAGGCCAGTCGGATGACAAGTAGCTAGCTGAAACATCCAGTATGCCTCCCTATTCAATAATTTTCTTTTATAATCTCCCCCTCTCACAGGAATTTTTACTCTCTCAATACCTTGCGCTTTGAGTCCAGATGTATTCCCACCATGCACAACCGCAAAGTGCAAGCTAGCCGCAGATACGTTGCGGCTTTCATAGTGGGGAACATCTGAAATGTGTTTGCGAATCCTAGATTTTATTTGGTCTGAGGTACACCCAACATACTGTAGTTGGCATTCTTCACAGTTGATTTAATATATTGCGTATTTTGTATTGCAATTCAGGTACGCTTTTATTGCAAATTCCTTGGCATTTACTAGTGATTTAAAATGGCCACCCACCTGGAAATGATCACAACAAATGCACCTGTTGTGACCACATTTGTAACTACCTCTGCTTACTAAATAGGTTGGTTGAGATTTTTTTTTCTCCTGATCCGCACCTATAAATGCAAACGCTGGTATCCATTCAGTACGGATCCGTCTGCATAACTTTGTAAAAAAAAAATCTAAGACTAAGTGTAAGTCAAACGGATCCGTCCTGACTTACAGTGAAAGTAAATGGGGGACGGATCCGTTTACAATTGCACCATATTTGTGTCAATGTAAACGGATCCGTCCCCATTAACTTACATTGTAAGTCAGGACGGATCCGTTTGGCTCCGCACTTCCAGAGCGGAAAGGAGGCGGAACGGAGCCAAACTGATGCATTCTGAACGGATCCGCATCTATTCAAAATGCATTCGGGGTAAACTGATCCGTTTGGGGGCCGCTTGTGAGAGCCTTAAAACAGATCTCACAGACGGACCCAGAAACGCCAGTGTGAAAGTAGCCTTACCTGAAGATTCCTTTCTATACGTAGAGGTACATATCCCTAATGTGGCCACATACCCCCTCAGACACAAATCCAAAAAATGAATACTAACCGGATCGTATTGGACAATGAAAGAAATACAGTCCAAACATGAGTTCTAATATTCTGCAAACAGCGGTATGGTCGCCACTTCACCAGACCAGATGAAAATCAGGTCATCGATGTAGCAAACATACCACTGCACCCAATCATGAAACTAGTTCAGTATGCAGTTCTAATCACTATATTAACAGTAGGAACATTATATAACTGTTTTAAATTCCAATTTTGGCCTCTCTGCTTCCATGAAACACAGCTCTTAGTGGAGTGTATGTCTTTTCAGCTTCTCTCTCTGGTGAATAATGATTCCAGCAGCTCCTGCTAGGGGGATTTCCCACACAGGCTGTGTGTGAGGCTGTCTCTGATTGGTCAAAATTCTTGCTGTGTGTGAGGCTGGCTGTGATTGGTCAAGACTCCTGCCCAGCAACAACAGTTTAACGCTATGCTTTCTGCTGTTTCTGCTGTGTCATTGAGCTTATCTTACATTATATAATGAATCTTAAAGGCATATTATCTTTTCTGCTTCCGTGAACACAATATATAACAGTTTTATGACATCCAAACATGAAGTCACTGTAAATAACTCTGCTTTTGTCTTTAACACACAAACATAGGAACTGTATTAACATTATTGGCAGGTTTAGCTGTATAAACATATAATCTATATTAGCAACCTAGGACAGGTCTTAGGCTACTTTCACACTTGCGGCAGAGAGATCCGGCAGGCAGTTCCGTCGCCGGAACTGCCTGCCGGATCAGGCAAAATGTATGCTAACTGATGGCATTAGTAAGACTGATCAGGATCCTGATCAGTCTTAAAAATGCCTGATCAGTCGAAAAAATGCATTGAAATGCCGGATCCGTCTTTCCGGTGTCATCCGGCAAAAACGGATCCGGCATTTATTTTTTCACCTTTTTTTCAGTCTGCGCATGCGCATACTGGAACGACGGATCCGGCATTCCGGTATTCTGAATGCCGGATCCGGCACTAATACATTCCTATGGGAAAAAATGCCTGATCCGGCGTTCAGGCAAGTCTTCAGTTTTTTTAGCCGGAGATAAAACCGTAGCATGCTACGGTTTTCTCTTTTGCCTGATCAGTCAAAACGACTGAACTGAAGACATCCTGATGCAAACTGAACGGATTACTCTCCATTCAGAATGCATGGGGACATACCTGATCAGTTCTTTTCCGGTATAGAGCCCCTGTGACGGAACTCTATGCCGGAAAAGAACAACGCAAGTGTGAAAGTAGCCTTAGGCCTCTTTCACACTTGCGTTGTTGGGATCCGGCATGCACTTCCGTTGCCGGAGGTGCCTGCCGGATCCGTAACAACGCAAGTGTACTGAAAGCATTTGAAGACGGAACCGTCTTCCAAATGCGTTCAGTGTTACTATGGCACCCAGGACGCTATTAAAGTCCTGGTTGCCATAGTAGGAGAGGGGAGCGGGGGAGCGGTATACTTACAGTCCGTGCGGCTCCCCGGGCGCTCCAGAATGACGTCAGAGCGCCCCATGCGCATGGATGACGTGATCCATGTGATCACGTGATCCATGCGCTTGGGGCGCCCTGACGTCACTCTGGAGCGCCCGGGGAGCCGCACGGACGGTAAGTACACTGCTCCCCTGCTCCCCGCTACACTTACCATGGCTGTCAGGACTTTAGCGTCCCGGTAGCCATGGTAACTATTCAGAAAAAGCTAAACGTCGGGTCCGGCAATGCGCCGAAACGACGTTTAGCTTAAGGCCGGATCCGGATCAATGCCTTTCAATGGGCATTGATCCCGGATCCGGCCTTGCGGCAAGTCTTCAGGATTTTTGGCCGGAGCAAAAAGCGCAGCATGCTGCGGTATTTTCTCCGGCCAAAAAACGTTCCGTACCGGAACTGAAGACATCCTGATGCATCCTGAACGGATTACTCTCCATTCAGAATGCATTAGGATAATCCTGATCAGTATTCTTCCGGCATAGAGTCCCGACGACGGAACTCTATGCCGGAAGACAATAACGCAAGTGTGAAAGAGCCCTTAGCTGGCCAGCTATAGCTAGGTGCTGGATTTTATACACCTGTGGTAATGGGTCTGAATGAAACCTCTGAATTCAGTGATTAAGAGGTGTGGCCCAATACTTTTGTCTATATAGTGTATTTTTGCTTGGGTTTTACCACTAGGAAAAAGGACCGGGTCCCAAAGTCCACTGTGTGAATGGAGCAGTGGTGTGTGTGCTTTAACACTGCTCTATTCACTTTCATTGGACTGGTGGAGATAGCCAGTTCTACAGAAGTGAATAGAGCAGTGGACACACATGCACACCACTGCTCCATTCACACAGTAGACTTGGTACCACTGTTCAATTTATTGGGGGGGGGGGGGGGCCCCATCAAAGATCATACATTTATCCTATGGATAAGGGAGAAATGTTAACAGGAAAACCTCTTTATTGTCCAACCATTATAGACTATATAGCGTTTTTGTAATCGTGACCTAAAAAAGTGTGTCATCTGAATAAGCCCTTTAAAGGGCATCTGTTAGCAGATTTGTACCTATGAAACTGGATGACCTGTTGCATGTGCACTTGGCAGCTGAAGACATCTGTGTTGGTACCATGTTCCTATGTGCCGCATTGCTAAGAAAAATTATGTTTTAATATATGCAAATGAGCCTCTAGGAGCAACAGGGGCGTTGCCTTTACACCTAGAGGCTCAGCTCTCTGTGCAACTACCGCACCCTCTGCACTTTGATTGACAGGGCCGGGTGTGATGATGTTTTCTCTGCCTTGCTCTGCCAATCAAAATGGAGAGGGCGTGGCAGTTGCAGGGAGAGCTGAGCCTCTAGGTGTATCGGCAACACCCCCATTGCTTCTAGAGGCTCATTTGCATATGTTAAACATAATTTTTCTCAGCAATGCGGGCACATATGTACATGGTCAAGACTCCTGCCCAGCAACAACAGTTTAACGCTATGCTTTCTGCTGTTTCTGCTGTGTCATTGAGCTTACCTTACATTATATAATGAATCTTAAAGGCATATTATCTTTTCTGCTTCCGTAAACACAATAAATAACAGTTTTATGACATCCAAACATGAAGTCACTGTAAATAACTCTGCTTTTGTCTTTAACACACAAACATAGGAACTGTATTAACATTATTGGCAGGTTTAGCTGTATAGACAAATAATCTATATTAGCAACCTAGGACAGGTCTTAGCTGGCCAGCTATAGCTAGGTGCTGGATTTTATACACCTGTGGTAATGGGTCTGAATGAAACCTCTGAATTCAGTGATTAAGAGGTGTGGCCCAATACTTTTGTCTATATAGAGTATTTTTGCTTGGGTTTTACCACTAGGAAAAAGGACCGGGTCCCAAAGTCCACTGTGTGAATGGAGCAGTGGTGTGTGTGCTTTAACACTGCTCCATTCACTTTCATTGGACTGGTGGAGATAGCCAGTTCTACAGAAGTAAATAGAGCAGTGGACACACATGCACACCACTGCTTCATTCACACAGTAGACTTGGTACCACTGTTCAAATTATTGGGGGGGGGGGGGGGATCCCATCAAAGATCATACATTTATCCTATCGATAAGGGATAAATGTTAACAGGAAAACCTCTTTACTGTCCAACCATTATAGACTATATAGAGTTTTTGTAATTGTGACCGAAAAAAGTGTGTGATCTGAATAAGCCCTTTAAAGGGCATCTGTCAGCAGATTTGTACCTATGAAACTGGATGACCTGTTGCATGTGCACTTGGCAGCTGAAGACATCTGTGTTGGTCCCATGTTCCTATGTGCCGCATTGCTAAGAAAAATTATGTTTTAATATATGCAAATGAGCCTCTAGGAGCAACAGGGGCGTTGCCTTTACACCTAGAGGCTCAGCTCTCTGTGCAACTACCGCATCCTCTGCACTTTGATTGACAGGGCCGGGTGTGATGATGTTTTCTCTGCCTTGCTCTGCCAATCAAAATGGAGAGGGCGTGGCAGTTGCAGGGAGAGCTGAGCCTCTAGGTGTATCGGCAACACCCCCATTGCTTCTAGAGGCTCATTTGCATATGTTAAACATAATTTTTCTCAGCAATGCGGGCACATATGTACATGGGATCAACACAGATGCCTTCAGCTGCCAAGCGAATATGTAACAGGTCAGCCAGTTTCCTAGGTACAGATCTGCTGACAGATGCCATTTAATACAGTAAAATCTCACTTTTGGCATTGGGTGAATTTATCTATAGAGAAGGAACAAACATGGAAGAAGCAAAGTGACGCTGAGAAAAGGCAGCACAGGGAGAGGGGCATCTGTTTTCAAGTGAATGTCTCCTGAATTCTCACTTTTACAGTATAACTCCCATAGGAACATGCTTTGGATGTGTTCAGCTGCAGAGCGCAAGGCTTAGAAATGACTCTGAAGAATACAATCCTCCCTGGATAGATTTATGACACCAAAGCTGAGGCAAACTCATCCATGTCGCCTAACCTTCACCCGTAATTTAGATTTATTGTTTTGTTAAACAAATAAAATCGCGAAATCATTCTGAGAGAGCTTCAAAACCTGTCTATAAAAATGGAATAAAAGTAATATATTATTCAGTCTCAATCACAAGAGGATCTTAATTGTATTATGAATTAAGACTCTTCCTAGTCACTGTTTCAAGGTGACACATTATTGCTTGTGCTACATCAGATAATATATATTAATGGCTCTGGTGTTATATTTGTTTTTACTTAGATTTTTACAGCTGGAATATGATATCAAAGAAAAGCAGCAATCATACATACTGTGACACAGTGGGAGGTTTTGTCTGGGAAAACAGGTATTTTCCTCCCATGTGCTGCTGGGCTGATTTACAGCCAGGTGAGGTCAAACACTGGACTGGATTATAAGTGCCAGTCCGGGTTTTGGCAGCACCTGGCTGTCCTTAAATAGGCAGTTGGGCTCAGAAGCGAGGTCTCTGTGTTGGGATCTGGGAGCCTTGTGTCTGGATGAAGGCTTGCTACCTGTTTGGCGTGAAAACCGGTTGGTGCTGCTTTCAGCAAGGACTCTTTGAGGCAGAATTGCCGCATGGTGTGAAGTAACACCAACACCGCAAGGTGACTTTTTGTTTGATTAAGACTGCTTGTTTTGTCACTTGCCTAAAGTGTGAATAAAACACTGAATTGTTTGATCCAAAGAACTTATTGTTGCCTCTATACTGCGTGCGCTAATCCTGTCTACCGGAGCGAACCCCCACAATACATATCTGCTGCCAGCCCTAAGGATTAGTAACAGCATTATGAAATGTTCCCACTCCTCACTTTCCCACCACTGCATTTCAGTAACGACTGTATAAGAACTTGCAGTATGAGGTCGGTGCCGCATAGGTTATAAATGAGTGGTAGTGTGTGCACTGTGCCAAAAACTTGAAAGGTCTGCTCTAAGTGCATTTCTTATGTTCTATATAATGTGAATACATGCAATTCAATAACCTCAGGACACATAATGCAATGGAACTCTGCAAACATTGAATATATGGATTATAAATGTTATTAATGCTGTATTTACTATATGAATGAATATGAGGTACTGAAAGGCTAAGTGCACCACTCATTTTAGGATACAAATCTTTTTTTTTAATTTGTCTTTATTGAAAAATTTCAACAGTTTTTGTTCTACAGCCTTCACTTTCAGTGTATCTGTAGACTACTATTTTCTCTTTTATAGTGAATCCCTCAGGGAGCTGCTATAGAGAATCTGTCACCAGTTTTATGGTGTCCTAACTAAGGGCAATATAAACTAGTGACAGATCCCTGGATCACTTTCTTTTAATGACCCCAGTTTTTTTGCCAAAATCTTGTAATGACCAGCTCCAGAGCATAATGATGAGTCCTGAATATTCATGAGCTCCTGGCTTTCCCTGTCCACTGGCTGCTGATTCATATGGAAAAAAATCTGTCATTGATTAGTGGGTGGGGAGAGCCGTGAGCTCATGAATATGGGGATTAATTGGCATGCACTGGAGCGTGCAGCATTAAACTGGTGACAGATTCCCTTTAAGCAATATTCTTATCAAAGTGATATCAATTTTGCTATAATGAGTGTTTATGAGCTCTCAGGAGACCAGCAATCATAGCTACAGATCGTGATGACAGATTCATTGTAAACAAATGGTTTGCAGATACACTGAAAGTGAAAACTGTAGAACAAAAATTGCAGAAAATTTTTGAGAAAAAGGAGAAAATGATTTTTAGGCCAAAATGAGTGAAATTCAATGATAAAAATGTTGCCCCAAAGGTAATTATAGCCTTTCACACATACAGTCAGGTCCATAAATATTGTGACATCGACACAATTCTAACATTTTTGGCTCTATACACCACCTGTCACAGCAGACAGGATACAAGATACACAGGACCTAACAAACAAGTGTCTAGGCAAGAAGCTGGTGAATGGGGTCACCTCCTGACAAATCCCTACCAGCTCTCCCTAGACTGCTATGCCCACATTCAGACCCTGAAGGTGGGAATGAATGTGTCCTCGTGCCTGGACTAAAGATTCCCTAGAATCCCTAAGATGGTGAAAGGGGGGAAAGAGGCAGTCTGCTCCTTCAGACCTGGAGGGGGCAGGCATCTCTCTAACAGCCCAGACAGACAACCACAATAAAACAAAACCAACTTATCTTTTACTGAGCAGGAACAGCCAATCCTTCCTTCCTTCCTCTGAACCAGACAGAAGCAATAACCCGCCCAGGACACTGGGAGTGGGCGTAATTTAAACTCTTACCAATAACCCCACCCAGTGCACCTGAAGGGAGGCGGATACAGCTCCACTCCAAAACAATAACAAAAGTCTACACATGTGCTGCTAACCTAGCAGACCTCCGCACATGACCTGAGCAGGGCATGACACCACCACAATGGATTTGAAATGAAACGAACAAGATGTGCTTTAACTGCAGACTGTCAGCTTTAATTTGAGGGTATTTACATCCAAATCAGATGAACGGTGTAGGAATTACAACAGTTTGCATATGTGCCTCCCACTTGTTAAGGAACCAAAAGTAATGGGACAGAATAATAATCATAAATCAAACTTTCACTTTTTAATACTTGGTTGCAAATCCTTTGCAGTCTATTACAGCCTGAAGTCTCGAACGCATAGACATCACCAGGCGCTGAGTTTCATCCCTGGTGATGCTCTGCCAGGCCTCTACTGCAACTGTCTTCAGTTCCTGCTTGTTCTTGGGGCATTTTCCCTTCAGTTTTGTCTTCAGCAAGTGAAATGCATGCTTAATCAGATTCAGGTCAGGTGATTGATTTGGCCATTGCATAACATTCCACTTCTTTCCCATAAAAAACTCTTTGGTTGCTTTTGCAGTATGCTTTGGGTCATTGTCCATCTGCACTGTGAAGCGCCGTCCAATGAGTTCTGAAGCATTTGGCTGAATATGAGCAGATAATATTGCCTGAAACACTTCAGAATTCATCCTGCTGCTTTTGTCAGCAGTCACATCATCAATAAATACAAGAGAACCATTCCATTGGCAGCCATACATGCCCACGCCATGACACTACCACCATCATGCTTCACTGATGAGGTGGTATGCTTAGGATCATGAACCTTTCCTTTTCATACTCTTCTCTTCCCATGACTCTGGTACAAGTTGATCTTGGTCTCATCTGTCCATAGGATGTCGTTCCAGAACTGTAAAGGCTTTTTTAGATGTCGTTTGGAAAACTCTAATCTGGCCTTCCTGTTTTTGAGGCTCACCAATCGTTTACATCTTGTGGTGAACCCTCTGTATTCACTCTGGTTAAGTCTTCTCTTGATTGTAGACTTTGACACACATACACCTACCTCCTGGAAAGTGTTCTTGATCTGGCCAACTGTTGTGAAGGGTGTTTTCTTCACCAGGGAAAGAATTCTTCGGTCATCCACCACAGTTGTTTTCCGTGGTCTTCCGGGTCTTTTGGTGTGTTTCTGAGCTCACCGGTGCGTTCCTTCTTTTTAAGAATGTTTTGGCCACGCCTAATGTTTTTGCTATTTCTCTGATGGGTTTGTTTTGTTTTTTCAGCCTAATGATGGCTTGCTTCACTGATAGTGACAGCTCTTTGGATCTCATCTTGAGAGTTGACAGCAACAGATTCCAAATGCAAATAGCACACTTGAAATGAATTCTGGACCTTTTATCTGCTCATTGTAATTGGGATAATGAGGGAATAACACACACCTGGCCATGGAACAGCTGAGAAGCCAATTGCCCGATTACTTTTGGTCCCTTAACAAGTGGGAGGCACATATGCAAACTGTTGTAATTCCTACACCGTTCACCTGATTTGGATGTAGATACCCTCAAATTAAAGCTGACAGTCTGCAGTTAAAGCACATCTTGTTCGTTTCATTTCAAATCCATTGTGGTAGTGTATAGAGCCAAAAATGTTAGAATTGTGTCGATGTCCCAATATTTATGGACCTGACTGTATATTTATCAAAATGATTTGTACTCATTCATCATGACATGGTGGCCTCTTTTAGATGATAACTTCTCCGTGTGCCAATGGTTGTAATAAGTATTTGACCTTGATGTAACTGTGTCAGGCTAGAGGTCAAAAGAAAATCCAAATTACAGATTGTCTTCCAGTACTGTACTAGAATCATTGGTTCCAATCTATGGGCAACATCTGTATGCTCTAGTCGTATTTGTATGGGGATCCTACCAAACTCAAAATCCACACAGATAGGTTATTTGGCTTCCTATGAAACTGGTCCTAGTATGTGTCTAAGGCCTCATGCACACGACAGTATTTTTTCACGGTCCGCAAAACGGGGTTCCATTGGTCTGTGATCCGTGACCGTTTTTTCGTCCGTGGGTCTTCCTTGATTTTTGGAGGATCCACGGACATGAAAAATGAAAAAAAAATCTAAGTCAAGTTTGCCATTGAAATGATAGGAAAAAACGGACACGGACTCGGATGCGGATGACAATCTTGTGTGCATCCGTGATTTTTCACAGACCCATTGACTTGAATGGGTCCGCGAACCATTGACCGTGAAAAAAATAGGACAGGTCCTATTTTTTTCACGGCCAGGAAACACGAATCACGGATGCGGCTGCCAAACGGTGCATTTTCCGATTTTTCCACTGACCCATTGAAAGTCAATGGAGCCGTGAAAAAAAACTGAACTACGGATGCGAATGCACACAACGGTCGTGTGCATGAGACCTTAGAATGTGAACCCCACTGAGCGCAGGGACTGGCGTCATTGCGGAAAATGGTGTTATATAAGCAATGTGAAATAAAAAATAATATATACTGTACGATTAGCAAGCATCAGTTTGTCATTTGAAGCCATGTCACGTTTTGTAATTTCTGAAGGATGTCACAACTTTATATAAGAATAATTACAATCTATAAGGTTTCGGTCACATTGGCATTGGCGGTTACATTAGGAGCCTCCATTGAAGATTCCTTTAAGGCATATTATTATCAGTTTGATAAGAATTGAGCTATAATGAGTGTTTATGAGGTGAGGATATCTGAGATAAGAGCTACACGTGAGCTGTCAGATGACAGGATTCAAAGAAAACAGGGGGTGACAGCCTGCAAATAGACAATGCCTCAAAAACAGTTGAACATTTTTAATAAATTCTAAATGATTTTTAGCCCAAATGAGTAGAATATAATCATAAATAAAATTACCTCAAAGGTGTCCATAGCCTTTAAGTTCAAGGAACTGTTTAGTAGAGATGGCCTTGCGGTTCTCCCGGCGGTCGATTCGTGGCGAACTTTGCATGTTCGCAATTCGCCGAACATTCGAACATATGGAGATATTCGCGCCTGCCATATTCTTTTACATTGTGAAGAACTTTGACCCATGACACATCCATCAGGTATTACAGGACAGCCAATTGAGACATTTCATCACATGGACATACCCCCTACCTTATAAATTAACCTGATCTGGCAGCCATTTTACATTCAGTGTTTTGCCAGTGTAGGGAGAGGTTGCTGTGTGGAGCAGGGACACCAAACTTTAGCTAATAGGGCCACAAAAGTCTTTTTAGGGACTGGTTTAGGTGTGCTATTGATAGGTGTGATACACAGAGGGGTGCAATATACTTATAATATACTTTTATAATGAGTCAAAAACACATAGATCTATATAGTGATCACCTGGAAGTCAGGGGCCTAGGGGCTAGGGGCTTACTAGGGCAATATTTATATAGGGTAAGGTTCCGGACGGGGTCGCTCCTATCAGGGCGGGTGGTCTGTGGTTAGGCTATCAGGGCCAGAATAGCACCCCCCTGTAGGGCAATATCAGGAACAGTTCTTTGCCCACCCTGTCCTTCAATACCACATCATCATCTAGCCCAGGGATAGATGTTTTTTGCTTTCCCTCCAGGATTCATAGATGTGCACTGCAGGGATCTCAAGTCTCCCAGACGTTCAGGGAGTCTCCCGCTATTAGATAGCGGCTCCCTGATGCCCGCATGTGAAACAATATATCCCGGAAAGCTTTACTCTAGTGATGTCCGGTTCATGAACGAATCGTTCTTTTGAATCTATTCAGTTCACTGAACTGGAGGAGTCGATTCCTCTGACTGAGCTGATCCGTGTGAACCCGCTCAGTCAGATAGCAGAGCAGAGAGACGCTGCAGCAGGGAGGGAGGAGTGTAATCTGATCCTAGAGTGGAAGCCAGCCCCTCCCCTCTCCGCCCACCCCGGCCTGCAACCAATCAGAGCTCAGGCAAGCAGCTCTGAGACTCAGGACACAATACAGGAGGGAGTCTAAGAATCGAATGAGTCACTGGTTAAAAGAATCTAAAGATCCGACTTAGGCCTCATGCACACGGCCGTGTTCCGCGGTCCGTGGTAACCCGGCCGGGATTCCTTCTGACAGCAGGAGCGCACGGCGTCATTGGTTGCTATGACGCCGTGCGCTTCATGCCGCCGCTGCTGTACAGTGATACACTCTATGATCTATGATCTAGGGACAGAGTCTGCAGTCAGCAGAGAGATAAGAGAAGTGACAGGACAGAGTTTAGAGTACAGGTTGAATTAACCCTTTAGGGTCAAATTGGCTTCTCAAGGAGATACACTGCGTGCAGAATTATTAGGCAAATGAGTATTTTGACCACATCATCCTCTTTATGCATGTTGTCTTACTCCAAGCTGTATAGGCTCGAAAGCCTACTACCAATTAAGCATATTAGGTGATGTGCATCTCTGTAATGAGAAGGGGTGTGGTCTAATGACATCAACACCCTATATCAGGTGTGCATAATTATTAGGCAACTTCCTTTCCTTTGGCAAAATGGGTCAAAAGAAGGACTTGACAGGCTCAGAAAAGTCAAAAATAGTGAGATATCTTGCAGAGGGATGCAGCAAAGCTTCTGAAGCTTCTGAAGCGTGATCATCGAACAATCAAGCGTTTCATTCAAAATAGTCAACAGGGTCGCAAGAAGCGTGTGGAAAAACCAAGGCGCAAAATAACTGCCCATGAACTGAGAAAAGTCAAGCGTGCAGCTGCCAAGATGCCACTTGCCACCAGTTTGGCCATATTTCAGAGCTGCAACATCACTGGAGTGCCCAAAAGCACAAGGTGTGCAATACTCACAGACATGGCCAAGGTAAGAAAGGCTGAAAGACGACCACCACTGAACAAGACACACAAGCTGAAACGTCAAGACTGGGCCAAGAAATATCTCAAGACTGATTTTTCTAAGGTTTTATGGACTGATGAAATGAGAGTGAGTCTTGATGGGCCAGATGGATGGGCCCGTGGCTGGATTGGTAAAGGGCAGAGAGCTCCAGTCCGACTCAGACGCCAGCAAGGTGGAGGTGGAGTACTGGTTTGGGCTGGTATCATCAAAGATGAGCTTGTGGGGCCTTTTCGGGTTGAGGATGGATTCAAGCTTAACTCCCAGTCCTACTGCCAGTTTCTGGAAGACACCTTCTTCAAGCAGTGGTACAGGAAGAAGTCTGCATCCTTCAAGAAAAACATGATTTTCATGCAGGACAATGCTCCATCACACGCGTCCAAGTACTCCACAGCGTGGCTGGCAAGAAAGGGTATAAAAGAAGAAAATCTAATGGCATGGCCTCCTTGTTCACCTGATCTGAACCCCATTGAGAACCTGTGGTCCATCATCAAATGTGAGATTTACAAGGAGGGAAAACAGTACACCTCTCTGAACAGTGTCTGGGAGGCTGTGGTTGCTGCTGCACGCAATGTTGATGGTGAACAGATCAAAACACTGACAGAATCCATGGATGGCAGGCTTTTGAGTGTCCTTGCAAAGAAAGGTGGCTATATTGGTCACTTATTTGTTTTTGTTTTGTTTTTGAATGTCAGAAATGTATATTTGTGAATGTTGAGATGTTATATTGGTTTCACTGGTAAAAATAAATAATTGAAATGGGTATATATTTGTTTTTTGTTAAGTTGCCTAATAATTATGCACAGTAATAGTCACCTGCACACACAGATATCCCCCTAAAATAGCTAAAACTAAAAACAAACTAAAAACTACTTCCAAAAATATTCAGCTTTGATATTAATGAGTTTTTTGGGTTCATTGAGAACATGTTTGTTGTTCAATAATAAAATTAATCCTCAAAAATACAACTTGCCTAATAATTCTGCACTCCCTGTATATATGTTTATATGTTAAAGGCATCCCTTTTTCTGTCTCATTCAGTAGCTATATAACTATTGAGAGAGATGTATTTTTTTTAAATACATTTACACATTTAACCCTCCATTTTAATTATATTATTTACCCCAGTGTTAAATTCCCCCCCCCCCCCCCCACAGGGTTTTAAAGAATAAACTTCCTGACTCAGACCAAGAGCCGACTCAGCGAGTCAGCAAGTGAATCCAAGCATCCGCGCATGCGCATTGCGCAACCTAAGCTTCGGTTCACTTGCTTCTTGTCAGCTCAGCGAATGAACCGAAGATTCGATTCATGAATCAGTTCATTTAAATGAACTGATTCAAATGAACCGATTCATGTGAAAGATCCGAACTTCCCATCTCTAGTTTACTCGCAGTAAACCTTTCCGGCAACCTGTAGCAGTGTCCCCTTCTCGGCGCGTTCGCACAGTGCAAGAAGAAGCCGATGCCAGCAGTCCGCAACGGCGCATCAGGCTGAGCCTGTGCGCACGCGCGGGATCTCAAAGCGGGAGGAGGGAGAGGGCGAGGTGGCACTGAGGAGTAGAAGGCAGCGCTGGGCACGAACGGCGATGCATGCGGCCGGGCACCATGCATCCATAGACCTCCCCTGCTTGGGCACCTTAATTCAATGATTGACAGGTTAGTAAAACCTGTTTTTCCGTAGAATAAAGCCACAAATAGCTTTTATAAGGCCACCTTAGAAATCAGAATGCTACCCTGGACATGAGCATATGTTTAGCTCACAGGGCTTATAGGTGGTGACAGAATCCCTTTAATCATATACATAAATAGGATAATTTGGGGCAGGGTAATGAGCCCAGTCCTCCACACCATAGAGCAAAGTGTGCAGATATTGCATATGTTTGGAAAATGTAATAAAAAGTTTGTGAAAGAAAAAAAAAGAGAACCTCCCTGAAATGAGTTTTTGCAGGTTGGGATGTCTGGCACTGGAACCCCCCGGATTGTGGTAGGACATATGGTTTCTCATTTGGTGCCGCCGAGCACCTGATTTAGTGCCGCTGAGCACTTGTTATTGACTACCACATCTATGCTTTTTGGTTAACTTTAATAATTACATTTATTTTCATTTTGAGGGATATCTTTTCCATTCACACGTCCGCAAAATGGGTCCGCATCCGTTCCACAATTTTGCGGAACAGGTGCAGACCCATTCATTTTCAATGGGGCCGGAATGTGCTGTCTGCATCCGCATTTGTGGATCCGCACTTCCGCATCCGTGCTTCCGTTTCCGCCAAAAAATAGAACATGTCTTATTCTTGTCTGCAATTGCAGACAAGATTAGGCATTTTCTATTATAGTGCCGGCGATGTGCGGTCCGCAAATTGCGGAATGCACATTGCCGGTGTCCGTGTTTTGCAAAACACTTACGGACGTGTGACTGGACCCTCATAGTAACATTATTAAAGGTTACGTTTTATCTTCATGTATATTCTAATGGATTGCCTTCCTTGTACAATGTTATAATATGCTTTCTATGTTAGAAAGTATATTATAGTGAATTTGTATTGTGCGGCAGTTGTGTGCGGTTCTGCTGCGATACTGCAGGTATATAGAGGGACAAGCGTTATTAGAACAAATAATTTCTACTGGTGTGATATACCAGTTGTCCCCCCAAAAAACTGATTGAAGCGGGGTGTTATATACCAATATACTTTCTTTATAGTGCATTTGGGAACTGTATAGTGCATTTGCACATTTGCGAACGCGAAAATTATATTGCCGATATTTTGCATTAAAAAAATTATGAATGTAGATCGCAAATTCGAATAATACATCTGGTATGTCACTGTCCATGTTGTGGGACTATTTGTGTACTTCTAGTAATTATTTCTTGCCTGAAAATATGAGCTGAAGGTTTTTCAGGTTCGCCTGCCATTAAAAGGAATAGGACCCTCCACGAATTTGCGGTTCGCTAACATTTGATCGCGTTCACGAACCGTCCCGGCAGTTGTTCGTCCATCACTACTGTTTAGTGGAGCTGATACTTTAAAATAAGAGTCTGTCTGTCTAAATAGCTAGATATAGCAAAGTAAATGCAAGAAATTATTCCTGTACAGTAATTCCTCCTAGCTTTATGTCGCTTAGCAACATACCGCATATCTGTTTTATTTTTGTCACATATGAACAGTAAGATGTGTTTTAGTCTCCAGCTATGCCATCTCCACCACACTCTGCCTATGGAGTTACAGGTGGGTAAAGTACAGATGGAGATTATACTCACTGAGGGATCTTTCACACGTCAGTGACTCACATACGTGTGCTGTCCATGGTCTCCATGGAATGCTCACCTACCCATTGACTTTAATGTGTGCATTGGTTTTCCACACACTGTGGGTCCGTGGTGACACCATGGAAGCATGCATTATTTTTGCCCATGATTACAGGTCCCTCACACACATTATACTCTATGGAGCCGTGATAACCACTGACACAACACAAATGCTATCCATGTTTAGTCTGTGGTTTTCACAGACCATTGGTAGGAAATGCTATGGAAACAAATTTTTACATTTTCAGCCTAGCCGTGTACGTGGAATATGGATGAGACATGGTGTGACGGATGAAGTTAGCAGGTAGCTGGAACGAGTGACTGGCTTGATCCCAAACGAAGGAGCTTATAGGTGAGCCCTATAAAACCCTAAGAGCTCTCCCTGACTGCTATGCACATGCAAGGGTCTGTATGGTAGACGATTGCATGCCCGCGTACCTAATACTGTGTGACACCTGAAAACCCTATAATAGTGAGGGGAGACGACCACCGGCTCCCTGCACTTAATACGGACGGAGTCAGGGTCACCTAGAATCAAGCCAGCAAGGAAACACAATAAAGTAAAAGACTTATCTGTACAAACAGCAGAAGCAGCCTCCAGCAGTGAACACCTCATCCAGGAAGTAGTATAAACCGCAAAGTGAGGCAGTGTGGGATGGATTATAAAGGAAGACGATTAGTCGAAATAAGTGACACCTGGCAGAAGGGAGGGAGATGAGAAAGTGAAACCAAAACAAAGAACATCATACAAGAGGTAGAGAAAAACGTCTGCCAGATCTTCTCACAGAACTGGCGGTGACACATGGAGGGCAAAAAAAAACATACAGACCAAACATGGATCCCTCACAGACAATTTCATGGATGAACCACTAACCTTCTTTTCGCAAAAGAGGTTTAACAAAGGATGACAAAAGTATGATTTTGCTGTCCATGCCAGATATTCCATGTCTATACCCACTTGAATAACAGCCAAATCCAACAATTTCAATGGAACCCGCTGACAAGCTAATGTGTATGGCTCTCCCCTTATGTCAGATATTGGTCGAAAAGAAGGATAGGGAGAGTTGAATTGCTATGTGCCCGATCTTTGTTCTCATTGAGAAAAGATGCCACCAAAGTAGCTTTACTCCCCTGTCCTTACCAATAAAACACACAGGCATTTTAGTAGGTAAATTCAGGCCAAATCTGGCTTAAACCCCGGCATTTATGGCTGTGGTTTGCATTAGCCCCACCCTTTTTGGCCTGGGACAGTCCGAAGTTGGCGGGACTATGTCTGAAAATCAGAGACAGGCTCTACAAATTTGGGGCAGTAGGCCACTATGGCTGAGTGTGCCAGTGTATAAGTGCTGGGTTCTGGATGAATAGCGGCATATACTCATTGGGCCCAATATTTTTGGATAAATCTGTTGGTTACACCTAATGAATTAAAAGAAACAGACACCATAGATGGTATGACATAATCCACCTGATAAATGTTTCTTAAAGGGAGTCTGTCACCACAAGTTGCTCTTATAGACGGCTTACATAGCACTGTAGCATAACTATAGATCAGTCAAATGTCTTTTTGTTTGGATGTTTACCAGGGGCAAAAACTGAGTTGTATTCATATGTAAACGAGGGCTGATCTATTTTTTTTTTTTTTTTTTTATAAATATACAGTCGTGGCCAAAAGTTTTGAGAATTACATAAATATTGGAAATTGGAAAAGTTGCTGCTTAAGTTTTTATAATAGCAATTTGCATATACTCCAGAATGTTATGAAGAGTGATCAGATGAATTGTATAGTCCTTCTTTGCCATGAAAATTAACTTAATCCCAAAAAAACCTTTCCACTGCATTTCATTGCTGTCATTAAAGGACCTGCTGAGATCATTTCAGTAATCGTCTTGTTAACTCAGGTGAGAATGTTGACGAGCACAAGGCTGGAGATCATTATGTCAGGCTGATTGGGTTAAAATGGCAGACTTGACATGTTAAAAGGAGGGTGATGCTTGAAATCATTGTTCTTCCATTGTTAACCATGGTGACCTGCAAAGAAACGTGTGCAGCCATCATTGTGTTTCATAAAAATGGCTTCACAGGCAAGGATATTGTGGCAACTAAGATTGCACCTCAATCAACAATTTATAGGATCATCAAGAACTTCAAGGAAAGAGGTTCAATTCTTGTTAAGAAGGATTCAGAGCAACCAAGAAAGTCCAGCAAGCGCCAGGATCGTCTCCTAAAGAGGATTCAGCTGCGGGATCGGAGTGCCACCAGTGCAGAGCTTGCTCAGGAATGGCAGCAGGCAGGTGTGAGCGCATCTGCACGCACAGTGAGGCGAAGACTTTTTGAAGATGGCCTGGTGTCAAGAAGGGCAGCAAAGAAGCCACTTCTCTCCAAAAAAAACATCAGGGACAGATTGATCTCCTGCAGAAAGTATGGTGAATGGACTGCTGAGGACTGGGGCAAAGTCATATTCTCCGATGAAGCCTCTTTCCGATAGTTTGGGGCATCTGGAAAAAGGCTTGTCCAGAGAAGAAAAGGTGAGCGCTACCATCAGTCCTGTGTCATGCCAACAGTAAAGCATCCTGAGACCATTCATGTGTGGGGTTGCTTCTCATCCAAGGGAGTGGGCTCACAATTTTGCCCAAAAACACAGCCATGAATAAAGAATGGTACCAAAACACCCTCCAACAGCAACTTCTTCCAACAATCCAACAACAGTTTGGTGAAGAACAATGCATTTTCCAGCACGATGGAGCACCGTGCCATAGGGCAAAAGTGATAGCTAAGTGGCTCGGGGACCAAAACGTTGACATTTTGGGTCCATGGCCTGGAAACTCCCCAGATCTTAATCCCATTGAGAACTTGTGGTCAATCCTCAAGAGGCGGATGGACAAACAAAAACCCACTAATTCTGAAAAACTCCAAGAAGTGATTATGAAAGAATGGTTTGCTATCAGTCAGGAATTGGCCCAGAAGTTGATTGAAAGCATGCCCAGTCGAATTGCAGAGGTCCTGAAAAAGAAGGGCCAACACTGCAAATACTGACTCTTTGCATAAATGTCATGTAATTGTCGATAAAAGCCTTTGAAACGTATGAAGTGCGTGTAATTATATTTCACTACATCACAGAAACAACTGAAACAAAGATCTAAAAGCAGTTTAGCAGCAAACTTTGTGAAAACTAATATTTGTGTCATTCTCAAAACTTTTGGCCACGACTGTATTTATTTTGTTTTCTTCATGATCCAAAACAGCACAAATTATAATCGAAAAAACAGCCAAAACAAGATAGGCACTATACAACTGTAGTCAACTATCCTACAACATATAACAAGATCCTACAAAGATTATAAATAGAACTGTAAATTCACAGTTATTACATACAATAATACTATAACCACCCACCCCTTCCCACCCTATTGGCTGTTGTCACTTCAACTCTGTGGCTATGGCTGAATAGTCATACGTGCCGCTCTCCGTTTCCTTTCCATATCCTCGTAAACTTTAATTTGTTGAAGGTATAGACTCCATTCATTTAACGAAGGTGGGGAGACAGAACCCCAATATCTAACTAACATAACTTTTGCCTCCATTAGACCCCTCATCCAGATCTGTCTAACCCGGGTCGGAACTTCCATATCTAAAGAATAATCTCCCAGCAACACTGTCACCATCCCAGGGCTATACCTCGAAGAGGCCTCCTTTTGTAGGGCTAGAAAAACTTGTTCCCAATACCTTTTTATTTTACTACATTCCCAAAGTAAGTGCCTGAAATCTGCGTTCACATATCCATATTTCGGGCAGCAGCCGTCACGGCCTTTATTTTGGGAAATTTTCGCTTGGGTTTTTGGCGTATAGTACAACCGATGGAGGATCTTAAATTGGATTAGTCTATGGGCATTAGAGAGTGAAGCCTTTCTTACATTCCTATATATACTAGACCATTGTAATGGTGAGCAATGCAGCTCTTGCTCCCATTTACTTGAGCTTTTATATAGAATTACAGTTGCTAGTGCTGTTCGAAGTTTGCTATATAAACTAGCTATCTTAACCCTCTCTTCTGTCTGGGCATAACAGAAATAAAAAAATACATTCTCCCATGGACAAATATACCCTTTATTCCTAGCGGCCTCATACGCATGTTTTAAATGTGAATACATAAACACATCAAATAATGTACTATCAGTGAAATTATAATCAGAAAAGGATTTAAAGTGTCCGCATACAAAAAGATGACACACATTAACCACCCCCCTACGTAACCAGTAAACAAAATCTGTGATTTTAAAGAATTCCGTCAAATTCCTGTTTTCCCACAAAGGGGAGAAAGCAAAAGGGGAGGAGACTTTCAAAATCCTCTTAAGCTTATTCCAAACCATTTGTAGGGTCCAAGGAATCATTAGGGTCTTCCTCACCCCAAAATAACCAGACTCCAAACATGTAAAAATATTCTCTATTGGTTTTTTCAAGACCTGCGACAAATATCGTGCTAATAAACTATCTGTAAAACTACAACAACGCTGAACCTGTGCACATAAATAATAACCCTGAAAGAAAGGGAATGATAGCCCACCATCTGATTCCGACAACCATAGATATCTTTGCTTTATCCTGACCCTCTTCCTTCCCCATATTAGATCGTTAATAAGAGTCTCCAGTCTGTAAAAAAATATATCCTTGATCCAAACTGGGGAAGCACACATCGGGTACATCACAATAGGCAAGATAATCATCTTAACCAGCGCTATTCGATCCGTCTGTGCCAGTATCAGTTTCTGCCAAACACATATTTTAGACTTTACTTTGTTCAAGACCGGGGCTAAATTAAGCTCATAAAATATCTTTATAGGAACACCAATCTTAATCCCCAAATAGTCCAGGGTTTCATTCGGAGCATTACTCCACTCCCCTCATCTACGGCCTTGCGGTTAAGCGGGAGGAGCGATGACTTGGACCAATTGATAAGATAGCCCGAAAGTTTACCAAAGTCCTCTATTACTGCCATCACATAAGGGAGGACTTTCCATCCCCGGTCCAAAAACAAAATAACATCATTGGCATAGAGGCTTATTTTATCGCTCACTCCTGCCACCCCAAAGCCGTCTATGCTGTTATCTAAGCGGATCTTACAAGCCAATGGTTCAATAAATAGGGCAAACAAAAGGGGAGAGAGAGGGCATCCCTGTCTCATCCCACGCCGCATCATAATGGGGGAAGAACCAATACAGTTGATGTTTATACGCGCTAACGGCTGTTCATATAGCATTTGAGTCATCTCTATGAATGCAGTCCCCAGTCCAAAATGAGACATAGTAGACCACAAAAAAGACCACTCCATCCTGTCAAACGCCTTTGTGGCATCTAAAGACAAGATGGAGTGGTCTATACCACCCCCAACCGAGAGATTCAAATACACCCTATAGAGACTCATCTGTATTTGTCGGCCCGGAATGAATCCCGTCTGGTTGGTATGTACCAGAGAGGCAATGACCCTTTTCAAACGGTTAGCCAATATTTTGGCAAAGATCTTGTAATCTGTATATAGGAGCGATATGGGTCTATATGATCCCATATCACATCTATCTTTATCCTTTTTCAGCACCAAGATAATCACTGCCTCCCTAAATGATGGAGGCAAAGAACCAGATACACAGGATTCATTCAAGACCCGCCAAAAAATTGGGAGGAGCGAACTAGCATGGTACCTTTAGAGTTCAAAGTCAATAGGGCAATCCAACATTTCCCTATCCTGTAGTTCTAACTGGGGAAGTCCTAGTTGTTGTAGATATTGATCCATATCATCTGGACTAAGCATAACATCAGACTGATAGAGCGAAGAGTAGTATTTCACAAATTCCTCCCTGATCATCTCTGGGGATCTCACCCTATTACCTTTTGAATTCCTGATCTCACTTATATTGGTAGCCTCTCTCTGATTAGCAACCAACCGTGACAAGAACTTACCTGTTTTACCCGATTCACAGAAGCGGTTTTGCCCCTGGAAGAGAAGCTTATGTTGGGCTTTACTATATAAGAGTATCTTGAACTGTGCATTGGCCTCTTTTAACTGGGTTATATTTTGCTCATTATAGTGAGCAGTTAATACACCCTGTAATCTCCTAATTGTCTCTGTCAACTGTTGTTCCCTTTGACGAAGTTCAACCCTATACCGGTTAAATTTAGAGAAGTATATGCCCCTTATATGGGCCTTCAATGCATCCCAGACATAATGAATATGTGTCGAGCCTAGATTTAGGCCCCCAAATTCCTGTATTTCATGGTCTATCTGACCCTGCTCCCCTATCACATCCAGCCAGTGCGAGTTCAATTTAAAAATTCTGCCTGAGGCAGGAAAATCCACCTCTCTGACTGAGATCAGGACTGGAGAATGATCTGATATTCCATGAGGTTCATATTTCATTTTCACAATTTGATGGCACAGATCGCGACTTGCAAAAGCCAGATCAATTGATCCATAGGACTAGCTAAAGCAAAAATAAATTCTCTTGTTGCCATAGAGATGGCGCCAGATATCCACCAGCGCCAGCTCCTGGCAAACAGAGCTCAAAGGAGATCCAGTCCGACCTTGCCCAGAAGAGGTAGAAAAACGATCCAACCCAGGATCAGGTACAGAGTTAAAATCTCCGGCTACTAGTAACGGACACGGGTTTTTTGTAGCAAGATATTTGGATAATAAAGAAAAAGCAGTTGATTTATATGGTGGAGGAATATAGATGAACGTCATTATAATCTCCTGCCCTTTCCAATACCCATGCAAGAAGACAAATCTCCCTTCTTTATCAATCATATTATCCACCGGTAGAAATTCCATCCCACCGTGAATGTAGACACTAACCCCTCTTGAATAAGAGGAGAAGTAAGCATGGTATTCAAAAGAAGCCCATTTTCTTTTCAATGTATCAAGCCTGTCTACTGTTGCATGGGTTTCTAATAATACAACAAATGCCACCTGATCAAACACCACCGTCCTCTTCACCCTGTCTCCCAACCCTCTCACATTCCAGAATAGAATATTACGTAGCATAAACAGTAGATAAATGGTAATCCTGGTCCCCCATCTAGGAGAGAGACACATAAGGCCATAAAGTGAGTGATGACAGCCAATCCCTCTCTTATACCCACCCCCAAAACACCCCCTCCATGGTTGATAAGGAAAAGCACATTACCCATCAACCTCTTACAATCCACCAAACCTCCCCCCAACCACTTTCCCCTTAGCCTCCCTCCTCCCCAGAGCCATATTTTCTTTATAACCCCACCGTGTCCAGCCATTGAACGGCATCCGCCTGTGTAGAGAAAAAACAGACCAAATCATTGTGAACCACCCTCAATTTGGCTGGGTACATCATTGAGTACTTAATGTTAGCTGCAGCTAATCTTTTTTTAGAGAAAAAAAAACATCAGAAAAACATCTTCTTTTAATTTGGGTCTCTCTTGAGAAATCTGGGTTTATTGATGGCGAGGACATCCCTCCTGATTTACGATATTTAGGCAGCATTTTAAGGGGCTCCGTACACACTATTCACAGAGGGGAATACCAATATTAAGCCTGGCAATATGATACACAGAGGGATCTCCAGTACCAGATCCACTAGTTGTCCGGATCGGGAAAGGGAGATCCCCCACCTCAACTATAAGACCCAGACTGCCTACTTCAAAATCATATAAACACGAATGGCGCACACATAGATTAAACACAGGTGAATATGACTCCTGGCGTCCAAAAAAGCTGAATACATATAGAAGGGAGGCATAAAGACAGGATACACATTGACTAAAACAGAGACATATTCCGCTGTATACGAACACCCTCCTGCCGCTATACAAACTTAAACTCTGACTATACAGGCGGAGGGCTCCTTCAACCCTAATTGGCAGTCTGATTCAGATAGCGCAGAAGGCTGCAGGCAAAAAGCCACTGCAAGTCTAAAGATCTTACTGCATAAGGGTATAATAAGAGTAGATAAGTTTAACTCATAGATCGTCTGCGATGGGCCAGGCAAAGGCCTCTTCAGACCTCACGATCCAGCCCTCCAGACAGAGCCCCCAAATAGGCCTGATCCACCCAGCAAACAAGCAGACAAAATTATCAAGTCACTCAGCAAGATTCCTTCCAGCGCCTGATATTTATTCAAAGGGCAGGACCATGTAGGTATACGCACGGAGGCACCTGAGAGTCACAGGTGGCGCTGGAGGTCTTCTTCTGTGATCTCAATCCTTCGCAGGCACACAGCACACAGAAGGATTTCGACTCCACAGACCAACAGCTTCCAGCCTCCACACAAGACTCCACCATCGTCCATGTCTAGGCACCCCCGTTCACCAGCATCCACCGCAGGGTCAGGAAGAAGAAAGGCACAGCAGCGCTATTCACCAGCATCCACCGCAGGGGCAGGAGGAGACAAGAAAGCACAGCAGCGCCCACACCCCAGGACCACAGGAGCGCCACCAACTCCCGTCACCCACCGAAGGTGAGCGACTATACTTCCACTGGTCCAAGCACGGGCTCTGTCTCTTTTGCAGCTAGGCAGGGTGAGGATATGGCCACAGCAGCTAGGACTACTAGGGCAGCGTCTTCAGAACTCACGCCGGCTCCATCTTTTAAACCAGCGCTACCACGCGCCGCAGAGAGCAGCTCCCTGCTTACCACGGACGGACGCTCCGGCAGGTCACAGGCTGGGCTCCACACTCACCATCACAACGGGAGACAGGGAGAGAGGGGGGAGTGGCGGAGGGAGGAGCGCGGCACGCACCCCTACGTCATGCCGCCTCAGCCATGTCCCTATAGAGGGCTGATCTATAGTTATGCTACAGTGCTATGTAAGCGGTCTATAAGGGCAAATTGTGGTGACAGACTCCCTTTAAGTCTTTTTCATTTATAGCCTGTGATCTCCATTGCTAGTTTCCGTAGCGTCATTTAGCCCATACTTTCCTTGGATCGTGACTAGCAGACTAGGATAATCTTCTCCACAAGAAAGCTGGCAGAGACCCCACATTTCATTTCAGTCAGCTACGTTATTCCAAAGGCTGCTTATTATCAGATAAAACTGTTTCATGTCTTCGTTATAAAAACAGCTATAAACAGAAATCTCCGTATTGCCAAAGCCGCAGTTGTGTTAGGGGCAGCTTACACCAGTAACTATTCCATGAAGCTGATAGTTTCCATCTATCACAGTATTACTATTCCTAATAAATATTAATCATGGGAAGGAGATGTAGTGCAATATTGATGGCCTATCCTTAGATAGGGCTGATTTCCAGTACCCCTGTCCATTAGTTGATTGAAGGGTCAACTCTGTACTTTTGGTGGTGGCTGTGCCTGGTATTACACCTCAGCCCTATTCACTGAAAGAGCATCTGTCAGCAGATTTCTACCTATGAAACTGACTGACCTGTTGCATGTGCTTGGCAGCTGAAGGAATCTGTGTTGGTCCCATGTATATATGTGCCCATATTGCTTAGAAATATGATGTTTTAATATATGCAAATGAGCCTCTAGGAGCAACAGGGCGTTACCATTACACCTAGAGAATCTGCTTTCTCTACAACTGCTGCACCCTGATTGACAGGGACTGGTGTAATGACATTTTCACTTCCTGGCCCTGTCAAAGTGCAGAGGGGGTTGTAGTTGCAGAGAAGGTGGAGCCTCTAGGTGTAACAGCAATGCCCCCGTTGCTCCTAATGTCTCATTTCCATATATTAAAAAATTTTCTCAGCAATTCAGGCACATATAAACATAAGACCAACGCAGATGCCTTCAGTTGCCAAGCGCACATGTAACAGGTCAGCAAGTTTCATAGGTAAAAATCTGCTGACAGATGCCCTTTAACCCCTTAAGGACACAGCCCTATTTCACCTTAAGGACCAGGCCATTTTTTGCAAATCTGACCAGTGTCACTTTAAGTGCTGATAACTTTAAAATGCTTTTACTTACCCAGGCCGTACTGAGATTGTTTTTTCATCACATATTGTACTTCATGACACTGCTAAAATTGGGTCAAAAAAGTAAATTTTTTTGCATAAAAAAATAACAAATTCACCAAAAATCTGGAAAAATTAGCAAATTTCAAAGTTTCAGTTTCTCTACTTCTGTAATACATAGTAATAGCCCCAAAAATTGTGATGAATTTACATTCCCCATATGTCTACTTCATGTTTGTATCATTTTGGGAATGATATTAACTTTTTTGGGGATGTTACATAGCTTAGAAGTTTAGAAGCAAATTTTGAAATTTTTACGAAATTTTCCAAATCCCACTTTTTATGGACCAGTTCAGGTCTGAAGTCACATTGTGAGGCTTACGTAATGGAAACCATCCAAAAATGACCCCATTTTAGAAACTACACCCCTCAAGCTATTCAAAACAGATTTTACAAACTTTGTTAACCCTTTAGGTCTTCCCCAAGACTTCATGGCAAATGGACATAAAATTTAAGAATTTCGATTATTTTTTTTAAAAATTTTCCAATATAATAAATTTTTTCCAGGAACAAAGCAAGGGTTAACTGCCAAACACAACTCAATATGGATTGCCCTGATTCTGTAGTTTGCAAAAACACCCCATATGTGGTCCTAAACTACTGTTTGGCCAAACGGGAGGACATAGAAGGAGGGGAACGCCATATGAGTTTTGGAAGGCAGATTTTGCAGGACTGGTTTTGTTTATACCATGTCCCATTTCAAGCCCCCCGTTGCACCCCTAGAATAGAAATTCCCAAAAAGTGACTCCATCTAAGAAAGTACACCCCTCAAGGTATTCAAAACTGGGTTTACAAACTTTGTTAACCCTTTAGGTGTTCCACAAGAGTTAATGGCAGATGGAGAAACAATTTTGGAATTTCAATTTTTTGGACCATTTTCCATTTTAACCCATTTTTTCCAGTAATAAAGTAAGGGTTGACTGCCAAACAAAACTCAATATGGGTTGCCCTAATTCTGTAGTTTGCAGAAACACCCCATAGGTGGTCATAAACTACTATTTGGCTAAACGGCAGGACATAGAAGAAGGGGAACGCCATATGGATTTTGGAAGGCAGATTTTGCTGGACTGGTTTATTTACACCATGTACCCTTTCAAGCCCCCTGATGCACCCCTAGAGTAGAAACTTCATAAAAGTGACCCCATCTAGGAAACTACGGGATAAGGTGGTTGTTGTTTTGGGACTATTTTAGGGTAAATATGATTTTTGGCTGCTCTATATTACACTTTTTTGAGGCAAGGTAACAAAAATTTTTAATTCTAAAATTGTTTCTACATTCGCTATTTAGTTTTGTGGAACACCTAAAGGGTTAACAAAGTTTGTAAAGTAACTTTTGAATACCTTGAGGGGTGTAGTTTCTTAGATGGGGTCACTTTTTTGGAGTTTCTAGTCTAGGCTACATCAGGGGGGCTTCTAATGGGACATGGTGTAAATAAACCAGTCCATCAAAATCTGCTTTCCAGAAACCATATGGCATTCCCTTCGTTCTATGCCCTGCCGTGTGGCTATATAGCCATTTACGACCACATATGGGGTGTTTCTGCAAACTACAGAATAAGGGCAATAAATATTTAGTTTTGTTTGGCTGTTAACCCTTGCTTTATTACCGGGAAAAATGGATTCAAATTGAAAGTTTTGGCACCGTTTTTATTTAATATTTTTTCTTCATTTAGGTTTTATTGAAATTTTTCGGTACAACTAAAATAGAGACAGGTGCAAATTCAAACAATGTTAACAGTTCAAATATGATGTCTACAGAACTGTAGTGGGTGTACACACCCGTCATCACGCAGTGCAAATCATGGAAGAATATGAATTAGGCATATCTAAACGGACATGTAAATTCTAATAGCATATAGACAGACGAGACATTGGACAAGGGAACAGAGGGAAGGAAAGGAAGGGGGGATGGTACACTTTCTGCTGAAGCGGTTAGACCTGCGCATCTCGAAATGCGGCTGAAGAACAAAAGGCTTCCCAGGGGCCCCATATCTTTACATATCGTGTGGTGTCTGTGGGCGTAATACTAATGAGGTCTTCCAGCCTCTGATACAGAGCAATTTCATTAAACCACTCCTCAGGCGAGGGGGGAGAGGGGGATTTCCAATGCCTGGGAATCACCGCCTTTGCTGCCTGAACCATGTATTTTAGGAGGGATTTCTTATATGCCGGGACATTCAGGTCACTGTCGAACAGTAAGAGGGCTTCTGGAGAATTTTGGATGGGGACTCCTGTGACTTCTTTGATTATTCTATGAACAAAGTTCCAGAAGGGTCGTAAGCCACTATAGTTCCACCACACATGGATCATCGTGCCTTCCTCTTTAAGACATCTCCAACAACGGTCCGATATTGTCGGGAACCATTTGTGGAGTAGAGCTGGTACTCTGTACCATCTGAATATAATTTTGTAGCTCGTTTCCTGAGCTTTGGCCGAAATCGTTGATTTGTGTGATAGAAGGAAGGATCTGTTCCACTGGGCTGGGGTATAGATGCGGAGGGGGATAGTCTGTAAAAGGTACAGTAGTTTTGGCAAGAGGGTCATCTTTAATATACTAATCCTACCAAACCAAGAGAAGTCTCGTTTACGCCATCCGTCTAGGTCTTTTTGGAACTGTAGGAGAAGGGGCGCAAAGTTCAATTTATGAAGTCGCAAGAGATCTGCTGTCACTTTAATCCCCAAATATGTTATGCCTCTAGGTGGCCAAGCAAAGGGAAAAGAAGCCTTAAGAACGGGGGTCAGGTCGATTGGCAAAGTGACGTCTAGGGCCTCTGACTTGGACATGTTAATTTTGAAATTGGACCAAGCACCAAATTGAGATATCTCCCGAAGTAAGGATGGTAGAGAGATACATAGGTTGGTTATGTAGAGAAGGAGATCGTCAGCAAACGCCGCGCATTTATACTCTTGTGATCCGATCGTTATTCCCGTTATGTCTGGATTGGCACGTATGGAGACCAGCAGGTGTTCCATGACTAGAACGTATAGTAAGGGGGACAATGGGCAGCCTTGCCGTGTCCCATTATGGATTGGAAAGGGGGGGGGAGGGCACCATTTACTTTGACTCTAGCGGTGGGATGTTGGTACAGTGTCAGGATCTTTGACAGGAATATCGGGCCCAGGCCTATATGTGAGAGAGCCTCATGGATGGCGCGCCAAGATATCCGGTCGAAGGCTTTTTCTGCATCTAGGGAAAGCACCATGAGGGGGACCTTTTTAGATTTGGCATAGTGGATGATGTCTAAGGTTTTAAGAGTGTTGTCCCTCCCTTCCCGGCACAAACCCAACCTGATCAGCGCAAACCAGGGAAGGCAGATAAGTGTTCAATCTATTCGCCATTAATTTGGCGAAGATCTTGAGATCAACGTTTAAAAGGGAGATAGAACGATAGCTGGCACACAGGTGCGGGTCCTTTCCCGGTTTCGGGATAACCGTGATATGCGCCTCCATGGTCTGCGCCGGGAAGGGGAGCCCAGGAGACACCCCATTGAAGACCTGGAGCATAATAGGGGAGAGATTGGAAGAGAAGGCTTTGTAGAATCTAGCCGTAAACCCATCAGGGCCCGGGCTCTTGCCACCCGGGAGCGACTTAAGTACCGTATGAAGTTCAGTGTCTGTGAATGGAGCCTCCATAGTGGCAGAGTAAAGCGCGGAAAGCTTAGGAAGTAGGAGAGGTAGGCCGGGAGACTTACCCACTACTTGAGGGGATGTTTGGGGCAGGTTGTAGAGCTTCGAGTAGAAGGAGTGGAAAGTAGCCACGATATCAGTGGTTGTGTGAACCATACGATCCTGGGCGTGTTTGATAGCCGGAATATGGGAGGCTGCCAGTCTTCCCCTTAGAGCCCTTGCCAGCATACGGCCACTTTTGTTCCCGTATTCGTAGAATTTACTCCTACAAATTTGTACCATACGTTTATAGGATACATCTAGGAGGCGTTTAGCTTCCATACGTGCATTCTGGAGATCGTGAAGGGTTTGCAGGGTAACTGCTCGTTTGTGGGCAAGTTCCAGGGAAGTGACTTTTTGTAGAGCAAGCTTAAGTGAGTGGGCTTTCTCCTTCTTGAGACGGGAGCCATGCTTAATGAGCACGCCTCGAAGAACACACTTCAAGGCCTCCCATTGGATCGGTATTGGGGTAGTATCCTCCTTGTGATCCGACAAGAAGTTTGTTATACTGCTAGCAAGGTCAGCAGCGCACCCCGCGTCAAGAAGGAGACTTTCGTTTAACCGCCATGTCCACTCCCGCCGAGAGAGGAAGGGCAAATTCAGGGAACAGTATATGGGAGCGTGGTCAGACCAAAGGATGCTTCCTATTTGTGTGGAGTCAAGCCATGATAGGGCCGATTGCTGAATAAGGATATGGTCAATGCGACTATATGAGCCATGGGGGGCAGAGTAAAAGGTGTAATCCTTATCAGCTGGGTGCTGGATCCGCCAGGCGTCGCGCAATTGCAATTGGAGCAGTGCCCGTTTGACCTTTTTAATGGTGGAATATGTGAGGGAGGCATGTCCAGTCGAATTGTCAAGTGTAGGGTCAAGCGTCAGATTAAGGTCACCACATAAGACAACAGTCCCCCGGAGCAACGGTATGACGTTATTAATAAGGTTTACAATGAAGGGAGCTTGATTTTAATTGGGGGCATACACGTTAAGGAAGGTTAATTCTTGGCCTCCAATAAGTAATGCGAGGGCCAGATATCTTGCATCTGGGTCGGCAGTACATCCTAGCACTTGATGAGGTAAAGACTTGTGGATCGCTATGGCGACTCCTTTAGTCTTATTTACCACATTGTTTGCAAAGTGCCAGGTTGTGTAGTGTCGATGTCGTATGTTCGGGGCGCTACCCTCCTTAAAGTGCGTTTCTTGGAAACAGACAACATGTACCTTTTGGCGATGGAAGTGGTGAAGTACTTGGGCCCTTTTTTTTTCGGGAGTGTTGAGACCCTTTGCGTTGAATGATGCAATCTTCAGTGACCCCATTGCTGTGGGGGGAGGGGGGGAGGGAAAAAAAACACAAGGGAGGAACGGGGAAACGACCCACAAAAAAACAAAGAGAAAAAACTATTAGAAGTAAACAAATAGGAGGAAAACCCTGAGAAGGGAAGGTAGAGTGGTTTTAAGTGACCCAAAGGTCCAAAGAGGCTGTCGCTTGGGGCAGACACCCCAAGGGAAAGTCTCTACTTATTTGGGGGAGAAAGTGGCAGCCAGACAAGAGCTGACCCGCCAAAACACCGGTGGATGCAAATAGAAACTTATAAGCACCAGCAGGTTTAGAGCATAAAGACAGAGAAAGAGAGTGGGTAAACAACTAAGAACCAATAAGCAACATTCAGCAAGTTAAAGCTTTAGTAGTCCCAGGCAGGTTAAGCAGGAAGCCCCTCAGGTGATAAGGCGAGGTGGGGATCTGCGACTTGAGTAGCCTGGTCCTTTCTGGCGTCGTCCTCTTGAGGTCGGAGCAGAAGATCTGGACTCTCTTTCAGCAGGCGATGGACGCTGTCGCCCCGTCGACTCAGAGGCAGGTGGGAGAAGAGATGGCCAGGGCCCCAGATCAACCGGCAGCAAGTCCAGCTGCTGCAGAAAGTGGGGAAGATCTGTAGGGTCCCGCAGGGTGACGACTTGATCTTTGGGGCCTGCAAGTAGAGCAAAAGGAAAGCCCCAGCGGTAAGAGATACTGCGCTCTTTGAGAAGGTGCAAGAGTGGGCGCAGTGCAGCGCGCTGGGCTAGGGTATAGCGGGATAAGTCCTGTAGCAAGATAAAGGGGACGCCGTCATAGGACAGAGACGACATCT
Organism: Bufo bufo; assembly: GCF_905171765.1. Taxonomy (NCBI): domain Eukaryota; kingdom Metazoa; phylum Chordata; class Amphibia; order Anura; family Bufonidae; genus Bufo; species Bufo bufo. The sequence goes on from NC_053393.1 coordinate 209,649,061, forward strand.
GTCGGGCTTTGAGCAGAATCTGATCCTTGATGGCATAAAAGTGGACTCTGCAGATGACGTCCCTTGGCTTTGAGGGGTCAGGATTGGGGAGCCTCAATGCCCTATGGGCTTTGTCGATTTCGATGTTGGAGCTTGGCGGACGTCCCAGGAGGTCATTGAAAATTTTCACAATGGTAGGTAGAAGTACCGCCTGTGTTATTGACTCAGGGAGGCCTCTGATCCGAATATTGTTGCGGTGACTCCTATTTGCGACATCATCCAGATGATATTGCAAGGCGTGTAGTTGCGCATCATGGGATTGTAGTTTGTCTTTCAATACTTGCACATCTGCAGACAGGGAATCATGTTCCTGTTGAACAGTGTCCACCTTTGTATCAATCAAGGCCATCTCAGAGCGCACTTGCGTGAATTCTCTTTTACATTCTTGTAAAATGTTAGCTGCAAAGCTAGAGAGGTCTGCCTTGGTGGGAAGCAAGCACATCTGGTTGCGCAAGTCTGCCATGGTAGGTGGCCGAGAGTCCTCATCGAACAGAGGAGCATGAGACACAGGTCTCTGGGGCAATGGTGGAGAGCCCCGTGAGGCTGACGCTGCAGGGGCGGCCAGGGTCTGTGTGCCTGGTGAAGCCGTGCCATCATGGCGTGGATGGGATCCGTCCCATGACGAGCCTGTGGACCAGTGCGGGGAATTCGCTAAGGACGGCTCAGAAGAGCGAGGTGAGGGAGGCTCCCGCAGCGTCCACGGGGAAGAGGCCACAGCCTGTGGTGAGCTTGGGGCCGTTTTACTCGCCATTCCGGGTTGCCCCCGGTGAGGAGTGTCTCCCTGTGGCAGGGAATGTCCCATATAGCTGGCTGGAGCGCCCGACCACGGGGACCCAGTGGGAGATTCCACCCCTGGGCGCAAGGAGGCTGCAGACGGGCTGGGGGTTCCATGACCCCGGGCGACGGGGTGAGAGACTGACTGAGGAGCCCTCTGTTGCGGGGGGAACTCCTCCTCACTGACCTGAATCGCCGGAAAACTAGGGGACAGCGTGGCGGCTGTCTGGCCTCCTCTCTGGGCCGAAGGTGAGGGTTCAGCGTGCGGTCCAGGGCCCTCTTCTTCCTGGGCATGAGGCACTGGGTCTGGTCGGGACTGCTGCATAAAGACGGCACGGATGCGGACCGGGCTCTTCGTCGATCCGGTAAGTGCTGCCCAGATCCAGGCTCCGTTATTACCACTGTGAGCGGAGTTACATCAGGGCCGGCGGCGCCATCTTGAAAGCGCTCAGTCATGTCAGGGCCCGATGTTGCAGGCTGCCTAGCGAAAAGCCTGGGTATGTCCCCCTGTGAGAATGTCAGGCGGGCCACAGAGTGGGTCCTAGTCTTTTTAGGAACTTTGCCCATTGTTAAAGGGTCGGTGTATTATCTCTGGTGCTGTGGAGGAGCTCGCAGCATACACGTCCTCACTCCTGCATAGCTGGCCACGCCCCCCCTTATTTAATATTTTTAACTGTTCATCCGAGGGTTTGGTCAAATGTTATTTTTATAGGGCAGATTCTTACGGACGCGGCGATACCTAATATGTGTACATTTTAAAATGTATTTAGATTTTACACTATATTATCATTTTAGGAACCCAAAAAAATTATTTTAGTATCTCCATAGCCTGGGAGCTACAGTTTTTTTTTTTTTTTTTTGGGTGACTATCTAATGTAGGGGCTCATTTTTTGCGGGATGAGATGGCGGTTTTATTGGCTCTAATTGGGGGTGCATATGACATTTTGATCGCTCGCTATTACACTTTTTGTGATGTAAGGTGACAAAAAATGGAATTTTTTTACATGTCTTTTTATTTTTTTTTAACGCTGTTCATCCGGGGGCGTTGGGTTAAATGTTATTTTTACGGACGCGGCGATGCCCAATATGTATGGCTCTCAGACTTTGGAGACACTAAGCAGGTACCCTTAAACTGCTGCCCTCCAGATGTTGTAAAACTACAAATCCCACCATGCCCTGCTGATGGCTGTAGGTTGTCTGGGCATGCTCGGAGTTATAGTTTTACAACATCTGGAGGGCCGCAGTTTGAGGATGCCTGCACTAAAACTAATATTTTTTGGGGAAAAAAATTGTTTCCGTGTCTCCAAAGTCTGAGAGCCATAGTTTTTTATGTTCCCTAGGGGACTGTTGGGGATTATAAAAATTTTGTACTCCATGGAAGTGTGATACTCCCTGAAGCAATCGATAACGCAGAGGCCCGGATGATCGGGGCAAGTGTCACATTGAGTGGTGGTGTACTTCCGTATCCCCCTCTTGTGACACACTCTGCATCTTTTTTGGGTTCATCCCTTCTTTCCAGTATGGGGGACCACACCTGGAAAATGTTGGTCAGGGACGATCCGGGCGCCTCCAATTCCCGAGGTACTCCGGCCTGCTCTTTCCCAGTCTGAAAAAATCAGGTCCTTGAGGACTGCCTCATAGAATTGGAGGAATGTCCCTGTGCTGCCAGCGCTTCGGGATAGTACAAAAGCCTTGTACAAGGCAACCTGTACCAAGTAGACCGCAACTTTTTTGTACCATGCCCGGGTTTTGCGCATGGATCAACTCCTGCCATATATTGATTGTAGTATATGATATAATCGGGCTTGAGTACCGTTGCCGCGGTACCTCGCACAGAGACGGGGGTGGTGCTGTTACCGTGGATTGTGGACAGTATAAGGACACCCCTCTTGTCCTTATACCTGACAAGCAACAGGTTTCCACTGGTAAGGGCACGGGTCATACCCCTGGGGATAGGTACCTGGAGGGGGTAGGCAGGGAGGCCGCACTGATTTTTCCGCACGGTCCCACAAGCGAACGTGGATCCGGCGGCAAGGGACCTGGACAAGGGAATGCTAGTATAAAAGTTATCCACGTACAAGTGGTAACCCTTATCTAGCAGTGGTTACATAAGGTCCCACACGAGTTTCCCGCTGAAACTCATAGTAGGGGGAAATTCTGGGGGTTGAATACGGGAATCTCGCCCCTCGTACACACAAAATTTGTAAGTGTACCCTGAGGTACTCTCACAAATTTTGTACAGCTTCACGCCACACTTTGCCCGCTTTGTGGAAATGTATTGGCGGAAACTGAGTCTCCCCTTGAACGCAACGAGAGACTCATCAACCCCGACCTCCCTTCCAGGTACGTAGGCCTGCTCAAATTCGGCCCCGAAGTGATCGATGACCGGCCGTATATTATACAGACGGTCATAGGCAGGATCACCTCGGGGGGACATGCTGCATTATCTGAATAATGCAGACATTTCCGGATGGCCTCAAACCGGGAGCATGTCATGGCCGTACTGTAGAGTGGGGTCTGGTAGAGGACGTCCCCACTCCAGTAATGCCTGACACTGGGTTTTTGCATTAGACCCATGTGCAGCACGAGGCCCCAAAATGTCCTCATCTCGGCTGCACTGACCGGCGTCCAGCCACCGGGTCTAGCTAAAAAGGAGCCCGGGTGCTGAGCAACGAACTGTTGGGCATACAGGTTCGTCTGCTCCACCATCAGATTCACAAATGGGTCACTGAAAAAAAAAACTAAAAAAGTCCATTTCAGTAAACCCCACTGTGGGAATCTGGATTCCTGGATTGCCAACAAAATCCGGAATCTCGGGCTCAAAATCCACTGGAGGACACCAGCTAAGTTCACCGGCAGGGGTGGGCCGGGAAACCAGTACAAGCCCCAGGGCGGCTCGTACTAGAGTGGGCCACAGGGTCCCTAGCATGTGGGGCCCCTGGCTCTGCCGCCTTGGGGGCTCATTGTCATCAGATGATGAGGAGGAGGAGGATGCGGATGACAAGAGGAACATGGGGCGTGTGCATGTGCGTGCGTGTAAAACTTTATTGTATGTGCGTGTGTGTGGGGGCATGGGTGTTCACGTACTAAAAAGTAAAAAAAAATAATGGACAAGTGTTAGGGAAAAAAAAAGTGGTAGGGGGGGTCTAGGGTCTCAAAGCTAAAAAACAATAAATTTAGATAAAGTGGTTTTTTTTGTTTTTTTCTCCCTAACTAACTTTTCCCTTCTATCCCTGCCTAACGGTGCCTCTCCCTCACTGACCCTAACCTACCTGGAGGGTGATGGGTGCAGGAGGGTGATGGGTGCCAATGGGGGGATCGCAGGGGCCTGGTGAGGACGGTGCTGGACGGTGCAGGTGCTGAAACAGGAAGAGGAGGGGAGAGAGGAGCGCCGGGAGTTTGAATCTCCCGCCTCTCTCCAGCACCAATCAGCACCCTGGACAGCGGCCATCAGCACCACGGCCAGCACCGCCTCTCCCAAATGCTCGGACTGTGATTGGTGGTGTGTAATCACACCACCGATCACAGTCCTTTTCCGGTTCATCGGGTCACCGGAGACCCGAATGGACCGGAAACGCAGCAAACCGCAGGTCTGAATTGACCTGCGGTTTGCTGCGATCGCCGATACGGCGGGGTCACATGACCCCCCCAGCGTTGTGACAGGATGCCCGCTGAATGATTTCAGCGGGCATCCTTTTCCGATTAACCCCCGCCACGCCGCAATCGAGTTTTAAACCCATGACGTATCGGTACGTCATGTGTCCTTAAGGACTCGGGAAACATGCCGTACCGGTACGTCTTGTGTCCCTAAGGGGTTAAATGTCTGCTCTGCTCTGAGATGCAATACTTGCCACTACCACTACCAATGAGACTGATGTATCAGGAGTTACAGGACCCCCTCATCAGCTATGGTGCCAGGAGTCGGACCCAACAGAACTGATAATAATGCATAGTTGCCAACAGGTAAATTCAGGCCTCTGCATGGTGGGGCTTATGTAAGTCCCACTCATAACTGGATGGCCCTGCCCGATGTGGGGCATTCCTGGACAGATCCTACTTGTCCCAATTTTACCAGCTGCAGAGTTGATAATTATGTTGTTTGACTGTTGTAAGGAAAGGCCACCAATATTGTAGTCCAGGACAAACCTCTTTTTTAAGTCTGTTTTGTCAATAAATATATGAAGTATGGTATGCCATCAAAGCACATTTATAGTTTGAAATGTAATAAAGTGTATGGAGTCTTACGGCAGTGCATAGAGGCCTTAAGGTCCTGTGCCCAGCTGTAAAGGCTCCGGCAGACTCCATATGTGTGGAGATATTCTACACTAGAAGCAATGCTTCTAGTGAAGAACACCTCCTTACCCCACATATAGACCCCATACAGAATCTGACATCGATCTATGAAATTAGAGGGCTCACGGACCACTCTGCCAGTTCTATTATGACTCTACACAAAACAGATCCATAATACAGCCATGTACATGTGCCCTTATTCATATCCACTGGACCTCATGTCTCAGTACCCTGAACTGTGTAGGGCAACTCAAGTTATATCAACTTCATATGAATGTGAGGTGTCTTTACACTGTAGTCTAGTTCTGTGGTTTATTACTTCATTGTGTAATGTTGGCCACATGGTGCCATTACATACTCATATTCAGATTACAGATTTTATTAAAAGACTAGCTGATGACTCTGCGATGCTTGGGTATTTATTTATTGCAATTTTATATTAAATAACAGTGACCTTCACAATGGCCGCCCCTTTAACGGTGACCGCCCCTTTAACAGTGACTTTCACAGTGGCCCCCCTTTTAACGGTGACCGCCCCTTTAACAGTGACTTTCACTAAGGCCGCCACCCTTTAACAGTGACCGCCCCTATAACAGTGACTTTCACAGTAGCCGCCCCCTTAATGGTGACCGCCCTTTTAACAGTGACTTTAATAGTGGCTGCCCCTTTAACAGAGACCACCCCTTTAACAGTAACTTTCACAGTGGCCGCCCCTTTAACGGTGACCGCCTAACAGTGACTTTCACGGTGGCCATCCCTTTAACAGTGACTTTCACAGTGGCTGCCCCTTTAACAGTGACCACCCTTTTAATGGTGACTTTTAAAGTGGCTGCCCCTTTAACGGTGACCGCCTAACAGTGACTTTCACGGTGGCCGTCCCTTTAACAGTGACTTTCACAGTGACCGCCCCTTTAACAGTGACTTTTACAGTGGCCACCTCTTGAACGGTGACAGCCCCTTTAACAGTGACTTTCACAGTGGCCGCCCCTTTAACGGTGAAGCCCCTTTAACAATGACCTTCACAGTGGCCGCCTCTTTAACAGTGACCGCCCCTTTAACAGTGACTTTCACAGTGGCCGCCCCTTTAATGGTGACCACCCGTTTAACAGTGACTTTCACAGTGGCCGCCCCTTTAACAATGACCTTCACAGTGGCCACCTCTTTAACAGTGACCGCCCCTTTAACAGTGACTTTTACATTGGCCACCCCTTTAATGGTGACCGCCCGTTTAACAGTGACTTTCATAATGGCCGCCCCTTTAGCAGTGACTTTCACAGTGGCCGCCCCTTTAACGGTGACTGCCCCTTTAACAGTGACTTTCACGGTGGCTACCCTTTTAACAGTGACTTCGGTGACCGCACCTTTAACCACCTCAGCCCCCAGTGCTTAAACACCCTAAAAGACCAGGCCACTTTTTACACTTCTGCACTACACTACTTTCACCGTTTATTGCTCGGTCATGCAACTTACCACCCAAATTAATTTTACCTCCTTTTCTTCTCACTAATAGAGCTTTCATTTGGTGGTATTTCATTGCTGCTGACATTTTTACTTTTTTTGTTATTAATCGAAATTTAACGATTTTTTTGCAAAAAAATGACATTTTTCACTTTCAGTTGTAAAATTTTGCAAAAAAAACGAGATCCATATATAGATTTTGCTCTAAATTTATTGTTCTACATGTCTTTGATAAAAAAAAAATGTTTGGGTAAAAAAAAAATGGTTTGGGTAAAAGTTATAGCGTTTACAAACTATGGTACAAAAATGTGAATTTCCGCTTTTTGAAGCAGCTCTGACTTTCTGAGCACCTGTCATGTTTCCTGAGGTTCTACAATGGCCAGACAGTACAAACACCCCACAAATGACCCCATTTCGGAAAGTAGACACCCTAAGGTATTCGCTGATGGGCATAGTGAGTTCATAGAACTTTTTATTTTTTGTCACAAGTTAGCGGAAAATGATGATTTTTTTTTTTTTTTTCTTACAAAGTCTCATATTCCACTAACTTGTGACAAAAAATAAAAACTTCCATGAACTCACTATGCCCATCAGCGAATACCTTGGGATGTCTTCTTTCCAAAATGGGGTCACTTGTGGGGTAGCTATACTGCCCTGGCATTCTAGGGGCCCAAATGTGTGGTAAGGAGTTTGAAATCAAATTCTGTAAAAAATGGCTGGTGAAATCCGAAAGGTGCTCTTTGGAATGTGGGCCCCTTTGCCCACCTAGGCTGCAAAAAAGTGTCACACATCTGGTATCTCCGTATTCAGGAGAAGTTGGGGAATGTGTTTTTGGGTGTCATTTTACATATACCCATGCTGGATGAGAGAAATATCTTGGCAAAAGACAACTTTGTATAAAAAAATGGTAAAAGTTGTCTTTTGCCAAGATATTTCTCTCACCCAGCATGGGTATATGTAAAATGACACCCCAAAACACATTCCCCAACTTCTCCTGAATACGGAGATACCAGATGTGTGACACTTTTTTGCAGCCTAGGTGGGCAAAGGGGCCCATATTCCAAAGAGCACCTTTCGGATTTCACTGGTCATTTTTTACAGAATTTGATTTCAAACTCCTTACCACACATTTGGGCCCCTAGAATGCCAGGGCAGTATAACTACCCCACAAGTGACCCCATTTTGGAAAGAAGACACCCCAAGGTATTCGCTGATGGGCATAGTGAGTTCATGGAAGTTTTTATTTTTTGTCACAAGTTAGTGGAATATGAGACTTTGTAAGAAAAAAAAAAAAAAAAATCATCATTTTCCACTAACTTGTGACAAAAAATAAAAAATTCTAGGAACTCGCCATGCCCCTCACGGAATACCTTGGGGTGTCTTATTTCCAAAATGGGGTCACTTGTGGGGTAGTTATACTGCCCTGGCATTTTCCAGGGGCCCTAATGTGTGGTAAGTAGGTAAATGACCTGTGAAATCCTAAAGGTGGTCTTTGGAATGTGGGCCCCTTTGCCCACCTAGGCTGCAAAAAAGTGTCACACATCTGGTATCGCCGTATTCAGGAGAAGTTGGGGAATGTGTTTTGGGGTGTCATTTTACATATACCCATGCTGGGTGAGAGAAATATCTTGGCAAAAGACAACTTTTCCCATTTTTTTATACAAAGTTGGTATTTGACCAAGATATTTCTCTCACCCAGCATGGGTATATGTAAAATGACACCCCAAAACACATTCCCCAACTTCTCCTGAGTACGGCGATACCAGATGTGTGACACTTTTTTGCAGCCTAGATGCGCAAAGGGGCCCACATTCCTTTTAGGAGGGCATTTTTAGACATTTGGATACCAGACTTCTTCTCACGCTTTGGGGCCCCTAGAATGCCAGGGCAGTATAAATACCCCACATGTGACCCCATTTTGGAAAGAAGACACCCCAAGGTATTCAATGAGGGGCATGGCGAGTTCATAGAAATTTTTTTTTTTTGGCACAAGTTAGCGGAAATTGATATTTTTTATTTTTTTCTCACAAAGTCTCCCTTTCCGCTAACTTAGGACAAAAATTTCAATCTTTCATGGACTCAATATGCCCCTCACGGAATACCTTGGGGTGTCTTCTTTCCGAAATGGGGTCACATGTGGGGTATTTATACTGCCCTGGCATTCTAGGGGCCCTAAAGCGTGAGAAGAAGTCTGGAATATAAATGTCTAAAAAATTTTACGCATTTGGATTCCGTGAGGGGTAAGGTGAGTTCATGTGAGATTTTATTTTTTGACACAAGTTAGTGGAATATGAGACTTTGTAAGAAAAAAAAATAATAATTCCGCTAACTTGGGCCAAAGAAATGTCTGAATGGAGCCTTACCAGGGGGGTGATCAATGACAGGGGGGTGATCAATGACAGGGGGGTGATCAATGACAGGGGGGTGATCAGAGAGTCTATATGGGGTGATCACCCCCCTGTCATTGATCACCCACCTGTAAGGCTCCATTCAGATGTCCGTATGTGTTTTGCGGATCCGATCCATGTATCCGTGGATCCGTAAAAATCATACGGACATCTGAATGCAGCCTGACTGGGGGGTGATCAATGACAGGGGGGGTGATCAATGACAGGGGGGTGATCAGGGAGTCTATATGGGGTGATCACCCCCCCTGGAGGGCTCCAGGGAGACGCCTGTATGTGTTTTGCGGATCCGATCCATCTATCAGTGGATCCGTAAAAATCATGCGGACATCTGAATGGAGCTTTACAGGGGGTTGATCAATGACAGGGGGGTAATCAATGACAGGGGGGTGATCAGGGAGTCTATATGGGGTGATCACCACAGTCATTGATCACGCCCCTGTAAGGCTCCATTCAGACGTCCGTATGCGTTTTGCGGATCCGATCCATCTATCATTGGATCCGTAAAAATCATGCGGACATCTGAATGGAGCTTTACAGGGGGTTGATCAATGACAGGGGGGTAATCAATGACAGGGGGTGATCAGGGAGTCTATATGGGGTGATCACCACAGTTATTGATCACGCCCCTGTAAGGCTCCATTCAGACGTCCGTATGCGTTTTGCGGATCCGATCCATCTATCAGTGGATCCGTAAAAATCATGCGGACATCTGAATGGAGCTTTACAGGGGGTTGATCAATGACAGGGGGGTAATCAATGACAGGGGGGTGATCAGGGAGTCTATATAGGGTGATCACCAGAGTCATTGATCACGCCCCTGTAAGGCTCCATTCAGACGTCCGTATGTGTTTTGCGGATCCGATCCATCTATCAGTGGATCTGTAAAAATCATGCGGACATCTGAATTGAGCTTTACAGGGGGTTGATCAATGACAGGGGGGTAATCAATGACAGGGGGGTGATCAGGGAGTCTATATGGGGTGATCACCACAGTCATTGATCACGCCCCTGTAAGGCTCCATTCAGACGTCCGTATGCGTTTTGCGGATCCGATCCATCTATCAGTGGATCCATAAAAATCATGCGGACATCTGAATGGAGCTTTACAGGGGGTTGATCAATGACAGGGGGGTAATCAATGACAGGGGGGTGATCAGGGAGTCTATATGGGGTAATCACCAGAGTCATTGATCACGCCCCTGTAAGGCTCCATTCAGACGTCCGTATGTGTTTTGCAGATCCGATCCATCTATCAGTGGATCCGTAAAAATCATGCGGACATCTGAATGGAGCTTTACAGGGGGTTGATCAATGACAGGGGGGTAATCAATGACAGGGGGGTGATCAGGGAGTCTATATGGGGTGATCAGGGGTGATCAAGGGTGAATAAGGGGTTAATAAGTGACAGGGGGGGGTGTAGTGTAGTGGTGCTTGGTGCAACATATTACTGAGCTACCTGTGTCCTCTGGTGGTCGATCCAAACAAAGGGGACCACCAGAAGACCAGGTAGCAGGTATATTAGACGCTGTTATCAAAACAGCGTCTAATATACCTGTTAGGGGTTAAAAAAAACACATCTCCAGCCTGCCAGCGAACGATCGCCGCTGGCAGGCTGGAGATCCACTCTCTTACCTTCCGTTCCTGTGAACGCGCGCGCCTGTGTGCGCGCGTTCACAGGAAATCTCGGCTCGCGCGAGATGACGCATATATGCGTGACTCTGCGCAGGGCTGCCACCTCCGGAACGCGAATCTGCGTTAGGCGGTCCGGAGGTGGTTAACAGTGACTTTTACAATGGCCGCCCCTTTAATGGTGACCGCCCCTTCAACAGTGACTTTCACAGTGGCCGCCCCTTTAATGGTGACTGCCCCTTTAACGGTGACCGCCCCTTTAACAGTGACTTTCACAGTGGCCTCCCCTTTAATGGTGACCACCCGTTTAACAGTGACTTTCATAGTGGCCGCCCCTTTAACGGTGACCGTCCCTTTAACAGTGACTTTCACAGTGGCCGTCCCTTTAACGGTGACTGCCCCTTTAACAGTGACTTTCATGGTGGCTGCCCTTTTAACAGTGACTTTCACAGTGACCGCCCCTTTTAACAGTGACTTCGGTGACCGCCCCTTTAACAGTGACTTTCACAGTGACCACCCCTTTAACAGTGACTTTCACAGTGACCGTCCCTTTAACAGTGACTTTCAAAGTGACCGCCCCTTTAACAGTGACTTTCACAGTGACCGTCCCTTTAACAGTGACTTTCACAGTGACCGCCCCTTTAATGGTGACTGCCCCTTTAACAGTGACTTTCACAGTGGCCGCCCCTTTAACAGTGACTTTGACAATGGCCGCCGCTTTTAACGGTGACCGTCCCTTTAACAGTGACTTTAACAGTGGCCGTCGCTTTAACGGTGACTGCCCCTTTAACAGTGACTTTCACGGTTGCTGCCCTTTTAACAGTGACTTTCACAGTGGCTGCCCATTTAACAGTGACCGCCCCTTTTAACAGTGACTTCGGTGACCGGCCCTTTAACAGTGACTTTTACAGTGACCGCCCCTTTAACAGTGACTTTCACAGTGACCACCCCTTTAACAGTAACTTTCACAGTGACCGTCCCTTTAACAGTGACTTTCACAGTGACCCCCCCTTTAACAGTAACTTTCTTAGTGACCGCCCCTTTGACAGTGACTTTCACAGTGGCCGCCCCTTTAACAGTGACAGCCCCTTTAACAGTGATCTCCACAGCGCCCGCCCCTTTAACAGTGAACTCCACAGCGACCGCCCCTTTAACAGTGAACTCCACCGCGTCCGTCCATTTAATAGTGGCCTCAGCCCCCCATACATGTAGCAGTGTAGTTGTGCCGTCATACGTCATATGACTGAATATTTCAGGACCTGCGAACTGCTAAAACCTGTGATCAGTTGTTATGGAAACCTGGAGGAGGACCTGCGAGCTTCTATTGGCTCATAAGGGACATGTGACTGTGTGTATGGCAGGATTTAATTGAAAGGCTGGCAGGCTTGTATTGGATAATGCAGGTCATTTTTTGGGAATATCTCGGGAACGGTACGTCATGGAGAGCTGAGACCCCGCAAGATTTCTTTCCAGGTAGCAAGGGATTTGTATACCAAGTTTCGTTGAAATGGATGGTTGCGTTTTTGAGTTTTCTCAGAACATACACACATACATAAACACATACATACATACACACATACATAAACACATACATACATATATATACGTCCTTTATATATCTATATATATATACACTCACCTAAAGAAGGAACATCATACTAATACGGTGTTGGACCCCCTTTTGCCTTCAGAACTGCCTTAATTCTACGTGGCATTGATTCAACAAGGTGCTGATAGCATTCTTTAGAAATGTTGGCCCATATTGATAGGATAGCATCTTGCAGTTGATGGAGATTTGAGGGATGCACATCCAGGGCACGAAGCTCCCATTCCACCACATCCCAAAGATGCTCTATTGGGTTGAGATCTGGTGACTGTGGGGGCCATTTTAGTACAGTGAACTCATTGTCATGTTCAAGAAACCAATTTGAAATGATTCGAGCTTTGTGACATGGTGCATTATCCTGCTGGAAGTAGCCATCAGAGGATGGATACATGTTCTCATTCTGTTTACGCCAAATTCGAACTCTACCATTTGAATGTCTCAACAGAAATCGAGACTCATCAGACCAGGCAACATTTTTCCAGTCTTCAACAGTCCAATTTTGGTGAGCTTGTGCAAATTGTAGCCTCTTTTTCCTATTTGTAGTGGAGATGAGTGGTACCCGGTGGGGTCTTCTGCTGTTGTAGCCCATCCGCCTCAAGGTTGTGCGTGTTGTGGCTTCACAAATGCTTTGCTGCATACCTCGGTTGTAACGAGTGGTTATTTCAGTCAACGTTGCTCTTCTATCAGCTTGGATCAGTCGGCCCATTCTCCTCTGACCTCTAGCATCCACAAGGCATTTTTGCCCACAGGACTGCCGCATACTGGATGTTTTTCCCTTTTCACACCATTCTTTGTAAACCCTAGAAATGGTTGTGCGTGAAAATCCCAGTAACTGAGCAGATTGTGAAATACTCAGACCGGCCCGTCTGGCACCAACAACCATGCCACGCTCAAAATTGCTTAAATCACCTTTCTTTCCCATTCTGACATTCAGTTTGGAGTTCAGGAGATTGTCTTGACCAGGACCACACCACTAAATGCATTGAAGCAACTGCCATGGGATTAGTTGACTAGATAATTGCATTAATGAGAAATAGAACAGGTGTTCCTAATAATTCTTTAGGTGAGTGTATATATATATATATATATAGATAAGCTTTCCTCTGGTATCTTACTGTCACTTGGTCAGACCCAAAATAAAAAAATACTCTTTATCTACTCCCATTCTGACTCTTAGAGGCAACAGCTTGCTGGTGCTTTATCCTTACACGTGTCCCATGGTGTAGACTGGAGCATTATCTCCCAGTACAGATGAAGAACATCAAGATAGTCTTTAAACTTAAAAGGTTACATATCAAAGCATTGCTGCTTCAAAGATTGAGGCTGAAATACTGGAATACTATAGAAAATGTACAAAATTTCTGACTTTAACTGGAGTATGTAACTTGTCATATTTAAAGAGGAGCTGTAACATCTCCTGACATGTCTGTTTTAATAACCACTTGTATTCCTCATGTAATGCTAATTCTGGAGCATCTAGTCTCATGACCCTGTGTTGAGCCATTTCTGTGTTATTCCTGCTAGAATTAAACAAAGAATTGCCAGCGGTCTGCAGTAAAGGTGCTGCTGGGTTTTAGCAGTAGTGGGCGTGTCTGACTCTGTCCAATCAGTGCTGCCAGTGTCAGACTGTGCAGGGACACACCCTAAGTTGGTAACACCCATCTGTACCTTTACTGCAAGCTGCTGTCCATTCATAAACTTATAGTAAAAATAACAGGAATGGCACATCATAGAGTCATAAGAATAGATGTTCCAGGATTATTATTACATGGGGGATGAAAGTAGTTACTAAGACAGACATGTCGGGAGCAGTGTTGAGCGCGAATATTCAAAAAGCTAATATTTTTCGCGAATATCGGCACTTCGAGATTTCACAAATATTTAGACCATAGTGCTATATATTCGTAATGACGAATATTAGTATATTTTTGTTTTGTTTTTTAACACGGTACATTTCAGGTGATCAATAGAGATGGCCCGAACTATCCGACGGCGAACAGTTCCCGGCGAACATAGCTTGTTCGCGTTCGCCTCTGCCGGGCGAACACATGCGATGTTCGGTCCGCCCCCTATACATCATCATTGAGCAAACTTTGACCCTGTACCTCACAGTCAGCAGACACATTCCAGCCAATCAGCAGCATACCCTCCCTCCCAGACCCTCCCACCTCCTGCACAGCATCCATTTTAGATTCATTCTGAAGCTGCAGTCTTAGTGAGAGGAGGGAGACTGTAACTGCTGCTGATTTAATTGGGAAATCGATAGCTAGGCTAGTGAATTCAGTGTCCACTCCAGTCCTGAAAGACTCATCTGATCTCTGCTGTAAGGACAGCGTCCTGACAGCACCCCAAAAAGCCCTTTTTAGGGCTGCAACATTAGTCTGCTTTTTTTTTTTCCTTTATATACATATTGCAGTTGCCTGGCCTGCCTGTGTGTGAGGAGCTGCAGGCCCACAGACTGTAGTGTGCCCACTGCCAGTGCTCACCCCTGTCATTCCGTGTGGCACAGGACTTTGCTTAAAAAAAGGCACTTAATTTTTACACTTTAATCTAAGGTTAGTTGCCTGCCAGTGTGTGTCAGGCTGACTTCCACTGACTGTAGTGTGCCCACTGCCAGTGCCCACCACTCATACCGGCTGGCACAGGACTTTGCATAAAAAAGGCATTTAATTTTTACACTTTAGTGTAATTTCAGCTGCTTGCCTGCTGCTAGTGTGTGTCAGGCCGACTTCAACTGACTGTAGTGTGCCCACTGCCAGTGCCCACCCCTGTCATCCCGTGTGGCACAGGACTTTGCTTAAAAAATAGGCACTTAATTTTTACACTTTAATCTAAGGTTAGTTGCCTGCCAGTGTGTGTCAGGCTGACTTCCACTGACTGTAGTGTGCCCACTGCCAGTGCCCACCACTCATACCGGCTGGCACAGGACTTTGCTTAAAAAAGGCATTTAATTTTTACACTTTAATGTAATTTCAGCTGCTTGCCTGCTGCTAGTGTGTGTCAGGCCGACTTCAACTGACTGTAGTGTGCCCACTGCCAGTGCCCACCCCTGTCATACCGAGTGGCACAGGACTTTGCTTAAAAAATAGGCACTTAATTTTTACACTTTAATCTAAGGTTAGTTGCCTGCCAGTGTGTGTCAGGCTGACTTCCACTGACTGTAGTGTGCCCACTGCCAGTGCCCACCACTCATACCGGCTGGCACAGGACTTTGCATAAAAAAGGCATTTAATTTTTACACTTTAGTGTAATTTCAGCTGCTTGCCTGCTGCTAGTGTGTGTCAGGCCGACTTCAACTGACTGTAGTGTGCCCACTGCCAGTGCCAACCACTGATACCGGGTGGCACAGTAGCTTGCCGATAAATAAGGCATTTAATTTTTAGACAGTAGTCTAAATTCAGTTGCTTGCCTGCTGCCAGTGTGTGTCAGGCCCGCTTCCACTGACTGTAGTGTGCCCACTGCCAGTGCCAACCACTGATACCGGGTGGCACAGTAGCTTGCCGATAAATAAGGCATTTAATTTTTAGACAGTAGTCTAAATTCAGTTGCTTGCCTGCTGCCAGTGTGTGTCAGGCCCTCTTCCACTGACTGTAGTGTGCCCACTGCCAGTGCCAACCACTCATACCGGGTGGCACAGTAGCTTGCCGATAAATAAGGCATTTAATTTTTACACTTTAGTGTAATTTCAGTTGCTTGCCTGCTGCCAGTGTGTGTCAGGCCCGCTTCTACTGACTGTAGTGTGCCCACTGCCAGTGCCAACCACTGATACCATCTCCCCGTTCGAAAAATCTATTCAATAAATGGCACCCAGATTGGGGACGTTAGAGGGATTAAACTGATGAGAATAGTACTACAGAAAATACCACTCATATCGGGTGTGACAGTAAATTGCACGGCGCAGACGCAGTCACCGTGGATAAAAACAAAGGGGAGGGAGCCAGCGTTTTTTTAACCATCTCCCCGTTCGAAAAATCAATTCAATTGACCTTTCGGGGACCCTTGGTGTTGTACGTGGCTGGGTGGAGGAAGAAACCTTCAATGACATCACCGGGACGTGGCTAGCTTGGTATCCAACCTTGTGCAAATGGGGAGTTTGCGGTTGTGCAAATGAACTGTTTGCGGTGCATTAAAAGGGGAGTTTGGTCTGTCAATGTCTGTGATGCGGGCGTAACCCTTACACTACCTGATCGATACAACATCATACCTGATCGTATACACACACTGGATGTTTTAAAGCACGTTATTCCAAACAATTTAGGAATGTTAGTTGATTTATGCCCTTTATGGATTAAAACCCGACTCTGCGTCCACTACGTAATTTTCCATGGGAGTTTTGCCATAGATCCCCCTCCGGCATGCCACAGTCCAGGTGTTAGACCCCTTGAAACAACTTTCTCATCACTATTGTGGCCAGAAAGAGTCCCTGTGGGTTTTAAAATTCGCCTGTCTATTGAAGTCTATGGCGGTTCGCCCGGTTCGCCAGTTCGCGAACATTTGCGGAAGTTCTCGTTCGCTGTTCGCGAACTGAAAATTTTATGTTCGCGACATCACTAGTGATCAACCCTCCCTTCTTCTAGCTTGAGGGCCAATGAGAAGGCTTTGTCACAGCTTAGCAACATGCCTAGCAACCAATAGAAAAGTTGCCTACCCTACTCCGATATTTCACGCGCATTATGCAAATAATACATTGCCGATTTTTGCAATCTCGAATTCACGAATATATGATGAATATTGTACAAAATATTCGTGAAATATTGCGAATTCGAATATTGCCCTTGCCGCTCATCACTAGTCAGGAGTGATGACAGTTCCTCTTTAAGAGTAATTTAGAAATATATATCCATTTGTAGATATTTACAATTTAAGACTACAGTTAGTAGTGATATTAAAAGGGTTTTTGTGGAGTACGATATTGATGACCTATCCTCAGGACATAGTTTTCAACAGTCCCTAATCTGCAGAGACTGACCCTAATTTTCAGAGATAGTCCTGGGAAATTCAGGCTGTCCTGGGCTGAAAACAAATGCTTAAGTAAGCCCCACTCATAAGTGGGAGGCATAGATGTGGCTTACATAACCCAAACTTACCAACTACAATGTTGGTCAGTTTCTTAGGATAGTGTCACTGTCCCTCAGGTGACTGATGTCAGGAAATCAAGGAGATTGGCTGAGCGTGGAGGAATCTAACAGCCTCCTTGATTTGTCTTGATTCAGTGTTGATAGGGTTAATCACCACTTCCCTTTTCTCAGCTGTTGCTCAGTGGTCATCACTTCTACCCTTTTATAGTCTCACCCCACCCTTCTGACTATGCGGTTGATAGCTTCATTTGGGTTTGGCTGAGCTGGTGTGAGATCCTCTCTGGTGTTCCTGTTCTTCCATCTCTACAGAAGTTAAGTGTCGTGTTTGTATTTGTTATATTCCCTGTTGTTGTATCTGGGCCTGAGACAGAGACTTCCATTTGTCCATCTGGGGAAAAATGAGTTGTCTCTGGTCCTAGACTTATTCCAGGGCATTATAGGGAAATCAGGGCCTAGGTATCCTGCTTATGAATATTCCTACCTTCAAGGTCTATTCATATTGATAGGTAGTCAGGGCCCGGATTAGAGTTGTCTAGGAGGTGACCTGTTTCTTTCCTAGTTTCCAGGCCCAGTTACTGTTCCCTTTCCCTCCTGTGTTCAGTGTGGAGTTTCCCCACCACACTGATTGTGACAGATAGGTTATCAATAGCAGATCGGTGGTGGTCTAGCACCTCCACTGATGAGCTTTTCATGAGCGCGATGTCACTGGCCTCTTCAAACAGCTGATTGACATGGGTGCGGGGAGGTAAACTCATACTGATCTGATATTGATGACCTATCCTGAGGATAGGTCATCGATATTTTGATATGTGATATGTATGAAAATGCATAAATGTGCACAAAAGTAATCATATACTGTATATAAGAGAAATAGGGTAGATTGCTTGTTTCCATGACAACAATATAGCAGTAGAGAATATGTTTAATTTAAGAGTATAAAAGCAGTATTTAGAAGAGCGCTTGAACCCTATTATTTAGGCACTGATAGGTTATTCTTTGTATTCTGATTTCTGTAGATTTGTCTGTAAAAGAAAAGTCTATTTTATGTGTTATTCAAAAACAATCTGCATTGTGTGATCAAGATAGAAAGGATGCTCCCTAGGGCTGTGCAGTGAAAGGAGGGCACACTCTTTCTTCCCTCGGGGCACACCCTGGTTCTGGGGGCTACTGCCGGATGGAAGGGGGGGTGCCTATGATGTTAAGTGTTTGTATGGATGCAAGACGTGTAGAGTGAAATGGCCAGCGTATGGTGTAGGAGACAGGAACCAGGCCAGATGTGGCAGAATAAACATCTCTCTTTGCAAATTAGGAGTTGTAGTACATCCAACAATATCCTGAACAGTGCGAATCACCCCAGATGTTTCTGTATGGATTTGACCAAGGATGGAAATTATTACTCTTTCCTCTCTATTTTTCTCCAGTTTCTTCCTGCAGAATCTAACTGCAATCTCACTTTTGCAATTGTGTCTGTGATTTTTAACTGAATACACTTCACAGGTTTTAGAGACATGACCGGCCAAGTCATGTCCAAGCATGAAAGGTATTCCCCTTGCTGCAGTAAAGTCTAAATAGCTTAGGTAGCAGGTTACCTTCCAATGCTCAGCCATTTCTAAACCTTCTTGTCTCTTTCTCTCTTTCTTTCTGTAGATCATCCAGAGATCGGTGAGTCTCTGTAGTTTTAGTCCAGTCATGTGAGGAATCCAGTACATGGAGTTGCTTCCTCACTCGTCCTCTACTAGCTAACTCCAGGTTAGAACTCTCTATAATCAGAATCCACACCCAAGGTTCCTCTAAGAGCTGTCCAGAGTTGATTAAAGGGAACCTGTCACCTCCAAAACACATTTTAAACCGACATCATTACCTTACAGTATCCCCCAGTGTGTTCCTAATCATGTTTTTCATTCCTCCACTGGTTGTTGTATACTTTATAAAAACGCTGTTTTAATCCGTGTTTTCGCTATCCTCAGAGTCAGCTTGAAGTCAAGGGGGCAGCGGCCTCCTTTCTTCAAGTCAAGCTAAGCCCGCCCCTTACCCATCCTCCCTTCACTGTGATTGACATTCTGCTGTGAGGCTGGGATCGTGCAAGTCTCGCGCATGCGCGGTGCGCTCCTTGTCACTGCGTGATCCCGTCTCCGGCTCCCGCACTCAGCCGGCCGCTTTCCTCTCTC
This sequence comes from Bufo bufo, assembly GCF_905171765.1. Classification (NCBI taxonomy): domain Eukaryota; kingdom Metazoa; phylum Chordata; class Amphibia; order Anura; family Bufonidae; genus Bufo; species Bufo bufo. The sequence continues at coordinate 209,668,514 of NC_053393.1, forward strand.
TGTGCATGTGCTTCTCCAACGTGCGCGCGCGCCGAGCGCATGCGCAGAGAGAGGGCTACTGTAAGGTGATGATGTTGGTTTGAAATGTGTTTTGGAGGTGACAGGTTCCCTTTAACTCTGTCACTTTTTTAATATATTACCATACTAGGTATACAGAGCATAAAATGACATTAAATAACATGACAAGCATTAAACAGCAAACATTTTTGCACGTACCCTCTCCCCTGGGGTACTGCATAACTGTTCCACAACCTCTCCCCTTGGCTCAGAGTAATGGCTGTGGTAGTCTTCCAAGTATACAGGTGAAACTCCAAAAATTCGAATATCGTGCAAAGTTCATTTATTTCAGTAATGCAACTTAAAAGATGAAACTAATATATGAGATAGACTCATTACATGCAAAGCGAGATATTTCAAGCCTTTATTTGTTATACTTTGGATGATTATGGCTTACCGCTTATGAAACCCCAAAGTCACAATTTTGAGGTACCCTTTGCCCAGGGGGAATGGATTAATTAGCTGACTACTGTAGAATGTGACACTTTGAGCCTAGAATATTGAACCTTTCCCCAAAATTCTAATTTTAAGCTGCATTAATGCAATTCCTTTTAAATTAGCATTACTGAAATAAATGGACTTTAGCATGATATTCTAATTTTTCGAGTTTCACCTGTACCCTAAACATGTCCATAGGCTATAATGGACCCTGGTATGCCAAAAGAGTAGACAGCAATGGAAAGGATGCTACAAGGGTATCCTGCAAAAAAAGAACACTTTTTTTTATACCATAGGAGTCAAAGGCCAATCCATGCAAATTTATGTCATATGGTTCCCTACATAGGGGTTATATGTTCAGTGCAGATGTCAGAGCCATTGTTCTGCTACTGTACTATACTGTATACAGACCAAAATCTAAAAGAACAGCCGGAAATGTTTTGTTTTTCTTGTATTTCTTAACAGAACCATAGGCGCCCTATGGAATTTACAGTTTAACAGTATAATGGTTTGTAGTTTATTTACCCTGTTTATTCTTTACTTGCATTGTCAACTAGAACAACATAGGGACCGTAACCTTGGGGCAAAATGCAGGATGTGTGATGGTCCAGGATGACACTGAATTCTGATGCCATCCTAGGGATGACAGTCTACTATTCAGTTACTTTTGTTTATTACATTTCATATCTTCTAATCTCATATTCTCTTATTGCATTTACGGCAGTATATTCTCAGATGGCTAGTTATGAAATATTTCAGCACTTCTGATGTTTGGTAATTAGGATTGCACATCGGTAATAACGGCATGAAATATAGCGGCATGTGTCCAGCAGACAGGAATGATGCATGGACTAAAAATTCACAAAGTCCATTGTGACCAGTCTGTACGAATGGCAAACGTGGCGATAAATATTTTCTTATACAAGGAGTTGGAGCTTTGTTCCCCTCATGCAGACCTCCGCATCTCCCTGCATTGATTACTCTCTGATACGGCAATTGTACATATATTTCTGCCAAAATCTTTTAAATGCTAAAAATGTTATGTGTAAGTTATGGACTTTTCAGAATGAAGACAACTTCCTTTATTTCCCCTATGCCAGGGGAACCTTGGGCACTCCAGCTGTTCTGAAACTACAACTTCTAGAATCTCCCTTTCACTTCTATGGAAGTTACAAGAATAGCCTAGTAAGGGTGCATGCTGGGAGTTGTAGTTTCACAGCAGCTGGAGTGCTAAAGGTTGCTGATCCTTGCCCCATGCTTTCTTGAGGTGACCATATACCATCATCAGACAAAAGCTATTCCCAGTGAACTCCCCATACATATGAATGCTCAGTTTGGCTCAGCCGAGAAAGGGTAGTAAACTTCTGTCATACACCTTAGAAGCACTGGATCGGGCATGTTGAATTTCTCCCCCCCACATGTGACAAATGAGAGTCAGGCGAATATTTCATACTCATCAAAAGGTCAGCTGAGCCCACCAGAATCAGCTTGTTCGGGATATGTCTAATGCATACTGCACCTTTAAGGGGTAGTCTAGGATGTGAGAAAAAAATCAAATTTTTTATATTAGGAAGTTTCCATTATATTTATTCAATTGTGTTATCAACAGCACAGAATGTGACCATAAGATCTTTCCTTGGTCATTGACATACGCTTTGCTCAGAGCAGTTTGTTTCTGAACAAGGCTCTATAAAAGGTTATGATTTCTGAAATATGCATACCTATGTATAATGTACAGAATGTGGATATTGCTGTATATGAGGCTATTTCATGCTAAATGACTATGTATTCTGTTTAATGTATTGGGACTGTTGCTGAGTTAATCTCGTTGGATTTTCTCTAGGAATTGATGTGCTTGCAGTTGGCGGGTCATTATGCTGCTGCACCTGTGTAGTGTTAAGGTCAGTGTGTTTTTATGATTATAAATCCCATCCATGCCATTCCATTATAAATCCACTAATCATTCATAATGGAATGCACCATAGCCCACAACTGGCCTTATGTATCAACCAACTCAACAATGCCATCCCATTTCTAAACAAGGCATCCATTCTTGATTGCATGGACCCCCAAGAGCAACTGTAACATGCCCTCAGCTTAAATGTTAAAAAAAAAAAAAACATGCTAACACTATACAGTGACATAGCATAGCACAGAAACATTTATCTAGAGAACATCCTTAAAGAGGACCTGTCACCCCCCGACCTGTCTATTTTATTAATTACTTGCATTTTACAGTTACTGACAAAAATATTAGTAAAGCACCAAGATAGAAATGCCAGATTGCTTCAAACCTTGGCATACAGTTATGTCTCAGTCAGATAAGGTATCTCACAAAAGTGAGCACAGCCCTGACATTTTTGCAAATATTTTAGTATATCTTTTCATGGAACAACACTGAAGATCTGACACTCTGATACAATGTAAAGTAGACAGTGTACAACTTGTATTACAGTGTAAATTTGGTGTGCCCTCAAACTAACTCAAACCGCTGGCAACAAAAGTGAGTACACCCCTAAGTGAAAATGGTCAAATTGTGCCCAAAATGTCAATATTTTGTGTGGCCACCATTATTTTCTAGCACTGCCTTAACTCTCTTGAGCATGGCGTTCACTAGAGCTTCACAGGTTGCCGCTAGAATCATCTTCCATGTCCATGACGACATCACGGAGCTGGTGGATGAGACCTTGCGCTTCTCCACCTTCAGTTTGAAGATGCCCCACAGATGCTGAATAAGGTTTAGGTCTGGAGGACAGTCCAGCATCTTTACCCTCAGTTTCTTTAGTAAGGCAGTGATCATCTTGGAGGTGTGTATGGGGTCGTTGTCATGTTGGAATACTGCCCTGCAGCCCAGTTTCTGAAAGCAGGGGATCATGCTCTACTTTAGTATGTCACAGTGCATGTTGGCATTCATGTAGCTCCCCACAGCTGGCAGCACTCATGCACCACCAAACCATGACACTCCCACCACCATGCTTGACTGTAGGCTAGACACACTTGTGTCTTTGTACTCCTCACCTGGTTGCAGCCACACATACTTGACACCATCTGTACCAAATAAGTTTATCTTGGTCTCATCAGACCACAGGACGTGGTTCCAGTAATCCATGTCCTTAGTCTACTTGTCTTCAGCAAATGTTTGTGGGCTTTCTTGTACATCATCTTTAGAAGAGGCTTCCTTCTGGGACGACAGCCCTGCAGACCAATTTGATTCAGTGTGTTGCATATGGTCTGAGCAATGACACCCTCACCCCTTTAACCTCTGCAGCAATGCTGGCAGCACTCATACGTCTATTTTGAAAAGACAACCTCTGGATATGACGATGAGCAAGTGCACTCAACTTCTTTGGTCGACCATGGCGAGGCCTGTTCTGAGTGGAACCTGTCTTGTTAAACCACTGTATGGTCTTGGCCACCATGCTGCAGCTCAGTTTCAGGGTGGTGGTAATCTTCTTAGAGCACCCTAGGCCATCTTTATGTAGAGCAACAATTCTTTTTTCAGATCCTCAGAGAGTTCTTTGCCATGAGGTGTCATGTTCAACTTCCAGTGACCAGTATGAGATAGTGCGAGAGCGATAACACCAAATTTAACACACCTGCTCCGCATTCACACCTGAGACCTTGTAGTACTAATGAGTCACATGACACCAGGGAGGAAAAATTGCTAATTGGGCACAATTTGGCCATTTCACTTAGGAGGTAACTAACTTTTGTTGCCAGTGGTTTAGACATTAATGGCTGTATTTTGAGTTATTTTGAGGGCACACCAAATTTACACAGTTATACAAGATGTACACTGACCACTTTACATTGTATCAAAGTGTCAGATTCCGGTGTTGTGCCATGAAAAGATATAATAAAATATTTACAAAAATGCGAGGGGTGTACTCACTTTTTTGAGATACTATATGTAAATGATTACGTGTGGTCTGATTAGACACTGGGTCTAATCATTGTGCAAAAGTCCATTTATTTCAGTAATGCTAATTAAAAGGAATTGCATTAATGCAGCTTAAAATTAGAATTTTGGGAAAAGGTTCAATATTCTAGGCTCAAAGTGTCACACTCTACTCAGCTAATTAATCCATACCCCCTGGGCAAAGGGTACCGCAAAATTGTGATGCGCCGAGCGCATGCGCAGAGAGAGGGCTACTGTAAGGTGATGATGTTGGTTTGAAATGTGTTTTGGAGGTGACAGGTTCCCTTTAACTCTGTCACTTTCATATATTACCATACTGGGTATACAGAGCATAAAATGACATTAAATAACATGACAAGCATTAAACAGCAAACATTTTTGCACGTACCCTCTCCCTGCTGTAAAATGGTTTTCAGAGGCTATTTTTGGTTAGTGTACCTCTTGGTGAGAGATTGTTGACTGCTAGACATGCCTCTAGGACGTCCTCTAAGACATTTTTCCCAGTGTACAGCAATGAATCCAGGTTCTGTTTGGGATCACAAAACTGTCAGGTTTGAGGATTGAGGCCTTTTGGTTGGCGCTTCAATCACTGTGGAACGACACACTGCCCCAAATAGTGGTGTGACAATCTGGGGAGCCATTGCCTACGAGACAGTTCCCTTGATAGTTGGATCACAGAGCAACTTCAAGGAGCACTTCTTTTTCACTCTCTGGAGGACCGGGCCTGTCTAGGAAACCATTGGTTTAAATAAATTCTATGCAATTCTTTATTTTCCTTTGGGTGTCACTGCAGAAGAACTGAACTATTGCATCAAGATTCCCCCATAGATTAAACCTGATCGCTGTAGGACACAACAACAGGGCACTCTGTGATTAGCTTAAACTCAGGTAACCCTTCTAAGGGCTCTTTCACACTTGCGTTCTTGTCTTCCGGCATAGAGTTCCGTCGTCGGGGCTCTATGCCGGAAGAATCCTGATCAGGATTATCCTAATGCATTCTGAATGGAGAGTAATCCGTTCAGGATGCATCAGGATGTCTTCAGTTCCGGTACGGAACGTTTTTTGGCCGGAGAAAATACCGCAGCATGCTGCGCTTTTTGCTCCGGCCAAAAATCCGGAACACTTGCCGCAAGGCCGGATCCGGAATTAATGCCCATTGGAAGGCATTGATCCGGATCCGGCCTTAAGCTAAACGTCGTTTCGGCGCATTGCCGGAGCCGACATTTAGCTTTTTCAGAGTGGTTACCATGGCTGCCGGGACGCTAAAGTCCTGACAGCCATGGTAAGTGTAGCGGGGAGCGGGGGAGCAGTGTACTTACCGTCCGTGCGGCTCCCCGGGCGCTTCAGAGTGACGTCAGGGCGCCCCAAGAGCATGGATCACGTGATCGCATGGATCACGTCATCCATGCGCATGGGGCGCTCTGACGTCATTCTGGAGCGCCCCGGGAGCCGCACGGACTGTAAGTATACCACTCCCCCGCTCCCCGCTCCTACTATGGCAACCAGGACTTTAATAGCGTCCTGGGTGCCATAGTAACACTGAAAGCATTTGGAAGACGGTTCCGTCTTCAAATGCTTTCAGTACACTTGCGTTTTTCCGGATCCGGCAGGCACCTCCGGCAACGGAAGTGCATGCCGGATCCCAACAACGCAAGTGTGAAAGAGGCCTTAAGACCCTATACGCCCAATCTATATTTACGTATTGATCCACAGTGGAGTGATCTTTAGGTTTTTTTTCTCATATTTTCACCTTTGCAGATCAACCTTGGTACTTGAAGAATGCTGTTGTGGACTCTGTTCTGTATTTTATTGCATCCTGTGGAATGAGTATAGTATTTTTATACAGAAGACAATGAAGATAATGACATCACTCTTTAGAGTGGAAGGGAACCCTTAAAGGGGTTGTCTCACTTCAACAAATGGCATTTATCATGTAGAAAAAGTTATAACAAGGCACTTACTAATGTATTGTTATTATCCATATTGCTTCCTTTACTGGCTGGATTCATGTTTCTATTGCATTATACATTTCTCGTTTCCATGGTTACAGACCACCCTGCAATCCATCAGTGGTGGTCGTGCTTGCACAATATAGTAAAAAGCACCAGCCTATGTGTGCTCCCATGGTCCCGGCCACCAGAGAGGCTGACGCTTTTTCCTATAGTGAGCAAGCACGACCACCGCTGATGGATTGCAGGGTCGTCTGTAACCATGGAAACGAACAATGTATAATGTGATGGAAAAATTAATCCAGACAGCAAAGGAAGCAATATGGATAAAAACAATACATTAGTAAGTGGCTTGTATTAACTTTCTCTACATGATAAGTGGCACTTACTAAAGTGAGACAATCCCTTTAAGATCTTTAGTTGTAAACCCTAAGCAAATAAGGTTTTAGAAGGTAGAAGACTGATTCTTCCTCTGACAGTTTTCAGTTTTTGAGGGGCTCACTACTAATTCAGTAGCAATAAAAGGGTTGTCCGACACTATTTAAAATGAAAAGGTTTTTCCTGGCTCCTGATATTGGTGAGCTTTCCTCAGGCTAGATCATTAACCCTTTTAATAGTATTGGCGTTTTGGGACATGGGAATACTTATGATTTTTATGAAATTTATTTATTTATTGTTCATTTGTTTTTATTTTTATTATGGGGAAAGTGATTAAAATTTTATATAGCTTTTTTTCTATATTTTTAAGAACTTTTACGTCTTTTTTAGCTTCTTAAAGGGGTTTTCCCATCTCAGACAATGGGGGCATATCGCTAGGACCGTTGGGACACGCACCTACAATGAGAACGGAGCAGGAAAATGAACGGAGGGCGCACTGCGCATGCGCAGCCGCCCTCCATTCATTTCTATGGGGCCGCCGAAAATAGCTGAGCGCTGGCTCGGCTATTGCCGTCTGCCCCATAGAAATTAATGGGAGCATAGGCCGCGCATGCGCGGTGCGCTCCCATTCACTTCTATGGGAGCAGCGCTTGGTGGTGGACAAACCCCGGGAAATCTCGTTGTAGGTGCGGGTCCCAGCGGTGGGACCAGTACCTATCAGACAATGGGGACATATCCTAGCGATATGCCCCCATTGTCTGAGATTGGAATACCCCTTTAAAGTCCCCTTAGCGGACTTGAATATGCAATCTTCAGATCACTTTTCACCTACACTGCAATGAATTACCATGGCAGTGTATGGGATATTCGCTATGTTCTTAAGGAGCCCTGCCGCCAGGCTTCCATAGGAACCACGGAAAAATCGAACGTCTTCCCTGATCTCCACGCAGGAAAGCTGTTCGGTCCCTGGGAGCGCAGCGCTCCAGGGGAGAGCCACTTTAGATGCTGTGGTGACAATTGACCATGGCATCTGAAGGGCTACATTTCTGTGATCGGCATTATCTCTGACCACAGACATTAGCCCTGGGTCTCTGCTGTGTGAAAGAAACCTAGTGGATATCTCACTTTCTATGCCCCAGAGTGGGTGCCAACTTTAAAGACCTGACTCGCTCCGGTGCCGCTTGGGAAGGGAATAATATCCTATCAGTTAGGGCCTGACACCCCACACAGCCACTGATCAGCTGTTCCCTGCAGCCTCTGGCTCTGGAACTATCACTTACAATGGAACAGGAAGGACTGTTCCGTTCAAAGTGTAGTGACCGTCCTGTGTTACTGTAGTGCAGCTCCCATTCGCTTCAACAGCCAGGTTGCAGAACCGCCACTACACGGTAAACGGAGCTGTCTGTTCCATTCAAAGAGCTAGTTCTGGTGCTGGAGGCTGCAGGAAACAGCTGATCAAAAGATCCTCACCGATCAGACATTAATGACCTACCCTGAGGTTAGATCATCAATATTAGGAGTCCGAAAAAACCCCTTTAACTGTGCAGCAGCCAGGGACGTAACACACAAAAAACAACTTCTACTCCCCTACTAAAGGTCCCTCTATTCCAACACTGCAAGTGTGGTCCCTGGGGATTCCGGTCCTTGTCGGACCAGATGTGATTTTTTTCCTTTGGTTATGACCACCCTGCAATCCAGCAGTAGTGGCTGTGCTTGCACTTGCAGGAAAAAATGTCGGCCTTTCTTGTGGCCAGGACCATGGGAGCACGCATAGGCACGCATACGCAGCAGCTCTTGTCCCGGCCACCTCATATCAGCGCTGGAGCGGTGGGTGTATCCCCTGGAAATGGGCAGTGTATAATTTGAAGGAAAAATGAATGAAGCCAGCAAAGGAATCAATATGGACAATCACAATACATTAGTAAGTGCCTTGTATTGACCTTCCCTATATGATAAATGCCATTTGCTAAAGTGAGACAACCCCTTTAATCTTAGTGTTATATGCAAATCCAGTGGTAAAACAATATCATTCTATCCACCACATGATCTACTAACAATCTGCTAACAACAAAGTTATCACATTTTTCTCTACAGCAGCCAAAAATTTATCCTGACCATTACATCCAGCAGCAGATCCTGTCCTGTTAGATGTTTTATCATCAAAGATCTATCCATAAAAAATGATGATGCAATGAGAAAAGAGGATCCCAGTCTATCTCTTGTGTCTTTAAAGTCAATCCAGCCCCGACTAAGGATTTTACTGCCCAAAACTCATTCGCAGAGAGAATTTATGACAGATTCATGTTTGGAGATTTAAGGATTTGGGGCCAGATTTATCATTACACTTACAGCTCACTCCACTTTTACATACAGTACAGACCAAAAGTTTGGACACACCTTCTCATTCAAAGAGTTTTCTTTATTTTCATGACTATGACTGAAAATTGTAGATTCACACTGAAGGCATCAAAACTATGAATTAACACATGTGGAATTATATACATAAAAAACAAGTGTGAAACACCTGAAAATATGTCATATTCTAGGTTCTTCAAAGTAGCCACCTTTTGCTTTGATTACTGCTTTGCACACTCTTGGCATTCTCTTGATGAGCTTCAAGAGGTAGTCCCCTGAAATGGTTTTCACTTCACAGGTGTGCCTTGTCAGGTTTAATAAGTGGGATTTCTTGCCTTATAAATGGGGTTGGGACCATCAGTGGCGTTGAGGAGAAGTCAGGAGGATACACAGCTGATAGTCCTACTGAATAGACTGTTAGAATTGGTATTATGGCAAGAAAAAAGCAGCTAAGTAAAGAAAAACGAGTGGCCATCATTACTTTAAGAAATGAAGGTCAGTCAGCTGAAAAATTGGGAAAACTTTGAAAGTAAGGGCTATTTGCCCATGAAGGAGAGTGATGGGGTGCTGCGCCAGATGACCTGACCTCCACAGTCACCGGACCTGAACCCAATCGAGATGGTTTTGGGGTGAGCTGGACCGCAGAGTGAAGGCAAAAGGGCCAACAAGTGCTAAGCATCTCTGGGAACTCCTTCAAGACTGTTGGAAGACCATTTCAGGGGACTACAGTACAGACCAAAAGTTTGGACACACCTTCTCATTCAAAGAGTTTTCTTTATTTTCATGACTATGAAAATTGTAGATTCACACTGAAGGCATCAAAACTATGAATTAACACATGTGGAATTATATACATAACAAACAAGTGTGAAACAACTGAAAATATGTCATATTCTAGGTTCTTCAAAGTAGCCACCTTTTGCTTTGATTACTGCTTTGCACACTCCTGGCATTCTCTTGATGAGCTTCAAGAGGTAGTCCCCTGAAATGGTTTTCACTTCACAGGTGTGCCCTGTCAGGTTTAATAAGTGGGATTTCTTGCCTTATAAATGGGGTTGGGACCATCAGTTGCGTTGAGGAGAAGTCAGGTGGATACACGAGTGGCCATCATTACTTAAGAAATGAAGGTCAGTTAGTCAGCCGAAAAATTGGGAAAACTTTGAAAGTAAGGGCTATTTGACCATGAAGGAGAGTGATGGGGTGCTGCGCCAGATGACCTGGCCTCCACAGTCACCGGACCTGAACCCAATCGAGATGGTTTGGGGCTAGCTGGACCGCAGAGTGAAGGCAAAAGGGCCATCAAGTGCTAAGCATCTCTGGGAACTCCTTCAAGACTGTTGGAAGACCATTTCAGGGGACTACCTCTTGAAGCTCATCAAGAGAATGCTAAGAGTGTGCAAAGCAGTAATCAAAGCAAAAGGTGGCTACTTTGAAGAACCTAGAATATGACATATTTTCAGTTGTTTCACACTTGTTTGTTATGTATATAATTCCACATGTGTTAATTCATAGTTTTGATGCCTTCATAGTCATGAAAATAAAGAAAACTCTTTGAATGAGGTGTGTCCAAACTTTTGGTCTGTACTGTACCTCTTGAAGCTCATCAAGAGAATGCCAAGAGTGTGCAAAGCAGTAATCAAAGCAAAAGGTGGCTACTTTGAAGAACCTAGAATATGACATATTTTCAGTTGTTTCACACTTGTTTGTTATGTATATAATTCCACATGTGTTAATTCATAGTTTTGATGCCTTCATAGTCATGAAAATAAAGAAAACTCTTTGAATGAGAAGGTGTGTCCAAACTTTTGGTCTGTACTGTATGTCCAAAGTCACTTTTGGCTAAGTCAGATTTATTAATGGTCCTTTAATACTGTGAGAAATGTGGTTTGACGGTAGCAGTTTATCCTTTAGTAAGCGGCTTTACAAAAGTCACATGTCTTTACGAAAAAGTTGCATATTTTATTAAAAAGTCGCAAAAGATAAGCATGGTCCTCACTGATGTGAAATTGCACAAACAGTTTTTTGCAACTTTTTAAATTGTCGCAATAGTAAATCTGTCTAGAGATTAATTTACATAAGAAAACACGCCCACTTTCAGAACACTGACGAGCATAGCGCAGAGACAATAAAAGTCGCAAATTTTTGTGCAGTTTTAGCGATTGAGCAAAAATTGGCGACTTTTTCACTCCATTATTTTGACTTGAGCTAATGATAAATCTGGCCCTTGGTCTTTATGAGGCCGATGAGAGCTGACTTTGCTCCATTCTGTTTACGAGCTTGCCAGAGGGCTTCAGCCTTCTATTTTATGGACACTGTTTAAAGAGGACCAGTCAGCGCTCTTAACATGTCTATTTTAGTAAATACTTGTATACACTGTGGATGGAGCTGTGTAGTTCAGTTCCTGTTTCCCGCACCAGAGCTACTGTAAAACAGCTGATTGGCAGAGAATGGGCTATCAGTATAGAAGTCCTGGCACACCTCTTTAATGCAAAGTATGCATTTATGTCTATGCCACTTTTAGTTCTCCATTTGGATCTCTGGGCATTGGACTCTTCGGTTTTACAATTGAGATTTGGGCGCACATTGGACCAGAGAGATTTTCAGGTTATCCTTGTCAGAAAAGGTCATATGGACAAGCAGGGGCTGATTGGCCATAGACCTTACAGGGAAATCTCCCAGTGGGCTGATGCCCAGGGGGCCGCCGGAGCCCTCCTCACGGCCGGCCAGTGGAAGGTTTACGCCCTTGTGGACAAGACTATATAATGGATCTGTGACAGGCTCGGACTGGCCCACAGGGGTACAGGTGAATCCCCCGGTGGGCCCCTGAGCTAGGTGGGCCCCTAGTCTCCCACCCTACGCACAAGTGGCACATAACACCGTAGACTTCCTGCACTACATACATATATTCAGGGGCGGACTGACAACTCATGGAGCCCCTGGGCAATAAGAGATTATGGGGCCCCTGTGTCCCCACCCACCCTCAAGCCACACCCACACACAGCCCCACCCACATCGCACCGTGCCGGCTCCAGGCTCATGTGGGCCCTTGGGCGATAAAGTCTCAGTGGGTCCCCCTATACAGTGATAACTCTCTGAGTACAGAAAAAATAGTAGATGTCCCCTGCAGTCCTATGTAACACCACAGATAACACAGTGATGGCTATCTGAGTACAGAAAATGTAGTAGTGTTACCTTACCTGCAGTCCTATGTAAAACTACAGATAACACTAGTGCTGATAATGTGGTAGTGTTACCTACGTCCTTAGTGTGCCTCCCTATTAGTGTTGAGCGAACTTGTGCATTAAAGGGAACCTGTCACAGGGATTTTGTGTATAGAGCTGAGGACATGGGTTGCTAGATGGCCGCTAGCACATCCGCAATACCCAGTCCCCATAGCTCTGTGTGCTTTTATTGTGTAAAAATCCAGATTTGATACATATGCAAATTAACCTGAGATGAGTCCTGTACGTGAGATGAGTCAGGGACAGGACTCCTCTCAGGTTAATTTGCATATGTATCAAATCGTTTTTTTTACACAATAAAAGCACACAGAGCTATGGGGACTGGATATTGCGGATGTGCTAGCGGCCATCTAGCAGCCCATGTCCTCAGCTCTATACCCAAAATCCCGGTGACAGGTTCCCTTTAAGTTCGGCTTCAGGTTATCGAAGTATCCCGTTATGCATTCTAAATTCTGTTATGGTCCGTGGTAGCGGAATCCATAACGGGATACTTCGATAACCCGAACCCGAACTTTAGACGCCGAACTTAAAACACAAGTTCGCTCAACACTACTCCCTATGTCTCTCCCACGGACTCCATGCTGGCGGCGCTGCCTCCTCCTTTTCTTCTTGCCCCGCACGGAATGTCTTGTTGCAGCTGCGTCAAGACACAGGAACACTGTGGGCCTGGTCATGGTGATGGTGACACACAGGGAGACACACACACAGGGAGACACACACGCAAGGAGAGACACACACGCACGCACGCACACACAGGGACAGACTCTCACAGACTACGGCCCCAATAGCTTGTTTGTAGACAGATCCCAGAAATCACAGAGAACATCTGGCTGAAAGAAAGAACCGAGCAGCTTCAGGTGGATCTCACCCTGGAAAAGCTTATGTTAGATGGAGACAGTCAGCAGGTTGTATGCAGGGCTCTCTGTGTGCTGACACACTGTAACACAGGTGCTGTATTGGAGGCACCAAGGTACAGAAGGGCTGGGACCACCACTAGGATGAGGTAAGGGGCAGGAGGACACACACAGGAGCAGGACTAGCCTCAGGGTCATGTGGCCCCTTATATAAGTCCATTACACAGTATAGAAATAATACTCCCAGGAGGTGTGTGCTCAGAGAACCCCCTTTAACCGCCTCCTGGTGTTAATAAGGAATAGAAGGTAATTCAAGAGCAGAGAGCTGGTAGTGAAGGTGTTAATGACAGAAAATGGCGGAGACTACACACATACCTCCACCTGCATTTCTGTACACGGCATGTATGGGCGAGGCAGACTGGAGTTGTTAGAAAGAGGCCCCGCCCATTAGACCACCAGTCTCCACCTCCTTGGGTGACATCACACCTACCAGCAGCGACTCTATTCTAGTCACTATCCAACCAGTACAGCAGCACATGATGATGTGATCCGCTTGACTTCGCCCATACAGCATCACAGGGTCGCGACGTCATCACAGGTCCTTTACCTCCTCCAGTTGCACAGCATGTGAGCCTGACTCCTCCCACACAGGACCACATGATCTTGACATCATCACAGGTCCTTTACCTCCTCCCGCTGAACAGCCTGGAGACTGACTCCGCCCACGCAGGATCACGTGGTCGTGACATCATGAAAGGTCTTTTAGCCTCCTCCAACTAGAAAAAGCCTCTAATGTATGGGCTCCTGGGAGGTATAGGTCACGTGACGAGGGAACGCAAAATAGGCGGTGAAAAATAGCTCTTTAGCACAGCTGCGGCGGGCCCCTATCCTGGCCGGGCCCTCGGACCACGTCCGAAGTGCCCGACCGGTCAGTCCGCCCCTGCATATATTCAATGTACAGCACCTCAACCATTATAGACACGATCAGAGCTGAGATGACTTCTAGGTATAAAGGAAAGCTACCAGAGTGTTCTTCTCCCCAGGAACTACCTTGTCAAAGTTGCTCCAGGGACCCCATATTCAATCATCTGGTAGCATCTTGCTGCTGTGTGAGCAGGTAATATTTGAATATATCCGTACGGTGGGGTCCCAAAATAAATTTTACTGGTGAGCCCCAGGCACCCCAGTCCGACACTGATCTGTGATGTAGTATCTATACACAGATTTATATGAAATCCATGAAAATTTGGCATTTTCTATCACATACCACTATGCACTTCCTTATACATGCTTCTGCCTTGTGCATAAAGAAATCTTACTGTAACTGCCTTTTTATGAAGAGCAAGCAAAAAGTTCCAGAGAAGGCCATACTCACTGGTTTCTTACTCTTTGGCTTTATATTCCTAACAAGCAATCAATTCTTGTCCTTTCATTTTAAAGAGATTGTACAGGATTAAAAATATCACTTCTTATTCCAAAAACAGCGCCACACGGCGCCCAGGTTGTCTGCAGTAAGCCACACGGCGCCCAGGTTGTCTTACGTAAGCAAGTGCAGATGCGGTGCGATTTTCACGCACGGTTGCTAGGTGACAATCGGGATGGAGACCCGATCATTATTATTTTCGGTTATAACATGGTTATAAGGGAAAATAATAGCATTCTGAATACAGAATGCATAGTACAATAGGGCTGGAGGGGGTTAAAAAAAATATAAAAAAATAATTTAACTCACCTTAATCCACTTGTTCGCACAGCCGGCATCTCTTCTGTCTTGTTCTGTGAAGAATAGGACCTTTGATGACGTCACTACGTTCATCACATGCAGGGGCGGATTAAGTGCATGATAGGCCCGGGGCTGTCTACCCAACTTGGGCCCCTCCTTCTATTTTAGTTTATTTATTTTTTGTATGAAGAGGCTGCGGTGCTTCATGAGCGCCACAGTCTCTTCCTAGGCCATATGACATCTTCAGACAAAAAAAAATACCCCAAATTGGGTCCTAAACTGAAAAATTTGGTCGCCAAATTTAAAATACATATAATTATAATAAAAAAGACATGGAGGAGAATACAGCACCACATACCTCTTACATCCAGTGACATCTCCTGTCATGTAGACCTTCTCTTTCCACTTCTCCATTTGACCCAGACCACCATGGCAAATTCTTTCAGCAGCATCTCGTCTCTACAGTTTGTAACACAGACACGTTAGATCTCAAAATTTTTCCATCAACCTCCTCATCCTGGTGTCCCCACAGTGTCATCCTGCTGCCACCCCCAATACTGTGCCTGTTTTGCTCCCCAATGTCCAAGGTACTATACTGCTGAAAAAATAGTGACCCTAATAGACATAATTAGAGTCATTTATCAAACTGGTGTAAAGTAGAACTGGATTTCCAAAAGAGCTGTCAAATATGAAAGGTGAGATCTGATTGGCTGCTATGGGCAACTAAGCCAGTTCTGCTTTACACCAGTTTGATAAATTACCCCAAATGTCCCTACAGTGTCCATAGCAGCTATAATGTCCTCTAGAGACCCCCAGTAATAATAACACCCTATATTGTGCTCCAGGCAATAATCCCTGTATAGTGTCCCCAAAAATAATAGAATTGCCCCTACAGTGCCTCCCCAATAGCAACACCCCCATATTGTAATTTCCTTCACACTGCCCCATAAAGAAACCCCCCATAGTAATTTGCCCCCACACAGTAATTTCCCCAAAACTGCCCCCATATAGTAGTTTGCCCCCACACAGTAATTTCCACCACACTGCCCCCACATAGTAATTTCCACCACACTGCCCCCACATAGTAATTTCCACCACACTGCCCCCACATAGTAATTTCCACCACACTGCCCCCACATAGTAATTTCCACCACACTGCCCCCACATAGTAATTTTCACCACACTGCCCCCACATAGTAATTTCCACCACACTGCCCCCACATAGTAATTTCCACCACACTGCCCCCACATAGTAATTTCCACCACACTGCCCCCATATAGTAATTTGCCCCCACATAGCAATTTCCCCACACTGTCCCCACACAATAGTTCTCCCCACACTGCCCCCACACAATAGTTTCCCCCACATACTAATTTGCCCCCACATAGTAATCTGTCCCCACATAGCAATTTCCCCACACTGTCCCCACATAGCAATTTCCCCACACTGTCCCCACATAGAAATTACCCCACACTGTCCCCCCATAGAAATTACCCCACATAGTAATTTGCCCCCACACTGCCCCATATAGTAATTTGCCCCCACACTGCCCCATATAGTTATTTGCCCCCACATAGTAGTCCCTCCCATAATAATTTGCCCCCACACTACCCCATATAGTAATTTGTCCCCACATAGTATTCTCTCCCATAATAATTTGGCCCCACAGCCCCCACATTCTCCCCCTCCCATGTACTCGATGTCTCTTAATATATCCTACTGTTTGTCCCCCACGCCCCACATGTCCCCCAAAGTAGGCACATGAAATAAAATGAAAAAAAATGAAAAGCTAAATACTCACCTAGGGTATGCCCAGGGCCAGGCTCGCGAGATGAGGCAGTGCTGCGTCCCGGCACAGGCGGGCGATGAAGTCATCACGCACGCCTGCGCCGGGATTTCACTACCGCATAGGCCTCAGGCCTATGTGCGGCCTGAAGCCTATCTCGGTGATCGGCGACGGGACAGGGAGCTATGCGCTCCCGTGCCCCGCCGCAGTATGTGGGCGTTCGGGTCGGCGTTGGGCCCCCCAGCGGTGCTGGGCCCGGGGCTGCCGACCCGAACGCCCCTATTGTAATCCGCCACTGATCACATGGTCCGTCACATGATCCATCACCATGGTGATAGATCATGTGACGGACCATGTGATGAGCGTAGTGACGTCATCAACGGTCCTTTTCCTCACAGATGAAGACAGAAGAGATGCCGGCTGTGCGAACAAGTGGATTAAGGTGAGTTAAATTATTTTTCATTTTTTTTAACCCCTCCAGCCCTATTTTACTATGCATTCTGTATTCAGAATGCTATTATTTTCCCTTATAACCATGTTTGGGTACCACATTCAGTTTTTTATCACGCGCGTGCAAAACACATTGCACCCGCGCGATAAAAACTGAACAACGGAACGCAATCGCAGTCAAAACTGACTGCAATTGGGTACCTACTCCCGCGGGTTTGCCGCAACGCACCCGCAACACATCCGGACCTAATCCGGACACAATCGTGTGAAAGGGGCCTAACCCCTTCCTATTTTACACTTCAGACACTTGATGGCAGCGTCTGCGATCAGCGATAATGCCAATCTCAGACTGTTAACACCTCAATTGTGACCAAGGCATCTGAACGGTCAGTTACCAAGACCACTGCGCTCCTGGTGACTGAATTTTTCCCTGTGACAAGATCTTGGGAGCTGTTCAGCTGCAATAGCAGCCTTAGGCCTGAAGGCTCAGAAGCCCATAGCTAAGTTCCCATCAAGCCCTGTCATTCCTCATATGAAGTAATTCTCCCATTGGCTGCAATTGTAAATTATTGCAGTCTATGATCAGATGATGAGAGTGAACAGTGTAATTGAAATACAAATGGCCAATTTGCCATTTTATGGTTGTTCTATCTCCTAAGACAATTGAATAAAAAGTGATCAAAACGTCATACATACATACATACATACATACATACAAAATGATATCAATGAAAAATACAGATTGCCCATAAAAAATGAGAAAAGTATTAGAACACGAGAAAAACTACAAAAATATGGTTTCGCTTTAATCATACTGACCCACAGAATGAAGTTATCACATAATTTTTACTGCATATGGAACATAAAAACAAAACCTATAAAAGTATGGCGGAAATGCAGATTTTTCCAATTCCACCCCATTTCGAATTTTTTTCCATCTTACCACCACATTAATAATAATGCTGTCAGTACAAAGTACAACTTGTCCTGCAAAAAACAAGCCCTCAATTGGCTAGGCAAATGGAAAAATAAAAAAGTTATGGCTCCTGGCAACAATGAGTAAAGAATGAAAGCCAAAAAAATGGAATGGGGTTAGAGAAGACTAAAGGAAGAAACAGTAAGCACTTGCCTATCCCCTGCTGCTGCTGTTCGGCTGCTGCTCCTGCTCCTCTTCACTTGCTGTTCTTACGGTTTACCACATCTGAAATGACTTGGACTGCTTCTCAGGTAACCACTAGCCTCAGCAGAGACATACCTAGACCAGTAAGCGTGTCCAAGCTTTTAGGTGGAAGCAGGTCCAAAGCAGCTAGTTAACAGCAGAGCCAGAAGTTCAGTAAAGAGAGTAGTTATTGCTTGTTATTTTAGCCTCCTCTGACCCCATTTTTATTTAAAATTATGCCACTGGAATGCCCCTGTGGTCCTTAAACACTTTGTGTACACAAGCTATTTTATTTTTATTTTTTACCTTCCCACCTTCCAAGGAGTCATGACTTACTTTTCAATTCATGTAGCCATATGAGGGCTTGTCTTTGCAGGAATAGTCATATTTTTAATGGTACTATTTCATTCACCATATCTTGAAAACAGAAAAAAAAAAATCTTTGTGGGGTTTGAGTTTTTTTTTTTTTTTTTTTAAATGTTCACTGTTCTGCAGGTCAGTATGATTACCAAATTTATATAGTTTTAATTATGTTTTACTCCCTTTACACCTTAAGGGTCCATTCACACGTCCGTTTTTTCTTTCCTGATCTGTTCCGTTTTTTCAGGAACAGATCTGGACCAGATCTGGACCCATTCATTTTCAATGGGTCCTGGAAAAAATCAGACATTGAGCTGTCCGTTTTTTTCCAGGACCCATTGAAAATGAATGGGTCCAGATCTGGTCCAGATCTGTTCCTGAAAAAACGGAACAGATCAGGAAAGAAAAAACGGACGTGTAAATAGACCCTAAAACATTCTTTGGATTGTCATATTCTAATACCCATAAAAATTTTTATTTCTGTCTACTGCACTGCATAAGGGCTTGTTTTTGTTGTGGTGAGGCATAGTTAATTTTTTTGGGGGGATCGAGGTGACCAAAAAACTGAAAATCAACCATTTTTATTTATTTACTTATTTTACAATGTTCACTGATCAGGATAAATATTCTTAGATTTTTTATAGTTTGGAAATTTTTGGATGCTGTTATTCCTTTATGGGGGGGTTTTATGTAAAGTTTGGAAAGGGGTCAATTGAATTTATATTAGAATTTTTTTTTAATATATACAATTTTTAAAGGCTAGTTTCATACAGGTGGCAGAGCAATCTGGCATGCTTTTCCAGCAGGGGAATAGCCTGCCGGAGTTCTCCAGATCTGGCCTAGCTGAATACTGCCATTCACCGAACAGACAAAAACTCTTGCACACAACAATATTTGTCTGCTGGATCCCATTATAGTCTATGCCAGATCCAGAGACCTCTGGTAGGCTGTTCTCTGCCGGGACAGCCTGATGGATTGCGCTGCCGCCTATGAAAGAATCCAAAATGCAATTTATAGTCCCATTTTCTGTTCTTCTGATTGCATGTACCACACACTACAATAGAATACTTTATGTTCAAATGTAAAGTACCTGGTTCACCAGCAGGTGGCAGCAAACATGGCAGAGCTACAAGTACATAGAATGGAGCTTTACATTCCATTCTAACTCTCCCTCTAATTAGGGGAGGGGACTAGTTAGTTAGAAGGTAGTCTAGCTTAACCCCTGCTAGGGGAAGGAAGCAAGAGCTGGGCACGTCTCTGCTGGACATGCCCAGACCAGGCAAAGCCAAGCCAGTCAGAGCACCTTCCGCTCTGCTGGAGGTCGATGCCACAGCTTAGAGCCTCAGGAGCCAGGAGGAGAATTCCCATGCATAATAAAGAGACAGACTACAAAGAGAGAAGTTGCAGCATAAAGAAGAAGCCAAGTTATACAGCCAGCCTGTCAGCACAGAAGATCCAGAGAGCAACAAATGTAGCAGAGACGAGTTTGCCTGCCAGAGTTTTAATGCCTAAGCCTGCTGGGACCAAGAAAAAGTTAAAAGATTGTGTCTGATAAAAGTTTATCAAAGTAAAGCTGCTATTCAACTTCATCACAAGGTCTGGACTCAATTATTTCTTCAAATTCCTCAACTATTCCCCCCTATTTGTCTGCTTCAGAGCCAACGCCTGGGGTCCAACTGTAGGAGCACCCTATACCACTCGGCCATTCCTACACCTGGGTAGTCTGTCCCTCTAATAGGGCCCCCGGGGGCGGCCCGCTGCAACTGGTGTCACGAACACCAGGGACCCTGCCTCCATGGCACCTTAAACCCACACCACCAAGGGCACCTCAACCACCATCTGGCGAGAGTCCCTGGACAACATAGTGTGCCTAGAAGGAACTGGTGCTGTCCTTCCATTCACTGCACGCTGACCCAGGGAGCGCTACTAACCGTAAGTCAAACTGCTACTACCTCCATCGGCCCACCATAACTGACACATATTGCCCCTGCGGCCCAGTCGCTGCATGTACACTGAAACCTTATTTTGCATAAATAATAAATGCCACAACCGATTTTCACAAGATAAGTATCATTTTAATCATCAGGGTCATCCCTACCAGGCATTAGGCTCAGTTGAACAGGGTTGATCCTGCTGACAGGCACTCTTTAATGACATTTCAGGACACCTCACTTGATTCCTGAAGTTTAACTGTTTCTGATGTGATACACAGTGCACATCGGAATAGTGAGCTCTGCACTAGCTATACATAGTATGAAATCATTTAACATTAAGGGTATGGTCACACTTTCAGGTTTTCAAAAACAGGTGTAAATTTTAAAAAAATAGAAGTAGTGATCTCTGCTTCCAACCCTGCATCAGAAAACTTGACCTTGTGGCCATACCCTTATTGGCTGTGATAATGACTCCAAATGAAACTCTTTTTGATACAGGAATGCACATATTAGATTACATAGCAGTACATGTTATCTTCATCAGCAGTAATAAATCAGAACAATGGATTTCATTAACGTTCTATCTTGCTTGTACAGTTTATAATCAAATGTAAAACTGGATCCTTACTGAATTTAGAACTTCAAACACCGCTCTGAACTAAATCCACCATCACACCAGATTCCTGTAAAGTTGAAGTGGCCAATATCAGTGTCGGGGAAAGTGTACTCATTGATGTCGTCACTCAGATTATCGGATTTTCCAGACCACTGCATGCTTTTAAGAATGCCCAGGTTAACGCGGGGCATTTCAGCACATATACAGCTTGTGTCCCTTCTCTAAGAAAGACAAGAACATTGGTTAATTCCTTCCAGGAAACCTTCTATTAGCTTTTGGATTATTTGATGTGGGATACTAGATTAGCGCAAATAGTGCAACATAAAACCAGAGTTATATTGTCACCAATAATAAAGAAAGTTCAGGCGGCACTACACCCCTATAGGTCGCTGGTCACAAGATTCAAGTATAGTCCTCTGTGTATACCGGGTAATATACTGTGCAAAATGACGGTGGTGCCTGCTTAGCCAAGTAACAATAATCGCATCCACATGTGAAGAAATAAGAAATTCAGCGGGACTCACCACTTGCAGGATATCATCATTCGATTCTTTATTGCAGTTTACAATTCGTGCATAAGAGCATCAGGGCTGGGGCGGACAAACCATTCACTTAGAACAAACAACCGCCTAAGCGGTATACGGCAGCGACGGCCGTTTCACACGATTGTGCTTCTTCCGGCTACCCGCTTAGGCGGTTGTTTGTTCTAAGTGAATGGTTTGTCCGCCCCAGCCCTGATGCTCTTATGCACGAATTGTAAACTGCAATAAAGAATCGAATGATGATATCCTGCAAGTGGTGAGTGCCGCTGATTTTCTTATTTCTTCACAGAGTTATATTGTGGCATGTGATATATGCTTCCTGGACTAAAACACTATCAAAGGGGTTATCTCAGCAAGTGGCATTTATCATGTGGAGAAAGTTAATTCAAGGCACTTACTAATGTACTGTGATTGTCCATATTGCTTCCTTTGCTGGCTTGACTAATTGTTTCATCGCATTACACACTGCTCATTTCTATGGTTACGACCACCCTGCAATCCAGCAGAAGTGGTCATCCAGCAGAAGTGGTCTGTGGTAATGTGGGGCTGTGGTAATGGAGACTGCATACAAGAGCTGCTGCTCATGAGCCACATCCCCACCTTCTCTCCATACTTCATGTCTCCTCATGAACTCCATTCCTACAGAGATTCAGCTGAAGATCTTACCATCTGTATTCAGGATCATAACCCCTGACAAGCAGGGCAGAGAGGAAGACGAGGCAGCTCTTTACCTTAGTGTTGTGAAGTAATATTGTGTGTGATAAGGACAGGTTTTATGTTTACTAATAGGCTGGCAGACATTTTATTTCTCTTGATCATTGCTTCTCAGACAAAACAAGCCATTATAACTAGAGTTGAGCGGACACCTGGATATTCGGGTTCGGCAGGTTCGGCCGAACATGAAAAAAAAGTTCGGGACCCAAACTTGACCCGAACTTGACCCCGAACCCGAACCCCATTGAAGTCAATGGGGACCCGAACTTTTGGGCACTAAAATGGCTCTAAAATAGTCCTGGAAAGGGCTGGGGGCTGCAAAAGGCATCAAAATGTGCTTAAGAGCATGACAACTGTTCTGCAAACAATCCTGTGGATAAGGAAATGACTTAAAATAACATAAAATACAGAAAAATTTAAAATAACAATCTGGATCTAGGAGTAGGAGGTTGAGGAGGCGGTGGATGGGTGGATATGGCGGTGTAGGTTGACGTGGCGGTGTAGGTGGAAGCGGCGGTGAAGGAGGAATAGGTAGCCAACACTGATTTGTGTTATTTTTTATTTTTAAATTGGGGTATCCCCCAAAATATTGGGACATATAACAAAATAAAACAAAGAATAAGTGCACTTGAGTACAAGAATGGATGGTTGAGGCTGGTATAAATGTCTATTCTGCCCAAGGTACGGACAAGTCCTGTGGGATCCATGCCTGGTTCATTTTAATAAACGAAAGCTTGTCCACATTGGCTGCGGCCTGTGATAATGCTCTCTGCCGTGCTAAACACACGTTCACACTATACACTGGCTGCAGGGCAGGTCAGCACCTCCAAGGCTGACAAAGCTTTTCCACATTTTGGCCATGCTAACCCTGCCTTCTCAGGTGCTGGTGGTGCCCCAGCTGCGTTGGCGACCTTTTCCTCCTCCTCTGCTTTCGCCTTGTGCTTCCACTGTGCCCCCGCTGTCAGGTGGAAATGCTATCATCAGCGTGCGCTTGTAGTCGCGCATCTTCCGATCAGTAACCAATGTTTTCACTAAATTTAGTTCCCTGTCAGCAATGCAGAGCAGGGGTTCATTCACGGCAAAAGGGGGTTCATGTCACCCAGCAATACAACAGAGGATTTTGAGAGATTTAGGCCCCAGTCACCCAGGCACAGCAGGGGTTCATTCACAGCAAAAGGGGGATCATTTCACCCAGCAATAGAACAAGATTTTGAGAGATTTAGGCCCCTGTCACCCAGGCACAGCAGGGGTTCATTCACGACAAAAGGGGATTCATGTCACCCA
Organism: Bufo bufo; assembly: GCF_905171765.1. Classification (NCBI taxonomy): domain Eukaryota; kingdom Metazoa; phylum Chordata; class Amphibia; order Anura; family Bufonidae; genus Bufo; species Bufo bufo. The sequence continues at coordinate 209,692,275 of NC_053393.1, forward strand.
GCAATAGAACAGAGGATTTTGAGAGAATTAGGCCCCTGTCACCCAGGCACAGCAGGGGTTCATTCACGGCAAAAGGGGGCTCATGTCACCCAGCAATAGAACAGAGGATTTTGAGAGATTTAGGCCCCTGTCATCCAGGCACAGCAGGGGTTCATTCACGGCAAAAGGGGGTTCATGTCACCCAACAATAGAACAGAGGATTTTGAGAGATTTAGGCCCCTGTCAGCAATGCAGAGCAGGGGTTCATTCACGGCAAAAGGGGGTTCATGTCACCCAGCAATAGAACAGAGGATTTTGAGAGATTTAGGCGCCTGTCAGCAATGCAGAGCAGGGGTTCATTCACGGCAAAAGGGGGTTCATGTCACCCAGCAATACAACAGAGGATTTTGAGAGATTTAGGCCCCAGTCACCCAGGCACAGCAGGGGTTCATTCATGGCAAAAGGGGGATCATTTCACCCAGCAATAGAACAGAGGATTTTGAGAGATTTAGGCCCCTGTCACCCAGGCACAGAAGGGGTTCATTCACGACAAAAGGGGGTTCATGTTACCCAGCAATAGAACAGAGGATTTTGAGAGATTTAGGCCCCTGTCACCCAGGCACAGCAGGGGTTCATTCACAACAAAAGGGGGTTCATGTCACCCAGCAATAGAACAGAGGATTTTGAGATATTTAGGCCCCTGTCACCCAGGCACAGCAGGGGTTCATTCACGGCAAAAGGGGGTTCATGTCACCCAGCAATAGAACAGAGGATTTTGAGAGATTTAGGCCCATGTCACCCAGGCACAGCAGGGGTTCATTCAAGGCAAAAGGGGGTTCATGTCACCCAGCAATACAACAGAGGATTTTGAGAGATTTAGGCCCCAGTCACCCAGGCACAGAAGGGGTTCATTCACGGCAAAAGGGGGATCATTTCACCCAGCAATAGAACAGAGGATTTTGAGAGATTTAGGCCCATGTCACCCAGGCACAGCAGGGGTTCATTCAAGGCAAAAGGGGGTTCATGTCACCCAGCAATACAACAGAGGATTTTGAGAGATTTAGGCCCCTGTCACCCAGGCACAGCAGGGGTTCATTCATGGCAAAAGGGGGTTCATGTCACCCAGCAATAGAACAGAGGATTTTGAGAGATTTAGGCCCCTGTCAGCAATGCAGAGCAGGGGTTCATTCACGGCAAAAGGGGGTTCATGTCACCCAGCAATAGAACAGAGTATTTTGAGAGATTTAGGCCCCTGTCATCCAGGCACAGCAGGGGTTCATTCGCGGCAAAAGGGGGTTCATGTCACCCAACAATAGAACAGAGGATTTTGAGAGATTTAGGCCTGTGTCATCCAGGCACATCAGGGGTTCATTCGCGGCAAAAGGGGGTTCATGTCACCCGACAATAGAACAGAGGATTTTGAGAGATTTAGGCCCTTGTCACCCAGGCACAGAAGTGGTTCATTCACGGCAAAAGGGGGTTCATGTCACCCAGCAATAGAACAGAGGATTTTGAGAGATTTAGGCCCCTGTCACCCAGGCACAGCAGGGGTTCATTCACGGCAAAAGGGGGATCTTGTCACCCAGCAATAGAACAGAGGATTTTGAGAGATTTAGGCCCTTGTCACCCAGAAACAGCAGGGGTTTGTATACGCCAAAAATGGTAAAATGTCACCCCGACAATTGAAAATGAGAATTTTTTCAATTTAGGGGACTAAAATTGCCACTTTTTTAAAATTAAAATGGCTCAAAAATTGTCCTTGAAAAGGCTAGAGGGATGTAAAAGGCAGTAAAATGTGCTTAAGAGCATGGCAACTGCTCTGCAAACAAATGTGGATAGGGAATTAACTTAAAATGAAATAAAATAACTAAAAATTACAAATTATTAACCTGCAACTCAGAGAAGGAGGTGGATATGGAGTCGGAGGTTGAGGAGGCGGTGAATGTGATGTTGTAGGTGGAGGCAGCAATGGAGGAGGAACAGGTAGCCAACAATGTTTTTTTTAATTTTTTATTGGGGTAGGTAGCCCCCAAAATATTGGGACAAATAAAAATAAAATAAAACAAAGAATCATTGCACTTGACTTGAGTACAAGAATGTATGTTTGATGGTGGTATAAATGTCTATTCTGCACAAGGTACAGACAAGTCTTGTGGGATCCAAGCCTGGTTCATTTTAATGAACGTGAGCTTTTCCACGTTGGCTGTGGATAGGCGGCTGCGTCTGTCTGTAATGACGCCTCCTGCCGTGCTAAATACACGTTCAGAGAGTACACTGGCTGCAGGGCAGTCCAGCACCTACAAGGCGCAACAGGGCACACAGGTCTCGCATGGAGGCCCAGTCATTGGTGGTGAAGTGGTGCAGTTCCGCAGTGCGACTCACCCGTGTGTGCTGCAGCTGAAACTCCACTATGACCTGCTGCTGCTCGCACAGTCTCTCCAGCATGTGCAAGGTGGAGTACCGCCTGGTGGGCACATCGCATATGAGGCGGTGAGCGGGAAGGCCGAAGTTACGCTGTAGAGCAGACAGCCGAGCGGTGGCAGGATGAGAACGCCTGAAGCACGCACAGACGGCCCGCACTTTATGCAGCAGCTCAGACATGTCGTGGTAGTTGTGAATGAATTTCTGCACCACCAAATTCAGCACATGCGCCAGGCAAGGGATGTGCGTCAAACCGGCTAGTCCCAGAGCTGCAACGAGATTTCGCCCATTATCGCACACCACCAGGCCGGGCTTGAGGCTCACTGGCAGCAACCACTCGTCGGTCTGTTGTTCTATACCCCGCCACAACTCCTGCACGGTGTGGGGCCTGTCACCCAAACACATCAGTTTCAGAACAGCCGGCTGACGTTTACCCCTGGCTGTGCTGAAGTTGGTGGTGAAGGTCTGTCGCTGACTGGTGGTAGAAGAGGAGGAGGAAGCCGAGTAGGAAGAGGAGGCAAAGAATGATGCCCTGCGTCCTTGGCGGCGGAAGGACGTGCGCCAAACAGCTCTCCGCCTGGGGCCCAGCCGCCACTACATTTACCCAGTGTGCAGTTAGGGAGATATAGCCGTGCTCACTGGTCCATGTATCTGTGGTTAGGTGGACCTTGCAACAGATGGCGTTGCGCAGTGCACACTTGATTTTATCCGATACCTGGTTGTGCAGGGAGGGCACGGCTCTCCTGGAGAAGTAGTGGCGGCTGGGAATGACGTACTGTGGGACAGCAAGGGACATGAGCTGTTTGAAGCTGTCCGTCTCCACCAGCCTGAATGACAGCATTTCAAAAGCCAGCAGTTTAGAAATGCTGGCATTCAGGGCCAGGGATCGAGGGTGGCTAGGTGGGAATTTACGCTTTCTCTCTAAGGTTTGTGAGATGGAGAGCTGAATGCTTCCGTGTGACATGGTGGAGATGCTTGGTGACGGAGGTGGTGTTGTTGGTGGCACATCCTCTGTTTGCTGGGTGGCAGGTGCCAACGTTTCTCCAGAGGCGAAGGAAGAGGCCGAGGGAGCAGCAGAAGAGGTAGCAGGAGGGGCCTGAGGCCTTTTTGGGTTTTGAAGGTGCTTACTCCACTGCAGCCCGTGTTTCGCATGTAGATGCCTGGTCATGCAGGTTGTGCTAAGGTTCAGAACGTTAATGCCTCGCTTCAGGCTCTGATGGCACAGCGTGCAAACCACTCGGGTCTTGTCGTCAGCACATTGTGTGAAGAAGTGCCATGCCAGGGAACTCCTTGAAGCTGCCTTTTGTGTGCTCGGTCCCTGGTGACGGTGGCCAGTAGCAGGCAAACTGTTGTGGCAACGGCTGCTCTGCTTTTGCACCCTGCTCCCGCTTTTGCTACGCTGTTGACTCGGTCTCACCACTGCCTCTTCCTCCGAACTGTGAAAGTCAGTGGCACAACCTTCATTCCATGTGGGGTCTAGGACCTCATTGTCCCCTGCATCGTCTTCCACCCAGTCTTCCTCCCTGACCTCCTTTTTAGTCTGCACACTGCAGAAAGACGCAGCAGTTGGCACCTGTGTTTCGTCATCATCAGAGACGTGCTGAGGTGGTATTCCCATGTCCTCATCAGGAAACATAAGTGGTTGTGCGTCAGTGCATTCTATGTCTTCCACCCCTGGGGATGGGCTAGGTGGATGCCCTTGGGAAACCCTGCCAGCAGAGTCTTCAAACAGCATAAGAGACTGCTGCATGTCTTGAGGCTCAGACAGGTTCCCCGATATGCACGGGAGTGATGTGACTGATGGGCATGGGTTTCAGGCGCCACTCATGGGTGTAGGAACCCCCAAAAATCTGGGGGGGACAGCATTTTTGCTCACCGGGTATATTCTTATTCAGTAAACTGCGAGTTGTTTATATCGTTAATTTTTAAGTGTGTGTGTGAAAAATCTCACAACAAAAAAATATGCAAAAGGAAGAGTTCTTTGTTTATCAGGTCACAGAAATTAAACAAACGTTTGGCATATATTTCAGTTATTCCACTTAAAACTAGTGGTAATGATGCCTGACTGGTGATAAAGTGATCTCTTTTTGTTGACATGCTTCTGAGCTTGATGAGGATGTATTTGCTTTACTAGGCTTTGTAAAAAAAAAACTTGCGGATATCCATTCTGACTTTCTTCACTCAAACTGACTTTTAAGCATAAAGCTAAGGTTCCAGAAAATACAAAATTTAAAGAAGAATGATAATACTGAATGATAACAAAAGATTTAGATTCCTAACCTGGGGGCAGTGGCGTGCCTAGGGTATTTGGCACCCGGGTCGGGTACTTTCTCTGGCACCCCCCCGTAATTTACTTACAGTTCTGAATACTCAGGGGTGCTGGCTGCCTTGGCCAGGCAGAAGGAGTGTGGGAGACTGTGAGGCCTTTTTCTCAAAGCTGCTCCAGATCAGTGCTCTGGGCAGCTGGGCTCCAGGCTGGAAGTGGGCACAATAAGAAAAAAATATTTTTCATTACACCTCAGGTCAGACCACCAATCAGACCCCCAATGTTAATCAGACCTCAGCTAACAGCCCCAATAAGATCCCCAATGTTAATAAGACCTCAGATCATACCTCAGCTCAGACCCCAATATGAATGACCCCCAATCAGATCTCAGATAAGAGCCCCATGCCTCATAGCAGCCCCCAGTGCCTCTCCAGCAGCCCCCAGTGCCTCTCATCAGCCCCCCAGTGCCTCTCATCAGCCCCCCCAGTGCCTCTCATCAGCCAGTAATAACAGCCCCCCCAATCATGTGCCAGTAATAACAGCTCCCCCCAATCATGTGCCAGTAATAACAGCCCCCCCAATCATGTGCCAGTAATAACAGCCCCCCAATCATGTGCCAGTAATAACAGCCCCCCCAATCATGTGCCAGTAATAACAGCCCTCCCAATCATGTGCCAGTAATATCAGGGCCCCCACCCATTATGTGCCAGTAATAACAGGGCCCCCCCCAATCATGTGCCAGTAATAACAGCCCCCCCAATCATGTGCCAGTAATAACACCCCCCCAATCCTGTGCCAGTAATAACAGGGCCCCCCCCCCATTATGTGCCAGTAATAACAGGGGCCCCCCATTATGTGCCAGTAATAACAGCCCCCCCCCCCCATTATGTGCCAGTAATAACAGGGCCCCCCATTATGTAATCCCAGATGTGCAGTATATTAGAGGGTTTTTTCAGCCTAACCAAAAAGCTGTATTTCTGTCCTAAATGTGACAATCACTTATGCATGTCTTATCCCAGATGTGCAGTATATGAGAGCCTTTTTTACCCCAGTATGCCAAAGCCGTATTTATGGCCTAAATGTAACAGTCACTTATGCACATGTAATCCCAGATGTGCAGTATATTAGAGGCTTTTTTCACCCTAACCAAAAAGCTGTATTTCTGTCCTAAATGGGACAGTCACTTATGCACGTGTACTCCCAGATGTGCAGTATATTAGAGGGTTTTTTCACCCTAACCAAAAAGCTGTATTTCTGTACTAAATGTGACAATCACTTATGCATGTCTTATCCCAGATGTGCAGTATATTAGAGGCTTTTTTCACCCTAACCAAAAAGCTGTATTTCTGTCCTAAATGTGACAATCACTTATGCATGTCTTATCCCAGATGTGCAGTATATGAGAGCCTTTTTTACCCCAGTATGCCAAAGCCGTATTTATGGCCTAAATGTAACAGTCACTTATGCACATGTAATCCCAGATGTGCAGTATATTAGAGGCTTTTTTCACCCTAACCAAAAAGCTGTATTTCTGTCCTAAATGGGACAGTCACTTATGCACGTGTACTCCCAGATGTGCAGTATATTAGAGGGTTTTTTCACCCTAACCAAAAAGCTGTATTTCTGTACTAAATGTGACAGTCACTTATGCACGTGTAATCCCAGATGTGCAGTATATTAGAGGGTTTTTTACCCCAGTATGTCAAAGCTGTATTTATGGCCTAAATGTGACAGTCACTTATGCACATGTAATCCCAGATGTGCAGTATATTAGAGGCTTTTTTCACCCTAACCAAAAAGCTGTATTTCTGTCCTAAATGTGACAGTCACTTATGCACGTGTAATCCCAGATGTGCAGTATATTAGAGGGTTCTTTCACCCTAACCAAAAAGCTGTATTTCTGTCCTAAATATGACAGTCACTTATGCACGTGTAATCCCAGATGTGCAGTATATTAGAGGGTTTTTTACCCCAGTATGCCAAAGCCGTATTTATGGCCTAAATGTGACAGTCACTTATGCACGTGTAATCTTAGATGTGCAGTACATTAGAGGGTTTTTTCACCCTAACCAAAAAGCTGTATTTCTGTCCTAAATGTGACAGTCACTTATGCACGTGTAATCCCAGATGTGCAGTATATTAGAGGGTTTTTTCACCCCAGTAAGCACAAAGCCGTATTTCTGTCCTAAATGTGACAGTCACTTATGCACGTCTAATTCCAGATGTGTAGTATATGAGAGGCTTTTTTCACCCCAGTAACCAAAAAGCCGTATTTATGGCCTAAATGTGACAGTCACTTATGCTTGTCTAATACCAGATGTGCAGTATATTAGAGGGTTTTTTCACCCTAACCAAAAAGCTGTATTTCTGTCCTAAATGTGAAAGTCACTTATGCATGTGTTATCCCAGATGTGCAGTATATTAGAGGTTTTTTTCACCCTAACCAAAAAGCTGTATTTCTGTCCTAAATGTGACAGTCACTTATGCACGTGTAATCCCAGATGTGCAGTATATGAGAGGCTTTTTCCCCCCAGTATGCCAAAGCCGTATTTATGGCCTAAATGTGACAGTCACTTATGCACGTGTAATCCCAGATGTGCAGTATATGAGAGGCTTTTTCACCCCAGTATGCCAAAGCCGTATTTATGGCCTAAATGTGACAGTCACTTATGCACGTGTAATCCCAGATGTGCAGTATATTAAAGGGTTTTTTCCCCCTAACCAAAAAGCTGTATTTCTATCCTAAATGTGACAGTCACTTATGCTTGTCTAATCCCAGATGTGCAGTATATTAGAGGGTTTTTTACCTCAGTATGCCAAAGCCGTATTTATGGCCTAAATGTGACAGTCACTTATGCACGTGTAATCCCAGATGTGCAGTATATTAAAGGGTTTTTTCACCCTAACCAAAAAGCTGGATTTCTGTCCTAAATGTGACAGTCACTTATGCTTGTCTAATCCCAGATGTGCAGTATATTAGAGGGTTTTTTCACCCCAGTATGCCAAAGCTGTATTTCTGGACTTGCAGAAAGCCTATGCTGGTGCACTATCATTGCATAAAATGGCTGCCGATCATGTATTGTCATTGACTATTTGAAGAAAAAAAAGATCGTTTTCAGCAGTAGATGGCTCAGGGCAGGCTTAAAAAAATTGTGCACTGCACCCACAAAACACTTTTTCTGTAGATCGCTGAGTACAAAAAACTGTTCTTGATAAGATTTCTCCTTGATCTCTCCCTCACAGCAGCTGCAGCCTCTCCCTACACTAATCCGAGCAGAGTGACAGGCGGCGCTACGTGACTCCAGCTTAAATTGAGGCTGGGTCACATGCTGCAGTTGGCCAATCACAGCCATGCCAATAGTAGGCATGGCTGTGATGGCCTTTTGGGGCAAGTAGTATGACGCTTGTTGATTGGCTGCTTTGCAGCCTTTAAAAAAGCGCCATAGAAAATCGCAGAACACCGAACCCGAACTTTTACGTAAATGTTCGGGTTCGGGTCCGGGTGCCAAAAACCCTAAAGTTCGGTACGAACCCGAACTTTACAGTTCGGGTTCGCTCAACTCTAATTATAACTAATAAAAAGTATTTGAGAATATATGTATAATAAAGTAATATTTAAGTATTTTCATTTTTTTTATTCCCAGAGAACCCCTTTAAAGAGCCAGCTTATACACACCCTAATTTTCTCCAGCCTATGTTTAGCTGTCTCTGGGTACTTGAGACGCCTTCCCATTCACTGCCTAACCTGACCTATGCATGGTTACGCTTTGCTGCCCACCCTGACCTCTAATTAGTTTCACGGATTTGCACATACTCTGCCTGCCCTGATCTCTGCCTGTTACTGACTACAAGTATTGCCTGCCACTACTTTCTCCAAGATGTAGCAGCCTGGTGGCTCCACTGCAACGAAGGACAGATCCCTGTAGAGGGGTTAAAAGATGAATATCAGGGGATTGCCAGGATGATACCTTTAGGATTAGTCCAAAGTCATACCAGTTGGTTCACACAGTGGTCCTACATCCATTACCTGTGACAGTTATCACCTTGGCCCAAACAAAGACACATTTATCAAAATGACAGATGAATTTGATGTTAGGCATGTTATACATACTTTTTGTTTGTTTACACAAAATGGCTTTAATGGACTTGGCACATCTATCAACTTATCTTAAAAGGGATCTGTCATCAGACTCTGCTGTCCTATGTAAGAGTAGCATTATGTGGGGACAGGTATGCTCTCCTATTAGCCAAACTGGCACAAGAAAATATTGTTAAAGAATACACCGAATACATAGTTATGAGTCCAGTTTATTTATAAGGGGAGAACTCCCTCCCCCTCTCATCGGGTACTGACAGCTTGCTATTGTGTATCTCTATACACAATAGCAAGCTGGGGGGAGGGCAGGGAGATATGAAGGGAGTACTCCGCTCATGAATACAGCAAAATACATAACTATTATAACATACTACAGTATGTTTTTATGGCCCTAAATTCAGTTATTTTGTAAATTTTCCCTAATATCTGTGTCTGTGTTGTCCTCAAACAGTATCGACATCGATGGTAAAAGAGATTAGAAAAAAAGAGTCTTCTTTGCTATTCAGAAAGAGCATCACTGTTGTCCATGGGTGTGTCTGGTATTGCAGCCCAGTCACATTCACTTGCATATGGAAAAACTGCAATACCATACGCAACCTATGAAAAACAATGGCAGTGTTTTTTGAAAAAAAAACAGACCTTTTCCTGGACTACCTCTCTTTAAAGCATACCTGAGCTTTCAAAAAAGTTTGTATAATGGCTGTGCTTCTTTGTACAATCTTAACTGTGAAGCTAGTGTGAACTGTGTCTTTTTTGGGCTTCCCTAATGTCATTTTCAGCTTAAAGGGACTCTGTCACCACTTTCTAACCCCCCCTTTTAAAAGTATTGTTCTCTCCATGGCGCCCTTGTGATTACAAAGGTGTTGTTATAACATAAATTCGCCGTCTCGTTTTGATAAAAATACCTTTTATCTAACCTGTCAATCTTGTGGATAAGGTGCCCAGGGCGTTTCTGAAGGTCTGAAGCTGCCGCCCGCCGCCGCCGCCGTTGGTGCCCAGCTCCTCCCCTGATCCTTTCAGCGCCGCCTGAATGTAAAGAAATCCGCCTCCGGCTCTCGCTCAGTGCCCCCTCCTCCTTTTCAAAGATCCCGCGCGTGTGCACAGGCCTGATGCGCCCATGCGGACATTTAGAATCAGCCTCATTGAGCGAAGTGCGCATGCGCGCACTTCGCTCAACCTCCTCATAAGACGAGCACTGCAGCCAGCCACTCAGAGCCTGCGGCTCCATTCAGCGCTTGGCAGGCTCTAAGTGGCTGGCTGCAGTGCTCGTCTTAGGAGGAGGTTGAGCGAAGTGCGCGCATGCGCACTTCGCTCAATGAGGCTGATTCTAAATGTCCGCACGGGCGCATCAGGCACAGGCCTGTGCGCACGCGCGGGATCTTTGAAAAGGAGGAGGGGGCACTGAGCGAGAGCCGGAGGCGGATTTCTTTACATTCAGGCGGCGCTGAAAGGATCAGGGGAGGAGCTGGGCACCAACGGCGGCGGCGGCGGGCGGCAGCTTCAGACCTTCAGAAACGCCCTGGGCACCTTATCCACAAGATTGACAGGTTAGATAAAAGGTATTTTTATCAAAACGAGACGGCGAATTTATGTTATAACAACACCTTTGTAATCACAAGGGCGCCATGGAGAGAACAATACTTTTAAAAGGGGGGGTTAGAAAGTGGTGACAGAGTCCCTTTAATTATTTCCTGTTTCAGCTGCACTGCTAGATGCATTTCACGCAGAAGCACGAGGCATCTCCCTTCTATGGAAATTGCCAGTAGTGTACTACTGTGACCTCCTTTCCCTTGCTATTTACACCATTCTCTATTAAATGAAATGAAATTGATTGAAAGTACCCCTTTATAAAGGCATCATTTTCTGTCCTGTCAGTTCTTGTACATGCCACTTAAAAAATCAGCAGCAATATCAATTTAGATATTACCATTAGGGATTTTAGGTATTCATAACTATTGTATCTTTAATAACCAAGTGTGGTCTGACCAAATAATAATTGCTTACCAGCATTTCATAAAGCATGGCTTTTACTTCTGCTGTTATTTTATGTTTAACTGATTCTATAAAATAATATGATGTGCCATTTTATAGTAACGTGCAAATAGTAATCACTTTGCTTCATAAAATTAATGCCAGCCTGAGAGAATGGTACAGCATACAGACAAAAAGCTCAATAAATTTAATATGTAAGGAGTATTTTTATTCCATCAGATTATGTCCAGCTTCTAGAAATTTCAATGGTCAGGAGGTTTTGTGGATAAACTGTTGTTTATCTGTAAAATTGTGTGTCCATTAATTATTTGTAAATGTGGCAAGCGGCAGCCCACTGGGAAGGCCTGAGATAGAGAGGATGAGAGTGGCGATGCTTGTGTGATGATAGGGGGGTGATCGTACTCATAGTGGCGATCCTGTTCCAGCACTCCTTCGGCCATGCACACAAAGTGAAGGGAGAGGTGCACCCTTTCTTCCCCTTGGGGCACACCCTGTTTGGAGGTTTCCTGCCTGATGGTAGGTGGGGTGCCCTTTATGTCAGTGGGTTCTGGGGAAGGGGTCCCTTGGTGTACAGGGCAATGCAATACTGTGGCGGTGCAGGTGATGACACAGAGTAATGATAAGTCTGGGTTTGGTGCAAAAATTAAACAGAACTTTACTAAAGAAATGTAGCAGCTGGCACACACATGCATTTGCAAAAATAGTCATTGCATCAAATAGTGTTCCCAAAGCTGCATATAGGAGATAGACAGACAGTATAATGGTTCCCTCTGAGTCACTTTCCAGTTAAACTTTGTAATCTTTCCAATTTGCCATAATTTGGTGCAATTACTCTATTTCAGTCTGTGTTTCTACAGTACCCCCTGTGGGGTGTAGTCGTTTAACAGATAGCCCATCTGCCTCTTTTGTATGGTAGAGAATGCCGGAAATCTCTAACCCCAACCAATATGCGGTGAAGTCTACAGGCAATATACATGCGTTACCTTCACTGCCTTGTATTTTCCAGCACTCTTCCTTGTAATAGCTACTTAGCCTTTTGCTAGGACCGATACTTCTCTCCCTCAGAGGCTGGCTTCTGTCACTTCCATACAGTCTGCTGGCTGATTTTTGCTCAAAATTCTGCTGTCTCTCAGCTTGCTCCTTTCCCCCCTCCTCTCTCACCAGTTACTTATAACACACCACACACAGCCCCCAGATAAGTAGAGTGGGAACAGCTCACACCCACCGACTGAATCTAGGACTGGTAACTTAAAGGGGTTTTCTGAGATTTTTATACTGATGACCTATCCTCAGCATAAGTCATCAGTATCTGATTAGTGGGAACCCGACACCCAGGACCCTCACTGATCAGCTGTTCGAGAAGGCATCGGCACTCCTGTGAGAGCAGCGGACTTCTCTCTGCTTTTCTTAGGCTAGTGACAATACGTTCATGTGTCACTTGGCCTAAGAGCAGCTCAGCCTTATTCAAGTGAGTGGGGCTGAGCGCGATACCAAGCACAACCGCTATACAATGTATGGTGCTGTGTTTGGTAAGCTGCGAAAAGGCAGCGGCGCTCACAGGAGTGCCAGTGCCTTCTCAAACAGCTGATCGGCCAAGGTCCTAGGTGTCAGACCCCCACAGATCAGATACTGATGACCTATCATGAGGAGAAGTCATCGGTAAAAACATCTTGGAAAACCTTTTTAACCCCTGTAACGGATCTCCTGGCACCCTGACTGGGTATCTCCGTTGATGGATGCTCCTAGTGCTTCCCGAGGGTTCCAAGCATTCTGCTCGACACCGTAACCACCTTAGGAACAAGGAACAGCAACAGCTCTTACAAGAGCTAGGGATTATAGCCAGGGGAGTATACAGCGTATAGCAATCCCCACACACATGAGACGAGGCTCTATGTTGAAGGTAAAACAGGAACTCTTTTTATTGCCCACACAAGCATTGCCTTTTATACACATTTTCAAGCAAGGTTATCACCCCCGTGGACCTGGTTGGGAACTTAGGACATAACATAGCAGCCAATCATTTACAGTTTTACAGTTTAAACACAAAAACTATACATTCAACAAACACAATGGCTCATTCAGACGGCCGTATGCTGTCCGCAAAAATGCGGATCCGTTTTTTTGCGGATTAGATGATGTCCCATTTTTTTCTATGGGGCCCTTTTCTTCCATTGCACGGCTCAGCAAAAAAATTAAACATGTCCTATACTTGTCAGTGAAAATCAGGACATGGCCCTATTGAAGTCTATGGATCAGCAAAAAAAGGAATGCAATCCGTTTTTTTGCGTACATGCTGAACTGTCCGCAAAAAAACGGATCCGCAATTTAGCGGACAGCATACACTGTCTGAATGAGCCCTAAAATAATCTAATGAGTCTACTAGGTAAAAGAATCAAATGATTCTACTTAGTAGATTCATTCGATTCTTTGAGTGAACTGATTCAAATGACCCGATTCATGTAAAAGATTCGAACTTCCCATCTCTAATTTCCAGTCTACCTCGCTGCTCTCAGAGCCTCTATTCCCTGCTTGCTGGGGTTGGAGCTGAAATATGAGATACAAACCACAGCAAGCAGGGCACGGAGGATGCAACCCCGCCCCTTGCTTGCACGTGCTCGCGCCCATGGCTGTCACTGTAGTTAAATCAGCAGCATCCTCTGGGATAGCAGAGCAGATTGTGCTGTGAGAAATCAGGTACCTCCATATAGCACAGCTACAGGGCTGTAGCGCATGCCCTGTAGCTGTGCTATTAATCCTGGCAGCTTGTATAGGAGCTCGGACGAGGTGGCCGGGGTCGGGAGTGAATGCACATGAGCAAGAATTAGTGCGCGCTAGCTCCCATGAAACCCAGCCACCCCAGCAGCCGGAGAATAGTCTGGTTGTGCGCCGCTCTGAACATTACCGCGGTGGCTGTAACGCCTAGAAATGAGCATGGTATTTGGGGCTATAAAAAGAGGAATTCAAGGAGACACAGGCACATTTGCTGATAGATGTACACTCACCTAAAGAATTATTAGGAACACCTGTTCTATTTCTCATTAATGCAATTATCTAGTCAACCAATCACATGGCAGTTGCTTCAATGCATTTAGGGGTGTGGTCCTGGTCAAGACAATCTCCTGAACTCCAAACTGAATGTCAGAATGGGAAAGAAAAGTGATTTAAGCAATTTTGAGCGTGGCATGGTTGTTGGTGCCAGACAGGCCGGTCTGAGTATTTCACAATCTGCTCAGTTACTGGGATTTTCACGCACAACCATTCCTAGGGTTTACAAAGAATGGTGTGAAAAGGGAAAAACATCCAGTATGCGGCAGTCCTGTGGGCAAAAATGCCTTGTGGATGCTAGAGGTCAGAGGAGAATGGGCCGACTGATTCAAGCTGATAGAAGAGCAACGTTGACTGAAATAACCACTCGTTACAACCAAGGTATGCAGCAAAGCATTTGTGAAGCCACAACACGCACAACCTTGAGGCGGATGGGCTACAACAGCAGAAGACCCCACCGGGTACCACTCATCTCCACTACAAATAGGAAAAAGAGGCTACAATTTGCACGAGCTCACCAAAATTGGACTGTTGAAGACTGGAAAAATGTTGCCTGGTCTGATGAGTCTCGATTTCTGTTGAGACATTCAAATGGTAGAGTCCGAATTTGGCATAAACAGAATGAGAACATGTATCCATCCTCTGATGACTACTTCCAGCAGGATAATGCACCATGTCACAAAGCTCGAATCATTTCAAATTGGTTTCTTGAACATGACAATGAGTTCACTGTACTAAAATGGCCCCCACAGTCACCAGATCTCAACCCAATAGAGCATCTTTGGGATGTGGTGGAACGGGAGCTTCGTGCCCTGGATGTGCATCCCTCAAATCTCCATCAACTGCAAGATGCTATCCTATCAATATGGGCCAACATTTCTAAAGAATGCTATCAGCACCTTGTTGAATCAATGCCACATAGAATTAAGGCAGTTCTGAAGGCAAAAGGGGGTCCAACACCGTATTAGTATGGTGTTCCTAATAATTCTTTAGGTGAGTGTATATTAGAGATACCTTCATAAGACTACAAGTAAGTGATTAAAAGTTGATTAATGAGAGGAGACAACCCCTTTAAGCTCAGCAATTCCTTGACTATGATCATGTGCTTTTGACCCTCAGTCCTGGCTAGTTTGCAACTTTGTTCCTTTTGGACTGGTGTCCCTGATGCAGATCTCTTTTCTTGACCGCTCTTCTGTACTAACTTTCCATCAGCTATCTTTGATCTAGAATATTTAGAAAGCATTGCTTTTTGAATAAAGGGGTTCTTAAGAGAAAATCATTTAACCTTGACTTTAAGTTGCTGTCATTCTTTTGATGATCTAATCCCATATTCTGTTATTTAGGTTTAAGTTATTAAAATATTTTGACGAATCCGGCTTTTGTAATTTCTGTGAATGACTGTAATTACTTTTTAGAGCTAATGCTAAAAGAATGTGGATAGAAGTAAAGTAAACGAACCTACGATGACCTTGAATTCTGTGAAGGTCATGTTCAGCTAAAACTTCTGAAAAGCATGGACTACAAAAAGAAGTAATATAATTTAATAGATGCCGCAAGGAAAGTGGATATAGAAGGCACAGTAGCTGAATGTCTAGAATGGCTTGAAGGCACATGGATCGTTCTATGGGAGTGGATCTCCACACACCTGTCACCGCATTCCCCACTGAAGCTCATAATTAGTATTCTGTTCTCCCTTTAACTTTATCTTGTATAATCGTATGGGCACATTTTCCATTTTAGCCTTCTCTCTGTCTAGCTATGTAGAGTAAGAAGTGCTTCGAGGTCTGCTGAATAGAGATCAAATTAAACTCTGGTACTTAATTAGTGTAGCGCGCAGTCATCTGATTTAATTAGAAATTCTACTGGCACGGCTGGTACTGTATAGTCTTCTAGTAACAAAGCAAATGTTCCTTGTCTTTACAGACGAATAAATATAGTGTTTCAGGATTTTACAAACAGCATGTTTATTGGAGTTAATTTAATTTTATGGTAATACAGATATATACCTCTGAAACAGACATCGGTGTCTGCCAGTAACATATATGTCAGAAATGTATAATCAATTACGGACGTTGCAAACTTTAAAGACTACGTACAACTTTGGGGGCAATTTTTACGCTTGCATTTACAAGTTTTGGGCTTAAAAAAAAAACATTTTTCAATTGGTCTTTACTAAAAATATTGAGCTGTTCTGTCACAACTGTTTGTCTTGGTGTGTGAATCTTACTTTTTACTTTCACTTTGTGCTGGTCATCTAATAAACCTTATCTTTAAATTACTAAAAGGTCATAAACACTTATTTAAGCCACATTGTAATCAGTATGATAAGAATTGAGCTATAAGAGGATTTATAAGGTTAGAGATCAGAGATAAGGAAATGTCTCTTGAGCTGCCTGACAGAACAGAGTGAAGATTCAGATCCTGCTACTAGAGAAAAGAAACTCAAGGCTGAACAAAGACAGTGGTTCAACATTTGTAATAATGACCAATTGAAAATATGATTTTTAGCTTAAAATAGGTGCAATGCAGTAATAAAAAAAATGCCCTTTACTTGGCACTTAAAGGAGTTAGCCCTTGATTAATGTAAAAAATGAAAATCATACATCATATAGTACATGATAACCTCTTTCTAACAAAGCTAGACCTGTATCTCACATGGATCCAAACTCAAGATCTCCCCATTCATTGCTCTAATTACTCTGCTAGATTTATTTCAAGCTGCCAGCTCAGGGAGCATGCCTTTTCTCAAGGGTCATTTCATGTCTACTGCAGCTGATGGCAGTAAAAGGATATAATAAATGATAGAACTGAGCATGTGTGGCCATCTCAGTGAGGTGGACAGAGAAACTAGCAGGTGGCACTATACAGACAGATTTCATTAAATAAGTTGGTGGCTATACAAAATTTTTAGTTACATGCAATTACAAAAGTTTTAAGATCCAGGCGCTGGTTTGAAAGGTATAGAACATTTTTTGTGGGACAACTTCTTTAAAGGAAACCTGTCACATGCAGTCCAATCTATGGGCAGATGGTTATAGTGAAGAAGGAGCTGAGCAGATCGATATATTTTTGAGGGCAGATATTTACTATAACTATAATTTATTTATTTAAATCTCTGTTCTTTTTATGTTTAGGAGTCCAATGGGTGGTCCTACTCAGTGGTTGGCAGTTATTTCTGTATGAACACTCAAACAGGGAAGGCTGTCAATCACTGAAAGTACCACCCACTGGACTCCTAAGCATAGAAGAATCAGGAGTTTTAATGAATGAAATACAAGTCATAACAAATCCTTTGCCACAAAACTATATATAAATCTGCTCAGCCCCTTTTGCTCTATAAAATGCTGTCTGAAGATCAGATACCATGTTTAACATGACACGTTCTCTTTAACATGCTAAACCCAAAGCACCATACAAATAGTAATATTGTGCATAGTAACTATAGAAGCTCTTTATATTCAATATTCATAAACACTGTTGTAGGAACTTTCTAATAAGGATGTGCTATTGACTGTATTTTATGCATACCACTGAGTTAGTACTCTCTATTCTAGAAATGACACATGCAATTGTTTCTTTCACTGAATGCCAATAAGGCCTCTAGGTTGCTGACTGTTCATGGGTTCTTTAAAATAGCAGCATTAAATAATATGTTTGTTGAAAAGAGGAGGCAAAAATAGTAAGTGCTAAATATTGAATGAGTGGCACAACCTTTTCAGTATGGGATCTGCTTTTTAGTGAAGCCACAGTTAAAGAGGTTGTCTTACCTCATGAGTGGCATATTGGTAGGATATTTTCACGGTCCCTCCCATGAAAGAGGTGAGAAGATCGGATAGACTTGCTACACGTGAGGCTATCTGACAGGTCTCTTTGTTTTCCTCTTAGCATGTTGTTGTTTGTCAGGATCTCACCTCTCCTCAGGTTCTGCTCGTTATCAGTGATGAGGCTCTATTTAGGTCTGCCTCACACTGCTGACCATGCAGTTGATATTTCCTGTTGGAGTTGCTAGAGCTTGTTTGTTTTGGATCTCCTGCTTCTCCAGACATCCCAAAGCTAAGTGCTTGTTGCCCTTTCTGTTTGTTGTTCGCTGGTGTGTTTTGTTCTAGGCCTCAGGCATCTGAGAAAGAACCAGCTGCCTCGTCTCCTGCTACCTAGGGATCGTCAGTTTCAGCAGGGCCTAGGTATCCGGCGTATGAGCATTTCTACCATCGGGATCTGCTCATACTGGCAGGATTTAGGAAAAGGCCTAGGGATTACTAGGAGGTCACCATCCCTCTTCCTTAGCTTTTGAGGCCTAGACTGTTGTCTATTACTTTTGTGTGTATCTGGTGTTTTCCCCTTCCCCCTTACCCATGACAGATATGCAACCAATGTCAGATATTTGTGGGTCCCACCTCTGTTTCCCGCACCTATCTCTAGAATGGAGCCCCTGAAGTGAAGGGGCGGCCGCCCTCCTTTCATTTCCATGGGAGTGCCAAAAATAGCAGAGTGGCACTCTATTTCTGGAAGCTCCTTAGAAATTAATGGAATGTTGACTGCTCTTGCACGGTATGCTCTCCATTTATTTCTATGGGACTTCTGCTATTTTCAGCACTCCCATAGAAATAAATAGAGGACGGCCGCGCATGTGTAGTGCGCTCCTGTTCACTTTGGGAGCTCCGTTCTAAACATAGGTGCGGGTCTCAGAGGTGGGATCTGTACCTATCTGACTTTAGGAAGCATATACTAGCGATATGCCACCAGTGTTGGAGGTGAGACATCCCATTTAAAGGGTTTCTGTTGCCTATACCTAAATTCTGAATCAGCTAACCTGTGTAAGAGAGAAAGATTCCCCTTCTCCGTTTCCACGATCTTTGCTGTGATCACATGACTGCTGGGCTGGCTGTGGGCTCTTCTGCTAAGGTCTGGTCCCGATGTACCCCTGTGTCTTCCTGTTCAGCTGCATAATTTACATGCAGCTGAACAGGAAGAAACAGGACTGCATCTGGTCAGGACTCTACAGCCAGTTGAGTGGTCACGTTACTGGATACCATTGTTTTTCAGTATCTTAACATATTTATAGACCAGACAGAGGCTAAAAAGATACTTTCCCAGCTTACACGCTAAATGGACATCAGAAACCTCATATGAAAGTAGTTAATAGTTAATAGTGCTTGTCAAATCTCATAAATCTGTATATGGTTTGACTAGAAAAGGGTAGTGACAGAAACCCTGAAAGAAAACCTATGAGCAGGCAAATTCCAAGATCTACTGCCCCCTCTGGTAGACGTTTGGCCTTCTCTGTTGTATATTTAAAATGCCATGCAAATTTGCTCTAAACTTGAATAGTTCACCTCAAAAATGCAAAAGTTAGTTACTTTTTAATTTTCCACAAAATTAATATTTTAATAAACTGAAGAACCAACCAGTTCTACTCATGGCTGAGATGGTAGGAGGGCTAATATGAATGTGGTATTTAGGTGATTGTATACTAGCAATAAAGCCCATTGTGCCCCCTAATTACCTTTAGAATGCAGCATTCCAAAAGGGGAAATCTTCTCTGGTCATGAAGCCCCAAAACACCCTTAGCCATGAAAAGGTTAAGCTGATTGACCAGTGAAGAAACTGGCAAAAAGTAGGACTTCAAGTGTATCTATGATTTTCACTTTTCAGTACATCTTTTTTTCTAGGAAGGTTTATATTACAATACAAATATTTAGTATTTTTAGTTTGACTGTCATAAAATTCTACTGTAATTAGAAATTCAGCTAGATCCTAAATCATCGTATTACTATGACTGTATAATCAAGATATGACATATCAGAAAATTACATGCATTCCTTTTCAAACTTAGTGAGAATTGTTACGTTTACATTCAAATTTTGTTTTACAGAATTTGTACCAAAACAGGTTCCTCGGCCTGGCTGCCATGGCTTCTCCATCGAGGAACTCTCAAAACAGACGGCGGTGCAAAGAGCCGCTAAGGTACAGTTACAATCCTGACCAATTTCACAATATGGATATCAGGAACAGTCCGCATGAAGGAGTAACTTTGCCACGGTCTACAAGTGACACTGATCTGGTAACATCAGATAGTCGGTCAACTCTAATGGTCAGCAGCTCCTATTACGCCATCGGACACTCGCAGGATCTGGTTATATATTGGGATATAAAGGAGGAAGTGGATGCTGGAGATTGGATTGGCATGTATTTAATTGGTAAGTGTTTAATTTGTGAATTTGTTTAAATTATTTTGTTTTGCCACTGCTTACTACTTGTATATGGAAGGGGCTTATAACGATTGTATTTTTCATCAAACAATAATGCTTTAGCATCTTTTCCAAAAGCTCTGCATTACACTGTTCCTGTTATTTCCCCTAGATGTGTATTAAGAAATTGGCAACTAGATTTTAGCAGTTGGGGGTAGGGGGAACTCTGACCTTGTCCTATCACTGCTGACAGCGTCAACTCTTTTCACAAGGGGAATGGTAACTTCCAGCAATGTTATTTCACGTAGTTGCCAACAGTCCAAGATTTTCAGAGACTGTCCCTTATTTTCAGAAAGTCCCTACAAATTTTGACTGAGCATAGGCCATCAATAGTAAAGAAGTGAACAACCCTTTAAATTCATAAAGTATATCATGATCCAAATTTCTTGAGCTGCATGTACATTGCAGTGTCATTGTTGTGCATGTGAAATTACAACAGCAAACTCTTCATTCTACTGATCAGTAGTGGTCCATAGGGCACAGACATCCAAAATTATATGTCCTAAAATGCCTCCTTGACAGAAGATGTTTATCCCAGTAATGACTCTTAAGAATGATAAAGTTGGGGCACTTACTTGTCAAATTGAGAAAATCCTTGTTCCCGTTTCCAGCTGAGTTTTCATTTAAATCAATCTGAGTTAGAAACCTATAAGTAAGAACCCTCCATAGTACTGTCTAAAGGCCCCCATGTGCATTAGAGTATTGTTGGCCTGAACCCATCAAAAATGGTTGGTTCGGTGGAAGGTTTAAAGTGTATAGAGAACTCTCGGCTCTCACCAATGGATGATGTCAAGAGAAGGATCTGGCAAACTGAATATTTTCCCCCAATCCTTTTGCTCTCCTGGAGGATAAGTTGCTGCTAGCAGTTTCTGTAAATGGCTTTCTCGTCCCTCCCCATTAAATACACATATATGCCCGGCCGAACATGTACATGTATGAGGGTGTAGTGAGGGTGTTAGGAGAGATAGCTATGAATGTGTATGGCCTCTTTAAGATCATGACAGGACTTTTTGTAGTCAGTTTTGCTTCAAGTTTGCTTTGAGGAAGCTGCATCAAACTTATCTAAAGGCACGCATTGTTTAACAAATTTGCTGCAGCTTTAGACCTACGGTAACATTTGTGAAGTGGCGGCTGCTAGCTACCGCTAGTCTGCTTTCCTCACTCCACAGACCGGACCTGCCTCCTCCTGCCTTGCTACAGGCGGACCTGGCTGTCAGACTTACAATGTAGCCCTATTTAAAATAAATGTATAACTACCTTAAAGGGAACCTGTCACCAGTTTTATGGTGTCCTAACTAAGGGCAACATAAATAAGTGACTGATTCTCCTAGCAAAATGCTGGGTCACTTTCTTTAATTGACCCAGTCAATCTGCCAACATCTTGTATTGAAAAGCTCCAGCTGATAATGATGAGTCATGAATATTCATGAGCTCCTGACTCTCTCCGCCTACCTGCTGCTGATTGACAGTTATTTTCCATATGAATCAGCAGCAGGTGGGCAGGGGAGTGGCTATAGCTGTTAATTAAATATATGCTGGACTCAATGACGTCACGCTGGACTCAAATCAGCTCATTAGCATGCGGCATCTTTGTGTGTATATTATGAGGTAACCATCTGTCACACCAGTAAGTGAATACATCTAAGGCACTTTTTAGTAGTTAATGATTGTATATAATTAGATTATAATCAAATATCCACATGACAGGTTCCCTTTAAATACTTAAAATACTGGAAATATGGCCAGAGTAACTGCTGATTCTGTAAATTTATTTCTCATGTATTCTTTTTTTTGTATTGTACGACGCTTGAACACAAATAAGTATAATGTAGGTTAATTAATGTTGTTTTAATTATATGGCCCTTTTACGCAGAAGTTAAAATACTATCATTTGCATTACTCACAGTAATAAAGAACATTTGCTATGGGAAAATCATATGCCTACTCAGCTGTGCCACTCGGAACATATAATTGTGAACGGTTAACAGGGTTTGCTCCAACGGCTGCATTTCTAGAGGTCGTTTGATAGAGTTGAAACTAATTTCATGGCTGTGAGTTCAGCCAAGGACATAAAACACGACTTTTCACCACTGTCATCACGCAACTTTAGCCCAACATACATTAATTCAGTTTTATTATGGCTATGTGACAGGAAATCAAATGAAATGTGAAAAAAGTCAAGAGTCCCCTTCACTTATGTCCGACATGGTTCAGAATACACCAGGGGGAAAATGAAGCTACAACTGATGCCATTGTTTTCTATGGGATCGTTCACATACATCCAGCGCATCATTTCTGATGCCGAATGTCAAATGGCACCAGACAGAAAAATGTTGCATGCTACGTTTTTCTGTCCAGCACTATCAGTGTATGAATGTCAGACCTGGATACTAAGTGCGCGACATATCAGTTGTGTCCAAAGGTAAAAACTGCCTGATGTACATGTATGTACACTTAGCCTAATACTGTAAGTACTGAACAAATACGTTTCTTTGATACCATTTTTTGGTATATTGATTACTACATATAATTGTTGAGGTTTCTATAAATGCTGAAGTTAAAAAAGTGCATATATGGTGAAAATGGTTAATATATTTGATACTTACATCAATAGTACTGAACAGTACTTCAGAAGTACCGAACAGTGCAGTACTGAAATTTATGAGAATAAGTTAAATGACTCAACACTTTTTTTAAATTTAGGTGACATTGTACATGTCATCGTTCATACTCTTAAGTAGCAATAGTCTGAGGATTAGTGTAAAGACTCGATTATGACTAAGAGCCCCTGAAGAGGCTTGAAACACATAATTTGCTTGCTTCAACAAACTTTGCTTTTACAGAATATTGTGGCGCTGGAAGTTTTTTGGGACATAGTCTAATGGCTCGTCCACACATAACAGGTTTGCTGAGGGCTTTCCTCCTCGATTTGTAAATGGAAAATCTGAGAAATGTAGAAATTCTCCAGGATTTTGCTGAGCCATATAACAACATCCACATATTGCCCTGACAAGGACATAGCACAGCATTTACATTAACCATATCTGAATGATCATGAGTTCTCTGTATATTCACATCATTATATACGGTATGCTGATGATGAAAATCTTCTATATACAGATATCTGCAGATCAGGGAAATTTTATATCTTTATGATTTTTTAGACCATTTAGATGTATCAAAACTCTTTTATTTACAAGTACATTTTAAAGTAATGATCAAACAGATGCGTATTGGCATGGAGAGTTATTGACCTCAGAGGTGTACGGCATGAGGCTGTTAAGGCCTGTGACTGGCAGCGGGGATCACAGGAGTAGATCAGCATGTGATCAGTCAAAAGGGTTAAAGAACTGTCCCCATGATATCATTCAGTAACATCTTTGCATTATGCAGTCCCTCTGTTATTCCTCCTAAAAGTTTAGGTGTAAATTGACAACTAAGTATTATTATTATTTATTATTAAAGCGCCATTCATTCTATAGCGAGGTACATATGAAAAGGGGTATACATACATAATACAGTCAATCGTACTAAGTATGAACAAGACGAGTTACAAACTGGTACAGAAGGAGAGAGGGTCCTGCCCGTGATGGCTTACAATCTACATGGTATGGGAGAAGGACACAGTGTGAGCACTGATAGGACAGTCCCCAACTGGTAACACTGAGATGTCAATTCATAAATGTCAAGGAGAAATAACAGAGGAACAACAAAATGCAAAGTGCAAATTATTTCCAGAGGAATACATGTGCAGCGGGCCCTCGTGGGAGCCAGTATGAATGATGGGAGTGGTAGTGCGAATGGAAGTTGTAGTGGTCACGGTGTCCTACCTCAGGCCGTCGCTCTCTGGGGTCCATTGCAGTGAAAATGATGGAGTAATATGTAGTGTGGTGCAATATATGATGAGACCGGTTTTGATACAACAGATCCACATTACTTTACTGAAGCTGGTCAGCAGGTGACCCACACAAGCACTATTCATATGCAATGCAGGCTTTACAGTGTATATTTCCCAAAGGTTGTATATGGAGGCTAGCTTCTCTCTCTCTCAATCAGACTGGTCAATGTCTCCTTTCTCCGACCTAAGGGGATGCACTTTCTCTATTATCAGATATAGTATATGATATCCCCAGTATCCTCAGAGGAATACAGGTTCTGAACAGGGGCGCCTTCCTGTCCTTTGGTTATGGTGGACAGCTTGTAGCTTATAGCATCCCGGCCACATGCAGAGGAGGCTATAGCCAGATTGACAGCGATTACCTTCCTTGCCAAAGTAGTCCACGACCCCTTTTTGGCGGCTAAACCGTCTGTAGATTTTCTCCCTTCTAAGGACTGATACAGTACATAAACTGCTTGTAGTCTGTAGGGGAATGGACTATCCCTACAGGATCTGCTTCTTGCTGCTTTGAGGTGTTCACCCCTCAGCAGTCAGACAGAGATTCCAGAATCTTCCTCCTAGAGAGGAGCCAGCCCTGACTAGCCTCATGGGACCTCCCACTCCCTTATGGGATTTGTGGTACATGCATATAATACATGAAATACAATGATATTAACACTTTTAGTGCTTTGCAATGTATTTCAGAACACTGCACAAGTATTTATTATATAGGATGGTGACAGGTCCCTAGATATGGCTAAATGTATAGCTGATATGGACATTTATTGTGCTTTTTGACCCTGAATTAGAACAAAGTTCCTGGTTAATGCGCGTGTAAACCTACTATTGGTATGAGATTGCATAGCTCCTTATCAGCGCCCAAAACTTCAAGTTATTGATAAGGACAGCTGTCTTTAAACTGTTATTCTTTTACAGTGTATTTTTTCTCCATACTTTACATTACTCTCTGACTTTCCGTAGATGAGGTGTTGTCAGAAAACTTTCTGGATTATAAGAACCGTGGAGTAAATGGCTCTCACAGAGGACAAATAGTCTGGAAGATTGATGCCAGCTCATACTTTGTGGAACGTAAGTAGACCAGAATGTAGTGGTATTATATTACATTGGTTTGCCTTCAGAATTCTAACTGTGAGGACTATGAAAAGAATGCAGATATTTTGTAATGGTTTTTTACAAGGCTTCAATATAATATATATAATATAAAATAGGGGCGGAATGGGGACTTAAAGTGGCCCTGGAGAAAAAAAAACTTAAAATGGCCCCATGACAGAAAGTGGGGAAACACATATAGGGGGGCAAGGGGGTCAGCAATACCATAGCACAAAATACCATCCCAACAGAACGAAATACCACAGTGCAGCACAATATACTGCCTCAAAAGCTGTCCCTGTGTGGTGGCCATCAATAGCTGCCATTTTCTCTAATTAAGATATGGAGCAGGAGACTTAGGAGGTGAGATGCGGACCACAGCAGCTGAATTCAGGAGGGCATGTGCTGTCACAAGAGGCAGAGAGAAGGGTATGGGCAGCCCCCTGGGCATCGGCCCACTGGGAATTTTCCCTGTAGAGTCCCTTTCACCAGTCCACCCCATGGCGCCATTATTTAATTGTTAATTATTTAATTATTAATTGTACTGAGGTTGGATAGAGTGTTTGATAATGGAGAACCCACTGGGTATCCAAATAGTTTTTGACTTATTTTCTAAATTAGTTTGGTTAGCTACTAAAAATTAGCAATGTACATCTGATACTCTTAAAGGATCTTGCACAAATCAATGTTTGTCTTTACATCATAGTGTGGTTTTAGTACCAGACATGTGACATCTCTCAACCTATATGGGGAATATACTGTCCCTGATTAGTTTTTCTTATTTTTGTACATTAGCAGACCAAGGGTTTTTCCCATCATATAAAGGGATGAAATATGACACCCGCCAGCCTTCCTCTTCTACTCACCGGTCGGCCCAGCTGCAGGAGTAGCTCTCTATTTCTCCTACATAGGCTTTGGACTGCTCCTTGCCGGCAATGCCTTTCACTGGCTGTAGGTTGTATGCTCCCTCCAGTTCTTAAAGGGCAAGTGCACATGCACCCTAATCTTCCGCAGGCAATGGCTGACTACCTTGGGGAACTTAAAGGGGTTGTCCCACGAAAAATATTGTACAGTTTTAAAACCAGCACCTGGATCTGAATATTTTTGTAATTGCATGTAATTAAAAACTTAGCATAGCCAGTGAGCTATTCAATAAAATGTATTTGTATAGCGCCTCCTGCTGTTTGTTCTTTTTTTAATTTCTTTGACCTGCTCACTGAAAAGGCCGCACATGCTCAGTTTCATCCTTCAATGGCCTCCTGAGCTGTGATAGGGAGAGCTGAGACACGCCCCCTGAGCTCCCGCTGAAAAGACACTCCCTTTGAGCTGCCAGCTTGATATCAATCTAGCAGAGCAATGAACGGGGAGATCTCTGGATCCATGTGAGGTACAGTACAGGGCTGGTTCTAGCTTTGTTAGAAAGAGACTGTCATGTTCTATATGATGTCTGATATTCATTTTTGTACATTAGTCATGGGATAACCCCTTTAACCACCTCAGCCCCCAGTGCTTAAACACCCTGAAAGACCAGGCCACTTTTTACACTTCTGACCTACACTACTTTCACCGTTTATTGCTCGGTCATGCAACTTACCACCCAAATGAATTTTACCTCCTTTTCTTCTCACTAATAGAGCTTTCATTTGGTGGTATTTCATTGCTGCTGACATTTTTACATTTTTTGTTATTAATCGAAATTTAACGATTTTTTTGCAAAAAAATGACATTTTTCACTTTCAGTTGTAAAATTTTGCAAAAAAAACGACATCCATATATAAATTTTGCTCTAAATTTATTGTTCTACATGTCTTTGATTAAAAAAAAATGTTTGGGTAAAAAAAAATGGTTTGGGTAAAAGTTATAGCGTTTACAAACTATGGTACAAAAATGTGAATTTCCGCTTTTTGAAGCAGCTCTGACTTTCTGAGCACCTGTCATGTTTCCTGAGGTTCTACAATGGCCAGACAGTACAAACACCCCACAAATGACCCCATTTCGGAAAATACACACCCTAAGGTATTCGCTGATGGGCATAGTGAGTTCATAGAACTTTTTATTTTTTGTCACAAGTTAGCGGAAAATGATGATTTTTTTCTTTTTTTTTTTTTTTCTTACAAAGTCTCATATTCCACTAACTTGTGACAAAAAATAAAAACTTCCATGAACTCACTATGCCCATCAGCGAATACCCTGGGGTCTCTTCTTTCCAAAATGGGGTCACTTGTGGGGTAGTTATACTGCCCTGGCATTCTAGGGGCCCAAATGTGTGGTAAGGAGTTTGAAATCAAATTCTGTAAAAAATGACGAGTGAAATCCGAAAGGTGCTCTTTGGAATGTGGGCCCCTTTGCCCACCTAGGCTGCAAAAAAGTGTCACACATCTGGTATCTCCGTATTCAGTAGAAGTTGGGGAATGTGTTTTGGGGTGTCTTTTTACATATACCCATGCTGGGTGAGATAAATATCTTGGTCAAATGCCAACTTTGTATAAAAAAATGGGAAAAGTTGTCTTTTGCCAAGATATTTCTCTCACCCAGCATGGGTATATGTAAAATGACACCCCAAAACACATTCCCCACCTTCTCCTGAGTACGGAGATACCAGATGTGTGACACTTTTTTGCAGCCTAGGTGGGCAAAGGGGCCCATATGCCAAAGAGCACCTTTCGGATTTCACTCGTCATTTTTTACAGAATTTGATTTCAAACTCCTTACCACACATTTGGGCCCCTAGAATGCCAGGGCAGTATAACTACCCCACAAGTGACCCCATTTTGGAAAGAAGAGACCCCAGGGTATTCGCTGATGGGCATAGTGAGTTCATGGAAGTTTTTATTTTTTGTCACAAGTTAGTGGAATATGAGACTTTGTATGAAAAAAAAAATAAAATAAAAAAATCATCATTTTCCACTAACTTGTGACAAAAAATAAAAAATTCTAGGAACTCGCCATGCCCCTCACGGAATACCTTGGGGTGTCTTCTTTCCAAAATGGGGTCACTTGTGGGGTAGTTATACTGCCCTGGCATTTTCCAGGGGCCCTAATGTGTGGTAAGTAGGTAAATGACCAGTGAAATCCGAAAGGTGCTCTTTGGAATGTGGGCCCCTTTGCCCACCTAGGCTGCAAAAAAGTGTCACACATCTGGTATCGCCGTATTCAGGAGACGTTGGGGAATGTGTTTTGGGGTGTCTTTTTACATATACCCATGCTGGGTGAGATAAATATCTTGGTCAAATGCCAACTTTGTATAAAAAAATGGGAAAAGTTGTCTTTTGCCAAGATATTTCTCTCACCCAGCATGGGTATATGTAAAATGACACCCCAAAACACATTCCCCACCGTCTCCTGAGTACGGAGATACCAGATGTGTGACACTTTTTTGCAGCCTAGGTGGGCAAAGGGGCCCATATTCCAAAGAGCACCTTTCGGATTTCACTCGTCATTTTTTACAGAATTTGATTTCAAACTCCTTACCACACATTTGGGCCCCTAGAATGCCAGGGCAGTATAACTACCCCACAAGTGACCCCATTTTGGAAAGAAGAGACCCCAGGGTATTCGCTGATGGGCATAGTGAGTTCATGGAAGTTTTTATTTTTTGTCACAAGTTAGTGGAATATGAGACTTTGTATGAAAAAAAAATTTAAAAAAAATCATCATTTTCCACTAACTTGTGACAAAAAATAAAAAATTCTAGGAACTCGCCATGCCCCTCACGGAATACCTTGGGGTGTCTTCTTTCCAAAATGGGGTCACTTGTGGGGTAGTTATACTGCCCTGGCATTTTCCAGGGGCCCTAATGTGTGGTAAGTAGGTAAATGACCAGTGAAATCCGAAAGGTGCTCTTTGGAATGTGGGCCCCTTTGCCCACCTAGGCTGCAAAAAAGTGTCACACATCTGGTATCGCCGTATTCAGGAGACGTTGGGGAATGTGTTTTGGGGTGTCTTTTTACATATACCCATGCTGGGTGAGAGAAATATCTTGGCAAAAGACAACTTTTTCCATTTTTTTATACAAAGTTGGCATTTGACCAAGATATTTATCTCACCCAGCATGGGTATATGTAAAATGACACCCCAAAACACATTGCCCAACTTCTCCTGAGTACGGCGATACCAGATGTGTGACACTTTTTTGCAGCCTAGATGCGCAAAGGGGCCCAAATTCCTTTTAGGAGGGCATTTTTAGACATTTGGATACCAGACTTCTTCTCACGCTTTGGGGCCCCTAGAATGCCAGGGCAGTATAAATACCCCACATGTGACCCCATTTTGGAAAGAAGACACCCCAAGGTATTCAATGAGGGGCATGGCGAGTTCATAGAAAATTTTTTTTTTTGGCACAAGTTAGCGGAAATTGATATTTTTTATTTTTTTCTCACAAAGTCTCCCGTTCCGCTAACTTGGGACAAAAATTTCAATCTTTCATGGACTCAATATGCCCCTCACGGAATACCTGGGGGTGTCTTCTTTCCGAAATGGGGTCACATGTGGGGTATTTATACTGCCCTGGCATTCTAGGGGCCCTAAAGCGTGAGAAGAAGTCTGGAATATAAATGTCTAAAAAATTTTACGCATTTGGATTCCGTGAGGGGTATGGTGAGTTCATGTGAGATTTTATTTTTTGTCACAAGTTAGTGGAATATGTGACTTTGTAAGAAAAAAAAAAAAATTCCGCTAACTTGGGCCAAAAAAAAGACTGAATGCAGCCTTACAGAGGGGGGGGGGATCAATGACAGGGGGGTGATCAATGACAGGGGGGGTGATCAATGACAGGGGGGTGATCAGGGAGTCTATATGGGGTGATCACCCAACTGTCATTGATCACCCCCCTGTAAGGCTGCATTCAGACGTCCGTATGATTTTTACGGATCCGATCAGTCTATCAGTGGATCCGTAAAAATCATGCGGACATCTGAATGGAGCTTTACAGGGGGGTGATCAATGACAGAGGGGTAATCAATGACAGGGGGGTGATCAGGGAGTCTATATGGGGTGATCACCACAGTCATTGATCACTCCCCTGTAAGGCTGCATTCAGACGTCCGTATGATTTTTACGGATCCGATCAGTCTATCAGTGGATCCGTAAAAATCATGCGGACATCTGAATGGAGCTTTACAGGGGGGTGATCAATGACAGAGGGGTAATCAATGACAGGGGGGTGATCAGGGAGTCTATATGGGGTGATCACCTCCGTCATTGATCACTCCCCTGTAAGGCTGCATTCAGACGTCCGTATGATTTTTACGGATCCGATCAGTCTATCAGTGGATCCGTAAAAATCATGCGGACATCTGAATGGAGCTTTACAGGGGGGTGATCAATGACAGAGGGGTAATCAATGACAGGGGGGTGATCAGGGAGTCTATATGGGGTGATCACCACAGTCATTGATCACTCCCCTGTAAGGCTGCATTCAGACGTCCGTATGATTTTTACGGATCCGATCAGTCTATCAGTGGATCCGTAAAAATCATGCGGACATCTGAATGGAGCTTTACAGGGGGGTGATCAATGACAGGGGGGTAATCAATGACAGGGGGGTGATCAGGGAGTCTATATGGGGTGATCACCACAGTCATTGATCACTCCCCTGTAAGGCTCCATTCAGACGTCCGTATGATTTTTACGGATCCGATCAGTCTATCAGTGGATCCGTAAAAATCATGCGGACATCTGAATGGAGCTTTACAGGGGGGTGATCAATGACAGAGGGGTAATCAATGACAGGGGGGTGATCAGGGAGTCTATATGGGGTGATAACCACAGTCATTGATCACTCCCCTGTAAGGCTCCATTCAGACGTCCGTATGATTTTTACGGATCCGATCAGTCTATCAGTGGATCCGTAAAAATCATGCGGACATCTGAATGGAGCTTTACAGGGGGGTGATCAATGACAGGGGGGTAATCAATGACAGGGGGGTGATCAGGGAGTCTATATGGGGTGATCACCACAGTCATTGATCACTCCCCTGTAAGGCTGCATTCAGACGTCCGTATGATTTTTACGGATCCGATCAGTCTATCAGTGGATCCGTAAAAATCATGCGGACATCTGAATGGAGCTTTACAGGGGGGTGATCAATGACAGGGGGGTGATCAGGGAGTCTATATGGGGTGATCACCTCCGTCATTGATCACTCCCCTGTAAGGCTGCATTCAGACGTCCGTATGATTTTTACGGATCCGATCAGTCTATCAGTGGATCCGTAAAAATCATGCGGACATCTGAATGGAGCTTTACAGGGGGGTGATCAATGACAGGGGGGTAATCAATGACAGGGGGGTGATCAGGGAGTCTATATGGGGTGATCAGGGGTGATCAAGGGCTAATAAGGGGTTAATAAGTGACGGGGGGGGGGGTGTAGTGTAGTGGTGCTTGGTGCAACATATTACTGAGCTGCCTGTGTCCTCTGGTGGTCGATCCAAACAAAGGGGACCACCAGAGGACCAGGTAGCAGGTATATTAGACGCTGTTATCAAAACAGCGTCTAATATACCTGTTAGGGGTTAAAAAAATCACATCTCCAGCCTGCCAGCGAACGATCGCCGCTGGCAGGCTGGAGATCCACTCGCTTACCTTCCGATCCTGTGAACGCGCGCGCCTGTGTGCGCGCGTTCACAGGAAATCTCGCGTCTCGCGAGCGGACGCACCGGCGCGTCCACCCAGAACAACAGGACCGCCGCAAAGACGCAATCCTGCGTACGGCGGTCCTGAGGAGGTTAAGGCACCTTCCTCTGTGGGAAGGTACCTGAACAATATGTTCTCAAGTATTTTGCTTGTGTCCTGCAGAGGTAAGCTGTTTTTTCATTCATCTGCCCATATACTGACTTTTGGTTCCTTCCCAACTTTGATCCTTCACTGCCTGATCTCTATTCTGACCCAGAGCTGCCTGCTCTCTATATCGTTGTACACTAAATATACAGTTGAAACCAGAAGTTTACATAGACTATATAAAAAGACACATATGCATGTTTTTCTTAATATCTGACATGAAATCAAAATAAACCTTTCCTGTTTTTGGTCAATTAGGATTACCAAAATTATTATTATTTGCCAAATGCCAGAATAATGAGAGAGAGAGAGAGCGACAGAATGTTTTAAGGCATTTTTATTATTTTCTGCAATGTCAAAAGTTTACATACACTAAGATTACTATGCCTTTAAACAATTCTTGACTGCCAATATGATGATGTCATGTGTTTGGAAGCTTCTGGTAGGTTTGTTGACAACATATGAGTTAATTAGAGACACACCTGTGGATGTATTTAAATGCACACCTGAAACACACTGCTTCCTTGTGTAGCATCATGGGAAAGTCTAAAGAAAACAGCCAAGATATCAGGAAGAGAATTGTGAGCTTGCACAAGTCTGGCTCAACCTTGGGTGCAATTTCAACATACCTGAAGGTGCCTCGTTCATCTGTACAAACAATTATACGGAAGTACAAACAAGATGGGAATGTCCAGCCATCATACCGCTCAGGAAGGAGACGGGTTCTGTGTCCCAGAGATGAACGTGCTTTGGTCCGACATGTGCATATCAACCCAAGAACAAAAGCAAAAGACTTTGTGAAGATGATGGCAGAAGCTGCTAAGATTGTGTCAATATCCACAGTGAAACAAGTACTGTATCAACATGGGCTGAAAGGCCACACTGCCAGGAAGAAGCCATTACTCCAAAAGAAACATAAAAAAGCCAGATTAATGTTTGCAAATGCACACAGGAACAAAGACCAACATTTTTGGAGACATGTCCTGTGGACTGACAAAACTAAAATTTAACTTTTTGGCCATAATTACCATCGTTACGTTTGGAGGAAAAAGGGAGAAGCTTGGAAGCCTAAGAACACCATCCCAACTGTGAAACACGGGGGTGGCAGCATCATGTTGTGGGGTTGTTCTGCTGCAGGAGGGACTGGTGCACTTCACAAAATAGATGACATCATGAGGAAAGAAGATTATGTGGAAATACTGAAGCAACATCTCAAGACATCAGCCAGGAAGTTAAAGCTTTGGCGGAAATGGGTCTTCCAAATGGACAATCACCCGAAGCATACTGCCAAACTGGTTACAAAGTGGCTTAAGGATAACAGTCAATGTTTTGGAGTGGCCATTAGTGA
Organism: Bufo bufo; assembly: GCF_905171765.1. Taxonomy (NCBI): domain Eukaryota; kingdom Metazoa; phylum Chordata; class Amphibia; order Anura; family Bufonidae; genus Bufo; species Bufo bufo. The sequence continues at coordinate 209,725,435 of NC_053393.1, forward strand.
TGAGCGGGAGGTGCCATATTCGATTTCGCGATATTTCGCGAATATTCGCATGAATATTCGTGTTATATTCGTCGAAATCGAATATTCGAAATTATTCCAATTATTGCGAATAATATGCGATTTTTTTTTTTTCGCATATTGCGAATATTTATCTTGATAGTATAAGGCAACGTTCCTATGCTAATTGACTATGGCTAGGCTAATATGTGTATTTTACGAAATTTCGTAATATTGCTCTAACTTCGTCTTTTAGAATATTACGAATATTCTAAAAGACGAAGTTAGAGCAATATTAAGAACATTTGCAAAAGTCGAAATTGCGATGCGAGTAATATAACACGAAATAGTCGCATGAAGATTTCAACTTAGCACTGCTATACTCCATATTCTAGCCTAATATGGAATATAGCAGTGCTAACTTAGCACAGCTATATTCCATATTAGGCTAGAATATGGAATATAGCAGTGCTAAGTTGAAATCTTCATGCGACTATTTCGTGTTATATTACTCGCATCGCAATTCCGACTATTGCGAAATTTCGTAAAATACACATATAGATTAGATTGTAATTTAGCTAATATGGAATATAGCAGTAAGTTGAAAACGCCACTGACTGGAGCAGCCAGGAAGCCAAGAATCCAAAGGACAGGTAAGAACAACTTTAGGGAAGTGGGAAAGAAAAAAATATAATAATAAAAAAAAAAAGAATATTCGATTTCGCGAATATATAGAACGATATTCTAAATATTCGCGAAATCTCGAAATTGCGATATTCGAGAAAAAAAATCGCAATTCGAATATTCGCGCTCAACACTAGTGGCCATCACAAAGCCCTGATCTCAATCCTATTGAAAATGTATGGGCAAAGCTGAAAAGGCAGGTGCGAGCTAGGCAACCAACAAACATGGCTCAGTTACATCAGTTTTGTCAGGAGGAATGGGCCCAAATTCCGACCAACTATTGTGAGAAGCTTGTGGAAGGATATCCAAAATGTTTGACCCAAGTCATACAGTTTAAAGGCAATGGTACAAAATATTAATGAAATGTATGTAAACCTTTGACTTTGCAGAAAGTAATAAAAATGCCTTAAAACATTCTCTCTGTCTCTCTCATTATTCTGGCATTTGGCAAATAATAATAATTATGGTAATCCTAACTGACCAAAAATGTTTATTCTGATTTCATGTCAGATATTGAGATATAAAGATAAGGGAGTGAGCACTCACACCATCTGGACCATAGGGAATAATTAATATTTAATAAATGGTAAACAGTTTATCACATCAACATTCAAATCCAATAAAATTACATAAAATAGTGGATGGTACCAACATAAAATACACTGACGAATGGTAATTGTGCAAACCTTGCGTAATTGGTATTCAAAGCTGACACTTTGCACCGCGTAGAATTGTATGGTAACAAAACCAATCTAAATAGTGGTGATACCGCAGACCGCAGTCGGCAGCTCTAATGTCCCAGTGAGAAGTTCATATAACTCCGGATTATTACTCAAGTGTCCACGTACATAGAGATGTCTCTCAATATGGCAGTCTCTCCACAATTGATCCAATATAACCACACAGGGCTATAGATAATAGGTGCACAGTTCAGGTTCCTACCTTATCCCAAGTTGTACCAAATTGTTCCACGCTGGGCCGTCCTACCACGAGCAGCGAGTGATGCCGGCTGCTTCGGCGTCTCACGTCACAGATCTCGGGTTGCTGACGTCACGATATCGCGGGAACACAAAATTCGGCTGATATGGATGATAGATCGTTATTGGAACCTGTAGTTAACTCCTGTGTCCTAGAAATGTATTAATGGGATTCCTTATCGCATGGCCATGCAATGTATTTCATCAGAATCCAGTGGGTTAGGTGGGCGCTTCTCTTCCAGTCACCAGACGCGTTTCGGGGCGTCTACACCCCTTCGGGTGTAGACGCCCCGAAACGCGTCTGGTGACTGGAAGAGAAGCGCCCACCTAACCCTTCGGGTGTAGACGCCCCGAAACGCGTCTGGTGACTGGAAGAGAAGCGCCCACCTAACCCACTGGATTCTGATGAAATACATTGCATGGCCATGCGATAAGGAATCCCATTAATACATTTCTAGGACACAGGAGTTAACTACAGGTTCCAATAACGATCTATCATCCATATCAGCCGAATTTTGTGTTCCCGCGATATCGTGACGTCAGCAACCCGAGATCTGTGACGTGAGACGCCGAAGCAGCCGGCATCACTCGCTGCTCGTGGTAGGACGGCCCAGCGTGGAACAATTTGGTACAACTTGGGATAAGGTAGGAACCTGAACTGTGCACCTATTATCTATAGCCCTGTGTGGTTATATTGGATCAATTGTGGAGAGACTGCCATATTGAGAGACATCTCTATGTACGTGGACACTTGAGTAATAATCCGGAGTTATATGAACTTCTCACTGGGACATTAAAGCTGCCGACTGCGGTCTGCGGTATCACCACTATTTAGATTGGTTTTGTTACCATACAATTCTACGCGGTGCAAAGTGTCAGCTTTGAATACCAATTACGCAAGGTTTGCACAATTACCATTCGTCAGTGTATTTTATGTTGGTACCATCCACTATTTTATGTAATTTTATTGGATTTGAATGTTGATGTGATATACTGTTTACCATTTATTAAATATTAATTATTCCCTATGGTCCAGATGGTGTGAGTGCTCACTCCCTTATCTTTCTATTGTTCACTAATTTTTTGGGTTCGGGCACCCAAGTTGTGAGTTAGTAGCACCTGCCCATAATCACCTGAGTGTGAGCCAACCACCAATTTATTAGATATTGAGATATATCTATTGATATATCTTTTTATATACTGTATGTAAACTTCTGGTTTCAACTGTAACAATATATTATCACTACAAGTGATAATATGAATGAAGCATATTCATAGTCGCTGGTGCACATCCATAAAACTAGCATGCAGAAAGCAAACAAAAAAGGGTATCGCAGCACAACATCTTACATACAAACAATAAAACTGTTTTACTGTTTGTATGTTAGATGTTGTGCTGCCATACCCTTTTTTTGTTTGCTTTCTACAATATATTATCAATCAGATTAGAGTTGGAATAGAGCCAAGGTAACATCAATGGTGTTCAGTAAAGTGTTCCAACAAAGGAGACATCGATTAAGTGCTGTCCCCTATGGTCATTCATTAGAAGATATTAGTCTGACGTTTACTGTGCTGATGAATATTCCTAAATATATGGTAATGCACTACAAACATAAACATAATTAATAACAAACAATAAATATTAAATAGTAGACAGATAAATCAATACCTAGAACTAATGGATTATTGATAGTATGGCTAATATTTTATCATCAGTCCTTTCCAATGGGTAGTGCATTAATTTACGCTGGGCCCCTTCCACATATGTGGAATTATATACATAAACAAGTGTGAAACAACTGAAAATATGTCATATTCTAGGTTCTTCAAAGTAGCCACCTTTTGCTTTGAATACTGCTTTGCACACTCTTGGCATTCTCTTGATGAGCTTCAAGAGGTAGTCACCTGAATGGTCTTCCAACAGTCTTGAAGGAGTTCCCAGAGATGCTTAGCACTTGTTGGCCCTTTTGCCTTCACTCTGCGGTCCAGCTCACCCCAAACCATCTCGATTGGGTTCAGGTCCGGTGACTGTGGAGGCCAGGTCATCTGGCGCAGCACCCCATCATTCTCCTTCATGGTCAAATAGCCCTTACTTTCAAAGTTTTCCCAATTTTTCGGCTGACTGACTGACCTTCATTTCTTAAAGTAATGATGGCCACTCGTTTTTCTTTACTTAGCTGCTTTTTTCTTGCCATAATACAAATTCTAACAGTCTATTCAGTAGGACTATCAACTGTGTATCCACCTGACTTCTCCTCAACGCCACTGATGGTCCCAACCCCATTTATAAGGCAAGAAATCCCACTTATTAAACCTGACAGAGCACACCTGTGAAGTGAAAACCATTTCAGGGGACTACCTCTTGAAGCTCATCAAGAGAATGCCAAGAGTGTGCAAAGCAGTAATCAAAGCAAAAGGTTGCTACTTTGAAGAACCTAGAATATGACATATTTTCAGTTGTTTCACACTTGTTTGTTATGTATATAATTCCACATGTGTTAATTCATAGTTTTGATGCCTTCAGTGTGAATCTACAATTTTCATAGTCATGAAAATAAAGAAAACTCTTTGAATGAGAAGGTGTGTCCAAACTTTTGGTCTGTACTGTATATCAAGAGTAATCAAATAGTTCACAAGTTGCAGATGGATTTTTAGATCCCAAGTTGCAGGTGGATTTGTAGTATATATTTCTCATACTGCCGTGATATTAGTCTTCACATTTGTCACTATTATTATATCCAGTGCACTACTACTCCTTATGTGTATACAAATATTCCTTTTAGAGAATAAAATTAAAGAGGTGCCCTGTTGCGCCTTACTGGCCTGTTGGCCCTTGTGAAGTGGGTAGTATGGAGTCTCTGTATGGATAAGTCCTTCAGAGTTCTGTATTCCATACACGGTATAGTAGATCTTACATGCTGCGGGTCTGCAGCGTTCACTTGTGTATTGTGAGTCTCGCCAGCTGAAAGTGGAGCCGCACCGGTTTCTCGCCACGTGCGGCATCCTGTTTGCCCCCTGACATCTCAGGTCTATGTTGGTCCTCATTTACTGGTGTCTCCTTGAATCTCACAGTTTGTTGCCGAATTGTTGTGATGCCGGAAACCTTAGGTACATGGCTTCTGCATACAAGACACAAAGGTATCTTCAAAATAATATCAGTACTGGATATATTATAATGCTCCAAGGGCTTTGGCCAACCTCTTAGTGTTTAAACTCACTCATTTGCATATAAATGAAAATGCAGATATCTCTGCAGCTGTTCAACATAGAGACAAAAGAAAGGTATCATTTGAATCTGCATGATCAACCCTACCAGGAGGCAGTATACATGGTTTGATAGGATTGAGCATGCTAACAGATGCTCTTTAAACAACTGGGTTATCTGGAGGTGTGATACCCTAATTAAAGACGCCTGTGTGGGTTGCTATGTAGTGTCTATGTGCTAGTGCCAATAAATACTCTGGAGTAGAGAAACATTTTTTTATATTTGCATGCAGAGGAATTTGACTTTGTCAGAGGCTCCATTAGGGGCTTCCATTGCTGATTCCATTAAAAAAGCAGGACAAAATATGCTGTTCTATTTTGTCCGGTAAAGTTTTGGCTCTCTAATAAAAATCCAAAGGACCCCATCACAGACAGTGGAGTCTGTTGACTGCCGCAGGTTTTTTATCGAATGACAGATTTGGCACTGCAATTTTTTATTTTTTATTTTTTATTTTTTCTCGCTAGAATAGAATGAAGAGAATGGAAAAAATGATGCCAATGTGAATGTATCTTATCTTGGTCAAAAATCTATGGGGGAAATTTATTATTCCCCTTATGCCGTTTAGTGACATAAAAAATTTGCTAATCCACCACATTTGCAACTTTTCAATGGAATTGCAACTTTTCTAATTTTATACTGTCCTCACCAATTTAACAAAAATGGGTGTGACGAGGGTGGGGTGTGACGAGGGTGGGGTGTCGGCGGGGCCATCAATCCTGACTCATTCATCATTATTTAGGCCAGATGTACAGACCGCCAGACAAGGCATGTCATTTATGGCAGTGCAGGCTCCGTCAACACTGACATAGTGTTCATTTAAAGGAGTCCTACCAGAAAAATATATCAAAGGGTCTTTGAATTGAAAAATATGAAAGGGATCTGATCTCTTTATGTTACAGACTTAAAGCCTGAGACTTAACTCCTGAGAGATCCTGAAGATATTTCTGATTTAAACAGCAAATACATCAATGTCTCCAAAATTGTACATTTTCTTTTCTTTAAAAGAGGACTTTTCAGCTCTTGCAAAATGTCTGTATTTGTAACCTCTAATGTAACAATTCTGGACTGGAGTTACTTTTCTTAGGACTCTACATTGAGTGATTCTTCTGTAAATCCTTCTGGAAATGTATGAATACAGTGGCGTAGCTATAGGGGTTGCAGCGATCGCAGTTGTGACCGGGCCTCTAAGCCAGGGGGGCCCAGATGCAGAGTATCTTTTAAAGGGAATACTAGTGAGGGCGTCCATAGTGGAAGCGCTCACTAGTATGCAGGAGGAGGAGGCGGGGGGTGAAGCGCTGTGAGTGCTGTACTTACCCCTCCTCCTGCTTACTCTTCTCAGGTCCAGCGCTGCTGTGACCTGGCTGCCTGCAGCGCCAGGACGTACAGAGCACACTCTGACCTGATGCTGCAGGAGGTCAGGTGACTGTGCAGCGTGAGACCTGAGAAGAGAACCAGGATATGGAGAGTGGCGGCAGGAGACAGGACTGGTAAGTTATTATTTTACAGTCTGATCTGAGGTCTGATATGGAGGTCTTATTGGGGGTCTGGAGAGGTTTAATGGGGGGTCTGGAGGTCTTACTGGGGGTCTGAGGTGGTCTGACTGGGGGTCTGGAGAGGTCTCATAGGGGGTCTGGAGGTCTGGAGAGGTCTAATGGGGGTTCTGAAGGTCTCATTGGTGGTCTGGAGTGGTCTCACTGGGGTGGTCTGGAGTGGTCTGACTGGGAGGTCTGGAGGTCTGACTGGGGGTCTGGAAAGGTCTAATGGGGGGTCTAAAGGTCTGACTGGGGGTCTGGAGAGGTCTAATGGAGGTCTGAAGGTCTGACTGGGGGTCAGGAGAGGTCTAATGGGGGGGTCCAAAGGTCTGACTGGGGGTCTGGAGAGGTCTAATGGAGGTCTGGAGGTCTGACTGGGGGTCTGGAGAGGTCTAATGGGAGTATAGACATCTGATTGGGGGTCTGGAGAGGTCTAATGGGGGTCTGGAGGTCTGACTGGAGGTCTGGAGAGGTGTAATGTGGGTATAGACGTCTGATTGGGGGTCTGGAGAGGTCAAATGGGGGTATAGACGTCTGATGTAATGTAATGTTTTCCAAGTATGTCTTTTAGGGGTTGTCCGCTTTTTTTTTTGTATGAGCGCTGCCTTCTCTGCTCTGTTTACCTGCTCATCACTGCAAATGCTATGGCAAGCAGGTGAACAGAGCAGAGAAAGCAGCTCTCATATGAGCGCAGCCCTCTCTTCAAACAGCTGATCGGCGGGGGTGCTGGGGGACCCTGCAGATCTGATATTGATGACCTATCCTGAGGATAGGTCATCAGTAGTAAAAAGAGGACAACCCCTTAAACAGTAGGACTGGAGGAAAGTGGTTAGGTTGAGAATTTGGCATGGGGGGGGGGGCGTTTCAATTTTTGCCTCGGGCGGCAGAAAAGCTAGGTGCACCAGCGCTGAGTGAAGGGGGGGCCCAAGCTGAACTCTTGCATCAGGGCCCATGAGCCTTTAGCTACACCCCTGTATGAATACATTGACAACTGGTTCATGTCTATACGATACACCTACAGAGTCACATACTATCAGCGCAATTGTGTATATGGCCACAGCCCATTATCCAGGGGAATAGTCACACCCAATTGTCAGTTCATTGATACATTTCCATACATTTCCAGGGAGAAATAAAAGAATGGCACAATGAACAGTTCTAAGCAAAGATGTTCCAGAATTGTTATTTTTGAAGGGGTGCAAGTATTAAGTCCTGGCATGTAGCTTTTAAAGGGGTTATCCCACTTAGCAGTTTCATACTTACCTGCTGCCACCGCGCGTTCACTTCCTGGATTCTGGCTGGGGGCGGGCTTCATCTTGATTGAAGTCTTCTCCCGCCGGGCCGCGCGCTGGACTGAACGCGCACGCTGCCGCGCATGCGCAATGTGACTTTTTTCTGGCCAGTATAGTACAGAGCCGGCGTGCGCGTTCGCAGCTCTGTACTATTCTGGCCGGGAAGAAGTCACCGTCGCGCATGCGCGGCAGTGTGCGCGTTCAGGACAGCGAGTGGCCCGGCCGGGAGAAAAGAAGAAGTCTTCTGGGCAAGCGCGACCATCGGGATTTTGCGGAAGAGCGGTGGTCGTAACCAGGGGAGACCGAGTCACAACAATAAGGTAAGTGGGGATGAATTTTCTCCTAATCGGTGGGAATTTGTTAATAAAGTATATTTACAAAAATGATCACTGTCAAATCATTAACAGATTTAACAGTGATCATTATGATGGGATAACCCCTTTAAGTCACCATTGGTACAATTTTTCTTTTAAATACTTTGGCATACAATCGTGTTTCTTTCTATTTTATAATATACATATATATATATAGTTTCCAAAGATGAGGCAGCACTCCAATAGACGTAAAAAGTGGATCCTTTATTCCCCTCTGTGCAACGTTTCAACCGTCTCAATGCGGTCTTTCTCAAGCATAACAAAATGGTGTCATCAGGGGGTATATATACCCACAATACATTGCAAATAATAAATGTGACAATTATACAATCTTAAGACAATATAGCATAAACAGTACATTACATAGTGTAAAAAACCCCACATGTTGTATAGCCAAGTGATCTATATTGCATAATATTTATCATAGTACAATATAGTGTACAAACACATTTGATCATTCTGATAACAATCAGATAAGTTAATTGACCAATATCCAATTCATCAAAAAAGTGTAACATCACCTGTGCATATAAATAAGTGCATATAGTTTAAAAACAAACTCACACCGGATCGTATGGGTCGGCGCGCCAAACTTCCGCGTCCTCACCGTCAAAGTGCGCATGTCCAAAGTCACTGCCGCGTCACCAGAAAGACGCCCCAAGCCGAGGAGCCAGGCGCCATCACCATGGAAACGTGTAAACACATGACCAGAGCGATAGACCCGTGACTCCTCAGGAGGGCGCGCCGGGTAGATCCACGCCCACAAGGCCGGACCCGCGTCGCCAGGCAACAGTGAAACACTGCTCCCCCGGCACCAGCAGTCACGCAATGTGCATCGCGGTCCACCCACAGGTCACATGACAGGTACAGGCACCCGGGCACAAAAACGGCAGAAGAGGGGGAAATAACAGACGAGAGGAGAGAAAAGGGACACTGGCATCGCAAAAATGAGCTATGTGGGTAGAAGGACCAAAAAAGGTCACTGTAATTTGTATATATATATAAACCAGAGTGAACGTGGCTTGCATAAAGTATATCAGCACTGGAAAGAATAACCTGTGCCATACTTCCATAATAGGACAACAGGCCGGGGACCAAAAGGTCCCGCCGTTGTCACGGCAGAAACCCCGGTCCATGGAGGGCAAGGGATCAGAGACACGTCCATGCCACAGGTCCCAAACCCAAACACCGACCCTTCAGTCCAAGATAAGATAAACAGACCACCACTCCAGGTAGACAACATGATTATAGTAAACCCACACATTACATAGCAAAGCCAATATAGATGCGTCCAGGGATCTCTCCCATCATCATAATCCCAACATGGAGAAGCAGAAGAAGGCGCATACCGTCCGCAAAAAACCACCAGCGGAGCACCAATGATCTAAAGAAAGAAAAAGAGTAAAATATAAGCAATAAGACAGAGAACTATACATCTGTATGTAACAAATTGGTTATATATTAAATGACACCAATATAGAATTCACATACACCAGGACATGACATAAAGAGGGACAACAGGGAATAGCAAAAGGCCCCATCCTATACTACACTCCACTTAAAATCAACATTGAGACCATGAGGTCTCAGTGTGTTGAGACGATGGATCCATCTAAGCTCACGTTGTTTGAGAGCCAATGTCCTGTCTCCTCCCCTTCTAGACAGAGTAATGTGGTCCACTAACATAAATTTCAAATCCTTCTCCCTGTGATTGGCCTCGACAAAGTGTTTAGGCACGGGCAGATCTTTTCTTTTTTGTCTGATGGAAAAACGATGATTGTTCAAACGTGCCTTCATGTCACAAGTGGTCTCCCCAACATAGAGGAGGCCACAAGGACAGGAGAGCACGTAGATCACATATGAACTATTGCATGTCAAGAAATGTCCAATCCCATACTGGGTCCCCGTAATAGGATGAGTAAACTTCTCCCCCTTGGTCATATAAGCGCAATTGACGCAGCCAAGGCAGGGATAGGAACCCACCCTACGAGGGCCAATATGAGACTGTACTAAAGTCTTGGCAGGAATGTCCGCTCGGACCAGCTTGTCCCGGAAGTTGGCAGGACGTCTGTAGGAAAGCAGAGGTGGCACTGTCAAAGGCATAACATTAGAAAAATTGCTCTTAAGTATTGCCCAATGCTTACGGACAATCTGAGCAATCTGAACACTTTGTTCCGAATAGGTTGATATAAAAGGTATCCTCTCAACTTTATTTTGTGTAGCACCTAGAGATATCTGTGGATCTTTCACTTTATTAAGGTGTTTGTTGATCACCCGAGTAGGGTAACCACGTTCCCTAAACTTGTGCATCATCTGAGAGAAACGAGTCGGGAGTAAATCTGGATCCTGCACCACCCTCTTAACCCTGAGTAGTTGACTGTAGGGTACAGAATTAATGATAGATCTTGGGTGACAGCTGCCATAATGCAGCAATGTATTACAATCGGTGGGCTTCGTGAAGATGTCAGTGGATAAATGGTCACCCACTATGGTAACTGTCATGTCTAGAAATTGGACATGTGAACTCGAGTGTACAAGGGTAAACCTGATATTTGGGTCCATACGGTTCAAAAAATCATGAAAGCTCCCGAGAGAGAGAGAGTCACCAGACCAGATGAGGAAGACGTCATCTATGTATCGCCACCACCCCAGCACATGGCTGAAGTGGTGGGACACATAGATAAGGTCCTCCTCGAGGGCCGCCATGAAGACATTGGCATAAGTCGGTGCCACATTAGACCCCATGGCGGTCCCTCGTAACTGGAGATAGAAGCTATCCATGAAAAGAAAATAGTTGTTCCTCAAAATCAAATCCAATAGCTGGACAAAAAAATCCTGACAAGATAGTGAATAGTTGCTGCCAGATAGCTGTCTCCGAACCGCAGCCAACCCCCTGTCATGGTCAATGGAGGTATATAGGCTAGTGACATCAAAAGATGCCAGGAGACAACCATCTGGCAGCACAATGTCAGAGATCCTGTCCAAAAAGTCGCCAGTGTCCCTAATGTAGGACCTGGCGCTTATCGCATAGTGTCGAAGTACTCGATCTAAGAAAATTGAGATGTTAGAGAAAATGGATCCGGTGCCCGCAACAATGGGGCGACCTGGTGGGTCCAACAATGACTTGTGAATTTTGGGAAGAACATATATGACTGGTGTGCGTGGCTGAGATACAGTTAGGAAGGAATGGAGCTCACCATCAATAATGTCCCGACTCAAAGCTGTGTCAAGGACACCCTTGATGCGTCTAACTATATCAAACCTAGGATCCCCAGTTAATACCCTGTATACACTCGAATCGCCCAACTGTCTTCTAATCTCCTGAATGTATTTGGGGGTGTCCATGACAACAACCGCACCACCCTTATCCGCCGGTTTGATGGTGAGGCTGCTGTCACGGCACAAACCCTCCAAAGTGACCATCTCAGAAGTAGTCATGTTAGGATGTTTAAGGGGCACATTGGTAACCTTATCACGTAGGGCGGCTATATCAATGGAGACAGCCTTCCTAAATGTGTCCAATGCAGATGAATTATTATGAGGTGAAAAATCACTCCTATTAAAAAGCCCAAAAGCTTTAAGTCTCAATTCAGTGTCAATAGATCCTACAGTCGACTGCTCCACTGGAGGGCGACCTGCAAACCATACCTTAAGTTCGATGTTCCTGTATAGGCGCTGCAGGTCGACCTCCAAGTGGAACCAGTCAACCTTGGTAGATGGACAAAATGAAAGGCCCCTGGACAGTACATTAATTTGCACATCAGATAAAGGTACAGAAGAAATATTTACCACAGTAGAAACATTACTATTCATCATAGGGCCTGATTCCCCTTTCTGCGCAGTGCCATAGGTTTGGTCACTTTTGGAGACCTGGGATTTCCGCCATCTGTGGTGTCTTCTGCCACCCCATCTGGTTCTCTGACTGTCACAGGGCCTATCCCTAAAAAAGACTTAGTAGATACCGGATTGTTGGTGGCCACTGGCCCAGGCTGTCCCGACTGGAGGTGTTTTTTGTTATTCGGACGGTGTGGAGGAAACTGTCTCTGAGGTGTATCGTTTTGCCATGTATAGATTTTGCCTTTAGCATAATCATCGGCGTCCCGCTGCCATTTCTTCCTTTTAGTTGACTCCTGATCCTTGATGAATTTGGACAAGTGTTCCATGCAGTTATCATTATATTTAAGAAATTCATCTGGTCCCAACATCGCCTCCAAAGCGATCTTAGTCTGGTCCTGCCGTGTTCTGCTGTCAGCCAGTTCCTGTTGCAAATACTCTAAATTCAAAAGAATAATATCATATGCATATTTATTTGATATTTGAGTAAATTTCTGTGCATATGAAGAGTCACTAGGAAAGAGATTTGGTTTAAGCTGTGACCGAATCCCCCTAGGAATTCTGTGCTCCATGAAATATTGACCGAGGGTCATCATATGAACGTCAGTGGACACTATTTTCTTGGCATCTGCCTCGAAGTTTCTTTTCAGGTCAATTAAAGTGGGTGTAGACAGAAATGCAAGCTCACTCACCAAACCCTGTAGAATCCTCTCCTCATCAGCCCTGGTGTACGTGAAGACGTCAGGGGTATCCATAGCGTAAAAAGGGTGAACAAATGAATAACGGTGCAAGCTGGAAAAGTCCAATATAGACAGAAACCAAAAACAAAGCTCAGCAGCACAAGACCAAAAACAGTGGATGCAAGTCCTCTCAGCCGCAGGCTAAGACGGCTCTGAATAAGTATAGTTTCCAAAGATGAGGCAGCACTCCAATAGACGTAAAAAGTGGATCCTTTATTCCCCTCTGTGCAACGTTTCAACCGTCTCAATGCGGTCTTTCTCAAGCATAACAAAATGGTGTCATCAGGGGGTATATATACCCACAATACATTGCAAATAATAAATATGACAATTATACAATCTTAAGACAATATAGCATAAACAGTACATTACATAGTGTAAAAAACCCCACATGTTGTATAGCCAAGTGATCTATATTGCATAATATTTATCATAGTACAATATAGTGTACAAACACATTTGATCATTCTGATAACAATCAGATAAGTTAATTGACCAATATCCAATTCATCAAAAAAGTGTAACATCACCTGTGCATATAAATAAGTGCATATAGTTTAAAAACAAACTCACACCGGATCGTATGGGTCGGCGCGCCAAACTTCCGCGTCCTCACCGTCAAAGTGCGCATGTCCAAAGTCACTGCCGCGTCACCAGAAAGACGCCCCAAGCCGAGGAGCCAGGCGCCATCACCATGGAAACGTGTAAACACATGACCAGAGCGATAGACCCGTGACTCCTCAGGAGGGCGCGCCGGGTAGATCCACGCCCACAAGGCCGGACCCGCGTCGCCAGGCAACAGTGAAACACTGCTCCCCCGGCACCAGCAGTCACGCAATGTGCATCGCGGTCCACCCACAGGTCACATGACAGGTACAGGCACCCGGGCACAAAAACGGCAGAAGAGGGGGAAATAACAGACGAGAGGAGAGAAAAGGGACACTGGCATCGCAAAAATGAGCTATGTGGGTAGAAGGACCAAAAAAGGTCACTGTAATTTGTATATATATATAAACCAGAGTGAACGTGGCTTGCATAAAGTATATCAGCACTGGAAAGAATAACCTGTGCCATACTTCCATAATAGGACAACAGGCCGGGGACCAAAAGGTCCCGCCGTTGTCACGGCAGAAACCCCGGTCCATGGAGGGCAAGGGATCAGAGACACGTCCATGCCACAGGTCCCAAACCCAAACACCGACCCTTCAGTCCAAGATAAGATAAACAGACCACCACTCCAGGTAGACAACATGATTATAGTAAACCCACACATTACATAGCAAAGCCAATATAGATGCGTCCAGGGATCTCTCCCATCATCATAATCCCAACATGGAGAAGCAGAAGAAGGCGCATACCGTCCGCAAAAAACCACCAGCGGAGCACCAATGATCTAAAGAAAGAAAAAGAGTAAAATATAAGCAATAAGACAGAGAACTATACATCTGTATGTAACAAATTGGTTATATATTAAATGACACCAATATAGAATTCACATACACCAGGACATGACATAAAGAGGGACAACAGGGAATAGCAAAAGGCCCCATCCTATACTACACTCCACTTAAAATCAACATTGAGACCATGAGGTCTCAGTGTGTTGAGACGATGGATCCATCTAAGCTCACGTTGTTTGAGAGCCAATGTCCTGTCTCCTCCCCTTCTAGACAGAGTAATGTGGTCCACTAACATAAATTTCAAATCCTTCTCCCTGTGATTGGCCTCGACAAAGTGTTTAGGCACGGGCAGATCTTTTCTTTTTTGTCTGATGGAAAAACGATGATTGTTCAAACGTGCCTTCATGTCACAAGTGGTCTCCCCAACATAGAGGAGGCCACAAGGACAGGAGAGCACGTAGATCACATATGAACTATTGCATGTCAAGAAATGTCCAATCCCATACTGGGTCCCCGTAATAGGATGAGTAAACTTCTCCCCCTTGGTCATATAAGCGCAATTGACGCAGCCAAGGCAGGGATAGGAACCCACCCTACGAGGGCCAATATGAGACTGTACTAAAGTCTTGGCAGGAATGTCCGCTCGGACCAGCTTGTCCCGGAAGTTGGCAGGACGTCTGTAGGAAAGCAGAGGTGGCACTGTCAAAGGCATAACATTAGAAAAATTGCTCTTAAGTATTGCCCAATGCTTACGGACAATCTGAGCAATCTGAACACTTTGTTCCGAATAGGTTGATATAAAAGGTATCCTCTCAACTTTATTTTGTGTAGCACCTAGAGATATCTGTGGATCTTTCACTTTATTAAGGTGTTTGTTGATCACCCGAGTAGGGTAACCACGTTCCCTAAACTTGTGCATCATCTGAGAGAAACGAGTCGGGAGTAAATCTGGATCCTGCACCACCCTCTTAACCCTGAGTAGTTGACTGTAGGGTACAGAATTAATGATAGATCTTGGGTGACAGCTGCCATAATGCAGCAATGTATTACAATCGGTGGGCTTCGTGAAGATGTCAGTGGATAAATGGTCACCCACTATGGTAACTGTCATGTCTAGAAATTGGACATGTGAACTCGAGTGTACAAGGGTAAACCTGATATTTGGGTCCATACGGTTCAAAAAATCATGAAAGCTCCCGAGAGAGAGAGAGTCACCAGACCAGATGAGGAAGACGTCATCTATGTATCGCCACCACCCCAGCACATGGCTGAAGTGGTGGGACACATAGATAAGGTCCTCCTCGAGGGCCGCCATGAAGACATTGGCATAAGTCGGTGCCACATTAGACCCCATGGCGGTCCCTCGTAACTGGAGATAGAAGCTATCCATGAAAAGAAAATAGTTGTTCCTCAAAATCAAATCCAATAGCTGGACAAAAAAATCCTGACAAGATAGTGAATAGTTGCTGCCAGATAGCTGTCTCCGAACCGCAGCCAACCCCCTGTCATGGTCAATGGAGGTATATAGGCTAGTGACATCAAAAGATGCCAGGAGACAACCATCTGGCAGCACAATGTCAGAGATCCTGTCCAAAAAGTCGCCAGTGTCCCTAATGTAGGACCTGGCGCTTATCGCATAGTGTCGAAGTACTCGATCTAAGAAAATTGAGATGTTAGAGAAAATGGATCCGGTGCCCGCAACAATGGGGCGACCTGGTGGGTCCAACAATGACTTGTGAATTTTGGGAAGAACATATATGACTGGTGTGCGTGGCTGAGATACAGTTAGGAAGGAATGGAGCTCACCATCAATAATGTCCCGACTCAAAGCTGTGTCAAGGACACCCTTGATGCGTCTAACTATATCAAACCTAGGATCCCCAGTTAATACCCTGTATACACTCGAATCGCCCAACTGTCTTCTAATCTCCTGAATGTATTTGGGGGTGTCCATGACAACAACCGCACCACCCTTATCCGCCGGTTTGATGGTGAGGCTGCTGTCACGGCACAAACCCTCCAAAGTGACCATCTCAGAAGTAGTCATGTTAGGATGTTTAAGGGGCACATTGGTAACCTTATCACGTAGGGCGGCTATATCAATGGAGACAGCCTTCCTAAATGTGTCCAATGCAGATGAATTATTATGAGGTGAAAAATCACTCCTATTAAAAAGCCCAAAAGCTTTAAGTCTCAATTCAGTGTCAATAGATCCTACAGTCGACTGCTCCACTGGAGGGCGACCTGCAAACCATACCTTAAGTTCGATGTTCCTGTATAGGCGCTGCAGGTCGACCTCCAAGTGGAACCAGTCAACCTTGGTAGATGGACAAAATGAAAGGCCCCTGGACAGTACATTAATTTGCACATCAGATAAAGGTACAGAAGAAATATTTACCACAGTAGAAACATTACTATTCATCATAGGGCCTGATTCCCCTTTCTGCGCAGTGCCATAGGTTTGGTCACTTTTGGAGACCTGGGATTTCCGCCATCTGTGGTGTCTTCTGCCACCCCATCTGGTTCTCTGACTGTCACAGGGCCTATCCCTAAAAAAGACTTAGTAGATACCGGATTGTTGGTGGCCACTGGCCCAGGCTGTCCCGACTGGAGGTGTTTTTTGTTATTCGGACGGTGTGGAGGAAACTGTCTCTGAGGTGTATCGTTTTGCCATGTATAGATTTTGCCTTTAGCATAATCATCGGCGTCCCGCTGCCATTTCTTCCTTTTAGTTGACTCCTGATCCTTGATGAATTTGGACAAGTGTTCCATGCAGTTATCATTATATTTAAGAAATTCATCTGGTCCCAACATCGCCTCCAAAGCGATCTTAGTCTGGTCCTGCCGTGTTCTGCTGTCAGCCAGTTCCTGTTGCAAATACTCTAAATTCAAAAGAATAATATCATATGCATATTTATTTGATATTTGAGTAAATTTCTGTGCATATGAAGAGTCACTAGGAAAGAGATTTGGTTTAAGCTGTGACCGAATCCCCCTAGGAATTCTGTGCTCCATGAAATATTGACCGAGGGTCATCATATGAACGTCAGTGGACACTATTTTCTTGGCATCTGCCTCGAAGTTTCTTTTCAGGTCAATTAAAGTGGGTGTAGACAGAAATGCAAGCTCACTCACCAAACCCTGTAGAATCCTCTCCTCATCAGCCCTGGTGTACGTGAAGACGTCAGGGGTATCCATAGCGTAAAAAGGGTGAACAAATGAATAACGGTGCAAGCTGGAAAAGTCCAATATAGACAGAAACCAAAAACAAAGCTCAGCAGCACAAGACCAAAAACAGTGGATGCAAGTCCTCTCAGCCGCAGGCTAAGACGGCTCTGAATAAGTATAGTTTCCAAAGATGAGGCAGCACTCCAATAGACGTAAAAAGTGGATCCTTTATTCCCCTCTGTGCAACGTTTCAACCGTCTCAATGCGGTCTTTCTCAAGCATAACAAAATGGTGTCATCAGGGGGTATATATACCCACAATACATTGCAAATAATAAATATGACAATTATACAATCTTAAGACAATATAGCATAAACAGTACATTACATAGTGTAAAAAACCCCACATGTTGTATAGCCAAGTGATCTATATTGCATAATATTTATCATAGTACAATATAGTGTACAAACACATTTGATCATTCTGATAACAATCAGATAAGTTAATTGACCAATATCCAATTCATCAAAAAAGTGTAACATCACCTGTGCATATAAATAAGTGCATATAGTTTAAAAACAAACTCACACCGGATCGTATGGGTCGGCGCGCCAAACTTCCGCGTCCTCACCGTCAAAGTGCGCATGTCCAAAGTCACTGCCGCGTCACCAGAAAGACGCCCCAAGCCGAGGAGCCAGGCGCCATCACCATGGAAACGTGTAAACACATGACCAGAGCGATAGACCCGTGACTCCTCAGGAGGGCGCGCCGGGTAGATCCACGCCCACAAGGCCGGACCCGCGTCGCCAGGCAACAGTGAAACACTGCTCCCCCGGCACCAGCAGTCACGCAATGTGCATCGCGGTCCACCCACAGGTCACATGACAGGTACAGGCACCCGGGCACAAAAACGGCAGAAGAGGGGGAAATAACAGACGAGAGGAGAGAAAAGGGACACTGGCATCGCAAAAATGAGCTATGTGGGTAGAAGGACCAAAAAAGGTCACTGTAATTTGTATATATATATATAAACCAGAGTGAACGTGGCTTGCATAAAGTATATCAGCACTGGAAAGAATAACCTGTGCCATACTTCCATAATAGGACAACAGGCCGGGGACCAAAAGGTCCCGCCGTTGTCACGGCAGAAACCCCGGTCCATGGAGGGCAAGGGATCAGAGACACGTCCATGCCACAGGTCCCAAACCCAAACACCGACCCTTCAGTCCAAGATAAGATAAACAGACCACCACTCCAGGTAGACAACATGATTATAGTAAACCCACACATTACATAGCAAAGCCAATATAGATGCGTCCAGGGATCTCTCCCATCATCATAATCCCAACATGGAGAAGCAGAAGAAGGCGCATACCGTCCGCAGTAGTTGGACGGATCCAACGGATACTACAGTGGTTTGAGGTGCAACTGCTGTGACTCACCCAGTCAGTAGTAAAAGGATATAGAGGAACTATGGTAGCAGGCACTCTCTAAATTTAGAGTCACATATTAGTTGTAATAATACAACCAGATAACACTGAGTTATCAAAAATTTGATGTATTTCTATAAAATGCAGAATAATAGCAGGTAATACAAATCTTTAATAAATATTGATGCGATAAAGGTAATAAATAATGATAAGAGGAATAATAGGCGAGGTAATTGTCCCAAATAATAGTAGATAAATTATATAAAAAAATAGTAGTAAAACCAGGTGTCTAATAATCTGCAGAAAGGTGATGATGTTAAAATAAATCAGTATTGCATATATAGTCTTTCCAATGGTATAAGGCTACTTTCACACTAGCGTTCGGGTGTCCGCTCGTGCGCACCGTTTGAAGGGGCTCACGAGCGGCCCCGAACGCATCCGTCTGGCCCCAATGCATTCTCAGTGGAGGCGGATCCACTGAGAATGCATCCGCCTGCCAGCGCTCAGCCTCCGGTCCGCTCAGTGAGCGGACACCTGAACGCTGCTTGCAGCGTTCGGGTGTCCGCCTGGCCGTGCGGAGGCGAGCGGATCCGTCCAGACTTACAATGTAAGTCAATGGGGGCGGATCCGCTTGAAGATGACACCATATGGCTCAATCTTCAAGCGGATCCGTTCCCCATTGACTTTCAATGTAAAGTCTGAACGGATCCGCTCAGACAACTTTCACACTTAGAAAATTTTCTAAGTTTTAATGCAGACGCATCCGTTCTGAACGGATGCGAACGTCTGCATTATCGGAGCGGATCCGTCTGATGAAACATCAGACGGATCCGCTCCGAACGCTAGTGTGAAAGTAGCCTAAATCATATACTTTCGATTTTTGTAATATTCGGTAGCAACCTTGTATGTTTCGCTTTGTGACTGATCCGAAATAATACTGCTAGTCTCAGGTACAAGTCTTAGTAAACTGCTGGTATCAGGTAAAATCGTATTCAGTAAAAACACAGAGAACCCTCCTGTTGAATTCGTATCCTATCAGAGGGAGTCTGTCAAAGGAACTTATGTGCGGGATAGGTATTCTTCGGTAGCTGTGCCTTAACGCGGCTTCCCGCGGCTTCTTCAGTACCTAAAATCGCTTACCTCTCAGAATTTTCCCCTACGCAGCTCTTTCGATTTGGTCAAATGTAGCCTTACCCGGACAAGGCCTCGGCGTCCCACGTGGAGTCTGGTGGCGCGCTTCGCATAGGTTAGGAAGTGCGGTTGTTTGCGCTATCTCACCACGTATCCTACACACGTGACCGGGATGTAGTTGATCCGGGGAAAAAGGCAAAACCAGTGATGCGATAAAGTCTCTGATTAGATGAACAATAATATTAGAGAGCTCTGATTATTTATATTCGCTACTTATACTGTGTATAGTCCAGAATAATTCCACCATAAAATTGAGGAAATAGTAAGTCCCCAAACTTCCTCAAAAGCGTTTCGGGACATTCGGAGTGAGTGGGGGACTGTTCATACATAGTTCTTTATATATAGTATCCAATTAGGTTAGTTTCAATTGGATTCACATCACCTGAAGCGACAGTTTCCACCTGGAGTTGCATTGATATAGCAAGCAATATATCTGATTAAAAATGTCAATATTCTATCATACTAATTAGAAAAAAATTTGAAAGAGAAAATCGAAATACATCTAAAACAATTAGTAAAACATACATCGTGCAAAAATATAAATCAAAATAAAAAATGGAAATAAAACAAATTTTTTAAAAAGGTAGTAAAAATATTTCATTTTTATTGTTAAAAATCTTACATAGATAAAATATGATGAACATAAAATGGATTAATTTTCATTGTAAGGGAATTAGCATATATAAGACTTGTTCTGGAGCTGTTAGTATGTAGTATAATGCTACTTGTGCGTTTTTGCTGCGTCTGCTGCGTCACCAAAAACCGCAGCAAAAACGAGAAACTAACCTAATTGGATACTATAGATAAAGAACTATGTATGAACAGTGTTGAGGGCAGTGTTATATTTATATATACAGTACAGACCAAAAGTTTGGACACACCCTCTCATTCAAAGAGTTTTCTTTATTTTCATGACTATGAAGGCATCAAAACTATGAATTAACACATGTGGAATTATATACATAACAAACAAGTGTGAAACAACTGAAAATATGTCATATTCTAGCTTCTTCAAAGTAGCCACCTTTTGCTTTGATTACTGCTTCGCACACTCTTGGCATTCTCTTGATGAGCTTCAAGAGGTAGCCCCTGAAATGGTCTTCCAACAGTCTTCAAGGAGTTCCCAGAGATGCTTAGCACTTGTTGGCCCTTTTGCCTTCACTCTGCGGTCCAGCTCACCCCAAACCATCTCGATTGGGTTCAGGTCCGGTGACTGTGGAGGCCAGGTCATCTGGCACAGCACCCCATCACTCTCCTTCATGGTCAAATAGCCCTTACTTTCAAAGTTTTCCCAATTTTTCGGCTGACTGACTGACCTTCATTTCTTAAAGTAATGATGGCCACTCGTTTTTCTTTACTTAGCTGCTTTTTTCTTGCCATAATACAAATTCTAACAGTCTATTCATTAGGACTATCAGCTGTGTATCCACCTGACTTCTCCTCAACGCAACTGATGGTCCCAACCCCATTTATAAGGCAAGAAATCCCACTTATTAAACCTGACAGGGCACACCTGTGAAGTGAAAACCATTTCAGGGGACTACCTTTTGAAGCTCATCAAGAGAATGCCAAGAGTGTGCAAAGCAGTAATCAAAGCAAAAGGTGGCTACTTTGAAGAACCTAGAATATGACATATTTTCAGTTGTTTCACACTTGTTTGTTATGTATATAATTCCACATGTGTTAATTCATA
The DNA here is from genome assembly GCF_905171765.1 of Bufo bufo. NCBI lineage: Eukaryota > Metazoa > Chordata > Amphibia > Anura > Bufonidae > Bufo > Bufo bufo. Next base: position 209,747,012 of record NC_053393.1, read on the forward strand.
GTTTTGATGCCTTCAGTGTGAATCTACAATTTTCATAGTCATGAAAATAAAGAAAACTCTTTGAATAAGAAGGTGTGTCCAAACTTTTGGTCTGTACTGTATATATCACCCCATCTTCTACCCCTGGTACTCCTTGATACCCCTTCACGACTGCCCTGCATACCCCAGCAGCAGCTGAGTCTGAATTAACCCCTTGTTATTCCCCGTAGGGATAGAATATTGCCGGGATTGGGTGGGCTGCTGTTAACGTGTATGTAAGTGTTAGGTATAGTTAGATTTTGGGGCGATTATTATAGTGGGATTGTGTCTAGTGTAGTTAGTACCGTATTAGTGTGTTGTTATAGTATATTGTTGTGTACTGCTATAAATATATATATATATCTATTCCATTGATATAGATATATATATAACTATAAGCAGATATCAGACTATAACGCATAGTGTTTTAATAAATACCTTTTATTTAATCATCGTGTGTGGTCTCTTATTGTAATAGGCGCCGCAGCAATAGACGTAGGCAGTTCAGAGTAGAGTAAGGTAATCAGTAGTGATTGTTTAATTGGTATAAATAGGCGGAGGCATCACTAGACGACTCACTCCTATTTATGAATATTAATTATTGTGATGTGCATAAATTGCAATAATTAATATCCCCTTTAACAAACAGTCCCCCACTCACTGATGAAGGGACCGAATGTCCCAAAACGCGTTTGGGGAATTTTATGGTGGAATTATTCTGGACTATACACAGTATAAGTAGCGAATATAAATAATCGGAGCTCTCTAATATTATTGTTCATCTAATCAGTGACTTTATCGCATCACTGGTTTTGCCTTTTTCCCCGGATCAACTACATCCCGGTCACGTGTGTAGGATACGTGGTGAGATAGCGCAAACAACCGCACTTCCTAACCTATGCGAAGCGCGCCACCAGACTCCACGTGGGACGCCAAGGCCTTTTCCGGGTAAGGCTACAATTGACCAAATCGGAAGAGCTGCGTAGGGGAAAATTCTGAGAGGTAAGCGATTTTAGGTGCCGAAGAAGACGCGGGACGCCGCGTTAAGGCACAGCTACCGAAGAATACCTACCCCGCAAGTAAGTTCCTTTGACAGACTCCCTCTGATAGGATACGAATTCAACAGGAGGGTTCTCTGTGTTTTTACTGAATACGATTTTAACCTGATACCAGCAGTTTACTAAGACTTGTATCTGAGACTAGCAGTATTATTTCGGATCAGCTACAATCCAAAACATACAAGGTTGCTACCGAATATTACAAAAATCAAAAGTATATGATTTATACCATTAGTAACATAGTAACATAGTACATAAGGCCGAAAAAAGACATCTGTCCATCCAGTTCGGCCTGTTATCCTGCAAGTTGATCCAGAGGAAGGCAAAAAAATTATGCAATACTGATTTATTTTAACATCATCACCTTTCTGCAGATTATTAGACACCTGGTTTTACTACTATTTTTTATATCATTTATCTACTATTATTTGGGACTATTACCTCGCCTATTATTCCTCTTATCATTATTTATTACCTTTATCGCATCAATGTTTATTAAAGATTTGTATTACCTGCTATTATTCAGCATTTTATAGAAATACATCAAATTTTTGATAACTCAGTGTTATCTGGTTGTATTATTACAACTAATATGTGACTCTAAATTTAGAGAGTGCCTGCTACCATAGTTCCTCTATATATATAATTATATAATTATATTATTTTGTCCTCATCTACCCTATGATGTTATGACATACTTTTCAATCAATTATAAGATTCCAGCATTTTCGGACAACAATGCAAAAAGAATAAAAAAGACAGACACATGAGAGCTGCACAGCATGAAATCAGCTTATCCTTTGGTCAGAGATAAGCATGGCTATAGAGACCCAATTTAAAGGTTTTTATTACAGCTTCTTCAGGCTCAAGTCCCGCGTTATGGAATTCCAATTAGATTATCAGTGACCTAGATTTCCAATGGCTAATACCTCAAAAGTTGAAAATGTAAAATTAAAGGGTCTGACAGTTTTGTCCGACTTATGATGCGAACCGTATTAAGGCCCTTTGTTGCCTTGGGACACAGAGCAGACCTGTCTCATTTAATGTTCTCTAGGTCCTTAAACCATCTCTGTTTAGGGAATTTGTTTCCCAATCTACAGAGAGACCTAAGTCTCAGATAATTATTAAATTGTGGTGGATATCTTAAAGGGACTATCCTTAGAATGAAAACTTGGTTATTAAATTTGCAATTTAATGAAGTTCATTTTCTTTTGCTGAACTGTGCAGGGAGATAGGTTATTCTCTGTGGATTCAGGCAGCAAAGTATTTATCCTGTCTCTCAAAATTTTCTGGCAAACATGCCTAAAGCTTTTTGGTTCCCAGAGTATGAATCTAAATTTTGCTCCTGACAAAGAAGGAAAGTGTCGGGCTAGCATCTAAAATATATTAAATTAAATGTATCACCTATTTTTTAGTACTGAGATCTATATATTTTCTGATTGAAGATTTATTCTTATTTGATATTTTGTACATGATTATGGGGGCAGCCATCTTGCCTGAGCTGCTGTCAACAGCATATTTTTTACAGTAGCCACATGGACCATAGTCACTATGGACAGAAAGTGTCAACCTATTAGAAGGCTTAGTGGCCAGTAAGGAAACTGCAGGATTTTAGGATTTGTAAAATATAAGTAATGATGTGGAAAATTGAGAAAGGGGTGTTCATAGGTTATAAATTTTTATTGCATATCCAACAGATGCATAAATGCCAGATGGGGCCAATACTATAACCCTCACCTACTTGGGAGCCTGATACCTTCCATTCTCTAATTTACATCTGCAATTTTCCCCAAATAACGTAAACCTCTCCATTGTCGATTAGCCAAAAAGGATCATGGGACCGTTAGATGAGGGTTCCAGAGGTAGGACCCTTTCCATCAAGCATTTATGTCATATGCAGAGGATATGCTGTCAATTTTTCCACCCACTTTTCAAAAGTGGCAAGACAAAATGGTGTGACCATAATTTATGGCTTTTTTTGTCATAATTCTGGCGCAAGGGAATGTTTATTGCCATAAGGGGATATTTTTACCCCTTCGCAATTGCCCACTTGACGTTACTGCAGGAGAAGGGTTAATGGCCCCCAGAGTGCCCCTGCACTAAGAGCCAACTGTTACTTACAAGATGCAGTTCTTAGCGCAAGTTCCTGCTTCACAGCCGGGATTGAAGGAAGCTCTGATCCCGGTTGTTGAATCTTTGATTGCTGCAGTCCATACCACAGCATGGTGAAAGTGAACTCCCCACCTAAGATCAGGCCACTAGGTTTAACAGGGACTCATCTGCAGGTAGCCCTGAGGACCAACAAAGGACCCCAGGGCTGTCTGTTTAGTAAGCCTTCTGTTAGAACACACTCTCTAACAGCAGCCTATTTCTGATTGACACGGAGTATACTGTATTACCATACAGGAGTATGTAAAAACATTTTAAGTTTGAAATAAAGTTATAAAATTCACTTTTATCTATATTTCTACAGGAAAAAAATCATAAAAGCTACTTCATAAATTATATGTTATCCCCAAACATTGACAAAAAAGAATACCATTTCTAATGCATAAAACAAGACCTCAGACAGCCACATCAATGAAAGAAATTCAAAAAAGTTATGGCTGCTGAAATGCAGAGAGGCAAAAAACACAGAAAAATGTTGCTGGTCATTCAGGCCTTTTCAGGCCTGCTCATTAAAAGGAATGTCACCATGATCTTGGACTATTATCTGCAGTAAGCTGCAGATAAGGTGTTCAGATCACGATTTTTTAATTTCCTACTGTCCTTTTCCCAGGCTATCAGGGCTCAGTATACATGCAGGAGTCCTCTCTATTATGTTAGAATGGCACAACAGTCCAGATTATGTATTTCAGCACAGCTTTGAGCACTGACAGTGGGGAAACATGGGGCAGTAGGAGAATAAAAAATAGCAATATGCACTCCTTATCTGCAGTACAATTCATGTAGGACTGCAGAAAATAGTCCAAGATCATCATGACAGATTCCATCTTAATAGCTAAGAGCATAGGGGAAGCTCACTGCATTCTAATTTTAGTTCAGCGGGAGCTGTATAAATGTGTATGCAGGGAACCTCCTTCGCTCATAAATACAGCTGTATTCTTTGTTAGGTGCTATTAACCAAAATCACACAATATTTCTAACCCATAACTATCCTACACCATCATGCATAATACAAATTAGTACGCTTTCTTCACCATTTACCAGGCTCCCCCATGGGGCCTCATCAACCAGTTCATGGTGCTTTACCAATGGCTGTAGTCCATGCCAAAGTAGAAAAATAGGGGGATTCTGTCACCAGTATTATACTACCCTTACTTTTAAGTCCTAAAAGATATGCCAATAAGTCCTCATATTCATGAGCTCCCTGCTCTTCCCCCACCCTCCCCCTCACCACTGATTTACAGTTTGTTTCCTAATACAATGAGTGGCAGGGAGGCAGAGAGAGATGGCAGTTGGGGGGCTCATGAAAATGAGGACTCATTGGCATGCAGTGGAGCATTGGGGCAATTACCCAAAGTGACAAGGAATCGGGGGATCTGTCACTAGTTTATGCTGTCCTTAGGACAACATAAAACTGGTGACCTCTTTCTTTTAATTTATCTTTAAAGGGGTTTTCCGAGATGTTAATACTGATAAACTATCCTATGCAATTCTGATTTAGATTGAAGAGATTACACATAACCATAGATAACCATTTGTAAAATGTATTTTTCAGATTTGTCTATATCTTATGTTTCTGTAATAGCTGCCTCCCCAGGCAATGCTGAAATAACCCTTGTATTTGAAGTAAGAAGCACTCGAATCCTGTGGCAACATTCTCACATTTCACAGTAATTCCACTTGTAGAACAGCTGCAGTGACTAAATTGTATGTTTTTGCGCGTCCGTATTTTCATCTCCTTGTTCTCACTTGTAATTCTGTATTTATTCAGCTTGGTGGGGTTAAGTGAATGGGAGTTTCTCAGAAAATAGAAAATGGTTGCAGGTTAAAGGGGGCTCTGAGAAGCACAGAAAGGTTGACTCTGCTGACAGGAAAACCGTTAGCAGATAAAATATACAGAGAAACTTGTGATATACGTTTATTGCAAATTTGGATCCTCTGTATCGGCTGAGTTGCGCTGGGTTAGTTGTGGCCTTGTGGTGTCCACAACTATGATTATGTTGCTAAGAATATGGCTATGTGACATGACATGGGGAGGAAATGAAGGAAATCAAAAGCTAAGGGGTGAAAATTACGCAATGAGAGACCTAGGATCCACCAATAGCCAGCAACAATCAGTAACACCCAGCAGGGATTCCCTACATATAACGCTCTGGCACTTGCATGTACTACATGTTGGAGAGCGTGCCTGTCAGGCTGCTCAGCCAAGATGGCATATTGTAGGCAGGATCACATCATTACTGTTTATTGTAGTAAAAAGTAGTATATATTGAGGTCCTGCCCCCTCATTTTCCATTGCAGCTCTGCAAGTGGTAGCAACCAGTCCTACTTACAGTGTAGGAAAGGCTGCTTGCAGTCATTTTAAGTCATTTCTGGAAAACCCCTTTAAGTATGGTAGAGGGATAGAACAGCAGTTTGTGACAGAGATGGATTTCAGACTATTTCACACTGCTACTAGACAATGCAGTGTTCCAGTCATTGGGGTGGATTTACTAATATTGTCTAATGTTTATCTATTGCATCCCCAAAGAACTGAATGGAGGGGCAGCATGCGCGTGTGTGCACGGCTATAGTCAAATGGTAGCCCCCATTTTTGTGATTGGACCCCAGTGCTTCCAACACCTATTCACTATCCTGTGAATAGGGGATTAAGTGTTGTAATGTGACAACTCCTTTAATTAATCATAACTTCTGTATTTGGGATAGAACTGCTCACCAAATACCACACAAATACCACAAGAACTCACCTCTGTCTGACATACAGCAATAGCCTGAAAATTAAGGGCATGCTCTGTCTGGTCATTCTAGCCTTACCAGGCCACTTCAAGGGGACCATTGACAGTACCAAAGATCATTACTCTTGTTTAACTACCAAGCCACCTCTGGAAGACATTACTGTTACTGCATTCTTCAGGCAGCCTTTTCATCATTAAATAGGCATTTTACTTTTAATAAACTTTGCATAAATGAATAGTACAAGTAAAGTACTCTGAAACATTTCTGATTAGAGAAAAAAAATGCCTCTTTCCCCACTCATCACACTCATCTTCTCTTCCCTCCCTCCTGCGCTGATCATTTACCGTAACCTTATGTCACTGCTAAAATCCATCTTGAGAAATGAAACAGATGATCACTGAGGGATCAGGTTACATGTTGGCCATGGCCATTCTATATCTCTCAAATAAAATGGCTCTTTAAAAATGGTGGATGCACATCTCATACCACCTGGGCTTCTAGTCCTTGTGAGCTTCATGTGTGGCTCAAGAAACAGATTTGTAAGCAGCACCTGCAAGTTAAATTAGTTTATTGATTTTGCTATATATGGCACACACTCTTTACCAATATTAAGTACCTCCCAAGGAAACTGCATGGTGAAAAACGTAGGAGACTGAGAAGGCAGACAGTGCTGCACTTTACTATGTTTCAATCTGGTCGGTAATGAAATATAAATTATTTCCATTAAGTCATGATTTATTTATTCAGTTACATACCAAATACTAATTAATTCTAATAATAGATATATTATATTGTTGGTCGGACATAGTAATATATGTTGCATATTTATAATAGATATTAGCGGTATACACATACTCTATATACTCAGTGTAGTGTATGATCCCTTCTTGTAATGCTTTATACTGATTTTATGGCATTGTTTTTTTTGTGTATGAATTATATTAATAAAGATATTAATTTATACCTATATTTTTGGATATATTAGATCCAAGAGAATTTATAGGCACTATACATGATGTCCAAGTCTATTAAAAGGGGAGGTTAGGGAGTTGTTTTAGGGAGTGGTACAGACACACCAAAATGCTACTGAAGGCCCTAGTACATTTTCTACAGTATCTCACCCCAGTGATGAATTCACAGATGCACTGCTCAGTACTGCGCTATAATGTTCTCCATGTGGCTGCTGCCTCTCTACAGAGGTGGATATCTTCTGACTGGGATTCCACTAGGTGGCTGGAAAACAACTAGCGCATTGGGCCAAAACTTCACCCACCGTTGCCAGTGGCTACACAAATTGGAAGAAAATACCTCTGTTTGTGTGACAGTTGGCATTGTGGTCTCCTCCTGGAAACCCAGCCAGTGTGTGTAGAAAGTCTATGAGCCTATCTCCAGTCCATCACCTGTAGCAAGGAGACACATTGCTCTGTATAACCTCTCCTTTCTTTTCGTTCTAGTGATTGGTGGGGGTCTGAGCACTCAATTCCCCAATCATCAAAACTTTGCTATGTCATTAAAAGTTTTAAAAAACTCTTAGGGACAATGAAGCAGAATGCTCAGGATGTCAATACTACCACAATATCGGTGCAGACTGTGTCAACCCTTAAGTCTGCCTGGAAGGGAAGTTAAGGGATGATTCTAGAGAAGCTTCATGGAGAAGATGTGGTGAGAGAAGTTATGACAAGTACAGTATAGCCAACAGGTTGCCCATAGAGAACGAAATACACACAAAAAAAATCAAGATTAAACTTGAATAGTGCAGTAGAGAAAGCAACAGACTGGTGAATAATTCTTGCTAGTTCAAATACTCAGGTAGAGTTAAAATAAAGACAAAATTCACACATACTTGCAGCCAGATTTTGTTGTTACTTGTTTAACATAGTATTAATTCTTGTTTTAGATACAGTTTATACAATACATTTCAGGACTAGAAATATCACTCTGAAAGGCTCTGCAATGTTGCTGTCTGTCGGATAATTCTTTTCTCTGCAGACTTCTCTCCATATGTAAATCCTCCTGCTCATGAATAGCAGGCTACTGGCATTCATATAGGGCTGGAATAGTTGAAATGTATTAAACTATATACAGTATGTAGTTTGTCTGGGTGCAAATTGTATGAGTTGTCTGCTTTAGGAATGCTGTCTTAGTTTGAAGAGTACAAGCATAAGCTGATCACAGGGTGTTCCACTGCCTGGACCCCCAGCAATCAGTTGTAATCTATGCAGGAAACCAGAAGAAAGTGTTCAATTTTTCTGCAGCACCACCACAGGAGAACTGAAGCATTACACACATTACAAAATTATAGGTCAGCCAAGTAATACGTTTTCTAGAGAGATGTTCTTTGTAGCCAATTTTTATTTTGGGTAAGGGTTCATGCACAGAATGCCGCTCATGCCGTGTAAATTGCGGTCCCCAATGCACGTGGACCGTCCATGTGGCCTGTGCTGATGGATGCAGGCCCATTCAGCTTGAATGGGATTGCAATCCGCCCGCTCTGCAAAATAGCCCTCAGTGGTGCTTCTGTGGCCTTCCGCTCTGTGCCGCCACTCTGTATCTTCCTGATTGCGGGCCCATTTGCAGGCCGTAATACGGGCACAGGCGGAGCACATTCGTGTGCATGAGCCCTAATAGGTAGGATCCTGAATAGCAAGCAATTTCAGAATATGGCAATGCAAAGGAAAACATTTTTTAAATTTTTTTTTTTGGTATTGAAATTCAAGAAATATTATACATATGTGGTATTGTTGTAATTGTAGCGAACCGGAGAATAAAAGTAACAGGTCAGGTTTACTGCATAGGGAACTGTGTAAAAAAAAAAAAACGAAAAAAAAAACCCCATAAAACTGTGGTGGAATGGTGTTTTTTATAATTCCACCCCATTTAGAATTTTTTCCAGCTTCCCACCACATTCTATGCAACCGTAAATGGTGCCATTAGTGCATTTTGTCCCACAAAAAACAAGTCCTCATATGGCTATGTCAATGAAAAAATTAAAAAAGTCATGGCTTTGGCAGGGCTGGCAATATAGAACGAAAACGAAGAATCAAAAAATCACCCAGTCTTGAAAGGGTTAAACGGGGCAATTTTATCTCCCAATGAGCGCCAGTTGCTGATATACAAATCAGTCAGCACTTATTTTTACATGGTCTGAAACAATGTCATGCAACTACAGTACAATTACACTGATGAGCAAAAGGGTAACAATGTTTTCAACTTTTGATTTTCAGGCTCCATATCTCACCTTCCACTACAGCTTTGAACATAAGACTGCCATCATATTATAGACAATCATCTTGGCTATCTCATACATAATTTGGACTTGTAACTATTTAGGATATGATTAGGTATGCAGATTCTTGTCATGTAACTACATTGTTACTGTTTTGCTCCTAAAATTCTAAAAAAAAAATTATTTTGTATACTATTTTGTAAATCCACCTTTAGCTTTCAACACTGCCTGAATCCTTCTGGGCATGCTCTCGAACAGATTCAAGCATGTCTCGACCAAAATCTGTTCCTAGGTCTCTTCTACATGTTCCCAATGTTGGTGCATACTAGTCGCCTCACCTGGGTACAAGTACAGCTTTTGCTTCAACTCTACCCACAAGTGTTCGATTGGGTTGAGGTCTGGGACTTGTGGGGGACAATCCAGCATCCAGGGGCGGACTGGGAACTTAAAGTGGCCCTGGAAAAAATACTAAAAGTAGTCTGGTCCAAATTAATTCTCGATCCGTTAGCCCCCTTTTCCTTAGTTTTTTCTAGACCCATTTGCACCCATCAGAGCCCAGTCTATTGACTTTCATCTCATCGCTCCAAATCACCCATTTCCAACATTTTACTGTCCACTGTTCATACTTTTTTGCAAACTCGAGCTGAATTGTTCCTCTAATTCCCAATCCACTCTTCATTTCTGTAAAATAGTCACCAAATTCTAGGTCTACTCTATGTACACTCTGGTATGGTAGACTTAAACACTACCCCCTGCCCTTGCATGGACCAGTCGTGAGCAGGGAAAGTGTCTGAGATGACTAAAGAACAGTGTGCACAGAGTAGTCTGAGAAGCTGGTGGAGGGGCTGTGCCATAAAAAATTAAAAAGGGGGGCATCAGGTATTTTATCTAGGCATTATGCATTTATTTAGAAATTTTTATTGTAAATTGGATGGTCACTTCAAACATTCTCTATTCTTTGGTAATATGTATTCACATTTTATTAAGTGATAGGCAGGGGTCCCACACCTCATGCACTGACAATCAGTATTTTGTCAATGGCTCTGGAAGCAGACAGCTCAATCTACTTTGTAATAGACTGAGCTTGTTACTGCAGCCTGTCAACTTGAGCAGAATTATTGCCGAACAGCAGATCGGTGGTGGTGTGGGGTGTTGAACCACCACCAATTGGCTAGTGATGGCCTATCCTGACTGTAGGCCATCACTTAATAAAAGATGGACAAACCTTTAAATGTATCTTTCACATTCATAAAAAAAATTCTAGAAAAAAATAAGAATTGACATAAATGTTATCTACATGCATTTCATTTTAATTATCAAGTGGTTGTAATTCTTTGAAATATTAAAATATATAGTGTTTTTAATAGAAAGTATTTTCCCCTCTTCAAAGAAAATTATGTGTTTCAGTTTTTAATCTTAAACATCAAAGAAGCAGAGCAGATTTGATGTGCTTTTACATGTCACGTCCTGAAGGCATTCCCTGAATTTTCCATGTCTTTAAATCCTACACATAAAATATAAAATACTGCTGAATTGCTTCAGTGAAAAAAGTGTAAAAGTCTAAAGAACTTATAGACCAGCATTTCCAAAGGTGCAGTGCAAATAATTTATAGGTTTCCAATTTCCATACATTTCCTTTTCTAAAGTATTCTGCAAAAATGGCAGACCATAACAGTTACTAAAAGAGTTACTAAGTTTTAAAAAGAGTTACTAAGATTTTAAAAAGTATGCGTCCTATGGTCACAACTTCCAAAAAATGGTTTTGTATTATTTCTGTACACATTAACCTTAAAAGTGAATGGGGGAGATTTACCAAAGGAAAACTGGCTTAGTTGCCCATAGTGTACATGTGAAAAAAGGGGGGGTTAAAAGCAAGCGAGTGTTAATCAAATCTTAAGGAATAATTTATCTGAAAGATAAGAGAAACTGGAGGTGCCAGTGGGATAGAGGTATTCGTGATCAGTTTGAAAAAGTGTTAGAAAAATGGATAGGGTGAAAAGCGGAGATCTAGGATAGATGGGAAGGCAGCTAGTGGGGTGACAACGTAGATGTCTGACTACGTGCAAGCACAATTGATAAGGAGTGAACAGAGACGTTACAAAATTAGTTCATGTACTGTACCCATTAGTTTCGCCATTTCCATTTTTGTTTAACCCCCAGAAGGAAAGCATCAAACCCTTTCACTAGAGAATAATAATATGATGTGTAGCCGATCAGGTCCAAGTGATAGGATAGTCTGTAGATATAATCAGGAGGCCGATTGTGTTACTGCAGAGTAATGTAAGTTATAATAGTTATCGACCTTCTTACGTCAAAGATAAGTTTCCCATAGCCGATAATAAAAAAAAGCATAAAAAATAGAAAAGAATGAATAAATGAATAAATAAAATTTGTAACTCACTTAACTGGGGGGTGGCCAGTAGGATAAAGTCAAGACACCTGTGGAGCCTGATACCCCCCTAGCCAAAATCGCCCGTAAGATGGTAGATATTGATGGCAGCACAATCCGTGGTGGCTTCAGATCAATTTCTTTATTTAGAGATTCTGCCCAACGCGTTTTGTGGGTTGGTTTAAGAAACCCCCTTCTTCAGGAGAAATAAAAAGAATTATAAAAACAAAGTGCAAGACAGACATAAACAGACACAGCTACGTTGTCTCTTTAAATAGTGATACTTTGCCGCCCAAGTTATAATGTATGGGCGGAAATTAGGTCTTGCGCTCCACCTTGGAACACAAGTAGCTTCTGTTAGGAGAATTTTGCAAAAAAAACTATGGGGACATTCTATAATACTAAACCAATGAATTGGTGGCAGTGGGGGAATGTCCTGGGTATTGGCATTACTATTTCGGGGGTCTAATGTAAGAAAAAGTAGGCCTCCAGGCCATGATCCGCATTCGGATCGGATGGGCGGAAGCGGAAGTACAAGGTGGAACGCAGTATTCGCTCCATGCCGCTCTTCAGATAGGTGACATGCATGTGCATTCCATCAGATCCCCTCATGCCACAAACACAGAGAGACTTTATTTTTAAATCGATTGAATTTGTCCTGCAACATAACTATTTCGCTTTTAATGACACCATCTATATACAAGAAAGTGGGACAGCAGTGGGAACTAAATTTTCCCCATCTTACGCAAATCTTTTTATGGACGTCTTTTAGGAACCAGTGTGGTTTTCTCAAACATCCAAATATCAAATTTTATAAGAGATACATTGATGATATTATTTTAATATGGGATGGAAGTATTAAGGATTTAGAGTCCTATATAAACTCTAACAACTAGAATTTAAACTTTACGCTAGAATGTCACCCCAGAGAAGCCATTTTTCTAGACCTCCACCTGAGCAGTTCCAATAACCATACTACCACTAAAACTCATTTTAAAAGCGTAGACGCTAATAGGACTTTAAGAGTTGTCACTATCACAAGTGGAAAACCAATATTCCTTTCAGCCAGATGCAGAGGATTAGAAGGAACTTCTCAGAAGATTCTGTTCTGAAAAAACAAATAGATATCTTAAGCACAAGATTCACCGAAAAAGGTTACCCCCTTCCCCACAACTGATCAAAGAATCCAAGAATAGAATCCTAAGAGGAAACCAAAAAGACAGCTTGAAAGGAAAAATCAGTCGTATTGACAACTCACCCTCTCTAAGCCTTATTACACAATATAACTCTAAACACAAAATAACACCACGCAACAAAAGAATATTTAGTCTGCTACTGGGCAAAAACCATTTGTCCTATACTAAATCAAGTGTCCGGATTACAAATGCGAAGTCAGAATTGTTGTAACACGTCACGAAATTTTGCTATGCATAAGTATGCCTAAATGAATTAAGCACTTGGTAAGCATTGAATAATTTTGAACAGAACAAGTTTTACTCCAACAATTACCTGATCTACATCAAAGTTTGCGTAGTAAACAATGTATGATGTAAAGGAATAACAAAATTTCAAAAAGTCTCTTTTTCAGTTTAAAAGTCATACTTGAGCAAGGCCCAGTACTGTTAAAAGTGCTTCAGGCATCTGCTTTTGCGTTTGTGAACGGTCATATTTTCCCGTTGTAAAAACCAGCAGTAGTCCCTCATCATGTTGGGATTCCAGCAGCCTTGATACCTGTTCTCCATTGTAGAAATATCTTTATGGAACCGCTCTGTATGTTCGTCACTTACGTGTCCCGTGGGAAAAAGTCAAGATGGGAATGTAAGAAATGCACTTTCAATGACATTCGACAGCCAAGTTTTTCCTATGCTGTAAGCATGTTGTCAACTAATTCAGCATAGTTTGCAGCTGGTCTGTTCCCAAGGAAGTTCTGCACTACTAGCACAAATGCATCCCAAGCTGTAAGGCGCACTCGCTTTGTCAGATATGTGCGCTGATCATAAATGGTGTATTTGCCACATATGTAGCAGAAATTGTCTGGATCATTACTTCTTTTGTGTTTATCCATCTTAGATTCAAAACTGTAACAGATCACTTTATCAAAATCTGTCCAGCTTGCCTTATATACTTACTGCTGACATCAGACTGAGTGCGTCCGAACAGGTCTGGACATGTCCATTGGAATATCTCCAATATAATGCATTAATATTATAACTGAACAGGCTTTGCATATATAACTTAACCCTTTAAGGACCTCCGCTGTACATGTACATACATTTTCCCTTTCAGATGCCATGGTCAAATGTGACCACAGCATCTGCGCAGTCCAGAAGCAAAAGTCGCGCACTTCCGCTCCGGTAACAGCGTTCCCAGGGCTGAGATCGGGCAACCTGTTAGATTGATCTAATAGGCTGATCCAAGCAGGCTTCGGTGCCTATTAGATGACTATACCAATACAGGCCACTATGTGGCAGCATTGTGTTGGTATAGTGCAAATGAACTGTCCAATGGTGTCTATATAGACATCAATGAACACAATAGGCAATCTAATGATTACTAGTTATTGTCACCCAAGGTGACTTAAAAAAAAGTTTAGTTAACATATCCTAAAAGGGTTAAGCTGTACAGCAAAAATCCCCAGCAGTGGTATAGACAGCATTAACCAGACCAAATTATATAACCAAGAACTAATGTCATAACAGCTGCTTTTAAGTCACTTAATTTTTTTTTCATTGCAGCCTCCGACTGTGAAGAATATTAGTCAGACCTCATATGAACAAAATTAAGCAACTGTCATGAGCAGTGTAATAAATGTGTTACAACATAGTTTGATATAGGGAGTGTTATTACAATGAGAAAACATTAAAAGCTGAGGGTCGGATTCATTGCCTTCAATGTCTGCTAATAATGTGAAAATAGGGAATTGCTTTATGATCAGGCAACATAGATAATTAAAACTATAAACCATACAAGAGGCTAGTGTAACAACATAAAATATAAACTATACAAAAGAATATTATAACAACATAAACTATGAACCGTATTCAAGAATAGTATAACGATCATAAAATATAAACCATACACAAGAATAGCATAAAAACATTAAATAATATAAACCATACAAGAGAATAGTATAACAATACATCACTGACAGCAAACACAAAGGAATAGTGAATATTATAAATACAGTGCATTCAGTATCACTGTACCAACATAGTTCATTTTTTAACCCTGGATGGATGAATATATGCTAATGGACCAAATAGCCAGTCTGCTCTGCAATTTTCTACCCTGTTTTAAAATAATTATAATACAAGCCAAGCCATGTGTATATTGGTCAATTGGAAGAGATAGTTGTCAGATAAATATGTTCGGCGGACAGCTATTCAAGGTGCATAGGCACCCTCAATGTAGTGTCACCACCTTCAAGCCCTATCAAGTACAGTACTACATGAATTCAACTGCTGGCACTAAAGGCTTTATTACACTGACCAATATTATGGCCGATAATTGCTAACGAGCATTCGCATCTTGCGGTGTAATACTGCCAAATTCTGTGTACTCCAGAGAGTCAGGGTATGCAGTTAACGAGTGTGCTTCTTTACTGGAGGAACTGAAATGCCAAACAATACAGGAAAGGAGGTGAGCTGGCTTCTCCAGTCTCATCCCTGGCAGAATAAGGTTTCAGGCTGAGGAAAGGCCTGAGCTAGCTGTCCGACTCAATCGTCCGGCTGGCTCCCTGCTCATCGTCCTCATCTCAGCATCTTCTTCTGGTCACTCATGCAGACTGGCAGAGACTCTTCTACTAAACACTGGTCCCTATCAGGAGACAACTAGAGGCTCTGATTGCTTGCCCTAAGCAGCAAGTCCACAACTGGTAGACATTCCCTGCTCTACTAAGTGCAAGACAAACATTGTCACAGATACAGGAAAACACAAAAACTTGGTCATACGGGAATAGTTCAGAACTGGGTGGACAAAACAGTACCAGATCAAAAGACAGTGGGTAGTCAGAAAAGCCAAGCCAAAGTCAGAACCAGACGTGAGTCACAGTACCAAATCACAAGGCAGAGAGTGGTCAAAGGCAAGCTGAGGTAAAAACAAATAGCAATGCAACATGCACAGACCGGAACCGGAAGCACAGCAAATGAGTAAAACCTATAACTGGCAAGGGTGAATAGCCAGCAGGGAATTTAAAAAGCAAAGAAAAAGGGGGTCAGTCAGCACATCCCAATGCGCAGGTTCTCGCTGCCATGGCTCGAAACACAAAGGAAAAAAAAACATAATGCAACAGCACACTGCAAACCAAATAACATACAATAATGTCGTAGTAATAGAAAATATTCTGGTGCTAATGCCACGCTTATTTTGTAAATTTGAGATTCTTGGCAAATACATTTTGTACAAAATTATTTGGGCCTGTCTGCCACACGTCAAGGCGATCTCTGTAAGACGGGAACCTAACACTAAATACTACCTGTTATGTGCCATAACGGCCGCCATAAAATTCAGGGAGTGCAGGTTCCACATGCATGCTGGGTCCACCCCAACTGGTTACTAATAGGCTAATAGCAATTCATTCATAACTTCTAGTAGAAATAATGAAGGAATGGCACAACATAGAGCCATAAGAATAGATGCTCCAGAATTGTTATTACATGGGGAATGCATGAAGCTATTAAAACAGACATGTCAGGAGTGGTGAAAGGTCCTCTTTAACATCAATCAGTAATGCTGCTACACAAAGTCTCAGTGTAGCCCTAGCCTTAAGCTGAGCTCCAGTATCAGACACCGATCCATGGACAAGAGCATTGCTCTGCTAGAGCTTCAGTAAAGAGGCCGTGGCACTGCTGCAAGGGGACTATCCCCTCAATAAATGTGGGGACCCTGTCAGCTGAACTCCATCCAATTGCCCATTGATGGTCTATCTTAAGAATTGGCCAGCAAGGTTAAAAGTTCCAAAACTAGGAAATAATTACAAATAGAAAATAATATGACATTTTTGCTGTATTCAGTAGCCCTTGTAATAATCTCATAAAGCAAATTTGGGGTCCTTTAAGGGTATTTTCCAGTAAACATTATTTTTAATAAGTTCCTACAGCATGGCCCCTGTAGCAGAAGATCCTACTTACCTGCTCTACGCCACTTTGGTCCTCCATGCTGTCTCAGTTCTCTCCATCTTCTGGTCCTGGCACTGTTTACATCTAGATGGCCATGGGCATGGTCATATGCACTGCTCCATTGCTGTATGTGACAAATGACTATAGCCAGCCTATTGTACTGGAATGGGGAGAGATTCAACGCAGTGTGGATCACTGGAGCAGCATAGAGCAGGTACGGTAAGTATAAATCTTACGTTTCAGGGGCCACATTGCACAAACTTGTTAAAAAATCATTTTTACCGGAAACCCCTTTAATATGTTCTTCTGACTCTACAATTATAAGGTTATTCAGATTGTTCAGTATGAATGCAATTACTTAGTCTAAAAACCTCTATATCTCTACAAATGAAATTTGACAAGATTATGACCATAAGATTATAGTGACATAGTTTTCATTTTAAAAGGCAGTTTTTCATGCTGTGCCTATGCAATTAACAGTGGGTCACAGAGTGAGATAAGAGGAAAGGGTAACGAACGAGCCGAGCTGTGGCTTTAATTAGTCTGTGAAGTTACAGTCAATTAGGATATACGGAGGAAAAAGACTTCCTTTCATCTAGTTGTTTTTATCCTTTCATTGTAACAAAGGTTGGGTTAACATGTCATTATGGTGGTCTTCTATGCTTATATACATCAATGATATACTCCTTTTCTCTCAGATGGTTACTAGTCCTGAGTGTCACCAGAGTGCATAAGGAATAAATAGGGAACAGCTTTTAAAGCACTTTACTTAAAGGTTATGTCTATCTTCACGGTCATCTTTTACTCCTACAGTGCATTGAAAATGAAAAATGAAGCATTTGTGTAAATATCCTTCATTAACAATTTATTAGCATTTTATGTCTATAGCTTCTATCCAGATCTATGCATCTCCATGGTAACAGACAACAAACAGGACCGTGTAGTCTTATCCTGCAGTCATACTCCCCTCCATCTTACTCCTGTTGCTTAGGCTACTTTGACTCTAGTGTTTTTTGCGGATTTGTCATGGATCTGCAAAAACGTTTCCGTTGCAATAATACAACCGCATGCATCCGTCATAAACGGATCCGGTTGTATTATGTCTTCTATAGCCATGACGGAGCCGTCTTGAACACCATTGAAAGTCAATGAGGGACGGATCCATTTTCTATTGTGTCAGATTGTGTCAGAGAAAACGGATCCCCATTGACTTACATTGTGTGCCAGGACGGACGTTTGGCTCCGCTTCTGCAGGCAGCATTTTGGTGTCCGCCTCCAGAGCGAATTGAGACTGATCGGAGGCAAACTGATGCATTCTGAGCGGATCCTTTTCCATTCAGAATGCATTAGGGCAAAACTGATCCCTTTTGGACTGCTTTTGAGAGCCCTGAACGGATATTACAAACGGAAAGCCAAAACGCTAGTGTGAAAGTAGCCTAACTTGGAAATATTATGAAGGGTTATGGAAGAGATTATGACTGCAGGATCTGACTACATAGAGACAAATAGGTCTGCACAGGAGCTCTAGACACAAAACTGAAGGATATTGTCAATGAAGACAATTGGCAAAGTTGCTTCATTTTTTATTTAATTTTTTGGGGTAAAGTTACAATCACAGATCAGTTTTCCCATATTATGTAATTATTCATTCTCAACATAAAGTATGGCTAGAAAAGGCTCAGGTGTTGGAACTATAATAATCCTTGAAATACGTTCCTAGAACATTGAATATATAATTGACTTAGGGCCCATGTATGCGGTATGTGGCCTTTATACGTCCTTTAGGGAAGAATACCTTCTTAATATGACATGCAATGCAAATGAAGGCATGACAGGCCGAAGTGCAAACTATAGAGCTAGCGAAAGAAAGACTGCATACAGGTACTTCTCATAAGAATGACTGATGTGCAGAACAGTTTACTATTACAAAATGTTCCACTTGTATGATCCATATTTCCAGTAACTGGCTTAATCTATTCTTTTTCTTTTAGCGGAAACTAAGATCTGTTTTAAGTACTACCATGGTGTGAGCGGAGCTCTACGTGCTACAACTCCCAGCATCACTGTGAAAAATCCATCTGCCCCAGTAAGTTGGCTTACGATGATATATGGATAAATACAGTATATTTAATGACAATTTCTCACTCAATGTCTATGTGACACATAAACCTATAAAACCAGTCTAGTAGAATGTCTCATAACTTATTTTAGCCCCATATTACCACTCAAATATATGGACTGGTTTACATAATAGGTGAATGGGCACAAATGACTCGAGAACCATATGGAAATGACCTGAGATTCCAAGAGCTATAACTTTTTATTTTTCCGTCGATGCAGACATATAAGTTTTTAAAGGGGTTCTCTGGACTTTTAATATTTATGACCTATCCTCAGGATAGGTAATCAATAACAGATTTGCGAGGGTCTGACAGCCGGCATCCCCACCAATCAACTGTATGAGTAGACAGCGTGCGCAGTGCACGCGTGCCGTCTCCCGTCTCTCTTCCTGCTGCTGCTATGTCTATGGCAAAGCAGTAAGAGAGATATGTCTCCTCATACAGCTAGGTCATCAATATTAAAAGCTCAGTAAACCCCTTTACTAGCACCATTTTGGGGTACACATAACTTACTAATTAACTTTTATTAACTACTTCTGAGGGGGGGATGTTAAAAGTTTTTACGTTATAAATTTTGTGGCATTCATTTTTCTACATAAATAACATGATAACTTTATTCTCTGGGTCAGTACGATTACAGTGATACCATTTTTTTTTTACGTATTACTACTTTGCCACAATATCTTTTTCTAAAAAAAAATATTTTTGCATCACTACATCCCAAGACCCATATTATTTTTTCTTTTTCTTTCAACAAAGTTACGTGAGGGCTTGATTTTAGTGGGACAAGCATTTTGGGGTACATAACACTTTTGATTGCTTTTTATTCCATTTTTTTGTGGAGAGTAAGCAAAAAACTGCAATTCTGCCTTTTTTTTTTTTTACAGCGTTCATCATATGGTATTAATTTCAGGTTGTTACAGACTCAGCGATACCAACTTTGTGGACAGGATTTAAATTTTTTTTTGCAATTTTTTTCTATTAAGATACATTTTTTAACTTGAAGATTTTATTTTATTTAATAAAAATTCTACTTTTATTTTTACAATTCATTATCCTCACAAGGGGACTTTGACAAACGATCTTCTAATCTCTCCTATAATACACTGTACTGCTTATGCAGCACAGTATATTTTACTGTAAGCCCTTAGCTGCTATACTAAGCTATTAGCCCCCCCCCAAAAAAAATCATTCTCAGGGGTGCCAATGCCTGAAGCAGACTTTAAACCACTTTGATGCGCTGTTGCTATTAGCTGGAGCATCTAAGGGGTTATAAGGCTAGGCCATTAGAGAAGCAGCTTGGCTGTCATGTGAGAACTGCACTCCTGCTCTGCACTGCACAGGAGACCACTCTTAGACTAGACCTCCATAAAAAGGTGGCGGCACAGCCTAAGGCCAGTTAGTGACCACTGTAAAAAGGCATATTGGTGGTCACTAACGGGTTAGAACTACATTTTCTCCAGAATAAAGCTAAGTGAAAGGTATAATTACATTCAGCTGAGCTAGCCCTACAAGACCTGGAGCCTGAATTAACAATGAATGTCGGGTGACACATTTCCTTTACATTTGTTGCTAAATTATTCTTCATTCTTATTTAGAACCGATAGTGGTCAGCAACTTGTATTCCCAGTATCTACATGGCAGTGCGGGTATTTTAGGTGTAAGAAAGGAAGGGACAGGTTCCCTTAAAAAAAAAATGCTTCAACTGAATTACAAGAGCTCAGGTAAACCGACCATCAGAATCATGAATGCTGCCCTGGAGAAATGTTTATCCTGTGACAAAGTTGATATAATTTAACCTCGTTGTCGTCAAACTTACATGCCTAACTTGAGGTTGGAGATTTAATTTTGTGGTCATTAGATTTAAGTATGGCATTTTTACATTGTACAGTGAGTATCTGTCCCTCATTCAGCTAAAAATCTGTCCAAATATCTGTTCATAGAACAACAGAAGACTAATGCTCTATGCATCCAACTTTTGTTACATTTTGTAAAATTGATTTGTCCAGTGTCATGCAAGACAAATATTATATTTGACAAGGTGCTATATACAACATGAGTAGATGTAGATGTGGTTAGCATGGATTATTCTCTAGGAAATGTACTGTAATACAGGATAATTCAGGTTATAAATATCACAATGGTCAACAACCATGAAGAAGGGCTTCACATTGTCTGGCCTATTTGCAGTATTCAGACTTTCTCATCCATTTTTTTTCCAATTATTGACTCCAAAGGATTCCAGTTAAGAACACTTAGCATAATTGTCATTACTTCATCTGCTGCAACCAATACTGAGGTCAGACCTTAGGAACGCTACACCTAGGGGAATGCTGTCTCAGCTGGTGTTGTAATGCTGAGTATCACCATGGTTCCATTATGAGGAGGTGTTACCCGGAAGTCACTCCATAGTCACTTTACGCTTCTTGTAAATAGAGTACATTGTTATAATTCCTGGTGTTCATTATTGATCAGCTATTTCTAATGTTCTTAGGATTATCTGATTTTACTGAATGCATTTAATGTAAAGATTTAGGGGGAATTTTATCATTTCTCTACATGATTTGGCATTAGAAAGTCGCTTTTCAAGCATCATTGTGACTGGATTTAGTTGCATCTGGAAATTTTACATTGCCCTCGCCAATTTCCAATAAGGAGGCATGGCAAGGGTGTGTGGAAAAAACAGAAACTAGAGGGCCTGTGCCTCTTCATAAGTTAAAGGGGTTGTCCGGGTTCAGAGGTGAACCTGGACATATCCCCTTCTTTACCCAGGCGTCCCCGCTGAGTGGAGCATTGGAGCATTTCGTGCTCCGATGCTCTCCCTTGTCCTGCACTGCATTGCACAGGGCAAGGGCTGTTTTGAATATATTTTTACACTGCTAGGCGGAGGCTTCCTCTTAGCAGTGTTCCTGATGATATCACCGGCACTAATGGGCGGGCTTTACATTAAATGCTCTGATGTTCAACTCAGAGGGGCTGCCTGGGTGCAGAAGTGTTTATGTCCGGGTTTAGCTCTGACCGTGGACAATCCTTTTAGGTGCCTGCTCCGGCAGCTCAGGCCCTATCAAAACCCACATAGTACATGCCAGTCTAAATCAGGGCCTTAGTGTATAGAAAGATGACTATCCCACAGTTGAAGAATGTTGAAGCGAAGCATAGTGTGATTTGTAAGGTTGTCACCCAACCATATTACCGTATATATCTATTTTCTGAAAAACTGTAAAATGATGCCTTTACTGGACCATACTGACCATGTGTCTTCAATTTTATTCATATGAATCCATAAGGATAAAATCACAACATACCACAATGCATGCCATATGAACATGTATCAAGGATGTATATAGTATAGTATATATAGTATAGACACATATGGACTGTTTTTGCCACCAGAAGGGTCCATGCATGTGGCATGTACAGTCGTGGCCAAAAGTTTTGAGAATGACACAAATATAAGTTTTCACAAAGTTTGCTGCTAAACTGCTTTTAGATCTTTGTTTCAGTTGTTTCTGTGATGTAGTGAAATATAATTACACGCACTTCATACATTTTAAAGAGTTTTATCGACAATTACATGACAGTCAGTATTTGCAGTGTTGGCCCTTCTTTTTCAGGACCTCTGCAATTCGACTGGGCATGCTCTCAATCAACTTCTGGGCCAATTCCTGACTGATAGCAACCCATTCTTTCATAATCACTTCTTGGAGTTTGTCAGAATTAGTGGGTTTTTGTTTGTCCACCCACCTCTTGAGGATTGACCACAAGTTCTCAATGGGATTAAGAGCTGGGGAGTTTCCAGGCCATGGACCCAAAATGTCAACATTTGGTCCCCGAGCCACTTAGTTATCACTTTTGCCTTATGGCACGGTGCTCCGTTGTGCTGGAAAATGCATTGTTCTTCACCAAACTGTTGTTGGATTGTTGGAAGAAGTTGCTGTTGGAGGGTGTTTTGGTACCATTCTTTATTCATGGCTGTGTTTTTGGGCAAAATTGTGAGTGAGCCCACTCCCTTGGATGAGAAGCAACCCCACACATGAATGGTCTCAGGATGCTTTACTGTTGGCATGACACAGGACTGATTAGCGCTCACCTTTTCTTCTCCGGACAAGCCTTTTTCCAGATGCCCCAAACAATCGGAAAGAGGCTTCCACAGAGAATATGACTTTGCCCCAGTCCTCAGCAGTCCATTCACCATACTTTCTGCAGAAGATCAATCTGTCCCTGATGTTTTTTTTGGAGAGAAGTGGCTTCTTTGCTGCCCTTCATGACACCAGGCCATCTTCCAAAAGTCTTCGCCTCCCTGTGCGTGCAGATGCGCTCACACCTGCCTGCTGCCATTCCTGAGCAAGCTCTGCACTGGTGGCTCTCCGATCCCGCAGCTGAATCCTCTTTAGGAGACGATCCTGGTTCTTGCTGGACTTTCTTGGATGCCCTGAAGCCTTCTTAACAAGAATTAAACCTCTTTCCATGAAGTTCTTGATGATCCTATAAATTGTTGATTGAGGTGCAATCTTAGTAGCCACAATATCCTTGCCTGTGAAGCCATTCTTATGCAACGCAATGATGGCTGCACGCGTTTCTTTGCAGGTCACCATGGTTAACAATGGAAGAACAATGATTTCAAGCATCACCCTCCTTTTAACATGTCAAGTCTGCCATTTTAACCCAATCCGCCTGACATAATGATCTCCAGCCTTGTGCTCGTCAACATTCTCACCTGAGTTAACAAGACGATTACTGAAATGATCTCAGCAGGTCCTTTAATGACAGCAATGAAATGCAGTGGAAAGGGTTTTTTGGGATTAAGTAAATTTTCATGGCAAAGAAGGACTATGCAATTCATCTGATCACTCTTCATAACATTCTGGAGTATATGCAAATTGCTATTATAAAAACTTAAGCAGCAACTTTTCCAATTTCCAATATTTATCTAATTCTCAAAACTTTTGGCCACGACTGTATATAGACCATAAGATTACTATGACATTGTCATTTACTTCTGTGTATTAATCACTTTATTAGAAGTATATTTTTGGTGCTTATTAAAATTGCATACCATTTAGTCATTTTTGGTATGAGTGGGTCTATCGACTATAACAGGGAGGACTTTGTTCACACCATCTGTATACAAATAGTTTATCTTTTTATAGCTTAAGTAACATTAAAGGGATGACCAAGAACATTAAAGAATCTCAGACAAGCCGTAAAATTGATTACAATAAAATGATCAGGTACGGTAGACCGCTGAGGTGAGTGATTGTATGCCCTAGAATTAGGGGATGCTAGAGGTACATCCTTAAATTTCTCAGTGATATAATGGGTACTCTGTGTACATTAGTGTAGGTTGTCCTCTTTCAGGGCAGGAAATCAGAGGTCAGACACTCAATGGCCATCCATGCTCTATTCCTGCAAATGTGGTTCGACTTATCTCCATTTTCCACTTTATATTATTAAATCATGAGCTTGTCTATCTGAAATTTCTGTCCACAGATTTCCTCTCTCTTCCCACACCCACTTTGCAATTTACGTAGGAAGTTGAGTCCCTTGTGGAGGCAAATTAGTTAACATTGCTGTGTTGAAGCAAGTTCTTTCCTAATAGGACTACTGCATGTAGATTGTATAGTTTGCTTTTACATTGTTCATATATGTCTCTTGTATAAACCCTGAATTTCTATAACATCTTAGAAAGATGGTAGCTTCACATTTGCATTTCTGTCATAATCAACGCATTCTTTGTTCACATTCTGCCAAATATTTGGTCTGTATATAAGTAATGCCTTCTACTCTAACACTTCCAAGCTCCAGGAACCCAGCTCTTAATATGTCCTAAGTAATTTTTCTGGTATGTTATATCTAAGATATTTAAATTCTTCATTGGCATTGAAGAACGTGTAATATATTCTATCCAATGTGTTCCTTTCTTTTCTTTCCCAAGTAAAGGAGGACATGAAAAATACAGAAAACGATGCTGAAAGCTAAAATACTGTACAGCTATTAATATGTAAAATAGCAATTAGTTATTGCTTTGAGAGCACAATGTTATAGCAAGCAGTACTTTTATGTGTCTGCCTATAGATTGACCTCACTATACCAAATGACTGAATAGTCTGCGATAGACCATCTCCGAGAATTGCATCTCACTTTTCTCTCTCATTTGCTTTTTCATTTACTCTGGTTTTTTCCCCTAATATGTTCCATTTCATAAGATGCTATTTGCATTATAATAAGTTTATCTATATTTTAACTATATACAGTAAAATTCCTTTGACTGGAGCTAACAGGTGACAAGTTATCACATTTTCTAAATCATGGGTCAGCAACCTCCGGCACTCCAGCTGTGGGGGTATGCTTGTGTGTTCTACTGAGCACCTGAGCACAATGGAAGACAATGGGAGAACCCCAGGCACCCCCTGCTCAGAAGAGAAGAGGGTGTCTGGTTCATAAACAAAGGTTAGAAATTGATGGTAACACCATCAAAATGGTTTGGAAACAGCATTAAGAGGATAGCTAGATGCGTCTTAGACTCCTATTATGTACCACATACAATAGACAACCACACAAAGGCTATATGCCAAAGGCCAGGTATGTGCAAGCCAACAATCTATCCATGAGACAGATAACAGCCAGCATACCTTACAATGGCAGCCTTGTGCACTATGAGATATTCCAAACCAGCTCTCATCTGACTGAGAACCAGTAAACCTCAAAGTTATTTTGCATCTGTTGGATGGCTTGGGTGGACCTGCACACCTAGATCAATATCATTAGGGCGACAAAAAGCTTTCTGATTGTCCTAACATAATATTCAATTACCTTTCTATACAGTTTTGTCATGTAAAAACTAATTTGCATAAACATGGGCATATGGGAAAGACATGCAAATGAGCAGAATCTGTTTAAGATGTTTATAGAAATATATATAAAATGTCCAAATCTGCTCAACTTCACTTCCAGTGTCATGCCATGCTATATTTTAATGTAGTTCTGCACTGGAAGCAGATGATCACACTTTCTGGGTTAACAAAGGTTAGATTAAAGGAATTTCACATCAGTACAGGGGAGCAGTAGATAAACTGGAGTCGTTTTTCTAGACAGAAGTGATAGGTTTAAGGATAAGACAAATTTATGAAACAACATGAGACATTTGATAAATGTGGTATAAAGTACACCAACACAGACTCGAGCAAAACTGACTTTAAACATTCCCCTCATGATAAATTCTCCACATAGTACTTTCAGTGCTTTCAATGTTGAAGCCAATTTTGATCCTCTTGATTAAGCTTGAGTGAATTGTGCTTTGGATCATAGATCCGAAGTCAATTCGTTTAATAGCTTCGGTTTTAATGCAGTTTCCCTACAGCATTAAGATGTATTGGCTCTGTGGAGCCAAACTTAATCTCAGCCGAAGTCACACGAGACTTTGGTCAATGACTTTGGTATTCCTATCTGTGTATTGAAAAACATTTTAAAATAGGAATCCAAAGTGGGCTTTGGTATCGAGGTACCACCAGCAGTGATGGTCAGTTCGCCATGTTCGCCCGCGAACACATGCGGGCTGCCATCTTAACTCACAAGTCCGGCGATGCACAGGTAAGTCCTTACCTGTGCCTGTGCCGGGAGCCGGTCTGAAACAAATGCGGTCACCGGGAGCAGGCAGTTCCGAGATCAGCCCGATGAAGGCCCCCGGCGGCTGTTCTCGGAACTGCTTGCTCCCGGTGACTGCATTTGTTTCAGACCGGCTCGCGCACAGACACAGGTAAGGACTTACCTGTGCATCGCCGGACTTGTGAGTTAAGATGGCAGCCCGCATGTGTTCGCGGGCGAACACGGCGCACTGGCTATCACTGACCCCCAGTACCAAAGCCCACTTCAGATTTCTATTTTAAAATGTTTTTAAATACGCAGTTAGGAATACCAAAGTCATTTACCAAAGTATCATGCCATTTTGGCCAAGCTAAAGTTTGGCTCCACGGAGCCAATACCTTTTTATGCTCAAAAGAAACAGCATTCTAACTGAAGTTTTTGAACAAATCGACTTCATATCTATGATCCGAAGCTCGATTCGTTCAAGCCTACTCTTGATTAAACTGAATTGTTATGTTCTTCATGTGATCCCTTTGAAAGGTTTTTACAGGTAAAGGGAACTCTTGCTTGCTGCTACTTTAAGATTCCTATCTATAGAGGTTCTTAATTGGCCAAAAATTGACTTTGCGTTATGCAGCCTGTGCTCTATTTATGCAGTTAATAGTCCCAGTTTCAGGCTTTTCCTAAATCTTCTCAGGCCAACGGCAGCTTTGAAACTATGAAAATGTTTATTTACTGTAGATGGTCCGCAGGCATGTTCCAGGGTCTATGTGCATTCTGCTCCTTGTGGCTATACCCCAGGATTTTCTCATAATCCTGTATCTGTTTATGGCATTCTGTCGAGAACATATTTAATTTGTATGTGCAATAATATCTGCTCCTCTGTGTAGTATCACAGTGCGTATAGATGGAAAATTGGATGCAGATCAGTAAGATACTCTATTCAATAATAAACCTGGGCCCTGAAGTATGAAGTAATAAACATGACAAATGGTAGGTGAGAGCCAATTACAGATTTTGCAGGTTTGAGACCTAGGAGTTTCAAGTTATGTCTCTGATAATACTGGTCTGTTTTTTACTTTACTTGTGTCAAGTTTTTAAATTTTAAATGTTTATTGGTAATTGGTGTTTTAACTTTTAGCTCCATTTTTATTTTATTTTGGAGCTACAGGGTACAATGTTTGCTTATATATGTCTCATTCATGTATCAACAGAACACACATTGATCACAATGTACCAGGGATGTAAACCTAATCTGAATTCATGGAGCCTCATGGTAAAGTCAAGGGGGACCCAACTACATAATTGGGAGTAAACTGAAGCAATACAAGGAGTGGCATAACTATTTCTACTTTGAAAGAAATCAAGCGATGGATAGTAGTACCATATGTCAGTTCTTCTGTAGTCACAGTGTGATCAGTTAGCCATAGTTAGGCACACTTATGCCAGTCTGCACAATAGCTTCTGTAGGAATTTTACTCTGATGATTTATGGTGAGTAGATTGGGAATATAATATAACAGTTTAAGTCTTGTTATGTAAACCAGTTCAGCATAGGAACTAGAAAAGCTCCTGTTGGCTAAGCTGAGCATAACCATAGGCTCTTGTTGTCCCAACAGAAGCCAAAACAGTGTCCTATTGGCATCTGACAGGGTGGAATGCACTGACATACCGTTTTTTATTGTATAGATAAGCACAGCTGATTGAGCTTTTCAGAACAAGACCACAAAACTTTGAAAAAAAAATAAAGATACCAGATGAGATGTGAAGGAGCTTTATTCATATCAAATTTACTTCTGTTACTTTCTCTGTTTCTTTTTCTTCTGTTATATTTAAACCAATGCCTCAGAGGTATGAGATTTTCTGATATTGTATTACTTCTAGACTTTATCTGGTTATACAGTGAAAATGTCACATGTGTCCCGGTTTATAGCTTTCAATGAAAAGATATATCATGAAGATATGATAGAAAGTCTCTGTGGGTTCATATTATGAGAATATTGCTATAATACAGCATCCAAGAGAAAAAACTGCATGCCTCAGTTTGAACTTAGAGGCAGATAGAGGTAAAAGTTGGGTCCCTTAGACTTCTAGCAGTTTGCCAGGACATTTGCGTTATAGCATGCGTGCAGCTAGGACTATACCTACCACACAAACTAAGGCAATCAGGTATGGTCTACCAATATCTGCTACATTCCCTCAGTCAGTTAGTACCTACCGTACCGGTCTACCAATAACTGCTACACTCCATCACCCAATCAGTTATAGTCTAGCAATAACTGCTACCCTCCCTCAGCCTATCAGATTGTCATGGAACCATGAACCAGACGTACAACAAGAGATAAGTGAAAATAAGAAGGCTTTATTGAAAATAAAGCTGTAAAGCAAAAGTCCAAACGGATGGTGAAACCGAGCAGAGTCTTTGCGAAGCCAGAGGTCAGGAACCAGAAGGGTAGTCAGACGAAGCCAGGATCAGGAACCAGCAGGGTAGTCAGACGAAGCCAGGATCAGGAACCAGCAGGGTAGTCAGACGAAGCCAGGATCAGGAACCAGAAGCAGCAGCAGTCTTAGAAGCATGTGAACACAAGAGGACCAAGCAAGGAACTGAAGCCACAGACCTCCTATATATATGAGCTAGGCATCCAGCTCCTCCCAGTGGGAAGGAGGAGCCGCAGGGTGGAAGGCTACAAGAAACCCAGAAACCAAGATGGCCACCAGCACATGTCAAACGAAGGAGAACAGCAAGAAGGTAAGACCATGACAGTACCTCCCCCTCAAGGGCCCCTCCTCCGCGGAGCACAAAACGGTTTCTGAGGGAAGCGTGCGTGGAAGGCTCGGAGCAAGGCAGGAGCATGGACATCTGCGGAGGGAACCCAGGAACGCTCCTCTGGACCATAACCACGCCAATGGACCAAAAACTGCAACCGCCCGCGGACCAGGCGTGAGTCCAGGATATTGCTCACCTCATATTCCTCACGATTGCCCACTTGGACCGGACGAGGCCGAGGAACCGAGGAAGTGAAACGATTACACACCAGTGGCTTCAACAGGGAGACATGAAACACGTTGGAGATCCGCATGCCAGGAGGAAGCGCAAGGGCATAGGCTACCGGGTTTACCCTGCGAAGCACTCGGAAGGGACCAACAAAGCGAGGCGCCAGCTTGGGAGTGGGCACTCGAAGGTTGAGGTTGCGGGTGGACAACCATACACGGTCTCCGACCTGGTAGGAAGGAGCAGGCGCTCGTCTGCGATCAGCCTGGAGTCTCTGGCGCTGCGCAGAGACCTCAAGGGACTTCTGGATCTGTACCCAAGAAGCACGTAGGACGGAAAGGTGATCCTCCACAGCCGGAATATCCTGGGGAGAGAATACCTCCGGTAACACGGCAGGTTGGAACCCATAATTGGCCATGAAGGGAGACGTCCCAGAGGAAGAGTTCACCGCCGTGTTCCTGGCAAACTCAGCCCAAGGCAGGAGGTCAACCCAATTGTCTTGGTGATCGGAGACATAGCAACGAAGGAATTGCTCCAAGGCCTGATTGGATCGTTCTGCGGCCCTATTGGACTGCGGGTGGTAGGCCGAGGAGAAGGAGAGATGAATCCCCAACTGGGAGCAAAAGGCGCGCCAGAACCTGGACACAAACTGACTCCCCCAATCCGACACAATCTCCTTGGGAAAACCGTGCAACCGGAAGACCTCCCTGGCAAAAATCGTGGCCAACTCTTGTGCAGAGGGTAACTTCTTGAGAGGAACACAGTGGCACATTTTGGAAAACCGATCCACAATCATGAGAATGACCGTATGGCCTCGGGATGCAGGGAGGTCCACAATAAAATCCATCCCCAGGTGTGACCATGGGCGCTCCCCGGTGGCTATGGGTTGCAGAAGGCCCAACGGAAGGTGCCGAGGGGACTTACTCTGGGCACAAACGGAGCATGCCGCTACATATGCGGCGATGTCGGAACGTAGGGAAGGCCACCAGAACAGACGTGAAACAGCCCAGGACAGCTGATTCTTTCCAGGATGCCCCGCGGTCTTGGAGTTATGGTAGGTTCGCAACAACCGAGTGCGCAACTCCTCAGGCACAAAACATCTGCCGTTGGGTCTCCCAGAGGGAGCACCAGATTGAGCCGCCAAAATCTGCTCACCCAGGGGAGAGGTCAGGCTGGTGCGAATGGCGGCCAGGATCTGATTCGGAGGTATGACCGAAGTCGGAATCGACTCCTCCCTGGACAGCTCGGAGTACTGCCGTGATAAGGCATCCGCCCTGATGTTCTTGGAACCGGGTAGGT
Organism: Bufo bufo; assembly: GCF_905171765.1. Taxonomy (NCBI): domain Eukaryota; kingdom Metazoa; phylum Chordata; class Amphibia; order Anura; family Bufonidae; genus Bufo; species Bufo bufo. The sequence continues at coordinate 209,777,716 of NC_053393.1, forward strand.
AGGAGACCACGTAATTAAAACGTGACAAGAACAGAGCCCATCTGGCCTGACGTGGTGTCAATCTCTTGGCCTCAGAAAGGTAGGTCAGATTCTTGTGGTCCGTCAGGATGAGAACCGGAACCACCGAACCCTCGAGCAAGTGCCTCCATTCTTTAAGGGCCTGCACGATGGCCAATAACTCCCTGTCACCAATCTGATAGTTGCACTCCGCGGAAGACAGTTTCCGGGAGTAAAACCCACAAGGAAGCAGAGGACCCTCTGGTGTTCTACGCTGAGACAGAAGGGCGCCTACTCCCGTCTCAGACGCGTCCACCTCGAGGACAAAGGGCAACCCAGGGTTGGGATGCGACAGAATCGGAGCCGACACAAAGGCGGACTTTAGGGCCTCAAAAGCTCGGATGGCCTCGAGCGGCCAGACCTGGGAATTACTGCCCTTCCTGGTCAGATCCGTGAGAGGCTTGGCCAGCATGGAAAAGTCCCTGATGAACTTCCGATAATAATTGGCGAAGCCCAAAAAGCGCTGCAGGGAACGAAGACCACTGGGCTGGGGCCACTGTAAGACAGCCGAAACCTTCTCAGGATCCATGGAGAACCCCTCAGCGGAAATGATGTAACCTAAGAAGGTTACCTGGGATCGGTGAAATTCGCATTTCTCAAGCTTACCGAACAGCTTGTTCTCTCGTAACCGTTGCAACACTCGTCTGACATCCAGAATGTGGGCCTCCATGGATTCAGAATATACCAAGATGTCATCCAAATAGACCACCACACACTGCTGCAACAGGTCACGGAAAACATCGTTGATGAATTCCTGAAAGACTGCGGGCGCATTGCACAACCCAAAGGGCATAACCAAGGATTCGTAATGACCGGTCCTGGTGTTAAACGCGGTCTTCCACTCATCGCCCGCCTTGATCCTTACCAGGTTATATGCCGCCCTCAGGTCGAGTTTGGTAAAGACCGTGGCCCCTTTAAGGCGATCGAACAGCTCGGAAATCAAGGGTATCGGGTAAGCGTTCTTGATCGTGATGCGATTGAGACCCCTGTAATCGATGCAAGGCCTCAACTCACCGCCCTTCTTTTTCACAAAGAAAAATCCAGCCCCTGCCGGGGATGAAGATTTGCGAATGTGTCCGCGTGAAAGCGCCTCCCTCACGTACTCCTCCATGGCCTCATTCTCCGCTACCGACAGTGGATAGACTTTGCCACGAGGAGGAACGGCACCAGATTGTAACTCTATGGCACAATCGTATGGGCGGTGCGGAGGTAGGGCAACCGCGCGCACCTTATCGAATACATCCCGGTACTCCTCGTATTCAGGAGGCAACAGAGAGTCCGAGGAAGTACACAGCAACTTGACAGACCCATGGATGCAACTAGCCCCACACTGCGGTGACCACGAGAGGATCTCGACCGATCTCCAATCGAAAGTCGGATTATGCTTCTGGAGCCAGGGGTACCCCAAGACCACCGAGTAGTGTGGAGACGAAATAACCTGGAGGCAGACCGACTCTCTGTGAACGGCACCAATGGCTATCCCCACTGGAAGGGTCTCATGAGTCACGTGTGGCGGCAGAAGGGGTCTGCCGTCTATCGCCTCAAGAGCCAGTGGGGAACCTCGAGCCTGCAGAGGAATGGAATTGGCGGCAGCGAACACACTATCAATGAACAAACCACCAGCACCAGAGTCCACCAACGCCTGGGTCGTCACCGAGCCCCCGACCCAGGAGAGGACAACAGTGATCAGTGGTTTGTCAACACGGGAAACCGGGGACGAGGAGACTCCACCCAAGATCTGCCCCCGACAGGATCTCAGGTACGAGCGTTTTCCCGGACGGTTCGGACATGCCAACCAAAAATGCCCACCGAGACCACAGTACATGCATCGGCCCTCGCGTCTCCGGAGTGCCCTCTCCCCCTCGGACAGGCGAGCAAACCCCAGCTGCATGGGTTCACCCCCAGACAAGTCATCCCCAGGAGGCGTGGGAGGAGAGGGAGGCACGGGTGGGACAGCAAACGTAGGCACCAATCTGTTAGAAGACCTCCGCAGGTTCTCCTTAAAGGAAGGTCTCTCCCTGAGTCTGGTGTCAATCAAAATCAGGAAAGAAATAAGAGACTCGAGCTCAACTGGTAGGTCCTTAGCTGCAACCTCATCCTTCAAGGCATCCGAGAGACCATGAGAGAAAGCAGCGACCAGAGCCTCATTATTCCAGCCCACCTCTGCTGCCAGGGTACGAAACTCAATAGCGTATTCAGCTACGGATCGTGAACCCTGTCTGATGGACATAAGGAGCTTCGCAGCAGAGGCGGCACGAGCCGGCACATCGAATACCTTCCGAAGAGAAGCAACAAAACCGGAAAACTCGGCAACCACCGGATTGTTGTTCTCCCATAAAGGGCTGGCCCAGGCCAAGGCCTTGTCCGAGAGCAGCGAGATCAAGAAGCCCACCTTTGATCTCTCAGTGGGAAAGGCATGTGGCAGCAACTCGAAATAAATGCCCACCTGGTTAAGGAAACCTCGGCACTGAGTTGGCTCTCCCCCAAAGCGCTGTGGAAGAGGGGCAGAACCGGTCATACCCCGAAACACCGCAGGCGCAACAACAGGTGTCGGGGTAGACTCTGGCGCAACAACCGGAGCGGCAGTAGGAGCGAGCCCAGGAGCGACAACCGACCCATCGGCAACGGGAGCGAAATGAGCCGTGCGTTCAAGCAGGGTTTGCAACGCCACAGCGAACCGACCCAACAGGTGATCCTGCTGATCAAGTCTGGCAACCAGCGTGGGTAGCGAGGATGGCCCTGTACCGTCAGAATTCATGGCTTGGTCCTAATGTCACGGAACCATGAACCAGACGTACAACAAGAGATAAGTGAAAATAAGAAGGCTTTATTGAAAATAAAGCTGTAAAGCAAAAGTCCAAACGGATGGTGAAACCGAGCAGAGTCTTTGCGAAGCCAGAGGTCAGGAACCAGAAGGGTAGTCAGACGAAGCCAGGATCAGGAACCAGCAGGGTAGTCAGACGAAGCCAGGATCAGGAACCAGCAGGGTAGTCAGACGAAGCCAGGATCAGCAGCAGTCTTAGAAGCATGTGAACACAAGAGGACCAAGCAAGGAACTGAAGCCACAGACCTCCTATATATATGAGCTAGGCATCCAGCTCCTCCCAGTGGGAAGGAGGAGCCGCAGGGTGGAAGGCTACAAGAAACCCAGAAACCAAGATGGCCGCCAGCACATGTCAAACGAAGGAGAACAGCAAGAAGGTAAGACCATGACACAGATATGGTCTACCAATAGCTGCTACATTTTCTCAGTCAGTTAGGTACGGTCTACCAATAACTGCTACACTCCCTCAGCCAATCAGGTATGGTCTGCCAATAGATGCTACATTCCCTCAGTCAGTTAGGTACGGTCTACCAATAACTGCCTCCATGGTTTCTGTTGTTTTTTACATTTCTAATAAATAAACTTTCATCTACTCATCATTTTTATATGTGTACATTGAGGGTGGCTCTGGACAGTAATGATAGACTACACCTGATTGGCTGAGGGAATGTAGCAGTTATTGGTAGACTGCATCTGATTGACTGAAGGTGCGTAGCAGTTCTTGGTAGATTGCAATTGATTGGCTGAGGGAGTGTAGCAGTTTTTTGTAGATTGAACTTGATTGGCTGAGGCAGTGTAGCAGTTATTGGTAGATTGAACTTGATTGGCTGAGGGCGTGTAGCAGTTATTGGTAGACTGCATCTGATTGACTGAAGGTGCGTAGCAGTTCTTGGTAGATTGCAATTGATTGGCTGAGGGAGTGTAGCAGTTTTTTGTAGATTGAACTTGATTGGCTGAGGCAGTGTAGCAGTTCTTGGAAGATTGCACTTGATTGGCTGAGGGAGTGTAGCAGTTTTTTGTAGATTGAACTTGATTGGCTGAGGGAGTGTAGCAGTTAATGTTCTGGTAGACTGCATGGTATAGTAGGACCATTTTGTTCATGAGCCTTTAAGGTAAACTATAAAGTCAATCAAAACCAGTACCATAATTAAATAATAAAGTGTATAACATGTTCAGATGTGGTTTTATCACAGATTTTTTTTTATCTACAAGAGCTAAAACACATTGGTGCTTTATAAAGTCTATGAAGTATGTATCCAATGTGACTAGGACATAACATATGCAAATGGAAAGCCACCTGTCTGATATACTGCTAATCCCATAAAATCCCCATGATAATCATTTTAAAAATGTTAATCCATTTGCTTCCTGGATCCTTTCCTAAAAATCTACTAATCCAAATACACGTTTTGATCTTCAGAGTAATGTAGGATTTTCTATGAACGTGCAGTGCTCAAATAATCACATCAGTTTCAAGTAGGGAGAAAAGTCATTCGGATGATAATTTCAAATCACGACTTAACAATAAGAGATTCTTCATACAGTTAACTGGTCTGTAATTAGGATTCTCTGTTCTGGTTTCAAAGAGTAAAGGAGACACTGGAAATAAAATATTTCACACATCAGGCGTGGTGGGCGGTTTAGAATATGACGAGCCTGGCTACTGACATGGCTGTGCTTTAGGAATGATAGTGGACCATCTAGTCTTCACTACTCTGTGCCGTCAGTGCAGTGACGGAGGGGCACCTTGTGTTCCCTCGGGTTGCTCCCTGCCTGATGGTACTTTGCCCATGATGTTAATGCCATGTCGGTGCTAGGCAGGGCTTGGTGATGGAAATGCAGTGGACAGCTTGTCGTGTTACTGTATGCAGGAGAGGCCTGGGCCAGAATTGTTAACTCTAGCCTTGCCTGGAACAACTGCATGCATGTAATAGCATTAACATTACAAACATTACATTACAAACCAAAACGTTGCAGATACGTATCCCCAATACTGAAGATATCATGTTACCAGCCTCGTGTGCAATATTATCATTATAATTATGTCCTTTTTGCATATTTTGCTCACTTGTAAAGGTTTATTCACGTTAATAAATCAAGACGTGTTATCCGTATTTTCCACAGACATTATACATTGATTTCAGTGTGTTTATTCACACATCCCCATTTTTCCACTAACTGTGGGCAACTGAGAAAACAAAGGAAACATGCACTACTGTGGTCCATGCTGCAGACCAAACACACCCATTAAAGTCCAAGGTTGGTGACAACCACTGACAAAACACAGAAGGCATCCTCTGAAAATCCCATTTTCGGCCTAGCAGTTTACAAGGAACACAAATGGCCCACAGAGAGCCAGAAATGGGCAAACGGACCAACAATGGAATCTTAATGGACACTGTCACAAATAATGGACACTGTCACAAATAAAGCACTGACATTTTTTCACTGATATAAAATGGTCCCAGACACGTGAATAAGGCCTTAGTTTGGGGGCATGCACCAGATAACTTCAGAATTAGGCCGCTTTCACACAGTTAGGCTACATGCACATGACCGTATGTGTTTTGCGGTCCGCAAATTGCGGATCCGCCAAAAAAATAACTGATGACATCCATATGCCATCCATATTTATTTATTTTTTGCGGATCCATTGTAATAATGCCTAAAACGGACAAGAATAGGACATGTTATATTTCTTTTTGCGGGGCATACTGATGCGAATAACACACAGTGTGCTGTCCGCGTTTTTTGCGGACCCATAGAAATGAATAGATCTGCATCCTATCCGCAAAAAAAAACAACGGACGTGGAAACAAAATACGTTTGTGTGCATGAGGCCTTAAGCCTCATTCACACATTAGTGTTTCATCAATGATTTCCATCAGTGACTGTGAGCCAAAGCCAGGATTGGAGCCTCCACAGAGGTAAGGTATAAGGGAAAGATCTGCGCCTGTTCTGTGTATTTGACCCAAATTTGGTTTTGGCTCACAATCACTGATGGAAATCACTGACCTAACACTGACTGTGTGAAAGCAGCCCTATATGCAAAATGAGTATGGTCAAACATATAGAACTTGTTTCCAAATGTCATATAGCAGGGGTGGCCAACCTTACAGACACGAAGAGCCAAAAAAAAATATATATATATGACTACCAGGAGCCACAAGCTATACATTTACACACAAGTCACCCTATTTTTTGCCCTAAGATCAGACCTCAGATCAGACTCCTAAATCAGATCCCCAAACCTCATCTGACCTAAAATAAGAACCCCAATGCTCGGATCAGACAACACAGATCAGACTCCCAGTGTCAGATCCTCAGTGCTCAGATCCCCCCCCCATCCTCAGATCTCCTCCCATGCTCAGATCTCCCCCCTTCTCAGATCTGACCCCCCATGCTCAGATCAGACCCCATTGCCCAGACCAGGACTCTCCCCATTGCCCAGATCTGACCCCCATGCTCAGATCAGGATCCCCCCCCCCATGCTCAGATCAGACCAGGACCCTCCCATGCTCAGAACCTCCCATGCTTAGATCAGACCCCCATGCTCAGTTCTATAATTTAAGAAAATCTCTTCCCTCTCCTGATCAGGCACTGGGCTCCTGCTCGGGCACCTGCTACTCTGCAGGTCTGACAGACTCTCCACTGTGTCTCCACATACTACAGGGAGTGCAGAATTATTAGGCAAGTTGTATTTTTGAGGATTAATTTTATTATTGAACAACAACCATGTTCTCAATGAACCCAAAAAACTCATTAATATCAAAGCTGAATATTTTTGGAAGTAGTTTTTAGTTTGTTTTTAGTTTTAGCTATTTTAGGGGGATATCTGTGTGTGCAGGTGACTATTACTGTGCATAATTATTAGGCAACTTAACAAAAAACAAATATATACCCATTTCAATTATTTATTTTTACCAGTGAAACCAATATAACATCTCAACATTCACAAATATACATTTCTGACATTCAAAAACAAAACAAAAACTAATCAGTGACCAATATAGCCACCTTTCTTTGCAAGGACACTCAAAAGCCTGCCATCCATGGATTCTGTCAGTGTTTTGATCTGTTCACCATCAACATTGCGTGCAGCAGCAACCACAGCCTCCCAGACACTGTTCAGAGAGGTGTACTGTTTTCCCTCCTTGTAAATCTCACATTTGATGATGGACCACAGGTTCTCAATGGGGTTCAGATCAGGTGAACAAGGAGGCCATGTCATTAGATTTTCTTCTTTTATACCCTTTCTTGCCAGCCACGCTGTGGAGTACTTGGACGCGTGTGATGGAGCATTGTCCTGCATGAAAATCATGTTTTTCTTGAAGGATGCAGACTTCTTCCTGTACCACTGCTTGAAGAAGGTGTCTTCCAGAAACTGGCAGTAGGACTGGGAGTTGAGCTTGACTCCATCCTCAACCCGAAAAGGCCCCACCAGCTCATCTTTGAGGATACCAGCCCAAACCAGTACTCCACCTCCACCTTGCTGGCGTCTGAGTCGGACTGGAGCTCTCTGCCCTTTACCAATCCAGCCACGGGCCCATCCATCTGGCCCATCAAGACTCCCTCTTATTTCATCAGTCCATAAAACCTTAGAAAAATCAGTCTTGAGATATTTCTTGGCCCAGTCTTGACGTTTCAGCTTGTGTGTCTTGTTCAGTGGTGGTCATCTTTCAGCCTTTCTTACCTTGGCCATGTCTCTGAGTATTGCACACCTTGTGCTTTTGGGCACTCCAGTGATGTTGCAGCTCTGAAATATGGCCAAACTGGTGGCAAGTGGCATCTTGGCAGCTGCACGCTTGACTTTTCTCAGTTCATGGGCAGTTATTTTGCGCCTTGGTTTTTCCACACGCTTCTTGCGACCCTGTTGACTATTTTGAATGAAACGCTTGATTGTTCGATGATCACGTTTCAGAAGCTTTGCAATTTTAAGAGTGCTGCATCCCTCTGCAAGATATCTCACTATTTTTGACTTTTCTGAGCCTGTCAAGTCCTTCTTTTGACCCATTTTGCCAAAGGAAAGGAAGTTGCCTAATAATTATGCACACCTGATATAGGGTGTTGATGTCATTAGACCACACCCCTTCTCATTACAGAGATGCACATCACCTAATATGCTTAATTGGTAGTAGGCTTTCGAGCCTATACAGCTTGGAGTAAGACAACATGCATAAAGAGGATGATGTGGTCAAAATACTCATTTGCCTAATAATTCTGCACACAGTGTATGTCCTTACACTGTATGCATCAGGACGTAGTGGAGAGTGAGCTGGAGCTGCAAAGTAGATCTGACCCTGGGGTGGAAAGTGAGCGGCCTGACTGTTTCCCGGCTCCACAGCTAGAGCCGCACTGGAAGAAGCAAAGAGCCGCATGAGGCTCAAGAGCCACGGGTTGGCCACCCCTGTCATATAGCATATGTTATGCCCAAATGCACATTTGAAAATTGCATAATTTGTCATCACAAAATGGTTAACCAGTTCAAGAATTGGCCATTTTCCGTGTGTGACTTGGAAAGTCGTTGGGCTATGTAAATAATTTAGCAAATTTTTTTGGGACTTTTGCACAATACATAGGACTTTATTTTTATTTTATTTTTGTATTTTTTTGTTTTTATTTTTTATACCTGGGAAAATGTTAAAAGAATAGTCTTTTTCTCACTTTTTTTCATTTACTAGGGCAACGTGCAACTAAAATGCACTTTTAAATTATGTCCCATTTCCATGACAGTCATTTTGATGTAGGAAATAAGTTATTGTGTATGGTCGGGAGAGATGGGACTAGAAACCATAGTGTAGCTTGTGGTAGCATTTTTTCTTATTATTGTTTGTCTATTGTTTTTTTTTTTTTTAAGTGCATCTGTCAGCAGATTTGCACATATGAAACTGGCTGACCAGTTACATGTGCACTTGGCAGCTGAAGGCATCTGTATTGGTCCCATGTTCACATGTGCCCGCATTGCTGAGAAAATTCATGTTTTAATATATGCAAATGAGCCTTTTAGGTGCAACAGGGGCGTTGCCTTTACACCTAGAGGCTCCACTTTCTCTGCAACTGCCATGTCCTCTTCACTTTGAGTGACAGGGACAGGTGAATAACGTTTACACTACCTGGCCTGTCAATCAAAGTGGAGAGGGCACAGCAGTTGCAGAGAAAGTGGTGTAATGGTAACGCCCCCGTTGCGCCTAGAGGCTCATTTGCATATAATAAGGCATTTTGTCTCAGAAATGCAGCATATATGAACATGGGACCAAGTGCACATGTAACAGGTCAGCCAGTTTCATAAGTACAAATCTGCTGACAGATGCCCTTTAAAAGGCTTATTCAGATGACACACTTTTTTAGGGCACGATTACAAAAACGCTATATAGTCTATAACGGTTGGACAGTAAAGGGGTACAAATCTGCTGACAGATGCACTTAAGTTCATTTTACACATTGTGCCCTCCATAAGGTCAAATTCTTAAAGTGTTTCTACCACCAGATTTTGACCTATTTAGCTGTCTGACACCAGCGATCTTCTAGTGTCTGCTGTACCTAACCATGTTAATGTATTACCTTTGTCTGCTGCGGTTAAGCTTAAAAACATAGTTTTATTGATATGAAAATGAGCCTCTAGGTGCTATGGGAGCGTCTTTTCAGCACCTAGAGGCTCCGTCCACTCACTATTTCTGCCGCCCAGCGCGTCCCTCCAGCCCGCCCCTCTCCTCTAGATTGACAGCCTACTTCTCCCCATCTCGGCCGAATTCTTGCGCCTGCGCCGTGTGCTTCTGTATTCGGCGCAGGCGCAGTGACTGTCGGACCGCTCCCTGTGCCGGCATCTTCACTGCGCCTGCGGCAATTACGGCGCAGGGAGCGGTCCGACAGTCACTGTGCCTGCGCCGAATACAGAAGCACACGGCGCAGGCGCGAGAATACGGCCAAGATGGGGAGAAGTAGGCTGTCAATCTAGAGGAGAGGGGCGGGCTGGACAAGCTGGGCGGCAGAAATAGTGAGTGGACGGAGCCTCTAGGTGCTGAAAAGACGCCCCCATAGCACCTAGAGGCTCATTTGCATATCAATAAAACAAAGTTTTTAAGCTTAACCGCTCCAGACAAAGGTAATACATTAACATGGTTAGGTACAGCAGACACTAGCAGATCGCTGGTGTCAGACAGCTAAATAGGTGAAAATCTGGTGGTAGAAAACCTTTAAAAATGAATTTTTTTTATTGCTGATTTCTCTTGTACCTGGGGCTGATATATTAGCCCCAGTTAAGCATAGACCTCCCCCCGACATTTAAAGTCTATGGGCGGTCCGGAAGCAGTTAAAGGGTAGTCCATGGTTAGAAAAACATGGCTGATTTCTTCTGAAGTAACATTGCACCTGTCTGCCAGTTGTGTGGTATTGCAGCTCAGTCCCATTCACTTCATTGAAGCTCAGTTGCAATACCAGACACAATCCATGGACAGGTGTGGCGCTGTTTGGGTTAAAAACGCAGCAATAATTTTGTCGCTTTAAATTCTGTACATAAGGCCTTCAGTTCCACTGAATACCATGGTTTGTGCTATACTTGCCAGCGCACAGTACATGTTTTCACGCCGTGAAGTCTGCTTCTGGCAGTCAAATAGATAGTTCTGCTGGTGTTCATATAGATATGACTGAATTGGAATAATCCTGTTTTGTGGAAATCATATTGGTACATTCACTGTCTATCTTGGATGAGCTCGGGGTATACAAATCGTCAGTCTGGCACCGAGGTCTTTGGATATTCTAGGCAGCTGTCAGAATAATTATGAGAGACTTTGAGCTTCGCCATCATATTTACAGGGCACTTGCTATCCATCTCAGATATAGTGACATTTGCTTCCACTCCATTTGTGCTGACGTCTGATCCTGAGGATGCAGCCCGCCGTGTAAACATGCATAGTGCCACAACCTGTTATCAAACATGGTAATGAAGTATTCATTCCCTCAGCACTCATTTCCATTATGATGCTCTGATTATCAGAATATAATATTAATAGACCTCATGGAGTGATCGGACATAAAATGAATAATTGTTTTAGTAGTTACTGCATGTCTTGTATTCATAAGATGTGATCAGAAGTGCTTCTGCATTTCAAAGTTTACCTCTCCAAATTCTATGTAGGTCTTCCCCTTCTAGGCTCCTCTCTGCAATGCATACCACGGGGGAGGGACCTCCCCCACAGCAGTGGAGACCTAATGATAGGTTCTGCCCATTGTTTGACCAGTGTCCTCAACCCTTCAGCGTTGGATCTTCAAGTCCTTCTACAGTCATCAACCTCAGGGGCAGTGTTGGGTTCCTAGGGCCCAACAGTAAAGTTGATTCTGGGGGGCCAATGTAAATACTAATCCTAACACAGCGTCAGGCAATGGCAAGATGTTCAATATTATTGATTATGAGGGTCACGCAGTAAAATTAAGAAGGTAGGTTCCTTGGGGAAATAGGATTGTGGCTGGTGTCCCTCTGTGCCTAGAAGTCTTCTCTACAACCTGATGCATCTACAATAATAAAAAGTTTTTTTTTATATGCATGTATAGGCTGGTTGAGATGCTGAAAGCTGCCTATTCGTATGCAGTGGAGTCAATCTACTGCATCATGTGCCACTTGTGCAAGGTGTGGGGGACTGAGGGCCCACCCTTGCTCAGGGGCCCATGAGGGGATTCACCTGTTCCAGTGCTGGCCAGTCCAAACCTGCTCAGAGGGCAGCGATACAGTGGCACTACATACCATACCTTCCAACTTTGGAATAGACACAGCAAGGAGATTCAGAATAGAAAATGTCTATCTTACAGACTTTAAATCACTTTTGGTATATACAACCCCTTGTTTATACTCTAAAATACACACAAATACCCTAAACTAATAAAGACAAGACCCCAAACCCCTAAAATAAATATAGGTCCCAGCTAACAGCTGTATGTAGGTTCTATTAAGAGACAATTACCCTAAGGATCGAATCATATTAGAGTTATATCTTATTACAGTTACTATATCAAGTTCTTCCCTTGACGACTATTTTGAACACCAGAGCCTTTATATTCAATACATTGTTATACATGTATAATAAGTATTTAATACATATATAAGGAAGCCTCTGTGTATATATATATATATATATATATATATATATATATACATATCCCGTATGAGGTGTGCACAACCAACCTATATTTTATATTTATTCCCAGCTAACAGCTGTATGTGCTGCCTGACTGCTATATCATGAATTTATCTTACCAGTGTTTTCGCTACTTTTATGTATATTATATGACAGTTGAGATTTTGAAGATGTGACCTCTTTATTGTGAGGGGTTGGCAGGGGCTACATTTGTTTGGCACACTTCGTGCTCTGTTGTAACACTCCCAGGGACATAGGTGCCTGGAGCTAAGGGAATGCTTGAGCTGAAATAAAAAAGGGATGGCCTATAAGCCTCTTCATCCCGATTAAGGCACTTTCCGTAAGGAGAGATAGTATCCCCCAAATCCTGACCTAGGCCTCTCACCCAGTTAGGCCAGTACTGCTTGCTCTGCACTGATGAGGGGCAATCACCCTGGAACACCTGTCTGCTAATGAGGCATTAACATGCCCAGAGGGGTGTTATTTTAATTCAAAGGAGCCCAGGAACGCTCCCATCAAGTGCGGAGCCCAAGCACGCCTCTCCTCCGTTCATGCACTATGCCCCCGTCAGCGCCATTGGTGCCCCTCCCCCCACTACATATCTAGCAGCCAATAACCCTGCCCACCCTTTCCCTTCAGCATTGCAGACAAATCTTGCGCTCTTCCAATCCAACTGAGGGCATCAGTCTGAACTGTTTCAACTGTTCAACTAGGCATGCACTGAAATCATCACTGGGCCCAACGACACTGGGCCCGGCGCATACTTTTGGTGTAATAGAGATTAGCCAGGTGACATATTCCCCGACTCTCCGCCAACAGAGTGAGGGAAACTTCAGGTAAAATGAATATTTTTCAACTCATCCTTTTTTACCCCGGAGATAAGCCACTGCCAATCCTCTCCCCGATTGTTTGGCCAACAGCTGTTGTGTGTGTATGGCTGCCTTAAGGGTACACTCACACGTGACGGAATTTTCAAAGTTGCAGTTTTTATTGCGGATTATGTCATGGATTTTGTTGTAGGGTGGGTATTTTGTTTGTGAATAATGTTGTGGATTTCTGTGCGGATTACATCTCCATTGAAATGAATGGAAACACATTTGGACATGTCAAAAAAGGTAGTGTTAAAAAAATATATTATTAAGATTAAAAAATAGCAGGGAGTAATATATGAGTTACAGAGCTCCAGATAGAGAATCCCCGTCTCATGTTCCTCCCGCACAGTTTATGAGTTGTGCACAAACTATTCCTTAAAGACTTGTCAGAGATAAATAAATGCTGGGGCAGCAGCAGTAAATGTAATAAAAAAAACTATAAAAAGTCACTCATCCCGTCACTTGCAGCATTGCATTCTGGTCCTGCAACACTGACATCATCTTTCTGTCTGAAGTGGTGATGTTCCACTCTCCTCAGTTCCACCTCACTCGCCTCAGATGTATACAGTGTGTTACTACGGAGGTCAGTTATTGGCTGCAGCGTGATATGGTGTGTGTACGGGACTACACAGCTGCAGCCAGGAAAACAAACCATGGCGGGAGGATCGGAGTGTGACACTACACAGCTGCAGCCAGGAAAACAAACCATGGCGGGAGGACCAGAGTGTGAAACTACACAGCTGCAGCCAGGGAAAAAAAACATAGTGGGAGGAACGGAGTGTGACACTATACAGCTGCAGCCCGGAAAACAAACCATGGCGGGAGGACCAGAGTTTGACACTACACAGCTGCAGCCAGGAAAACAAACCATGGCGGGAGGACCAGAGTGTGAAACTACACAGCTGCAGCCAGGGAAAAAAAACATAGTGGGAGGAACGGAGTGTGACACTATACAGCTGCAGCCAGGAAAACAAACCATGGAGGCAGGACCAGAGTGTGACACTATACAGCTGCAGCCAGGAAAACAAACCATGGAGGGAGGACCAGAGTGTGACACTACACAGCTGCAGCCAGGAAAACAAACCATTGAGTGAGGACCAGAGTGTGACACTACACAGCTGCAGCCAGGAAAACAAACCATGGAGGGAGGACCAGAGTGTGACACTACACAGCTGCAGCCAGGAAAACAAACCATAGAGGGAGGACCAGAGTGTGACACTATACAGCTGCAGCCAGGAAAACAAACCATGGAGGGAGGACCAGAGTGTGACACTACACAGCTGCAGCCAGGAAAACAAACCATGGCGGGAGGATCGGAGTGTGACACTACATAGCTGCAGCCAGGAAAACAAACCATGGCGGGAGGATCGGAGTGTGACACTACACAGCTGCAGCCAGGAAAACAAACCGTGGAGGGAGGACCAGAGTGTGATACTACACAGCTGCAGCCAGGGAAAAAAAACATAGTGGGAGGAATGGAGTGTGACACTATACAGCTGCAACCCGGAAAACAAACCATGGCGGGAGGACCAGAGTGTGACACTACAAAGCTGCAGCCAGGAAAACAAACCATGGAGGCAGGACCAGAGTGTGACACTATACAGCTGCAGCCAGGAAAACAAACCATGGAGGGAGGACCAGAGTGTGACACTACACAGCTGCAGCCAGGAAAACAAACCATTGAGTGAGGACCAGAGTGTGACACTACACAGCTGCAGCCAGGAAAACAAACCATGGAGGGAGGACCAGAGTGTGACACTACACAGCTGCAGCCAGGAAAACAAACCATAGAGGGAGGACCAGAGTGTGACACTATACATCTGCAGCCAGGAAAACAAACCATGGAGGGAGGACCAGAGTGTAACACTACACAGCTGCAGCCAGGAAAACAAACCGTGGAGGGAGGACCAAAGTGTGACACTACACAGCTGCAGCCAGGAAAACAAACCATGGCGGGAGGACCAGAGTGTGACACTACACAGCTGCAGCCAGGAAAACAAACCATAGAGGGAGGACCAGAGTGTGACACTATACAGCTGCAGCCAGGAAAACAAACCATGGAGGGAGGACCAGAGTGTGACACTACACAGCTGCAGCCAGGAAAACAAACCATGGCGGGAGGATCGGAGTGTGACACTACATAGCTGCAGCCAGGAAAACAAACCATGGCGGGAGGATCGGAGTGTGACACTACACAGCTGCAGCCAGGAAAACAAACCGTGGAGGGAGGACCAGAGTGTGATACTACACAGCTGCAGCCAGGGAAAAAAAACATAGTGGGAGGAATGGAGTGTGACACTATACAGCTGCAACCCGGAAAACAAACCATGGCGGGAGGACCAGAGTGTGACACTACAAAGCTGCAGCCAGGAAAACAAACCATGGAGGCAGGACCAGAGTGTGACACTATACAGCTGCAGCCAGGAAAACAAACCATGGAGGGAGGACCAGAGTGTGACACTACACAGCTGCAGCCAGGAAAACAAACCATTGAGTGAGGACCAGAGTGTGACACTACACAGCTGCAGCCAGGAAAACAAACCATGGAGGGAGGACCAGAGTGTGACACTACACAGCTGCAGCCAGGAAAACAAACCATAGAGGGAGGACCCGAGTGTGACACTATACATCTGCAGCCAGGAAAACAAACCATGGAGGGAGGACCAGAGTGTAACACTACACAGCTGCAGCCAGGAAAACAAACCGTGGAGGGAGGACCAGAGTGTGACACTACACAGCTGCAGCCAGAAAAAAAAAACCTGGCGGGAGGACCGGAGTGTGACACTACACAGCTGCAGCCAGGAAAACAAACCGTGGAGGGAGGACCAGAGTGTGACACTACACAGCTGCAGCCAGGAAAACAAACCATGGCGGGAGGACCAGAGTGTGACACTACACAGCTGCAGCCAGGAAAAAAAAACATGGCGGGAGGACCGGAGTGTAACACTACACAGCTGCAGCCAAGAAAACAAACTGTGGAGGGAGGACCAGAGTGTGACACTACACAGCTGCAGCCAGGAAAACAAACCATGGAGGGAGGTCCAGAGTGTGACACTACACAACTGCAGCCAGGAAAACAAACCATGGTGGGAGGACCAGAGTGTGACACTACAAAGCTGCAGCCAGGAAAACAAACCATGGAGGCAGGACCAGAGTGTGACACTATACAGCTGCAGCCAGGAAAACAAACCATGGAGGGAGGACCAGAGTGTGACACTACACAGCTGCAGCCAGGAAAACAAACCATTGAGTGAGGACCAGAGTGTTACACTACACAGCTGCAGCCAGGAAAACAAACCATGGAGGGAGGACCAGAGTGTGACACTACACAGCTGCAGCCAGGAAAACAAACCATAGAGGGAGGACCAGAGTGTGACACTATACAGCTGCAGCCAGGAAAACAAACCATGGAGGGAGGACCAGAGTGTGACACTACACAGCTGCAGCCAGGAAAACAAACCATGGAGGGAGGACCAGAGTGTGACACTACACAGCTGCAGCTAGAAAGAAAAAACCTGGCGGGAGGACCGGAGTGTGACACTACACAGCTGCAGCCAGGAAAACAAACCGTGGAGGGAGGACCAGAGTGTGACACTACACAGCTGCAGCCAGGAAAACAAACCATGGCGGGAGGACCAGAGTGTGACACTACACAGCTGCAGCCAGGAAAAAAAAACATGGCGGGAGGACCGGAGTGTAACACTACACAGCTGCAGCCAAGAAAACAAACTGTGGAGGGAGGACCAGAGTGTGACACTACACAGCTGCAGCCAGGAAAACAAACCATGGAGGGAGGTCCAGAGTGTGACACTACACAGCTGCAGCCAGGAAAACAAACCATGGAGGGATGACCAGAGTATGACACTACACAGCTGCAGCCAGGAAAACAAACCATGGAGGGAGGACCAGAGTGTGACACTACACAGCTGCAGCCAGGAAAACAAACCATAGAGGGAGGACCAGAGTGTGACACTACAAAGCTGCAGCCAGGAAAACAAACCGTGGAGGGAGGACCAGAGTGTGACACTACACAGCTGCAGCCAGAAAAACAAACCATTGAGGGAGGACCAGAGTGTGACACTATACAGCTGCAGCCAGGAAAACAAACCATGGAGGGAGGACCAGAGTGTGACACTATACAGCTGCAGCCAGGAAAACAAACCATGGTGGGAGGACCAGAGTGTGACACTACACAGCTGCAGCCAGGAAAACAAACCGTGGAGGGAGGACCAGAGTGTGACACTATACAGCTGCAGCCAGGAAAACAAACCATGGCGGGAGGACCAGAGTGTGACACTACACAGCTGCAGCCAGGAAAACAAACCGTGGAGGGAGGACCAGAGTGTGACACTATACAGCTGCAGCCAGGAAAACAAACCATGGCGGGAGGACCAGAGTGTGACACTACACAGCTGCAGCCAGGATAACAAACCATTGAGGGAGGACCAGAGTGTGACACTACACAGCTGCAGCCAGGAAAACAAACTATGGCGGGAGGACCGGAGTGTGACACTACACAGCTGCAGCCAGGAAAACAAACCATGGCGGGAGGACCGGAGTGTGACACTGGAAGTGGCAGGGGAGAAAAGGGGTGAGTGAGCATGATGTTTTTGTTATTTTATAACATTTACTGCTGCTCCCCCAGTTTATATTCATCTTGGACAATTCCTTTGTGAAAATTACAGTTCCATGTGCTGAACTGTATGTGTGTGTGGTTTTTTTTATTTTTTTGTTTCAAACTCATTTATAACGTTAAAGGGGTTTTCAGAAATTCTGATATTGATGACCTATCCTCAGAATAGATCATTAATATCAAATCGGCCAGGGTCTGACATGCAGGACGCCTGCTCCCCCTGCCCCTGCTTGCACAACACCGATAGAGGCTGTGCTTGGTATCACAGCACCCATCCATTTGAATGGGACTAAACTCCACCTAGGCCATGTGACTGATTAACGTGATGTCACTGACCTAGGAAGAGGCCTCATTGCTCACTGGAGTGCCACAACCTCCTCCAACAGCTGATTTAAGGGGTCCCAGAGATCAGATCCCCAACAATCTTTTTGAAGACTTTTCCTGAGGATAGGTCATCAACATCAGAATCTTGGAGATCCCTTTAATGAATTACTTCAGGCTTTGTTTAGATTGCTTTCGAGCCTTCTCTTGGAAGTATGTCGGGCAGATTTCCTGAAGTATACCTCCATCATAAAGATTAGTGATTTAATGCATTTTTAAAGGGACACAGTAATGCTCCTAAAGCCCCCATACAAATTCATGTATTGCTGGTCGAACCCACCAAGAATGGCAAGTCCCAGGTGTCGGATCCCCCTTAGGGTTGCCACCTTTCCCAGCAAAAAATATCGGGCAAGTTAAGCCGCACCCCAAAGGGGGGGTGGTTGTGGGGGCGTGGCTTAACACAGGGTTTGAAGTCGCTGTCATACTGTGGCTCCCTAGGAATATTAAAGCCCCCATTAGCGCCCCCAGTAATAGTAATGCACCCAGTAATAGTAATGCCCCATTAGCGCCCCCAGTAATAGTAATGCACCCAGTAATAGTAATGCCCCCTCAGTAAGAGTAATGCCCCCATTAGTGTGCCCCAGTAAGAGTAATGGCCCTATTAGTGCGTCCCCAGTAAGAATAATGCCCCCAGTAAGAGTAATGCCCCCATTAGTGCCCACAGTAAGAATAATGCCCCCAGTAAGAGTAATGCCCCCATTAGTGCCCCCCAGTAAGAATAATGCCCCCAGTAAGAATAATGCCCCCATTAGTGACCCCCAGTTAGAGTAATGTGGCCCTCAACCCCCGGGAACGGTCACTCGGGGCCGGCACACTAACTGTAGAGTGTTGTGGTAGAGTCTGGCAGCTTTCCTGGGCCCGGTAGCGGAGACCGGGGGAGAGGGGAGGTTATAGGAAAGGGGCGCAGAAGAAGAGCCGAGGACTGGAGGAGCACAGGCCTGCGGCTCGTCTTATTGTTATCCGGCCTGATCTGGGAGTGAGAGCGGCTCAGTCCTGGCATGGCCGCCATGCTGTGGGGCGAAGGTTTGCTGCTCTCCTTCAGCAGCGTCTTCGTGCTTCTGCTCCTGACCACCCGCAGCCCCCAGCTCTCCGGCTTCCAATCCATCCTGACCGGCGGCCTCGTCCTCTTCAGGTTCGAGCCGGTCCTGGAGTGCCGGCCACTCACAGCTCGCCGCCGCTCACTCACCGCCAGCTGTCAGGACCGTGAGCGAGCAAGTCAGACAGTCTGCACTGCAGTTTGAAATTAATCCTGTGCCCGGGTCTGAGAAAGGCTTGTGCCCGGTGTGGCAATGTGAACATTGAGGTGTTGTTTCCCCAGGTTCCAGTCCGGGACTTAGGGCATGCTCATGTCCAGGGATCCTATTTAATCCTGCTAATGGATCCTGGGTGTGTCTCACTCTGGAGTGTCTTGTGAAGGAGAGTCCTGGTGAGGCTCTGTGTGAGTGGTCTCAGCCGGGTGGGCTGAGGGGCCACGAGGCTAGGCGATAGGCTGAACTTTGGGGGACGCGGTGACGCCTGTGAAACAAGGACCACGAGGCCAGAGTCGGGAGGACTATGGGCCACAATCTCCCAAAAGGTATTGAAGTGTCACAGCCTGGAGGTTGCTGGACTGAATGGCTGAGGAAAGCCGCATTTGTGTTCCATGTGTGAACAGGGCTCTCTAGGTGAATCAGGGTTACGCTTATGTGTTTAGTTAGAGCCTGGCCGGGCAAGGGTTTGTTATTTTGTGTGGATGTCACACGTGATAAGTTGAAGCTGCGACTTCTTAACCTGTGCTTTGCTAAAGTGTCTGAAATAAAGCAAGAGTTTGGACATTATGTCTGCAAAGATATCTGTGAGTGTGACCCCCCCTTACACCGGGCACAGGATTACAAACCTGTCCAGTTCATTCCCGTACGGGTTGCAACCCTAATCCCATACATACATCACCTGTAGGCTTCCATAGGTATACTTATTGTGCAGAAAGATGCGTGGCTGAATTAATGCGTTTTTCTAAGGGACATAGTAATGCTTCTTAAGGCCCCCATACACATTAGTAGATTGTCGGTCAAACCTACCAAGACAACAGTATAATTTGTATGAGGACTAAGTTCCACCTATTCCATGTGACTGACGAAGGTGACGTCACTGTCCTAAGAAGAGGCCGCAGCACTCACTGGAGCGCTGCAGCCTCCTCGAACAGCAGATCGGCAGGGATCCCAGGTGTCAGATCTCCACCGATCTGATATTGGTCACCTATCCTGTGCTGAATGTGTTTACATAATGAGATGTGAACAGAGCCTTACATGCTGCATGTCAGTTTGGAGATTTTGTGCGCCGATATATAAATATGTGCTACTATCACTTTAGTCATTTCCTTGCCAATATGCGGCTTTAGGCCCACATCATTTCTGTGAAATACAAAAACCATTCTGCCTCCAGGTATTTCAGAGGCAGTATTGTTCATCTGTAATCGTAGGCTGCAGAAAAGTGCTATTGTTCCTCATGCCCTGCGCCTGGTAGGGAATACTCTTAGCAATATCCTAGCCAGGACTAAGATTAACTACGGAAAGACAGAAATAGCATCTGTGGCCAGTGAATCAGTGTTCTGCGCGACCTTGTTTTACATCTGCTCATGTCTCGTGCGTACACTATCCATGCTCGCTCTGCTTAAGCCCTTCAAGGCATGCTAATGTATGAAATGCAAACCTGGCAGTCAACTGAAATCAAGATAGAAGACAATCATGTCAGTGCTATGGATATAAGATTTAAACCATCTCAAATTATACTGGAGCTGCATATTGCAATATGGGCTAGGTCAAGCAATATTTTAGTTACCATTGTTAGAAAATCTATCACGTGATGGACACAGAGGTGCTCGGCTTAAACAACTGACTTCCATAATCAGTAATTACTACAATATTTAGAGACAGTGCTGCATTGGCATTGCTTTGGCTCGGCACAGGAAATAATGGACCCATGTCCCTTTCTATATTTTACAAAAAATCCTTAATTCCTGCACTTTTAACACTGACCACTGAGCCTAATAGGCTGAAATTTCCTGAACACTTTTCAGCAGTCCTCTTATTATCATCACGGGCAGGATTGCAGTGACAGATAACACATCTGTATAGATAACATAGGACCCACTATTTACAATAAGCAATGGTGGCATCTTATTTGCTCCCTCCCTATCCAGTAACCTTTGCACAGGTCACACTGTCTAGAAAACTCTCCCATACAAGTCAATGAGTAATTTCCTTTCCATTGTGCCTATGCCCTACGTGGCTGCTGTAAAACATATCTCTAAATACAGTAGCTCAGGCAAGATGGCTGCCTCCATAATCATGCAATAAAAAATAGAAAGAAAATCTACAACCAGAAAATAAAAATAAATGAGAAAATAATTAACATTTCTCACTGTCTTGTTTTAATTAGTAAAATATATAGGTGATAGATTCCCTTTAAACTTTGTTGTTATAATTGCACGCATGTCTTGAAGGGGTTTTCCACCTTTTAAGATTGACGACCTATCCTCTAGCTAGGTCTTCAATATCAGATTGGTGGGGGTTCCCACCAATCCACTGTTTGTAGCAGCCACCAGTGCCAGAAACATAACAGTGGACAGAATTGGAAGCAGGAGGTCATGATGGCGTACTGCAGCTCAGTTCTTATTCAAGTTAGTGGGAGCTGAGCTGCAGTACACCAGCATGGCCACTACTCAATGGATGGAGCCTTCCACTGTTTAGTCCCCAGGACCAGTGGTTGCTGCGAACAGCTAATTGGTGGGTGTCGGACCTCACCAATCTGATATTGGTGACCGATCCAGTTGATCGGTCATCAATATCTAATAAGTGGAAACCTTCTTTAAGGTCTAATAGGTTTTTTTGTGAATTAGCATATAAGAAATAGACCCTAGTAATTGGCCCCAAAGTCAGTTCCAAATAGGAATTTCTGCTGTTGGATTTCTTCAGCATTAAGACATCAGCAACTATTGTCATTATCAGGCATATTGATTTTTATCAGGTGTCGGAATCTATTGGCAATGAGCTGAGGAGCAAGACTAGTCCTACTAATAATGAAACTGGTAAGGGTACTTTCACACTAGCGTTTTTGTTTTCCAGTATTGATCTCCGCCCTAGGGGCTCAATACCGGAAAAAAACTGATCAGTTTTATCCTAATGCATTCTGAATGGAGAGCATTCCGTTCAGGATGCATCAGTTCAGTCCCTTTTATGTTTTTAGGATGGAGAAAATACCGCAGCATGCTGCAGTTTTATCTCCGGGCAAAAATACTGAACACTTGCCGGAATGCCGGATCCGGCATTAATTTACATTGAAGTGTATTAGTGCCGGATCCGACATTAAGTGTTCCAAAACGGATCCGGCATGCGCAGACCTTTAAAAATGCAAAACAAAAATATCAAACCAGATCAGTTTTTCAGGATGACACCGGAGAGACGGATCCGTCTGACAGATGCCATCAGTTTGCATCCGGATTGCCGGATCGGCGACAGAACTGCCTGCTGGAATCTTCTGCCGCAAGTGTGAAAGTACCCTAATTAATAAACTATGATTCACAGCCATGGTGATGAACATAGAGGAACATGGTCACCTTCTGAGCACATTTCTAATAGGATCTTGTATAACTTCAACAGGTGTGTGATTTCATTTAAGGAATTATGCCATGAGTGATGCAAAAAATAAAAATCAGACATCAGATAGTACAGTGGTGGCCAAAAGTTTTGAGAATTACATAAATATTGGGAATTGGAAAAGTTGCTGCTTAAGTTTTTATAATAGCAATTTGCATATACTCCAGAATGTTATGAAGAGTGATCAGATGAATTGCATAGTCCTTCTTTGCCATGAAAATTAACTTAATCCCAAAAAAAACTTTCCACTGCATTTCATTGCTGTCATTAAAGGACCTACTGAGATCATTTCAGTAATCGTCTTGTTAACTCAGGTGAGAATGTTGACGAGCACAAGGCTGGAGATCATTATGTCAGGCTGATTGGGTTAAAATGGCAGACTTGACATGTTAAAAGGAGGGTGATGCTTGAAATCATTGTTCTTCCATTGTTAACCATGGTGACCTGCAAAGAAACGCGTGCAGCCATCATTGCGTTGCATAAAAATGGCTTCACAGGCAAGGATATTGTGGCTACTAAGATTGCACCTCAATCAACAATTTATAGGATCATCAAGAACTTCAAGGAAAGAGGTTCAATTCTTGTTAAGAAGGCTTCAGAGCGTCCAAGAAAGTCCAGCAAGCGCCAGGATCGTCTCCTAAAGAGGATTCAGCTGCGGGATCGGAGTGCCACCAGTGCAGAGCTTGCTCAGGAATGGCAGCAGGCAGGTGTGAGCGCATCTGCACGCACAGTGAGGCGAAGACTTTTGGAAGATGGCCTGGTGTCAAGAAGGGCAGCAAAGAAGCCACTTCTCTCCAAAAAAAACATCAGGGACAGATTGATCTTCTGCAGAAAGTATGGTGAATGGACTGCTGAGGACTGGGGCAAAGTCATATTCTCCGATGAAGCCTCTTTCCGATTGTTTGGGGCATCTGGAAAAAGGCTTGTCCGGAGAAGAAAAGGTGAGCGCTACCATCAATCCTGTGTCATGCCAACAGTAAAGCATCCTGAGACCATTCATGTGTGGGGTTGCTTCTCATCCAAGGGAGTGGGCTCACAATTTTGCCCAAAAACACAGCCATGAATAAAGAATGGTACCAAAACACCCTCCAACATCAACTTCTTCCAACAATCCAACAACAGTTTGCTATAAGGCAAAAGTGATAACTAAGTGTCTCGGGGACCAAAACGTTGACATTTTGGGTCCATGGCCTGGAAACTCCCCAGATCTTAATCCCATTGAGAACTTGCGGTCAATCCTCAAGAGGCGGATGGACAAACAAAAACCCACTAATTCTGACAAACTCCAAGAAGTGATTATGAAAGAATGGGTTGCTATCAGTCAGGAATTGGCCCAGAAGTTGATTGAGAGCATGCCCAGTCGAATTGCAGAGGTCCTGAAAAAGAAGAAAGAAGGGCCAACACTGCAAATACTGACTCTTTGCATAAATGTCATGTAATTGTCGATAAAAGCCTTTGAAACGTATGAAGTGCGTGTAATTATATTTCACTACATCACAGAAACAACTGAAACAAAGATCTAAAAGCAGTTTAGCAGCAAACTTTGTGAAAACTAATATTTGTGTCATTCTCAAAACTTTTGGCCACGACTGTACATGACAATCTCTTTCTAACAAAGCTAGAACCAGCCCTGAGCCTCACATGGATCCTGAGACCTCCCTGTTAATTGCTTCAAAAGTTAGCAGCTCAGGGGGGAAGGTCCTCTCTGCTGTAGCTCTTTCCTAGTAACTGCCATAGCTTCTAAGGGCACTTTCACACTAGCGGCAGAGGACTCCGGCAGGCTGTTCCAGCGGATGAACAGCCTGTCGGATCCGTCCTGCCGCTAGTTCACGTGTGTCCCCGGACTGCCGATCCGTCCCCATTGACTATAATGGTGATGGGGGGGGGGGAGTTCCGGTGGCAGCACGGCAGCGCACGCTGAGAGGCAGCCGGACTAAAAGTACTGCATGCAGTACTTTTAGTCCGGCTGCCTCTCGGCATGCGCTGCCGTACTGCCAATGGAACTCCGCCCCCACCCCCTATATAGTCAATGGGGACGGAGCGGCACACGGGGGCACACGTGAACTAGCAGCAGCACGGATCCGACAGGCTGTTCATCCGCTGGAACAGCCTGCCGGAGTCCTCTGCCGCTGTTAGTGTGAAACTAGCCTAACAGAAGCTGGAGACAGTTGAAGATTTAAACTGAGCGCGTGCAACCATCTCAGTGAGGTGGACAGGGAAATAAGGAAAAGAACAAACAGCAGGTGGCACTATACAGATCCTTTTCTTTTTTTTTATAGTTTAGTGGCTATACTAACTTTTTAATTGGATGCTGTTATGAAAGTATTAACATCCAGGTGCTGATATGAAAAATGTAGAATATTTTTCATGGGACAACCCCTATAAACATAGCCTCCGGTAAATCTTAATCTGAATTATTTTCTTGTGTGAATACAGGTAATGTTTTGTCAGTTTTAGAAGTAGATAAATTAAAAAGAAATCCCAGTTATCTCGACAGAGTGTGGAAGCATTAGAGCATCCAGGCCTTGTGTCTACTAATGGCAGGCTATGCTACAGTGCTATTGATCCATATTGATTGAGTCTAGAGGGATAGCACCAACGGAAACTAATATGTAATTGACACCAATCTCACGCTATCTTTATAGATCTTCAAAAGCATTAACAGCGAAGAAGCATCACATGGGCAAGGCAGTCGCAGGCTCATCAGTTTTACCTTATCCGGTAAATATGAGAGATTTATTTTTGTCATATTGTCTGTAGATTGGGTTATATGAATGTATGTGTTATGTGTTTGTTTATATGTCTATGAAAATGAGTAAATTGTGTGCTGGTTATTGGTAGGCCAGTCATACATATTAGGACTTGTTTTGGCTGGCCATTGTATCCAGTATATCCCATCATCATTCAAGGTTGACAAGGCCATATATACAGGGTAGCCCACAAAAAAGTAGCCTGCCTCCAATGTCTCCAAATCAAACTGCCTAATAGTAAATCTGTCTAGTTGCCCATAGCAACCAATCAGAGCTCAGCTTTCATGTTTTCAGACCCCCGTAGGAAATGAAAGTTGAGCTCTGATTGGCTGCTATGGGCAGCAGACTTACTAATAGGCCATTTGATTTGGAGGTATTGGGCCACCGTGCATGTTTGTTTTTATGAAGAAAGGAAAGGTGAGTGTCAAGTAGACGTGAGATGCCTCGAATCAAGGGGATTAGAATCATGTGTATCTAGAAAAAAGCAATACTCATTAAATCATCAGTGTATCTCATAATAATGGTAGAATCTGTTAACCTTATATCAAAAAGAATAACTGTCCAATAAAAATATGAAAAGGATTACAAGATTTTAAAGCTTCCTAAATTCACAACACATATCAATGTTTAAAATAGGTTAAGGAGCAAATTAAAAATCTCAGACAACCCCTACAATTACTTTAAGGGGTTATCCACCTTTTATTAAATGAGGGCCAATCCCCAGGATAGTCCATCACTCGCTAATCAGTTGGTGCCTATCAGCTCTTCAGCAATAGTTTCAGAACTGGGAACAGACAACTCGGTCTACTTTGTAGTAGACTGAGTTTGTTTCTGCCGGGCTGATCCCGTTGAGTTCACCACAAAGTAGACGAAGCTGTCTACTTCCAACACCGGACCTATTGCTACCCCACACCACTACAGATCAGCTAGACATGGCCTACTGTGAGGAAAGGCCATCACACCTTTGAAATAAAAATTTGATATACTCTCCCTACTTCCAAGGCGTTCTCCTCTGCGTTGGTCTATCACTCCTTCCGCAGCGGGCTTAAACACTGATGGCCTATCCATAGGCCATACATTTTTCATCTGTGGGTGTGACTTCCGGGACCTGCCAATAAGCACAGTGAAGGGATTGCAAATTCCTGTGAGCTCCGTGTCCTCTACATTGTCCACAGAAGCACAGTGGCATTGTCCGTATGTGTGGCTGTGCCTGGTACTGAAGCGCACCCTAGTTACTTGTATGGATCTGAATGAGATGAGCTGCACTATCAGGCACAGCTACACAAATGGATAATGCCCCTGTGCCTTTTTAAACAATTAAGAGGATACATCATTCTCAGGATTGATACAACCCCTTCACTGTGTTGATCATAAGGATAGGCTATCAGTATTTAAGTCTGGGAGAGCCCCCTTTATTATTCAGCATTGCCAGACATATACAATGCATTCGGAAAGTCTTCAGACCCTTTTACTTTTTTCACATTTTGTTACGGCCTTGTGCTAAAATTAAAAAAAAGTCCTAATCAATCTTCACTCAGTACCCTAAAAGTGAGAAAGTGAAAACAGAATTTTAGAAATTTCTGCTAATTTATTAAAAATAAAAAACTTAAATTTAGCATCAATATAAATATTCAGACCCTTTTCTATGATACTTGATATTTAGCTCTGGGGGCTTCCCTTTTCTCTTGATAATCTTTTAGGTGTTTCTGCACCTTGGTTGGAGTCAATCTCTGGTAAATTAAGTTGATTAGACATGATTTGGAAAGACACATAACACTGTATATATATATAAGGTTTCAAACAATTTCTGCTGCACTGAAAGTTCCCAAATTGGCCTCCATAATTCTTTAATGAAATAAGTTTTTAACAACCAGGGTTCATCCTAAAGCTGGCTGCCCCACCAAACTAAGTAATCAGGGTAGAAGGGTAAGGTTAAGAGAGGTGACCAAGAACCCAATGGTCACTCTGGCTGAGCTCCAAAGATCATGTGTTCAGATAAGGAAGAACCCCAGAAGGTCAACAATTACTGCAGCGCTCCACCAATTTGGGCTTTACGGCAGAGTGATCAGAAAAAAGCGCCTCTACTCAGTTAAAGACACATTAAAGTTTGCAAAATAGCATCTAAATTACTCTCAGACTGTGAGAAACATTATTCTCTGGTCTAATGAAACAAAGATTGAACTTTTTGCCCTAAATTCTAATAATCATGTCTGGAGGAAACCAGTCCCTGCTCATCACCTGCCCAATATCATCCCTACAATGAAACATGGTGATGGTGTCATGGTCTTACCTGCTTGCTGCTCTCCTTCGTTTGACATGTGCTGGCGGCCATCTTGGGTCCTGGGTTTCTTGTAGCCTTCCACCCTGCGGCTCCTCCTTCCCCTGGGAGGAGCTGGATGCCTAGCTCATATATATAGGAGGTCTGTGGCTTCAGTTCCTTGCTTGGTCCTCTTGTGTTCACATGCTTCTAAGACTGCTGCTGCTTCTGGTTCCTGATCCTGGCTTCGTCTGACTACCCTTCTGGTTCCTGATCCTGGCTTCGTCTGACTACCCTGCTGGTTCCTGATCCTGGCTTCGTCTGACTACCCTGCTGGTTCCTGATCCTGGCTTCGTCTGACTACCCTTCTGGTTCCTGACCTCTGGCTTCGCAAAGACTCTGCTCGGTTTCACCATCCGTTTGGACTTTTGCTTTACAGCTTTATTTTCAATAAAGCCTTCTTATTTTCACTTATCTCTTGTTGTACGTCTGGTTCATGGTTCCGTGACATTAGGACCAAGCCATGAATTCTGACGGTACAGGGCCATCCTCACTACCCACGCTGGTTGCCAGACTTGATCAGCAGGATCACCTGTTGGGTCGGTTCGCTGTGGCGTTGCAAACCCTGCTTGAACGCACGGCTCATTTCGCTCCCGTTGCCAATGGGTCGGTTGTCGCTCCTGGGCTCGCTCCTACTGCCGCTCCGGTTGTTGCGCCAGAGTCTACCCCGACACCTGTTGTTGCGCCTGCGGTGTTTCGGGGTATGACCGGTTCTGCCCCTCTTCCACAGCGCTTTGGGGGAGAGCCAACTCAGTGCCGAGGTTTCCTTAACCAGGTGGGCATTTATTTCGAGTTGCTGCCACATGCCTTTCCTACTGAGAGATCAAAGGTGGGCTTCTTGATCTCGCTGCTCTCGGACAAGGCCTTGGCCTGGGCCAGCCCTTTATGGGAGAACAACAATCCGGTGGTTGCCGAGTTTTCCGGTTTTGTTGCTTCTCTTCGGAAGGTATTCGATGTGCCGGCTCGTGCTGCCTCTGCTGCGAAGCTCCTTATGTCCATCAGACAGGGTTCACGATCCGTAGCTGAATACGCCATTGAGTTTCGTACCCTGGCAGCAGAGGTGGGCTGGAATAATGAGGCTCTGGTCGCTGCTTTCTCTCATGGTCTCTCGGATGCCTTGAAGGATGAGGTTGCAGCTAAGGACCTACCAGTTGAGCTCGAGTCGCTTATTTCTTTCCTGATTTTGATTGACACCAGACTCAGGGAGAGACCTTCCTTTAAGGAGAACCTGCGGAGGTCTTCTAACAGATTGGTGCCTACGTTTGCTGTCCCACCCGTGCCTCCCTCTCCTCCCACGCCTCCTGGGGATGACTTGTCTGGGGGTGAACCCATGCAGCTGGGGTTTGCTCGCCTGTCCGAGGGGGAGAGGGCACTCCGGAGACGCGAGGGCCGATGCATGTACTGTGGTCTCGGTGGGCATTTTCGGTTGGCATGTCCGAACCGTCCGGGAAACGCTCGTACCCTGAGATCCTGTCGGGGGCAGATCTTGGGTGGAGTCTCCTCGTCCCCGGTTTCCCGTGTTGACAAACCACTGATCACTGTTGTCCTCTCCTGGGTCGGGGGCTCGGTGACGACCCAGGCGTTGGTGGACTCTGGTGCTGGTGGTTTGTTCATTGATAGTGTGTTCGCTGCCGCCAATTCCATTCCTCTGCAGGCTCGAGGTTCCCCACTGGCTCTTGAGGCGATAGACGGCAGACCCCTTCTGCCGCCACACGTGACTCATGAGACCCTTCCAGTGGGGATAGCCATTGGTGCCGTTCACAGAGAGTCGGTCTGCCTCCAGGTTATTTCGTCTCCACACTACTCGGTGGTCTTGGGGTACCCCTGGCTCCAGAAGCATAATCCGACTTTCGATTGGAGATCGGTCAAGATCCTCTCGTGGTCACCGCAGTGTGGGGCTAGTTGCATCCATGGGTCTGTCAAGTTGCTGTGTACTTCCTCGGACTCTCTGTTGCCTCCTGAATACGAGGAGTACCGGGATGTATTCGATAAGGTGCGCGCGGTTGCCCTACCTCCGCACCGCCCATACGATTGTGCCATAGAGTTACAATCTGGTGCCGTTCCTCCTCGTGGCAAAGTCTATCCACTGTCGGTAGCGGAGAATGAGGCCATGGAGGAGTACGTGAGGGAGGCGCTTTCACGCGGACACATTCGCAAATCTTCGTCCCCGGCAGGGGCTGGATTTTTCTTTGTGAAAAAGAAGGGCGGTGAGTTGAGGCCTTGCATCGATTACAGGGGTCTCAATCGCATCACGATCAAGAACGCTTACCCGGTACCCTTGATTTCCGAGCTGTTCGATCGCCTTAAAGGGGCCACGGTCTTTACCAAACTCGACCTGAGGGCGGCATATAACCTGGTAAGGATCAAGGCGGGCGATGAGTGGAAGACCGCGTTTAACACCAGGACCGGTCATTACGAATCCTTGGTTATGCCCTTTGGGTTGTGCAATGCGCCCGCAGTCTTTCAGGAATTCATCAACGATGTTTTCCGTGACCTGTTGCAGCAGTGTGTGGTAGTCTATTTGGATGACATCTTGGTATATTCTGAATCCATGGAGGCCCACATTCTGGATGTCAGACGAGTGTTGCAACGGTTACGAGAGAACAAGCTGTTCGGTAAGCTTGAGAAATGCGAATTTCACCGATCCCAGGTAACCTTCTTAGGTTACATCATTTCCGCTGAGGGGTTCTCCATGGATCCTGAGAAGGTTTCGGCTGTCTTACAGTGGCCCCAGCCCAGTGGTCTTCGTTCCCTGCAGCGCTTTTTGGGCTTCGCCAATTATTATCGGAAGTTCATCAGGGACTTTTCCATGCTGGCCAAGCCTCTCACGGATCTGACCAGGAAGGGCAGTAATTCCCAGGTCTGGCCGCTCGAGGCCATCCGAGCTTTTGAGGCCCTAAAGTCCGCCTTTGTGTCGGCTCCGATTCTGTCGCATCCCAACCCTGGGTTGCCCTTTGTCCTCGAGGTGGACGCGTCTGAGACGGGAGTAGGCGCCCTTCTGTCTCAGCGTAGAACACCAGAGGGTCCTCTGCTTCCTTGTGGGTTTTACTCCCGGAAACTGTCTTCCGCGGAGTGCAACTATCAGATTGGTGACAGGGAGTTATTGGCCATCGTGCAGGCCCTTAAAGAATGGAGGCACTTGCTCGAGGGTTCGGTGGTTCCGGTTCTCATCCTGACGGACCACAAGAATCTGACCTACCTTTCTGAGGCCAAGAGATTGACACCACGTCAGGCCAGATGGGCTCTGTTCTTGTCACGTTTTAATTACGTGGTCTCCTACCTACCCGGTTCCAAGAACATCAGGGCGGATGCCTTATCACGGCAGTACTCCGAGCTGTCCAGGGAGGAGTCGATTCCGTCTTCGGTCATACCTCCGAATCAGATCCTGGCCGCCATTCGCACCAGCCTGACCTCTCCCCTGGGTGAGCAGATTTTGGCGGCTCAATCTGGTGCTCCCTCTGGGAGACCCAACGGCAGATGTTTTGTGCCTGAGGAGTTGCGCACTCGGTTGTTGCGAACCTACCATAACTCCAAGACCGCGGGGCATCCTGGAAAGAATCAGCTGTCCTGGGCTGTTTCACGTCTGTTCTGGTGGCCTTCCCTACGTTCCGACATGGCCGCATATGTAGCGGCATGCTCCGTTTGTGCCCAGAGTAAGTCCCCTCGGCACCTTCCGTTGGGCCTTCTGCAACCCATAGCCACCGGGGAGCGCCCATGGTCACACCTGGGGATGGATTTTATTGTGGACCTCCCTGCATCCCGAGGCCATACGGTCATTCTCATGATTGTGGATCGGTTTTCCAAAATGTGCCACTGTGTTCCTCTCAAGAAGTTACCCTCTGCACAAGAGTTGGCCACGATTTTTGCCAGGGAGGTCTTCCGGTTGCACGGTTTGCCTAAGGAGATTGTGTCGGATCGGGGGAGTCAGTTTGTGTCCAGGTTCTGGCGCGCCTTTTGCTCCCAGTTGGGGATTCATCTCTCCTTCTCCTCGGCCTACCACCCTCAGTCCAATGGGGCCGCAGAACGATCCAATCAGGCCTTGGAGCAATTCCTTCGTTGCTATGTCTCCGATCACCAAGACAATTGGGTTGACCTCCTGCCTTGGGCTGAGTTTGCCAGGAACACGGCGGTGAACTCTTCCTCTGGGACGTCTCCCTTCATGGCCAATTATGGGTTCCAACCTGCCGTGTTACCGGAGGTATTCTCTCCCCAGGATATTCCGGCTGTGGAGGATCACCTTTCCGTCCTACGTGCTTCTTGGGTACAGATCCAGAAGTCCCTTGAGGTCTCTGCGCAGCGCCAGAGATTCCAGGCTGATCGCAGACGAGCGCCTGCTCCTTCCTACCAGGTCGGAGACCGTGTATGGTTGTCCACCCGCAACCTCAACCTTCGAGTGCCCACTCCCAAGCTGGCGCCTCGCTTTGTTGGTCCCTTCCGAGTGCTTCGCAGGGTAAACCCGGTAGCCTATGCCCTTGCGCTTCCTCCTGGCATGCGGATCTCCAACGTGTTTCATGTCTCCCTGTTGAAGCCACTGGTGTGTAATCGTTTCACTTCCTCGGTTCCTCGGCCTCGTCCGGTCCAAGTGGGCAATCGTGAGGAATATGAGGTGAGCAATATCCTGGACTCACGCCTGGTCCGCGGTCGGTTGCAGTTTTTGGTCCATTGGCGTGGTTATGGTCCAGAGGAGCGTTCCTGGGTTCCCTCCGCAGATGTCCATGCTCCTGCCTTGCTCCGAGCCTTCCACGCACGCTTCCCTCAGAAACCGTTTTGTGCTCCGCGGAGGAGGGGCCCTTGAGGGGGAGGTACTGTCATGGTCTTACCTGCTTGCTGCTCTCCTTCGTTTGACATGTGCTGGCGGCCATCTTGGGTCCTGGGTTTCTTGTAGCCTTCCACCCTGCGGCTCCTCCTTCCCCTGGGAGGAGCTGGATGCCTAGCTCATATATATAGGAGGTCTGTGGCTTCAGTTCCTTGCTTGGTCCTCTTGTGTTCACATGCTTCTAAGACTGCTGCTGCTTCTGGTTCCTGATCCTGGCTTCGTCTGACTACCCTTCTGGTTCCTGATCCTGGCTTCGTCTGACTACCCTGCTGGTTCCTGATCCTGGCTTCGTCTGACTACCCTGCTGGTTCCTGATCCTGGCTTCGTCTGACTACCCTTCTGGTTCCTGACCTCTGGCTTCGCAAAGACTCTGCTCGGTTTCACCATCCGTTTGGACTTTTGCTTTACAGCTTTATTTTCAATAAAGCCTTCTTATTTTCACTTATCTCTTGTTGTACGTCTGGTTCATGGTTCCGTGACAGATGGCAGCATCATGCTATGGGCTGTTTTTCAGCGGCTGGTACAAAGAGTCTAGTCAGGATTGAGGGAAAGCTGAATGGAGCAATGTACAGAAATATCCTTGATAAAAACCTGATCCAGAATGCTCTGGAATTCAGACTGGGCCGAAGATTTACCTTATAGCAAGACAATGACTCTAAGCACAGAGCCAAAACAACACAGAATTTAGGGACAACTCTGTCAATGTCCCTAAGTGGCCCTATCAGAGGCCTGACTTTTACTCAATCAAACATCTCTGAAGAGCCCTGAAAATGCCTATCCACTGATGGTCCAATCCAACGTGACAAGAATGGCAGAAAATCCCCAAATCCAGATGTGCAAACCATGTGCAGAAGACTGGATGCTGTAATCTCTGCCAAAGCTTTCAACTAAGTAGTGAGTAAAGGGTCTGAACACTTATGTCAATGCCACATTTTTGTTTTTCCTTTTAAATAATTTAGCAAAGACTTTTGACATTCTGTTTTCACTTTGTCATTACGAGTTATTGAGTGAAAAATTATGGAAAAAATTAGATTTATTTTTATTTTAGTTCACCGCTGCAACATAAGAAAATGCGAAAAAACTTAAAGGGTCTGACGACTTTCCATATGCACTGTTAATTTATGTAAATAAAGTATATTAGATTATCAAATGGACTAATAAGTAAAAGAATTAATGGGTAAATGATAACTGTCTTACACTTATATAAAATTATAATATAATGCATTACAAGAGACCGTGCTTTTCCAACACTTTTTGGGAGTAGATCAAGTTACCAATGGGAATTTTTGCCACTGATTTCTTAGAACTTACCAACTCTCACTGCAGCTATAGCCATAGTAGTAATAGCACTTGCTATGGGGCCCAGAGGTTGAGGGGGGCCCAGTCAGATGCAAGAACATTTTTGTGGGGAATAACAATAGGATGGCTTTTTGATATAATGTGGGTTTTCTGATATATGGTACTATTATACATACATTTTATTATTTCTACTTATGCTACTGTTTTAATTTTCTTACAATAGGTGGTGGGGGCGCCTTCTTATTTTGCTATGAATTATAGTTACGCCCCTGCTGCACACTATATACTTCCTATGCCAGATTCCATTAGTTCTTGTTCCCAAGACCATTTACTTTATTATCAGAACAGAGCTACTGGGATGTAATACAGGATATACAGTGTATAGTAAAATCCAATTAGCACTTAATGATAGAATATACAATAGGGAATATAATACAGCATCTTTGCCCAAGGCAGTACTATGCATGATAGGTTTAGATACACTGGCTTAGCAGCAGAGTTTCACTGGGAATTACTGTATAATTGTGGTAGCTATCATTTAGTGAATACCCACATAATGCATAAAATTTCCACCTTAAGACATACTGTCACATATGCTGAATGTAGCCACAGGCCGTACTTTTGCCCTCCATACTGGTGGTATGCCTCAGCATATATTTATTACCTGTATTGGAAAATACAATAGACTGTGCTTTTCCTACATCTTTTTAAAAAAAAAGTGTAACATATGTCCAGTGTGTCACCTTTTATATCTAAAAATACTGGCCAGTTTAATGTGAGAAATGCATTAATGTTTGTAAGCAATTTTTCAGACACATTGATGGGAAGGTTTGGGCTCACTGGTCATATCACCTCTTACTACAGTTGTTAATTCTACTGTTACTTCTATATCCGGGGCAGACCGCCATGATTCCTTCTCCTAGCCCTGTCTCAATAGTTCCCCTAAATGCAATAGTGCTAATTAGCTAGTGACATGAACATATCTCCCAACTGTTAAAGAATGTCTCTGTCCATACACTCGCAGTTCTGCTCAGTACCCTTCTTGCCCGACAACTAGTAATTAAGAGCCTCATCAGTGTAATGATGCTCCCTTAGTGCCCTCTCACAGTAAAGATTACCCCTAAGTCCCCACACAATAAAGGTGCCTGCTTAAAAGATTCCCCCCACACAGGCATGGTGCTCCTAGTGATGCCCCCTTAGAGCTCCCACACAGTACAATGCCCCTTTTGTGTCTCTCAAACAGTATATTTCCGTTTGTCCCCCTCACACAGTATAACATTCCCTTATGTGCCCCTCACACTGTTTAATGTGTCATTATGTACCCCTCACACCATATAATGCCCCTTGTGTGGGACTTGCTGGTGTGAAAAGGGCCTAAGAGGTTAAATATTAAAATATTTTCAGGTGTGATCTATAGTGTCATACATCATTCCACATTTATCATATATCTATATGTCTTCAAAAAATCACCCTTATTAGGGGCTTGTTTTGTGTGCTGTACTAGGAGCAGGCTACAGAACAAGTACTCTAAGTACTGTCTTACATTTTAATTCAGTCTCTAGGCTCTGATATAATAGATTAGTTTATTTACTTACATTACATCCATACAGGTGCTCTGTGAACACATTGCATATACAGAACAATATGTATACACCACTAAAAAGTGGAAAAAAGCCACACATCTTCCTAGTAGCTTGCACAAAAAGAAGGCTTTTGTACCCCAACAAACTGGTGTAAGCAGGAAAACATCAATGTCTTAATTTTCTTGACGTAAGACAACAAAGATTGTGCTGTGCCGATTGTGCTTCCCAATAATATACAGCAGAAACAGTCTCCGTGAAAATGCTAGTACCACACAGATAGTGCCCCCTTCAATAAAAAATATACTGCGTCCAGCAATGAGTGTCCCTGACACTAATAGTGCCGTAAACATAATGTCCCCCAAAAATAATTGTGCTAAGCTGATACTGTGCAGGCTGCCCCCCACAGTAATAGTGCTGCGCAAAGTCCCACCAATAATAATAATTATCTGCCAGAGTGCACTTAGTGTTAACAGTGTCCCCAATAGTAATAATGCCTCCATTGTGCCTATACTAGTAATCATGTTCCCCATAGTCATGTATTGTGTGCCAGTACAAAAATACCCCCTTATAACGTGTTCCAGTACAAAAATACCCCCTTGTAATGTGTCAATACAAAAAATACCCCTTTTTAATGTGTGCCAGTACAAAAAATACCCCCTTATAATTTGCACCAGTACAAAAACTCCCCCTTATAATGTGTGAGTGCAAAATAATGTCCCCTAACAATGCATGCCAGTGTAAAAAAAATACCCTCTTATAATGGGTGCCAGTGCTAAAAATGCCCACCCTTAAAATGTGTGCCAGTACTAGAACGTGCCCCCTTATGTGTGCCAGTACAAAATGCCCTTATTTAGTGCCCCCAGTGCTCCTCACCCCTCCCCATAGTGGCCCAACAGCATGGGGCCAAATTAAAAACAATAAACTCATATACTTATCTCCATGCAGCTGATAGTGATGCGGTGCAGGCTTCTTCCAGCCTGTGTCCGGAGCTGTATGCTGCCTGGTAGGGATCGACCGATATTGATTTTTTAGGGCCGATACCGATACCGATAATTTGTGAACTTTCAGGCCGATAGCCGATAATTTATACCGATATTCTGGGAATTTTCATTTTTGAGAAAAAAAAAATTCCTACACAAATCTGCTGAAAATTAATATGTTTATTGTTAATGTGTATTTTTTTGGTTTATTGTTAATGTGTATTTTTTTTTATAAATCTTTTTCATTTATACTTAATATTTTTTATTTATTTTTTTTACTAACTTTTAACCCCCTTAGGGACTAGAACCTTTGTCCTATTCACCCTGATAGATCTCTATCAGGGTGAATAGGATCTCACACAGTCCCTGCTGCTCTGTGCATAGTGCACACAGCAGCATGGAGCTGAACATGGCAGCCAGGGCTTCAATAGCGTCCTGGCTGCCATGGTAACCGATCGGAGCCCCAGGCTTACACAGCTGGGGCTCCGATCGGAGGAGCAGGGGAGAGGGGATCCTGTGGCCACTGCCACCAATGATTAATACTGGGTGGGGGTGGGGGCGCACTGCGCCACCAATGTTTTTAGTATTGGCCGGGATTGGGATGGGGGTGGGGGGCGCACTGCGCCACCAATGATTAATACTGGGGGGCTTGGGGGGGGCGCACTGCGCCACCAATGAAGATAAGTCTATCGATCATTCATATACAGGAGGCGGGAGCTGGCTGCAGAATCACATAGCCGGCTCCCGACCTCTATCAGCGGTAGCTGCGATCCGCGGCACCTGAGGAGTTAACTACCCCGGACCGCAGCTATTGCTCATAGAGGTCGGGAGCCGGCTATGTGATTCTGCAGCCAGCTCCCGCCTCCTGTATATATGAATGAATGAAAGGCTTATCTTCATTGGTGGCGCAGCGGCCACAGCCCCTCCCCTCCTCTTATGTTCTATCCCCTCATTGGCGGCAGCGGCAGCAGCAGCACAGGGGGAGGAGACACTGCTTCCTTCTCCCCTGTGCTGCGGAGGGAACACAGAGAGCGCTGTCAGCAGCGCGTTCTGTGTTCCCAAAACGTTATCGGTATATCGGCAAAATAGATGCCGATACCGATAACGTTCAAAATCCTCAATATCGGCCGATAATATCGGCCAAACCGATAATCGGTCGATCCCTACTGCCTGGCTCAGGAAGCACCAGGGGAGCACCCAGGAATTTTGTCTAGGGGGGGTCTGAAAAGAAAAAAAGAGGTGCGCGTAGCAAGCCGTGCAAAAATTGTGGCCCCACCGAGTTTTCTAAGCCCATCCTAAAAATAAAAATGTGGGGTGTGTAGTGAGCAACGCAAAAAAATTGGCCCCTCCTGTTGTTATAAGTCCCTCCTACATATAATAGGCCACTCCCAACAAACACTGTACAGCTGAAATTATATTGTTGAGGATGAAGGTAAGAGTCTCACCCTCATCCTCCATAGATGCACTGTACTCAATACTCAAAGTCCAGACATAAAGCTCACACTGCCCCCCACGTAGCTCCGTGACAGGAGCTGTTGCAGTTTCACTTCCTCCTTCCTAGTCCTGAAGGCGCCAAAATAGAAGTAGATGAGGAGCTGTGCGATATTGAAGATGTGTAGGTCCGGGTGGGGCCCCGGCTCTACACATCATACAGAGAGGGGAACTGACCGGGGCAAAAACCCTGAAAAAGCTGTCTGAGGATGGTTCTCTTTCCCCTCTCCTCTCAATAGTCCCTCTTTTGGAAGGACAATTCCTCTTTTTGACCTAAGTCCCTCTTTGTTGTGAATGCTGCTCAGCCAATCACTGGCTGCAGCCATGACCTTCCTCAGACAGTAATTGGATCTTTCGCACAGTGAGGCATAAGTGTCCCTCGTTGGCTGTCCAAAAAGTTGGGTGGTATGTCTTTTCCTTGAGATAATTCTGATTTGGCTTATATCCTTAGTCAATTTATTGGAAGATATTATCTGAAGGGTGATCATCATGATGATAGTATGTGTAGAATTGGGATAACAGCATGTATGGCAGCTTTATTGTTATCTTGATAGATCTAGATAAAGATGTCCACAGAACAGCATTCCACCTATCAGTGTAATGTTTGATGCTGTATTTGAGTCGCTCATCTACCTTCCACCTCTGGCTGGAGTGAATGGTCTGATTGAGAAAGTCAAGCGAGGCTGTTTGCCACACAAAATCCAAAGAAAGGAGGAAGGAAAAAGTCAGTAGAATAGAACAGAAAAAGAATTCTTGCAGTAACTTAAAAATAAAACAAAAAAACAACCTGATATATGTACCTTTAAAGAGTAGGTACAGGTTCCAACTTAAAACGGAACGGAAGACATCCTGACGCATCCTGATCTCATTCCATTCAGAATGCATGAGGACTAAACAGAAACGTTTTATTCCGGTATTGAAATCCTCTGCCGGATCTCAATACCGGAAAACAACAACGCAAGTGTGAAACAGGCCTAACTCAACCGAATGTAATGAAATATTGTGATACATTGCTTTAGGCTACAATTTTTGCGGAACGGGTGCAGACCCATTCATTTCTATGGGGCCGCAAAAGATGTGGACAGCACACCGAATCCGCAAAACACCACGTTCATGTGAATGTAGCCTTATCCTGGAAAAAAGTACTTTTAAAGGACATTTGTCAGCAGTAGGAGCAAAGGGGGGGGGGTTGTCTTTACTCCTAGAGGCTCTGCTCTCTACAACAGCCGTGCCCGCTGCACTTTGAGTGACAGGCTAGACAGTGAAAACATCATCACGCCCGGCCCTGTCAATCAAACTGGGGGCGCAGCAGTTGCGAAGAGAGAGGAGTCTCTAGGTGTAATAGTAACGCCCCTGTTGCTCCTAGAGGCTCATTTGCATATATTAAAACTTCATTTTTCTCAGCAATGTAGGCAGATATGTACATGGGACCAACACAGATGCCTTCAGCTGCCAAGTGCACATGTTACAGGTCAGCCAGTTTCATATGTGCAAATCTGCTGACAGATGCCCTTTAATCCATATGCAAATGAGAAGTTAAGTGCACCAAGGTCAGTAACAAAGTCAATCTGTGCACCCTTTTTCTTCCAATTTCCTCTGCATCCCCCTCCCCCTA
Organism: Bufo bufo; assembly: GCF_905171765.1. Lineage (NCBI taxonomy): Eukaryota > Metazoa > Chordata > Amphibia > Anura > Bufonidae > Bufo > Bufo bufo. Next base: position 209,817,096 of record NC_053393.1, read on the forward strand.
TGTCTTGATTGACATGGCCTGATTCCTGTATAGTGATCTCTCCTGGCCCTGTCAATCAAAAAGGAGTGAGTGGATGACAGAGGAAACAGGAGGAGCAAGGGGGCACAGAGTGCATTGGGTCTGCCCTGTGTGCACTTAACTGCCCATTTGCTTATGGACTAAAAGTACTTTTTCTCAAGAATGAAGACACAGATCACTAAGTGAAAGGTATCATTGCTAGCCCTAAAAGACATTGTACCTGGTTTATTAGTGAATTTCCTAGTGACAGATTCAGATGAATATTTATGAGATATATTCTATACATTTTGTAAAGTTTTATTTTATTTCTATACCTGTGGTTGATAACTTACACATTATTGTCATATTGTTGTATTTTAAGACTTCCAAGCTCTGGGGTTAAAGAAAGGGATGTTCTTCAATCCAGACCCATATCTAAAAATCTCCATTCAGCCTGGAAAACACAGTATCTTCCCCGCACTCCCTCACCATGGCCAAGAGAAAAGATCGAAAATTATCTGCAACACAGTCAATCCTGTGTGGAAAAGAGAGGTATGTCACTGGGGTGTGTGAAAGGGGAAATCCAGCAAAAATGATTTTGTCAAAATCGGCTCTTGTAATAGATTGTCGCCAGAGAATGATTGTTTAAATAACGTTTTTATGTTAAAGGGGTTTTCCTGGTGTTTAAAGGGTTTCTCCAGGTTTCTTCTAATATTGATGACCTATACTCATCATAGATCATCAGTATCAGATCACTCCAGATCCAACACCTGGGACCCTCGCCGATCAGCTGTTTGCGGAGGACACAACAGTCTGGTGAGTGCTGCAGCTTACCAAGCAGAGCACTGTCCATGGATAGCATCTGTGCTTGGTATTGCAGCTCATCCCCATCAGTTTCTGGCTGCGCCAGATACGGCAATTCCGGTATTTTGCCCCTCTGCAGGAACAGATTACTGGAATGCCTGCTGCACACGAGGACGTAGCGTAACATAGAAACTTTCAACAATAGGTCGTTTTTTATTGGCACATTCCCTTTAAAGGTAACCTGCCAGTAAGTCCTCTACCTGATTTCATGTAGTTTGTACACAGGATATGATGTTTTCTCCCAGATAGGCGCTGCTTTCCCTGCAGAAACACATAAAGAAGTGACCAGCTAAGGCCTCTTGCACACGAACGTTGTGCATATGTTCCGTGCATTGGGGACATCAATTTGCGGACCCATTCAAGTGGCTGTTTTCCACTGTAACCAAGGATCCTTTGGATTCCCCAATTACAAGAGAAATAATGGAAAATACAAAACAAAAGGCTCACTGTCCCCAGAGGTCTGTTAATGATCTCCTGGGGGACATATATGTGGCATAAATATATTTTTAAAAAAATGACATGTACAAATAAAAGAAAAAAAAACACCATTCAAAACCATTGCCATTCACGTAAAGCTACCGTATTTTTGCCCTATAAGACGCACCGGCCCATAAGACGCACCTAGGTTTTAGAGAAGAACAATAAGAAAAAATTTCCATTACACCTCAGGTCAGACCAGCAATCAGACCCCCAATGTTAATCAGACCTCAGCTTACAGCCCCAATCAGACCCCCAATGTCAATCAGACCTCGGATCAGACCCCCAATGCCTCAGATCAACCACCCAACCGTCAGCCATCTATCAGCCCCCATATGCCAGCCATCTATTAATCTATTAGCCCCCATATATTCAGCCATCAGCCCGCATATATCAGCCCCCATATGTCAGCCATCAGCCCCAGTGCAAATAAAAAATAAAAAATTCACTTACCTCTCCTGCTCCTGGACGCCACCGCTCCTCACCATCGCGATCTTCTGCATCCTGCTGTCGGCTGTGTATCGCGGCGCACAGTGTGAGGTCACAGAGTGCCCTCATGCTGTGCGCAGCCCTGCACAGCCGATAGCCGAGCCAAGGACCAGGAAGAGGTGAGTACAGAGCCTTCACCGCTTCCCGGTCCTCTGGTACTAATGAAGCGCTTCCATAATAGAAGCGTTTCATTAGTATTCACCCCATAAGACGCAGGGGCATTTTTTCCCCACTTATTCCCCCAAATTATTTTGGTTTAAGTTTGCTTATTTAAAAAAATAAAAAGCTATAGTTTGAAAGTTTTTTATTTTTCTGCAAAAAAAAACCTATAAGAACTAAAATTCTCGAAAAACATTATTGTTATTATTCATTATTAAAGCGCCATTCCATGGGGCTGTACATATGAAAAGGGGTCTACATGCATAATACAAGACAATTACAATAAGTAATAAGTTACAAACTGGTAAGGTGAGAGGATCCTGCCCGCGTGGGCTTAAAATCTACAAGGTGTGGGAGAAGGACACAGTAGGTGAGGGTAATGCTGGTCATTGGGGTATAGAGGCAGCAGGGTTACTGTCGGTTGTAGGCTTGTCTGAAGAGGTGGGTTTTCAGGTTTCTTTTGAAGGTTTCCGCTGTAGGTGAGAGTATGATATGTTGGGGTAGAGAGTTCCAGAGTATAGGGGATGCAGGGGATACATTTTGGAGGAGATTGTGGAAAGAGGAGAGTAGAGAAGGAGGAGATCAGATATGTGAGGATGTATCGGGAAAGTAACTCAGAGATGTATGGAGGAGACAGGTTGTAGACAGCCTTATATGTATTTGTTAGTATTTTAAACTGAATTCACTGGGCAATGGGGAGCCAATGAAGGGATTGGCAAAGGGGAGAGGCAGAGGATTAATGGGGGGAGAGATAGAATAGTTGGGCAGCAGAGTTGAGGATAGATTGGAAGGGTGCAAGCGTGCTAAATGGAAGGCCACAGCGGAGGATGTTACAGTAGTCTAGGTGGGAGATAATGGAGGCATATACAAGCATGTAGACTCCTGACTGAGGAATGCACGGACTCAAGAAATATATTTGAGTTGGAGGCGGAAAGGGCTTGGATATGCAGAATGAAGGACAGGGCAGAATCCAAGGTTACTCCAAGGCAGCGGACTTGGTTGACCGGGGAGAGTGTGCGGCCATTGACCGTAATAAATAGGTCAGTTGGTGGGCTTTAGTGAGATGGGGGGAAGGATGATAAATTCTGTTTTATCCATGTTAAGTTTTAGAAAGTGAGAGGAGAAGGAGGATATAGAAGATGGGCATTTTGGGATTCTGGATAGTATTGTGGTGATATCTGGACCAGAGAGGAAAATTTGCATGTCATCAGCATGAAAGTGATACTGAAATTCATGAGACTCTATGAACCGTCCCAGGCCAAAAGTGTACATTGAAAAGAGCAGGGGTCCTAAGACAGAGCCTTGAGGACAATAATAGAGAGGGGATGAGACGAGGAAGTGGTGTGCGTGTGGAAGACACTAAATTTCTGGTCTGTGAGGTATGATGTGATCCAGGAGAGGACCAAGTCCATGATGCCAAGTGATGAGAGTTTGTAACAGAAGGGAGTGGTCGATGGCAGGGCCGTCTTTAGTATTGATAGCACCCTGAGCAAGAATTTACTTGGGCCCTCTGGATCCCACCTTCCCACACCGTAGCATGCATTGCGCTGAGGCACGAAACGGCCTGCGCTATGCCAAGTCCGCTCCATGTCTGCAACAATAATGTTTGATGTCTGCAATAATGATGTCTGAATAAAGAAGCTACATTTTTGGCGAGTGCCGCCCACATTTGTTTTCTCCTTTGTGACATAAGTTTTGGATGCAGAGCACCATCTGTAGTGAGGAAAACCCGGCATCGGAGGTTTTTTGTGTCTTGGTAGAAAGTTTTGGGCAGTGCCACCCTGTTGTGCTCTTTAGAAAATTTGACTTTCTGAATTCGGGAATTAGTGCCGGCCGCACCACAGATCATCCAACGCCACCCCCCAACTCTCCCTCCTCCCCAGGTATGAAGCCGGTGTATGCATTATCCATTCTTTCTTTCTGAATTCAGAGTTACTGCCGGCCGCACCACAGATCCCCCAATCATCGCCTCCTTCCCCCTCGAGGTGAAGCCGGTGTGTGCATATATTGACAAAAAAAAAAAGACTTAACTACCGCTAACTACTTCTTCCGCTGCCTAGGCGTGAGTTTGTTGCGCAATACCGTCGGCGCGTGCTCCCGCGAGACCCACCGCGGGAGTTTACAGGTCTCACGGGGTTGTGCAACGAACTCACGCCTGGGCAGCCCACAAGTACTGAGTGTAAGAAGTAGTTAGAGGTAGTTAAGTAGGTTTGCTGACATTGAGCGCAGCGCAGCCGCACTTAACGTATAGAAAGGGCCCGCCGCCGCTCTTAAAAAAAAAAAAAGCACTTGCGGGGCTGCAGGCCCTCCCCCACCGCCGATCGCGCAGTGGCCAGCGGGGCTCAAGAGGCAGCTGCCTTGGGCCCCCCAGGAGCAACTGGGCCCGGGGCAGCTGCCCCTTTTGCCCCACATTAAAGATGGCCCTGGTCGATGATGTCAAAGGCAGAGGACAGGTCAAGGAGCAGATGCAGGACAGAGTAATGTTGTTTAGCTTTGGCAGTGAGCAGGTTGTTGGTAACTTTGATAAGGGCAGTTAGTCGAGTGGTGAGGTCAAAATCCAGATTGTTACCAGTCAAAGGGGAGCAGGAAAAGAGTTGAGGACAGTTCAAGGTGGACATATTGTTCAAGTAGCTTTGAGAGTGAGAAGTGATATCTAGCCAAAGAAGATGGGTCAAAGGAAGGTTTTTTGAGGATGGGTGTAATGGTAGTGCATTTAGGTTAAAGAGATGAGTTAGGGCAGGGATAAATACTGTGGTGAGGTTGGGGATGAGGTTGGATGGGATCGGGTCAAGTGCACAGGTGGTGAGATGTAATCTGGAGAGTAGGGTGGAAAGGAATCAGAAATGTATAAAATAGAAAGGCCTAGGTGTCACTTAAAAAAAAGTTACTTTGGTAATCCAACAAATAAAAATTTTTGTCCCATTAGACCACCACATGTAATAGTCAGTAAGCCCTTTTTAAGACTGGTCATCAATACTAGTACTAATACTCCAAGCAAATGTTGAAAATCAAATCTTGACATAGAATGAAGCAAAGATCCATGAAGTTTCTCTTGCGGACTGTATCTGCAAGGGGTGAGGTAGGTGCCTCCACTCTTAGTAAAAGCTGGATTTTCATTTTTTGTCAAGAGTGTCACTTAAAATATTTTACTTAATTTAACAGCCCTAATAAAAAATAACAGCATAAAATGCATTATTTAAAGTGGCATTAAAGAAAATTTATAAATAATTTAAAGCCTCATAAAATGTCAGGTGTCCATTTCTGCAGAGATGGCTGTAGCATCAAGTTCCTCTTCTATGTTAGGAAGCTTCGAGAAGGCCAATATTTCCTTCCAGGTGCCGTCAGAGTTTAGAGCAGGCAGCACCCGGACTGAACACTATAGGTATCTAATAGGTATCTTCATATTAGCAATTTTCCGCACAAACTATCAGACCATGCTGAGAAAATCGCAAAACGTTCTAATTTTGTCAGCTTTTTCCACAAGTCTCAATCTGCAGGAAAAAGTAACCACATGCAGACACCGTCAGGATGAGTTTTGCTATTATCAATCTGAAAGATACCTTAAAGGGGTTCTCTCCCTTCACCAAATGACATTTATCATGTAGAGAAAGTTAATACAAGACACTTACTAATGTATTGTTGTTGTCCATATTGCCTCCTTTGCTGGCTGGATTCATTTTTCCATCGCATTATACACTGCTTGTTGCCAGCACAGATAGAAGGTGGCGGGAATGGGAGCTGCTGCGCATGCGTGCCTCTGCGCATTCTCACGGTCCCAGCCACCAGAGAAGCTGATGCTTTTTCCTATAGTGTGCAGGCATGACCACCACTGCTGCAATCCAGGAAAAAGTTTCAGCTTCTCTGGTGGCCGAGACTGTGGGAACAAGCATAGGCACGCATGCGCAGCAGCTCCCGTCCCCGCCACCTCATATCTGCTCTGGCAACAATAATGCGATTGAAAAATGAATCAAGCCAGTGAAGAAGGCAATATGGACAATCACAATACATTCGTTAAGTGTCTTGTATTAACTTTCTCTACATGATAGATGCCACTTACTGAAGTGAGACAACTCTTTTAGAAAGGAAGTGGCAGTGATTTGTGTCACTTCCGGTAATGTTATAGCATTCCCAATTTTATTTCTGAACAATTGCACCTGCAGCTGCCGACAGCTAGGGGGCCACAAAGCTGATGAATGAGCTCTGAAGCCATGAAACAGGAGCAGACCCTCTACAGCAGGCATCCTCAAACTGCGGCCCTCCAGCTGTTGCAAAACTACAACTCCCAGCATGCCTGAACAACCTACAGGTATCAGTCTACAGCAGGGCATTGTGGGAGTTGTAGTTTTACAACAGCTGGAGGGCCGCAGTTTGAGGATGCCTGCTCTACAGCATACAAAGTGTTAGCAAGTGCCCAGCAGTGAACTGAGAATGTAGGGATTTACCAAACACAGATGTCACGTTCAATAATTTCATTGAAATCACAAGTAATAATTTTCTTAAAATGTCTTTCAGCGAGTGCACATTAATTGGTGTGTGGGACTATTTTCTGTCCCCTGGCATACAAAGCTACATGCTTTTACAGGATTATTAAAAGAGCATCTAATAAATATTTCACATTGTTGCCAGCAGAGATGGTAATTGCAATAGACAACATTAAGATTGAAATTATGATGTGCCCGGTTTGCACCCATTGCTTTGTAAGTACCAGCAAGCTGACATGACTAATCTGCCATAGCCGTTTTGTGGGTAGCAATGCTTTTTTATAATCCAAGTGGGAGCGTGAACTCCCATACAGAGCTCTGCTCGCTTGACCCGATCGTATGCAGATTCGGACTGAGGGTTCCTTGGGCCCATCAGAGGAAATTATTCTCGGGGACAATAATGTCTAACAGGTTTAGAATAAAATAAATAGACCTTTGTGACAAGTAATCGGCTCTAAATGTAGCCAAATGGATTTCTTTGTCCTGGACCTTTGGAGCTCATTATATTAGAGCCTGGACCCACCGGAGGATCCTCTGATGATGTGGTAGGCCATTTTGACCCTATGATTTATGATCCTGTGTGTCTCTGCCCAACCTACATTTTTATGATTTGTACTGATGGCATTGTGTGAGTACAAATCATTACAGCTGATGTACATGCAGAGACACACAGGATTATAAATCATTATAATGCAGTGCAGTCCAGTCAAATAAGTTCTCTACGGAAATTCATGCTCCCACTGGCCTTACAGTTGAGAAACCTAATCCTTTACCTGCAGACTGACATCATTGACAAAAGGTATTTCAGTTACCTTTTCATACTGGTGATAATTTATATTGGCAGCAAAAAATATATTAGCCAGTTATAACTAGCAAAAGATCTGTACAAATGATAAAGGAAAGTGTGGCAGTAGTCTGTATAAAATTGAGACCTATGCAGCCTGGCTTATGATAGCCCTAAAAGGAGCTTCAAGGGATTTTCTGGGAGTCAAATATTAATGGTCTATCATTAAAACGGTTATCCGACAGCATAAATAATATGGGCAAGAGAGACAACGTGATAAAATAACAACAAAAAAACAATATCTATATGTTAGATATCCTTCCACATCAGTGTCGCCATCCAGTAGTCCCCTTCGGTCTTTGTTTATTTGGCTGAGGCAATGATGTGCCATCTACACACATCACGAAGTCCAGAGATACTAAATGCGCGCCTACGGAGCTGTATCCAAAGACTCCTCCATAAAATCCAGTATAGAAGAAGAGGCAGCTTCCAACACTTTGTAGAAAATTGGTGCTTTAATCCAAGAAAAGCAGTACAAGCAACCCAGAAGTGTGTACCTTAGCCTTTCTCAAGCATCACGACAGCATCAACAAAGCATCAATGCCTTAGCGGTTTCAAACTGTATATCATTGAGGCCAGTGATTGTCTGTGGTAGTCGTGTGTAATGGGCATGTCCTCACTGAAACCAAGTAAATATAGGACAGTAGGAAGTGCAACGGGCGCCTCCCCCCAGGGCCCTCAATATCACCTCCCAGATTTGGTAGGAATGCCGAGTGGTGTAGTGTGGCCTAAATGTCTCTTTACGTATGTCACGGTGCTCCTACCTGGAAACGGCTGGACCCCAGGCTTTGGCTCCGAAGCAATAAATAAGGGGAATAATTGAGCGATTTAAAGAAATAACTTGAGTCCAGACCTTGAGGTGAAGTTCATTGGCGGCTTTACTTGAATAAACATTTCTCCAAACAGTTTCAGGCTTTGTTTGTTCCAGCAGGCTTTAGCATTAAACTGGCAGGCAAACTCAACTCTGCTATATCTTTCTCTCACTCTGCTGTACTGACAAGCTAACTTGGTGTCTTTGTTTTGTCTTTATGCTGCACTTCACTCTTGTAGTCAGACTTATGTTTAGCCAAATAATAGGTTAGAATCCTGGCAGCTCCAACATGGAGTCTCGACCAGAACAAACCAGAATTGCCCCACCTCCTTCTGGTAGCAAGCAGGAGTGTCCCACTTCTGACCAAAGGGGGGGGGGGGGGGGAATTCTGTGTTTGCTGAAAATAGGAATCTATTTCATAGCTCTGCCGTGTTTGCTGCCGCCAGGGACATTACATGAACGTATCAGTTGCAAACAGATTAGAAATGCAAATTGTGGAAAAAATACATAGATGGCATTGGTGTTAGTCCAATAAAGACAGTAGCAGGGTGCAGGAGTGGTAACACAACTCTGAGGTGTTACAGAAGCACCAAAGCAGCAGGGGATCTTACAGGTGTATATTAGTTATTTTGCTGTTTTGTAACATTGCTTGTCTTCTCCCAGATTTTTTAGGATCTTGGATAACTTGTCACTGTGATTGGCGAAGGTCCAACCCATCAGCAGAATGTGAGGCCATCATTATTGAAGCCATACACCTGACTAATAATCTCTTGTTTTTCCAGCTATTCAGCTTTGTCTCTCTTCCGACTGATGTCTTAGAAATTGAAGTAAAGGATAAATTTGCAAAGAGTCGGCCAATCATCAAACGATTTTTGGGAAAGCTGTCTATGCCCGTGCAGAGGCTCTTAGAAAGACATGCCATTGGGTGAGCATTATTTATTACCCTCTCGGCAGTGGTCACACTTGTGTGACATCATCGTTCCTGGATAATTGAGGCAGTATATCTGACATGTCCTTGTTTAACCATGTAATACTCTAATAATCTATGACTCCTCTCACTTTATTCCCAGAGATCGTGTTGTCAGCTATACCCTGGGTCGTCGGTTGCCTACAGATCATGTCAGTGGACAACTACAATTCCGATTTGAAATAACATCATCTATTCACCACGGTACAGTATCCCTGCACACATTTTCACATCTGTCTAAAACACATTGGGGGGAATTTATCAAAACTACCGTAAAGGAAAATTGACTTTGTTGCCCATAGCAACCAATCAGATTCTGCCTTTCATTTTTCAGAGCTCCTTTGGAAAACAAAACATTGTATCTGATTGGTTGCTATGGGCAACTAAGCCAGTTTTTCTTTACTCCATTAAATGTGGTGCCAGGGTTGTGCGCCAGTTTCTTGGTGCAGATTGGGCCACAGTTTTGGCTCATTCTGTTCAGTAAGTATCCTATGAGCTAGGGCGTTGCTAGGGTCTCAAAAGATCCGGGGCCCAAGCCCCAATTAATATGGCCCGATTCTCTAAGTCGATCCCCCTGCATACTGTATTTTCTATACAGCAGCACATACCTCTCACATCCAGGGCTTCCCAGGTGACGTCTCCTCTGAGGTAGATCTCCTCATCATCTTCTCCATTTGGTCCGTACAACTTCTTTCAGCCGCGCCTCGTCTCTGCAGAGTGTGACACACAGAAATCCTAGGTTCCTCACTTTTCTATCATCTTCCCCCAACCTGGAGTCCCCACAGTGTTATCCTGCTGCTTGCTGTGCTCCCCGATACCCCCAAATATTATCCTGGAGAAATATTTGCCCCCCTTCCCCTATAGTAATAGTGCTCCTCAAAGTCCCACCAATAGTAGTTCCCTTCTATAATGCTCTCATTAGTAATACTGCCCCCTACAGTGCCCCCAACAGTAATAATGCTCTCCAAGAGTGCCCCCATTAGTAGAAGAGCCCTCCAGTATTAACCCCTTAGTGACCAAGCCTGTTTGGGCCTTAATGACCAAGCCAGATTTTGGAAATCTGACATGTGTCACTTTAGCAGAGAATACCTTCGTAAAGGTTTTGCACATCAAAGTAATTCTGACATTGTTTTCTCGTCACATATTGTACTTTACTTAGGTGGCAAAATTTTACCGATTAAAATACGTGTAACTTTATAAAAAAAACTTGAAAATCTATGAAAATTTTGCATATTTTCCTATTTTCAACTGCAATATTTCACATACATACATAAATACTATTCAATATTTTTTAACAGAAATCTATTTCTACATATTTACTTTATTTTTCCTGAACTTTTACTTGGATACTAATTTAGGAGACTCCCCATTGTGGCCCTAATCTTATGTCTTGACACACAGCAGGGCCCAAACATAAAGGAGCACCCTGTGGTTTTCAGAACACAAAATTTGCTTGAAAATGTTTTAGGCCCCATTGCACACTTGTAATGTTGTTGAGCTGCCCAAAAAATAGAAAACCCCCATCAATGACCCCATTTTGAAAACTATACCCCCTAAGGTATTCATCTAGGGGTGTAGTGAGCTTTTAGACCCCCTAGTTTTTTGTATAAATTAATGCTAAGCATTACACAAGTGTCAATTTAAAGAGGTTTTTTTTTTTCTACAAAGCACATGAAAATGAAGAACACCCCATTTCTCCTGTCTTCAAAAATATCCCCATTGTGGCCCTAATCCTATGTCTTGACACACGGCAGGGCCCAAACATAAAGGAGCACCTGGGACGCTGAGCTGCAAAATGATAAAAAAAAACAACAACTTATAAATGACCCCATTTTAATAACTAGATCCCTTAAAGCATGCATCTAGTGGTGTAGTGAGCATGCTGAGTGCAAAATTATTATAGGATGAAATAATGAGTATATATGGTGTTATTCAATAATACATTTTTTTACAGGAAATTGGAGTTTTTTTTTTTCTCCAATCGTATAGTGTATTACTGTAGTGCAGCGGCGACATAAAGCACACAGTGTCATAGCAACCAATGACGACGTGTGCTTCTGCTCTGAACAGGAATCCAGCCCGGCATACCACGTACCGCTCTCGGCCGCGGAACACGTCCGTGTGCATTCGGCCTTACTGTCTTAGAAATCCAGCACATTCTTATCTTTGTGGTGCGTACAGATGAGAAGTGAAGCTGTGCATTTATGAGGGAGGCAGATTTCTAAAAAGTCATTTGCCTGTACATATGACTATGTCTCGCCAACAAAGCAGTTGTCCCGCATTTCTGTCATTCTGCTGTTGTGAGCAGCGTTCTGGTCTGACATATAATTATTTATTGCAGAAAAAAAAAACTGAACTGTAGTGAAAAGCAACATGTCCAAGAAAATGGAGCAAAATGTCTCAAACTATGTTGCAAATTCCAGTTTGTTCACAAGATACAAGAACACCGATAGGCAGTGTCGTACCGCCAATGGCGGCAGACCACGCGATCGCTATGGGGCCCGTGGGGGGCCCAGCAGGGCTGAATGGCCCCGCCCCCTTACTTTCTAGTCTTACGGCTTACAAGCCGGTTTACACAGATGGCTCGCACAGCAGAGCCTGCAAGTCAATACTGTGCCGCAGAACAATTCTGTAAGCCTGCCAAGCATGCAAGTCCTAACTAACTAAATAATTAATTGCAGGCCTAGACTTAGTCTCTGATGGAAGCGCTTCTTGCTCGAGCGCTGGGAGCTGCGGTCCTGTCACTCCCCATTCAGCTCCCAGCTCTCCTCCCTTCCTTCAGGCCAGCCGCGCTCTGAATGGTGAAGCAGGAAGACTTCTCCCCTCTTCACCATTCAGCCTGCAGGCATAGATCGCGCTGCCAGCCTGTGTGGGTGGAGCCTGCAGGCCAGAAATCTGCATAAGCTCTGCCCACACACAGTGCTGCAGGGCGATCTGTGCCTGCAGGGAAGAGAGGTATGTGAGCTTCAGGAACGGGACAAAGTGAGTAGTTATTGTGTTATTTTTTTTGTTTTTTAATACAGAGTCACCATTTAGCCAGAGACTTCTTCATTAGTCCTGCCCACCTCAGATGTACCACTCTATGCTTCGCTTATCACTACCTATGCGAATTTTATGTATCATATGCTATTTTATGCTATTGTAGATATTAGTGTCTTTATTGATTTATTGGTGTCCATTAAATATTATTTACATATCCACAGTTGTCCAGGGCTCCGTGATATTTGAGTGCCCCTCTTTTTCTTCCATTAGCATTACTACTATGGAGGAGGCACAGAGGGCATTACTAATGTGGAGGGGGCACAATGGGCATTTCTACTAGGGATGAGCGGCAGGGGCAATATTCGAATTCACGATATTTCGCAAATATTTGGGCGAATATTTGTCATATATTCCCGAATTCGAGAATTTGTAAGACCATGAACCGGGGAGGAACCCCCAGGATACAGCGAAGTCACAGATGAGGAAAACAACAACACACAGCTTTGTGAAAAAACAGAAACTTTACTAAAACAGCAATATAAACACAACAATGTGAAGGTGCACCAAAGATCTTATACCCCGGGCCCACAGTCACTGTCCCTGTCCGGTTGGACAGACCTATCATGATGGCGTGCACAGCAGAGCCTGCAAGACGATGCTGTGCCGCAAAAGAGAACAAACCTAGCTGATGGCTTACACAACAGAGCCTGCAAGTCAATAGTGTGCCGCAGAACAATTCTGTAAAGCCTGCCAAGCATGCAAGTCCTAACTAACTAAATAATTGCAGGCCTAGACTTAGTCTCTGATGCTTCAGGTGCCACTAATATACTGCGATGAGTAAACAGATTTACTGACCTGCGTCCATTCTGTGTCAAGAGAATTCCTTTTAACCGATGTTGGCCACCAGTCCCTTATTGCAGTGTTTCCCAACCAGTGTGCCTCCAGCTGTTGCAAAACTACAACTCCCAGCATGCACGGACATGCGTATGGCTGTTCGGGCATGCTGGGAGTCGGAGTTTTGCAACAGCTGGAGGCACACTGGTTGGGAAACACTGCCTTATCGCACATGCGGTCTTACTTGATAGATAGACTTCTGTCCAAACACTGTAGCAGTCCTCCTGAAACGATCCCTCTTCCTAAGGGCCGGATCTAGGTGAGGGACAATGACTAGTCCCCCTCCACTGCGTCCCCAATCACTGGAACCGTATACAGTCTCACACAAAAAATCCTTCCAGCATGTCAGCTCTCTCTCACACTTCCTGGTTCTTCTTCAAGCAGCAGCAGCATGAGTCATCCTCTACTTTGCATATTTAAATCCAGCAGTCACTTAGCTGTAACAGAGAACCAGCGGCCTCCTGTGACCGAAATGCAAAATGACAATGCAAAATCTGATGGGCAGCAATATATAACTAAGCTAAGCAAGTTTTATGCAAATTTTTTATATATTTCCTCATTTCTCCGGTTCTTTTCTGGCCCTTTGGTTACATGCAATAAAAACAATCTCTGCCCCTCCCCCTGCTCTGCTAAGGGAGCAAATACAAGTGCTGCCCTAAATTACATGTCTGCCTGCTGGGAGACTCAGCAGCATGTTGTATGTGTAGGACTACAAGTCCCAGCTGTATAATGACACTGCTAAGGGAGTGGATACAAGAGTTGCCCTGAGTGCTGGGAGAATCAACAGCAACTTGTAAGTGTAGAACTTCAAGTCCCAGCTGTATAATGACACTGCTAATACACACAGGATCTTCCCCCTACCTTCTGCAATGCTCTCTCTAGTCTGTCAGCTCCTGTGCCCAGAATTGTCACTGCTGCAGCTACCCAGTCTGTGCAGCTGAAGGGGTTAAGAATCCTAGGATAGCGCAGACAGCCGGCAGTGAAGGGGGGCATGGCCAGCACAGTGACATCTCGTTTACAGGCTTGTAAACGACCTTTATCAGAGCAGGGAGAGAAGCTGACATCACAGGTCATGTGACCCTCAGTGAAATCTGAGAAACCAGGCACTGCAGATAAAGTGAGTTAATTGGAAAGCTGTTACATTTGCCCAGTTAGGAACATAGAAAGAACAAAAAAATAACTCGGACAACCCCTTTAACCATGCACCAGCATTATACAGTAAGAGAATTCTGTAAGATGAGAATTCAGAGGTGGAAGTGGAGGAGGAAAAGGGGTGGTTGTTGCCACTAATGTAGGCGGTGGCGGAAATCCTGTTGGAAATAGGGCCCGCAATCCTTGGCATCGGTAGCACCTGTGCCATCCTAGGGTACGACTCTCTCCCAGCCTCCACAACGTTCACCCAGTGTGCCGTCAGGGAAATGTAGCATCCCTGGCCACAAGCACTTGTCCATGTGTCAGTCGTTAAGTGGACCTTCCCAATAACTGCGTTGGTCAGGGCACACCGTGAAAAATTGTGGAGGCCGGGGACTGAGTAATAAGGGACGGTCACCGCCATCAGGCTGCGGAAAGCCTCAGTGTCCACAAGCCTAAATGGCAACATTTCCAGGGCCAGCAATTTGGAAAGGTGCGCATTTAGTGCTATGGCCTGTGGGTGGGTGGCTGGGTATTTAAGCTTTCGTTCAAAGGCCTGGGGTATGGACATCTGTACGCTGCGCTGGGACACATAAGTGCGTCTTGGACAGGGGATTAGCCAGCACGTAACACAGGGGAAGAGAAGGCAGTGGTGTGACCCGCAGATACTTAATGTGGACCCAGGCGTTCGGCCCACCTATTAGGGTGCTTTGATGCAATGTGGCGGATCATGCTGGTGGTGGTGAGGTTGCTAGTGTTCACGCCCCTGCTCATTTTGGTACGGCACAGGTTGCAAATGGCAATTCTTTTATCGTCCACACTTTCCTCAAAAAAGTGCCAGACTGTGGAACATCTACCCCTTGGCAAGGGATGTTGCCGCAAGGGGGTACTCCGGGGAACAGTTGCAGGCCTGTTTGGTGTCTTTTCCAGCCTTCCAGCCCGTTGCGGTGCTGAGGATCCCTCCACCTCTGTACTGCTGTCCTTGCTCGGCTTGCCACCTTCCCAGGTTGGGTCAGTGATTTCATCATCCACCACCTCCTCTTAGACTGAATGTCACTGATATTTAGGATGCGTAAACGTTATACAGGAGATGTAGCGCAGGTTATGTCGCTGCTGTCACCAGCGGCTAATAAAAACTTACAGGGAATGTCACAGCTATTTGGGATGTGCAAACGTTATACAGGAGATGTAGCGCAGGTAATGTAACTGTCCGCAGCAGACACCGTCTACGGAAAAAGTACACTGGATGTCACAGATATTTTTAGTATGCGCACACGTTAAATATTAGATGTAGCGCAGGTAATGTCATTGCTGTCACTAGCAGCTAATAAAAAATTACAGGGAATGTCACAGCTATTTGGGATGCGCAAACGTTATACAGGAGATGTAGCGCAGGTAATGTCGCTGTCACCAGCGGCGAAAAAATTAAACTGAATGTCATTGATATTTATGATGCGCAAACGTTATACAGGAGATGTAGCACAGGTAATGTCGCTGCTGTCACCAGCGGCTAATAAAAACTTACAGGGAATGTCGCAGCTATTTGGGATGCGCAAACGTTATACAGTAGATGTAGCGCAGGTAATGTAACTGTCCGCAGCGGACACCGTCTACGGAAAAAGTACACAGATATTATTACAGTAGTATGCGCACACGTTAAACAGGACAGGTAGCGCAGATAATATCGCTATCCGCAGCATCTACGGGAAAAGTACACTGGATGTACTGTATTTTTAGGCTGCGCACACGTTACACAGGAGATGTAAGCGCAGATAATGTGGCTGTCTGCAATGGCCAAACAAGGCGCAGCACTATGAAGTGCCTTTTGCGATGTGGCATTAGAAGAATTCTGATATTTCTGACTTTTTAGTCTAACCAGACTGTCTATTACTCTGTAATTCCTCTAGCGCCGTTCTATGGAAACAGTAGGTTTGAAGAGCACACCAAATGCTTGAAATAACTTCTTTATTAACTTCAACTTTTCTTCATATAAAACACTGCCGCCTCCGCAGCAGATAGTCCGTGTACATAACACGTGTTGAAAAGATATCACAAAATGGCGGTATGCATAAGATGGTGGTTCAACTGTTCAATCTTGTCATTTAACATAAAATGGTGGATGTATTTCTCTCTTGAGTATCTGTACTCCCACTTTAAGTTATTTAAGCACTTTATGATCTCTCTGAGAGGTATATCTGAGGTTAACCAATAGTTCACTTGCTCTACTTGGTTTGCAGTTTGCGCTATACAATTGCTTATGATCTGGTATGAGCAGTTCGCATTTGTATACAATTAGTTTGCATTGTATGATTGTAATTTGTATGGTGGAACTGTAAGTAAACAGTTCTAATCACTTATATTAACAGTAGGAACATTATAACTGTTTTACATACCTATTTTGGCCTCTCTGCTTCCATAAAACACAGCTCTTAGTGGAGTGTGTGTCTGTTCAGCTCCTCTCTCTGGTAAATAATGATTCCAGCAGCTCATGCTATGGGAATTTCCCACACAGGCTGTGTGTGAGGCTGGCTGTGATTGGTGAAAACTCTTGCTGTGTGTGAGGCTGGCTGTGATTGGTCAAAACTCCTGCCCAGCAACAACAGTTTAACTCTATGCTTTCTGTTGTTTCTGCTGTGTCATTGAGCTTACCTTACATTATATAATAAATCTTAAAGGCATCTTTTTTGCTTTTGTGAACACAAAATATATAACAGTTTTATAACATCCAAACATAAAGTCACTGTAAACAACTTTGCTTTTGTCTTTAACACACAAACATAGGAACTGTATTAAGGTTATTGGCAGGTCTAGCTGCATAAACACACAAGCTATATTAGCAACCTAGGACAGGTCTTAGCTGGCCAGCTACACAGGTTGCGCTAAAAATATATATTGCTGCCAGGCACAACAATAGTCCTTAAAAGGACTTTTGGGTCTCTAACACCAACCCTGCCTAACATAAAAATAAAATAAAATTCCCTACACTATCTGTCCCTTCTACAGCACAGCTCTCTCTGACTAAGCCGAAACAGCTTTATAGCACCCGATGACTCGTTCCGGCCAGCCAATCACTGTAATGCCAGTAACCAACATGGCTACCGCATTACAGTGAGTGGCAGTACTTACCTGCACATTTATTGGCTGTGTAGCAGCCAAAAAACGTGCTGGGAGAAGACTCGAGCATCGCGCTCGAGCACACACGGTATTCAGCCGAACACCGCCATGTGCCGAGCATCGCGATGCTCGAGCCGAACTGGTGTTCGGCCGAGCATGCTCGATCAACACTAGTCATCACATGTCCTTCAGCTTTTCCAGTGCATTAGATTCAATTGTATTGCTGTCCTCAGGACGGCAATACAGTTGTATCTAGTTGGCATGCAGTACATTCGGGGCCTGGGACAAAACATCATTTTCATCATTTTGACAGGAAGAATAGCTCCACATGCTGAAATATTCTTCCCATGAAATATGACGGAATCTCTATACACCGAACAGAAATGTGTACAGAGCCTAAGTCTGCTACTACAGTCTCACAATGGACTATTTGTGACTATAAAGATCACTGGATTGTGTAATAACACATGTACAGTAATATTGTTGTTTTTGCTTTCTTTTTATAGTTTCCGCACTGAATGTATCCTTTATTTTTTCAGATGACGAGGAGATCTCATTCTCTACAGATCCTGATCCAGTACTTAATGAAAGTCCATTACGCCACCCAGTGGAAGTCCTCTCTAATGAACCCCAGAGGAGAACTTCAGTAGCCACTGAAATCCCAACATCAGAATTACCAAATGGATGCATTTCTAGAGCTGCGCACGATAAACACCCAGCAATAGACAGTAGATCAATTAGTCAAAACTGTTTACATAAGACAACAATAGTAAGTACAGGTCATGTGTCTCTTTTGGCCAATGCACCAGAACACCTGGAAAGTAGTACAGCTGATGAACATTTACAAGTAACAGCTCCAGATACCGAGCAGGAAATAACTGTTCCTTCTGAAGATGAAACCAAAGTAGAGACTAATGAAGATCCTAGTGCCACTACTGAAGGAGTTAGCCCAGACATTATTATTGCCGAGGAGGCAAGTTTGCCAGTGGAAGAAGGCAAGGAGCAAGATAAAAATGTTGACGAACCAGAAGAATTGAATCAACAAGAGAATAATGAACCTAAACTTAGAAACACCATAAAGAGAAAGACTAGGCCTTGCTCTTTACCGGTGTCTGAGTTAGAAACAGTTATAGCCTCTGCTTGTGGCGACCCTGAAACACCTCGCACACACTACATTAGGATTCACAATTTACTGCACAGTTTGCCATCCGCTCAGATGGATGGAGATGGAGAAGAGGAAGAAGAGCAGAACAGTGCAGATATTGATGAAGAATCCACAGTGAAAGAAATGTCTGAGAAGGACATTGTGAGTGAAACTGAAACCATGGCGGCTGATCCTTCTTTTGAAAATGTAGCTGATGCAGTCGATGACCTAGAAAACATTAGAAATGCTTTGCCCCATGATAGTTCCAGTGACCACCCACCTGTTTGTAACCATCTCTGTGTGGATGGAGAGCACCCTAGGACTGAAAGTGAGAGTGACTCTAGTGCCAGGGTTCATGGGGATCATGACTGCGACACATGTGACACCTCATGCTATAGCACTTCCTGTTATAGCACCTCATGCTACAGTACCTCTTGTTATAGTCCTTCTTGTTATGATAGCCACAATCGATTTTCCAGCCACACTCGTTTCTCTTCTGTGGACAGTGCCAGAATGTCAGAAAGTACTGTCTTCTCCTCTCAAGATGACGAGGAGGAGGAAAACAGCGCATTTGAATCCATGCCTGATTCTAATCAAAGCCCAGAGCCAGACAGGGACAATGGTGATGGGTCTATCCAATGGTCTGATGATATCTCTAGTCAAAGTATTATTTCAGAAAGGACTCCTGGTGTCCCAGAATCTCCAGTTGCAGGGCCAAGCAGCAGGAGAGAAGGTTAGATTGAAGCCTTTTTAATGGATGCTTCATGACACATTGTATTTCATGTCCATATTTTTCAGTTTTTAATTTTAAAAAAGTCTGCTCAAAAGGTTTGCAGTAATACCCTGTCTAGTGTGTGAGAAGCCAATATTCACAATGAGAAGTAAAAAATGCCAGTGCTTCTTTTGGATCAGTTGTGTTCCAGCTTTATTGTGAACTCCAAAAAGCAATTACAACATCCCCAACAAAATCGGCTTATGCATTTCGCTCAAGATACATAAGTAGATTTTATCGGGAATGTTGTAGTCACTTTTTGGATTTCACAATAAAGCTGGAAAACTGTATAAAATTGATCCAAAAAGAGTCCTCCCTATCCAACTGTTTGCATAGACACAAAGCTGTGGTTCACATGATTAATACCCTGTTTTTCTTTTGTTGAGGTTTTGAGTTTTTCTTAATATGTGTTATTAAAAGCTCCACTCCTTTCTGTGGCCAGCCCCTCACTCACTGCTTTAATTGACAGGGCTAAACAGTGGTAAAGCAGCCAGGGAGGGTCTGGAATCAGAAATAAGTAGAGCTTGGGTGAAACAAGAGCAATGGTGACACCCGCATTGTACCAAAGGCCTAATTTGCATATGAAATTTATATTAAAAGTATCATAACTTGGGAATGGAGTGTTTGATCAACAAAATAAAAACAGGGTTGTAATCGGGAGAACCACAGCTATGTGTCTATGCAAAAAGATGAATAGGAAGGTCGCTGGTGACAGATTCACTTTAATGTCATCATGTGCTACATATGCAGATGTGGAAAAAAAATGCTGCAAAGTAAGAATGCTTTCAAAGATACAAGTGTCAATAGTTTATTTTTACAAATTAACAAAATTAATGAAAAAGTGAGATCTAACTAAAATCAATATTTGTTGTCACCGCCCTTTGCCTTCACACAACATCAATTCTTCTAGGTAAGCTTGCACACAGTTTTTGAAGGAACTCAGCAGGGAGGTTGTTCCAACCATCTTGGAGAACTAACCTCAGGTCTTCTGTGGATGTAGGCTTGCTCAAATCCTTCTGTCTTTGTAATCTCAGACAGATGAAATGATGTTGAGATCAGGGCTCTGTGGGGGCCAAATCATCACTTCCAGGACTCCTTGTTCTTCTTTATGCTGAAGATAGTTCTCAATAACATTGGCTTTATTTTTGAGGTCATTGTCCTGCTGTAGAATAAATTTGGAGCCAAACAGATGCCTCCATGATGGTATTGCATTATGGATAAGTGTCTGCCTGTATTTCTCAGCATTGAGGACACCATTAATCCTTAGACTACATTCACATCTGTGTCATGGTATTTCAGTAGTCTGTTCTGGTAGAAGAGCAGAATACCAGAATTACTGTATCCGGCATAGCCGGACACTGCCGATGTCCATTACCAGCAAGAATGCTGACTTTAGGCCAGAAAAATACCACTGGATACGGTAATTCCAGTTTTCGGCTCCTCTTCCGGAACATACTACTGGAATACTGTAACACAGGTGTGGACATAGCCCTAAACATAAGTTTGTTGGAGTAAAATGTGTACGACTCGTAATGTTTGGTGCATTTTGGTCTATTGTAAAGACAGAAAATGAGCTCTCATAGATCTGCACTAAAATTCGCAAAATTTTCTGG
This sequence comes from Bufo bufo, assembly GCF_905171765.1. Lineage (NCBI taxonomy): Eukaryota > Metazoa > Chordata > Amphibia > Anura > Bufonidae > Bufo > Bufo bufo. The sequence continues at coordinate 209,837,835 of NC_053393.1, forward strand.
CTTTAGAATTAATGTCTTCAAAAGATACAAAGTTTGCCATAATTTATAACTTGTTTACACCAAAAACAATGTAAAAACGATAAAACAAAAAGCAAAGGGAGCAAAAGCATGAGGAACCAAATGACAGTGTTTGTAGAGTGTTTTACAGGTTCCTGTTGGTCAGCATGTAAATTCTGGACACCACATTTTTTGCTCCAAAACACTAAGGCCTCTTTCACACTTGCGTTGTTGGGATCCGGCATGCACTTCCGTTGCCGGAGGTGCCTGCCGGATCCGTAACAACGCAAGTGTACTGAAAGCATTTGAAGACGGAACCGTCTTCCAAATGCTTTCAGTGTTACTATGGCACCCAGGACGCTATTAAAGTCCTGGTTGCCATAGTAGGAGCGGGGAGCGGGGGAGCGGTATACTTACAGTCCGTGCGGCTCCCCGGGCGCTCCAGAATGACGTCAGAGCGCCCCATGCGCATGGATGACGTGATCCATGTGATCACGTGATCCATGCGCTTGGGGCGCCCTGACGTCACTCTGGAGCGCCCGGGGAGCCGCACTGACGGTAAGTATGCTGCTCCCCTGCTCCCCGCTACACTTACCATGGCTGTCAGGACTTTAGCGTCCCGGTAGCCATGGTAACTATTCAGAAAAAGCTAAACGTCGGGTCCGGCAATGCGCCGAAACGACGTTTAGCTTAAGGCCGGATCCGGATCAATGCCTTTCAATGGGCATTGATCCCGGATCCGGCCTTGCGGCAAGTCTTCAGGATTTTTGGCCGGAGCAAAAAGCGCAGCATGCTGCGGTATTTTCTCCGGCCAAAAAACGTTCCGTACCGGAACTGAAGACATCCTGATGCATCCTGAACGGATTACTCTCCATTCAGAATGCATTAGGATAATCCTGATCAGTATTCTTCCGGCATAGAGTCCCGACGACGGAACTCTATGCCGGAAGACAATAACGCAAGTGTGAAAGAGCCCTAACAAAAAAAGTCATTTTTTAAATAAGTGAGAAACATCTTTCAGCCACTTGTACACGTTGCATATTAAATGCGGAATTGATGCTTAGATTTGTATGCAGCAAATCTGCAGTGTAATACAGTGCCAACTACGTAGACGAGAAGTAAAATGTGTGACTGAAAAATGTACCTCAAAAATATACTTGTATAAAATGCATGACTGTCACCTGTATTTTACATGCCAAGAAAACAGCCACAAAATAATAGTAATTGTGGACGCTACTAGTTATACTAATTTGTATTATGTCAGTCCAATGATGAGAAATATTTTGATGGGTAAGTAGCCCATAAAGAAACATTTTTCAATGTAATATCTTAATTTTCTATCAATATGCTTAATAATGGCCTGTATAATGTATGCAGCAAACCCAGGAGGGGAAAGGAGGTGGAAAAGAGTGACAGTGGCAGCAATGACAGGAGTAGTAGTACTAATGGTAGCAGTCCTCGCTCTGACACTCTCTGGGCCATGCAGTGATGGGAGAGCCACCCTGGGGAGACCTCCTGCCTGATGGTGGTTTGGGGTGCCCTTGTTCTAGATGGGTGCAAGCCAGTAATCCTGAGAGGTGGCAGATAATACAATACGGCAGCAATGCAGATGTTCATGCATGCAATGAGGAGGCCAGCTTGGTGAAACAAACAGTTCTTTACTGGAGGTAATGGTGGCAAAGTGTACATGTATTCACAGCAGTTGTCACAGTTAAGACTATGCATGGATTGGCAGATGTTAAATGTCTCAAGTTCTTACAGGTCTTCCAGTATCTGTGCTTTCTCTCTTATCCAGTCAAATAGTCAAAAAGGGGTGTAATATATCTCTTTCTCTCTCTGTTATCTTCAAATTACAGTACAAGGAATACCCAGCAGTGGCGTGTAGTTACTTAGCAGATAGATACTCTGTCTCCCAAGTATGCCAGCTTTCCTATTCTCCGGAGCAGAGTGCTATGGAGTCCAAAAGCTACAATATATGCACCTTAGCTCCAAAGGCTTTTTAACATGTAACTCTTCCTCAGAGGCTGGTGGCTTGGCTGTTTCCTTCTATCCCTTCTGTTAGCGGCTCTCACCAATCCCAGTGCTGCTCTGCTGGCTTCCTTCTCTCTCACTGCCCAGTCTCACACTACTATTAACAGAGGCAGCCACCACCTTACTATTGTTATGATGGCCCGCTAGTTTATTCACTGTCCTCGGTGCAGTGCCCCAGAAAATAAGTTAGTGCAAAAAGTTAATTACTGTATTATATTGTTAAGTTAAATGTTCTGATTTGTTATATTTGTGTACCTGATAGCATTGTATGGACAGCTAAGGGTTAGCACTTTGGCAGATCCTGTTAGGTTGCCAGTAGATGGGTCTACCCCCTGGTCAGTCAGTGGGAGTTCTAGCTGTGCTACAGTGAAGAGCTACATGTGCAAGCTGGACAGAGCTAGGCCAGAGCTCAGAAAACCTTCCTATGTGAGACTTCTACTGCCAAGGAAGCTACTTTACCATTAAAGTCCTCCAGAGAGAAGGTCATTACAAGGTCTAGGATCCACCAGGACATGCATTGGAGTCAGACAGCAAGGTATTGTGCACGTTTATGGCAGGGAGACCTTACTGCTGTGAGAGGGAAGTGCAGAAGCTTATCAAGAACCTTATTGCACACCCAAGGTTCTGCAGAGAGACATTACAGAGACAGGGAGGAGTACTACAACCTTCATCATTGCAGCTGTCCATACGCTGCTATCGGCAGAGTATTGAACTGTGTTATACTGTACTGTATGTCTTAGAACTGTGCCTTGTTATTGTCATATGTACTATTACTCCTTTTCTGAACTTTGGTAAACAGAGACTTATTTATTGATACCAACTGGCCTGGTTATTGACTCCACCATTTACTGGACATTGCACCAGTCCTCCCACCTTGCACCCAGACCAACACCTAACATCAAGAGCACCCCAACTATAACCAGGCAGGAGCCCCAACACCAGGGTGTGCCCTGAGGAAATAAAGGGTGTGCCCTTCTGTCACTGCACAGACCCAGGGAGTACATATTGCCATGGTGAATTGTGAGTACTACTACTGCCCTCAGGGTTACAACTATTACTGCCATCCTCCTCGCCTCCACTCCGGGCCGCTGCATCAGGGCAAAATTTAATACACAGAATAAATCCACAATTTAACACATTAACCCCTTATGCAGTGGGCTGGGTACATAATGTGGCATTATTTTTCTCCTAGGCTTATCATTGTGTTGGTTAAAAAAAAAATAGGGGTGATTGATGGTTATATGTGGTCTTCTTGCTGTGTCTTTGGTCCATTTAAATATCCTCAACATTTGCATTTGTTATAGAAGCGTATATATATTTGTGTCTTTGTGCCACATTTCTGCTTCCTAACTTCTTTCTTTTTTCTAGGGGACTGTCCTTTACCACACAGCACCCCAACTGTTAGTCAGCTGCCTTCTCTGAGATCAGACCACCATCATTACCCTACCATTGACGAGCCCCTTCCTCCAAGTAAAGGCATTTTTGTCATTTTTAGTTCCTTCTGTAGAGCACTGTTCATACTGGCATCAATGTGATGGATCCATTATCTTCCATTATGATCCCTCATGGCCTATTTTCTTATAACGGGATAGTCAATTTTGCATTTCTTTTACTGGATAAAATAGAACAACATGTTACACTATTCTATCAGCTGAAACCTGATGGAAAAATATAATGCAAGAGTGAAGAGAGCCTTAAGAGGGTTGTCTCACTTCAGCAAATGGCCCGTATTTCTGGCTCCGTATCCATCCCGCAATTTTGCGAAACGGGTGCGGACCCATTCATTTCAATGGGGCCGCAAAAGATGCGGACAGCACATGTCCGCATCTAATCTATAGTTCCATTCCATGGCCCCGTGAAAAAGATAAAAATGCCTATTCTTGTCCACGATTGCGGACAAGAATAGGACATGCTCTATCATAGGGCTGGCCATTTACAGCCCACAAAATGAATAACGCACAGGGACGGTATCCGTGTTTTGCGAACTTGCAAATTGCGCACCACAAAACACTTACGGATGTCTGAATGGACCCTAACTTCAGTCTGTTCCTCTGCTGAAGATGTGAATATAGCCTTATCTCTATAGACTGTACAGAGATGTTTCCATGCCAAGGCACATATTTACCTTTGACCACCATTTTACAGATTATATATAATATAATTTAAAAGAATGAGTAACTATGTATAGAAGTATTAAGGGGTTGTCCAAGTTATTTTTATTGATGACCTATCCTCAGTATAGGTCATCAATATCAGATCAGCGGGGGTCCGACTGCCGATCAGCTGTATGAAGAGAAGGCGTTCATGCCGTCGCATCTGCAGTGGTGAGCAGGTGTAATTACACATAAGCCGTCCTATTCATTTCAATGGGACGGCTTATACCTATACACTTGTATAGGAGCGATCGGTCCCATTGAAATAAATAGGACGGCCTGGGTGTAATTACACCTGCTCACCACTGCAGATGCAACGGCAAGCAGGTAAACAATGAAGAAGAGGCAGCGCTGGCACGGCGCGCACCTTCTCTTCAAACAGTTGATCGGCGGGGGTGCTGGGTGTTGGACCTCGCCAATCTGATATTGATGACCTATCCTGAGGATAGGTCATCAATATGAACAGCCCGGACAACCCCTTTAAATTGTCATATAAATTCTACCTGAGCTTTTACACTGCAGTAGGTCAGTAAGGATAAGGGAATTGATTGTAGAGAGATTGGAGAGCTAGACAGAGAGAAATACTTTTTCCAGGCATTTAAAGTGAATCTGTCAGCTCCAAACCACCCTGCAAACTAGAGTGAGCGGTATATAGTGTAAGTGACGCAGAGTCCGGTTATGTCACTTTTATCTTCATATTCACTTGCATGCTGACGCTGTTCTCCCAGAAAGCGGCAGTAAAATGCACTGAGAGGACTCCTGAGCTCCTGCACGTACTACAGAGGACTCAGAGTAGTCCTCTCAGTGCATTTTACTGCTGGTTTGTGGGAAGACAGTGTCGTAATGCCAATTAGTAAGAAGATAAAAATGACATAATCAGGCTCAGCACCACTTACACTTAGGAGGTTTGGAGCTGACAGGTTCCTTTTAAAGCACTTTAAATTTTGGTAAAATCGATTTGCTCCCAAAGTTAATTTTAGGAAACTCACTCATCTCCAGTACTGATCCTGGTGAGAAGTGCACAAGCATTTAGCCAAAATAGAATGCTGGGAAATTTCAGCTCTGAAGCCTTCAAAATTGTGAATGCAGCTCATGACTATAATGCAGGCTGAGGACTCATACATGGTGTGATTTTATGTATTTACTGATCTTTTCACTTAGATGTTTTCTATAAATAGCAGTAAAATGGTATTTAAGGGTGAACATATGGCTTACACAAAAACACACCATTGTTTTTACTTTGTCGTTCTCTAAAATTATTTAAATTTTACTGAGCGACAGAAATGGAATCTGTAGAATCAGTTTGGCTATACTGACTTAACTTACTGCTTAAGTTGTTAAAACAATGATATGATATACATGAGATACTGTACAATAATGTAAGTTTTGGTAATGCTTTATGTCATTGTTTTCATCTCTCGCAAGACCACTTTTGATACAAGTAAATCAATAAAAATGCAGGTGAAATTCACATATACAGTAAACTGTATGGAATTTTTTAGAACTTTTCTTCTAATACGTTTCTATGTAACCTAGACTGGGAGGCTCGGATTGATAGCCATGGCAGGGTCTTTTACGTGGATCACGTGAACCGCACTACAACATGGCAGAGACCTACAACAGCTGCAACACCAGATGGAATAAGTAGGTCTGGTTCCATCCAGCAGATGGAGCAATTAAACCGCAGGTTGGTATGAGACTAGGTATATCTGGAAAGGAAATATGTAGCATTGTGTACAGCATTAAAAAATACTGTCTGTTCCATGAGCCTTAAAGGGGTGATGGACAATGAATACCTGCCCCTGGGTACATTTTTTTGGAAATACTGGAACTGAATTGCTGCCTCTTGGAGGCCACTTCAAAAGTGTTAGAAACAATATGAAATTCTACATGATGCCTATATTTTCACCCATGTGGAATGATTCATGAGGCATTGGGGAGATGATGAATTTACAGGAAAAAAATTGGAAAAGTTCAAGGGGTATGAATACTTTTTCAAGACACTGTAAACATGAATTCTGCCTTTCCCTTTGTACTTATTGTAAATGTTTTATGCATTGAAACATGAAGGTATCAAAATATCCAGAGAACCATTGCAACAGAAAGGCCAGAAGAAGAAGACGCTGGTGGCCGAAGTGATAGACTCCCTGTGGTTGAGGATTCAGAGACTGATCTGTCACAACCAAATTCAGGTACTACTATATTATAATCAGTGACCAGGGGCGTAACGACCATAGCGGCAGGCCATGCGACTGCTATGGGGCCCAGGGCAAGAGGGGGCCCAGTCTTAGTTGCCATTATCTCCTTTTCTACTGAAAACTTGGTCAGGACTTTACCCTCTAAAGGAACAACTTTTAGCAAATGAGGCAGTGGAAAAATGGCCCAAGGGTCATTGGAAAGGGTTTAGGCAGAAACACCTCTGTCCTCTGTGGGGGCCCTGGTTTGATCTTTGCTATGGGGCCTTTACGTCATCATGTACGCCACTGTCAGTGACATTTAAAAAACATAGTAAATCAGTTTTATAAAAGTAGTATAGAATAATATACCTGCATCTGGATGAATTGGCAGTATATTGGCACTATTAGATCGGTGGGGGTCCTACTAATGGGATCCCCACTGATCATGAGAACAGGGACTCCGCACCCAAAATAAAGGAGTGGAGTGCTCTGGAACTCCCATAGAAATTAATAGAGCGCCCATATCAGAATCTCGTAAAAACCCCTTTAAATACTGTGATTGCTTAGGAAATATTTCAGGAGGCTAAAAACTAAAGCTGCATTCTGTAAATCTGCATTTCTGACTCAGTATGAAGACTTCAGTGAAATCATTGTAAATGGAAGAAAGTAAAATACTTTATAGTACTGTAATGGCCTCATGATCAAAACAGCCTTGTTGTCGCTAGCAACCAATCAGAGTACAGCTTCTATTTTCTAAACTGCACCATTCAAATAAGAGCTGAATTGTAATTGGTTCTATCAGTAGCAATTCTCTGTACTATAGGAGGCTTATTATGTGCGGACATCCCTGAAGCTCTATCAGCAGCTGTCTCCTTTTTCTATTTCATAGAGCTGAGAAGAGACGCGACGTTAACACCAATAAACTCTCAGAAAATAACCCTGTTATTACAGTCTCCAGCTGTCAAGTTTATAACCAACCCAGAGTTCTTTACTGTGCTGCATGCAAACTATGTGAGTATTCAGGAGCAAATGATGAAAGTATTGTTATGGTCATTTGGCATCATTTATGAGCCTTGTTGTCTGTGGCGACCAGTTGAACTGCAGCTTTCATTTTCTGAAGAGCAGTTGGCATAGCTCTGTTTGATTGAAAATGATAAAAAATTCTGTTAATCACCGTTGTCAGTGGTGTAACTATAGGGGTCGCAGCAGTCGCAGTCACAAAGAGGTCTCAGGGGGCCCAAAGGCCTGTGCCACATGCAAACCTTTAGGGTCAGCCACCCAAGACACACAAATTGGAGAAAGGGATCCTCAGGAAGGGCATGGGACATTGTGTAACATTCACTGTACATGCCGTATTTGCATGGAGTATGGAGGGCACTCAGGAGCTGAGTTCTCTACATACACAGTAGGTACCAGCTGTTTCTTACAGCTGACACACACTGGCAGTGGCCAGGATTGGAGAGAACTCCAATCTCCGTCACCTAACCTATCGATGAAATCTGCAACAAAATGCACATCTAAAACATGCAGATTTTGCCACGGATTTGGCTGGGAACTGAGGGCAAGCATATCTTTTGCACCAGGTCTGAAGAGAGTTTAGTTACGTTTTTGATAACAGCTTAAGAGCTCATTCACAATGCAAAGTCTTGTGCACAGAGCCTGTATGGCTGCCTTAGTATGGAATTGTACCGCCACTGTGTTTTGCGGTACAGGCTCAGTCAGAGTTTGTACCGCAATTTATTTTCATTAAAGGATAACTGTCATATTTTCACTCAAAATTAAATTTTCTGTTGTTGCTGCTGTGGTGATATTCCATAATCACGAATTATTGTGTTCACATACCACTTGTTTAATAAGATTCCGTCCATAGCAACCGCTCCTCACAAAACTTCTTTCTGACTATCTTCTCAAGATGGCCGCCGATGCCCTTATCCTGAGGCTAAGACCTCCCTCCCTAACTACCCAGAATTAATTTGGCTCATCTAGGGAACGCGCAGCCTCACTCCAACCAATCGGCTTTCTTGAGACTTAAACATGCCGTCTTCCTCCTGAGTAGTTGATCGCAAATTTTTATCACAAATTTTTATCACAAGTATCGCCACTACCCCGGTCCGACGGGAGCGCACACGCATTACTACGTCCTCTGTCTTCTGTATATAGAAGATAGGAGACGGAGGACACCTAGCAACGCCACACCACTGAAATGCCTGGGGGAGGAAAGAACATGCTGCAATTATTAGGTAATTCAATACCTATACAAAAGTATTAACTAGGGAACTAAGGTAAACTTAGTCAGAACAATGCAATTACATAAAAAATGTATATATATATATATTTGCCCTTTAAAATCTGGAAAATAATCCAATATCCTTTGTGAAAGAGAGGGTTGGAACCTTGGTTTGCTGATATTTTGGGAGAAAGAGCCCTTTACAGGATTACAAGTTCATTTCATAAATTGATGCTGAAAAACATAGAGGGAGATTTTTACTTCGTTCACATCTCCAGATCTGGGAGGCTGTCCCGGCACAGAGCAGCCTGCCAGATCTTGCCGGATCCTCTCTTTCACCACCGGATTGACTACAATTGAGCACCGGTTTGACCTCATTGACTGCAATGAGATCCAGCAACGATCCGAAGATTTCCGGCATAAATGCTGGGTTTCGGCCAGCCATAAAACGTTTCATGCAACATTTTGTTTTGTCTGGCTGACATTGAGCATTTGCATGGGATCTCCAAAACAGAGATGTGAAAGCAGCCTTATCAAACTGGTGTAAAGGAAAACTGTTAGTTGCCCATAGCATTCAAGTTCCAAAGGAGCTATGAAAGATGTAATCTGATTGGTTGCAATGGGCAACTAAGCCAGTTTTACGAAGTTTGATAAAGCTACCCCATAATTTTCATAATTTGTCAATAATAATTATTAATCCAGTTGTCTTACACCTAGCTGCATTTCAACATCCATGAAGCCTTTCTCGGGCCTTTCTCAGACATGGATGTAACATACAAAAAACAAAAACTAATAAAACAATAAAGCTTATATTACGTCACTGGGCTATTAAATGAGGTCTCTAAAATGAAGGGCTCATGCTCTTGACCATAGCTTCTTTTGTGGTCCGAAATTGGGGATCCGCAAAACACGGATACCGGCTGTGTGCGTTCCGCATTTTGCGGAATGGAACATCTGGCCCATAGAACTGCCTTATCCTTGTCTGTAATACGGGCAAGAATAAAACATGTTATATTTTTTTGCGGGGGCCGCAGAACAGACATACAGATGAGGACAGCACACGGAGTGCTGTCCGCATCTTTTGCAGCCCTATTGAAGTGAATGGGTCCGCATCTGACCCGCAAAAAAATGCAATCAGATGCAGACTAATACAACGGTTGTGTGCATAAGCCCTAAAGGGGTTTCCAGGGTTGGAAAAATATGTGTGCTATCTTCTAGAAACAGCACCACACCTTTCTATAGGTTGTGAGTGCAGTTGCAGCTCATCCAGTGGACAGATGTGGCACTGCTCTGGAAGAAAGCAGCCATGTTTTTCCAATTTCAGAAACCACCTTTAAATAGCTCGGTGCTGGTTGTGGATATGCACATGCTTACTCCCTAAAGTCTCTATTAATTTGTGGTTTCATTGCATTTCATAATCATAAATATATTTTCTCATCATCTTTGTGGTAATTCCATTAAACGGTTGTCCCATCTCATACATTGATGGCATAATCAATTTCAGATAGTTGCAGGTCCCACTCTGGGACCTGCACCTATCTTTAAACAGGGATCCCCAAAGTGAACAAGGGGACACCCCATAAGACATAAGAGCGGCCATCCTCTATTTACTTGTGGATGATGAAAATAATCAAGTGCTGGCTTGGCTATTTCGAGAACTCCCATAGAAGTGAATAGAGAGGGGCTGCACTAGTGTGGTGTGCTTTCTATTCACTTCTATGGGAGTTCTGGAAATAGCTGAGCGCACTCGCACAACTTTTTCAGAACTGCCATAGAAGTGAATAGAGAGTACGACACGCAGGAGCAGTGCATTCTTCTTCACTTTAGGGCCCCGTTCTAGAGATGTCTAGATCCTTGGGAAATGCCATCAATGTGTGAGATGTGCAAACCCCTTTAAGTATAAAACCCGATCTATAATTTCTGCCACATCTGAATACATTCTCAATTTGCTGGATACATTTTACTATGGAAGCAATTGAACTGTATAATAATATACAAGACATATAAGACTTGGTTTTGAGCAGTGTCTCCGTTCAGTGCAGGACAGGCATACATTTATGTGCTCATACGCCAGTTTTCATTAGTGCACCTGAATTCTATAAAGCACATGTGTGTTTTCCAACTTTAAAACATGTTTCCTTGAAGGAAAAATATCACTCAGGCTTTGAGATGGTGTCAGTACCTCAAGAAGCAACAATTTTCAGTTAGATTTTCCTACAATAAATCCCTCATATCTCACACATGATTAAGAGCTTTATGACCACTTAATGTCACAAAGCAGGTCTACAGGTGACATAAATAGAACAAATATGGAGAGTAATTTATCATGAGGGTAATATTTGAAGTTAGTTTTGCAGGATTTTGTGTTGGTGTACTTTGAACCAAATTAATCAGATGTTGCCCATTGTTTGTTAAATTTGATGCATTTTTAAAGGCTATCTACACCTATGATTGCATTTTACTCATTTTTGGCAAAACATTTATTTTTCAGTTGGCCTTTATTAAAAATATTGAGCCTTTCTGTCACAAAGGGTTAACTGTTTTTGTGTGACTGGTACTTTCACTTTCACTGTGAGCCAGTCATCTAATAATCCTTATCTCTAAACTACTAAAAGGTCATAAACACTTATTTAATCCACATTCTTATCAAGAAGATAATAACTGAGCTATAATGAGTGTCTATAATGTCAGAGATCAGAGGTAAGGAGTCTGTCACCCCCAGGTCTGACAGAAAAAAAGGGTGCTACTAGAGCATGTCGGCTCTGTACAGAAAAAGGATGCCATATTTTTAATAAAGCTCAGAATGAGTACAATAGAATAATAAAATAAATTGCCCCCAAAGGTGTACATAGCCATTAAACCTAACACTTTTGCCAAAAATAGTTACTCCAGTTTTCTACACCCCCTATCCACATACTAGAGAGTTTGCAACTTTTGCAGAAAGTCTATGAGACCGTCTTCACTATCGCGCTCAGCAGTGAGGAAAACCAGCGCTCACCTGAGTGCTTGTAATCATTCTAGAGAGATTAGTGGGGGTCTCATCCCTGAGACCCCCGCCAATCAACAAATTTGATATGTCCCTATGAAAAGTGGAGTTTCTCTTTAAAGTAAAAAATAAACATATTAGCAGTACGGTTTGGGCTTCCTTCTAGTTTGCCATAAATACAATATGAAAGCGTTGGGCTGCAATTAATCTCTAAATCTATGTCTTCCCCCATTTCAGAGTGCCTACAGAGTGTTCACTAACAGCACCTGTTTGAAGCACATGATTCTGAAAATCCGAAGGGACGCCAGGAATTTTGAACGGTATCAGCACAACAGAGACTTGGTGAACTTCATCAACATGTTTGCTGACACTAGGCTGGAGTTGCCCCGTGGCTGGGAAATTAAAACTGACCAACAAGGAAAGGTACAATCTGAAAAAAAAAAGCATGAAATGAAACAACTTTACTAATTGTCTTGATTAAAAATACTGATCATTTTGTGTTTACAGCTCCTATGCAGATCTCTGTGTCTCCATGATTAGACTTTTTCTCGCGCCAGTTGCAGTACCTCAGTGGGCTACTGCAAAAGGTTAATTTGCTACTTAATAGGTTAATGTCCATTGTTAATGTACTTTTTCTGTGTGATGTTTGCAATCCAAAAGCTGAAATGGGAACACCATTTGACTATATACACAGGAACAAAGTTAATATATTTAAAAAAAAACTACAAAAAAAATGGTCTGTGACAGCCTTTTAAGTAACTGCCGTCGCACGGCCATTTTCAGCATCAATGAAAGTCTATGGGGCTATTCACATGGCCATTGTTTTTAATGGCCAGTGAATAGCGGCCGTCAAAAAACAGGACATGTCCTATCTTTTCACTGCCAGACGGAGCCCATTGATATCAATGGGACCGGTTTTAACAGCCGCTTAGACAGGAGTGCACCTGTCTAACGCCCATTAAAAAAGGGGCTAAAAAAATCACTCACTTCATCCACTTGCACATGTAGAGGCAATCGCTCCATTCTTCATTGTGAAGAACCTGCGCATAGCATGACAATGTCACCACACGAAGCTGGGAGCGCGCAGTGATGTCATCACGCTTAGCGCAGGTCCTTCAAAGTCAAGATAGGAACGACTGCCCCTGCGCATGGAAGTGGATGAGGTGAGTGATTTTTGTTGTTGTTAATAAATAGGGATATTCACATGGGCATATCATTTGCGCCTGTATTTGAAATCCGCAGCATGTCATAGTTTTTTGTGTGTATTTGCTTCCAAATACGCACATTATAGTCTATGGGAATGCATCAAGAATGCAGGAAGGAAGTAATACGCATGTAAATCTATATGAATTACTGAAGCAATAGTGATAACCATCTGGAGGGCATATCATCCGGAATCCATGGGTATTCCGGACAATTTCTATACACTCGTGTGGAAAAGGCCTAATAGGGAGGAAGTATCTACATCTATGCAGAAGTGAGACCTGCTGCAAAGAATCCTCATCCTCGCATCCCAACAAACTACCACCATCCTCTGAGAGAGAAAGGCATACATAGTATACATACTGTTGAGGACCAATTTATAGGACTGGTGCAAGTGCAATCACTCCTCTATAGCATCTGGCCTTACTGCTAGTGGAAAGGATTTATTGCTGCAGTGCCCACCACGCTTTTATCACTGATTAGCTACCCATTCGAGGATCGACACCCCACTGTGGCAACTTTAGTACATATTATGAATGTGCCGCCCTTTAGTTGACTTGGAAAGTGGTTTGGAGAGAGACTCAATGAGCCATCTAACTGCCGATAATCCTATGTTCAGCTTTGGAAGTATTGTGCATGTACTCCTGAGAGACAGAACTGAATGCTGCCAGTCTAACTCTACAGGTGAAACTCCAAAAATTAGAATATTGTGCAAAAGTCCATTTATTTCAGTAATGCTAATTAAAAGGAATTGCATTAATGCAGCTTCAAATTAGAATTTTGTGAAAAGGTTCAATATTCTAGGCTCAAAGTGTCACCCTCTAGTCAGCTAATTAATCCATACACCCTGGGCAAAGGGGACCTCAAAATTGTGACTTTGGGGTTTCATAAGCTGTAAGCCATAATCATCTAAATTATACCAAATAAAGGCTTGAAATATCTTGCTTTGCATGTAATGAGTTTCTCATATGTTAGTTTCACCTTTTAAGTAGCATTACTGAAATATATGAACTTTGCACGATATTCAAATTTTTTGAGTTTCACCTGTATGTGATCTGATTCAGCAGTCATACACTCTTTCACCTGTCTTCCACTTCTTGCTACTTTTCTGTCTTTTACTAGCAAGCAGTCGGGGACAGATGAAAGAGTATGACAGTAGGATCAGACTACACAGGTTTTGTTTATTAGCTATACCAAGGATACACAGTTCATCGGAGCTTTAGACTACTTTCAAAGTTGCTTCTTGCATGATTTTATATGTGCCTTTAGAAATCTTGAGATGGTCCTGCTCTATCCCTTCCCACACAGGGCTGGCCTTAGGTGTGAGCTAATCTTGAATGTCCTAAATTTAGTACACCAACATTTGCGCCAAATAAAGCATAGATAAACAAAATACCAAATAACATAGGGCTGCACTAGATACCACCTAGCGATCAACTGAATAATACATAAAACCCTGTACTGCAGGTATAGATCAACCCCTTCATCAATCCTCAGGCTGCACCCCTTCATCAACCCTTTGCACCCCTTAATCAGACCCCTGCTTCCCTTAATCATACCCTGTCACCCATACCCAGTCCCCTGCCCCCCTTAATCGTACCCAGTGTCATCCAGAGCCAGTCCCCTGCCCCCTTCATCATACCCTGTCACCCTTGCCCAGTCCCCTGCCCTTCTTAATTATACCCAGTGTCACCCTTACCCAGTCCCCTGCCCCCTCAATTAGACCCTGCCCCCCTTAATCATACCCAGTGTCACCCATAGCCAGTCCCCTGCCCCCCTTAATCATACCCTGTCACCTTTACCCAGTCCCCTGGCCCCCTTAATCATACCCAGTGTCAACCAAAGCCAGTCCCCTGCCCCTTAAGCATACCCAGTGTCACCCTTATCCAGTCCCCTGCCCCCCTTAACCACTTCCCATCTGGGCCATTTGCCCCCTTCCTGACCAGGCCTAATTTTGCAAAACTGACATATCTCACTTTATGTGGTAATAACTTTGGAACGCCTTTACTTATCCAAGTCATTCAGAGATTGTTTTCTCGTGACACATTGTACTTCATGATAGTCATAAATTTGAGTCAATATATTTCACCTTTATTTATTTATGAAAAAATCCCAAATTTACCAAACATTTTGAAAAATTCACAATTTTCTAAATTACAATTTCTCTGCTTTTAAAACAGAAAGTGATACCTCATAAAATATGTATTACTTAACATTCCCCATATGTCTACTTTATGTTGGCATCGTTTTGGAAATGTCATTTTATTTTTTTAAGAAAATTGCCAAATCCCACTTTTTAAGGACCAGTTCAGGTCTGAAGTCACTTTGTGGGGCCTACATAGTGGATACCCCCATAAATGACCCCATTGTAGTAACTACACCCCTCAAGTTACTTAAAACCGATTTTACAAACTTTGTTAACCCTTTAGGCGTTCCACAAGAATTAAAGGAAAATGGAGATCAAATTTTTAAATTTCACTTTTTTGGCAGATTTTCCATTTTAATCCAATTTTTTCTTTAACACATCGATGGTTAACAGCCAAACAAGACTCAATATTTATTACCCAGATTCTGCGGTTTACAGAAACACCCCACATGTGGTCATAAACTGCTGTATGGGCACACGGCAGGGCGCAGAAGAAAAGGAACTCCACATGGTTTTTAGATGCCATGTCCCATTTGAAGCCCCCCTGATGCACCCTTACAGTAGAAACTCCCAAGAAGTGATCCCATTTTGGAAACTAGGGGATAAGGTGCCAGTTTTATTGGTTCTATTTTTGGGTACATATGATTTTTTGATCATTCATTATAACACTTTATGGGGCAAGGTGACCAAAAAATTGGTTGTTTTAGGACAGTTTTAATTTATTTATTTTTACAGCGTTCATCTGAGGGGTTCAGTCAAATGACATTTTTATAGAGCAGATTGTTACGGACGTGGCAATACCTAATATGTATACTTTTTCTTATTTATTAAAGTTTGACACAATAATAGCATTTTTGAAACAAAAAAATTATGTTTTAATGTGTCCATGTTCTGAGAGCTATAGTTTTTTTTATTTTTTTAGAGATTTTCTTATGTAGGGGCTCATTTTTTGCGGGATGAGGTGACTGTTTTATTGGTACCATTTTGTGGGACATACGCGTTTTTGATCACTTGGTGTTGCACTTTTTGTGATGTAAGGTGACAAAAATTGCTTGTTTTGACACCGTTTTTTTTTTTTTTTTACGGTGTTCACCTGAGGGGTTAGGTCATGTGATATTTTTATAGAGCTGGTTTTTACGGACGCTGCAATACCTAATATGTATACTTTTTTTTATTTATTTCACTTTAACACAATAATAGCATTTTTGAAACCAAAAAAATTATGTTTTAGTGTCTCCATGTTCTAAGAGCTATAATTTTTTGAGAGATTTTCTTATGTAGGGGCTCATTTTTTGCGGGATGAGGTGACTGTTTTATTGGTACCATTTTTTGGGACATACGCCTTTTTGATCACTTGGTGTTGCACTTTTTGTGATGTAAGGTAACAAAAATGGCTTTTTTTGACAGTTATATATATTTTTTTATGGTGTTTATTGGACTGGGTCGATTATGTGATATATTTATATAGATGACTGTCACGGACGCGGCAATACCAAATATGTCTATTTTATTTTATTTTTTCTATTTTTAACTTTTTTTTTATTCCTTACTTGGAGATTTTTTTTTTTACATGTGAAACCTTTTTTTTATTTTATTTTTTTAACACTTTATTTATTTATTTATTTATTTACACTTTTCATCCCCCATAAGGTCATACAAGACCTCTGGGGGACATTTACTTCACTTTTTCTTTTTTTTTTTTCACTGTTGATTTCTCCTGTAACTGGGGCTGACATAGCAGCCCCAGGTTACAGGAGAAATGCCCCCCCCCCCCCCCCCCCCATAGCGCTTCCTGCTCTGCATACACAGCGCTCGGTGAGCGCTGTGTATGCAGCGATCCAGAAGGCAGGGACACCTGGGCACTGTCCCTGCCTTCTCTCTGGGTTGCCCTGCTGTCACTGACAGCGGGCAACCCGATCAGCAGCTGCACGATTGACGTGCAGCTGCAGTTTCTGAACGGACGTTCTGGAACGTCCATTCAGAAATAGAGAACCACCTCCCGGACGTTTATATCCTATGGGCGGACGGGAGGTGGTTAATTAGACCCTGTCTCTATTTAATGAAAGATATTTGGTAAAAAAAACAATAAGAACAGGTACTCACTATTTGAAGTCTTCTGCTCGCTCCCTGTCTGCAGAGCACCGGCCGCCGCCCTCACACATTGAGCGGATCCTTCCGCGGCTCTCTGTGAAGGCACAGCACTTGGACACTGCACCTGCGCCCCTAAGCTCCTCCTCCACACTCCGGAACCTGACCTGGCAGCTGCAGCGGCTCAGCTCGCCAGGCTCGCCTCACACAATCTCAGGCCAGCTGCTGTAAGAGACCGACTGCGAGCTGTTTCGGCTGCCAGGCGCCCCTGTTGCCATGGCGCCCTGTGCGGCCGCACAGCTCGCACACCCCAAAGGCCGGCCCTGTTCCCACATCTATATCTCCTCCATTTTTCCCACCTTCCTCTATATCTAATTTGTTTTTCCCTCTGTCTCTGTCCCTTCTGTCATTTCCCTCTTGCTCTCCTAACTCCTCGCCTTTGTCTTACTCTCTCAACAGCATTCTCTCTTTCTTGATCCCTCTCTTTTTTCCTTTACTTCTTCCTTCTTTCTCCTCTTTCTCCCACTACTGCATCTGTTAACATGCTTATTTCTTTTTTCCAGTCTTTCTTTGTGGATCATAACAGTCGAGCAACAACATTTATTGATCCACGAATACCTCTTCAAAATGGCCGACTTCCAAATCATTTGACTCATAGGCAGCATCTTCAGAGGCTTAGGAGTTACAGTGCAGGAGAGGTAATTCCTTCAGAACTTTCCATAATGCAAATAACATTGTTGGATAGTGTTTAGCATTGTTCTCTAGCTGTGATGAGACACCGGGCATCATTTTAATATAATGCTAATGCTTTGGTATCTCACTAGAATGTTTTTAACGTATGCCAAGGATTATTAGGCAACCATAAATGGATATATAGGCAGTTCCCGCTGTTTCCAAAAAAACACTACCCACAGGTCAAAAATTACAAGCTCCTGCACCTCCAGTTCTGCTGCAGGCTGTTGTATATTTGTATTTTATTGCAAACTCTTGCATTTTTTAATTTGCATCTATGTATTCTGCTAGGCATCAGAGGTTTCCAGAAACAGAGGGGCATCACTGTTAGCAAGACCAGGCAACAGTTTGGTGTCTGCAATAAGAAGTCAGCATCAGCAGGAAACTGTACCCTTAGGTAAGTCGAAATATGCATATACTAAAAATTTCAGCTGACAAAACGGGTAGACTTTAGACCATTTTATGCTGTAGAAATCTGTGGTAAAGTCAATTTAACATCCCGCTTTTTTGAGGGTGCACTTGTTGGAAATACTTGGAAAATCAGCAATGCCAAACAACAGATGTGCACCCCATCAATGGAAGCCTAAATCATAGAACAAGGGAGAAATTGATCTGCCAAGCGTCACCAACGGCAGCCTTTACAGTCCAAATGTGAAAAAACAGATTATTCAGAAAGCATCTGCCTTAAAGGGTAACCAAACCTTTGTAGAACTTCTGCTAAACGAGGTGGCAGACTTGCTCATAGCAACAAAGTATTGATCTAGCATCAAGATAAAAGCAACTCCTTTTATTGAAAAATCACATAAAAAAATGTCCTGTACTGCACTGCCAGGTACCTCCAATGCGTTTTGATCCTAGAGTTGATCTTACTTATGGTTGATCATATGGTAAGATCAACTGTATGATTGAAATGCATTGGTAGTACCAGGCAGTGTGGTACAAGTTTTTGATGTGATTATACAATAAAAAGAAGTCGTTTTTATCCTGGTGTTGGATCAATACATTATTGCTTGGATTTATCACATCATTGGAGCCAGATCCATACCCCAAGATTTGCCACCCAGATTCAGCCAGCTGGTTTTTCTGTATTTCCAGGCAGAAGTGCTCCAACACAGAGGTGTAGCTTGCTGCAGAAGACAAACTGGAGACGGCCTCATAGACTTTCTGTTGAACCTGCCTTCATCAGGTGTACAGTATACAGATCCATATACAGTATATGGAGTTTGTACACTACAAGCTCTTCCCTTACAGGAGAGACAAGCAGAGTCAATGAAAGCCAAAGATGAGAACACTAAGATGAGAACGTCTGCCCCTCCATTTTATTGATTGTGGGGGCTTTAGCACTCAGACCTCAAAACCTCTGATGTGTCACTACAACATATATGAAAGTTTAGTTACACCTAACTCTGACCCTAATTACCTACTCCTCCATGTCATACCTACCGTACAAGGGTCGAAACAACTGAGATATGGATTGTTGTTTGGTTGGTTCTCTAATTGGGGGGCTCTTTGTACCTTATGAATATGATTTTGAAGTGTGACAATGATGGGAAATGAATTCACCCTTGATTTTCAGTTTTTAGTATCATTAATGTGATAACTAGAGATGAGCAAATTTCTCAAAAATTCAATTCGGTCGGTTCACCGAATTTTCTCAAAAGATTTGATTCTGTCCGAATTTATTTGTGGCGAATCGCGTTAAAAAAAACCTGCTATTTCCTGGCTGCAGAGAGCCTGTATAGTGGTGACGAACACTGTGCCTTTCAGTAACACGCATAGGGAGTCTGCTGTGGTAGTGAAACAATACTGTGAGTCAGGCGACGCTCTTAGAATCACTGCACACTTCACTTATTTGGGCAGTTACGGGGCCAAAACTGACCACTAACTCAAATGTGAACACGTCAAGAAGAAGCACACTTCTTTTACACTGTTGTCAGCTG
Organism: Bufo bufo; assembly: GCF_905171765.1. Classification (NCBI taxonomy): domain Eukaryota; kingdom Metazoa; phylum Chordata; class Amphibia; order Anura; family Bufonidae; genus Bufo; species Bufo bufo. The sequence goes on from NC_053393.1 coordinate 209,857,515, forward strand.
ATTCCACATAGATATCTACAGAACCTGTTCTATTCAATGCTTATACAAGTAGAGACCCCCAACAGAGTGGAGAGGGTGTCAACAGTAAGTTTGTGTTGACGTCACTGATTATTTTGTCCTTTCTCTGATCCGTCAGAACAATAACCCCCAAAAAACGGATCCTGTCTGTTGAGCATCCGCCTTCACTCGGTCAGCATTTGGTCAGTAATCAATCAGTATTGCTAATGCCAAAAAAACAGGAGTGGATCCAAAACAGAGATGACACGTGAATGGAATATTTGCATGTCTTCTGTGTTCTGTACCCAAGCCAATTCTGATGGGACCATGTCATACAGGCCTTACAGCTGCTACATAGACAGGATCCGTTGTGCGTCTCAAATTTCCTTACTTCTGACAGATGAAAGGTCAAATAAATGATGATGTCAACCAGGCCAAAAAGGCAAAATAGTGGCCCAGTCATGAAGTGAGGAGGGTGGGAACAGCATGAGAAGTCCACAGAGTGGCCCAATGACATAGTGGTGAGGTGGGAGCAGCATAAGGAGACCACAGAGTGGCCCAGTGACATAGTATTGAGGTAGCAGCAGCATGAGGAGACCGCAGAGAAGTGATGTTGTAGCAGCATGAGGAGACCACAGAATGGCCCAGTGACATAGTGTTGAGGTGGCAGCAGCATGAGGAGACCACAGAGTAATGATGTGGCGGCAGCAGCATGAGGAGACCACAGAGTAGTGAAGTGGCAGCAGCATGAGGAGACCACAGAATGGCCCAGTGACATAGTTTTGAGGTGGCAGCAGCATGAGGAGACCACAGAGTAGTGATGTGGCAGCAGCATGAGGAGACCACAGAGTGGCCCATTGACGTAGTTTTGAGGTAGCAGCTGTATGAGGAGACCACAGAGTGGTGAGGTGGCAGCAGCATGAGGAGACCACAGAGTAACCCAGAGACAAAGTATTTATGAAGCAGCAGCATGAGGAGACCACAGAATGGCCCAGTAACATAGTGTTGAGGTGGCAGCCACATGAGGAGACCACATAATAGTGAGGTGGCAGCAGCATGAGGATACCATGGAGTAGTGAAGTGGCAGCAGCATGAGGAGACCACAGATTGGCCCAGTGACATAGTGGTTGAGGTAGCAGCAGCATGAGAAGACCACAGAGTAGTGAGGTGGCAGCAGCATGAGGAAACCACAAAGTAGTGAGGTGGCAGCAGGATGAGGAGACCACAGAGTGGCCCAATGACATAGTGTTGAGGTGGCAACAGCATGAGGAGACCACAGAGTGGTGATGTAGCAGTAGCATGAGGAGACCACAGAGTGGCCCAGTGACAGAGTAGGGAGTTGGCAGAAGCATGAGGAGACCACAGAGTGGCCCAGTGACATAGTGTTGAGATAGCAGCAGCATCGATTGCTTGATAAAGACTTGGTTAAGTTGAAACGTCGCATTGTATGCTGCTGATGAAATACAAAAAAACTGAATTCTTGCATAAATTGAAAAGTGCTGCGGACATTTCTACTATTTTAGTATCTGAAGGCCTGGATCTCCTTCCACGGGCACCACTGTTTGGACCTGAATATGGGGTACCTGGATTGCTGGTATGATTTACCCCACAGTGGGACTTGTAGTGCTGTTTACTAGGGATCGACCGATATTGATTTTTTAGGGCCGATACCGATACCGATAATCTGTAAACTTTCCGGACGATAGCCGATAATTTATACCGTTATTCTGTGAATTTTCATTTTTGAAAAAAAAAATAAAAATTCCTACTCAAATCTGCTTAAAATGAATGTTTATTGTTAACGTGTAGTTATTTTTTTGTAAATCTTTATTTTTCATTTATAACTAATATTTTGGTGTGTGTTTTTTTTTTTTTTTTTTGTACTTTTTTTTTTTTTTTTACTAACTATTAGCCCCCTTAGGGACTAGAACCCTTGTCCTATTCACCCTGATAGATCTCTATCAGGGTAAATAGGACCTCACACTGTCCCTGCTGCTCTGTGCTTTGTGCACACAGCAGCATGGAGCTTACCATGGCAGCCAGGGCTTCAGTAGCGTCCTGGCTGCTATGGTACCGATCTGAGCCCCAGGCTTACACTGCTGGGGCTCCGATCGGAACTGCCACTGCCACCAATGCAATGAGAAGGAGTGGAGGGTACCACTGCCACCAATGATAATAATACTTGGGGGGGTGGCACTGCACCACCAATGAAGATAAGTCTCTCATTAATTCATATACAGGAGGCGGGAGCTGGCTGCAGAATCACATAGCCGGCCCCCGACCTCTATGAGCGGTAGCTGCGATCTGCCGCACCTGAGGGGTTAACTACCGCGGATCGCAGCTACCGCTCATAGTGGTCGGGAGCCGTCTGTGTGATTCTGCAGCCAGCTCCTGCCTCCTGTATATGAACTAATGAGAGAGGTATCTTCATTGGTGGCGCAGTGGCCACAGCCCCTCCCCTCCTCTTGTCCTCCCTCCTTTCATTGGTGGCAGCAGTACAGGGGGAGGGAGACACTGCTTCCTTCTCCCCGTGCTGCTGAGGGAACACGGAGAGCACTGACAGCAGCGCGATCCTTGTTCCCAATACGTTATCGGTATATCGGCAAAATAGATGCCGATACCGATAACGTTCAAAATCCTAAATATCGGACAATAATATCGGTAAAACCGATAATCGGTCGAACCCTACTGTTTACTATTTTTTACTACCAGCAGCATGAGGAGACCACAGAGTGGGGATGTGGCAGCAGCATGAGGAGACCACAGAGTGGCCCAGTGACACAGTGTTGAGGTAGCAGCAGCATGAGGAGACCACAGAGTAGTGATGTGGCAGCAGCATGAGGATACCACAGATTGGCCCAGTGACAGAGTGGGGAGGTGGCAGCAGCATGAGGAGACCACAGAGTGGCCCAGTGACATAGTGTTGAGGTAGCAGAAGCATGAGGAGACCACAGAGAGGCCCGGTGACATAGTGTTGAGGTAGCAGCAACATGAGGAGACCACAAAGTAGTGAGGTGGCAGCAGCATGAGGAGACCACAGAGTAGTGAGGTGGCAGCAGCATGAGGAGACCACAGAATAGTGAAGTGGCAACAGCATGAGGAGACCACAGAGTGGTCCAGTAACATAGTGTTGAGGTAGCAGCAGCATGAGGAGACCACAGAGAGGCCCGGTGACATAGTGTTGAGGTAGCAGCAACATGAGGAGACCACAAAGTAGTGAGGTGGCAGCAGCATGAGGAGACCACAGAGTAGTGAGGTACCAGCAGCATGAGGAGACCACAGAGTAGTGAAGTGGCAGAAGCATGAGGAGACCACAGAGTTGTGAGGTGGCAGCAGCACGAGGAGACCACAGAGTGGTGATGTGGCAGCAGCATGAGGATACCACAGAGTGGCCCAGTGACATAGTGTTGAGGCAGCAGGAGCATTAGGAGACCACAAAGTGGCCCAGTGACATAGTGTTGAGGTGACAGCAGCATGAGGAGACCACAGAGTGTCCCAGTGACATAGTGTTGAGGTAGCAGAAGCATGAGGAGACCACAGAGTCGTGAGGTGGCAGCAGCATGAGGAGAACACAGAGAAGTGAGGTGGCAGCAGCATGAGGAGACCACAAAGAACAAAGGTCAGTTTCTCCACATTTTGGGTGGACAAGCGAATTCTCCTTGGGGTAACTATTGTTCCTGCCACACTTAACACCTCCTCTGATGCCACAATGCTGGCCGGGCAGGAAAGCTTGTCCAGGGCAAACTCGGCCAGTTGCGGCCACAAATCGAGTTTGGCTGCCCAGTAGTCCAGGGGATCTTCGATGTGGGGTGGCAGGGTGCACTCCAAGTATGCCACAACCTGCTGGTTCAGGTTCTGATCTATGTCTACCTGCTGCTGCTGGTGAGTAGTTTCTTCAGTAGGCAGGTGAAGAAAACTGCTCATCAGCGACTCTAGACTTAAGTTGCTGCTGATGGAGCTGGTACTGCTCCTGCCCCTTCCCCCAGCAGCCATGACAGTGGAACGTGAGCGCAGAGGGCCCCCCCAGGCAGACCTGCGTGAAGATGGGCGATGGTGCACATAGGCAGCGGCCAACTGACTACATAGGAGGGTCTAACATGGTGGAGAGCCAGTAGTCATCCCTCTGGTGAATGGTGACAATCCGGCTGTCACTACGCAAGCAAATGAGCATGCATCGGGCCATTTGCGCAAGTGACTCAGAGGGACTCCCTGCCTCCATCTCCACTGCATACTGCCACGGTGTCTCTGTGTCTTCTGCCTCCTCTTTCTCATCGCCTTGTAGCTCCTCTGGCTGCTCCTCCTCTCCTATTCCCTGTGTAGAAAAAGCACCCATTTCTCTACACATTGCTTGTGCTCGAATGTCCTCCTCCTCCTCTAGTTCAGCCCCCACGGGGCACATGTGGCCGTGACATGTAGTCGCCACGTCTCCTGTACCCTGGCCAGACAGATTTAGTAGCATCTGTTCCAGGACATGAATCAGTGGAATTACATTGTTCATCCCGTAGTCCTGGCGACTGACAAATAAAGTGGCCTCCTCAAAGGGCCCAAGCAAACGGATACAGGGGAGTACCTCTGTCCGCCTGTATCATCAAGAAATCGTTATTGGCCTTTCTCTGTTCATACAATCGGTCCAACATATAGAGGGTAGAATTCCAACAGGTGGAAACGTTGCATATAAGCCTATGTTGGGGGATGCCGTTCTGCCTCTGCAGCTCAAGGAGGGTATGCTTTGCGGTGTACGAGTGGCTGAAGTGCATGCAAAGTTTCCTGGCCATTTTCAGGATGTCTTGCAGATGGGCGGAAGACTTCCGGAACTGCTTTACAACCATATTGAACACATGCGCCATGCAGGGCGCATGGCTCAGCCCTCCTTGACACAGGGACGACACCATGTTCTTCTCGTTGTCGGTTACCATGGTTCCGATTTTGAGTTGTCGAGGAGAAAGACAGGATTCAATTTCTTGATGAAGGACGCGGAGCAGTTCCTCCCCTGTGTGACTCCGTTCGCCCAGGCAAACTAGGTGCAGAACAGTGTGACACCGCCGTGCCCTGCACATGTGGTATTCTGGTGGGGCACTGTGAATTGTCCCTGCAGTGGAGGCTGAAGACACAGTGTAAGATGAGGAGGCAGAGGCGGACATTGTCGCAGGACCAATGATGTGACAACGTGGAGGTGGAAGCAGCGTCACCAGGCCAATGTGCTGGTGTGGCTGGGCAGGAACCATATTTACCCAGTGGGCCGTAAAGGACATATATTGTCCTGGACCGTAGTTACACCTCCACACATCTGCACTGCCGTGTACTTTGGCAGACACCGACAGGCTCAAGGACTGGCCCACCTTCTGTTCTACATGTGTGTGCAGGTCTGGTACTGCCTTTTCGGGGGAAAAAATGATGGCTTGGGACTCTCCACCTCAGCTCGGCACAAGCCATCAGTTCTCTGAAAGATGCAGAGTCCACCACTTGGAAAGGGAGGGACTGCAGCACCAGCAACTTGGCCAAGAGCATGTCCAGCTTCTGCGCTGTTGGATGACTGCATGTATACTGCAGTCTCTTGGCAATCGCTTTGGTGATCGATTGCTGACGGAATAACTGACGAGGAGTAGGAGGAGCAGGAGCATCAGGAGCAGCAGATGATGGGAAGGACAGACAGCTCCCTTCGGCTGAGGTGGTAAAGCCTTGACTGCCTGAAACCGGGTGCGTGCCACTGGGTGATGCAGTGGTTGCTGCGGTAGGCTGGACCACCACATCGGAGCCACGGTTCTCTCAAGCCACCTTATGCTGATGCTGCATGTGTTGACGCAGTGCGGTGGTGCCAACATTGGCACCCTGCCCACAAGTTCGGCAAATGGCCATGTTCACCTTTTCCGACGGCCTAACAAAAAATTGCCTGCTACTACTGCCTCCGTGAACCCCTGCACCGCTACTTCCTGGGCAGGTAGTCTCCTGCAAAGCGGGCGGTCTACCGCGGGTACGTTTGGCTCCCGACCTCCCACTGCTGCCATCCTGCTGACTCCCGGTCACGCTACCACCTTACTGGCTCAGCCGCTGCCTCACGCGCACGGTGCCACCCTTTTCTCCTGATGATGATGAAGCCCCTTCTTCACCCGGCTCCCAAGTGCGATCAGCTTCATCATCATCCACAACTGTCTGCACGTCACTGGTCAATGGTCTCAGGGCCAGGAGCCTGATAGCTCGCAACATCAGCTCCCACAAGACTCTCATCATCTCTCCTCCAGTGTCTGATGTCACTTGCGACAAACTCGAAGACCGAGTCAACCATTCAAGCACCTCTGGGTTGCTGGTCAAGACACGACTGCTAGATGACACCAGGAGCTCAGGCCTCTCGCTGCGACTCCTGCTGCCCCCCCCCCCCTTTCTTCTGCTGCCTGCAACAGAAACATTTTGCCCTGTCACTTATCTGTCTTACATACTGTTAGATAAAATAATTAAATTAAAAGGAAATTAATACACTCCCAAAAAATGCTGTAGAACAATGTAACTTGACCACAGAGGGGCAAATAAAACGTACTTGTTTTTTACACTTATACACCCCCAAAAAAGGCTGTAGTACAAAGTAACTGCACCCCAGAACGGCAAATAAGACATACTTTTTAGACTATTAAAACACCCTAAAAAAAGTGTGTCATACAATGTAACTGCACCACAAAACGGCAAATAAGATGTCCTTTTTTTACACTAATACACCCCAAAAGAAACTGTAGAACAATTTAAATGCACCGCAGAACGGTTAATATGATGTATGTATATTTCCTATAAATACACCCTGCAACACAGCACTTGCACCCCAATAACAAACAAGGTTTGCTGGAATTACAGAGGTATTATCTAGTGCAAATCTAATAGCAGCAGTATAATAGCAATTTTGATCCCCAATAAGTGCAGCAAGGTGTAATAGAATCACTCCTATTACCCAGGCTGTACACTCTCCTATTGCACCCTGTTCTCCTTTTATAGCATGGATGATGCCTCCCTATACTTTCCCTACACCTTAAATAATCATTCCCTGAACTTGTAAATCATTTTCTTTCAGCACAATAAAGTCTCTCCTAGCACTGTCCCTAGCGCCTGCTGACATCTCTCCCTGCACTAAGTACACTGGAAAATGGCTGAATCCAAGATGGCTGAGGGTATTTATAGGGCTGTGACATCACAGGGGCTGGCTGGCTGCTGATCGGCTGCATGCATGGCACTGTGGGTGATCCCTCGATCCCAGAGTTCTGTGCTCCATGTCCTAACATGTGCAGCAGCCATTTTATTACTTTTATTACCATGAAGCGTGAGGAAATTTGGATAGAATTTTTCCTGAAATTGAATTCCACTTCGTCAACTTTGATTCGCTCATCTCTAGTGATAACATTAAAAGACAAATATCAACCAATATCCTGCTGTTCTTGCTGTGTCATTTAGGGTTACCCTCAAGATTTGAAGTTACTGTAAAAGATTTTAGAAGACAGCAGCCATTGCAATACTTGTATCTGGCTAATAGAACGTTATCTTTAAAGGGGTTATCAACATTATATTAGACCTCACATAGTGGCTGACCTGCAGTGGTGATCATACTTACCTGATGCACACCCTCAAGTTCAATCTCCTCCTCTCCCCTGATATGAGCAACCTGTTGACGCGGGGGGGGGGGGGATACAGGCAATGACCTGCTTCTCTTGCATCACATGAACAACTCCCTTCCCCCATCATCTGGATGTTGATATCAGCACACCATGGAGAAGAAAAGCCATCCGGGGAGCGAAACAGATCGAACCCAGGGACCAGGTAAGTATGATCACCACCGCGGGTGGACCGCTCTGTGAGGTCTGATATTGTATAGGATAACCAAGTTCAGATTTTTGTGCAGCATTCATTTTAAAGAGAAAACATTTTCTTTTTTTCAGCGTATAATGACAAGATTGTTGCTTTTCTGAGACAGCCAAATATTTTTGAGATGCTTCAAGAACGTCAGACAAGTTTAGCAAGAAATCATGCACTCAGGTACTTGTCCCATTATGTAAAACACACTGGCCCAGATTTACTAATCCTAATAATGGAGTCTAGACCTGCACCAGATGTATCACAGGGCCTCAGGCTGGATGAATAATGTGGGGTGGGGGACAGACACTTTCTCTGAATCTATACCAACTACTGGTTGGCTTACTTTGATAGTGCTGACATTTTGGTGCTAAGTGGAGCATCTTAAGCCTTGCCCCCTTCCCGCAAAGCTCTGCTCACTTTCTGCTAAGTCTCGCCCCCTTGTTGAGCAGTTCGGGAACAAAAGTGTAGGGGACTTAGATGCGCCAAATTGTGTCATATTTTTGGAGCAGACACATTAGTAAATCTGGGCCACTATCCTCAGGATTCATTGGTATGCAGTGTGACTGTGAATGGCATGATATGCACATTGGGGGAGTTTTATCAAAACTGGTGTAAAGGAAAACTGGCATACTTGCCCATAGCAACCAATCAGATTGCTCCTTTCAGTTTCCAAAGAAGAACTCAAAACTTAAAGGTGGAGTCTGATAGGTTTCTATGGGCAGTTTTCCTTTACACCACTTTTGATAAATCTCCCCCAATATGTAGAGCCTATTAGAGGGAGCGATTATCATTTGAATTTGAAATGATCATTACATGTAATGGCAATAAATTGTTTGTTCTACATGGATCGGACAAATCTGCCTGACCGAAAGATTATTCTTAGTTCCCGTCGTCACATGTCCTCATCTAATCAGAAACCTGCCAGTTATTGGCAGTGTAAATGCTCTAGGGGGCGAACGAGCAATGATCGCAATAACGAGGAAACAGCGATCTGGAAAGTGTGGCGTCCATTTGTATTCAGCCCCCCTGAGCCAATACTTTGTAGGACCACCTTTCACTGCAATTACAGTTGCAAGTCTTTTGCGGTATGTCTCTACCATCTTTGCACATATCAAGGCTGACATTTTTGCCCATTCTTCTTTGCAAAATAGCTCCAGCTCAGTCAGGTTGGATGGAGAGCATCTGGGAACAGCGATTTTCAATATCCCTAAGTCTTCAGATTTCCAATTTTCCCAGTGTTTTAATATTTATGATTTTATCCTCTCATGTTACAGGGAGAAGATTCATTACATTCGAACAGAGGGCACTCATGGTCTTGAGAAACTGTCTTGTGATGCTGATTTAGTTATCCTTCTAAGGTACGGCAAGTCAAGAAATGCCAGATCTACCTGAAAATCTATGTCTCTCTTAGAACATTTTACAGTTATAGTCAATCTTAAAGGGGTATTCCCATCTGAGACAATGGGGGCATATCTCTAGGCACGGATCCTACCTGTATCGAGAACAGAGCAAGGAAGGTGGTGGCTGGAGGACCCTGGGTTTCACCGGTACCAGTCACCACCCAGCACTCTCCCCATAGAAGTGAATGGGAGCCAGCGCTCGGCAATTTTTGGCGGCCCCATAGAAATTAATGGAGGGTGGATGTGCATGCGCAGTGCACCCTCCACAACTTTCAGGGATCCGTTCTTGTTGTAGGTGCAGGTCCCAGAGGTGGGACCTGCACCTATCAGACAATGGGGGCATATCCTAGCGATATGCCCCCATTGTCTGAGATGGGAAAACCCCTTTAAACAGCATCTGTCAGCATGATCAACCCTATTAAATCAGGCATACAGCCTGATTGAGTTGATCATGCTGATAATAAATGATACCCTTATTATGACTCTCTGTGGCCCCATTACTGAGAAAACATTTTTATTTATATACAGATGACCTAACTGGAGCAATAAAGGGCTGGCCAGAGCCCTTGGAGCACCAGTTTCTTAACTCCTTTCAGCTTCACTTCCTCCCCCCTTCCCCTGGATTGACAGGACTAGTTTTCTGGTGCCTGCTGCTCTCCTAGCGCAAAGACCGCCAAGACCTGTATTCTTCTGCCTGTGCTGTATCTTCTGGTCTCTGCATTGGCTCAGTGTTTCTCCTGCTGTACTCCAAGCAGCGCAGATTCAAACTGAGCAAGCACGGAGGCCTGTCATCTCATGCCTGCGCTGTGTCTCCTGAGACTGGAAGTTACAGTGCAGGCAAGAGATGACAGGAGGTCTCAACAATTGCTCAGTTTGAATCTTCACTCTTTGGAGCACAGCAGGAGAAATAGTGAGAAAATGCTGAGCTCTGAAGATACAGCGCAGGCACAAGATGGCAGGCCTCAGTGCTTGCTCAGTTTGAATTCGCACTGCTTTTGAGTGCAACAGGAGAAACGCTGAGCAAACGCCGAGATGAGAAGAAACAGCACAGTTAGGATAATACAGGTCTTGGCCGTCTCAGAGCTAGGAAAGCAGCAGACAATAGAAAAATAGCCCTGTCAATCCAGGGGAAGGTGGTGTAACAAACTGGTGCTTCAAGGGCTCTGGCCAGCCCCTCGGTCCAACAGTTAGGTCATTTGCATATACATTAAAAGGCAGTTTTCTCAGTAATGGGGCCACTAAGGGTATCATTTTTATCGGCATGATCAAACCTACCAGGCTATTTTTATTTACCAAAATGCTGGAAGCCTAGTAAAGTAATAAAAACACTAACCTTACCTTTCTACACCCACTCCGATCCTGCACTGCAACTCTGTCCTCATCCTTGGGCTGCAGCATATTGTTTTGGCTGCAGCGGAGATGTTGTGTATACCACTGCAGCCAATGACTAGCCTCAGTGGTCTCATGCCATACAAATCCAAGGTCAGTGATTCGCTGCAGTGGTACACAGAACGAAAATGATTGGCTGCACTCACATCAAAATGCTATCAGCTGCAGCCCGAGGACAGAGTGTTGCCACTGGATTAAAGTAGAGGGGCACAGGAAGGTAACGTTCATTATTTTACCAGGCTAACGGCACTTCAGCAAGAAAAATAAATAAATATGAAAAACCCCTTTAATAGACCTGGGGCCACATTTGCACATTAATTGTACTGGCAAATTTGTTACTACCATGTAATATTCTAACTTGCATCTCATTGAGACACAAGACTGGTTACAAGTTGGCAAACGCACTGCATTCTCAACATAATTTTAGATCCATGCCGTGGCCATGCTTGTATTCTATTGGGAAAAGCCTATTTCTTATAGCATGCAAGCATAGCCACCACTGCTGGATTCCATGGAAACGAGCTGTGTATAATGCAATAATCAAATATGAATCAAACCAGCAAAGGCGGCAACATGGACAATAACAATACATTAGTAAGTGCCTTGTATTAACTTTGTCTACACGATAAATAGCATTGCTGAAGTGAGACAACCCCTTTAAGTATAAATAACCACCATAACAGTGCCTGTCAAAGTGCCCCTATAATAATGACATCCACATTGCCTTCATAAATGTGCCAGCCATAGTGTCAACATAGATGTGCCAGCCTCCGGACAACTATATTTATGCCCACTCCAACTTTGCAAGTCACAAAACCTACAGTTTTCACAAGAGAATATGCAGTTGCTCAATATATTACAAAGGCAAAGTCTCCATCTCCTCCCTGCCTGGTAGCTTTCAGGTTTATCATGCTGCTCTTTCTACAAGGGCCAGTACTACTTGCAGCGCTGCTTTTGCAGTGTTGAGCTCCCCCTGCTGGCCACATCTATTATTGATTTCAGAGGCAGAAATGCAGCTGCTTTTTTCATTTGTCTTCAGATATATTCAGATATTAAGGTAAATTCACCTATATACAATATGAGGACATATGGTGTAATGAACTATTTCAGGGATTTTTTAATATATTTTTTACAGAATTTTTATGGATTGCAGAGTTAGGCCTCCTGCACACGACCGTATGGCTTTGGCCTCTTTCACATGACCGTTTGTTTGTTTTTCCGTTTACAGGCCGTTTTTTGAAAAACGGAAATACGGAACAATTAATTTCAAATGGTTCCGCAAAAGAAAACTGAATGTACTCCGTATCCATTCCGTATTTCCGTTTTTCCGTTCCGTTGAAAGATAGAACATGTCCTATTATTGCCCGCAAATCAAGTTCCGTGGCTCCATTCAAGTCAATGGGTCCACAAAGAAAACGGAACACATACGGAAATGCATCCGTATGTCTTCCATATCTGTTCTGTTTTTGTGGAACCATCTATTGAAAATGTTATGCCCACCCCAATTTTTTCTATGTAATTACTGTATACTGTATATGCCATACGGAAAAACGGAACGGAAAAACAGAACAGAAACGGAAACACAACGGACACAAAAAAGGAACAATAGATCCGTGAAAAACGGACTGCAAAACACTGAAAAGGCCATATGGTCGTGTGAAAGAGGCCTTTTTCAGTGTTTTGCAGTCAGTTTTTTACGGATCCGTTGTTCCGTTTTTTTGTTTCCGTTGTGTTTCCGTTCCGTTTTTCCGTATGGCATATACAGTCGTGGCCAAAAGTTTTGAGAATGACACAAATATTAGTTTTCACAAAGTTTGCTGCTAAACTGCTTTTAGATCTTTGTTTCAGTTGTTTCTGTGATGTAGTGAAATATAATTACACGCACTTCATAAGTTTCAAAGGCTTTTATCGACAATTACATGACATTTATGCAAAGAGTCAGTATTTGCAGTGTTGGCCCTTCTTTTTCAGGACCTCTGCAATTCGACTGGGCATGCTCTCAATCAACTTCTGGGCCAATTCCTGACTGATAGCAACCCATTCTTTCATAATCACTTCTTGGAGTTTGTCAGAAATAGTGGGTTTTTGTTTGTCCACCCGCCTCTTGAGGATTGACCACAAGTTCTCAATGGGATTAAGATCTGGGGAGTTTCCAGGCCATGGACCCAAAATGTCAACGTTTTGGTCCCCGAGCCACTTAGTTATCACTTTTGCCTTATGGCACGGTGCTCCATCGTGCTGGAAAATGCATTGTTCTTCACCAAACTGTTGTTGGATTCTTGGAAGAAGTTGCTGTTGGAGGGTGTTTTGGTACTATTCTTTATTCATGGCTGTGTTTTTGGGCAAAATTGTGAGTGAGCCCACTCCCTTGGATGATAAGCAACCCCACACATGAATGGTCTCAGGATGCTTTACTGTTGGCATGACACAGGACTGATGGTAGCGCTCACCTTTTCTTCTCTGGACAAGCGTTTTTCCAGATTCCCCAAACAATCGGAAAGAGGCTTCATCGGAGAATATGACTTTGCCCCAGTCCTCAGCAGTCCATTCACCAAACTTTCTGCAGAAGATCAATCTGTCCCTGATGTTTTTTTTGGAGAGAAGTGGATTCTTTGCTGCCCTTCTTGACACCAGGCCATCTTCCAAAATTCTTCGCCTCACTGTGCGTGCAGATGCGCTCACACCTGCCTGCTGCCCTTCCTGAGCAAGCTCTGCACTGGTGGTACTCCGATCCCGCAGCTGAATCCTCTTTAGGAGACGATCCTGGCGCTCGCTAGACTTTCTTGGACGCCCTGAAGCCTTCTTAACAAGAATTGAACCTCTTTCCTTGAAGTTCTTGATGATCCTATAAATTGTTGATTGAGCTGCAATCTTAGTAGCCACAATATCCTTGCCTGTGAAGCCATTTTTATGCAACGCAATGATGGCTGTATGCGTTTCTTTGCAGGTCACCATGGTTAACAATGGAAGAACAATGATTTCAAGCATCACCCTCCTTTTAACATGTCAAGTCTGCCATTTTAACCCAGTCAGCCTGACATAATGATCTCTAGCCTTGTGCTCGTCAATACTGTATTCTCACCTGAGTTAACAAGACGATTACTGAAATGATCTCAGCAGGTCCTTTAATGACAGCAATGAAATGCAGTGGAAAGTTTTTTGGGGGATTAAGTTAATTTTCATGGCAAAGAAGGACTATGCAATTCATCTGATCACTCTTCATAACATTCTGGAGTATATGCAAATTGCTATTATAAAAACTTAAGCAGCAACTTTTCCAATTCCCAATATTTATGTCATTCTCAAAACTTTTGGCCGCGACTGTACAGTAATTACATAGAAGAAATTGGGCTGGGCATAGCATTTTGAATAGACGGTTCTGCAAAAACAGAACGGATAAGGAAGACATACGGAGTACATTCCGTATGTTTTCCGTTTTTTTTTTGTGGGCCCATTGACTTGAATCGAGCCATGGAATGTGATTTGCGGGCAATAATAGGACATGTTCTATTTTTCAACTGAACGGAAATACGGAAACGGAATGCATACGGAGTACATTCCGTTTTTTTGCAGAACCATTGAAATGAATAGTTCCGTATACGGAATGCAAAAAACGGCCCGTAAACGAAAAAAAAATAACGTTTGTGTGCAGGAGGCCTTATGAAGATTATTTAAAGGGAGTCTGTCACCAGATTTTGACCTTATAGACCGCTTACATAGCGCTCTAGCATAGCAGTCTATAATTCGAATGGTACCTTTGATGTTTTCTTGTGAAGTTCCCCCAAGGCAAAAACGGACTTTTATTCATATGTAAATTAGGGCTCGCAAGTGCCCAGGGGTGGCGTTCACCTCGTTGGTGCCCAGGCTGTTCTGCCTCTTTTCGTCATATCCCCGCCCCAGCCTCTTCCTCTGCCCGCCCCGCTCTTCCTTTGCGTCCTCCTTCTCTGCAGCTATATCCGGGGCATGCGCACTGCGATGCCCATTGTGGGTGTCTCTGGTCCGCCTCTTTGCCGTCGACCGGCGCATGCGCAGTAGCTACTGCGATGCCGTGCCCACAATGGGCATCGCAGTGCGCATGCCCCGGCCAAGCAATGGATAGTGCAGGCGCGGGATCTCGCTGCAGAGAAGGAGGACGCAAAGGAAGAGCGGGGCGGGCAGAGGAAGAGGCTGGGGCGGGGATATGACGAAAAGAGGCAGAACAGCCTGGGCACCAACGAGGTGAACGCCGCCCCTGGGCACTTGCGAGCCCTAATTTACATATGAATAAAAGTCAGTTTTTGCCTTGGGGGAACTTCACAAGAAAACATCAAAGGTACCTCCCTGCACAGGATCTTTTCAAGATCGCTCTACTTTTGCGTTCTCATTCACAATGTGTGAAAATGTCTAACATTATGTCATGGATCATGTAACACTGTACAGGTGTGCGTGACATCATTTCAGTTTAATTAGGGGATCAAGGTGAAGGTTATGGCGCTCTTTCTTTCGGGAATCCTATTTAATCAGGAAATATACCATTTTGAGCTGTGCAAAAGTGTTATCTAGGTCTTACTAAGGGCTTTGATGTTAACATTCACTTGGAATGAACAGAGGTTGGGTTGTTTAAATAGGCGGCCATGCAAACATTGATATCATTATCTACAGCATTTCCAGGCCATGAGTCGTTCATTGGCATGGTCACACTCTCGTTAAGCCCTATGACACAACCTTAGTGAGTGAAAAGAGTGGAGGATTTTCAACATTTATGAAATCCAAATTAGCACTCATATAACAAACTGTTCTGTATTATTTTGATGTGCTTTCCCTTTAAATTTGAATACTTTTTTAAAACTTTTTTTGGCATATGTGAGAAAATTACATCGAGGTAGACTGATCAGAATGGTCAGACTTCCCCCTGGGTGCCCCTAGAATCTAGTTTTTGAACAGATTACCAAAGATATAATTTAGTTATAATGTAGAGCCATTGAAATCAGAAGATTATGGGTCTGGTTTATATAGTTTAGGAAAAAACGTATTAATCGCCACATACCAAACTCGCAGAAAGATGCCAACTAAAAGAGAATCTATGCTAAGTCAAATTGTATGTTTTGTTCTTGCAGTCTTTTTGAAGAAGACATCATGTCATACATCCCACTCCAAGCAGCCTTCCATCCTGGATACAGCTTTTCGCCACGCTGTTCCCCAGGTTCCTCCCCGCAGAATTCCCCAGGTAGGCTGCTAACGTGCGACTTATGTCTTTGTGATTATATGTTCTTTGTTTTGTAAGGTATTTTAAATGTTTTTTTTAAATAAATGTTTCCTCCAAATTAACCATCTAAAAGACTCACTCTTGGTGACACATTGCTTTAAACCATGTTGACCTTTGAACACTCTTTTTCAGTTTATACAGTATATAAATATAGTCTCTATAAAAAGTTGAGCAACTTTGCAAATACTTTGCTTTACTTAACTTGAGGTATTTTTTCCAGGATTTCATTATTGTATAGTTACTGGTATAAAAATGACACTTCTCAGAATGCAAATCACTTAGTGCAATGTGGTCTATATAGAAGTTGAGCAACTCTGCAAATACTTTGCTTTACTTAACTTATTTTTTGCAGGATTTGATTATTGTATAGTTACTGGTATAAAAATGATACTTCCCAAATGCAAATCACTAGTTCAAGCTTTGAGCAACAGAGCCAGCTGAGAATGCTGAGAGATTTCATCTGAGAAGCCATGCAGAACTGTTAGGCCCCTTGCAGACGAGCGTGTCCGGATTAGGTCCAGATGCGTTGCATCTGCGATCAGGGAAAATCGTGCGAGTAGGTACGCAACTGCAGTCAGTTTTGACTGCGATTGCGTTCCGATGTTCAGTTTTTATTGCGCGGGTGCAATGCGTTTTGCACGCGTGTGATAAAAAACTGAATGTGGTACAAAGACCCGAACCCGGCCTTCTTCACTGAAGTTCAGGTTTGGGTTAGGTGTTGTGTAGATTTTATTATTTTCCCTTATAACATTGTTATAAGGGAAAATAATAGCATTCTTAATACAGAATGCTTACTAAAATGTGGCTTTAGGGGTTAAATAATTAAAAAAAATGAACTCCCCTCATCCTGTTGTTCGCGCAGCCGGCATTGTCCTCTTCTTTCAGGACCTGCCAAAGGACCTTTGATGACGTAAGGATCTTCTATCTTCACTCAGCAGGACCTGCGCTGACCTCACCGCGCTCACCACGTGGTGAGCGCGATTACGTCATCAAAGGTCCTTTGACAGGTCCTGAAAGAAGAAGCAAGAAGACGATGCCGGCTGCAGGATGAGGCGAGTTAATTATTATTTATTTTTTAACCCCTAAAGCCACATTTTACTAAGCATTCTGTATTAAGAATGCTATTATTTTCCCTTATAACCATGTTATAAGGGAAAATAATACAGTAAATTGACTTTTATCAATTTACTTACATCATCACCTAGCAACCATGCGTAAAAATCGCACCGCATCCACACTTGCTTGCGATTTTCACGCATCCCCTTTAATTTCTATGGGGCCTGCCTTGCGTGAACAACGCAGAGTATAGAACATGCTGCGATTTTCACGCAACGCTCAAGTGATGCGTGAAAATCACCGCTCATCTGAACAGCCCCATTGAAGTGAATGGGTCGGTATTCAGTGCGGGTGCAATGCGTTCACCTCACGCATCGCATCCGCGCGGAATACTCGCCCGTGTGAAAGGGGCCTTAATAGACTGTAATACGGGTTATAACTCCACAGAAAAGTAGCTCAGCCAGTGTTCAAAGTGAATCTAGGCTTTAAACACGACTGATCGCTTCTGAGTAGTTATAACTGAGTTAAAAATAAAATCTTCAAGCTCTTCTTTTTAGGGCTATGTGCAGCAAGTTAGCTAATAGTCTTTTGTGTTAAAGAGTTGCTTTTGGTTCATAATCATGCTATGTTTGTAATAATGGGCTCTATATGCACCAACGTTTTGGGTAGTAGATGTGGCTTTTCACCTAAGCCGATTAAGCAGAGCTGCAGTGTAAATCATGGAGGAAAGAGAAGGTAGCTGCCTTAGTGTCTCATAAGTAGGTGTACCGGTAGGTAAATTTCAGACTACCCAAACTCTCTTTATGTAATACAGCTAAAGAACAGGCACAGATAACAGCACTGCCTTAAAGGGGTTGTGCATGAATGTTGGGGGTTGGCCCTCCCACGCCCCCCACACAAACACACTTGGCCGCACCTGTAAAGGTAAGCGTACTTGCCTGCTTCCCAGCCCTGGCTCCCCGCTCCTTCTCTGAGCATCGCAGGTCAGGAGGAGAAGGAGTGGGGAGCCAGCACTGGAAAGCAGTTAAGTAAGCTTCCTGTCAACCAATCCCTAATTTTTGCACAACCCATTAATGAAACCAAAAGAGCCAAAGAGGCTGTCATGAAGGAGTATACAGTATATTAGATAATAACAGATATGATATCCAGAACACATAATCAGATACCTTTCTGTTCTAAGGTTTGCAACGTGCTAGTGCAAGGGCTCCATCCCCATACAGAAGAGATTTTGAAGCCAAGTTAAGAAACTTTTACAGGAAACTTGAAGCAAAAGGATATGGACAAGGCCCGGGAAAAATTAAGTAAGTGTATGTCTTTATCTTATCTAAAGTGAGTATTTTAAAGGGACACTTCCCTATCAAATAAACTACATGTGACTAATACTATTCTAATGGATGAATGGCTGTCTGTAAATGGCTGTGTAAATAGGGTTCTACTGCCGACAAACAATGAATCTCTATGGGGATGAATAAAATGATCATTTATCCACACACAGAGGGGATGATTTCTGCTTCTAAATGCAGGTCTCCCCTCTTTTTAGTGATCAGGCAGTGATTGGAACAAAGAGTTTGTTCCTGATAGTAGCCTATCAATCTGCATGTTTAAAAGGGGTTGTCCCATAGAAATACTCTACAGTTTTTAAACCAGCACCTGGATCTGAGTAATTTTATAATTGCATGTAATTTAAAATTTAATATAGCTCTGAGTTACTCAATACAATGTATCTGTATGGCGCCACCTGCTGTTTGTTCTTCTTCTCATTTCTTTGTCCTGCTCACTGAGATGGCCGCACATGCTCAGTTTCATCCTTCATCTGCCTCCTGAGCTGTGATAGGGAGAGCATGGACACACCCCCTGAGCTGCAGCAGAAACTAGTCTGCAGGAGGAGGGGGAGTGAAGCGATGTGAGTGCTGTACAGTACTTACCCCTCCTCCCTTCTTGCTGTTCTTAGGTCCCGCGCTGCTGTGTCCTGGCTGCCTGCAGCGTCAGGACATACAGAGCGCACTCTGACCTGACGCTGCAGGAGGGTAGGTGACTGCAGCGCGGGCCCTGAGAAGAGAAGACAGCCAGGACAGGGAGAGTGGCAACATGAGAGGTAAGTGACTTTATATTTTACAGTCTGATCTGAGGTCTGATATGGAGGTTTAATGGGGGGTCTAGAGAGGTCTAATGGGGGTCTGGAGCGGTCTATGGGGGTCTGACTGGGGGGAGTCAGGAGCTCTGACTGGAGGGGTCAGGAGGTCTGACTGGGGGGGTCAGGAGGTCTGACTGGAGGGGTCAGGAGGTCTGACTGGAGGGGTCAGGAGGTCTGACTTGGGGGGTCTGGAGGTCTGACTGGTGGGTCTGAAGTGCTCTAATGGGGGGTCTGGAGGTCTGATTGGGGGTCTGGAGGTCTAATGGGGGTCTGATTGGGGGTCTGGAGGTCTGCCTGGGGGGGTCTGATTGGGGGTCTGAAGGTCTGACTGGGGGGTCTGATTGGGGGTCTGGAGGTCTAATGGGGGTCTGGAGGTCATAGAGGTCTAAAGGGGGTTTGGTCTGAGATTGAGGGATCTCATTTTGGGTTTTATATGGGGGTCTGATCTGAAAGGAAGGTGTTTTTTTTTTATTACTAGCGCACAATATAAAGGGGTGTTTTTGTACTGACGCACTATCTGTGTGGTACCAGTATTTTCAGGGGGACTGTTTCTGCTGGAAAGTATTAGGGAGCACAGTGGACACAGTATTGGGGGTGGCAGGATGGGGGTATGAGAAGGTGGGAGGATGATGGAAAAGTAGGAAAGTAAGATGTCTGTTTGTTAAACTCTGCAGAGACGAGACGCGGCTGAAAGAAGTCACCATGGCGTCTGGTCTGACAGGAGAATAAGAGGAAAGAGAATATCTACATCAGAGAAGTCACTGGATGAAATAGGTATGTGGGGCTGTATTACCCTGCATGTTCTGTAGCGCTTTATGTAATGTTTTCCAAGTATGTCTTTAAAGGGGATGTCCGCTTTTTCTTTTGTATAAGCGCTGCCTTCTCTGCTCTGTTTACCTGCTCATCACTGCAAATGCTACGGTGAGCAGGTGAACAGAGCAGAGAAAGCAGCTCTCATAGGAGTGCTGCCATCTCTCCAAACAGCTGGGGGCTGGGGGCACAGAGGGCATTACTACTATGGAGGGGGCACAGAGGGCATTACTAATGTGAAGGGGGCACAATGGGTATTAGTACTGTGAAGGGGGCACAATGGGGATTTCTACTATGGAGGGGGCACAGAGCCAGAGGGCATTACTACAATGAAGGAGGCACAGTTGGCATTATTACTGTAAAGGGGGCACAGTGGGCATTACTGTGAAGAGGGTACAATGGGCATTATTACTGTGAAGGGGGCACAATGGGGATTTCTACTATGGAGGGGGCACAGAGGGCATTACTAGCACAGTGGGCATTTACTGTGAAGGGGGCACAATGGGCATTATTAATGTGAAGAGGAACAATGGGCATTACTACTGTGATGGGGGCACAATGGGCATTATTACTGTGAAGGGGCACAGTGGGCATTATTACTGTGAAGGGGGCACAATGGGCATTATAACTGTGAAGGGGGTACAGTGGGCATTATTACTGTGAAGGGGGAAATGTGGGCATTATTACTATAACGGGGCACAATGGGGATTATTACTATGAAGGGGACATAATGTGGACTATTACTGTGAAGAGGGCACAATGGGGATTATTACTGTGAAAGGGGCACAGAGAGGGCATAACTACTGTGAGGGGTGCACAATGTGGGCATAACTACTGTGAGAGGGCACAATGTGGGCATAACTACTGTGAGGGGGCACTCATCTGTACAAAACTACTGTGAAGGTTGTACAATGAGGGCAATACTACTGTGAGGGGGTACAATTATTTTAAAGTATTTGGGGGGAAGGGGGTGCCAGAGAAAGGACCCGCCCCGGTGCCAAACACCCTAGGCATGCCACTGTCTGTCTCTTATGCGTGGTGGAAGATTAACCATTAGACACTAATCATAAAATAGCAGTTGGTCGATTATTATGTAATGCCTGTAAACTCATAGCGTATCACTAGATTCAAGTAAATTGCCCTAGTACAAGGGAATCCATAGATAAAGTAAATACCTTTTTTAACCCTTTCAAGGCACTGACATGTTTTATTTTTTTTATTTTATTTTTTCATTTTTTACTTCCTGCCTTCCCAAAGCCATAACTTTTTATTTTTCCATTCCCATAGATGTATGAGGGCTTGTTTTTTGTGGGAAAAGTACCACTTTCTGACGTCACCATTTAATATTGTATATGATGTAATGGAAAGCTGAATTTTCTTTTTTTAAGTGGGGTGAAATTGGAAAAAAATAAAGCGTAACTTAATTTTTATGGCGATCCCTATGTGATAAAACTGACCTGTTCTCTTCATTCTCCGAGTCAGTACGATTACAGCTATATTACATTTATATCATTTTTCTTTGAAAAAAAAAGATTTTTGCTTTGCATCGCCATATTTTAACCCCTTTCCTTTTTATATTTATGTCTACAAAGTGATATGGTAAGTCATTTTTTGCCAGGTTATCTGTAGCTTTCAGGGATACTACTTTGGAGTGCATATGTATTTTGATCACTTTTTATAAAAAAATTTGGGGAGAGGTAAAATGCTAAAAAAAAAACAGCAAAGCGGGCGTTTTGATTTTTTTTTCTGTTACGGCATTCACCTACAGGATAAATACATTTATATTTTAATAGTTCAGGAGTTTTGAGATGCAGAGGTCCATATGATCTTTATTTTTTATGGGGAAAGGGGGTATTTAGAATTTTTACAGATATTACAGATATTTGAACTTTTTACAGATATTTCAAAATATGCTTCACTTTAGGAATTTTGCATAAAATAAAACAGAAGAATAGCTCTCCAATACAGCAAATGTGGGAGTATGCCACCTCTGCATGCCTTTGTATAATTCAGAGCCAAATGGAGTCTATGGGCCCAGATTACTGATGGCATACAATAAGAATCAATAATACGTCTATATGTACATTGGCCGTTGAACTGTTTTTCTTTTAGTTTTGACTGACATTGCTATTTGATATGTCAGGATAAAAGACGATGGTCAATCTTTCTGCATTCTGTCAGCTGGCTATATGTTATTTGTCATAGAATTGACATTCGCCAGGTTAAACCTCCTGCCTTTGGCTGAAAAACTGTCCTTGATATTGTGCATGCCAGCCATGAACTGGTCTAGTTTTAAGAGAAGGATTTGTTCTCCTGCTGGCCTTTGGCAACCCTGAATCTTTTAAATCAGACCACTGAGGTTAAAATAATATTCACTGAGCTATCATCAAGTTGCTTTCACTACTGTAATTCTCCGAGAAACTATAAAAATGAGTCCCTAAAGCACAATCATTTTTATGACTAAGTCAGAGTATTTTGACTGAACACATCCTCAGGAGACCTCGCAAGTTATAAATATTCCGACCTTGGTTTTGCGAAGCAGCTTGTAAAGATTCATGTACTGTATGAAGACTATGCTGGACACAATAGGGTCTTTGTGTGCCTGTACTGCTATGCATTATAATTGTAAATGATATTTAGGTGAAGTGTGTGTCTCACCTTGCTGTAAATGAAGGTAAATGTTTAGTCACACAAGAGAGGCTCTTGTACGTTTTGTGGACTTCATTTATATGGTGAGGTTGCCTTTTAATCATGAAATGCATGAATGTTATTATGATACTCTCTTTTTCTGGATCTGGATCCAATTTACAAGCCTGATCCCTCACAATACACTGATCACAAGATGTCCTATGATGAGATCCCCACCAATTAGCTGGAGTCTGTGGAGAAGTCCAACAGTGCCACCACAGAGGAAAAAAGGCATTGTATTGCTGCTATCAAAATCCATGGTCTGTCCCTGTAACATTAGATGTCATTGTCCATCCCTTTGGAGCCTCTGCCTTTGTAGATCAGAATTTAGCCGAAAAAAATGACGATCTTGTTACTACAATGATTCTGTAGATATCTGTATACGTCAGTAAGAGCTTTTACTTATTTCACTACTTGGTTTCTGATTTCCTTCAACTGCAAGTACTGGTTCTCCACATTGCTCATGATAGCAGGGACTAAGGAGACACAATGATTTTATTTAAAATTCCCTGCACTTGGCCTTCACACATTTAACACCTTGGTGCTGCGGGCATTTTTCTTCTTTTCTTGGCTTTTTCCTCTTCGCCTTCCAAGAGCCATAACTTTTTTTGCTTTTACATTCACATTTTATATGATTGCACTGAAAAAGGGAAAAAAAATACTTTCACTATGATTTAAAATTGATATTACCTTTATTGTACCGGTCATTACAATTGCACTCTACCCATAATTTGGAAAGGTTGTTTGATCGATTATAACACTTTGTGATGCCTTCCTATTAAGCCCTGCCACAGGTAGGTTACAAAGGCAGGCCTGGGACTCAAAACAGACTGTCACAGGGGCGGACTGAAAACTTAAAGTGGCCCTGGAAAAAAAATAATTTCCTCATGTTGTAGGCGGGTCCAAATAGACAGAAGGTGGGACAACAGAAGTAGGCGTTGCCAGCAATACCATAATACAGAACATAATACCACCCCAGAAGATCCAAATACCACAGTGCAGTACAAAATACTGCCCCAGCAGAACCAGATACTATAGTGCAGAACAAAATACTGCCACCTGCACCACAGTAGGAAACTGTATCATCGTCCTGGGTATGGCAATACAGTTGCATTCAGGAGGGGACTTTCAGCCGCTGGCTAAGTGCATAAGTGCCTGGTGCACCTACATTAATTAATGCTGAGAGCATCAGATCTTTATTTACCTGGCTGGCAGCCAAGAGGTGGGCTCGGGTAGGCATTGGCCCCTCAGAAATTTTTCCCTGTAGGGTCTATGACCAGTCTGCCCATGGACTGCCTTGACAACCAAATGGCACCACTCTTTGGGGGGGAAAGAGAGAGCCTCCACCCTTCAACTCAGATGCCACAGTCACTATTAAGTCCAGCCTTGGAGGGGTTAAATGACCAGAATATGCATTATTCTCTCATCCCAGTTATTGTGGACAACTGTCAATTGTATAACACAGCTGGCACTCACTGTATATGGACCGGGCTCAACAAGAAACATCAAATGTCGAAATAAACACTAAACCTAGAACTGAATGATACAAGTAAAGGATACAGTTACTGCAACGTGCCGCCCCCCAGTGCCAATTGTATTCCAGTTTTTTTAGGAATGCCAAGTGGTGTGGTGCAGCCTTAATGATTTCTGTGTGTGTCACGGTGCTCCTACCTGAATACCATCGATCCCCAGGGTTAGACTCCAGAGAAATAAAGGGGATGAGATGTAGGAGGTGAAGAATAAGTTGAGTCCAGACTTAGTAAAAGTTCAATCACTGTACTTGAATAAACTTGCATCCAGACAATATTCTGACTTTCTTTTGGTTCCAGAAGGTTATGGCATAAGCTGGCAGCCACACTTGAATACTCTGCTTTATCTCTCTGCTGTGCTAACTCTGCTTCTGTCTGATTACTGGACTCTGTTGCAGTTCTGGTACCTTTTGGAGTGGGGTGCCTTTGACTGTTAACCCCATCACAATACTCTGTCTCTTTATCTGTAAGGAGTCACGGTGCTCTATGAGCTGCTTCCCTGGGAGACTCCTGCTGCAGGAGGGGGCCCTTCCCCTCACTGCTACATCTTGACTCATCTTCTCCCAACACTAGACTAGAACTAACTAGAGCTTCCTGCAACCCCTCTCTGGTAGGAAGTGAACTAGCCCACTTCTGCCCAAAAAGAGGAGAATGGAATGGTAAGTTCCATGCACAACTTTTGTCTCCATTTCAAAAATCATTATAGCTAGGGATGAGCGAATCGACTTCAGATGAAACATCCAAAGTCGATTCGTATTAAACTTCGTTCCAATATTTAACGGAGCAGGAGCTCTGTACAGTATTAGAATGTATTGGCTCCGATGAGCCGAAGTTAGTGCTTCGCGAAGTCTCGTGGGAAAACCATTTCCTGAACAATACATTCTAATACTGTACGGAGCTCCTGCTCCATACAGTATTGGAACAAAGTTTTATGCGAATCGACTTTGGATGTTTCATCTGAAATCGATTCGCTCATCCCTAATTATAGCCTATGGGGTCCGTAGTCTCCATTCGGATGAGTTATGTGCCGAATCCATCCTGAACAATACATTCTAATACTGTACAGAGCTCCTGCTCCATACAGTATTGGAACAAAGTTTTATGCGAATCGACTTTGGTTGTTTCATCCGAAGTCGATTCGCTCATCCCTAAT
Organism: Bufo bufo; assembly: GCF_905171765.1. Lineage (NCBI taxonomy): Eukaryota > Metazoa > Chordata > Amphibia > Anura > Bufonidae > Bufo > Bufo bufo. Next base: position 209,882,746 of record NC_053393.1, read on the forward strand.
TATAGCCTATGGGGTCCGTAGTCTCCATTTGGATGAGTTATGTGCCGAATCCATCCTTTTCCGTTCTTCTTCTCCTATAATGGAGCAGAAGAACGGAAATGGTGAACGCTGATGTGAACTCAGCCTTAGAAATGTAAATCCTCTGAGGCACTCTATCAACCTGCTCCAATGTCCATCAAAGCTACCATTTGAAGCAGATTGGGACATTTTTCTCTGTCATCAATGCAGAATTGATTTTTCTGAATTAACCAGTCTGAAGACTGTATGTATCTCCAAACCACATTCTGGGGTTATATAGACCCATGCTTCCTATCCATGTAAATTACTGCATGCTAATTAGTTAATTAGCCCTTTTACATGGACAATTATTGGGGATGAGTGTTCATGTGAACGCTTGTTCATTATGTGATCACATCTTTTATGAGGCACATGAAGCAGGGATGTGCTGCTGACAAACTAGGAGACTGTATGGAGACAAACGATTGTAGTAGCAATTGTTCAGCCCCATTCAGCCCAATCATTGCTGCATGTAAATGCAGATAACAAGCAGGCAATAATCAGGGAACTAATGTTCATTAATTCACTCATTCTCAATCATTGTCCACACTCTTGGCTCATGTGAAAGGGCTGCATTTTTGTTATCATTTGGACAAGAAAAAGACAAATAAAAGAGTGAAATGGGTTTGTGTTTTGATGTTTATGTGGATTGCACATATTAGAGTAGATTTATCAAAACTGGTGCTAAGGAAGCTTGGCTTAGTTGCCCGTACCAACCATTCAGATTCCACCTTTCATTTTTAGAGCTTTTTTGGAAAATGAAAGGATCAATCTGGTTCCTATGGGCAACTAAGTCAGTTTTCCTTTGCACTAGTTTTGATAAATCTCCCACATGGTGTTTATTGTTGGTCTTATTATTTTGTAGAGTCTATTCCATGGTTAGCTTGCTAGTCAAAGCAAAAGGTCAATGAAGTAAAAGTAGTGGGTGATTGTGGTAATGGTAAATGTGGCAACTGGGAATCTGGTGATTGACATAATACACCAATCACAGAGTGATATATTGTTCTCAATAATGGTGAGCCCACATGATCAGGTTTCTGGATGCAGTTAAGCCAAAATCTGGAGTGCATTGTAAAACAAAAGAAAATATAAAGAATAGATACGACTTCTCTTATTTTTAAAATTCACTTTTGGTTTTGCCTTTTAAAACTGCTTCAGGCCGTACCCTAACGTGATCTTTGTTGCCTTTAAAAAAAAATTAAAAGTGTGAACAGCAGTCACAAAGGAATATGCAGGCTTTCTGTGTGGTTAGGGATAAGGAATGGGTTACTACTCAAGCAAGCACTGGGGTTGAGAAGGGAACATTACAAAAAAAGCAAAGGTTTAAGAGTGCATTGTGTGGTGTAGTATTAACTACTCTGGGGACAATATGCTTTTATCATTTTTCCAGATCTGGTGTTTCGTCTGTTCTCTAGTAAATTCAGGTAATCCAGGTAATCCTGTTTAGCAGTGTGTTATTGTCTCTTTCCGTACACACTACTGGATTATTCTTTTCTATGACATGGGCATAGACTCAAGATAATGACAGTGAACAGATGTGGTATGAATATTTCATTTAATATCAACTTTTCATGAAGACCATTTCCTGTCTTCAGGGCTAACCAAGCTGAGAGTGTAACGGTGATACTGTGCTATATTCTATATATATTTTTAATGGGAAGTAGTTTACTAGCAGATCTCATTTTTAAAAGGAAGCAACTGGAGTAAGTACTTGCCATGTGCCACAAGAGAAGCTGTTAAATAAATAAAAAAAAGTATGGACAATGCTTATTTATGAAGCTGTGAATTTCACATTACTATTTGGTAGATTATTAATAGACTGAGGCAGTATGTTTCACTGCATATATCTTTCATTTAGGTTAAAGGCACACTACCATAAATATTTTTAAGCTCGTTTTAAAAGCTTATATGTGAATATTTTATGTGCCTTATTTTTCGGACTATGAGGCACACTTTGTCTCCTCAATCTAACAGTCCAAATGCCAGCAGTAGAAGCAGGTGACTCTGTCCTCTGTTCCTGAGGTCCTGGCAGTGCAGTTATGTGGACACAGCATGTACTGTGCGCTGTGTACATAATCCGTGTATTATCTGCTCACTGAGCTGTTACATCTTACACACGTATTTCTATAAAGTGTGACGGTTCAGTGTGCATATAACACACATTGGTACACACAGCAGAGTAAATGTGTGCAGTCTCAGCCCTGCCAGGACCTTTGTAGTCATGCCCTCTTCAGATCCATAGCAGTAACTCCAGTCTCCACCTACTGCATCCGACTGGATAAGCTTAGACTGCAAGACTCTCCCAGACAGTGATGAGGCACTGTGGCTGGCATAGTCAATCACAGTGGCAATCCTCACACATCATTTGGACAAGAAAAAGACAAATAAAAGAGTGAAATGGGTTTGTGTTTTGATGTTTATGTGGATTGCACATATTAGAGTAGATTTATCAAAACTGGTGCTAAGGAAGCTTGGCTTAGTTGCCCATACCAACCATTCAGATTCCACCTTTCATTTTTAGAGCATTTTTGGAAAATGAAAGGATCAATCTGGTTCCTATGGGCAACTAAGTCAGTTTTCCTTTGCACTAGTTTTGATAAATCTCCCACATAGATTCTTCCTAGGGCCAGAGCAGTGACAGGAGGGCACCCGCTGATGTTGGGTCTTCTGCGTGGTGGTTACTGGGGTGCCCTTAAAAATAATTTTGTCAGGGTATAAGGCACGTGGTGTAATTGCAATGGCCGATAGTGCTGGAGCCAGTAACCAGGTCAGTTAGTTGTAACAAACAAAGTCTTTCTTTGCTAAGTGAAAGTGGGGGTTGTAGTACAACGTAGTAGTACAACGTTTCAGTACAGCGAATACATTACTAGCATGCATGGCCTTGTGATTCTGGATAGTCTATGAATGTTTCCTACAGCTTTCACTCAGAGATTCGCTCCTGGTGCATTTGCCGTTCTCTTTTCTTGCTGTCAGCTTCAGTAAGGCTACAGCTAAATAGGTGTTCAACCAGTCTCTGAGGCTGCTGCGTCTCACAAGCAGACCCAGACTGGAATGGCTGAACCAACTGAACCAACATCTGCACTTAACAGCAGGTAGAGCTATGGGTACTTTCATAATAACATTAAAACTCAACAGGAACAGCCTGCCGGAGTTCATTGTCAGTCATAGCCGCATAAGGCCGGAGCACCGCCAAACCCTATTGACTATAATTAGTGGGGATGTGGCCTTTTACCAGCATGAGTACAAGGATTCAGCTTGACAAAATATGGTTTAAACACTAGTGTGAAACTAGCCTGAGCTAAAACTTTTCTTTCTTATAACTTTTTGAAATGGCATCTGTCAGCAGTTTTGTACCTATGAAACAGGTTGACCTGATAGGGTGAGTTCGCATCACAGTTATGGATTTTGTTATTGTTTTCTGTTCTAACATGGTTATAACGGAAAATAATGGAATCCATAAGACGGAAGCCAAAATGGAAGCCTTTAACCCCTTCCCGACACATGATGTACTATTACGTCATGGAAGTCAGTGTTTTCCCGCATCTTGACATAATAGTCCCTGATAGCCGGGCCCCTGCTGTAAAAGCCGATGCCTGTGGATTAAACCCTTCTATGCCGCGGTAAGCGCTGACCGCGACATAGAAGGGGTTTGCGGTGATTGAGGGAGCCTACGCTACTGGGGCGGGGACCCGATGGGTATCAAGGCAGTCCGATGTCGTTCAGAGGCTGCCCAATGCCTTGCACTGCATCGGGACCTGCTTTCTATGGGGGCTGAGGAGATCCAGCCTCAGGATTGGTCTCCTAGGCAACCTGTTAATGTATTACTCTGTGTAATACTATAACAGGCAATGCATTACAATACAGATGTATTGCAATGCATTGCAGAAAGGGATCAGAAAGTGTTTTTAATAAAAATAAATAAAGTTTCAAGGAAAAAAAGGGAAAAAAAAGCCCCTTTACCCTGATTTTATAATTTAAAAAAAAATCTGAAAAAACACACATTTGGTATCACCGCGTCCGTAGCATCGGGCTCTATAAATATATCCTCCGGTAAGTAGAAAATGAACAGCGGCACTCACCAATGTGCGTTCACAGACAGCAGCTTTATTGCATGAGACTAAGGCAAGGGGCAGACAGTTCAAGCACGCAACTAACAGCGGCGGCCGTTTCGCGCTAACTGCGCTTCGTCAGGCTGTGCGTCACTGCGTGCTTGCCTCAATGCTCCTTTTAAACCCAGGTGCTATGAACACGTCATCTACAAAGCGTAGATACGTTTTCAATTTAGACACATACGGGTTCATAGTGGAATAGATAAATCTATCCTCAAACCTAGCGAGGTACATGTTAGCGAACGTACAGGAGACGGGGGTCCCCATGGCCGTACCCAGTTTTTGCCTGTACCAATCAGACCCAAACTGGAACACGTTGTTGGTTAGGATAAACTCCAGTGCTTCACCGATGAACCCACAGTATATCTGACTCTTGCCCAAATTGGCCACGATGTCGAGGACCGCCTCTACACCCGCATCATGTGGGATGCGGGTGTAGAGGCTTTCCACATCCAGGGATACCAATTGGTAACCATCCTGCCAATGCAGACACCGCCTCCTCCTGCAGAGGGAAGCTAGGTGGGTCTTGCGCACACAAGCGCTAGGGGAACTTGGGCTGAATGACAGAAATGACCTCAGCCCATTTCTTTAAGCAAGCTTCCAAAGTTTGTTTTTTATTAAGTTCGTCTAAACAAGTGTGCATGGTATGCTTATATACATGTCCCTGTTGTATTGCTTGTTCATCGTTTGTTTGTATCTGATGTAATGCAGTTTTTTTCCTGCTCAGGTGCGATTTTGATTTGTCTGATATCATGACAGAAACCCAGCACCTGGGTTTAAAAGGAGCATTGAGGCAAGCACGCAGTGACGCACAGCCTGACGAAGCGCAGTTAGCGCGAAACGGCCGCCGCTGTTAGTTGCGTGCTTGAACTGTCTGCCCCTTGCCTTAGTCTCATGGAATAAAGCTGCTGTCTGTGAACGCACATTGGTGAGTGCCGCTGTTCATTTTCTACTTACCGGAGTTTGTTACTTTGTATCTACTGCCTCAGCCGCGCACCGCCGAGTGCTTATCTCCTCACCAGCCTTGTTACTTGTACTGACCGCTCCACATCGATTCTGTGCGTGTTTGATTGTGCCGCCCTCCACTTCACTTGTCTATAAATATATCACATGATCCACCCCGTCCGATAAACACCATAAAAACTGTGTCACAAAAAGCCATTTTTGTCACCTTACATCACAAAAAGTGCAACATCAAGCAATCAAAAAGGTGTATGTCCCACAAAATGGTACCAATAATACCCTAACCTCATCCCGCAAAAAATGAGCCCCTATATAAAAAAATCACAAAAAAAACAAAAAAACTATAGCTCTCAGAACATGGAGACACTAAAACATAATTTTTTTGTTTCAAATATGCTATTGTGTTAAAGTGAAATAAATAAATAAATGTATACATATTAGGTATTGCTGTGTCCGTAACAACCAGCTCTATAAAAATGTCACATGACCTAACCCCTCAGCTGAACACCGTAAAAAAAATAAAAACAGTGCCAAAAAAGCCATTTTTGTGACCTAACATCACATAAAGTGCAGAACCAAGAGATTAAAAAGGCATATGCCACCCAAATTAGTGCCAATCAAACCATCACCTCATCCTGCAAAAAATTAGACCTACCTAAGATAATCTGTAAAAAAATAAAAAAGCTATGGTTCTCAGACTATGGAGATACTAAAAGATCTTTTTTTGGTTTAAAAAATGCTATTATTGTGTAAAACTTAAATAAATAAGAAAAAGTATACAAGAATACACATGACCTAACCCCTCAGGTGAACGCTGTAAAAATAAATAAATAAAAACTCTGCCAAAATTACACATTTTTTGGTCACCTTGCCCCATAAAGTGTAATAATGAATGATCAAAAAATCATATGTACCCAAAAATGGTACCAATAAAAATGTCAACTCTTCCTGCAAAAAACGAGCCCCTGCACAAGACGATCAGCAGAAAAATAAAAAAAATTAAGGCGTTCAGAAAATGGAGACACAAAAACATAATTTTTTTTTCAAAAATGCTTTATTATGTAAAACTGAAACAAACAAACAAACAAAGTAGACATTTTTGATATCATTGCGTGTATAACAACCTGCTCTTTTAAAAATAACACATGATCTACCCTGTCAGATGAATGTTGTAAAAAAATAAAAATAAAAACTGTACCACAACAGCCTCACAAAAAACTTAATATAGAGCAATTAAAAATCATATATACCCCAAAATAGTACCAATAAAACTGCCACCTTATCCCCTAGTTTACAAAATGGGGTGAGTTTTTGGGAGTTTCTACTGTAAGGGTACATCAGGGGTGCTTCAAATGGGACATGGCATCTAAAAACCAGTCCAGCAAAATCTGCCTTCCAAAAACCATATGGTGCTCCTTTTCTTCTGCGCCGTGCCGTGTGCCCTTACATCAGTTTACGACCACATGTGGGGTGTTTCTGTAAATGGCAGAATCAGCGTAATAAATAAAGGGTTAACAAAGTTTGTAAAATCGGTTTTGAGTAACTTGAGCGGTGTAGTTTCTACAATGGGGTCATTTATGGGGGGTTTTTAAGGTTGCTACACTTGTGGGTGGATGTCCTGTCTATTTTGTCTACTGCCTGAATAAAAGACGAAGATTTTAGCTACCAAAAATCGTGAGTGCTGGAACTTCATTGTGTTTTCATATCATGGGGGGTTTCCACTATGTAAGCCCCACAAAGTGACTTCAGACCTGAACTGGTCCTTAAAAGGTGGGTTTTGGAAATTTTCTTAAAAATTCTAAGAATTGCTTCTAAAATTCTAAGCCTTCTAACGTCCCTAAAAAATGACATTTGCAAAATAATGCCAACATAAATTAGACATATGGGGGTTGTTAAGTAATAAATATTTTATGAGGTATCACTTTCTGTTTTAAAAGCAGAGAAATAAAAATTTTGAAAATTGAGAATTTTTTAAATTTTTTGGTAAATTCTTTTTTTTTCATAGATAACGGTGAAATATATTGACTCAAATTTATGACATACAATGTGTCACGAGAAAACAATCTCAGAATGGCTTGGATAAATAAAAGTGTTACAAAGATATTACCATATAAAGTGACACATGTCAGATTTTAAAAAAATGGCCTGGGCAGAAGGGGTTAAGAGACATTTCGTTTTGATCCTTCATAATACAAGTCTATGGGCAGCATAACGGATCCGTCCTGGTTCCCATAATGCAGGAGTCCAGTCCTGCATAAAGTAAACCAAGACGGATCCGTTATGCTGCCCATAGACTTCTATTATGACAGAATGCAAAACGGAAGCCTTTAAAAGGCATTTCGTTTTGCTTTCCATCATATTAGAAGTCTATGGGCAAGCATAACGGATCCGTCTGGTTTCCATTATGCCGAATGGAAAAAAGTGCTCTTGTCCGCAATACACGGGCACCGACACGTGTGCACTCCGCATCACAGATGCAGAACCATTTACTTGAATGTGTCTGCCATCACGGAGAAGCGGAACGGAAGCACGGATCGGAACCCCACGGAAGCACTACGGAGTGCTTCTGTGGTGTTTCTATCCGTGCCTCCGCACCGCAAAAAATATAACTTTAGATTTTTTGCGGTGCGGACGGATCACGGACCCATTCATGTTGAATGGGTCTCGATCTGTCCCGGCTGCCGCACGGACGTTGCCTGTGCATTCGGGACCGCAAATTGCGGTCCCCAATGCACGGAACGGATGCACAACGTTCGTGCGCAAGAGGCCTAAAGCAAAGATTTCCCTTTTAAATTCAGTGAGGTGCAGTCAGTGGGAAAATTTTATGCAGACTTATTTGCAGATTACTTGCTACAATCCATGTAAAAATTGTACTGTGCAAACATGTACTTAGAGCAACCTCCAAAATCTAATACAGCACTGGATTATAATATGGACTGTATCTCAGACTCTATACAAGATAATGTGTTAATTAATTTTTTGTGTAGATTATGGTTTTATCTATATTTCATATATAACAAATCAGAAAACGGCTCACTTTTGATCACCCTGGTAAGGTGCTCTTGTCTATAGAATCACCCTTTCCAAATTGTACGTAATTGTGTTAAAAAGACAGGCAAATAGGGCTCACATGGAAATATCATTTTTGTGTAACTTCTATAATATTTATTGTAATAGAAAATGGAGATAAAATAAAAAACACATATAAAAAATCACCTAAGATTCGCATAAATCTTAAAATATCAACTATAAAATATAAGAATGAGAGTATCCCAATAGATATTCCCTATGGATAGTCTGCTCTTTTTTGTCAGCAGTGATTTGTCTGACAAATGGTAATATAATATCGATGGTTTCCATAAGGGTATATTGTTCGCAGGTTTAGTAGGGTTAGTCTCTTGTGTCGGGGTGTCTGTCTTCAATTAATGAGAATAGTTTTGTGTCTTAAGGTTCTTGTTTATGATTAGAAGGATTAGAAAAATGTAATATTCATCTCCCAAAAAGACGTAGTAGTAGAGACTGATCATTCTTCCCAAGCTGGGGATAGACCTGGTACTATGGCAAAGATACATAGACGACATTATATTTATCTGGCAAAAAGGAGAAAATGAGCTAAAAATATTCATAGAGGAAATTAACAATAATCAATGCAATTTATCTTTTACATCTAACATAAACAAAAAAGAGAGCCTTTTTGGATCTACAAATTACCATAAAGGACAATAAATATATTTGCAATACTTACCAAAAACCTACTGCAAAAAATAGCTTAATTTTGTTTTCAAATTGCCATCTGCCAAGATGGATCTTGAATATTCCCTATGGCCAGTTCCGTCGAATTAAGAGAAACTGCACTCAAAAAGACAAATTTGAAGATGAGTACCCTAAAAAAAATCATAGAGAATACACTAAACAAAGTAAGGGATATGGTAAGAAAATCATTTTTTTTCACCAGAAATCAAACAAACGAGGTTCAAAAAGAAACAGATTTACGGCTAATTTTGCCATACAATGTACAGTCTAAACAAATAGAACACATTATTAAACTACATTGGCATTATATCCTAAAGCAGTGTTTACCAACCAGTGTGCCTCCAGCTGTTGCAAAACTACAACTCCCAGCATGCCCGGACAGCCTTTGGCTGTGTGGGCATGCTGGGAGTTGTAGTTTCGCAACAGCTGGAGGCACACTGGTTGGGAAACACTGTCCTAAAGGATAAAGTAATAGGACCCCTGATTCCCACCTCACCACGCATCATGTTTACCAAAGAACCAAATATGGGTCTAAAAGTGGCCCCTTCTGTAAAATATAAAAACAAAAGAGTACCTTCAACACATAACTGGTTAAATATGAATGGATTTTTTAAATGTGGAAAATGTATTGGATGTAGAAGTACCACTTTCCCAAAAAGAACTAATAAAATCTCCTCCACACAAAACTCCTTCACTCTAGAAATAAAACACTTTCTGACATGCAACTCCAGCGTCATCTATCTAATCCAATGCCCGTGTCAAAAACAGTACATTGGGAGGACAAAAAGACCCTTAAAAGTCAGAATATCAGAACACTTAACTAACATAAAAAATGGATATGAGAATCACTCATTATCCAAACATTTTAAAGATTTCCACAACAACGACCATAAGGGCCTCATTTTTGTAGCGCTGGAAGGGATAGACAAGCACTGGAGGGGAGGCAATCATATTGAAAAAATGTTGAGGGCAGAATCTAGACGCATCTACGACTTTGGAAGCCTTTTGTCAGCTGGACTGAACGCTGAAATAGAAATATTTGGATTTTTATGAATTGGGGATGGACGCCCCCCGCTGACGGGAGATCGCATGTCCGGCTGTCTATCAGCACTGCGATGTCTCTGCCCCCCCCTTTTGCCACACTTATCAAACACGATACACGTTAACTTCCTTAGAGTAAATGGATGTCTCCGAGATAGATGTATGGGACAATACTTTTTATGTATGGGAATATTTCGCATGTAGGAATCTTTTTGTGAATAAAGGATTTTTTATATATAGTAATTTTTGTATATGGGAACATTTTGTTATTTCAAAGAACCAATCACCTGTATTATTAACGCAGACCGGATATATCAAAAGACTGTCTATGATGAACTCTTAGAATATATATATATATATATATATATATATATATATACACACACTTACTCTATTTTCACAGAGATAAGGCTATACCACTAAAGCAAAATTTAGAAAGATTATTAGGCCTTTCTTCATGTTTGTCGTCTTTTTTTTTTTATACCTTTTTATTCGTAATTTTTCATATTTTTTCATATTTTTATATATTTTATGCATTTCTATAGGTTTGATGAGTTATTTATTTATAGGATAGGATCATATAACTATCCAGCAACTATATGCAAAAAAAGCATATATACAAAAAAACGCATCCATGCATTAAAAAAATGCATGGAAACCACAAGGACGCCTTTATGGAAACAAAAACAAGAAATGGATCCGAAAATGTCACCCCTGTTTTTCACATACACCAGCTTAGGATATAAATGGCCGGAAATGTAAAGAGTGAAATTAGCTACTGAGGAAGGGGAAAGGATACCCCGAAACGCGCCTAGCAGGCAACTTTCATTCATAAATACCTGGCCAACGATGGACTTTTAACCATCCGACAGTTTTGAAAATTCTGAAGCGCTTCAGAAATACCAAGGATTAAAGACAATCGTATACTGAATACTAAAGGTCAAGTCTCGCGAGACTTGGAACGGAGTACACGAGACATGAACATACAGCGCATCAAGACGGAGCGGTGAACACAAGACACTAACACACAGCACATCGAGACCGACGCTGACACATAGCGCATCAAGACCTATGGTCGGACCCGCTTGATTGCATCTCGCTGAAAAAATACTCACAGTAAACCAGGAGAGTCCCTCCACGTGGGACGCCACGGGAGGATCGTCAAACAGTGAGTAACGCGATAATATACACTACTCTATTGTCTTGATGCCACATTACTCCATCAGCGATACACGAAGGGGAAACAAGAAAAGTGCATTGCATGAATTCTACTTATAAAACTTCATTTTAACTACACATGTACGCATGTAATATATAAGACTCTACCTTAATAGTGTATGTGTCATATGCAAACGCTGAACACACAGTGACATTTGAAGGGGAAAGACAAGAAAAGTCCATTGCATGAATTTGACCTATAAAACCCTACCTCAACTACATATTTATGTATATAATACATAAGACTCTATCTCAAAAGTGTATGTATCATATGCAAATCTTGAACACACAGTGCTGCGGTGTCTGGGAAGAATGGTCAGCTCTACTACTACGTCTTTTTTTGGGGATGAATGATGAATTTTTCTAATCCTTCTAATCATAAACAAGAACCCTAAGATGCAAAACTATTCTCATTAATTGAAGACAGACACCCCGACACAAGAGACTAACCCTACTTATCCTGCGAACAATATACCCTTATGGAAACCATCGATATTAGATGACCATTTGTCAGACAAATCACTGCTGACAAAAAAGAGCAGACTATCCATAGGGAATATCTATTGGGATACTCTCATTTTTATATTTTATAGTTGATATTTTAAGATTTATGTGATTCTTAGGTGATTTTTATATGTGTTTTTTATTTTATCTCCATTTTCTATTACAATAAATATTATAGAAGTTACACAAAAATTCTCTTTTCCATGTGAGACCTATTTGTTAGAGTGCCTGTCTTTTTAACACAATTAGATCTATATTTCATCTGTAAAATTATGACTGAACGTGTATGAATTAAGACTGACTGGTTACTTGTGTGATCAGGGCTATGGTCATAAGTGGTCATGGACATAGGTGTAATAAGGGTGTATTTTAAACAGGTGCACTTATGCTGAAGTAACTTGCTGCACGACTACATTTTTTACATTTCAGAACATTCATACATGGGTTCCGGGAAATGGATGTTCCCTTAGGTCTATGAACAGAGTTACCATTTCTATTCTTCCTGTTCTCTTATTAGTATTATTTTTCATCTAATATTCATGAGCTTTTGTAGGTTGTTTGTATTGTTTTTCATATTAATACCCATGGGTTCTTGCAGGCCTTTGTTGTGCTCTACAATTCTCACAAAGTGATTGAAAGTTTTTCTTTTCATTTTTTTATAGGCTTATTATACGCCGTGATCATCTTTTGGAAGGCACATTTAACCAAGTTATGGCATACTCACGCAAAGAGCTTCAAAGAAACAAACTATACATCACCTTTGTAGGGGAAGAAGGGTAAGTGCAGAGCACATTTAAGGAGACTGTAAGTCAGAAAGTGCAAAACTTATTAATGTGAACTGTTTATATGTAGATTATATGAAATATGTTTTATATAGTGTTTGAATTCCTTATTAGCTGCTCTGATAAAAATATATTTGGATGAGTATTAGGAATGAAATCAGGACCAAACTTTTTAAGTGTTTCAGACACTTTTTCCAGCTCTTCCGAAAAGGGAGTGTGGCTTAGCAGGAAACGGGTATGATTTTTTGGAAAAGGTCATAGTTTAAAATGCCAAATTTTGGAGCAAAATTCTGGTGCAAAGTAAGGCCCCTTTACACTGCTCAATTTAGCAGACGATTGTTGGGGAAGGAAGCGTTCCTTTCCGTCAATCACCTGCTCGTCAGTGGAGGAGACGGCTGCATTTACATGCAGAAAGATCTGCTTCCGGCAAACAATGATTTAGGTGACGGCACAAACAATTCTATTTCCCTGATGAACACCTGTAATTTATTGCTAACAAGCGTTTGTATGAAAGCTTTTTAGAGATATGTCCGAACATCGGGCAATGTAAAGGGGCCTTAAGTTTACACTGTCTAACTAGATAGAAGTAGTAAACCTGCACCATTGATTGTCAGATTCCTGCACATCTCATTCAGCCATGGCCAGAATAAGGGAGGTGTATAGGCACATACAAATAGAAGGCTCACTTATATGATATATATGTGGTCTGGGGGTGAGAATCATAACTTTTCCAAAAAGTAGGCAGGGCATGGGAGGTGGGTTGCTTGCAGGGCCAACTTGATCTGACTCATTTAACATGTGCGCTAGAAAGAGACCTTGGGCCTATTTCACACAATTATTTCAGTGATGACATGACAGATATCAATGAAGGATCTGTGGATGGTCTGCATGTCATCCGTATTCCTTATGTACTGCTAGCCTGAAAAATGTTTTTTCCGGAGCATCTCTTACCAATGGTCAGTGAAAACCATTGACAGGACAGAGATGCCATCCGAGTTCTGTCAGTAGTTTTCACAGATCCATAGATTGCAATGGGAGTGTTTAGTCCGCATCTCAGACCAAAGTAGAGCACGTTTCCTTTGTTTTTCCAAGGACTCACGGCCAGTGGAAACCAGTGATGTGTGAATAAACGCAATTAAAGTCAATGGATACTTGTGCTGTCTATGCAGAACATGGACTCTATGTACAGCCCAACAATCCCAAAGATATTACTCCACTAGATCTAAAAGAGGACCAGCCACCTCCCCTAACATGTTTCTTTCAGTCACTACTTGCATTCCCCATGTAACAGTTCTCGAGCATTTATACTTTATGTTGTGCCATTCCTCTATTGTTACTGATAGCATTTTAGGAATGAATTGCAGTCTACGAGAAATGTCCATCTGGGCGTTACTAGTTGGGGGGTGTCCCTGCTGAGTCTGCCATTGACAACATTGACTGGATAGTGTCAGACTGTGCAGGAACACTCCCTCCCCCCCCCCCCCCCCCTTCCTTGTCCAACTGGTTACCTGGTTACTCCCAGATGGACCTTTATTACAGAGTGCTGGCAGTTAGTTCATGCATAAACCTGTAGTAGCAATATCAGAGGAATGGCACAACACAGTTATGTGAAAAGATGCTCTAGAATTGGTAAAGGGGGGTTAGTCACTGAAGATAAGGAAAAGGCAGAGTTACTTAATGGTTTTTTTAGCTCTGTATATACACAAGATGAGAAAGGAGCTGATATCTGTGGTGCTGGAGCTGTAAGTACATCCAGTGATATACTCAATTGGATAACTGTAGATATGGTCCAAGACAAGTTAAATAAGGTAAATGTGAACAAGGCTCCGGGTCCAGATGGATTACACCCAAGAGTTCTTAAAGAGATCAGTTCATTCATTGATGTGCCCCTGTTTATAATTTTTAAAGATTCTCTAGGAACTGGTCAGTGGCGATTCTAGGAACAATATATAGGGGGGCACATAAGATACCACAGTCAAAAATGGGGGGGCACTAATAATTTTCACCACTTAATCATACTACTTAAAAAAAAAAAAGTATATATATAAATAAAATTACAAAATACGAGAGTATTGCGGTATGCAGGGAAACCTTTTTATTGTACTAACCTAATACTTAAAAGACAAGCTTTCAAGAGTTTTCCTTTCTTCCTCAGTATTGCTTCAGACCTGAGAAAGAGAGAAACACTCTCGAAAACTTTTCTTTATAGTTTTAAGCAACGATGTTTCCTGATGTTAAATCCCCAAGCCGCATTGCTTTCTGCCTCTGCAGGCCCTGCTAGGCTGAAATACACAGGCAGCTAATGGCAGTGCTGCCCTCTCCCTCCAAGCCAATAGCAGCCCCCCTGGATCCCGTCTTCCCACACCCTAGCATGCTATCACGCCCTCCACCACAACACACACACACAAAACAAAATCCACACACCTCGTAGAGTAGTAAACTTTAATAATGATGAGTGGCCACTTGTCACGATCAGTGTGGGAAAACAACTCCACACTAAACACACGAGGGAAGGGGAACAGTAACTGGGCCTGGAAACTAGGGAAGAAACAGGTCACTTCCTAAACATCCCTAATCCGGGCCTTGGCTACCTATCAATATGAATAGACCTTGGAGGTAGGAATATTCATATGCTGTATACCTAGGCCCTTATATCCCTATAATGCCCTGGAATGAGGTTAGGACCAGAGACAACCCATTCCTCCCCAGATGGACGAATGGAAGTCTCTGTCTTAGGCCCAGATACAAACAACAGGGAATATAAAAAACACAAAACAATAAGAACACACAAGACTTATCTGAAAGTAGAAAACTGGCAACTCCAGAAGCACCACAGAGTAAAACCGACCAGCTAGTAAGAAGGCAGGAATAAAATCTATAAACCGCACCTCCAAGAGTGAGAAGCGTCTACTTATGGGAAAGGTAGTTTACCAACAAGAAACACCTGAAGCAAGGGGTGTGGCATTCATTAAAACACAGACAGCATGCAGAGACATGCTATAGACAGCAGAACTACTACGTTTAGCTAGTATAACCCCCCTGATAATAGTAGTACCATGCAGATAGTGCCCCTCAATAATTATTGGCACACAGCGCCCTAAAATAACTGCGCCCAGAAAATAGTGCACCTGACACTAATAGTGTAAACATAACTTTGCCTAAAAATAATTGTGGTAAGCTGATACTGTGCCAAGGTGCCACCACAGTAATAGTGCTCCCAAAAGTCCCACCAATAGGAATTATTCTCTGCTAGAGCACACATGGTAGTAATAGTGCTCCTACAGTGCCCCCAACATGTCCCCACTGTGCCCCAGAAGTAATAATGCTCCCATAAAGCCCATGCTAGAAATCATGTTCCCCATAGACCCCCAGTAGTAATAAAACCCATCATAATGCCCCCCAGTAGTAATAATTCTCCTAATAATGTGCCAGTGCAAAAAATACCCCCTTTTAATGCCCCCAGTTGAGCTAATGTCCCCATAGTGCCCCCATAATGTGCCAGTATAAAATACCCCTATATAGTGCCCCTAGTAAATGCCCCATAGTGCTCCTCCCCCCTTCTTCCTAGTGCCCCCATAATGTGCCAGTATAAAATATCCCTATATAGTGCCCCCAGTAAATGCCCCCATAGTGCTCCTCTCCCCCTTCTTCCTAGTGCCCCCATAATGTACCAGTATAAAATGCCCCATATATAGTGCCCCAGTAGATGCCCTCAGTGTCCCATAATTTTCAAGTATAAAATACTCCTTCTCAGTGCCCCCCATATTGGAACCCATAGTACTCCTCTTTCCCCTTCCCCATAGTACCCACCATAATGTGCCCCATGCAGAGCCCCCCATATAAAATACCCCTTCTTTGTGGCCTCAGTAGAAGCCCCCATAGTGTTCCTCTCAGCCCTTCCACCATATAAAATACCCCTTATTTGTGGCCTCAGTAGATGCCCCCATAGTGCCCCCAATATAGTGCCGGTAAGAAGTGCCCCCATAGATGCCCCCATAGTGCCACCCAATAATGTGCCAGTAAAAAGTGCCACCAATAATATGCCAGTAAGTGTCCCATAGATGCCCCCACAGTGCCCCCCAATCCAATCATGTGCCAGTAACAACTGCCCCATAGATGCCTCCCAATCATGTGCCAGTAACAATTGCCCCCGTAGATGCCCCCCAATCATGTTCCAGTAACAGTTTCCCCCATAGATGCCCTCCAATCATGTGCCAATAGCAAGTGCCTCAATACATGCCCCCCAATCATGTGCCAGTAACAAGTGCCCCCATAGATGCCCCCCAATCATGTGCCAGTAACAGGTGCACCAATAGATGCCCCCAATCATGTTTCAGTAACAGGTTCCCCCAAAGATGCCCCCAAATCATGTGCCAGTAACAGGTGCCCCCATAGATGCTCCCCAATGATGTGCCAGTAGTAGTACCATATACAAAACACTTACCTCTATCAGGCTGGCAGCGATGCTGTGTCCCGCGCTGTACAGCTCAGGCGGCGCGATGACTTCATTGTGCCACCTGCACCGGCCTCTGATAGGCTGCAGGCACTAGGCCTACAGCCTATCAGAGGAACAGGGAAGGGAGACGCCTCTCGCTCCCCTGCCCTGCAGCAACACTTCCATCTGTATCGCTGTCCTGAGGACGGCGATACAGATGACTATGGAGATGAGCGCTTCCACAATGGAAGAGCTCATCTCCCTGTGCCCTGCCTCCGCCCCCACATCACGAGTGGCCAGCGGGGCTCAAGAGGCAGCAGCCTTGGGCCCCCCAGGAGCAACTGGGCCCGGGGCAGCTGCCCCTTTTGCCCTGCGTTAAAGATGGCCCTGGTTGCACTAGCGGCGGCGTACCTGCGTTTTAAAGGGGAATCAGCGGGGGGGGGGGGGGGGGCAAGGAATAATCCCCCTGTAGCGACTTCTATGGAACTGGTACAGTGCCAAGTGTTTGGCGCAAGGCAAATGTGGTGCTCATATTCAAAAAATTATCTAGGTCCTCCACAGGTAATTATAGACCAGTTACTTTAACTTCTGTTGTGGGAAAAATGTTTGAAGGACTCTTAAGGGACTATATACAGGAGTATGTGACTGTAAATAATATTATAAATGATAACCAACATGGGTTTACCAAGGACAGAAGTTGTCAGACTTACCTGATTTGTTTTTATGAGGAGGTGAGTAGAAGCCTGGATAGAGGGGCGGCTGTGGATGTAGTGTTTCTGGATTTTGCAAAGGCTTTTGATACTGTCCCTTGTAACAGCAGCTACTGTACGCCACTGTTCCCCTGCTTACCGCCGCGGTCCCGGGCGCCATGTTCAGCGGTGATCTGCCGCCAGTGTTTCCTTTCAGCCCTGGCCACAGCATGCTTGCTGCTTGTTTCCTGCAGCATTTCCTTAAAGGGGTTATCCGAGTTAAATACATTTATGCTAATAACTCTTATAGTATTATATTAAACTATTTTGGAAATCACTTACATTAGCTATTTTGCTCTGTTTAGCCAGTTCACATTTGGGTCATGTGACCCCCGACGTCATCAACCCTGCTCAGGCACTGACGTCTCGTTTACAAGCTTCTCCCTGCTTGAGGGAGTGGCCCGGCTCTGTAAACGAGACGTCAGAGCCTTTGGTGCCCGCCCCTCTCTCCCTCTCCTCACACAGCCTCGGTGATGGTAAGCGATCGCTCATGTGCGATACTTACCAGAGCCGAGGTGATAGATTTTCTCCAGCAGCAGCACCAGCAGCAGGGTATGTGTCTGGCTCCTTCCCTCACTTGGGCCAGTTTACACGTTCCCCTCCCGCGTCTAGGGATTGTTATTACAGCCCTGGCCCCCCAATTATACTGTTAATACCACCCCTGGGGAAAAAAAGGAAATAATTGTCCATCACATAGCTTAGATATAGCTATAGCTATATCTATATCTGCATCCAAGATATATCTTTATCTAATCTATAGCTTAGATACAGCATTAGCTTAGATACAGCTGTAGCTTAGATACAGCTGTAGCTTAGATACAGCGATAGCTTAGATACAGCTGTAGCTTAGATACAGCGATAGCTTAGATACAGCTGTAGCTTAGATATAGCGATAGCTTAGAATCAGCTGTAGCTTAGAATCAGCGGTAGCTTAGATACAGCAATAGCTTAGATGCAGGGGTAGCTTAGATACAGCGATAGCTTAGATACAGCAATAGCTTAGAATCAGTGATAGCTTAGATACAGCAATAGCTTAGATACAGCTATATGTCCATCTTATAGATAGAGCCGTAGCTGCATCCGAGCCGTAGCTGCATCTGCAATGTGACAGGAAGATCTGCCTGTGTGAGCTAGGAGATGATCATGTGACTGTTTTTTTTAATGCAAACTTAGGTTGTGCAGAGCAGGGTGAGGGGAAGGTCAGATTGTTCACGCCCACAAATATTCATGAGGGAGAGCTCAGGCATTGTTCTTATATGCCCCCTCAGCATTGTACTTCAGCATGTAAACAAAGCAATGACAGAACCATGAAAAGGTGTAGGTATGGGTTTCTCTCTTAAGAAATCAAGCTTAACCAATGTATATGTATGTCCTGATGAATTTTATGAGGTTTTAATTTTTTTTCCCATAACTCGGATAACCCCTTTAAGGGATGCGCGCGTCACTTCCTGTGTTTTATGGGTTGGATCATGTGACCTCGCCAACCAACCCTAGCCCTCCTGCACATATATAAGTGGCTCAGCCCTCTTCCCAGATGCCTCAGTGTCAAGGTTCTTGTGTCCTGCTAAGGTTCCTGATATCTGCTTGTGTTCTTGGACTCTGCTACCTGTTTGATCCCTGCCTGCTTGACTTGACTCTCCTGTTGCCGATCTAGATTGCCTGACCTGTATCTGTCCCGCCTGCCCTGACTTATTGCCTGTCTGACTTTGCCTCTGCCTCATGCTTCAGTCCTGCACTGTTGCTCCTGGTAATGACTCAGCCTGCTGACAACGCCTGTACCTCTGGTACCTTTCTCAGGTACCTCCTGGTCCGCCTGGACCAGCTGCCTTGTGTGCCTATCCTCTTCAAAAGGTAGCGACCTGGTGTTCCCCTCGGGAAAGTCTATCCCCACCATCAGGGGTACTGTGAAGATCGAGGGGTTCACTTGGACAACGCCCTTAGAGGAGGTAGGGCAGACTTTTAATGGGTAAAATAAGGTCTATAGGCTTGGAAAGTATAGTTTGTAATTGGATTGAAAACTTCCTGAAGGACCGTTACCAAAGAGTTGTGGTTAATGACTCCTATTAAGAATGGTCCCGGGTTATAAGTGGTGTACCCCAAGGTCCAGTGCTAGGTCCTCTATTATTTAATTTATTTATTAATTATATCAAGAACGGGATTAATAGCACCATTTCTATTTTTGCAGATGACACTAAGCATTGTAGTACTGTGCAGTCTATGGAAGATGTGTATTAAATACAAACTGACTTGATTGGGCATCAACTTGGCAAATGAGGTTCAATGTGGATAAATGTAAAGTTCTGTATCTTGGTAGTAATAATCTCTGTGCATCATATGTCCTAGGTGATGTAACACTGGGAGAGTCACTTATAGAGAATGATTTGGGTGTCCTTGTAGATGGTAGATAAATAACAGCATACAATGTCAATCAGCTGCTTCTAAGGCCACCAGGATACTGTCATGCATTAAACGAGGCATGGACTTGCAGGGCAGGGATGTAATATTACGACTTTACAAAGCGTTGGTGTGACTTCATCTGGAATATGCAGTTCAGTTCTGGGCACCAGTCTATAGAAAGGACGCTCTGCAGCTGGAAAAAGTACAGAGGAGAGCGACTAAACTGATTAGGGGAATGGAGGGTCTTCGTTATGAAAAAAGATTAAAAGAATTACATTTATTTAGTCTTGAGAAGAGATGTCTAAGAAGGGAAATGATTAACCTATACAAATATATAAATGGGCCATACAAAAAAATACAGTGGAAAACTGTTCCATGTCAAATGCCCTCAAAAGACAAGGGGGCACTGCCTCCAACTTGAGAAGTAAAAGTTCAGTCTCCAGAAGTGTCATAGCTTCTTTACTGTAAGAACGGTGAAGTTGTGGAATAGACTTCCTCTGGACGTGGTCACAGTAGGAACAGTGGACAGTTTTAAAAAGGGTTTAGATGAATTCTTAAAAGTAAATGACATTAATGCTTATGAAAATGTGTAGAAATCAGAGTCTCACTTCCTTCTGGGATTCGCGTCCCCACCTATCCCTTGGTTGAACTTGTGTCTTTTTTCAACCGTATTAACTATGTAATTATGTAACTAGGTAATTGTTATTCCACGGGGAATGCAAGTAGTTACTAAAACAGACATGTCAGGTGTGATGACAGGTCCTACATAGGGAGTTTTTTTTATTTCAAATAAAATAAAAACTTCTTCTCCTACCTGCTGGATCTGCCTCTGGCTGTGGCTCAAATAGTGCATCAGAAGCTGCCACAAAAAGCTGAGTGTGACTCCACCCTAATAAAGCACTTTAGTTAGTAGATTCATAACAGCTTTCATGTAACAATTGGCCAAATGAAATCATTGTTACATGGTCTTGTTATTTATTGTTTTTGTGAACAGAACATTATATTTATGCATTGCATTTATATCATATGTTTTAGTGTGCTTTTAATTAGCTATGGTTACTGTCCACCAACTTCAAATCACCTTTGTTATCTGTGTCACTCTAGTTCTTCAAAGTACTGTATACCATCAACAACAGCAACAGTTCCCTCTCCAACACAAAACCAGTAGAAGGAAGAGTATGCCAATCCTAAACCATTTGTTTCCCTCTCTGTGCCCTTTGCATACTCACAAGTGTGACCAGTACAGTAACTGGTTTCACATATGGCATTGCGAACCCCTCCAAGATATTCATTGTCTACTGTATACGCTTGTGAAATAATGTAGCAAAAGTGAGCAGGTCACTTAGAAAGGTACCATCTCAATGGCATTCTGTACCAGAAAGCATTGAATTCAAGTTATGGGTTCTTTTAAGAGGATTTCTTTTATTCCAGGCTGGACTACAGTGGACCTTCAAGAGAGTTTTTCTTCCTTCTTTCCCAAGAGCTCTTCAATCCATATTACGGCCTATTTGAATATTCAGCAAATGACACATACACGGTGCAGATCAGCCCAATGTCTGCATTTGTGGAAAACCATCTTGAATGGTAAGTGATTTTTTTACAGCCTCTATCAGCCTTTATCCTTATTTCTGATAGCAAAAGGTACTAGAAAACGATACCAAACTTTACTTCTGTCAGAAAGGGGCATACTCAGTATTCATAGAAAACTACTTTATAAAGACTTTTTGGGCTTTTTCTTTTTTTCTTTTGTCAGTACTGGCCATCGCTAATTAAATATAGTCCTTCTTCTTTAGCAGTCAGCCCAGTGGGATAAATCATATATATATATATATATATATATATATATATATATATATATAAAACCCATTGTAAGTTTACTGCTGCTGCAAGGAAAAGCTTTTATCTTGTAGTAAAATAGTATAGTAGTAGAATTATGATGACAAAATGACTGCCCTATTGCTCTCTTGATAAGCCTAGAATAGATCACGAAGCTCACAGAGAATTGCACTTACCAGTGTAAAGTGTGACAATTCAGCCACTCATCCCACTTATCTGTCTGGTCACAGTGGATGGTCTGACTGAGAAAGTCAAGCGAGGCTGTTTGTCATGCTAAAAGTCCAGACGAATGAGGAAGTTAAGAACCAGGACAGGAAGTAGAATACATGGAGTAATTTCAAAATATTATATCCAGAAAATCATCCACTTGTTTTTTTGTAAAATAATACATAGAATATACACTTATAAGCTGTTACTATGTGAAGGTAGTGTCCCTTTAAAGAAGTTTTAATTAAAGGGAGTCTGTCGTCAGATAATTCTCTGTTAAATCAGGCACAATGTATTGTAGGGCTAGCTCAGCTGAATGTTATGAGACCTTTCACAATCTGCTGCTTAATTCTGTAGAAATATATTTTTAATCCATATGTAATTCAGCAGTTAAGTGCACGGAGGGCACGCCCAAGCCACTCTGTGAACCCTTGCTCTTTCTGCTTCCATTGCCAGCCCCTCTCTCTCCTTCTTGACAGTACCAGGTTCCTGCATAGTCATCTCGTCTGGCACGGCAAATCAAGAGGGAGAGGCTGGCAGAGGAAGCAGGAGGAGCAGGGGTGCACTTAACTGCTTATTTGCATATGGAATAATGCCTCATTCACACGTCGGTGATTTCCATCAGTGATTTTGAGCCCAAACCAGGTGCGACTCTAATCACAGAACAGGTGCAGATCTTTCCCTTCTACCTTATGTCGGTGGAGGCTCCACTCCTGGTTTTGGCTCACAATCACTGATGGAAATCACTGACCTAAATACTGACGTGTGAATGAAGCTTAAAAGTATCTTTACTTCACAATGAAGCAAATAAGCAGCATAGGTAAAAATCGATCCTTTTCAGGACATATCTTAATTACCGTTTTAGTCACTTTTCATACCTGGAGGACAAAGATTTCGAGATTTAGATGCCTCTACAGCTTCTGCACTGAATTGCTGGAAGGCTCCTGCTAAAAAAGAGAACGACTGAAGAAGGTTCTTTCACACGTATGGTTTTGATGCAGTTTTGATGCATTAAAAACTGGATCAAAAAGGCAAGTGTGAAAGCAACCTTATAGTTTTTAAATATAATGTTATGATCATATTTTACTGTGCACATACTGTATATCTGGAGCCATACAATATCAGCATTTGTATGTTATTTTATGCTTGTAGCACATTACTTTTCTCTGCCAGGACACGAGACTTTATTTTCCAAACCCTGCACACTAAGAAACAGCTGTGAGACAAACACAATCCTGCTAGTGTTCCCTGAGACGGCCACGCACCATAGACCTTCTGTTCCCAGTATTGCTCTGTCCACCTGACATTCTTATGTCCAATAATTGAACCAGTGTGTCCATTTGTGATCATTTGTCAAAGCAAACATATGAGTATTATTGCGCCAAAGCTAATATGTCATCATTACCTGGTATGGCGGGATCTACAGTGTGCAGTTTATATGCTGGAGGTCAGGAAAACTGCTTGACAGTTAGCACGCTGACCTTAAAGTCATTAATCTTATTTTTTGAACATATGGAAAGCCAGATTGGCCTATTAATTCACAAAAGCACATAATTAGCACTTTATGTTCCTTCTAAGATTTTCCAGAAATGTTGGCTGCTGTATTATTAAAATAAGGGTCCATTTTATAGTATTTTTTACGTAGTTTGCTTTATACATCACGCTGCTGTTGAAGCACATTTTAACTATTCATGTTGATTATGAACCCATCATATATATTTCAAGTTATGTTGTCAAACCCTACTGTGATAAAAATGCTACATATCCATATTTATTGCATAGAGCAGTGATCTCCAACCTGTGGCTCTCCAGCTGTTGTACAACTTGAACTCCCATCATCCCAGGGTTCCATTTAAACTGCTCATTCTCACCCACAAAGCCCTCCACAGTCCTGCACACCCCTACATCTCCTCCTCATCTCTGTCTACCACCCTACCCGTGCTCTACTCTCTGCAAATGATTTATGGCTAACATCCTCCATAATCCGAACCTCTTAGGCCCATCTTCAAGACTTCTCCCCAGCTGCTCTGGAATGCCCAGGGGGGAACTTAAAGTGACCCTGGAAAAAAAATTAAAAGTGTTCCCATGTAGCAGGTGGGTCCAAATTGACAAAAGGCAGGGCCAACACAAGTAGGTGGGGCTGGCAATACCATATTGCGGCACAAAATACTTCTCCAGCAGAGCAAAATACCACTGTGTGTCACGAAATAATGCCCCAGCAGCACAAAATACCACCCAAAAATCTGTCCCCTGTGGTGGCCAGTGCCAGCTTCCATGTTCCATCTTCCTACTCCAGTTGCCTGCGGATAGTAATACAGTTGAATTCAGGAGTTGGGAGGGAAACTTCAGCATCTGGCCAAGTACATAAGTGCTTGACGCCCCAAGCATTAATTAACTGTGGGAACTTTAGAACAGTACTTCTCCAGCTGGTGGCCATGAGGAGGGCTCAAGTGGCCCCCTGGGCATCAGCCCACCAGGAAGTTTCCCTGTAGGTTCTATGGCCAGTCCACTCCTGGGAACACCCTACCGCAAGCAGTTAAGTTAATTCCCAACTTACACAGTTTTAGGCACTCCCTAAAAACACATCTTTTTAGGGTAGTCTATCACAACCATCCACCCTCCCCCATCAGAGAAGAGATAATCACCACAAAGAGTTTCTCACTGTGGTGGACCCAGCATGTCCATTTCACAGACAGCACCTTGATTTCAACAAGCATCATGTAATACATCATTCCTCCAGTAGTGGTGCTACAGGAGAATCAGATTCCAGCTGTTTGCTAGAAGACACAGCAAAATGCAAGACACCCTATGACCAGCTTTTATTTTCTAGGGGCCTTTCTAACTGAAAGGGTGGAAGGCGGGCAACTCTTTACTACACTGTATTCAAATCTGTATATGCAATATATTTGTAGCATTTGACACAGTTTATTACAAAAAGTTTACAGTAACCATGTCAAGTACTGCATAAGGAATTTAATGTATTTAGTGTTAGGTTCCCGTCTTACTGAGATCGCCTTGAGGTTTGGCAAAGGGCCCAAATAATTTTGTACAAAATATATTTGCCAAGCATCTCAAATTTATAAGCGTAGCATTAGCACCAGAATACTTTCTATTACTTTGGCATTATTGTACTTTCTTTGGTTTGCAGAGCGCTGTTGCATTGTATATTTTTTTGCTTTTGTGCTTTCAGCCATGGCAACACGCACCTGCGCACTGGATGAGCTGACTAACCCCCAATTTTTCTTTGCAATAAGTAAAATCTGTACTATGGGTTTATCCCAGAGAACCTGCCCATAGGTATTAGTGACGCATTTCACTGAGGGACAACCAACATACATACAGAACTGTATGTATATTGTTGTGTTATATGCAATATACGCCTTTAGCACCAAATGATGCAGCTGCCATCCTGATTTTTGAGCCATGTGTGGCCACCCTAACTGGCTTACTGTAGTTGACTTCAATCTGGCTTGGTGAACAGGAAGCCTACTGTGTGTATTGAATAAACTTCCCCATCCCAACTATATCTTCAACTTCCTGGATCCTATATTTTTTTTACTCTTTTTCTTGTTCCTTTATTATAATTCTGTTGTATTAATAAGGCACGTGAATATCCATTTACAAAGAGATTTGCTTTTGTCCAGGTTCCGGTTCAGTGGTCGTATCCTTGGCCTTGCCCTCATCCACCAGTATCTTCTGGATGCCTTTTTCACACGGCCATTCTATAAGGCGCTTTTAAGACTGTAAGTATAGACCTGCACTATATGCAATGTAGAAATACCGTAGAGTTTTGTGTATTTTATTTCATTACCAGGGAATTGCTCATTATGGTATTCCTAGAATGTCTCTATAGGCACAATTCGCAAATTACTTTGCCTGTAGGTTAGATTTTGATGCTCATGTAGTGCAGTATAATTTCTTGACGATAACAGATTTACCCCACATTATTACAAGTCATAGCCCATTGTTGACTTTTACCAATGTCATTCTAGCCCCTGTGATCTCAGTGATCTCGAATACTTGGATGAAGAATTCCACCAAAGTTTGCAATGGATGAAGGACAATGACATCACAGACATCTTGGATCTAACATTCACAGTAAATGAAGAAGTGTTTGGTCAGGTAAGTTTAAGTTACAAATAAAGCTATAATAGAAATTATGAAACAAATTCCTTTTTTGCTAATTTAGACATGTTATTCACACAGCGGAGAAGACTGGTGTCTCCAATGCTAGTCTAAGGGTACGGCCACGTGGTCAGGTTTCCTGATGCAGTTTGGGAAGACAAAATCAGGACTGGATCATAAAAGAAGAAAAAGTATTAAGAACATATATGACTTCTCCCTTTTTTTGAATTCACTCTTGGTTTTGGCTTCCAAAAGTGCATCAGGAAAGTCTAAAGTCCGCTGGAATGAAATGTGCCTGGCGTACATTAAAGGGATTGTGCAGCCGTTAATATTGATAATCCATCATCAGGATAGATCATCAATATCTGATTGTTGGGGGTCCAACAACCGGCATCCCCACCAATCAGCTGTTTGAAGAGGAGGAGGCGCTCCATGCAAGCGAGCACCGCTTCCTCATCATTACACTACGCCTTGTCGCCAGTGGAGCGGTGGCATAGTGTAATTACAAGTACTTGCTCCATTCACTTGAATATTACACTACACTTTCGAGACGAAGTGCAGAATAATGAAGAGCGTCGCCTTCTCTTCAAACAGCTGATCGGTGGAGGTGCCGGGTGTCGGACCCCCGCCGATCAGATATTGATGATCTATCCTGAAGATAGGTCATCAATATTAACAGCTGCACAATCCCTTTAAGCTGGGGTGAGACATGTGCCACAAACATCTTTTTGTTCACGCAACTTTTCTGAGACTTGCAGAAGAAACCTCTCTGCATCCCAGTATAAAATTGCAGGCACCTGGAGGTGCAATGTGGGCCCATAGGATTTATAGCTACTGTATTACAGATTTGCTTACTACAATGATCCTTTAATATGGTTGTGTGCATGATGCCTTAATGCAGATATCATGGCTCTCTTGAAATGTCTGTTTTAGTAAATTTTCAAATTTCCCATCAAATATTTTTGGGCATCTTTTCTATTCCTTTGGGGAATATATATATTGTTAATTTGTTATTACTTATTGTCAGTATATTGTGACCCTGCATATTTTGAAACTGTCCACACTGATTGAAAATGCCAGGCATATTATTGGTGGGAAATGTGTATGTGATTTCAGGATGTACTCACACATGATGGTTTTGACAATTGTGAATGAAATTCTGTGGTTTTACAGTTGTACAGAACTGCATCATTTTTGGTTCTGCATGGCCATTACACTATTATATATGAGAATTAATAGGTGGGGGATATGTTACAAATTTTGCTCAGGCATCCAGGATATACAAGTTACACTTTTGCTCATTACATCCACTTTTTTTTCTTTCTTTTTTCATTGTTTAAGGATAATGCAAAGTTAGTGAGTGTTGCAGTATTCACTGTACTTATTTGTTTAAGCCATATACAGGAAAGTTTAAAGTGGTTTTCCAAGACTTAACTATCTGATTGTTAGGGGGTCTAACACCCAGGACCCTCACCGATCAGCTGATTGAGAAGGCACCGGCTTCTCTAGCTTTCCCTAGACCAAGTGGCGACACATTCATCGGTCACATGACCTAGACACAGCTCAGCCCCATAGAAGTTAATGGGCATCACAGGACCACTAGCGCCTTCTCAAACAGTTGATCGGTGGGGGTCTTATATGTCGGACCACCACCAATCAGATACTCATGACTTATCCAGAGGATAGGTCCTCAGTATTTAAGTCTTGGAAAACACTTTTAATAATTTGTTCGTTTTTTTTCATCTTTATTTATATCAAAATATATATACACATTTTTGGTATCATCTTTACATTGTCTTTTCTCTTGTAAGCAATAAGCACATTTGTCCAAGCGTCTCAGTTGTATACAAATCAAAATGCAATCAAAGTACATAACAACTAAGCCTCTTACCTTCCAAAAAACAAACACAAAATAATAAAAATAAATAAATAATAATGAAAAATAAATAAATTCCCCCTCACCCACACCCAGGGTCTCCAAATTCTCCCATATTAATCTTAGATTTTCAGTATTGATTGTTCCTCTTATTTCATATTAATATCCAACCATGGCTTCCATAACTAGACATATCATCTTTTTCTCTTTACTAATTATGGATAAACCTTCTCAAAATAGTTTGTGTATTTTACCCATTCATTCAAGGATGGTGCTTCCCTTTTTTGATAATGGATTTTCTCACATAAAATAATAACTTCATTTTAGCACTCAAGTGCTTTTGAATTAACCCTTTACTAAGGCCGAGTATTATTGTTTCTGTAGTTAGATATTCATTTCAAAGCATTTGTGTATCTGATCAGCAACCAATACCCAGCAGTTCTGGTTGGCCGGACAAATCGACAATTGATGGATATCGGTTAAGGTTTCAATTGTGCCATTGTACTGAACAATCAGGTGCCGGCTTCTTGTGGGTTTGAATTTTTGCCGTTGTGTTCAATAATGGTTTATGTTGCCACTATTCCATGCATCCTGGCCTTGATTACCTGTGGTTCGGAATTAGTGCCAATGTGCTTTGTATCTCTCCCTAGTTCAGTATTGCATGAGTTAATGTTCCCTAGTCCCCTGCAGTGAAGTCCAGATCCCTGTATAGGAGTTAAAGGGGTTTTCTCATCATAGACAATGGGGGCATATCGCTAGGATATGCCCCCATTGTCTTATAGGTGCGGGTCCCACCGCTGGGACCCGCACCTATATCGGGAACAGAGCCCTGCACCACCAAACCGGCTCCCCATAGAAGTGAATGGGAGCGTACTGCGCATGACCGTCCCCCGCTCCCATTCACTTCTATGGGCTTGACGGAAATAGCCGAGCCAGCGTTCAGCTATTTTCTACGGCCCCACAGAAAATGAATGGCGGCCGGCTGCGCATGCACAGTACGCCCTCCTTCACTTTCGGGATCTGTTCTCTATATAGGTGAGGGTCCCAGCGCTGGGACCCGCACCTATAAGACAATGGGGGCAAATTCGAGCGATATGCCTCCATTGTCTATTATGAGACAACCCCTTTAAAGGGTGAAAACCATGGGACAGCCAGTACAACACCCTCAGGTCTAGCCCACCATCAAACCAGTTAGGCTACGTTCACATCTCCGCTTATCGTTTCCTGCAGGATGTTCCATCAGAGAACTGCTTACTGGTGTTCACCGGATCCGGTATTGCTGGATTCAGCAGATCACTGCCGGATCCCTATTGGCTATAAAAGGATCTGTCATCTTTCCACCATAAATACCTGGTTTTGGACTGACAAATAACGCTGCATGCAGTGGTTTTTGTCCGTCCGACAGCCAGTATTTATGCCAGATCAGGCTGCCGGATCATCTCTAATGGAGATGTGAACGCAGCCTTAGTTGACACAGTGGTTCCACAACCATTGTCCATAACAATATCATCTGCAGCTTCCATTCCACATTTCCTACAATTATCACTTCTTTCTCTATAACATCTAGCCAATTTTTCTGGTAAATAACATAACCTACAGTATTTAAAACAGAAAATTGGGGTTCAGGGATATACGAGAGATATGAATTTTAATCATTTTCCAAGACTGATTGTGTAATGGTTCTATGTTCTTTTCCCAGGGCCTCTGTGTTCTTAAGAGGTATTTTGTTATTTTCAATTGAAGTAATTTCTTATACCAGGTAGAGATTATTCCTTTAGTGGTATAAGTTGCTTTATTAAAGGGAACCAGTCACCTTGAAAATGCTATGTAATCTGCAGAAAGCATGCTGTAGAGCAGGATGAGCTGAGCAGATTGATGTATAGTTTTATGGGAAACGATTTATCATAACTTGTAATTTATTCATTTAAATTCCTGCTCGATCTTAGGACCACTTCCTTGACTTCAAAGCCAAGAATGAGCAGGAATTTAAATGAATAAATTACAAGTTTTTCCCACAAAACTATGGTATATATCAGTCTGCTCAGTTCCTTCTGCTGTACAACATGCTGCCTGCAGCTCAGACACCGTGTTCAATGTGACAGGTTCCCTTTAAATCAGGTTTTGCATTTAGTACAAGGTAATCCAAATTCTTACACATATATATATATATATATATATATATATATGTGTGTGTGTTTCAATTGGTAATAATAAGTTATATGATTATCAACAAAATTTTAATTTTATTATATTTTTCATTCCGTAAGCCCTTTACTGGTGAACATTTGGTCCATATATCTAATCACTTAATTCTTCTAAAACCTATAATCTATTTTGTTAAGTTCTTTTAAGTTACTGTTACCCCATAACGGAGTAAACACAAAGCCTCCCTTCACTTTTAATAAGCCCCTGATTTACCACCAAATTTTATTAAGCAAAATTAAAGTAGAAAATCCTTCATAATGTTTTTGTAGGAAAAATCCTGATTCTAGAATCTTAAATATGTTATAGTCTTTAAATTCCCTATCACATTGAACTGCCAAGACCCTGTTTAATGTAGTCATATCTAAATTTAAGCAAAATTTAAATACTGTAATTTCATCCAGGGCTGATGACCGCTCCATACCAGTTCTCTAAATAAATTTTGAAAAGGCTTACCTAGTTTAACAGTATATACACTAGTGAGTTTCACAAAACATAAAAAATCATGGGCAACAAACATATTTTGGTAATGCTATTCTCCCAGACATCGATATGGGTAGCTTTTTCCAAAGCCTTATTTTCGCCATCACTCTGTCGATGGCGAATAGTAGATAGATGTTCAACTTGAAATGTTCAACTTAGATGTCCATAGTAGATAGATGTTCAACTTAATAAAGTCACATTAATGCCCAAATATTTTTCAGATTGCCCTATATTTAAAACTATTACCGTTCTAGGTTTAAAAGTTCCCAGTTCATCACATTCTACATCCATATTCTGAAAAACTCTCAATCACTCTATCGAATTATGAATTCACAAAAAATAAAAGGTCATCTGTATATAAGGATATTTCACATCTCCGTAACAAAAGCAAATAACTTTTTCATCTTTCCTAATTAATACCGCCAGGAGCTCCAGGGGCAGTTGCAAAAAGAAGTGCAGAACTAAGACAACCCTGTCTTGTTCTCCTTTCTACTCCAAACACCCTAGACCAGGGATCAGCAACCTTCAGCACTCCAGGTGCTGTGAAACTACAACCCCCAGCATGCAAACATGCTCGGCTGTTCTTCTAACTCCC
Organism: Bufo bufo; assembly: GCF_905171765.1. Classification (NCBI taxonomy): domain Eukaryota; kingdom Metazoa; phylum Chordata; class Amphibia; order Anura; family Bufonidae; genus Bufo; species Bufo bufo. The sequence goes on from NC_053393.1 coordinate 209,914,078, forward strand.
ACAGAAGTGAATGAAGCATTCTGGGAGTTGTAGTTTCTGAACAGCTGGAGTGCTGGAGGTTGCTGATCCCTGCCCTAGACACATGCCCATTTAAAAAAATAAAAGGCTCCATTTAGATGAATTCACCTAAAGAATATGAATTATAGTAGTAAATAATTTAGATTCTTTAAGTGAATTCTTCTAAAACCCTTTTTAATGAAATCCCAACAAACTGTTGTTACAAACTGTTACGGCACGGCAGTGTTTGAGAGAAAACGTGATATAAAGACAAACTGAGAATGGGAGAGAAGAGTCATAGGGTGGCTTCTCTCTGGGTTTTCTCTGCCAGGGTCAACTTAGGCTACTTTCACATTAGCGGCAGCCTTCTCCGGCAGGCTGTTCTGGCGGGTGAACAGCCTGCCGGATCCGTGCTGCCACTAGTGCACGCGTACCACTGGAGGTCCGCTTTGGCCCCATTGAAATTAGTCAATGGGGCCGGAGTGGACCTCCGGTGGCACCTGTGCTGCACTAGCGGCAGCACAGATCCGTCACGCTGTTCACCCGCCGGATCAGCCTGCCAGAGAAGACTGCCGCTAATGTGAAAGTAGCCTTAATTGACAGAGCTATATATTTTGGTATATAGACCTGTCAATCAAGGCGAGCCAAGCACGGAGAAGACCTCATGACTCTTCTCCCCATTTCTGTCTCATTTTGAAACTTTTTTTCTCTCAAAAAATTGCTGTTTGTAATGAGAGCGCCTATGAGGATTTCATGCTGCCTTTGCTTCAGACAGATTGATTCTCCGAACAGGTTCTTTTAAAAGTTTTGTCCAAGGAAGAAATATATATGTAAAGTGTCTCAGCATGGTGAAAATAATTTAAAGAAGATGTACAGTCAAATCTCCCACCATTCCTGTTCTGAGGATGCCCAATGACTTGCCATTTTGTACTTCCTGCTACAGCAATGGTATCATGAACACGTGACTGGTTCAGCCAATCACTGGACACAGCAGTGCTACACTTTCCCACTGGGGAAAAAAAGGACCTCAAAATTATTATATACATGTAACCCACAGATCAAATTTAGAAAAGCTATAGCTAATAGAGTTTTGAAAATACCCACATTATTTGTTGCAAATATATTGGAGATGAAATTTATGACACATACGCCTTGAAAACATCAAACCACTCTTTCCACAACCACCTCTTTCAACTTCACATTCTTATTGAAGAAACATCTGCCTGATATTCCTCACACTGTTATAAGGCCCATCAACTCCATGGTATTCTTGAGAAACCTTTCCCGGAAAGATTTTTTATTTTTTTACTCTCTTAGTGAAACCAATAAAACATGGTTTTAACAAACAAAACCTAGTTTAAGATCAATGTTCTTCCTCGAAGAAATCCCATGTCAAATGTTAAAGTATGGAAAATTCTTAATGATGAACATATGACGATGAGAAGTTTTAGGACTGTGACAGGGGTCACAGGAAAAAAAAATCACATTACTGGGGCCTCATTCCCATTTGCAAAACCAAGGTTAGAATTGAGAACAACAACCAATTATACAATGATTTAACATTTATATAATACCAAACGCAATTCATAGCTTACTTGTTCTCATAAAATTGTTTATTTTATTAAATACAATCAAAAATACCAATAAAATATACTGTGATAGGATAAATCGAGAATTCCTACCCCCAGACATTCGATGAATTGCAGCCTCTCGATAACCTAGATCTGCGGCATGTAATAACTAACAGTATAGCACTATCTATATACAGGTAAAAATCAAGATCCAAAAATAAACATCAACATTGGTACCTACTCAATTCCTAAACACTACAGCACTGTAGTACTGTAGCGCAATGTTACTTGCCAGCTGTAACACTGCACCATGCATGCCACCAGGATGTCCGGGTTCCTCTATGCGCGTTTCGTCTGAGCTTCATCAGGAAGATTGGTTATTGAGAGGCTGCAATTTATCGGATGTCTGGGGTTAGGAATTCTCGATTTTTCCTATCACAGTATATTTTACTGGTATTTTTGATTGTATTTAATAAAATAAAAATTTTATGAGAACAAATAAGCTATGGACTGTGTTTGGTATTATATAACAGTTTAGGGTAACGGTTCTCTGTTACAACATGTTGAAGATTGGGAATAGCGGTTGTTTTGATCTAATGATTTAACATTGCCAAAGCTCCCACTTGTGAGCTCCATAGCTTGCAAATATATTCTTCATGTGAGACATATACGGTAAACCTGCAAAATATTTAGTTAGTATGACAATTATTTTAGCATTATTCTGTCTTCCCATGACAATGAGAATATAGGAAATGTAAATTTCACTCCAGGGCCCTTGCCATGAGTCTAGTGAGTCATGGTGAAATTAGTATCTGCTATTGTAAGAGATTTTTTTTTTTTAAGTGTAATTGTTATTTCAGTTTATTTTTAATATAGTGTAGTGACAGGAATGGTAATCATTTTTGTAATATACTTTATTAGAGAAAGATGCTTCTTTGTACTAGAAAACGGCGTGTAAAAATTCTTCTTAGCAAAGCTCTAACTGTGTATGGCTATGGAGAATCTGTCTTCAGTCTTAAGTTCTACTGAGTGCTGAAGATGCTTCCAGTCTTCCTCTTGCCACTACCCCAGTCCCCGAGTACCGGCATGTGCCCTAACTATCACAGTCCATCACCCTACCTGACTTGTTACACATAGGGGTCTTCAGTGCTCAGTAGAATGCTAAAGACTGAAGACAGACTCTACGTAGCAATGGTCAGTTAGAGCTTTGCTAAGAAGACCCTTTATACCCTGTTTACTAGTACAAAGACAAACCATTCCCATATAAAGTAAATAACATAAATGTTTAACATCACTGTCCCTACACTATATTTTTTTTAAAACTTAAACGACAGTTACACTTTAAGTCCTATACTAGGGAAAAGATGAGCAACTGATTGTGAATAACCCTACTTGTATTCTACATGTGTCAGGTCACAGAGAGAGAGCTGAAGTCAGGAGGTGCAAATGTGCAAGTTACAGAGAAAAACAAGAAAGAATATATTGAGAAAATGGTGAAGTGGCGAGTGGAGCGGGGAGTGGTCCAACAGACTGAAGCCCTTGTACGGGGCTTTTATGAGGTAAGGAATTTGCCATAAAACTAGAAATGCATGACTGGGCTCCACACTGACATTCCCTCATCCATTATTCTCAGATTGTTTCACTCAAGTCATTATTTCATGATCAAGGCAATTCCGCCAGTTACATTCTTACTTATAGCCAGACAAACATGTCCATGGTTTAACCACAAGATGGAGCTACAAATATTTGTATCTGAACATTTTTAGGATACATGCGACTAGTATGCAGCACTTATAAAGCATTTATATCTAATACTTTCCTACATCCTGCCAAAAATATCAAATTAATATTTACAGTCTGTAGAATAAAGCAATATTTTACTTTGTGTGTATTGAAACATTTACATTTCTTTCAATAATGCAGCCATCTTACATACATGCAGGCTTCTAAATACTGTTTCTCAAAGTTACATAAAAGATTGTAATCAACAGAAGTAATGATAGGAGTGGCATTCTGAAATATTACAAAAAAAAAAAAAGAGTTGAGTTGCCACTCATTCTGAAAACTCTCATGCTAAATTATAGAAAATATTACAGGAAATTATATTTTGTTGGAAATCGGTTAACTTATTTTTAGCTTAACATGGAACAGTTCCATGCCAGTGCAACCGCCAAGGAATTTACCTGGCAATCCACAATCAAATACTGGACGAGGCAACTATCATCTTCTCCGACTGTGTAGAAGGTCAAATAATTTGCACCACCAGAAACTGTTCTCCACTTAAGTGACACCACTGGATCTTCACACAAGCCCCTAGATCCAGTGTATTCACCCATGAACCTCAGCTTAGCAAACAGCATGGCCCAAAAGGTACCAAAATGTATTCGATCCTGCATGCCACACAAAAATATTCTTTGGTTATAAAAGAGAGCACCACACTAATGTATGTCGTTACTTATGGCATATACCTGTGATGGCTAACCTCTGGCACTCCAGCTGTGGTAAAACTACAACTCCCAAGATGCACACTTGCTTGGCTGTTCTCAGAACTCCACAGAAATGAATGGAGCATGCTGGGGGTCGTAGTTTCACCACAGCTGGAGTGTCGGAGGTTAGCCATCGCTGGATATACTCAGTTCTTCTGTGGCTCATGTAAAATGAGCTGTGTGAGTATCATCAATGGCAGGATGTAAATTTACTCTTGGAAAAAGTGCTAAAACTGCAAGATCTGAAAGTGAATCTACGGTAATAATATATTGTGCTTATATTTCAGGTCGTAGACTCCAGACTTGTTTCTGTTTTTGATGCTAGAGAGTTGGAGCTAGTCATCGCGGGTACAGCAGAAATTGACTTAATTGATTGGCGTAATAACACAGAATACAGAGGAGGTAATATACACCTATTTTATACATCTAATCATTTATTCTAGTGGAGAATATCTCTGCGGCGATGACACCCAACAGAGTCTGTAGAAAAGCACACAGAGGCAATGTAGCTCTATATTACAGCAAAATGCCACAGATTTCTACACAATCCACTATGTACACTGGACAGACAATGATTCAAATGCATCTAAGGCTCTGTTCACATCAGCGTTATGGCTTCCATTTATAGCAAAATTCTAAACACTGTGCCAGATCCATCATATGATGGACACAAATATATATCAACAGTAATAAACATCAAGCATATGTGATCACAACAAACAATCATAGAAAGTCAAGTGGCTAGTCCCATATATTAACCTTTCAACATCCAACAACTGGGTCAGATGCTGCATTTCACCTATTAGCCACCTATTGTTCATCATAAAATGCATCACTAAATGTATTGTGAAAACAAAATCAGCATAGGCAAGTTCACACAGGGAAGTTTTTAATGCCAAAACAAGGATTAGATCTAAAAAAGTTTTACCATTATGTTTTTTCTGTCATTAAAGGGACACTGACAGGCCCAAAAAGCATATTGAGGTATATATATGACAGTACAGGTCTTATAAAGTGTATTAGAATCATCTAAGCATCCCCCCTGTCCACCTTATAAATACAGTAAACTGAAGTTTTATAACCTGCTTGAATCGTGTTCAATCTGCCCAAGGGGCGGCGTTTCATCTCCACTTGCGCCCAGCCAGCCTCGCCCCAACTGCCGTTTGAAACGCCGCCCAGCTCATCAATATTCACTTCGCTGGGCGGCTACTAGTGTCCTCGACACTAGTACAATACTATGGGCATCGGCCTCCGGCTCATCTTCAGCGCATGCGCCCGGCACCCTCACTGGCCGGGATCGCATCGCGCCTGCGCACAGTCTGATTCTCAGAGGCCGATGCAGCCTCTGCTTTATGCGCATGCGCCGGGCACAGTTCATAGCAGCGCTTCAGAGCGCTGCTCTGTTACATCTCAAAAGGGGTTAATTAGTGCGCAGGCACGATATGATTAGTGCGCCGCCCAGCAAAGTGAATATTGATGAGCTGGGCGGCGCTTCAAACGGCAGTTGGGGCGAGGCTGGCTGGGCGCAAGTGGAGATGAAACGCCGCCCCTTGGGCAGATTGAACCTGATTCAGGCAGGTTATAAAACTTCATTTTACTGTATTTATAAGGTGGACAGGGGGGATACTTAGATGATTCTAATACACTTTATAAGACCTGTACTGTCATATATATACCTAAATATGCTTTTTGGGCCTGTCAGTGTCCCTTTAAAGTTGTTTTCTGTTCCTTTTATATTCATGACCTACAGGGGTACACCTAACCTTTCTGTTGTCTGAGGTGAAAAATTGATATGGCACCCCCTACCCCTCTACTCCAGCCCTACTGTTTGTTATAGACATATGTGGATGGACTTTACATACAGCACTACAAAACATAAGGAGTAATACAGCACTACATACCTCTTACTGTACATCCAGTGATGTCTCCTTTGTAGATGTTCCCTTTCCTCTTCTTCTCCATTTGCACCAGACCTCCTTGACAACTTCTTTCAGCCTTGTCTTATCCCTGCAGAGTTCAACCTCATCCTGGTGCCCCAATATTGTTACCCGACTGCTACTCCTGCACCTGTGCAGAAGTAAAACTGTGTCTGCTGTGCTCCCCAATGCCCCCCTAATACTATACTGCTGAAATGCCAGTGCCATACAGAAAGCACTGCCCTCCCAGCCCCCCGGTGCCCCAAGACTTCCCTCAATAGTAAAATGTGCCCCTACAGGACCCCCAATAGCAAGAATACTCCCCAAGAATTCCCCTATTATACTCTCCCTATAGTGGTAGTATATACACTCACCTAAAGAATTATTAGGAACACCTGTTCTATTTCTCATTAATGCAATTATCTAGTCACCCAATCACATGGCAGTTGCTTCAATGCATTTAGGGGGGTGGTCCTGGTCAAGACAATCTCGTGAACTCCAAACTGAATGTCAGAATGGGAAAGAAAGGTGATTTAAGCAATTTTGAGCGTGGCATGGTTGTTGGTGCCAGACGGGCCGGTCTGAGTATTTCACAATCTGCTCAGTTACTGGGATTTTCACGCACAACCATTTCTAGGGTTTACAAAGAATGGTGTGAAAAGGGAAAAACATCCAGTATGCGGCAGTCCTGTGGGCAAAAATGCCTTGTGGATGTTAGAGGTCAGAGGAGAATGGGCCGACTGATTCAAGCTGATAGAAGAGCAACGTTGACTGAAATAACCACTCGTTACAACCGAGGTATGCAGCAAAGCATTTGTGAAGCCACAACATGCACAACCTTGAGGCGGATGGGCTACAACAGCAGAAGACCCCACCGGGTACCACTCATCTCCACTACAAATAGGAAAAAGAGGCTACAATTTGCACGAGCTTGCCAAAATTGGACTGTTGAAGACTGGAAAAATGTTGCCTGGTCTGATGAGTCTCGATTTCTGTTGAGACATTCAAATGGTAGAGTCCGAATAAGGCGTAAACAGAATGAGAACATGTATCCATCCTCTGATGGCTACTTCCAGCAGGATAATGTACCATGTCACAAAGCTCGAATCATTTTAAATTGGTTTCTTGAACATGACAATGAGTTCACTGTACTAAAATGGCCCCCACAGTCACCAGATCTCAACCCAATAGAGCATCTTTGGGATGTGGTGGAACGGGAGCTTCGTGCCCTGGATGTGCATCCCTCAAATGTCCTTCAACTGCAAGATGCTATCCTATCAATATGGGCCAACATTTCTAAAGAATGCTATCAGCACCTTGATGAATCAATGCCACGTGGAATTAAGGCAGTTCTGAAGGCAAAAGGGGGTCCAACACCGTATTAGTATGGTGTTCCTAATATTTCTTTAGGTGAGTGTATAATACCCCTGTAGTAGGCCCAGCATTTAGAAAACCTTGCTGCAGTGCACCCGTAGTGCCCACTCTATTATAATATCCCTGTAGTGCCAGGAAATATAATGCGTCCCCTGTAGTGCCTGTTTGTTTAATGTCCCCCTGTAGTGCCCCCTCGTAGTATAATTCCCCCTTTTAGTGATAGTATATATAATGCTCTCATCCCCCTGTAGTAGTAAAATATGTAATGATCTCCTTTCCTGTAGTATAATGCCCTTCTGTAGTGGTAGTATATATAATGTTCTTACCCCCTTCTAGTTATAGCATATATAATACTCTCCTTCCCCTGTAGTATAATGCCCCCCCTGTAGTGATAGCATATAATATGCCCCCTGCCCCATAGTATAACGCCCACTGTAGTGGTCTAATATATAACACTCTACCCCCCCCCCCCCCCCGTATTGGTAGTATATATAATGCTTTTCCTTTCTAGTAGTATATATAACTCTCTTACCCCCTCCCCCATAGTCCCCCTGTAGTAGTACAACGCCTCCTTTTAGTGATAGTATCCCCACCCCCCAAATAGTCTCCCTGTAGTGGTAGTATATATAATGCTCACACACCCTGCCCCCATAGTGCCTCCCAATACAGCCAACATATATATATATATTTTAGAAAAAAACGTACCCATGTCTCTTCCGATCTGCAGCCTGATTTGCCACATTCCAACACAGCGGGACGCAGGCATTCATGACCACATCATTCTGACACCTGGCACAGAAGGTTGCGATTATGCCATTGCAACCTTTTGCTCCGTTCTACTGCCTCATAGATTTCAGGCCTGGGGACCTGCGGCCTATGAGGCTGAACAGCGTGGATGAGAACCATAGGCTCCCATGCCCCACCGTAAATTGCTACCCCCTCAGAGGCAGGCCAGCCGCCTCCTGAGAGATGCGGCTCTGATTGCCTGTCCTCAGGACAGGACATTAAATATCTGAATGGATGTGTCAAACCCCCTCTGATCTGCTATTTGACGGCCTCTCCGGAGGATAGGCCATCAATATAAAAGGAATCAGAAAGGCCCTTTAAGATCCACTTCTGGTTTGGCTACAAAATATATGACACAAATTGAAATGTCAGTACAATTGACGTGCCGGACTCTCCATGGGTAAACTAGACAGAGGCCAGCAGTATTCCCGGGATTTATGTTTTTACAGGCTAGGGCAGCCCGCCCATTAGTGCCGGTGACATCACCAGACGCCTCTGCCTAGCTTACCCTTGGAGAGTCCGGTACGTCACTGGATCTCCAGAAAAAGCCCTTGCCCTTTATAATTTAACGCAGGGCAAGGGAGAGCATTGGCGCATGAAATGCTCTGATGCTCATGTCAGAGGGGCTTAGTAGGGGAAGAAGGGAACCCCTTTAAAATGAAGTAAACCACATATACCAATGTCTGTTTTTACAGTCTGCTCTTCCATTCCTGCTTTTCTAGGATATCACGATGGGCACATTGTCATCCGGTGGTTTTGGGCAGCTGTGGAAAGATTTAACAATGAGCAGAGATTACGACTTTTACAGTTTGTGACTGGGACATCTAGCGTGCCGTACGAGGGGTTTGCAGCCCTGCGAGGAAGCAATGGACTTAGGCGCTTTTGTATAGAAAAATGGGGAAAGATAACATCTCTTCCAAGGTAATAGACTTGATTATAATATTACATATAGTTATCAAAAATATCTTGTCACATTATGAACTCAAAGGCTGTAAAGCAATTTTATAAAAAGAACAAAAAGAATCTGGCAGCAGATTGTACAGTCCAAAGCAAGTAACCACTTCCCCGTGCGGAGAGTAAAGGCCAATTTTGCAGGCGATTGTTGGTAAGGAAGCGTTCCTTCCTGCAAAGCGCCTGTCTTCAGTGAAGGAGACCACTGCTATTACATGCAGCAATCTCCTTCTCAATGGTATGGGGAGGAACGATCGGTAATGCCATCACTCATCCCTATACTGACTAGTTGTTTTCTGGCAGCAGAGGCTGTTTACATAGTATGACGATTAATGTGACCGCATGAATGAAGCGATTACCCGATGAACGAGTGTTTCGCTTGTTCATCAGGTAATTGGCAGCACCTTTACACCATCAGATAATCGCTAACGAGCGATCCTATGAACGATTGTTAGCGATCATACGGCTGAGAATCGGCCCATGTAAAGGACCCTTAACCAAGGCCTCCAGGGATGCCAAACACTTGACCAATCTTTGAGAGCTTATCACTAGTAAGCTTGATCCTGGACATATGTTACCCTGCTGCAGATAAAAAGTGCCCCCAAAGAAAACATGTATGGAACTTGAGGTCTAACAATAGGAGGTGCAGAGATTGCAGCTTAAAAAGAGCCCATATCCTCTCCTGACATGTCTGTAACTACTTGCATTCCTCATGTAATAACCATTCTGGAGCATCTATTCTTATGACTGTGATGGCTAACCTCCGGCACTCCAGCTTTGGTAAAACTACAACTCCCAAGATGCATATTTCTGTTCTAAGAACTCCATACAAATGAATGGAGCATGCTGGGAGTCATAGTTTCACCGCAGCTGGAGTGCCAGAGGTTAGCCATCACTGCTGTCTATGTTGTACTATTTGCATATTATTCCTTGTAGAAGTTTATGAATGAATTGCTAGCAGTATATAGTGGAGGTCCAGCTGCACAGTCTGACACTGGCAACACTGATTGGATAGGGTAATACTGTGCAGGGACACCCCCCACCCAACTGGTAACACCCAGATGGACCTTCATTGCTTACTGTTAGTAATTTATTTATAACCTCTAGAATGAATAATAAACACATGGTACGACACAGAGTCATACGAATAGATGCTTCAGAATTGTTATTACAAGGGACATGCAAGTAGTAGCTAAAACAGACAGAGGTTACAAGTCCTCTTTAACCTAAGTGCCTAAAAGGTTCTACTGTCCTGCATGAGAAGACTATTATTGTAAATGGTACATGGCATGTGAGGGCCTTTGTAGTTAGGGCTCGGAAGCTTCATGTTCCACATTCACAATGCACTGTATGGAAAAAAGAAAAAACATAGTACATTGTAAATCTGATGACCATTCCATTCAACAATTATGTATAAATTTTTAAGCAATGAAGATTCCTAAGCAGGTTTACAGAAAGCTTTTGTAATGGTAGAAATAAGACATTTCACGTAATATGTAATTGTAACTGGTACAAAGGATGTGTAAGGATTGTCTATAACAGTGCTTTTTTTACTCAGGCATGACCAGCCAAACCATGTCAGGGCCAGTCAGCAATCAAGTATTTCTGCATAGTGCCCATATTACCTCTGTAGCAATACCAAGGAAATACCACTGTGCCGTGCCCTTATTACCCCCTATTAGAACCAATACCACTGTGTAGCACAACTAGCTTCCCAGAACAGCCAAAGAAATATCACAGTGCAGTACAAAATTCCTGTCTAGTAGCGCTAAACAAGTAACAGTGCTGCACCACTGGCAGCAGCATTGTCCCCCTTCCCATGCCTTTCTGATCAATATCAGTATTGCCCCCCTTCCTACCTCTCCCACCCTTGCAGCATCATGTTATGCTAGAGGTAGGACAGAGAGCGACCTTTACTGCAAAGAGGCTGGCATCCCCGCATTATCTGTGCAGACTGCTGATGTTATTTCTATGTGCTGCTGCCAGGAACCTGCACCTCACTGGTCAGTGAGCTGTAACTCACTGTTGAAATGCGCCTCCTCACATTTTGAGAAGTGCTGGTCTCTAGTAACTTTAGGGTAATCTGCAGCTTACTTTTGAAGTAAGTCTGTTGTCAAGCAGTGGGGATTTGAAGTCTTTTGGCCTTGGCTAGTGAAATGATTCTGCTAATGACGGGAAAATTTAGAAAACAATTATATTAACTTGTCTATTTTAAAAAATGTAAATGAACCATCTCTTCATTTTCTGCAGGGCGCACACCTGCTTCAACCGCCTGGACCTTCCACCGTACCCATCTTACTCCATGTTACATGAAAAGTTGTTGATAGCAGTTGAGGAGACAAGCACTTTTGGACTTGAATGAGCAGATGCAAGAACTTCTCCTATTTCCTGACTTCACCTTCCTATTCCACAGGCACGGGTTGTCGTTGTGGTCTTGTTTTCACATTGCATTTTTATTTAATTATTTATTTTATTTTATTTCCTTTGGCGTTCTGGTTACAAAAGGAGCTACTTATAAACGTGCATGGGGAACTGGTTCCCTTCAAGATCTTATCTTTGTGCTTTCCTTCTCAGATTTCAGCAATCTACAAAGCCGTATGCAATATAAAACAAAAAATATAAAGACAACTGGACTCAAGGCTCTGTATATCTGTGCATACCTTCAAAATAAAGTTAAAACACAGCTGCATATAGCAATTCTGCGAACTGATATTTGGTTGCGTCTCTGCTCAAGATGAGTTCTGCACTTTATGGTCATGTAATTCCAGATCTTTCCACACATACAGATTTTAAATTCTCTCTAAGCTATGGCCAATGTAAGAAGGTGATAAGAGAAATATACCGTATATCCATTCGACTGCCAAGGCATTTGTAAAGTAAGTGTAGCTTTCATTTAGCTGAACATGAAATTTAGATTCTCACATCTACATTCTACAGTTTAAGGAAGTGAAATTATTCTGGTCACACAAATTGTTAAAATCTAAAACATGGAGCAATCATCTGTACTGTATGTGACCGAATGATCATTAGTAGAGTTGTTAAGGCGCGTACCGTTCTTTTTTTTGTCAGCAGTAGATCCCTGTTTACACGAGGCAATGATCTTCTTACCCACATAAAAGATGTGATCAATGCCAAACAAACGTTTGCTTATTTGTTGGCTGTTCACTGGATAACTTTGCTTGGGGCAATGATCAAGCGTTCTATCTTTCACCCAATGATCACCCCCTGTAACTGGAGCTTGCCCGAGTTTAAAAAGAAAATTCTAAAAGGCAGGGAAGCTGTTAAAATAATAATAGAAGTTATACTCAGTTCAAACCCCCTCTGCTCCAGCGCTAATGCTCCCTGCCGCCATGACATCATGCCCTTGGCTGCAGCAATGAAGACCTGTATACTGCATGTAACCACTCCAATCACAGGCCTCAGCCGTATACAATATGAAGAAATGGAGGGGGTTTGAACCTGTGACTATAACTTATTTTGTGCATTATTTTAACATTTCCTTGCCTTTAAGTTTTTTTTTTTTTTTTTTAACTTGAACAACTCCTGTAAGTGACGATTAACCCTTTCATGACTGGGCCCAAAAAAGGCTATACTGTATTATTTAAAGGGGTTTTCCAGTTATGAAGATTTTTAGGCAAGTGCCTGTAGCCTGCCCCCCTAAAATAAGATTTATACTTAGGGTACTTTCGCATCTGTGGCATGCCTGAGCTGGCACGAATGCCAGTTCTTGGATGGACAAAAACCATTGCATACAATATTTTTTGTCAGGCTAAAACCTGGCATTTATGCCGGAAAACGGCCGCATCACTGGCTGACTCCATTATAATTAATGGGAATCTGGCGGTAAACTGTAGATTGACGGTGACTAGATTTAGCAGTGATGTGCTGCTTGTGGTCACATCACTGCTGAATCTAGTCATTGGCTGGAGCGGTGCATCTCTGGAAGATGGTGCAGCGGAGGCCTAAAGTGGCATTGAACAGGTAAGTATGAATTTTCTGTTTTCAGGGGGCAGACTGCTTAAAAATCTTAATTACCGGAAAACCCTTGTAAGGTGAATCCAGCCTAAAGGTTCTCTGCTTTGGACAATCCATATTTGGTAGAACAGTCTATTCACAATAAACTGACCACAATGTGTGTCCTCTAGCTGGCTCCCCCAGAAAATCAGCTGTAATCTGTGGGGAAATCTGTCAGCGAGGTCTTGGCCTTAGGTTTTTATGCAGTTTTTGAAGCCAAAACCTGGTCGGATTCAAAAAGAGGAGAAGCAGTATATGTCCTTAATAGTTTCTCCTCTTTTATGATACACAACTTATTTTGACTTCAAAAAAAATTGCAGATTTGTTGTCGAGATTTCTGTGACTAAAAAATCTGTTTTAGTCATCTGGATTTTTGAATTTCTGCACCAAATCTGCTATGTGTGAATTCCCCCAGTGCCTATTTAAATCAATGGTTTGTCTGTGTAATACAGGTCAGGACAGGTTCTAATATTCAAAAGTCCTCGTCATTTGCTTCTATTGCAGTTGCTTCATGACTAGCTTTTGTCAGCAATGTTTGGGCTCAAAAGCATGTGACTCATATAAACTAAAGAACAACTACATCATATTATTAAATGATGGGGAACAATGAGCTGTCAGTACTTTGTGTCATGTACTGGAAAGGTGGTGGACACTAAGCAGCTGCCTGTCCTGAATCTGCGAACTTTCGAAACCCACTTTGTCTTTTGTTTCAAGATGCAACTTCACGAATGACTAGAAGGATATTTTTGAAAGTCAAAAGTCTAAATTTGTTCAGTTCATTAAAAAGCAAGACTAATAGCAATATGTGGAAATATACTGTATTGTCATTTTATATTGAGAAACTATAAAAAGACGAGATATGGCCCAATGGAGTAGGTGGCCGCATGGATCCAAGTGACACCCACCAGCAGCCAATGGAGTGTGATTTTACCACAAAATCATATGGCCATTGGCTGATGCTGATTGACATTGCTTGGCCAAATGCGATCAGCCGCACCACCGTGCCGTACCCCTTTCCCATTAAGTACATTTATGAACTATCTACAGATTAGGTGATAAATGTATGTTTACCGGGGATCCAACCACTGAAACCACCAGTGATCCCGGGAATGGTGGCTCCCATGTCTCCTGTGTGAACAAACCAGTAATGCATATGCCTGAATACCATTATTATGGAACTAACAGTGATAGCCAAGTGCTGTACTCTGTCAATCCTATAGAAGTGAACAGAGCAGTGGTCACACACCCTCTGGATAGGTGACCAATGTACTTATGGAAAAAAGCCCTGATATGGCAACAGGTGACTGACCACTACACGTGTGCTGTCTGCATCATTTTGCAATCTTATTGAAATGAATGGGTCTGCATCCCATCCACATATTTTTTTTGGCTTGAAAATAAGGTCATGTGCATTTGGCTTCACACATATTATTTTATTTCATGACAACTCCTTTTATTTTCTCAAGACAAAGAATAAGATGTTCTATTTCACTGCTGCACCACCTTGACCAAAAACTGGAGATGACCAAACATGATCTGCCGAGTCTAGTTACACAGATCTGATTCTACAATAAAGTTAGTTTAAAGCTTCTTAAATTTACAGTTCACTTAAAACTCAGCAAAATTACTTTGAGCCCTAAGAACTTAATGTGTGTTCCAGATCATTTCACATATAGGTGGTATAACTAGCTAAGGACTTAAGTTTCACCTCAAGTTTTATAGGGCACTTGAAAAGACTTATTGGGTAAGAGAACACCATCCTGGATTATATTTCATAGGACATACTAAAGAGTACCAGACCTACCCTGGTATATCTGATGCATTCTGTATGGTATGTTAACATAGTATGAATAGGGACTAGCTTTGAAATCTACTCAGGGAGAGAGATAACTTCAAGAGTTTGAAATGTAATTATCAGGGCTGGCTTTGACATTGGGCAAACTTGGGCACATGCCACTAAATAATCTGGTTAAACATACTTTGTTTGTCAAGTCAAGGGCTTTGATAGGCAGTGGGACAGTTGTAAGTCAAGGGTCCAAAAACACCTGAAGACATTTCTGATTCTAGGAATTGTGGCAGTGGAGCTGCCAGAGGGCCATATGAGGGCCAGTAAAATGGTGTATTTAACAGAGAGGAAGCTGGGTGAGAACAAGAAAGTCTGGGAAAATAGTGTTTTTCCGCTGTGTGTATCAGCCAGGCTGGTAATGAGAGGTAGTTAGCAGCCAGCTGAGGAGCTCAGGTAAAGATGGGGTGAGCTCAATCAATGCTCTTAGTCTGGGGAAGTTTGCAGGCTGCGCCAAGGCCTGTGGGAGCCAGGACCCTCTAACCCTTTGTGGGGTAAGCACTGAGTTGTGTTTTGGGGAGCTGGGTGGTAGACCCAGACCCCGATAGAGAGGGAAAACGACTGTGTAGTTAGTGGACAGACAGCTGAGAATTTATGTTTATGAGTTACGTTTTGATGCCCGTAAAAGTGACAGTGAAGCTGGTTGAGGCCAGTTTGCACCCAAATCTGCAATGTTGGAACAGCTTCTTGAGGTGTGCCAACAATCTAAGCTGAGAAGACGGCGATCCTGGAGAGCTAAGTGAACCTGAGTTGTCACAGAATATACTTTATAATGCCAAGATTATAGCCTGCATGACCATGACCACATTCTGTGTGTGCATACAGTGGAACATAGCAATTCGAAGACCAAAAGGTGCACTTGTGATGACAAACTAAAGGCATCAATTATAAGAATATGTGGGAAACCAGAACGTCTTTCTCAGATACCATATACAGGAAGCAAATGTTGGTTCCTGTTTTGGTTTTACAAAACACAAGTGCAGAGGTGTAATAAATGGTATTTCAGTTTACTGTATATTGTATTAATAAAAACAAGACATGGGGCCTAGTTCCTATAGAACAGATAACATAAATTACAACTCTTTGGTTCTGCTTTTGTTATTATTATTTTTTGCTGCCAGAAATCTAATTTTAGTAATCTTCCTGAAAATTGGCTCACGAAAGAAAAAAACCCTTAAAATATAACTTTTAATCATGAATAATAAAATATGATATAGATGACCCCCACATAAATTTTGTTCTTCAATAAAAATATATGCCCACAAAAAACTAGTGTGACTAGATATACTGTAGCAGATACATAGGCACAACAAGGTCAAGTTATATACAGACAATACCATATAAACACACATAAGTGTGGGTCAGTTGATGAGGTTACTCACGGTTCATGTTATTTAGCAGTAGCGCCACTTGCTGATATTACTCACAGCTCCTGTGATTTGAGACCAGCGCCCACCAGGGTATGATGTCACTGGAGAAAGTGTTGTCGGGAGATGACCTGTCCCTGGGTGTCCTTTAGGCTATCCCTGACTAAAAGCGGAGCACCTGCCCCGAAAGGGGAGACCCCACTTCTCGGTGGCTAAACCCTTAAAGATGCCCTAGAAAGCCCTGAATAGGTTTGTCAAGCTGAGTCCCGACACATTTACCCATTAGCGATGGCAATGGTTCATCAGGGGACAAAGACACTATCAGATAAAGTCACAGATACTGGCTACCAAAGTAAAACCCGTCGAAACACTAGTAAAGGTGGTAGACTTAAGGATCATGGGGCAGCAGATGCAATCATTTCCGCATCTAAAGGTGCCGAGCGGTTTTCGATCTAGACAAGTGCCCCTTCCATGAGGTTTTGTGTAATGACTATGTACCAATCTGTCTTTAATTGACCTACCTCTTATATAAGTGACTAGCGGTTGTATGGGGATGAGATCACTTATATCAGGGTCGGACAAAAGGATCCCCCAATACCTCCTTAAAATACCCAAGACCCCTGAATTTTGTTCATCAAATGTGCCAATTATCCTCATGGTCTTGTCTTCCTTTCTAGGACAAGGGCTAGAGGCAAGGAGGGAGTGTCTGTCTTTTTGTAAGGAGTGTGTAAATGCATATTTTAAGATCTCAGGAGGATAGCCTCTTTGGGAGAGACGTTCTCGTAAATCCCTTGCTCGTGTTCTAAATGATTCGAATGTAGAATATTTCCTTCTAATATGCAGGTATTGTCCCTTAGGGATGCAATTTTTTAGGCCAGAGGGATGATAGCTGTACCACCTCAGGAGACTATTGGTCAATGTCTGCTTCCGATACATCTCGGTACATAGTTCCCCATTTTTCTTAGTTATATAGATGTCAAGGAAGGCGGTACATTGATTATGGATCTTGTGTGTGAATCTGAGGCCTATATCATTAGAATTGAGTTGCTGCACAAAGGCCTTAAAAAGGTCAATAGACCCTTCCCACAAGATCAGAATGTCGTCAATGTACCGCCCCCAGAAGATGAAATGGGGGGTCCATTGTTCGTAACATTCACTAAACACTATAGTATCTTCCCACCAGCCCAGGAGGAGATCAGCATAATTGGGTGCACATGGGCTCCCCATTGCGGTCCCCCTGAGCTGGTGGAAAAATTGGCCATCAAACAAGAAATAGTTATGTAAGAGAATAAACTCCAAAATTTCCAATACATAACGGTTATGAGCCTTATACACTGCGTGCAGAATTATTAGGCAAATGAGTATTTTGACCACATCATCCTCTTTATGCATGTTGTCTTACTCCAAGCTGTATAGGCTCGAAAGCCTACTGCCAATTAAGCATATTAGGTGATGTGCATCTCTGTAATGAGAAGGGGTGTGGTCTAATGACATCAACACCCTATATTAGGTGTGCATAATTATTAGGCAACTTCCTTTCCTTTGGCAAAATGGGTCAAAAGAAGGACTTGACAGGCTCAGAAAAGTCAAAAATAGTGAGATATTTTGCAGAGGGATGCAGCACTCTTAAAATTGCAAAGCTTCTGAAGCGTGATCATCGAACAATCAAGCGTTTCATTCAAAATAGTCAACAGGGTCGCAAGAAGCGTGTGGAAAAACCAAGGCGCAAAATAACTGCCCATGAACTGAGAAAAGTCAAGCGTGCAGCTGCCAAGATGCCACTTGCCACCAGTTTGGCCATATTTCAGAGCTGCAACATCACTGGAGTGCCCAAAAGCACAAGGTGTGCAATACTCAGAGACATGGCCAAGGTAAGAAAGGCTGAAAGACGACCACCACTGAACAAGACACACAAGCTGAAACGTCAAGACTGGGCCAAGAAATATCTCAAGACTGATTTTTCTAAGGTTTTATGGACTGATGAAATGAGAGTGAGTCTTGATGGGCCAGATGGATGGGCCCGTGGCTGGATTGGTAAAGGGCAGAGAGCTCCAGTCTGACTCAGACGCCAGCAAGGTGGAGGTGGAGTACTGGTTTGGGCTGGTATCATCAAAGATGAGCTTGTGGGGCCTTTTCGGGTTGAGGATGGAGTCAAGCTCAACTCCCAGTCCTACTGCCAGTTTCTGGAAGACACCTTCTTCAAGCAGTGGTACAGGAAGAAGTCTGCATCCTTCAAGAAAAACATGAAATTCATGCAGGACAATGCTCCATCACACGCGTCCAAGTACTCCACAGCGTGGCTGGCAAGAAAGGGTATAAAAGAAGAAAATCTAATGACATGGCCTCCTTGTTCACCTGATCTGAACCCCATTAAGAACCTGTGGTCCATCATCAAATGTGAGATTTACAAGGAGGGAAAACAGTACACCTCTCTGAACAGTGTCTGGGAGGCTGTGGTTGCTGCTGCACGCAATGTTGATGGTGAACAGATCAAAACACTGACAGAATCCATGGATGGCAGGCTTTTGAGTGTCCTTGCAAAGAAAGGTGGCTATATTGGTCACTGATTTGTTTTTGTTTTGTTTTTGAATGTCAGAAATGTATATTTGTGAATGTTGAGATGTTATATTGGTTTCACTGGTAAAAATAAATAATTGAAATGGGTATATATTTGTTTTTTGTTAAGTTGCCTAATAATTATGCACAGTAATAGTCACCTGCACACACAGATATCCCCCTAAAATATTTAAAACTAAAAACTACTTCAAAAAATATTCAGCTTTGATATTAATGAGTTTTTTGGGTTCATTGAGAACATGGTTGTTGTTCAATAATAAAATTAATCCTCAAAAATACAACTTGCCTAATAATTCTGCACTCCCTGTATTGTATGCCCCTGGTTTTCAGAAAATATTCAGTTGCCTCTAGGTCACACCGGTGTGGTATACTGGTGTACAATGCCTCCACATCTATTGAGGCAAAGTATATGTTGTCATCCACTGTGATATTTTCTATTTTTATCATAACATTTGTAGTATCACGTATATAACATGCTAAAGATGATACAAAGTTGCTAAGAATTTCATCTATATATATGCTACTATTTTGTGCCCTGAAACTTAAAAATTAAGAAGGCAGTCAGTAAGTGAATGCATAAGTTCTTTTTTTTAGTTTAACCAGTTTCTGTCAAATTAAAGACTAGCTTTTAAACTATTGTGTGATCTTCTAAGTTCAGAAGTACCACTTGTAGGGGGCACTGGCATCACTACACTCTTTGTGTCATCTTGCCAGCATCTAATAAGTCCCTACCTCTGGTACACACATAGAACCCATTAGTCTTTAAAGGGAACCTGTCACCATGAAAATGCAATTCCATCTGTAGGCAGGATGTTATAGTACAGAAGGAGATGAGCAGATTAATATATAGTTTACCGGGAAAATAGTCAGTAAAACTTGTAATTTATTCATATAAACCTCTGATCTTTTTAATCCTTGGAGTCATGTGGGTGGTGCTACTCAATAATGGACAGCTAACTCTGCATGGCTAAGCATACAGGAAATACTATCAATCACGGAGTAGGACCGCCCCCATGACACCTAAACATAAAAAGGGCAGAGATTTAAATGTACAAATTACGTTTTGCTGAATCTTTTTCCACAAAACTGTATATCAGTCTGCTTAGCCCCTCTTGCGCTATAACATGTCTGCAGATTTCATTGCGACATGCTCTCTTTAATATGGTGGCTGTGGGTTCTCCTCTGTGGACAGCCCTCTTCAAAACACACTGCGTTTTCAATTTGGTTTACATTTGGAGAGAGCCAATGCAGAACTTTGATTTTGTGTTCTCACAATGATTTGTATGTATGTTTGGGGGTCATTATTATTCAGTCTTCTAGAAGAGGAGGGCAGGTTTTGGGCTTAAAGGGGTTGTCTCATCTGAGACAATGGGGCATATCGCTAGGATATGCCCCCATTATCTGATAGGTGTGGGTCCCACCACTGGGACCCACACCTACCTCCTAAACAAAGCCCTAAAAGTGGTGAAGGGCTCACTGCGCATGCACAGCCACCCTCCATTTATTTCTATGGGCCCGCCAGAAATAGCCGAGCGCTGACCAGACCCGTTTTCTTACAATAAATGGAGTTTCTCTTTACTGAATAGATGATGCGAGTGATAGTACATAGTGCAAAAGGCGCAGCTCTGAGGTATATTACAAAGTAGGCTTTTCCCAATAGCTGTGTAGTGGTAGCAGCAATGAGGGTAGTAATCCAACCTGAGTCTCACTCTAAGTACACTTTTAAATCTTCCCAAATAACCGCAGGCATCCAATTCCATTCTCATTAACTCTTTCTGCAATTCCCAGGCTGAAGGATCCAGATCTGAGATTCAGATGGCTAGTCCACCTCAAAGTGTTGTGGGTGCTGAAGCAATGTACCTTCTCTACAAGCAGTAAAGTCTTTTTGCCATAAATGTGCGGTATCTTACTGTCTGAATCTAACACAGCCTTGAAAATGTAGTTCTCAAACATCTAAGATGTCCAATCTCTTTCCCTCAGTTGTAGTCCTTTAGTTCAGTTGCATCCTGGCAGCTTTCAAAATCAGAAATGGTATTTTCCTCTATTGGGCTTCTCCTTGGACCTACTTGTAGTTGGTAGGAGCTAACACATGCACATCTTGCCTCCTGCATTGCTCAGCTAAGATGCCACTAACCAGGGGGTGGCACCAGCCCATCACCCTGGAAACTAGGCTAAGGCTGCCAAAGTTAACTATTTATAGTCCATACATAACCATTAGGTATACATAGTACATAAGAAAATAAGCGCTTTAACAACAAACCACAAAATTGAACTCTTGGAAAGCAACGTTTAGCACTGATTTGCTGCGTCACTTTTTTTTCTCCAAATGTAACGATGTGCTGAAAAGTCTGTTATTTTTGTAGTTCTTATGACATTTTCTAAAAACAGTTTTGGTTATATAAAGGCAATATTTCCTGTAATTTTTGAGGGATATATTAATTGTTGCATGTTTATTTTATATGATTGTATTTGTCCAGTTTCTGAGCTAGACAAGAGCAGGATGGCGACACAGGATGCAATGTTATCATCTAGCAACACATATTCGGAAATAACAAAAGCTTGGCATCATAAGTAGTGATGAGCGGCAGGGGCAATATTCGAATTCGCAATATTTCACGAATATTTGGGCGAATATTCGTCATAATTTAGCGAATTTGAGAATTCGCCATTATTTTCTTGATTACAAAAATCGGCAATCTAATATTAGCGTAATGCATGTGCAATACAGGCTTGGGTCACTTTTGCTACATTTTTCAAACTGCTAGAAGTTTCCTGAGACTGGAGAAAATGGTTGGCACGGCAGAACATTACAATAGCTTTATATGCAGATAGAGTGCTCCAATATATTAGCGATTGCGCAAATCGGCAATTAACCCTTTCATGACCAAGGGTCATTGATGCCCTAGTGTCCAGGTCAAAATTTACAAATCTGACATGCGTCACTTTATGTGGTAATAGCTTTGGAACACTTTTACTTATCCAAGCCATTCTGAGATTGTTTTCTCGTGACACATTGTACTTCATGATTTCCAAAACCCACTTTTTAAGGACCAGTTCAGGTCTGAAGTCACTTTGTGGGGCCTATATAGTAGATACCCCCATAAATGACCCCATTGTAGAAACTACACCCCTCAAGTTACTCAAAACTGATTTTACAAACTTTGTTAACCCATTAGGTGTTCCACAAGAATTAAAGGAAAATGGAGATGAAATTTCTAAATTTCACTTTTTTGGCAGATTTTCCATTTTATTACATTTTTTTCTTTAACACATTGAGGGTTAACAGCCAAACAAAACTCAATATTTATTACCCTGATTCCGCGGTTTACAGAAACACCCCACATGTGGTCGTAAACTGGTGTAAGGGCGCACGGCAGGGCGCAGAAGGAAAGGAATGCCATACAGTTTTTGGAAGGCAGATTTTGCTGGATTGGTTTTCTGAACGCCATATGTTTTTTATTTTTCTGCCGATTGTCTTGTGCAGGGGCTTGTTTTTTGCAGAAACTGTTGAGGTTTTTATTGGTACCATTTTTGGGTACATAGGATTTATTGATCATTCATTATTACACTTTATGGGGCAAGGTGACCCAAAAATTGGCTGTTTTGGAACAGTTTTCATTTATTTATTTTTACAGTGTTCATCTGAGGAGTTAGGTCATGTGATAGTTTTATAGAGCAGATCATTACAGATGTGGAAATACCTAATATGTATACTTTTTCTTATTTATTTAAGTTTTACACAATAATAGCATTTCTGAAACCCAAAAAATGATGTTTTAGTGTCTCCATAGTCTGAGAGCCATAGCTTTTTTATTTTTTGGGCGATTGTCTTAAATAGGGTATCATTTTTTGCGGGATGAGGTGACGGTTTGATTGGTACTATTTTGGGGGTCATAATTTTGATCGCTCGCTGTTGCACTTTTTGTGATGTAAGGTGACAAAAATAGCTTTTTTGGCTTTTTTTTTATTATGGTGTTTATCGGACGGGGTCTATCATGTGATATATTTATAGAGACGGTCGTTAT
The DNA here is from genome assembly GCF_905171765.1 of Bufo bufo. NCBI lineage: Eukaryota > Metazoa > Chordata > Amphibia > Anura > Bufonidae > Bufo > Bufo bufo. The sequence continues at coordinate 209,936,985 of NC_053393.1, forward strand.
GGACGCGGTGACACCTAATATGTGTATTTTATTTATTTTTTATTTTATTTTTTATAGGAAAAGGCAATTTCTTTTTTTCATTTACATTTTTATTTATATTTCTATTTTTCATTTTTATTATTTTCACTTTCTTTTTTTATCAAGTCCCTCTTGGATCATGAAGATCCAGTGGGGCTGATGGCTGTACTATACTTTGCAATGCTCTTGCATTGCAAAGTATAATACTATTAGATGCCCTGTAGGTGGCAACAACGGACACTTTTGCAAAGCATCCGGTTGCATGGCAACCATCGGGTGCTGCAATCGCAGCGCAGCAGCCCCGATGGTTGAAAGAGGGAGATCCCTCCCTCTATTAACCCCATGGATGCCGCAACCGCGGCATCTATGGGGTTACAGCAGAGTGTCAGCATAGAGCTGACACTCTGCTGATGGCGGCAGCTCAGGAATGGAGCCGCCGCCATCACACACAGCAGGGGGACTGGGAGGCCGATCTGGCAGAACACCGGCAACATTGAGGGAGGCTGGGGCAGGAGGGGCGGGGAGAATGAATGGGGTGGGGGCGGAGGACCGCATCAGGAGATGAGCACAGGCGAGCAGGAGATGAGCGGCAGGTAGACACAAGGGGGGCACAGATCGGGGGGCACAGATAGAGGGGGGGCACGAGGACACTATCTGATTTCAGGCTCTGATCTGCAGAGCGCAGATCAGAGCCTGAAACCGGCATTTTAACACTGCTGCGATCCGATTGGTTAGTCTGCACAGACTAACCAATCGGATCGATTGCCGGCAATGGGCCACTCTGATTGGTCCCTTGCCGGCATTAATGCACTGTATGCTGTCCGTGACAGCAGCAGTGCAGGGGCAGAAGCTTTAATCCAAGCGCTTTGCAGCGCTTGGATTAAAGAGCTGGTTTGACGTTTATAGACGTGATAGCTGCACGGGGCATGTGCAAATATCACGTATATAAACGTATTGCAGTCGTGAAGGGGTTAATGATGCACATATTTTGGCGCAATACGTGCAACTTCACATTTTAGCAGGTCTGATTACATATTACTGATTGGTGCACTAAGTATTGTTGTGAACTTGTGACATCACAGCACTATGTATGTATGTATGGATCAGCTACACTATATCGCTATCTAACCTACACTGACTATCTCCCACTAACTATCTGTAATATATATATATATATATATATATATATACAGTACAGACCAAAAGTTTGGACACACCTTCTCATTCAAAGAGTTTTCTTTATTTTCATGACTATGAAGGCATCAAAACTATGAATTAACACATGTGGAATTATATACATAACAAACAAGTGTGAAACAACTGAAAATATGTCATATTCTAGGGTCTTCAAAGTAGCCACCTTTTGCTTTGATTACTGCTTTGCACACTCTTGGCATTCTCTTGATGACCTTCAAGAGGTAGTCCCCTGAAATGGTCTTCCAACAGTCTTGAAGGAGTTCCCAGAGATGCTTAGCACTTGTTGGCCCTTTTGCCTTCACTCTGCAGTCCAGCTCATCCCAAACCATCTCGATTGGGTTCAGGTCCGGTGACTGTGGAGGCCAGGTGATCTGGCGCAGCACCCCATCACTCTCCTTCATGGTCAAATAGCCCTTACTTTCAAAGTTTTCCCAATTTTTCGGCTGACTGACTGACCTTCCTTTCTTAAAGTAATGATGGCCACTCGTTTTTCTTTACTTAGCTGCTTTTTTCTTGCCATAATACAAATTCTAACAGTCTATTCAGTAGGACTATCAGCTGTGTATCCACCTGACTTCTCCTCAACGCAACTGATGGTCCCAACCCCATTTATAAGGCAAGAAATCCCACTTATTAAACCTGACAGGGCACACCTGTGAAGTGAAAACCATTTCAGGGGACTACCTCTTGAAGCTCATCAAGAGAATGCCAAGAGTGTGCAAAGCAGTAATCAAAGCAAAAGGTGGCTACTTTGAAGAACCTAGAATATGACATATTTTCAGTTGTTTCACACTTGTTTGTTATGTACATAATTCCACATGTGTTAATTCATAGTTTTGATGCCTTCAGTGTGAATCTACAATTTTCATAGTCATGAAAATAAAGAAAACTCTTTGAATGAGAAGAAGGTGTGTCCAATTAAACAGTAAAGCACAGATCATAGCAATGACACTGCTGTCTCTCTCAGAACTCCATAAAACTGATGGCTGCTGAGGAGGTTCTTATATAGTAAGGGGTAGGCAACTTTCCTATTGGTTGCTAGGGAAGTTGCTAAGCTCAGACAAAGACATTGCAGCCTTCTCATTGGCCCACAAGCAAGAAGCAGGGAGGTATCATGGGTTTAGATGAAAAAAAATGTAGAATATTTGCGAATACAAATATATAGCACTATATTCTAAATCTTTGCAAATTCTCGAAGTGGCGATATTCGCCATTAAAATTCGCTATTTGAATATTCGTGCCCAACACTAATCATAAGCATGTGCAAATAGATGAGATGTAATGTGAGCATGTTGCAACATGAAAGGTCAGTATATTCGTGATTCATAGCCTCATCATATTATAGGAAGTACAAGTGAAAACAACCAGCAGGCTGCCCTACTGCTGCAATGCCGCCAGTACCACTTTTCTAAAAAGTGTCATTTTGCACAGTTCCAGGCACACAATCAAGGCTGGGTCGAGACTGGTGGTGACCTGTGGGCAAAATATGTATGGGGGAGGAGGAAAATAATACTTCCCGAATGATTGTGCTGTACTTTGCTTAAATACCATAATTCAATGCCAAAAAGCAGGCATGGGATTCAGCCGGTTCCCTCCGGTTCTCCAGATCCGGTTGTTAAAATTACAGTCGAATCGGAGAACTGTGTTGCTGGCTGAATCCCGATCCAGAGCTCGGCGGCAGCTGCAGCCGAGCAAGGGAGAGGCGTTTCCCTTTCCTGCTCCTCTGATAGGCTGCAGGCACTAGGTTTGCAGCCTATCAGAGGCTGGCGCAGGCGGAGTGATGACATAATTCCATCCGCCTGAGCCGAAATTTGTACTGCGCAGGACACAGGCCGATAGAGGCCTGCATCGCTGCGAGCATGGAGGTAAGTATTAGTGGTTTTTTTTTCTTTTATGTGGCGCGCTATGGGGGCATTACTTGCACATGATGGGGAACACTATGGGGGCATTACTAGCACATGATGGGGGATACTATGGGACAATTACTGGCACATGATGGGAGACTCTATGGGGCATTACTGATACATGATGAGGGACACTATGGGGGCATTACTGGCAAATCATGGGGGAAACTATGGGGGCATTACTGGCACATCATGGGGGACGCTATGGGGGCATCTACTGGCACATCCTGGTGGACACTATGGGAGCATTACTGGCACATCATGGGGGAACCCATGGGGGCATCTACTGGGGGCATTACTGGCACATCATGGGGGACACTATGGGGGCATCTACTGGCACATCATGGGGGACACTATAGGGGCATTACTGGCACATCATGGGGGACACTATAGGGGCATCTACTGGGGGCATTTACACTGGCACATCATGGGGGACACTATGGAGCATTTATACTGGCATATCAAGGGGGCACTATGGGGGCAATTATACTGGCACATAATTGGGGACTATGGGGGCATCTAATAGGGGCATTTACACTGGCGCATCATGGGGAACACTATGGGGCATATATACTGGCACATCAAGGGGGCAATTATACTGGCACATAATGGGGGACTATGGGGGCATCTACTGGGGGCAATTACACTGGCACATCATGGGGGTATCTACTGGGGACATTTATACTGGCACATCCGGGGTATCTACTCGGGGGCATTTATACTGGCACATTATGGGGGACTATGGGGGCACCTACTGGGGGCATTTACACTAGGACATCATGGGGGACACTTGCTTCAATGCATTTAGGGGGGTGGTCCTGGTCAAGACAATCTCCTGAACTCTAAACTGAATGTCAGAATGGGAAAGAAAGGTGATTTAAGCAATTTTGAGCGTGGCATGGTTGTTGGTGCCAGACAGGCCGGTCTGAGTATTTCACAATCTGCTCAGTTACTGGGATTTTCACGCACAACCATTTCTAGGGTTTACAAAGAATGGTGTGAAAAGGGAAAAACATCCAGTATGCGGCAGTCCTGTGGGCGAAAATGCCTTGTGGATGCTAGAGGTCAGAGGAGAATGGGCCGGCTGATTCAAGCTAATAGAAGAGCAACGTTGACTGAAATAACCACTCGTTACAACCGAGGTATGCAGCAAAGCATTTGTGAAGCCACAACACGCACAACCTTGAGGCGGATGGCCTACAACAGCAGAAGACCCCACCGGGTACCATTCATCTCCACTATAAATAGGAAAAAGAGGCTACAATTTGTACAAGCTCACCAAAATTGGACTGTTGAAGACTGGAAAAATGTTGCCTGGTCTGATGAGTCTCGATTTCTGTTGAGACATTCAAATGGTAGAGTCCAAATTTGGTGTAAACAGGATGAGAACATGTATCCATCATGCCTTGTTACCACTGTGCAGGCTGGTGGTGGTGGTGTAATGGTGTGGGGGATGTTTTCTGGGCACACTTTAGGCCCCTTAGTGCCAATTGGGCATAGTTTAAATGCCACAGGCTACCTGAGCATTTTTTCTGACCATGTCCATCCCTTCATGACCACCATGTACCCATCCTCTGATGGCTACTTCCAGCAGGATAATGCACCATGTCACAAAGCTCGAATCATTTCAAATTGGTTTCTTGAACATGACAATGAGTTCACTGTACTAAAATGGCCCCCACAGTCACTAGATCTCAACCCAATAGAGCATCTTTGGGATGTGGTGGAACGGGAGCTTCGTCCCCTGGATGTGCATCCCTCAAATCTCCATCAACTGCAAGATGCTATCCTATCAATATGGGCCAACATTTCTAAAGAATGCTATCAGCACCTTGTGGAATCAATGCCACGTAGAATTAAGGCAGTTCTGAAGGCAAAAGGGGGTCCAACACCGTATTAGTATGGTGTTCCTAATAATTCTTTAGGTGAGTGTATGTCTTTAGTGCAAGGTACAAATGTGTATGAAATGTATATCGAGTAGGTAAATGTACTGTAAGTGCACCCTATATGGGTGTATATTGTATATGTGAATATGTGAGTGTAGTGTCTATGTAGTTTGTTTAGATATGCATACCTTCCAACAATCCCAGATCTGGCATAACTACTGTGTGGGGGGCACAATGGAGACTAGGCAGATAGACATTATGTGGAGTTAGAGGTGTGGGCCAGCGCTTTAAAAAACTTGTTGTGACGAGCTTTGCACGCCTCTGATAGTTTAGCTCCTTGGGCTTTTTGAAAGTTGGGTGGTATGTGTGTGTAGTGTATATATGGTGTATTTATGTCTGTGTACCATTTATATGGTTTATTTATGTGTATGTGTGTTGCAAATATATTGTGTATGTATATATAAACATGTTGTGACGCCCCATGCCTGCCGTTGAGTAGGGAACCTGTTGTAAAGAATTTGAATCCCACCCCTGCCAAAAAGAGTGCAACAAACATAGTCCCCACATAATAGCGCCATAGTACTCAAACAACAGTGTTGAAATGGAGATAGAACAGTAGAGATCCATTGCATTTGCTCCTTTTACCCATGCGATAATCCAACTCTGGGCATATGTGAATTTGGTATTTAGAACACCTTTGGGTGACTGGTTCCACCTGGTGTAGGTCTTTTTTAACATAGAACATTTTCAATAAATTACACCACCCCTAAAGTGAAAACTATAGAAAATTAAAGGGGTTGTCCAGCCTTTTGTAAGTAATGGCGCTGCTTCAACTGGAGTCAATGATAGAAGTGCAGCAATTACAGCACTGTCCACAACAATGCTTACGTTGCAGTCCAGTGCCAATTTCCAGTGAGCTACACTACTGAGGCTAGACTATCACCAGGGGCAGACTGGCTATAGACCTTACAGGGAAATTTCCCAGTTGGCCAATGCCCATGGGGCCACCCAAGTCCTCCTCTCTACCACTGGCCAGGTACATAATGAGCAATTAGTGGTAATTAACACTGCGAGAACCACACAAGGCCTCCTGAATACAGTTCTGATGGGACGGTATTTTGCACTATGGTATTGCTGACCCTGCCTATTTGTGTTGCCCCTTCTTCTGTCGATACAACATGGGGCCACTTTTAAGATTTTTTTTCCAGGGCCACATTAGGTTCCCAGTCCACCCCCGGCCATCACTTACAGGCTAGACAATCCCTTTAAGAAAACAGTTACACAATGTGTATATAATGGAGAATAGGAACATAGGAGAATCCTAAGCACATTAAATTCCTTTCTTTACCCATCACAACAAAGTCTGCTTAGAAAAGCCTGCAGAATGATAGACAAATGTAAAATTGTAAGTGAAATGCTGCAATTGTACTTGAGAAAGCATATCAGTGTGTCAATATCCTGTGCACTTCCACTTAACCATGTTTAGAATAGGCTCTTTGATAGCTCAGGTCACATTGTGCAGCAACATGGCTTGTTCTGTAATGATAAATGACGTCAATGTAAGATCTTTCATAATCCTTGATATAAAACACGGAAATGTCATGAATCTTCTCCATTGTGACATATTTTTAGGTCTAATTTCATTTGGTTCATGTTATACCATACATTAGCATCTTCCAATTGGAAAAGAATTATAGTTATGTACAATACACTGACATAGATAACTGCAAAATAATTATGTAAAAGATTATCCATTGTATATACAGTACATTAGGGATTAAAAAATAAACAAATTTATCAAAAAATTACACCTCAGCCTTAAAGGGGTTCCCTGAGCTTTTAATATTGATGATTTATCCTCAGGATTGGTCAGCAATATCAGATTGGCGGGGGTCCGACACCCGTCACCCCCGCCGATCAGCTGTTTGAGGAGACGGCATGCAGTGCACATGTGTTGTCTCCCTTCTCTCTTCCTGCTGCCGCTGTATGTCTATAGGACAGCAGCGCTGAACAGGAAGAGAGTCAGAAGACGGCACGTGCGCACTGTGCGTGCTGTCTCCTCATACAGCTGATCGGCAGGGTGCCGGGTGTCGGACCCCCGCCAATCTGATATTGATGACCTATCCTGAGTCCAAAAAAAGAGCGATGGCAGCATCTCCAATCCAACAAGGTTTATTCACAAGTGGTGCATGAGACAGTACAAAAGGTCGAAAAATGCAACGTTTTGGCTACATGGTAACCTTTTTCAAGCTACTTATGAAGTGCAAAACAGGAGTATATAAAACACATTCAATCCTTTCTCCAGTACCACTATGCCAATAGAATAGTTAATTACACCATATTAACACCTATGTTAATTAGATCCTCTAATGGCTAGTGTTTGTGCCTTAATAGTCATCACTGGCCAGCAATCAGTAAAAGCCCCATTACCTTCGGAAGGATGGCTGCAGCTGGACACCACACATCGCGTACATATGTGTCATTTTGGCTTTCTCCTATTCACAATGCGCACGCTCGATGATGTTCTGAATCGCCCACCTCCTAAGCTGTGACGCATCCCTGTCATGTGCTTCAATACAGAGCACATGATCGCATAGCTCCAGTCCACGTGACCAGGGCTGGCCTTAGGTGTTCATGCGCCCTGTGCGAGCTAATCTTGTGGCGCCCCCCCACCCCGGTTCACCTAAAAGATACACAAAGAGGAAAACAATCTTTGTAACAAACAGTTTTTTTTATTACAGATAATATAAGTGCAAGTGCAAACAAGTACAATCATACCCAGTGTCACCCATAGCAAGTCTCCTCCCCCCATTAATCATACCCTGTCACCTTTACCCAATCCCCTGCCCCCTCAATTAGACCCTGCCCCCCTTAAATTAAGGGTGACAGACACTGGGTATGATTAAGGGGGCAGGAGACTGGATAAGGGTGACACTGGGTATGATTAAGGGGGGGCAGGGGACTTGGTAAAGGTGACAGGGTATGATTAAGGGGGGCAGGGGACTGGCTCTGGGTGACACTGGGTATGATTAAGGGGGGCAGGACAAAGGTGAGAGGGTATGATTAAGGGGGGCAGGAGACTGGCTATAGGTGACACTGATGATTAAGGGCCTTATAATGTGCCAGTAAAAAGGGACCCCCAGAATGCTCCCCAATAATGTGCCAGTAAGTGTCCCCATAGATGCCCCCCATCAAGTGCCAGTATCAAGTGCCTCTCTCCTCCCCCCATGTCCCAGTATCCTAGTGCCATCTCGCCCCCCCCAAAGTGCCAGTATCAAGTTCCATCTCCTCCCAATTTGCCTCTCTCCTTCCCACCCCCCATGTGCCATTATCATAGTGCCAAACCCCCCCATGTGCCAGTATCAAGCGCCAAACCCCCCCATGTGCCAGTATCAAGTGCCTCCCCCCCCATGTCCCACTATCATAGTGGCATCTCGCCTCCCCAAAAGTGCCAGTATCAAGTGCCTCTCTCCTTCCCACCCCCCATGTGCCAGTATCATAGTGCCAACCCCCGCCCCCATGTGCCAGTATCAAGTGCCAACCCCCCCATGTGCCAGTATCAAGTGCCTCTCTCCTCCCCCCCATGTCCCAGTATCATAGTGCCATCTCCCCCCCCCAAAAGTGCCAGTATCAAGTGCCTCTCTCCCCCCCATGTACCAGTATCATAGTGCCATCTCCCCCCCAAAAGTGCCAGTATCAAGTGCCTCTCTCCTTTCCCCCCCATGTGCCAGTATCATAGTGCCATCCCCCCCAATGTGCCAGTATTAAGTGCCTCTCTCCTTCCCACCCCCCATATGTGCCAGTATCATAGTGCCATCTCCCCCCTCCCAATGTGCCAGTATCAAGTGCCTCTCTCCTTCCCACCCACCCTCCCATGTGCCAGTATCATAGTGCCAACCCCAACCCATGTGCCAGTATCACAGAGCCAACCCCCCCATGTGCCAGTATCAGGTGCCAACCCCCCTCCCCCCCATGTGCCAGTATCAAGTGCCTCCCACTCCCCCCATGTGGCAGTAACAGTCTGGTATTTAAAAAAACAAAAAAAACACTTATAAATAACTTACCTCCATGTCAGCGATGCGATGCAGGCCTCTTCCGGCCTGTGTCCCGCACGTATGTCCATATATGGAGTCAGTGCTTTTGTATTCTAATTTAGCCTGTATTTCAGAAAAGTTTCTGCTGGGACTCGAAGCCACGATCTTCTGTATCAGAGGCAAGGCACTTAACCACACAGCAATAAGAGCTGCATAGCCATTGACTGAAAAAATATGAGACTTCTACTGTAGACTCGTTTATAGCTTTGATAGCTAGTGTACATCCATACACATGACAGCTGCCCCAGCGCACTAAGCTCTGATATATCTCTATATATGATAGCTGCCCCAGCACACCCAGCTCTGCTACATCTATACACATGACAGCTGCCCCAGCACACCCAGCTCTGCTAAATCTATACACATGACAGCTGCCCCAGCACACCCAGCTCTGCTACATCTATACACATGAAAGCTGCCCCAGCACACTCAGCTCTGCTATATCTCTATATATCTATCTACTGTATAGTAATACTTAGAGATATATAGATATAGCAGAGCTGAGTGTGCAGGGGCAGCTGTCATGTGTATAGATGTAGCAGAGTTGGGTGTGCTGGGGCAGCTGTTATATATAGAGATATAGTAGAGCGGAGTGTGCTGGGGCAGCTGTCATGTGTATTAGATGTAGCAGAGCTGCGTGTGCTGGGGCAGCTATCATATATAGAGATATAACAGAGTTGAGTGTGCTGGGGCAGCTGTCATATAGAGATATAGCAGTGCTGGGTGTGTTGGGGTAGTTGTCATGTGTATAGATGTACACTGGCTATAACAGCTATAAAAGAGTCTACAGTAGAAGTCTCATATTTTTTCAGTCAGTGGCTATGCAGCTCTTATAGCTGTGTTGGTAAGTGTCCCAGCAGACACATCTCTCCCTCTCCTGAGGACGGCAATACAGATGACTATGACTATACCTGGGATTCGTTGGATTCGAATCTCGTAAATGAGAAGTGTGCAAGTTGTGACACAGGCAGAGCGTCTATAAAGTAGTAAGGGCGCTGCCGGGAGGTGAGAGAAGGCTGCCGCCGTCCTGCATGTCGTTACAGTGTGTGGTGTTTGTGGCAGTCGCTACACTGGCCAAGGAGCCTCCTCGCTGTCGGCACAGTCCGGCCCTGGCCGCCGGGCGCCCGTCGCACACCCCAAAGGCCAGCCCTGCACGTGACCTCACCAGGAACCTCCTAATATTAGAGGCATCTCCATCACCATAGAGACCAGCCTCTTCGTGCAATATATCCACCAATTCACCCAAACAGTAGATCTAGCTGGTGTCCTGGCATATTGATCATTACAGGACGGCTATGTAATCTAATGGAGATGTGAAACAAACCCTTAACTAGTGTTTCTTCATAATCACTAAATTCATATTGTGCTTGATGGGGGATCCAGATGCAATCCAGCCTTCACCTATAAAATTAGAAAAAGACATATTTAAAAACAACTTCTAAGATAAGACCTTCATTATACACTGTTATGACTGATAAGTTTAATCCATATGGTTGCAACACTTTGAAAGTAAATATCCACTTAAGTTCCTGAGTATTGCTCCTCTATCTCTACCTCTCCTTATTTTCCTACAGAGTCAATCACACAAAATCTAAGTTGATTAATTGAATGTCCACTCTCCACAAAATGTTTGGATCTTTTTCCTGATGGTACTTTTGTGTTTATTTATTCTCTCCCTGATCTCCATAGTGGTCTCGCCAACGTAAATTAGATTACAGAGGCACTGAATCGTGTAGTTCACATTCCGTGATCTGCATGTATAGTAGCCATTGATCTTAAATATTTGCCCAGTGTATGGATGTCCAAAGGTATTTCCTTTAATCATATTGCCACAATTACAGCAACCTAAGCATGGAAAATTGCCTAACTTGCATGGGGCTAAATCTGTGTTTCCCAACCAGTGTGCCCCCAGCTGTTGCAAAACTACACCTTCCAGCATGCCCGCACAGCCAAAGGCTGTCCGGGCATGCTGGGAGTTGTAGTTTTGCAACAGCTGAAGGCACACTGGTTGGGAAACACTGGAAATATCGTTGCCTATCCACCTGTGCACTACCCACATCCGATTTAACCAATCTATCTTGCAAGTTAGATTGTCTTTTATATGCCATCAGAGGTTGTATTTCAAATTGCTATTTGGCCACTAGGGGACCATAAGTAGAAAGAAATGGAATCTTCTGAGTTTCACTAACTTTAGGGTTCACTTGTAGGATCATTTCCCTCGCTGTTTTAATCACCCTGTCTCAGGATCTATGTAGTAATTTATGTAGATAACCCCTATTCTTAAATTTATTGCACATTTCATCTAGTGTCCACACCAAATCAAAAAAATATCATCGATGTAGCGCCACCAGCACAGGATCCTCTCCTTATTTGATGACTGGTACACTAGCCTGTCCTCCACCTCAGCCATATAGAGGTTTGCATAAGTTGGGGCCACATTAGACCCAATGGCCTTCCCCCGCTTCTGTTGATAATAGGTATCCCCAAAGAGGAAATAATTCCTCCTGAGGACCACCTCGAGGAGCTGGAGGACCAACCGTGCACCAGTCGGAGAGAACCCTGCACTGGACAGCGCCACATCGACCACTCTCAGACCATGATCATGTTGAATTGATGTATATAGTGAGACCATATCAAAACTCACAAAATAAAAAACATTCCAGTAACATAATGTCTCTTAATTTCAGGAGAAAGGAGGATAGGTCATCAATAGAAAAAGCCAGGACAACCCCTTTAACCATTTCCCTACCACCCTCTGACTATATAGGTCAAAATGGTCATTAAAGCTGGCAGCAGACACCCAGGGCTAATGTCTGCAATTGGTGATAACGGCGATTACAGGATTTACCCCCCCCCTCCCCCAGATGCCATCCTCAAATGTGGCCATGGCATCTAAAATGTCAAAAAAACAGAAGCACGGCATCCCAGGCAGGAATGCATTTTTCTCTTTGAGATTAGCAGTAATAGAGCCTGTGCAACGCTTCTAGACCTTTTACTGGTATATTATAATGCAGTCCTGCTGTCACAACGGGGAGTGGGGGAAACCCCCCACCGTGCGGTGTCAAAGGAAAAAAGGGGATCAGCCTGGCCAAAAGGAGTAATAAGGGAGCAGGTCACCTCCTACTGAGTCCCTAATCCTCTCCCTGACTCCTCACTGTATGAGCGGACCCCGATGGTAGGACGACTCATACTCAGGATTCCTAGAAACCCTAAGTCGTATACTGTGGGATACCAGCTCACTATATCTGCGGTAGAAATGTATCCGCGTGCTCGGTGTCCTGGTTTTTCAACCTCCTTGTTCAGGTACATAGAAAATGAGTAAAATTAGACTCCAGCACTCACTTTTTTTCGAAGTATCAAGTTCTCCATTTATTCAAGTTACACACGGACAGTACAGGGCTCAAGAATTCTCTTGGTACAGGCTGTTTTTGACGCGTTTCGAAACGTCTTATTCGTAAAAGTGAATAAGACTTTTCGAAACGCGTCAAAAACAGCCTGTACCAAGAGAATTCTTGAGCCCTGTACTGTCCGTGTGTAACTTGAATAAATGGAGAACTTGATACTTCGAAAAAAAGTGAGTGCTGGAGTCTAATTTTACTCAAACCCTAAGTCGCCCTGGTAATCCCTCTCTTAGGAGCAGGGGAGAGACAACCTGTTCATCCCAGTAATGGAGGAACAGGCGTCTCTATCTGAGGCCAGGCTGCAAGGAGAGGGGAACACATACAGCTATAAGGAGATGGCAGGTAAGTGAAACCAGTAACACACTTACCTGCCACAGACACACTGACTGGAACCCGTGCACAAGTGCTAGTGTCCACACAAACATTAAGGACACAGCACACACCACAAACCACACAGGAACCTAGGACATCCATAGCTGCAATAAACATAAGACACCATAAAAACATCTTCTATGACCACAAGGGTGGCCCTCACTGGACAGATGGAATATGCCAGGAAGATAGCTCCAGCACACACCAAGGCTGGAGTACCCCTCAGCTTTAGGCATCCAGCAGAGGCTAAATAGCCCAAGCAGCCGCACCCACACACACATAAACCCAGTGTTAAAACACTAGGAAGGGAGTTAATCCTTCCAACACCAGACAAGGGGAGGAAGCCACTTAAAGGGGAAGTGCACACACAAACATGGAAAGCTACACGTTGCCGCAGGCAACAACATGCGTGGCAACCATGTCACAGCAATCACCCAGAAGGCCGAGACACTGCCACCGCATGCACACACAGCAACACGTTGCCGCGGGCAACAGCAAGTGTAGCAACAGTGTCACAGCGCACACCATAGGCCGTGACACCTGCAGGTGGCAGCACTGCATTGGAATATACTGAATTTTGTATTCAGAAAAGGATAAAAATTTTATTGCTGAATAGAAATGGCAATTTAATGATTGTATGTTGGGGTTCCCTTGGGGGCCTTAAAAAAAAAAGTTTAAAAAAAAAGGTTTTAAAAATATAAAAATATATATAAAAAATCAAATCACCCCCTTTCCCCCAAATTAAATAAATAATCAAAAAATTAACATCATAGACATCACCTTGTCCAATATTATGAAAATATGAAAATATTTATCCCATACGATCAGAGGCGTGATGGAAAAAAATAAAAATGGGCAATTCAGCATTTTTTTCATTGCTTCGTCTCCCCTCAAAAATTCTGCCCGACACAGCTCTGTACACATACCTATAAAAAGTTATAGGAGTCTTAATTTGGCAATGAAAAAAATATATACATTTTTTCAAAAGTTTTTTTTTCAGTATTAAAACACAAGGAAAACTATAAAAATGTAATATAATTGTAATCGTACTGATCCAGAACAGAAAATGAAAGGCATGGGTCAGTTCTGCTCCATAGTGAATGCCATAAAAATAAAACTGTGGTGGAATTGCAGTCTTTATTCCTTTCAGTCTTTACTTACAAATGGCAAGCATGTGACCATTGCAGTCAATCAGTGGCTTTAGTGGCATCCCCAGTGCTCATAGTGTGTCCACTGAAGTGAAGTGAGTGCTAGTTGTCTCTCTTTGTTTTATAACATTTGCAGCTGTTCTTTTTTTTTTTTTTTTTTACTTTTTTTTTAACCCCTTCCCGACCAGCTCCCACCCGATCAGCTGACCGCGGCATGTTCGGGGTGTGTGGAGGGAGGTAGCTTCCTCCCCTTCCCAATCGGGCCCCCTTGCTGCTGTGAAAGGGACCCAATGGCAAGGAAGGCAGCCTGATGCCTTCAACAGGCATCGGGGCTGCCTTCCATGTAAGACGGAGATCCAGCCCCCTGGATCTCACAGGCAGGAAGGCTGTAAGTGTATTACAGTGTGTAATACACTTACAGCTAATGCATTACAATACATTAGTATTGTAATGCATTGTAAAGGGGATCAGACCCCCAAAAGTTGTGGGGGGGGGGGAGTAAAAAAAAGTTAAAATAAAGTTTAGCATAATAAAAAAAGTTTCAAGTTTCAAGTTAAAAAAAAAGCTTTCTTTTCCCATAATTAAGTACGGTAATAATTATTTATTTTTAAATAGGAAAAAAAAGAAAAGTATACATATTAGGTATTGCCGTGTCCTGGCTGGCTCTATAAAAATATCACATTATAACAGGTTTTTTTCTCCCAGGCTGTGAGCTGTGCGCTGCGATTGGCCAGCACTGCAGCCTAGGAGAAGGAGACGCCCACAGGACAAGGGAAGACCCGCCTACTATAACTTAAAGAGCAAAGGTACCGGAGGGCATAACGGGAGAACGGAGCGGTGCCCGGGGATGATAGTAAGTGCAGTGAGATCCCTGGGCGCCGCTGTGCATGTCATGATACTTAGTTCATATTGTTTTTACAAGTGAAAGGTCCTCTTTAAGTAAAAGCCTTCCAAAGTTATACCACATAAAGTGACACATGTCGGATTTGCAAAAAATGACCTTGGCAGGAAGGTGAAAACTGGCCTGGGGTAGAAAGGGTTAAATGTTGGCTGCTCTTGGAATCCAGGAACACAGATCTTTTAAAAAAAAAAAAAAAAGTGGTTTTCTGTGAAAAGTAGTAAAATAAAAAACAAAACAATTGATGTATAATTTTAGAGATAAGCATACCAGTTGAGATTCTTTATTGTCTAGTTTGCCAAATGTGATGGTTAGAAAGTGGTATCAGTGGCATGATGCAGGCCGCAGCAGCAGTACCCAATGAGATGCTTAGAAAGTGGTATTAGCGGCATGATGCAGGCCGCAGCAGCCGTACACAATGTGATGGCTAGAAAGTGGTATTAGAGGCATGATGCAGGCCGCAGCAGCTGTACACAATGTGATGGTTAGAAATTGGTATTAGCGGCATGATGCAGGCCGCAGCAGCAGTCGTACAGAACGTGATGGTTTAGAAAGTGGTATTAGCTGCATGATGCAGGCCGTAGCAGCAGTACCCAATGTGATGGTTAGAAAGTGGTATTAGCGGCATGATGCAGGCCGCAGCAGCCGTACACAATGTGATGGTTAGAAAGTGGTATTAGTGGCATGATGCAGGCTGCAGCAGCCGTACACAATGTGATGGTTAGAAAGTGGTATTAGTGGCATGATGCAGGCTGCAGCAGCCATACACAATGTGATGGTTAGAAAGTGGTATTAGCGTCATGATGCAGGCTGCAGCAGCTGTACACAATGTGATGGTTAGAAAGTGGTATTAGCGGCATGATGCAGGCCGCAGCAGCAGTACCCAATGTGATGGTTAGAAAGTGGTATTAGCGGCATGATGCAGGCCGCAGCAGCAGTCGTACAGAACGTGATGGTTAGAAAGTGATATTAGTGGCATGATGCAGGCCGCAGCAGCAGTCATACAGAACGTGATGGTTAGAATGTGGTATTAGCGGCATGATGCAGGCCGCAGCAGCAGTCATACAGAACGTGATGGTTAGAAAGTGGTATTAGCGGCATGATGCAGGCCGCAGCAGCCGTACACAATGTGATGGTTAGAAAGTGGTATTAGCGGCATGATGCAGGCCGCAGCAGCAGTACCCAATGTGATGGTTAGAAAGTGCTGTTAGCGGCATGATGCAGGCCGCAGCAGCAGTCGTACAGAACGTGATGGTTAGAAAGCGGTATTAGCGGCATGATGCAGGCCGCAGCAGCAGTCATACAGAACGTGATGGTTAGAAAGTAGTATTAGTGGCATGATGCAGGCCGCAGAAGCCGTACACAATGTGATGGTTAGAAAGTGGTATTAGCGGCATGATACAGGCCGCAGCAGCCGTACACAATGTGATGGTTAGAAAGTGGTATTAGCGACATGATGCAACATTAAAGGAGCTGCAGGAATATCTGGCAAGTACTGGCTGTGTGGTACATGTGACAACAATCTCCTGTATTGTTCATATGTCTGGGCTATGGGGTAGAGTGGCAAGACGAAAGCCTTTTCTTACAGGCTACATTTTGCAAAAACACATCTGAAGTCTCCCAAAAGCATGTGGGAAAAGGTGTTATGGTCTGATGAAACCAAAGTTGAACTTTTTGGCCATAATTCCAAAAGATATGTTTGGCCCAAAAACAACACTGCACATCACCAAAAGTACACCATACCCACAGTGAAGCATGGTGGTGGCAGCATCATGCCAAGGGGCTGTTTTATTTCAGCTGGAACTGGGGCCTTAGTTAAGCTAGAGGGAATTATGAACAGTTCCAAATACCAGTCAATATTGGCACAAAACCTTCAGGCTTCTGCTAGAAAGCAGAACATGAAGAGGAACTTCATCTTTCAGCATGACAACGACCCAAAGCATACATCCAAATCAACAAAGGAATGGCTTCACCAGAAGAAGATGAAAGTTTTCGAATGGCCCAGCCAGAGCCCATAACGGAATCCTGTGCACAGGAGATGCCCTTGCAATCTGACAGATTTGGAGTGTTTTTGCAAAGAAGAGTGGGCAAATCTTGCCAAGTCAAAATGTGCCATGCTTATAGACTCATACCCCAAAAGACTGAGTGCTGTAATAAAATCAAAGGTGCTTCAACAAAGTATTGCGCACTTATGCAACCATATTATTTCATTTTTATATTTTTTCTTCCCTCTACCTAAAAGATTTCAGTTTGTTTTTCAATTGAGTTGTACAGTTTATAGGTCACATTAAAGGTGGAAAAAGTTCTGAAATTATTTCTTTGTCTCATTTCTTTACATCACAGAAACCTGACATTTTAGCAGGGGTGTGTAGACTTTTTATATCTACTGTATATACATCAGTAGTTTTCTCAGCAAACAGAGACTGTAAAACACACTGCCTGCTTGGAGTAATTGTGCCCAGTCGGCCACCTCTACAGGAATTCTTCATTGTTTCCAGTGGCTTTCATTGTAATTTATGGAGTCAAGAGTCTTAAAAGCAGGTTTTGTAACCCTTTGCATACTGCCATAAATCAATCATATTTTTTTAAACTTTCTGGAATTTCCTTTGATTGTGGCATAGTATTCTAGAAACATATTGGTGACTACTTCCTTCTCATGAGAACATACAGATTTAGATTCTTTAGGCTTATTTGATACACAGCCCAGAGTATTTTGGGGTTGTTGCCTCCAAAGAAGTATAAGAAATTAGGTGATATGCATGTTAGGCTCTGTGCAGATTGCTTCAGAGCACTGCATTTAAAGGGCATCTGTCCGCCGATTTGTACCTATGAAACTGGCTGACCTGTTGCATGTGCGCTTGGCAGCTGAAGGCATCTGTGTTGGTCCCATGTTCATTTGTGCCCGCATTGCTGAGAAAAGAGAAGTTTTAATAATATGCAAATGAGCCTCTAAGAGCAACGGGGGCGCTACCATTACACGTAGAGGCTCTGCTTTCTCTGCAACTGCCACGCCCCCTGCACTTTGATTGACAGGGTCATGCAGTGAAAACATCATAATGCCTGGTCCTGTCAATCAAAGTTGCAGTTGAAGAGAGAGAAGAGCCTTGAGGAGTAACTGCAACGCCCCCGTTGCTCCTAGAAGCTTATTCGCATATTATTAAAACATCATATTTCTCAGCAATGCGGGCACATATGAACATGGGACCAACACAGATGCCTTTTGCTGCCAAGTGCAGATATAACAGGTCAGCCAGTTTCATAGGTACAAATCTGCTGACAGATGCCTTTTAACATCTATAACTGGAAACACTACCGCCACATACGTAAAAAAAATACATCTTGCTTTCTGCCTGTCCTCATTTCTAAAGATCTTTACACCTCAAACCTGTAGGGCAGCCTGTGAGAATAAAAGGGAACATGGGCTGTCTGTGAGAGAATAGCAATGAGAGACATGGAAGAAATCTGAGAGTAGAGCACAGGGTATATAGTCTGTGAAGACGAGGGATTCATGGGGATCGTCTGTGAGCCAGAGTGGGGTATAGGGGGCAATGCAAGAAGTGATCATGGGGGACCGCTCAGTGAAGTGCATTAGGGGATGAGGGCAATCTGGGGGTCGAGGGGGTAAGTAAGAAATGTTGGGGATGAGTACTAATCAACTTGCTTTAATTTTTGCATCACATTTATGAACCTTCTTGCATTGGACTTTGGTTTTTGTATGATGTAATAATAGAAGAACTTGAAGATTACAATGACATAGCAGAAAATCACTTTATTGCATTTTCACTTTTAAACTTGGCATAATCAAGTTTACATATAATGTGTAATCTACGTGCATTCAGTCATGTAGTGCTAGCAGTGTAGGTTATAGGGAAACCCGGCCACAATACTGAATTTATCTGCAGCGTTCTAGTCTTTACCACCTAAACTCTGACTACGTTCAGGTGACAACATTGCACCTTTGGCCCATTGTCGTGGGAAGGCTTTATTATTTATTGTATACAAGGGATACTATAAATCAAGATTCACAATAAAAATCCTATGGCATCAGCATAGGCGTCTCTACAGGGTGGGGGCAATTGCGTGCCCCCCCCCGCTTATTCCCCTTTAAAACGCTGGCCACCGCCGCTAGTACAGTACAGTGGCGATCTGTGCTGCCCACCCGCTTCACTACGGGCTTCTCGGCAGTCGGCAGCCAAGTGAATCTTCCCCCGCCCACCTCAGCTGCTATTGGCTGGGAGGGAGAGGGCAGCACTGCCATTGGCTGTCTGTGTATTTCAGCCTAGCAGGGCCTGCAGATGCAGAAAAGAATGCGGCTTGGGGATTTAACATCAGGAAACATCGTTGCGCACCCCTACCCCTGCCACCACGCCTAGAAAAGGTAGTAGGCACGAGGACAGAGCAGAACTGTAAGTATCTTTTCTATCTGCAATGCACCCCTGACCAGAGCCCCCTGCGTTACATGCAACCTTGACCAGCGCCCCCTGCGTTACATGCACCCTTGACCAGCTCCCCCTGCGTTACATGCACCCCTGACCAGCGCCCCCTGCGTTACATGCACCCTTGACCAGCTCCCCCTGCGTTACATGCACCCCTGACCAGCGCCCCCTGCGTTACATGCACCCCTGACCAGTGCCCCCTGCTTTTCATGCACCCCTGACCAGCGCACCCTGCGTTACATGCACCCCTGACCAGCGCCCCCTGTGTTAAAAGCACCCCTGACCAGAGCCCCCTGCGTTACATGCAACCTTGACCAGCACCCCCTGCGTTACATGCACCCTTGACCAGCTCCCCCTGCGTTACATGCACCCCTGACCAGTGTCCCCTGCTTTTCATGCACCCCTCACCAGCGTACCCTGCTCGACATGCACCCCTGACCAGTGCCCCCTGCATTTTTTTATGCACCCCTGACCAGCGCACCCTGCGTTACATGCACCCCTGACCAGCGCACTCTGCGTTACATGCAGCCCTGAATAGCGCACCTTGTGTTACAAGCACCCCTGACCAGCGCACCCTGAGTTACACGCACCCCTGACCGCCGCACTCTGCTTTACCTACACCCCTGACCGCCGCATTCTGCGTTACAAGCAGAATAAGTAGTATTAGTTGCACACACCAACAACACCCACAGGGTTATTTCACAAAAGGGTGAAGAGTTTGGAGAAGTCAAGAGAAGTGTACAATATAGGACAACATAGCTGGTTTGAAAGAAATTCTACAATTCAGCTCACTTTCCTATTCAGTTATGTTGTCCTAGATTGTTCCCTTCTCCAAACTCTTTACCCTTTTGTGAATAAGCCTGTGAGCGTCTGTTCATTGGTCTTCTTTAGTGACATGTTTAACATATGGGATTATGTACACAGCCCTGCTGTTTGCTGAAACTGCTTTAAACTATAAAGAAAAGTTTTCAAGTGCTTCTCTCTTTCTCAGGTCTGAAGCAATACCGAGGAAGAAAGGAAAAGTCTTGAAAGCTTGTCTTTTAAGTATTAGGTTAGTACAATAAAAAGGCATCCCTGCATACCGCAATACTTGTATTTTGTAATCTTATTTATACACTGCTCAAAAAAATAAAGGGAACACAAAAATAACACATCCTAGATCTGAATTAATTAAATATTCTTCTGAAATACTTTGTTCTTTACATAGTTGAATGTGCTGACAACAAAATCACCCAAAAAAAAATATATGGAAATCAAATTTTTCAACCCATGGAGGTCTGGATTTGGAGTCACACTCAAAATTAAAGTGGAAAAACACACTACAGGCTGATCCAACTTTGATGTAATGTCCTTAAAACAAGTCAAAATGAGGCTCAGTAGTGTGTGTGGCCTCCACGTGCCTGTATGACCTCCCTACAACGCCTGTGCATGCTCCTGATGAGGTGGCAGACGGTCTCCTGAGGGATCTCCTCCCAGACCTGGACTAAAGCATCTGCCAACTCCTGGACAGTCTGTTGGTGGATAGAGCGAGACATGATGTCCCAGATGTGCTCAATTGAATTCAGGTCTGGGGAACGGGCGGGCCAGTCCATAGCATCAATGCCTTCGTCTTGCAGGAACTGCTGACACACTCCAGCCACATGAGGTCTAGCATTGTCTTGCATTAGGAGGAACCCAGGGCCAACCGCACCAGCATATGGTCTCACAAGGGGTCTGAGGATCTCATCTCGGTACCTAATGGCAGTCAGGCTACCTCTGGTGAGCACATGGAGGGCTGTGCGGCCCTCCAAAGAAATGCCACCCCAAACCATTACTGACCCAATGCCAAACCGGTCATGGGATGTTGCAGGCAGCAGAACATTCTCCACGGCGTCTCAAGACTCTGTCACGTCTGTCACATGTGCTCAGTGTGAACCTGCTTTCATCTGTGAAGAGCACAGGGCGCCAGTGGCGAATTTGCCAATCTTGGTGTTCTCTGGCAAATGCCAAACGTCCTGCACGGTGTTGGGCTGTAAGCACAACCCCCACCTGTGGACGTCGGGCCCTCATGGTGTCTGTTTCTGACCGTTTGAGCAGACACATGCACATTTGTGGCCTGCTGGAGGTCATTTTGCAGGGCTCTGGCAGTGCTCCTCCTGTTCCTCCTTGCACAAAGGCGGAGGTAGCGGTCCTGCTGCTGGGTTGTTGCCCTCCTACGGCCTCCTCCACGTCTCCTGATGTACTGGCCTGTCTCCTAGTAGCGCCTCCATGCTCTGGACACTACGCTGACAGACACAGCAAACCTTCTTGCCACAGCTCGCATTGATGTGCCATCCTGGATAAGCTGCACTACCTGAGCCACTTGTGTGGGTTGTAGACTCCGTCTCATGCTACCACTAGAGTGAAAGCACCGCCAGCATTCAAAAGTGACCAAAACATCAGCCAGGAAGCATAGGAACTGAGAAGGGATCTGTGGTCACCACCTGAAGAACCACTCCTTTAATGGGGGTGTCTTGCTAATTGCCTATAATTTCCACCTGTTGTCTATCCCATTTGCACAACAGCATGTGAAATTGATTGTCACTCAGTGTTGCTTCCTAAGGCTACTTTCACACTAGCGTTCGGAGCGGATCCGTCTGATGTTTCATCAGACGGATCCGCTCCGATAATGCAGACGTTTGCATCCGTTCATAACGGATCCGTCTGCATTATTACTTAGAAAATTTTCTAAGTCTGAAAGTAGCCTGAGCGGATCCGTTCAGACTTTACATTGAAAGTCAATGGGGAACGGATCCGCTTGAAGATTGAGCCATATAGTGTCATCTTCAAGCGGATCCGTCCCCATTGACTTACATTGTAAGTGTGGACGGATCCGCTCGCCTCCGCACGGCCAGGCGGACACCCGAACGCTGCAAGCAGCGTTCAGGTGTCCGCTCACTGAGCGGAGCGGAGGCTGAGCGCTGGCAGGCGGATGCATTCTCAGTGGATCCGCCTCCACTGAGAATGCATTAGGGCCAGACGGATGCGTTCGGGGCCGCTCGTGAGCCCCTTCAAATGGAGCGCACGAGTGGACACCCGAACGCTAGTGTGAAAGTAGCCTAAGTGGACAGTTTGATTTCACAGAAGTGTGATTGACTTGGAGCTACATTGTGTTGTTTAAGTGTTCCCTTTATTTTTTTGAACAGTGTATATACTTATTTCGTTTTTTTCAGTAGTATGATTAAGTGGTGAAAATTATTAATGCCCCCCCCATTTTTGACTGTGGTATCTTATCTGGCCCCCATATATATTGGTCCTTGAGTCGCCACTGGGCATCAGACATTTAAAGGGAACCCGTCACCATAGAATTACAAAATAATCTTTAGGCAGGTTGTTATAGAGAAAAAGAAGCTGTGTTGACTTAGGGGCGCACCTTTAACGAGGCATGGTGAGGCGGCTGCCTCAGGCGGTACCATCTAGAGGAAGCCGGGGGGCGGTGATCTGAAACAGCACAGTGACATTGCAGTACTCTAGGCGCTGGTGGAAGACCTGCTTCGCCTTCAGGACGTGCCGCACACACAGGCACTGTTCTAATGACTGGAGATGCACGTCCTCCTGACAGACAGCTGCTGCTCGCACTATATGTCCACCGCTCTTGTCCAGTTCACAGCAAACTCAGTACTGATAGGATGTCAATCACTGGTAGGACTACCTCCTTGACCTCAAAGCCCAGAATGAGAGGAAATCATGGGCGTAGCTAAAGGCTCATTGGTCCTGGTGCCAGAGTTCAGCTTAGAAAACAGACATACTTGGAAGATATTACATACCGCTTTACAGAACATACAGGGTAATACAGCCCCACATACCTCCTACATCCAGTGACATCTCCTTCTGTAGATATTCTCTTTCCTCATCTTCTCCTTTTATACCAGACCGCCGTGGTGACTTCTTTCAGCCTTGTCTTGTCTCTGTAGAGTTTAACAAGCAGACATCTTAGTTTCCTACTTTTCAATCATCGTCCCACCGTCAGAACACCCCATCCTGCCACCCCCAATACTATGTCCGCTGTGCCCCCATGTATCAGACCTTAAATCAGAACCCCATTTGACCTTCTCTGGGCCCCCCTGGTTTAGGGGACTGGTCGCAACGACTGCTGAAACCCCTATAGCTACGCCAGTGGCAGACTATAAATAAATACTTTACAAGTTTTACTGAATCCTTTCCCATTAAAATGAAATACCAATCTGCTCTGCTCCTCCTGCTCTATAACATGATGCCTACAGCTCAGACAGCTAGGTTCCCTTTAAAAGTGATTTATTAGGGATTTAGTCTGGTTTTATTTGCTGATGGTAGATTTTTAGATTTTTATCTTTAGCAGATTAATAACAGGTGGTCGCACCATTCCACCAAATCTGAAAGCAAAAATATTAAAAATCATGACTATACTTTCGCTTAGTGTACAATTTTTCAAATTGGCAAAAATTTGGTTGTTTCTCAGTTAAACGATTAAGAATATAGGGTAGTAGGACGCACAGGGCTACTAGTCACCAACCAGGGTGCTCACAGTCAAGTAGTATCACCCCACTATTAAATAAAGGCTAAAAATATATGTAAAAAGACTGGACACACCTGAGGAAATTTGGTCAAATTTCCTCAGGTGTGCCCAGTCTTTATACATATATGTTTCTCAGTTAAACCTGGTTCTGGCAGAGCCCCAATGTAGAGAGATCCTCAGTGTACGCAGATCAGCAATAACAGGGGATATCCCACCATAAGAACTTATACCTATCCACTGCATTTGTCTTTTCTGCGCCCTATAGAGTTGAGTGGAGCGTCAATGAAGACACGTATCTGCCGCTGTATTTACTCAGGGGACTCCAGCACTTTCATGTAAACGGTGTGGATAGGGGATACATTCTTATGGTGGGACAACTTCTTTAAATCCAACACATGAATTCTGACTTGTCTTCTTCCCATAGTACTGACGTGGTCCTGATGCAGCAGAAAACCGCGCTAGCACGCAGTCACTGCAGTTCTCAAATTCATAGTTCAGTGGCTTTATGATTTTCCCATGAAACAGGTGTTTTTGGATGGATCGCTGAAAAGTCTTTGATGGCCCATGTGGCTGTACCCTAAGGGTAGTGTCCCATGCAGTGGTCAAAAATAACATGGACATGCATTTCTTTGCAGTTTTCCATTAATTATTGATTGCTGAATGACAATAGCAGTTTTGAGGATACCATTTGTCCCTTGTCAGCCAGCAAACAACAAGTATTTAAATTGTCACTTGGAAAATAGACATGCGTGTTTGTGTGATTTTCGGCTGCTATGTGGATTCCTACACTAAGGCTAGTTGCAAAATAGCGTTAAAATCTTCCGGTGCTTTGTTTCGGCAGAGGAACAGCCTGCCGGAGTTTATTGTATCTGGCATATACACCCTGCAGGAGCCCATTCACTATAATGAACCCGGTGGGGATCCGGCCTGTTTTCTGGCAAATTCCTGGCACTAATGCCAGAAACAGGCCAGCTCCTCACTGGGTCCCATTATAGTCAATGAGGCCTGCCAGTGATCCAGCCCTTTCGGCTATGATGGATATGATGAACTCCATCAGGCTGTTCTCCTGCCGGAAGATTTTAACGCTAGTGTGCAACTAGACTAAGGAGTATGTACTCTTCAAAGGTACAGCTACATGTTTAAGTTTCCGGATGGAGTTTTGGTAGCCGAAAATAAAAGGGAATAAAAAAATTAAAAAAAGGAGAGAGAAGTGGTGTCAGCCCACTCCTGATTTTGTCTTAGAAAACTCCATCAGGAAACCTGATCTTGTGGCTGTACCCTCAAAATTCTGATTATTTAATTTCCTGTTAGTGGTTGTAAGATAGGCAACTTAGGTTGTGAGCCTTAATGGGGAAGCATTTTCTGTACAGAGTATTATGCCGCCACTATAAGCAATGAGAAGTAATACATAAATCAAGCTCTGCTGATCTAAACATGGCAAAAGGAATACACCCAAAATTTGAAATTATTCTGACTCCGTCTACTGTAAAAGAATTTAAGTTATTAACATAACAGAGTTCTTATCAAGAAGGCATTTGTGCTAAATCTGCCACTGCAAATGTCAGAAACCTGTTGGACTTGTGATAAGTCACTGAAAGTTTATGGCATGCATTATTGTTGGAAGGTCATTATTATTTGCATGATAACACAGGGCTTTATGTTTCTATGGAGCTCACAAAGACAAAATATTTGTAATACCAGTGTAATGTGTCCCTGACTGACACGGAACAGTGATGCAATGCTGGAGCCTCAGTGTGAAAGTCAATGCTGACACATGTTAAAGGGAATGTCCACCATTGAACGCTATCTCATAGTTAGATCTGACATGGTCTGTGCCGATTAATTCATAATATTTCTTTGGTGGCTGGATTTCTATTTGCCTGATACATACTCTATGCAGTGAACCGCAGGTGGACATCCGGGAGGAGAATGGAAGAAGTAGCGGTGGCACTGATAGGAGTTGTAGTGGTTCATGTTGGCTGTCCTCACTACAGTGCTCCTTGGGGTCATGCAATGAATGGAGGGTGCACCCTTTGTTCCCTTGGGGCACACTTTATGGGGCTCCTGCCTGGTGTTTGGTAGCAAATATGTTGCCACAGAATGAGAGAGGCGCTCATAGGGTAAATAAGTAAAGGTGGAACAGCATCCTTCAAATTGAGGTGAATATGTGATGCTCACCTGTTCAGGTTGCACCGAATTGGGTGCAACCGTGATGAAGGTCCGCTGGATGAACTGGGTATCAGGTTGGAGCTGCCGTGTCCAGAAGAACCTAGGGCGAGGGCCAAGTCGCCACTTGGTTGAGTACTGGAAATAGTAACGGTGCCCGTCACGATTATGGTGATCTGGCGAGCTGGTGGACGTGAGGCGCAAGTCACAACCGGATTTGGAATGTACAAGTTTATTACAGAGACAACGAGTTTCGGGGTACGCATTACCCCTTTATCAAGTCTACAGGAAACATAAACCATAACAAAAAAGTATGTACATGTACAGTTTGTACGTAGGCCTCTTTCACACTTGCGTTGTCCGGATCCGGCATGTACTCCACTTGCCGGAATTACACTCCGGATCCGAAAAAACGCAAGTGTACTGAAAGCATTTGAAGACGGAACCGTCTTCAAAATGCTTTCAGTGTTACTATGGCACCCAGGACGCTATTAAAGTCCTGGTTGCCATAGTAGGAGCGGGGAGCTGGGGAGCGGTATACTTACAGTCCGTACGGCTCCCGGGGCGCTCCAGAATGACGTCAGAGCGCCCCATGCGCATGGATGACGTGTCCAATGTGATCACGTGATCCATGCGCTTGGGGCGCCCTGACGTCACTCTGGAGTGCCTGGGGAGCCGCACGGACGGTAAGTATGCTGCTCTCCCGCTCCCCGCTCCACTTTACCATGGCTGCCAGGACTTTAGCGTCCCGGCAGCCATGGTAACCATTCAGAAAAAGCTAAATGTCGGCTCCGGCAATGCGCCGAAACGACGTTTAGCTTAAGGCCAGATCCGGATCAATGCCTTTCAATGGGCATTAATTCCGGATCCGGCATTGCGGCAAGTGTTCCGGATTTTTGGCCGGAGCAAAAAGCGCAGCATGCTGCGGTATTTTCTCCGGCCAAAAAACGTTCCGTTCCGGAACTGAAGACATCCTGATGCATCCTGAACGGATTTCACTCCATTCAGAATGCATTAGGATAATCCTGATCAGGATTCTTCCGGCATAGAGCCCCGACGACGGAACTCTATGCCGGAAGACAAGAACGCAGGTGTGAAAGAGCCCTTAGAGGGGGGGGGAAATTCTTTGGTATAAAAAGTGAGGGTTTGATAAAACTCACAATAATAGTAGTAATTAGAGTGGATGTGTCATCCAATTAAAACAGTAGAATGGAATAAAAAGTGCTATGTTCAGAAGGCAGAATGTAGAAGAGAATAATAGTATAATAAAATAAAATCATATAATGGCTTTCTGGATGGATAAAATCATAGAACAAATACTCGATAGAGGAAAAAGGGCATCAAAGAAATAAGCATCAAAGAAATAAATACGTAGGCGTATAGCTAATACAATAGTTCGCAAAAACACAACAAATTGATAAAAAGAGTCAGTTTTCATAGGTCATCATATAAAATTATGTGTGTACAACTGAATTCATAAATAATTAGATAAATGGATAAATAGATAAAAATCGGTCAATTCATATGTATTCTCATGTTAAATTCTATGGGTCAGAGAGGGTGTGAGTATCAATTGGTAGGTAGACAAATAAGTACATAAAAAATAAATAACATTTTTATTAATTGATTGATAGCATTAGTTGATGGAGCCATGGACTGTGACTGGTTCCTGCGAATGAGCTTTAATGGTGGATTTGTAATGGATTGTGACGTCATATGTTGATGTGAGTGCATTGTTTCGGTGGTTGGAAGAAATAGCAATGGATGGATGTGGTTCTGGGTACGGATGTTACCTGGTGTGCTGCAGCTGCTGGTGCAGCTGGATTTTTGCTGTTGGGTTACTGCTGCCCGGTCGCTGTTAATGGCACTGTAGTACAACGCTGTGTGGCAGCAGTAGTTTTGGAGTTATTGCAGAGTGAAGGGTGAGTGATAAGGGAGTAATGATAGTGTTGAGAAATGGTTAATATTATTGTTACCTTTGCCAGAGGTGAGTCAGGTGTGGCTGGAGCGCTGTGGCTTGGCTATTGTACTTGGTGCGAGCAGTCAGGCAAAGCTGTGTGATAAAATCCAGTTTAGGGTTATTAAAAGGCAGTGGGTAAATTATAAGAATGCTATGGTCTTATTGCAGAATTGTTATTCTGGTTACCTTTAACAGTGGTGAGACTGATGTAGCTGGAGTGCTGTGGCCCGGCTTCTGCATGTGGTGCGTGCGGTCAGGACGCGCAGGGAGCAGTGAAAGTGCGCGCTGGAGGAGGGGAGGCTAGGTGATGGTGCTGATCTGGGATGCTATCACAGATGGGGGAGATGTGAAATGGCCCGGGGGGGGTGGGGGAGAAATTGTGAGAAAACAACAATGAAGAAAAAAATAAAATGTCTAAAGTATAGGTAGAATGGTAGTTTGAAAAGGATTAAAGGTTGGAAGAGAAATGTGTTTTATATATGGGTGGCCACTTGCATGTGGACTAGTAGAAGGGACAGGTGGCTGTCAACAAAAATGGTATTGGGCTCAAAAAACATTTGTTCTCTAAGCTTTCATTGAGCCCGTGTGGTTCCAATGTCTGTAATTTGAAAATCCAGAACATCTCCCTTCTCTGGAGTGTTCTGTATCTATCCGAGCAGTTTTCTTCGATTTGTTCGATAAGAGTGATGGTCAGCCTTTTGGGATCTTTATCGTGGGCGGTAAGGAAGTGTCGGGAAACACTATGTTTGATATAGCCTTTTTGCGATATTTGACCGGTGCTTGTTCAAACATAGTGTTTCCCGACACTTCCTTACCGCCCACGATAAAGATCCCAAAAGTGTGATCCCAAATAAACTTGTACATTCCAAATCCGGTTGTGACTTGCGCCTCACGTCCACCAGCTCGCCAGACCAGGTGTTTGGTAGGGCGCTCTGAATGTTAGGTAGATAGGTGCAAAGCAGGACTCTCTGGTGGTGATTGATTTGTAGTTGTTGGGTCCAAGGCCAGTGTAAGGTAACAAGTCCAACAAGCTTTACTGAGGTAATCTTGCCAAATCTCTCCAGGGTACACACACAATCTTTCCAAGACTGAATATGGGAAAGCAGGCTGTATGGTCTCTTTCTATTAAATGCTGACAACTTCTGAAATTGACCAAAGTCGTGCAATCTTCTTCTCATTAACTCTCTGCAGTTCCTGAACTGACATTTGGGTCATTTGGGGAGGTTCAGGTGGCCTGTTGGACATTGGCCTACTGCCTCCCTGGTGCCCTAGGCTAAATGCCTTCAGTAAATACGGCCCTGACTGTATTTAAACCAATATCCCAATACCACGAGCAGTATGAAAGGCTTCCTCATTGCAAACAACTACATTTTACTATGAAAAATGAAGCAGAAATAACATTGTTTTAGACAGATCCGGGTACAGGAAGAGGTGTTCACTATGGCCAGGGCCGGCTCCAGGTTCATGTGGGCCCTTGGGCGATAAATCTCTGTGGCATTTGTCAAAGGTCACCACGGCATCTGGGAGTGTTAAAAAACATCCTGCTCAGAAGCGCCTTCCCCCAGCGGATATCGGGGAAAGCACCCTGTTCTAAAAATGAGCCGCAGCCTGTACTAGGCTTCCAGGCTCATTATTAGGATATACCAGTTCAGGCCACTAGGTGGCAGCACTAAACTTTGATATAGTGGTTTCTATACAGAATAATGGAGCAATTTCCATTATTCTGTATAAGTTGCAATCTGATGAAGTAATAAAAAAAAAGTTAAAAAAAATGTTTGAAAATATAAAAAAAAGTTTAAAAGTAAAATCACCACACTTCCCCCAAAATAAAAATAAACAAAAAAAGAATAACATTATGGGTATCGTCGCATGCGAAAACACCCATACTATTAAAATATTTTAAAAAAGTTAGCCCATATGGTGAAGGATGTAAATGAATATTTAAAAAAAAAAAAGCTGAATTTCTATTTTTTCATCACTTTATCTCACAAGAAAATTGAATAAAAAGTGATCAAGTCATACACACCCCAAAATGATATCGTCAAAAAAGACAGATTTCCCTCAAATGAGCTCCTACACATCTCCGTAGACAAAACTATAAAAAAAAGTTATGGGGGTCACCGGGGAGCAGGGGTTCTGTTAGGGTTGCCACCTTTCCCAACAAAAAATAATAGTTACACAAATTAAAAAGGTTGGTGTGTCTGTTTAAGTTTTATTTAGCCTCTATTTTTTTAAATGATTCTGCTGGGATTTGAACTCACAACCATATACATTAAAGTCAAGAACCTTAACCACTGAGCTATAGAACTTCATGTTAACCTGCTGTTACTATATTATGGCTAAACACTTCAGTAGTAGTTTCCCACATATTATGCATTCATATATTTCAGAGGTATGGTTTTATATATTTTTTTTTTAGTAATTACACATTTATTTTGTGCCATACATGTTTTTACAATTACAAAAAAAATAAAAAAAGATACTTCTGCTATATAGGAATACCTAATACATGAGAAACTACTATGAGGTTTAGCATTGAGCTCAATAGCTCATTGGTTTCGATTCTTGCCTTTAGTGTAGAAGGTTGTGAGTTCAAATCCCAGCAGAAATGTTTTAGGGAGGGTAAGTAGCCTTAAATACACAGGGTGTCCCTAAGCATACTGAAAATTCTTGGGAACACCCCCTTCATGGTCACAGCACTGATTCCATATATGGACTTATCCATATATCGTGTCAGAGAAGGGACTCCTAAGCCAGGAAGAGTCCTGACACTTCAGGATTCCCCACTGATCTGTGATTAGACCTGAGTGGGCACCAGCACTAACTATGGCCTCTCCCTGCCTCAGCTCAAATTCCTTGACAGGTCTCTCCTTATTCATATATCGGGAAAGTCCCATCAATCTAGCCAAGACAGAGGTAGGCCACCCAATGGACAGTTCTCCATGTGTTCAGCTCTGTTTGACAAGCTGTTTTAATATTACTTCTGTTTCAGAAAATGGTTATGGGTGATAGGTTCCTATTAAATGATAGAAGTATGTAACCATGACTATAAAGGTCTTAGAAGCTTACTATATACTGTGACACAGTGAAAGGTTTCATCTGGGAAAACAGGTATTTTTCTCCCAGCATGTGCTGCTGGGCTGATTTACAGACAGATGAGGTCAAATACCGGACCGGATTATAAGTGCCAGTCCGGGTTTTGGCAGCACTTGGCTGTCCTTAAATAGTCAGCTGGGCTCATAAGCCATGTCTCTGTGTTGGGATCTGGGAGCCTTGTGTCTGGATGAAGGCTTGCTACCTGTTTGGCTTTAAAACAGGTTGGTGCTGCTATCAGCAAGGACTCTTTGAGGCAGAATTGCAGCATGGTGTGAATTACCACCAACACTGCAAGGTGACTTTTTGTTTGTATATGACTGCTTGTTTTGTCACTTGCCTAAAGTGTGAATAAAACACTGAACTGTTTGATCCAAAGAACTTGTTGTTGCCTCTATACTGCGTTTGCTAATCTTGTCTACCAGAGCGAGTCCCCACAATACACAATGATACAACATTTTTATAGTATATAGTAGACTCCAAAGCTAACCCAAGTGGAAGCTGCAGAGAGCATTTTATAATTTCAAGAGGACCTTTCACCGCTCCTGACATGCCTGTTTTAATAGCTTCATGCATTCCCCATGTAATAACAATTCTGGAACATCTATTCCTATGGCTCCATGTTGTGCCATTCCTTTATCATTTATGAAGTTATAAATTAATTTCTAGAAGTCTGCAGTAAGGGTACAGAGGAGTGGTAACTAGTGATGAGCGGCATAGGCAATATTAGAATTCGCTATATTTTGTGAATTTTTGGCCGAATATTCGCCATAAATTCGCAAATTTGAGAATTTGTGATCTCCAGTCATTATTTACTTGATTGCAAAAATCGGCAATGTAATATATTTGCGATAAAAATTCACGATTAGAATATTTGCGATCAACACTAAGGGGTAGGCAACTTTCCTATTAGTTGCTAAGGATGTTGCTAAGTGCTGATATTCACGATCAACACTATTCGCGAATACGAATATATAGCACTATATTCTAAATATTCGCGAATTCTCAAAGTGGCGATATTGACGATTAAAATTCGCAATTCGAATATTCGCGCTCAACACGAGTGGTAACCAGTTGGAGATGTGTACCTGCACAGACTCACTCTATCCAATCAGTGCTGCCATTTTCAGTCTGTGCAGGTACACACCCTCAACTAATTACCACCCCTCTGTACCCTTACTGCAGACTGCTAGCAATTCATTAATAACTTCTAGTAGAAATAATAAAGGAATGGCACAACAATAGAGTCATAAGAATACATGCTCCAAAATTGTTATTATATGGGGAATGCATGTATCTATGAAAACAGGCATGTTAGGAGTGGTGAAAGGTCCTCTTTAACTCTAACCGATATTAACAAACGCTCCCCCATAAGCCAGGCCCCTCACACTGATTCTACTTACCTTTCTCCCCGCTCCCCGTGCCTCTCTTGGTCATATCACGGCTGCTACTGCTTCTCCCTGTGTGCAGATAAAAACATACGGTGTCAGGGGGAGAGCAGCTAATGGCAGGCAGTGACAGGGGGGAGCATCCCTAGTATCGCGGGTGACATTAGGGAGGCTTGTTCCCATCACCGCCTGCCATTGGCTGTCCCCCCCCCCCTCCCCCCCGACACCGGATGTTTTTATCAGCGCACGGGGAGAAGCAGCAGCGGCGGTGTGGGACCAGGAGCGGCACGGAGAGCCACGTAAGTAGAATCAGTGTGAGGGGCCTGGCATATGGGAGAGCATTTGTTAGTGTCGGATAGCCCCTTTAAGCCAGTAGAGTGAACTGGATATTTATCGCATGGTGAAGTAGGTAAAGAGAGGTCGGACTGGGGCGGTAGCTTAGGGGAGGCTGACATCATTGGTTTTGGGCAGAGGGTCCGGCCATTAAGGGGTTAATTTTAGTTGTGGTGGGTTGTGCACATAAGGGGTGGAGTTTTGTGCTTTATAAGGGGGTGTAATGAGGGGACCGTGCACCATTTTAGTTAATAAATTTGAGGCAGCTAGCGCCCACCCTCCCTCCCCTGTTGAGTATGGTTAGCATGGGAAATGTGGAAAGGGATATTGTTCCGTCAGGTTGGTTTGGTTGTCTTTCGAATTTGTTTGTGTGTTTATGATTGTCGCGGCAGTAGTGGTGGTTGGAGGTCCTCGAAGCTGGTGGTATCGCTGGTACTGGAGAATGGGAGGGCTTCAATAGTGGGGCTGGACTCTCATGGCTGGGCAATTGGTTGGCAGTGGGAGGCGTCCATCAGTTGGTGCTTCCGAGCTGGTCTTCTACGGCTTGAGGCAAGATGGAAGTGCCAGGTTTGGTTTTGGGGATATTAAGCTATTGGGCTTCTAGGACCTCCCTCGTCAGGGTAAATTTATATGTTATTTATGGTTTTGTATTTCTTTTATTAATAAGACGGCTGCCGTGGCCTATTTGAATTCAACTTGGTCTCTATGTGTTATTTCTTTGGGATTGGCGAGCAGAGAGGGGGTTACTTAGGTTATAGAGAACCCGAAGAAATTGACCAATAACCTAATCATGTGCTGTTAACATGACGTTATTTTGCAGGTACTGTGGCTTTAAAATGTTAATGCTGTGTTTGCATTGTGGGAACAGTGGTGTGGTCTATGGTCATGTGTGCAGAGGCAGGGGCATTTTGTTCATTGGGTTCCATGATAAGGTGAAGCCGGACTGCATAATGAGCTGCTTGGTGACCATCATGGTTCTTAGCAATAGTGTCTGAATTGTAAAGTACAGAGAGACCTGACAAGAGTGAGAGGAGTACACACAGGACCGGCACTGCAGTCCGAACAGTCACTCAGAAAACAACTATGCATGAGACTAGTGTAGCAAGATATTTCTCAGAAATGAGACAGCGTTTCTGAATTAAGATGAAGAATATTGGAGGAAGTGGAAGGAGTAGATGAACAGCAAATTAAAGCTTCAAAGAGAGTATTTTGGATACCTTCTTTGGACAGTCTGACCCCAAAAGGATTACATGAAGCTTTGAATTGGAAGGTCTTTTTATAAGTATTGGTGTTTGTTTTTTTGTAATTGGTTTTATTGTGGATTTTTGAGATTGGTGCTCTGACTATTTAAACATACAGGAACAATACAGCTCATGCCTGAGGAAGGGGGCGTGACCTCCCCAAAACATTGCAGACTGCCTGTGTGAATACACTGCCTCTCCACTTGAACTGAACTGGCTCCTTGAATGGATAAGTACTAATGGAGTGTCTTGGACTGTATTCAAATGCTGCTTTTTTTCAATTGTTATGGATAATGCATATGAATTTGTGCTGTGAAACTGTGGTGATACAGCAGTGGTGGCCATGCTTGCACACTATAGGAAAAAGCTCTGGCCTCTCTGGTGGCCTGGACCGTGGGAGTGTGCATAGTCTGGCACTTTTACCTATAGTGTGCAAGCATGGCCACCGCTACTGGATTGCAGGGTGGTCGTAGCCATGGAAAGAAGAAATGTATAATGAAATGGAAAAATGAATCAAGCCAGTAACAAAAGCAATAAAGGCCATTTTCTCTTTAGCAGCCTCCGTTAAGGGTACCCTTTGTTGAGGTCCAGTACCCTTTGGGGAGGTCCAAAACAGAAAAATACCGGTCTTGTCCTAACCTCTCAATCAGCTCATCTACCCAGGGCATGGGATACGCGTCAAACTTAGATACCTCATTTAATTTCGAAAATCATTACAAAACCGCAACGTCCCATCCGGTTTGGGTATCAGTACTATAGGGCTGGCCCACTCACTTCTAGACTCTTGGATGACGTCTAGTTGCAGCATTAGTTGTACTTCCTCAGAGATGGCCTGTCGCCGAGCCTCGGGTACCTGGTATGGTTTCAACCAGTTTTTGGCCTGAGGCTCAGTGACAATGTCATGCTGGATTATGGAAGTGCATCCAGGGAGGTCTGAGAACACATCCATGTTCCTGCTGATGAACTCCCTGGCCTCCTGAGTCTGTTTAGAGGAGAGCCTGTCAGCAATCTTCACTGTGGCAGCCGCTTCTCTTACATCAGACTTAGGGGCCGGAACCTCTTCCCCTAGAAAACTCGGCCGCAGGCTATTGTCAGTACTGGTCTCCCTATCCTTCCACGGTTTGAGTAAATTCTCATGGTACACCTGCTCTGGCTTCCGCCGCTCTGGCTGGTGTACCTTATAGTTTACTTCTCCAACCTTTTCGAGTAGGGTCCCTGCCACCTAGCCAGTAACTTACTGTCCACTGTCGGTACCAGAACCAAAACCTGATCTCCCAGGTTAAAGATCCGGACCCGAGCCTGACGATTATACACCTGACTTTGAGCTCGCTGAGCTGCCTCCATATGTTCCTTTACCAGCGGTAACACGGTTTCCATACGTTCCTGCATCTGGGTGACGTATTCAACAACACTTTTATATGGTGTGGGTTATTGCTCCCACGCCTCTTTGGCTATGTCCAACAGACCACGTGGATGTCTACCATATAGTCGTTCGAAGGGCAAGAACCCTGTAGAGGCTGGGGAACTTCTCGCACTGTGAACATAAGATAGGGCAGAAGGAGGTCCCAATCCTTTCCATGCTTAGCTACTACTCGTTTTAACATAGTTTTTAACGTTTGATTAAACCTTTCTACTAGGCCGTCAGATTGCGGGTGATAGATGGATGTCCATATCTGTTTGATATTCAGCAACTTACAGAGCTCCCGCATGACCTTGGACATAAAAGGAGTCCCCTGGTCAGTCAGAACCTCTTTTGGTATCCCCACTCGGGAAAACATCTCAATTAACTCTTTTGCTATGAGTTTGGCCGATGTATGTCGCGGTGGCACCACCTCCGGGTACCGATTGGCGTAGTACAGGATGACCAAGATGTTTTGTTGCCCCCTAGCGGACTTCGGTACTGGGCCTACGAGATCCATAGCGATTCTCTCAAATGGTACCTCGATAATCGAGAGGGGCACTAAGGGAATGCGGAACAGGTGCTGGGGGCTAGTGGTTTGGCAGGTCGAGTAAGACTTACAAAAGTCATCCACCTCTCTAAAGACACTGGGCCAGTAAAGCTGTTATAGTATCCGGTCCTGTGTCTTCTGCAGTCCCAGATGACCCCCTAGAACATGTTGGTGGGCTAACTCTAACACAAGTTTTTGATAGGCCCCGGGCACTACCAACTGTTCAACAGGTTCACCCCGCAGCTGGTTTACCCAATTTAGCATATTCTGGTGGACCACAAAATGGGGAAACATCGAATCGGCCCAAGGTTGTTGGGGTACACCATCAAGTATTACCACATTCGCCTAGGCAACCAGACGCGATGACGTTACTTATTGCGTGGAGTAGCGCAGTGAGATCAGTGGCCAGACGAGGCGCAAACTAGCGCGAAACGGCCGTCGCCGCGAACCTTTCCGTATACCCTGACACCGAATGCTCCTGCCCGAATACTGAGTTGGATGAATAAAGGATCTTTTTTATCAGCACTGGTGAGTGCCGCCTCTTCTATTATTCATTTTGAATTGTTACTGTCTATGAAGCTTGGGGCTGTGCACCACCATATGTGTCTTTAAGGGACAGGTGTTTGAGGTAGTTTGTGGTAGTTTTTCTTCTTTTAAATATGCTCTCCTCCTTTACCGAGTTGATTCCCTTTATGTATTTAAAAGTTTCTATCATATCCCCTCTGTCTCTTCTTTCTTCCAAGCTATACATATTAAGGTCCTTTAACCTTTCCTGGTAAGTTTTATCCTGCAATCCATGTACTAGTTTAGTAGCTCTTCTCTGAACTCTCTCTAGAGTATCTATATCCTTCTGGAGATATGGCCTCCAGTACTGCGCACAATACTCCAAGTGAGGTCTCACCAGTGTTCTGTACAGCGGCATTAGCACTTCACTCTTTCGACTGCTTATACCTCTCCCTATACATCCAAGCATTCTGCTGGCATTTCGTGCTGCTCTATTACATTGTCTTCCCACCTTTAAGTCTTCTGAAATAATTACTCCTAAATCCCTTTCCTCAGATACTGAGGTCAGGACTGTGTCAAATATTCTATATTCTGCCCTTGGGTTTTTACGCCCCAGGTGCATTATCTTGCACTTATCCACATTAAATTTCAGTTGCCAGAGTTCTGACCATTCTTCTAGTTTTCCTAAATCCTTTTCCATTTGGCGTTTCCCTCCAGGAACATCAACCCTGTTACATATCTTTGTGTCATCAGCAAAAAGACAAACCTTACCATCGAGGCCTTTTGCAATATCACTTATGAAGATATTAAACAAAATTGGTCCCAGTACAGATCCCTGTGGAACCCCACTGGTAACATGACCTTGTTTTGAATGTTCTCCATTGACTACAACCCTCTGTTGTCTGTCACTCAGCCACTGCCTAATCCACTCAACAATATGGGAGTCCATGCTCAATGACTGCAGTTTATTGATAAGTCTTCTATGTGGGACAGTGTCAAAAGCCTTACTAAAATCTAGATATGCGATGTCTACTGCACCTCCACCGTCTATTATTTTAGTCACCCAGTCAAAAAAATCTATAAGATTTGTTTGACATGATCTCCCTGAAGTAAACCCATGTTGTTTTTCATCTTGCAATCCATGGGATTTTAGATGTTCCACAATCCTATCCTTTAATAGGGTTTCCATTAATTTGCCTACTATTGATGTCAGACTCACTGGTCTATAGTTGCTCGATTCCTCCCTACTACCTTTCTTGTGAATGGGCACGACATTTGCCAATTTCCAGGTGCTTTCTTCTTCTGTCAGAAGATATGTGTTGATCTTCACTTGTTGAGATTGATGTTTACTTGCTATCTGCCTCCTTGTCATGTGTCATTTGTTGACATACAGGCTCTGAAGTTGTGGAGCATATCAGTATATAAAAAACTACATGTCCTGGCATACGCTGCAGTGTTCTGTGCTGGCTATCGCTCTCTACCTTCTTCTCACTCTGCTATATTTATTGTAGAAGAGGACAAGCACTCTTGTATTCTCTATACATGTCTGGATCCAGCTTCTGTATGCTGGGTCGGCTCATGTGCCTTGCACACAGCACAGAGCACCAACCCAAAATGGGAAATCATGGGTGATGTGCTGTCAATAGGACATAGATTAGGAGCCTGGAAGATGTGTGACCAGTGGACAAGACATCAACACCATAGGTTGATGCGCAGTGCCGTCCAATTGTTTGTTTCATCAACACCATAGGATCTCAACAGTGCTTCCAGGGTCAGGTGACCACCATTGGGCGATTGGAACAGGGGCCAATTTTGTAATGATAGTTAATTACAAAGTTACTAGCTTGGTCATTGGGATTCTCCAGCTGTCACCTACATACAATGAAATGCTCTGAGACTAAAATCATGCATTCAATTGGAAAGTCCAGTCGGATGACTTATGTCATTGCACTATGGTGCAGTAATCTTAAAAAAAAAAAAAAACAATGTCTGCTCAGAGAGCTATACAGTATCATCCCTATGCTGAAATCTCTAAGAGATATCAACTGGAAGAGTATTAATTCCTCAGTCATAGAATTGGCACCAGAGTGGCCTATGAGGGGGGCAGTCCCTTCAAATTCCAATATTAAACCTCCAGGCGCCTTCATCACTTATAGGACACATAGTAAATTGGAGGCCTCAGATGTTCATACCTCCTTAAAACAAGATTTCACATTCCAGACACTAATTTTCCAGTACTTTTTCTCTCCTTCTTGGTCTTGCAGGTCACAGGATGTTCCTCATCTTCCTACAGCTTTCAGCTCAGCGAGTTTCTCACTATAGAACTGGCGGTTGGCATTGATCTGCATCATCTTGGAGCTCATAATTCTGATATGATAAGCATGTGCACCAAGCAACCAATGGGAGGTGGAGCCAGCACACCTATATGTACCACCTAATCAAGGCGCTCTATTGGATAGGAAGGGCAAAAGTGCAGAGGAATGCTACTCCCAAGATAAAATAGGTGCGCATTCACACTTGAAGGTGCCACTCCCTCAAGCAAATACTACATAGACAAAAAAAAAAAATCACAGAAAAAACTAAGATAAAAACATCCTGCACGGTATGATATACAAATGTGCGGATGTCCCTGGCCATATTATTGAAGAAAACCACAGAAATAAGATAATAATGCACTCAGTAAAGTAGATGCAAGCACTATATATGGACAAAGTCCTCACTCTGATATAATAATATCTGAGATACTTAGTCAATATATTTTGATCAAAACACATCTAAGCCCGCCTACCAAGTGCCAAGGTGGTCTCAGGTCAGGCGGGTCCTACGCTAAACCTACATAAGCCATTGGGCTTCTATGTTCAGGAGCGCAGACGCCGCACATATGGTGTGCTGCTCCTAGTCACCTCCATGTGAACCCACCAGGAATGGTGTTACTGGGTACTCATTCTCATTGCCATTGTAGCAGTGGGTGATGAAGTAGCAGGTAAGAAAGGACACTTGAAGCTGTTGTATGGTGTCTGCCTCTGGGGAGATGAGGTCTTGGCACAGCATATAGAGGAAGACGACACTGCCAGAGCTCAGAAAACTTACAGGTTGGTAGCCCATAATAAGAAGATAATTGTCAATATTTCTTAGCCATCTTACAGGATCTGTAGGGGAGAGATTGATCTCATAACATCTCTGACATAGAAAAAGTCAGAGACATCTCAGAAGCTCATTGGATGGTGTGTACAGCACAAGACGTCTTTGGGATGATTGTGCTTGGCAGGTAAGTCAGGACAGCAGTAGGGTCTCTTCCTGGATATCTGAGGCTCATTGTTCGCCATTGTTATATAGCAGCTCACACTCCCTTCAAAGACAAAAATCCAATATATACAATATAACGCTCACAAGCCAATACATTACAGACATTGAAATACCATGTGAGGATCTAATCACATAACACATGCAGTGCTGTTCTTCCCATTATAGTTACAGAGACCACAGAGGAATGTGATGGACCCTCCAAGTCAATGTGAAGGTGGTATCCATCATGTGAAGGATTCGTGTTATGGTTTCTGGTATACATTAAAAGAGTATTTCCATCTAGAACTTTATGAAATATCCTGAAGATATGCCATAAATGCCCAGTACATGCAGGTTCCACCACTGGTACACATACCTTTTTCAAGAACAGGGCCACATCTAGAAGCTACAGTAATTGTTGTCTAGGCCGCACATCCATGGCTCCCTCCATTAACTTCTATGGGTGTCAAAATTAGCTGAGTAAGCACGCCTATTACAGTTGCAAGAAAAAGTATGTGAACCCTTTGGAATTATATGGATTTCTGTACAAATTGGTAATAAAATGTGATCTGATCTTCATCTAAGTCACAACAATAGACAATCACAGTCTGCTTAAACTAATAACACACAAAGAATTACATGTTACCATGTTTTTATTGAACACACCATGTAAACATTGACAGTGCAGGTGAAAAAAGTATGTGAACCCCTAGATTAATGACATCTCCAAGAGCTTATTGGAGTGAGGTGTCAACCAACTGGAGTCCAATCAATGAGATGAGATTGGAGGTGTTGGTTACAGCTGCCCTGCCCTATAAAAAGCACACACCAGTTCTGGGTTTCTTTTCACAAGAAGCATCGCCTGATGTGAATGATGCCTCGCACAAAAGAGCTCTCAGAAGACCTACGATTAAGAATTATTGACTTGCATAAAGCTGGAAAGAGTTATACAAGTATCTCCAAAAGCCTTGCTGTTCATCAGTCCACGTTAAGACAAATTGTCTATAAATGGAGAAAGCTCAGCACTGCTGCTACTCTCCCTAGGAGTGGCCGTCCTGTAAAGATGACTGCAAGAGCACAGCACAGACTGCTCAATGAGGTGAAGAAGGATCCTAGAGTGTCAGCTAAAGACTTACAAAAGTCTCTGGCATATGCTAACATCCCTGTTAGCGAATCTACGATACGTAAAACACTAAACAAGAATGAATTTCATGGGAGTATACCACAGATGAAGCCACAGCTGTCAAAAAAAAACATTGCTGCATGTTTACAGTTTGCACAAGAGCACCTGGATGTTCCACTGCAGTAGTGGCAAAATATTCTGTGGACAGATGAAACCAAAGTTGAGTTGTTTGGAAGAAACAGACAACACTATGTGTGGAGAAAGAGGCACAGCACACCAACATCCAAACCTCATCCCAACTGTGAAGTATGGTGGTGGGGGCATAATGGTTTGGGGCCGCTTTGCTGAGTCAGGGCCTGGACGGATTGCTATCATCAAAGGAAAAATGAATTCCCTAGTTTATCAAGACATTTTGCAGGAGAACTTAAGGCCATCTGTCCACCAGCTGAAGCTCAACAGAAGATGGGTGTTGCAACAGGACAACGAGCCAAAGCATAGAAGTAAATCAACAACAGAATGGCTTAAACAGAAGAAAATATGCCTTCTGGAGTGGCCCAGTCAGAGTCCTGACCTCAACCCAATTGAGATGCTGTGGCATAACCTCAAGAAAGCGATTCACACTAGACATCCCAAGAATATTGCTGACCTGAAAGAGTTCTGTAAAGAGGAATGGTCAAGAATTACTCCTGACCGTTGTGCACGTCTGATCTGCAACTACAGGAAATGTTTGGTTGAAGTTATTGCTGCCAAAGGAGGTTCAACGAGTTATTAAATCCAAGGGTTCACATACTTTTTCCACCTGCACTGTGAATGTTTACATGGTGTGTTCAATAAAAACATGGTAACATTTAATTATTTGTGTGTTATTAGTTTAAGCAGACTGTGATTGTCTATTGTTGTGACTTAGATGAAGATCAGATCACATTTTATGACCAATTTGTGCAGAAATCCATATCATTCCAAAGGGTTCACATACTTTTTCTTGCAACTGTATTTTGTAGAAGTGAATAGAGAGAACAGCAAATGCATGACCACCTCTCTATTCTCTGCGACCACAAGACAGGGCCCCGTTTTTCAGATAGACGTGGGTATCAGGCGTGCCCCCTCATGTATATGGAATGTATATGGTGCAGTACTGCTCTATATCACTACACCCTAAGAGTATATTCGCACATAACAATGGAGGCGCAGTTAGAACTGCATCAAAACTGCATTAAAAAGAACATGTTTTACCTGCAAAAATGACACAGTCAAAGATCACATTGAAAAAAAAAGTAAAATCCAGAAAAACTGGACATCAATTGCTATATGTGAATACACACTCATTGTATACTTCAAGAAAATACAATCTGCCCTGGTATACATGTGATACATATGCAGTGTCCCACTATGTGCTATATGTGGGCACTTTAAACTTTTGCTGCTGTCATATTTAATGTATGGTATTTCCTAATATCACGCTGGCATTGTCATTATATTTATTCGCCCCTAGGTGGTGCTGGTGCCACATATTATATATAG
Organism: Bufo bufo; assembly: GCF_905171765.1. NCBI lineage: Eukaryota > Metazoa > Chordata > Amphibia > Anura > Bufonidae > Bufo > Bufo bufo. The sequence continues at coordinate 209,979,415 of NC_053393.1, forward strand.
CCAGGGGTTTTCTAATAAAGTTAGTTGAAGTTAGTTGAAGTTGAAGTAGCAAACAGAGAGGAGAAGGAAGTGCATGGAGGAGAGCAGGCTCAGTCTAAGATGTAGCTTCCTTTCTTTCATCTGGGCCCTGATCAAGCCTGGAGAGGACACACCAAGTAGTGACAGAAGTCCAGCACAGGCAAGTGAGTCTATGTATGAATATAAAGCAAGCCTAGTGAAGATTAGAGCTTAGTCTAGCCAAGGGAGTAAGTAGTCCGGATGGCCAACTTCTTTATGTGGAGCAGGAGCCACAGTTGAGAGAGTACTTTTTTTTTTGTTTTTTAGCCCCTCTCCTTGTTAAAAATAGGACTCCACCATGGACTCCAGTGAATGCTGAAATATCCCCAGTTGCAACATGTTTTTGCGCATTTTATCCCCTTTTTGACCCCCCTTTTCAGATTGTCTGGGACTTTAAACACCAAAAAGTTTTTTGCAACATTCAAGAAATGTATCCAGAAAGACTTTTCTGTGCCTTATCCTATGCAACGCACATCTTTTAAATCAGAAACTTTTGCACTTTCACCAAATGGATTACAAATTATTTGTACCCCAAATGAGGGATGGACTTTGTCTCAGGACTATGCCATGGACTTTTTGTCACTGATAAGCACCGAAGATTACAACACCCAATTACCCTTTTTCGCCCTGAGAGTAGAAACCAAGAAAAATGTATATGTAATGATGCATAAGATGTATTGTTATGTTTAACCCTTTTCTTATAGGAGGTTATCGAAGTGACATAATAGTACTTTACAATAATTGTATGCATATTTGTGTGTGGCGTGGACTTAGTGTATTTTAGGTGACGGCGTCGTGATCCACAGCGTCCATCAAGATCAACTTCAAGGACAACTTACCTTTAAGCAATGGGGAATGCAGCGTCCCACTTATCTGTGTATAAGTGGTTCCCTTAAATTTCTGTATATGTATTTAATGTATTGTATATCCTAATATCAGGCTGGCATTGTCATTGCATTTATTCGCCCCTAGGTGGTGCTTGCGCCACATATTATATATAGCCAGTAGGGCTGCACGATATATCGCAAAAATAATCGAATCGCGATAATCGGCAAATGCGATATGGCGATTCTGCCGACCCGAAAATGCCGCGATTATATATGAAGGGGCCCCTATTGATAAAATGTCCTCTGTCCTATTGATAAAATGGCCAGCCTCTGTACTTACTTTCACGATGAATGCACTGCAGCGAGCGGGAGCGAGCGAGGCGGCCAGCCGGCCGGCGCGTGACTGACGTCACTTAATTCAGGAAGCAGGAGCGTGACTAAGTGGGAGGAGCGTAACAGTGACGTCAGTCACGCGCCGGCCGGCCTGCTCACTGCCGCTCTCTGCAGTGTGAGTGCATTCATAGTGAAAGTACAGAGGCTGGCCATTTTATGAATAGGAGAGTTATGTGCGCAGTTTAGGACACATATGGGGACACATAGGGCCATGAGGGGGACCAGCATAAGATGCTATATGTGTGTCTTATGCTGGCCCCCCTCATGGCCCCATGTGTCATAGCACACATCCCCTATAACAGTGCCATCCACAGGTCCCCCATAAGTGTCCTCCGCAGATCCCCCATAAGTGTCCTCCGCAGATCCCCCCTAACAGTGTCCTCCACAGATCCCCCATAACAGTGTCCTCCACAGATCCCCCATAACAGTGTCCTCCACAGATTCCCCACATAACAGTGTCCTCCACAGATCCCCCACATAACAGCGTCCTCCACAGATCCCCCACATAACAGCGTCATCCACAGATCCCCTACATAACAGCGTCATCCACAGATCCCCCACATAACAGCATCATCCACAGATCCCCCACATAACAGCGTCATCCACAGATCCCCCACATAACAGCGTCATCCACAGATCCCCCACATAACAGCGTCATCCACAGATCCCCCACATAACAGCGCCATCCACAGATCCCCACATAACAGCGCCATCCACAAATCCCCCACATAACAGCGCCATCCACAGATCCCCCACATAACAGCGCCATCCACAGATCCCCCACATAACAGCGCCATCCACAGATCCCCCACATAACAGCGCCATCCACAGATCCCCCACATAACAGCGCCATCCACAGATCCCCCACATAACAGCGTCATCCACAGATCCCCCACATAACAGCGCCATCCACAGATCCCCCACATAACAGCGTCATCCACAGATCCCCCACATAACAGCGCCATCCACAGATCCCCCACATAACTATGTCATACCCAGCCGCGTCAGCGGCTCATATGGGTCCAAGCAAATAGACCTCTAGCACAATTCCCTTAAAATATCGCATCGCATATCGTTATCGCAATTTTTAGGGCCCTAATCGCAATCGCACAAAATTCCCATATCGTGCAGCCCTAATAGCCAGGGGTTTGCTAATAAAGTTGTAATTGAAGTTGAAGTTCAAGTTTAGTATGTAGAAAGGAAACAGAGAGGAGAAGCAAGTGTATGGAGGAGCAGAGCAGGCTCAGTCCAAGATGTAGCTGCCTTTCTTTCCTCTGGGCCCTGATCAAGCCTGGAGAGAACAGACCAAGAAGTCACAGCAGCCCAGCACAGACAAGTGAGTCTATGTACGAATATAAAGCAAGCCTAGTGAAGATTAGAGCTGAGTCTAGCCAAGGGACTTCACAAGCACCAGTGACCAGGAGGAACTTAAAGGTACCTGCACACAACTGGATGATTAGTGAGCAGAATTATCCTTTTTTACTAAATGCCTACTGGGACATAGTAAACCTGAATATTTCAGGAGAGCATCCTGCAAGAAATAATGTAGCAGACAGTTTGCCTGCCACGAGGGAGAATGCCCTTATTGGATTGCTCAATATAAAAGTAAGAAAACCATTATTAGTGATGGACGAACATCGGCCGGGACGATTCGCGAACGCGCGTTCGCAATCAAATGTTCGCGAACCACGCATTTGCGGCGGGCCCTATTCACTTTATGGGCAGGCGAACCTGAAAAACCTTCAGGTCATATTTGCAGCCAGCAAACACTTACTAGAAGTACACAAATAGTCCCACAACATGGACAGTGATATACCAGAGGGGGATCATTGGCAAAAATTCCCACAAAAAATATGTATTTTAATCAGGGGGCCATTTTTTTGCATCTTAAAAGGGAAACTCTCAAAAATGTGCCCTGCTGGAGCCTAGAAAATTTTTATTTTAGGCCACGGGAGTACGGGCCCCAAAAATTAGGCATTCACCTGACAGAAAAGAACTTGTGATTATGTGGCTGGAGGTACATTAGGCGGTCACTGGCTAAAAATTTTACTGTCGGCCAGTGCAGGCCCCAAAAATTAGGCATTCACCTGACACAAAAGAAGTTGTGATGATATGGCTGAAGGTACAATAGGCGGTCACCGGCTGAAAATGTTACTGTAGGACAGTACAGGCCCCAAAAATTAGGCATTCGCCTGACAGAAAAGAGCTAGTGATTATGTGTTTGGAGGTACATAAGGCGGTCACTGGATAAAAATAGAACTGTAGGCCACTGAAGTAGAGGCCCCAAAAATTAGGCATTCATCTGACACAAAAGAACTTCTGATTCTGTGGCTGGAGGTACATTAGGTGGTCACTGGATAAAAATTTTACTGTAGGCCACTGGAATACAGACCCAAAAAATTTGGCATTCACCGGACAGAAAAGAACTTTGGCTGCTGTGGCTGGAGGTACGTTAGGCGTTCACTGGTTAAAGATTTTACCGTAGGCCACTGGAGTAGAAGCCCCAAAAATTTGGCATTCACCTGACACAAAAGAACATGTGATTCTGTTGCTGGAGGTACGTTAGCCCGCCACTGGATAAAAAATTTACTGTAGGCTACTGGATTACAGGCCTCAAAAATTTGGCATTCACCAGACAGAAAATAACTTTGGCTGATGTGGCTGGAGATACATTAGGCATTCACTGGATAAAAATTTTACTGTAGGCCACTGGAGTACAGGCCCTAAAAATTTGGCTCTCACCTGACACAAAAGAACTTGTGATCCTGTGGCTTGAGGTGCATTAGGCAGTCACTGGATAAAAATAGAACTGTACGCCACTGGAGTATTGGCCCCAAAAAATAGGCATTCACCTCACAAAAAAGGCCTTTTATGCCGCTGTATATACATAAGACAAGGACCATTCTTTGTTCTGGCTGGTGGCGGATATGTGTGGGCAGGCATGAGGAAATTCAATTACACCAGTCCTTAAAAGGACTTTTGTGGCCCTATTAGCTAGCGTTTGGTGTCCCTAACAGTCTGTCCCTGCTCCACAAAGCAACCTCTCTCCACACTGACAAAATACAGAATGTAAAATGGCAGCCATATCGGGTTCTGTTATAGGGTGGGGGTGTGTCCATGTGCTGAAACGTCTCAATTGGCTGTCCTGTCCCACCTGATGGATGTGTCATGGCCTCTTGGGTCAAAGTTTGGCGCAATGCAAAAGAATATGACACACGTGAACATCGCCATATGTTCGCATGTTTGGCAGATCGCGAACGCTCAAAGTTCGCCGTGAACCGACCGTCGGGCGAACCGCAAGGCCATCACTAACCATTATATTCAGTACCTAAATGCTAGAGATTGGACTTAAAATAGAAATATCTAAGAAGAGAACTTTTGTCTTGCCTGTAAAATAACAGCATTAGGAAAACTCCTCAACTGACAATTGCCAGACCTGTTATAAGGATCTCAGCTTAATTAACATCTGGATTATTACCTTTGATATATAAATGAACTGTACCAACTGTCCTGAGACCACTGATTCAGTAAAAGTTCAACTGTGTTTTACTACAACTGACTCCTCATCCTTTCTACTACCCTCCACATTTGCACCTTACGGTTCTGGTGTCACGAACACAGGGGCCCAGCCACCAAAGCACCCTAAACATACCCACTATCATCAAGGGCACCTCAACTTCCATCTGGCTGGTGTTCCCTGCAATAGAGAGTGTCCCGGAGGATTTAGTGCTGTCCTTCCCTCCATTACACTGCCGGCCCAGGGAGGCTCTGCTAACCGTGAGCAAATGAACTACTACCCCCATCGGCCCACCGTAACTCATGTGTTGCCCCTGCAGTCCGGTATGTCGCACATACACTTGTCATAGAGAGCTATGCCCATCACAGGTATTTATCCACTGGAAATAAACAATAAGGTTTCTACTGGATGACAGCAAGCAGAGATCTTAAAAAACGCAAGAAAGTATATTGAGAAATTTTATAACTTTTCATCACACAACAAATGTCTCATTATTTGATATTTTAACCCTATGTTACCAGAGAAATGTAAACCAGTCAGCTCTAGAATCACTTGTATAACAATAGCCAGTGGTCTGGTTGTCATGGTAACACCACCTTTCCAAAAGTGGGGGGGAAATAGCTGTGCGTCTTATAAAGCGAATACTAGTGAGTGCTTCCATAATGGAAGCTCTCACTAGTATGCTTTAGGTGACGGGAGTAGGGAGTGAAGCGCTTCAAGCGCTTGTAATACTCACCCTCCCGGTCTTCATTCCTGGGGACGGTGCTGCACTGTCCTGACCCCGTACAGCACCAGGACGTAGTGCGCACACTATGACCTGACGCTGCACGCTGTCAGGTGACAGTGAAGTGCCGGCCGGAGAAGACATGGGAGCGTGACTGCTGCAGGAGATGGAGAGGTATGGCGCAAGAGAGGTATGATACGTTATTTAATTTTTTTTGATCTGAGGTCTGATGGGGGTTCTGGCAAGGAACTCTGATTGGGGGGGTCTGACAATGAGGGCTGATCTGAGGTCTGATAGGGGTCTGGTCTGAAATAAAGGACTTATCTGAGGTCTGATGGGGGTCTCACATTGAGGGCTGATGTGAGGTCTGATGGGGGTCTGAAGTAAAGGGCTGATCTGAGGTCTGATGGGGGTCTCACAATGAGTGCTGATGTGAGGTCTGATGGGGGTCTGAAATAAAGGGCTGATATAAGGTCTGATGGGGTCTGACATGGAGGTTGATATGTGGGTCTGATGTGATGTCCTGTTATGGGGGTCTAATCTGATGTCCTGATATTTATGGGGGTCTGATCTGAAGATCTGATATGAGTTCTGATGAAAAATATTTTTTTCTTATTTTCCTCCTCTAAAGCCTGGGGTGCATCTTATCATCAGGTGCATCTTATAAAGCAAAAAAATACGGTAATTTTTTAGAATTCACCAGTCACAGCGACTAACACATCCACAACATAATGCACTGAAATGAATGCACAAAAATGATAGCCATCACTAGGGGGAGCTATTGTATACATATTTATATAGGAGATTTATACATATGTATACTGTGAGCCTGGCATTCAGGACACAGACGTAGAGGGTAGCTCCCTATAGGCGGCACTAAGAAATTTGACACATCTCACTACAGCGCAATACATATTAATACCAGGGTATGAAATACGGTCTTAATACATTCCCCAAAATATCTGATTATATATTACAGTACATTTCTTATTATACTTTACCTCCCTTTTGTCTTAGTGAGTAGATGTTTTTTTTTTTGTTTTCTGTTTTTTATGGATCCAGAGATCTCCCCATTCATTGCTCTCCTAGATTTATATCAAACTGATAGCTCAAGGGGAGTGTCTTTTTTTGCTGCAGCTAAGGGGGCGTGTTCATGCTCTTCCTATCACAATTCAGGAGGCAGTTGAAGTATGAAACTGAGCATGTGCAGCCTTTTCAGTGAGCTGGACAAAGAAATAAGAAAAAAACAAACAGCAGGTGGCGCTACACAGATACATTTAATTGAAATGCTCAGTGGCTGTACACCATTTTTAACTACATGCAATTACAAAAGTATGACAAAAGAATTAAGATCCAGATGCTGGTTTGAAAACTGTACAATGTTTTTTTGTGGGACAACTCCTTTAAGGCCTCATGCACACAGCCATGTTTTTTGTCCGCATCTGATCCGCATTTTTTGTAGATCAGATGTGGACCCTTTCCTCTCGCCGCAAAAGATGTGGAAAGCACATCCGTGGGCTGTTCACACCCACAAGTCCGTTCCGCAGCCCTACAAAAAAATAGAATGTATCCTATGAGGACAAGAATAGGACATTTCTGAAGGAGTAAACAAAAAATGGTGGCAGGATCTACTTTTGCACAATAAATTTTTTTACTTTTTTTATCATTTGGCGGAGTTTTGAGAGCCTTGGTTTTTGCAGGAGAAGCTGTAGTTTTCGATATCATTATCACACTTACCAACGTTTTAGTTGGTAAAATTGGGACATCTAAGCATTTACATTTAGCTAACATGTTTTCGGCCTGGGACAGCCCCAATTTGCTGTGACTTTCTCTGAAAACCATGGACAGTCCCACCAAATTCGGGACAGCTGGCAACTATGCATTATGGGATACATACAATGATGACTTTTTACTCCATTACACCTATTGTGTGAATATGATATGATCAGGGTTGCCAACCGTTTTTTCAAATTTTTCCTTTTTCTGGACAACTTATCCCAAAATCACTGACAGTCAACATTTTTTACGGAAAAATTGAAAAACCATGATGAATGATAAAGATTATAATGTCTGTAGGTCAGTATACTGATAAGAACTCATCACTTTACTATGAGCTGGAAAATGATGATAATTACCACCAAAATAATAATAATAATAACTACCACCACACTCAAAAAAATCATGTACATGTCTATTGTTTTTTGTGGACACAGGGAAATTTTTTTTTTTACGGACTGTCCATACATTTCTGGACGGTTGGCAACCCTGGGTATACCCCTATTCTGTGTCTTTTTCTGGCACCCCAAAATAGGAAAGCTGTAAAAGTAGTGATGTATTCACATAGCGCATATTCACCCATCATTTCCTAATAGAAGTCTCTACCATAACATCAGATTTATAGTAAAAATGATGAAATATAAAAAAAATTATTCAGCCACCATATCCTAGCAACTAAGGGGTCTCTCATCCATAAATAATGTCCAAACAATAGCAGATAAGGCGCAGGACACAGAAACTTTTAGAAATGCTTTTGCTTTATATATCCAGCGCAGTATAAATACAGAATCCTGCATCAAAGTTCAATATACTGTACAATCAGTGATGGCTTCGAGCAATATTCACCTTCAGGCGTTAGTAATCAAGTAGTCCTTATAGTCCATAAGAGGTTGGAAGACACATGGGGACGCTGCTGGACAAGAACAAGCATTGAAGTGTTGGAAAAAGAAGGAGGTCCAAGTGCTTTCCAATGACCTATGGACTACCGGATTGTATATATAGTCCAGCAGTATATAGAAGGGGATCAGGCTTCAGAGCTTGACCTAGAACTGGCCTCCTAAAATAGAGCAACAGCACCTGAAATCCAGGACTGTCCCACCGGATCTGGCATGATTGGGACTCGGGAGGACTGTCATAGCCTGAAGTTCCAGAGTGGCTGTAATATGACCCAGTGGCAGTCCAAATGAGAGGGTTGTTTGCACTGCACCTCTGGGCTGAAGATAATCCAAGTCCTTTCATGTACTCATATGAGGCTCAGACTGGCCCACAGGGGAACAGGTGTCCCTGAGCATAGTTGCCAACTGTCCCGAATTTGAAAATCAGAGCAAATTCAGGCTGCCCCGTGTCGAAAATAGCCGGGGGTTAACAATAACCTTACAGACAAATGAGTGTTTCCATTGGAGTTCAGGTGGACCCAGGGACAGGGTGTTGGGTGCCCCGATTTTACCAACCTAAACTTTGATAAGTATGCCTGAACAAGGTCACTCCCTTAGTCCACCCAACCCCTGCACAAGTGGAACATAGCATAGTACACTGACTGTACTACATACTTATAGGCAGCACCTCAACCAGGCTATATTCATACAAAAGATAATAATCCAATGTAGACAGCACTGTAGGTTCCGTTTATGCCTCCAAAGAAGAGGAGGGGAAAGGTTCAATACCCCAATTGAACAGGTAATCCCTAATGTACAATATGGAGAGAGCACTCCTCTTGCCACCAATGGAACAGACTTTAGTAAGCATACTTGATAAAGACTGTCCTATGGCCCAAATGTATCTAGAATAAAAAGATCACTTGGTGCCACAAGGAGTGCCGTCTCAATATTGTACATTTGGGATTATATGCTCATACAAAAAATAGGGTAGATTTTGTAACAAACTACCCAGTTTATTATTACAGATGCATCTCATGGCTGAGGTGACTTCTAGGCACAGGGGCAGGGCAGCAACTATCCTCTTTCCCGAGAACTCATCTCCAAGTGATGAGGGGACCCCATAATCAGTCATCTTGCAGCCTCCTGCTGCTGTCTGTCGCTGTGTGAGCTTTGTTCCTGGCTTACATAAATAGAGGGCCAAGGCAAGAACCAGTCAGCAGAATACTGCCAGCCTGAGTGCAGCGTCCCACATATGTGTGTAAATGGGACACTTTAAACATCTGTCTTTGCAATGTATGGTATTTCCTGTTATCTGGCTGGCAGTGTCCCCGAAGATGTTGCCAGAGAACAGACCATGCAGGAGAGTCCGGATCATCAGGGCGTGGACTGTGACGCTCAAAGAATAGTCGGACTGTCGCTACGCCTTGCCCCCTATTTAATAGGGGAATATGATGACCTCTTTGTTGAAGCTTGAGCAGAGCATGTTTTACATCACTATTCCTACCGCAGTGCGGGAGATCAAGTGGTTTCCAACCCAGCAGGAGTGTCTGGAGAAGGTCCAATGGATCAGGACCCATCTCTGCAGCAAACTGGTTAAGGTCAAGCCCGGATTTGCCTATGGGAGCAAGAAAAATTCCGGACCATCAAGAAGAAGACCCAACGGAAATGAGCTTTATACCTGTAAGTAGGCCGGCTGGCCAATACTAAAATGGAGCCTGAGCCATTGTTTTAGTGAGAGACTCCTTGTTGTTTGTTCAGTGGTAGTTTGTCTATACCACTCCGGAGCTCACTACCCCTTTAAAGGACTCTGCTAAGGACTCCATCATTCTGCAATTTCCCAGTTGCACTTTATTTTTGTGCCATTTTATTCCCTTCTTACCCCATTCTCAGGTTATCTGGAACTTTTAAAATAACCAATTTATGCAACGTTCAAGAACTGTACCCAGAAATACATTTTTCTATGCCCTATCCTATGCAATGCACAGCCTCTTATAAATCAAAAACTTTGCACTTTAATTAACCCTTTGGATTACAGATTGTTTATACCCCAAATCAGGGATAGACTTTGTCTCAGGACTATGTCATGGACTGCATTGCCCCAAATGTGAGATCGCCGCCCATTTTGTCCCCGTCAAGTTTATGTTAAATGTAACTATAACCCCCCCCCCCTCATCATAAGAAATGCACCCATGTAATGCAGCAAGCCCTAGGGTACATGGGTGCATTCTTAAGGATGAGTGGGGTTATAGTCGCATTTAATATAAACCCTGCCCAGGAACTCTATTGTCCTAAGTGTTTATATTAAATGTAACTATAACCCCCCTTGTCCTTAAAGGGGTTGTCTGCCTTTTTCTTACTAATGATCTATCCTTTGGATAAGTCATCAGCATCTGATCGGCAGGGAGTCATCAGCTGTTTGAGAAGGCAGAGGTGATTACAGTAGAGCGGCGGCCTTCTCGCTTCTTCCTGCAGGCCAGTGATGTCATGACTATTAAATGTCATTATAACTAATGTAACTATAACTACCCTCATCCTTAAAAATGTACACATGTACTGTAGGGTCTTGGGGGGGGGGACATTACTGGGGGTCATAACTACTGGGGGAGCACTAGATGGAACTGTACTACTGGGGGACATTATTGGAGGGACACTGTGGGGGATATTACTATGGTGGGGCAGTGTGAGGCACATTACTAATGGGGGGCAGTGTGGGGGACATTACTCCTGGGAGTGCACTGTCGAGGACAATACTGTCGAGGCCACTATATGAGAATTTTTATTACTGCGGACAGTATAAGGGGCAACACTGGAGGCACTAGAGACTTTAAATACTGGAGCACTATAGGGGGATTTTTTGTACTGGGGCATTATTACTTGGGGCACTATATGGGACATTATCTTTAGTGGGGGCACTATAATAGCATTTTACTGGGGGTACAATAGACGAGTATTATTGTTGAGATAATATTATTAATGGGGGAACTAAAGGGGGGCATTATTATTTCTGGAAGCACTATAGGGGCATTATTACTACTGGGGACACTATATGGGCATTATTATTAATATTAAAGAAGCCATTTTAGGGGGCATTATTACTATTGGGGGCACTATTATTTCTGCAGTATAGTATTTGTGGGCATTGGGAAGCACAGCAGGCAAAGTATTGGGGGCAGCAGCAAGATAAACACCGGTGGGTCACCATGTTGGGGAGTTTGTTTTCAGGACGATGGAAAAGTGAGGAATCTGACCTGTCTGCATAACAAGCTTTGCAGAGACGAAACACAGCTGAATTTGTCATGGCGGTCTGGGCCAAATGGAGAAGATGAGAAAAGACAATGTCTACATCAGAGGAGAAATCACTGGATGTAAGAGGTATGTACAGCTGTATTCTCATGTATGTATTGTAGTGCTGGCAGGCAGTATGCTGTTGGTAGGGCTGGCTTGCTGCTGTCTCACCTCTTTAGCCCCCTCCTCTATATATTAATTAGAGACAACTGGAGGAGGAGAGAACCACAGAAGGACAGCTTCTGGGGAGGTGTTTTATCCTTTTTTTTATATTGACTTGTACTATGGTATTTGGTTCTGCAACATGTAATATACTGCCCAGCAGAACCAAATGCCAAAATGCAGAACAAAATACTACTTCAGAAGAACCAAACACCACAGTCTAACAAGAAGTCCTGCTGGGGCAGTATATTGTGCTGCACTGTGGTATTTTGTGCTGCTGGGGTAGTATATTGTGTTGCAGTGTGGTATTTGGCTCTGCTGGGATAGTATAGTGTGTTGCAGTATGGTATTTGGCTCTGCTGGGACAGTATCATGTGTTGTACTATGGTATTAGGTTCTGGTGGGGCAGTATTTTGTGCTGCTCTGGAGCATTTGTTCTGCTAGGGTGATATATTGTGCTGTACTGTGGTATTTGGCATTGCTAGGGCTGTATAATGTGCTGTGCTATAGTATTTGGTTCTGCTGTAGAACCAGATACCAAAGTATGGCACAATACACTGTCCCTTTTTGGTATTGCTGGCCCCATCTACGTTTTTGCCCCACCCACTTGAGTCTACCCTGCCTACTCATGTTGGCCCCACCTTCTGTCAATTTAGGCAGGGAGTTTTCAGACTTGGTGCCTAGGGCGGCACAGCTACAAATACAGCCCTGGTCTTAGTCACCCCAGTCCGACAGCCCATACCTCCCAACTCTCCCGGATCTGGGAGGTATATCCCATTCTCAGCTGATTGTAATGGTGAAGCAGGGAGCCATCGGCCCCCACTTCCCCATTCACCTCTGCTACTTGCGCTCCACAGCAGCACAATATCTGTCACACAACAAGCTGCTGGTCTGTATAGGAGGAGCGGGGCCTCCCAGGAATCAGCCTCTGCTCCTGCTACATAGCATGCATAATTTATGACAGTATCCTGCTGCTGCTGGGGAGAGCTGGCATCTGAGCTGTGATCATTTCCTGTGAAGGGGGCACATATCTGGGCATAACTACTGTGAGGGTACACATCTTGGCATATCTACTGTGAAGGGGGCACATATCTGGGAATAACTACTGTGAGGGGATACATCTGGGCATAACTACTGTGAAGGGGCACATATCTTGGCACAACTACAGTGAGGGGGAACACATCTTGGCATATCTATTGTGAAGGGAGCACACAGCTTGGCATAACTACTGTGAGGAGGAACACATCTGGGCATAACTATTGTGAGGGGCACATATCTGGGCATAACTACTGTGAGGAGGCACATATCTGGGCATAACTATTGTTAGGGGGCAAATATCTGGGCATAACTACTGTGAGGGGACACATCTGGGCATAACTACTGTGAAGGGAGCACATATCTTGCCATAACTACTGTGAGGGGCACATATTTAAGCATAACTACTGTAAAGGGGCACATATCTGGGCATAAATATTGTAAGGGGGCACATATCTGGGCATAACTACTGTGAGGGGGCACATCTGGGCATAAATACTTGGAGGGACAAGCATAACTACTATTAAAGAGGCACAATGTGGGCATAACCACTATGAAGGGGGCACAATGTGGGCATTACTACTGTGAAGCGGGAACATATGGGCATAACTAATGTGAGGGGTGCATATGGGTATAAATACTGTGAAGGGGCACATTGTGGGCATTACAACTGTGTGGTGGCACAAAGGGGGAATAATTACTATATGGGGGCATTAAAATTACTGGATGTGTATAGTTATGGTTTAGGTAGAGTTAGAGGCGTGACCTAGTATGAAAAAAATTGCGGCGGCATGCTGCGCGTGCCACTCATATTGGCACGATTTTCTAAAGTTGGGAGGTATGCAACACTGTAACTTAGTATCAGCTCATATGTATAGTGTAGTGGCAGGATGTATGCTCTGTGTGCATACAGGAAGCAAGGCACGCCACAGAAACAAGAAGTGGGTATTGACCGGTGCTTGAGTTCACACTTAGTCTTAGAAGACTCCTTGAGACAGCAGGAGGTCATAGGTATGCCTATTTCTGCTTGCCGCTGTAAGAATATAGAATTCACATTTTTAATGTTCCCTTTATACTCACTTTATGCCTGTCACAGTGTCAAAGTGCTGTGTATCTACAGGGTCCAGCAGAGGGGGTGAACCCAAAGTCCAGGAGTGCTGGAGAAGGTGTTTCAACCTGGTGGGTTTACACAGCCTGATAGAGCAAGCGTGTTAGGAAGGCAGCGTTTCTTCCTGACAACTGCCTGCTCCTCAGTGGAGGTGACTGCGGCATTTACATGCAGTGATCACCTCTACTGTATGGGGATGAGCAATGGTTACTGCTATCACTCACCCCCATACAGATCCATTGCTTCTGGGCAGCAGAGTGCTGTTTAGACAATGTTTTTAAAAAGAAGGCAAAAACACCACCTAATGAACAAAAATGCCAGTACCAAAATACTTTTGTAGGTTCTGCCTTTTACATTTCCCACATACCTTCAGCTTACATCTAGAGCTGTTGTTTTTGCAATGCAGTGGCAAAAAAAGCCACTAAAAATGCAAAAGTGCAGAAAAATGCCAGAAAAAAACCTATCTGTGAAATGTGTTAGGTTACCGAAGTATCCACTGCCCTCATAATGCAGTGCTCCCAAGAGTACCCTTGCTACTGAGTCCTTGGCCACTAAGCAGGACCCATGGGGCTCATGTGACAAATTTCACAGTAGCCCTGACGTCTTTGAAGCAGTCAGGAGGATGGGGTGCACCTGTTAGGTTTTTTGAAACCTCAGCCCTTGTAAACTCCACTTCAGCTTTTATAGGAATAGATTCCTTTAGGCTCCATTCACACGTCCGCAATGTGTTTTGCGGATACACAGAGTCGCGGATCCGCAAAACACGGAAAGCGGCAATGTGCGTTCCGCATTTTGCGGACCGCACATTGCCGACATAATAGAATATGCCTGTTCTTGTCCGCAATTGCGGACAAGAATAGGACATGTTCTATTTTTTTGCGGAAACGGAAGCACGGATGCGGAAGTGCGGATCCGCAAATGTGGATGCGGACAGCACATTCCGTCCCCATAGAGAATGAATGGGTCCGCACCCTTTCTGCAAAATTGCGGAAAGGATGCGGACACATTTTGCGGACGTGTGAATGGAGCCTTAATGACATGATTATGTGGACAACTGAATGTCAGCATTTCTGTAGCCAGCATCAGTGCTGGGCTTATGGAGTTGTATGTAAATGGTTTGTGTCCAGTAGATTCATTGACCAAGCTTTATGGGTATGCTTGTGGTAGAAAATCAGGTTCAAATTTGGGAACATGAATAAGATGCTATTTCTTTTCAGAGGGGTGTTTTGCACACGTTGTTGCTGCCTAGTAGCAAAGGGGAACCTAGCTTGAACTTTTCTCCAAGAGCCCCATGGCAGAAAGATGGTGGAAACCATCAGCTTGACTGCTTCCATCTATCAGGGGGAACTTTTAATGGGAGGAAGCAGGGAGTTCTGTAGAGCGGGAGGAAAGGAGATGACTGGCTTATGAGTTGTGTAGTAGATCTTTGTATGGACCAAGCAAATGGCAGAGTGGGTAGTCCAAGTTATTTCGTGTATGTTGACCTCAACACCAGGAAGCAGAGAGAAGCGGGGAATGGAGCAGCAGCCAAACAGTAGTG
Organism: Bufo bufo; assembly: GCF_905171765.1. Lineage (NCBI taxonomy): Eukaryota > Metazoa > Chordata > Amphibia > Anura > Bufonidae > Bufo > Bufo bufo. The sequence continues at coordinate 209,994,717 of NC_053393.1, forward strand.
GCAGAAGATCAATGAGGTGACCCACTCTGACCTGATTTATAATGAAAACTAATATTGCTGAAGACCTCAATGATTTATCATATCACGATTTGAGCATTTCAGTTGTAGGCCAAACAACCGTTCTGCTGACAGTTATCTCTCCTAACTCCCCCATACATGTTCCATTCAGCCAAGCATGTCAATGGAAGAGGGGAGAGAGCCGGCCTCCGACACCTCTGGCGGTGGCTTATCTCCTGGGAGAACAAAGGATCTAATAAAAAATATTCAGTTTCCCTGATCCTTCTCAATTATGTCGGTGGAGAGTGAGGCATTCCCCGTCCACGTAACAGGTGGGGTTGGCCAACAATGGGGCCTTTATCTGTTGTGTCATGGGTTTGGAGTGAGAATTTATTTTCATGGTTGCCACTCACTAATGTTTGGTTGATGCTAATTGTAAATCAACATGGCTGACTGTGAAGCATAGACCGTCAATACATCCTACTGAATAATGAATTGGGTTTGACAGATTCATTAACTCACGATAATGCAAAAGTAGAGCAAATACAGTGTTTGTAATGTGATGCTATAGTAATGCATTCAGATTCTCCAATCAATACATCTAATTGTAAACCATCAATACATTTATTGGCTGTGAACGCTACAGTACATACACATTGAGCTGGTTCTACTCTGTTTTCCGTGCATCAATATTATATTATATTAAAGCATTTACTATATGTAGACACATACTACATTATAAATTATCTTGAAGGGGGGCCTGGTTTGGACAAACATTTTTTGGTGAGAAGTATCCCTTGACAATACGCTTATCACAGAGTGTCCTGCTGCAGGGACAACCAGTCATTTTTGAAGGAACATGGCAGCACGTGTTCTACCCTCCTGCAGCACCAACACCAGTAAAGTACAGCATTACACTGAGACTAATAGATTGTCCATGCAATGTACAGACATGCCAAGCTCTACTGTTAACTCAGCACTACTTGACAGCCACTTAAATTAGTTTCTCCACCCAAAACTGAAAATGCATTTCTGCCTCCCTACTGTCCCAGATGCAGTGGGATAGAACCTGTATTTCAGGTGTTGTTCCCTGCCTCATGTTGGATGTCTGGATCTGTGCCTTGATGTCATGAAGCTCAGGTTCTTCATCCAGCCTTCTCTCTTTTGTGAAGATAGAGGCAGCATGGTACAGGCCACAGAGACCTGTTTTAGTGTACTTTCACACTTGAGGCAGAGGATCCGGACGCAAACGGATGCATTTTTCAGACGAAATACCAGATCCGTCTCTCCGGTGTCATCCGGAAAAACGAATCCAGTATTTATTTTTTTCACATTTTTAAAGGTCTGCGCATGCGCGGACTGGAAGAACGGATCCATCAATGCTGCAATTTTAATGCACTAATACATTTCAATGGAAATTAATGCCGGATCCGGCATTCCGGCAAGTGTTCAGGATTTTTGGCCGGAGAGAAAAATACAGCATGCTGCAGTATTTTCTCCGGCCAAAAAACGTAAGAGGGACTGAACTGAAGAAGACATCCTGATGCATCCTGAACGGAATGCTCTCCATTCAGAATGCATTAGGATAAAACTGATCAGTTTTTTTCTGGTATTGAGCCCCTAGGACGGAACTCAATAGCGGAAAACTTTAAAGCAAGTGTGAAAGTACCCTTACTGCTATGCTGTTTTAGTGAACGTAAAATATTTCCTTCAGTGATCTGTGCTCCACAGAAGTTGGCCTTCTTTCCATTCTTTGAAAGGTGGGATTAAGTTTTTGAGCAGAGACATCTCATTTAACAACCCACCTCCATTTCATATACTTGGAATCTAATCTGTACCAGATTTGGGGGTTAAGTGCAGTGATGTGTGATGTTACTCTTTCCCTCCTTCATCACCACCATAAATTTGTCTCACTCAAAAAAGAGAACAATTACAAATCCAGCAAAGTCCTTTCACCTCTGGATGGAAGGATGGCGAAGCAATGTGGAGCATCTCAATATGTATTCCTCCTTTAGTCTTCAATAAAACATGGGTGTGTGGGGAGAATCCCCCCAAAATGTTTTTTTTTAACAACCATTTCTCCAATTGATCTGCTAGGAGAAAACTGTATGACATAAGACTTGAATTAGCTGAAAGAGACATTTCCTTGGCCTCAGCTTGTATGTAAATCTAGGCAGCTGGTCAAGCCTGAGGTCGGAAATTTCCAGGCTGTTCTGATTTTCTGATCTGTGAATATTGTGGATTTTTCCTAATGAGAACTGCCACTTACAGTAGTGTTCTCTTTACCATGAGAGACATGGGTCCATATGGGGAAGCTTGTATATGGTATATGGTTTACAATTATGAGAAAAATGCAAAAGGACAAGTAGTAATTAGTAGCAGCAGAAAGATGGTGCACATTATGGCACAGAACATTTAGTATTTTAAATAGCTGGTTCTTCTGGATAATTTATTGCGATAAAATAAGTGCCATAACTAAAGTACTAATTTGAGAAAAAAATATGTTTTCAACTATGGTTAGACGGGTGATTGTGGAAGGATCTTGCTCATACTTAAAGGGGTCGTCCCATGAAAAATATTCGACAGTTTTCAAACCAGCTCCTGGATCTGAATACTTTTGTAATTGCATGTAATTAAAAAATTTGCATAGCCACTGAGTTATTCAATAAAATGTATCTGTATAGCGCCACCTGCTGTTTATTCTTTTTCTTATTTCTTTGACCTGCTCACTGAGATGGCCGCACATGCTCAGTTTCATCCTTCAATGGCCTCCTGAGCTGTGATAGGGAGAGCATGGACACGCCCCCTGAGCTGCAGCAGAAAAGACACTCCCCTTGAGCTGCCAGCTTGATATCAATCTAGCAGAGCAATGAATGAGGAGATCTCTGGATCCATGTGAGGTACAGAGCTGGTTCTAGCTTTATTAGACAGAGATTGCCATGTATTATATGATGTCTGATTTTCATTTTTTACATTAGTCATGGGAAAACCCCTTAAAGTCGATGTGAAACTAAAGTGGCTGGATGATAAGTGTCTGGTGACATCCTTGAAGAGTCACTGTCATTTTGCACAACTTCTGTCATGTCATAGAGATGTATCATAAGTTGTAATCATTAGCCCATACTCAGCTCTACGAGGATATGATGTTCAGCAAAGGACCCCAGCTGATCACAAATTCTGACATGCCTCTATTACGGCGCAGCGATGGTGTGTGCTTAAGAGTTATTCCCAAGTCATCACTTGAGGGTGCTGACTGTATTATATAGGTGGCACACCATACTCACTGCTAAGATCAGAGTTAACTCCTATCTTGGCAGTTGAATCTCCCCGTTAGGCTACTTTCACACTAGAGTTTTTGCTGGATCCGGCAGGATCCAGCAACAAACGCTTCCGTTACTGATAATACAACCATCTGCATCCGTTATGAATGGATCCGGTTGTATTATCTTTAACATTGCCAAGATGGATCCGTAATGAACTCCATTGAAAGTCAATGGAGGATGGATCTGTTTTCTATTTTGGCAGAGAAAACTGATCCGTCCCCAAAACTTGCATTGGGGTAATGATGGATCCATTTTGCATCCACACCCCAGGAGGTAAATCAAAATACAACATGTTGCGGTTTGCTCTCCGGTCTGGTAACGCAACTAAACGGAACGGAATGTATTTTGGAGCATTCCGTTCTGTTCTGTTCAGTTTTGTCCCTATTGACAATGAAAAGGGACATAACTGAAGCATTTTTCCGGTATTGAGACCCTATGACGGAACTCAATACCGGAAAACTTAAACGCTAGTGTGAAAGTAGCCTTAGATGCAGCAGTCAAGTTCTTAGAGAGAAGGAGAGGCTCCCTCTCATACCCCATTGGCAGGGTTAGACTGAGGTCCTTAGGCCCACTAGAGGAAATTATTATCCGGGTCCAACCTCTATATCATCAATAATGTCTTATAGGTTTTGATTTATAGACCCAAATGGCAAGTGTTTGTCTCCAAATATTGTTTTTTTCTCCTGGACCTTTGGGGCCCACTATGGTATCAGAGCCTGGACCCACCAGAGGATTTTCTAGTACTCTGGTGGGCAAGTCCCTTTGGGCCATCCTGTGACACAATCCTTGGGTGCTGATGGGGCTACTGTGGCAGCTAGGGGACTGACAGTGGCCTCCAGGCCTGTCCTTTCTCATGAGTTTTACTGTAACTGACATAATTCACCGCAATACAGAAGTACTGTATTATATGGACGATCAGAGGATTGCAGCTTCATGTTCCCTAATGTGTCTTTGAAAAAAAAATGTAAAAAAAAGTTTTAAAAAGTGTTTTGGGGAAAAAAAAGTAAAAAATAAAAAATGGGTATCGTTGCAGCTGTAATGGCTCCTATAATAAAAGAAACACATTCTTTACTCTATATAGTGAACATTATAAAAACAAAAATAGTATTTTTTTCATTTCACCTTTCAAAAAACCCAAAAGACATAATGACATGAAAACTACAATTTACCGTGCAAAAAGCAACTTCTTACACAGCTCCATCAGCAGGAAATAAAATGTTATGGGGATTCCCTATGGGACTGTGGAAGATAACCCAGTATAGCACTCAGCTATCTCTGGCAGACGCAGTCCCATAGAGAGGGATCGGTGAGGGTCTCAGTGGTCAGACCCCCACTGTGGATGGGGATAACTTCTTCTAACCGGAAGACTCCTTTAACTTCAATTTGTAGTAACACTGAGTACAGTGTCCCACTGGTCCGGCCACCTACTGTAAATATAAGTGTTGATCCAGCACCAAAGTGCTCGGGTGCTCGAGTAGAACACTTTGCAATGCTCAGGTGCTCTACAGAGCACAATGGAAGTCAATGGGAGAAACCAAGCATTAAACCAGGCACCCCCTGCTCTGAAGAGGCAAGGACTTTAACCACTCAGCTATAAAGCTGAATGATAAACTGTCAGAAAAACCTCATAGTAGTTAGTGATATAGTAAGTATTCCGATACAGTAGAAGTATAATTTCATATTTCAGTGCAGGTTAACATGTAGCAGTATAGCGTAGCGGTTAAAGTTCTTGGCTCTAATGTAGAAGGTTGTGAGTTCAAATCCCAGCAGAAATGTTTCAGAAATAGAGGCTAAATTAAATTTATATATTTTATATATTTTTTTGTAATTGTAAAAATATATGGCACAAAATAAATGTGTAATTACTAAAAAATAAATAAATATATATATATATTTATAAAATCATACTTCTGATATATATGAATGCATAATACTACTACTGATGTTTTTAGCCATAATATATTATAATATATTATATATTCTAAATATATAATAATATATGTAAATATATTATTGCTAAAAACTTATATATATATATATATATATATATATATATATATATATATATATATATTTAACCCCTTAAGGACTCAGCCCTATTTCACCTTAAGGACTTGGCCATTTTTTGCAAATCTGACCAGTGTCACTTTAAGTGCTGATAACTTTAAAACGCTTTGACTTACCCAGGCCGTTTTGAGTTCGTTTTTTCATCACATATTGTACTTCATGACACTGCTAAAATTGGGTCAAAAAAGTAATTTTTTTTGCATAAAAAAATACCAAATTTACCAAAAATTTTCAGTTTCTCTACTTCTGTAATACATAGTAATACCCCCAAAAATTGTGATGACTTTACATTTCCCATATGTCTACTTCATGTATCATTTTGGGAATGCCATTTTATTTTTTGGGGATGTTACATAGCTTAGAAGTTTAGAAGCAAATTTTGAAATTTTTCCGAAATTTTCCAAATCCCACTTTTTATGGACCAGTCCAGGTCTGAAGTCACTTTGTGAGGCTTACCTAATAGAAACCACCCAAAAATGACCCCATTTTAGAAACTACACCCCTCAAGGTATTCAAAACTGATTTTACAAACTTTGTTAACCCTTTAGGTCTTCCACAAGACTTCATTGCAAATGGACATAAAATGTAAGAATTTAGATTTTTTGGAAAATTTTCCAATATAATCAATTTTTTCCAGGAACAAAGCAAGGGTTAACTGCCAAACAAAACTCAATATGGGTTGCCCTGATTCTGTAGTTTGCAGAAACACCCCATATGTGGTCCTAAACTACTGTTTGGCCAAACGGGAGGACATAGAAGGAGGGGAACGCCATATGGTTTTTGCAAGGCAGATTTTGGAGTTTCTAGTCTAGGCTACATCAGGGGGGCTTCTAATGGGACATGGTGTAAATAAACCAGTCCATCAAAATCTGCCTTCCAGAAACCATATGGCGTTCCTTTCGTTCTATGCCCTGCCGTGTGGCTATATAGCCATTTCCGACCTCATATGGGGTGTTTCTGCAAACTACAGAATCAGGGCAATAAATATTTAGTTTTGTTTGGCTGTTAACCCTTGCTTTATTACCGGAAAAAAAGGATTCAAATGGAAATTTTGCCAAAAAATGGGTGTTTTGGCACCGTTTTTATTTTATATTTTTAACGCTGTTCATCCGAGGGGTTTGGTCAAATGTTATTTTTATAGGGCAGATTCTTACGGACGCGGCGATACCTAATATGTCTACATTTTAAAATGTATTTAGATTTTACACTATATTATAATTTTAGGAACAAAAAAAATTATTTTTGTATCTCCATATCTCATTTTTTGCAGGAAGAGATGGCGGTTTTATTGGCACTAATTGGGGTGCATATGACATTTTGATCGCTCGCTATTACACTTTTTGTGATGTTAGGTGACAAAAAATGGCTTTTTTTAAACACGTTTTTTAACGCTGTTCATCCGGGGGGGTTGGGTTAAATGTTATTTTTATAGAGAAGATTTTTACGGACGCGGCGATGCCCAATATGTATGGCTCTCAGACTTTGGAGACACTAAGCAGGCATCCTCAAACTGCAGCCCTCCAGATATTGTAAAACTACAATTTCCACCATGCCCTGCTGATAGCTGTAGGTTGTCTGGGCATGCTGGGAGGTATAGTTTTACAACATCTGGAGGGCCGCAGTTTGAGGATGCCTGCACTAAAACTAATATTTTTGTGGGAAAAAAATTGTTTCCGTGTCTCCAAAGTCTGAGAGCCACAGTTTTTTATGTTCTCTAGGGTAGTGTTTCCCAACCAGTGTGCCTCTAGATGTTGCAAAACTACAACTCCCAGCATGCCCGCACAGCCAAGGGCTGTCTGGGCATGCTGGGAGTTATAGTTTTGCAACAGCTGGAGGCACGCTGTTTGGGAAACACTGCTCTAGGGGACTGTTGGGGATTATAAAAATGTAGTACTCCATGGAAGTGTGATACTCCCTGAAGCAATCGATAACGCAGAGGCCCGGATGATCGGGGCAAGTGTCACGCTGAGTAGTGGTGTCCTTCCGTATCCCCCTCCTGTGACACACTCTGCATCTTTTTTGGGTTCGTCCCTTCTTTCCAGTATGGGGGACCACACCTGGAAAATGTTGGCCAGGGACGATCCGGGCGCCTCCAGTTCCCGAGGTACTCCGGCCTGCTCTTTCCCGGTCTGAAAAAATCAGGGCCTTGAGGACTGCCTCATAGAATTGGAGGAATGTCCCTGTGCTGCCAGCGCTTCGGGATAGTACAAAAGCGTTGTACAAGGCAACCTGTACCAAGTAGACCACAACTTTTTTGTACCATGCCCGAGTTTTGCGCATGGCATTATATGGCTTGAGGACTTGATCAGAGAGATCAACTCCTCCCATATACCGATTGTAGTCGACGATACAATCGGGCTTGAGGACCGTTGCCGCGGTACCTCACACAGAGACGGGGGTGGTGCTGTTACCGTGGATTGTGGACAGCATAAGGACATCCCTCTTGTCCTTATACCTGACCAGCAACAGGTTTCCACTGGTAAGGGCACGGGTCTCACCCCTGGGGATAGGTACCTGGAGGGGGTGGGCAGGGAGGCCGCGCTGATTTTTCTGCACGGTCCCACAAGCGGATGTGGATCTGGCGGCAAGGGACCTGAACAATGGAATGCTAGTATAAAAGTTATCCACGTACAAGTGGTAACCCTTATCTAGCAGTGGGTGCATAAGGTCCCACACGAGTTTCCCGCTAACACCCAGAGTGGGGGGACATTCTGGGGGTTCAATACGGGAATCTCGCAACTCGTACACACGAAATTTGTAAGTGTACCCTGAGGTACTCTCACAAATTTTGTACATTTTCACGCCATACCTCGCCCGCTTTGTGGGAATGTATTGGCGAAAACTGAGTCTCCCCTTGAACGCAACGAGAGACTCATCAACCGCGACCTCCCTTCCAGGTACATAGGCCTGCGCAAATTTGGCCCTGAAGTGATCGATGACCAGCCGTATCTTATACAGACGGTCATAGGCAGGATCACCTGGGGGGGACGGGGACACATGCTGCATTATCTGCTTAATGCAGGCATTTCCGGATGGCCTCAAACCGGGTACATGTCATGGCCGTACTGTAGAGTGGGGTCTGGTAGAGGACGTCCCCACTTCAGTATTGCCTGACACTGGGTTTCTTGATCAGGCCCATGTGCAGCATGAGGCCCCAAAACATCCTCATCTCGGATGCACTGACCGGCGTCCAGCCACCCGGTCTAGCCAAAAAGGAGCCCGGGTGCTGAGCAACGAACTGTTGGGCGTACAGGTTCGTCTGCTCCACCATCAGATTCACAAATGGGTCACTGAAAAAAAAACTAAAAAAGTCCATTTAAGTGAAGCCCACTGTGGGAATCTGGATTCCTGGATTGCCAACAAAATCCGGAATCTCGGGCTCAAAATCCACTGGGGGACACCAGCTAAGTTCACCGGTAGGGGGCTCCGGTGGGCTTATTTGGTGGGCCGGGAAACCAGTACGAGCCCCAGGGCGGCTCGTACTGGTGTGGGCCACAGGGTCCCTAGCATGATGATGATGACGAGGAGGATGCGGATGACAAGAGGAACGTGGGGTCATCCTCATCCTCACTGGGGCTCTCGGAGTCGGAGGCAAGCTGGGTGTATGCCTCCGAGGCCGAGAACGTCCGGCGGGCCATGGGTATGTGTGTGTGCGTGTGTGTGTGCGTGTGTATGTGCGTGTAAAACTTTATTGCATGTGCGTGTGTGTGGGGGCACAGGTGTTCACATACTTTTTATTAAAATAAAAAAAATGGACAAGTGTTAGAAAAAAAAAAAAAAGTCAAACTTGGTGATCAGCGGTACAACGCTGATTAGCGGTGGGGCGGGCGTTGCGCTAACAGCGCTGGGGGGGGGGGGAGAGGAGGGGAGAGAGGAGCACCGGGAGTTTGAATCTCCCGCCTCTCTCCCTTCACCAATTAATCACCAAGGACAGCACCGCCAGCACCAAGGACAGGACCGCCGCCCTCAAATGCTCGGACTGTGATTGCTTCAAGTCACGGTAACCACACACCCTTCCCTGCCCCTTCGCTGTGACTGACAGCCGGCAATTCGGCAAAGCCAGCCGAACTCTCGTGCATAAGCGCTGTCAGACACAGCGAAGGGGCAGGGAAGGGGGCCTGGTTACCGTGACTTGAAGCAAGGAGGCCGCTGCCTACATGACTTCAAGCCTGACTAGAGAAGTGCGCCGGCAGGGGATAAAAGAACGTTTTCAGTACTTTTGCTGCATCTGCCTTCAGGAAGAAAGGCATCATCAGAAACACACTGCTGGCTACTCGCAGGTACTGCTGGCGGCTTGGGGTGGTTTTGGGAGTTGACAGGTTCCCTTTAAATACACTGACTCGAGCACACAAGGTATTTGGCCGAACACTGCGATGTGCCGAGCATGCTCGCTCCACACTAGTAAATATGTGTCTGCCAACAGTGATGGCCAGTTCACATTGTTCACCCGCGAACATATGCGGGCTGCCATCTTTTTTTCACAAGTCCGGCAAGGCACAGGTAAGCCCTTACCTGTGCCTGTGCGCGACCCGGTCTGAAAACAAGTGAGGTCAGCGGGAGCAGGCAGTTCCGAGAACAGCCACCGGGGGCCTTCATCGGGCTGTTCTCGGAACTGCCTGCTCCCGGTGACCGCATTTGTTTTCAGACCGGCTCCCGGCACAGGTAAGGGCTTACCTGTGCCTCGCTGGACTTGTGACAAAAGATGGCAGCCCGCATATGTTCGCGGGCGAACACGGCGAACTGGCCATCACTGTCTGCCAACCACAAAGTCTCAGACCGAGCACTACTCTGACCTGTGACTAGGCCAAGAGGGAAACCAGTAGCAAACACCCCTCAAAAAACATCCTCTCACATGGCTCTGTAGATAGAAATATAAACAACTGACCAGTGTCAGATTTTGGTGATGCAAAAAAATATTTTTTTTATATTAAAACAGAATAAAAACGATATAAAATTGGCATTGCTGTCATAGTACTGCCCTGCAGAATAAAGTTGCCCCATCGTTTTTAGCGTACAGTAAATCCTCCCAAAATGGTGAGAGGGCAGGTTTTTGTGTTTTGTCTACGTTTTATACACTGAAGAGTTTGAATAATGCGACCGTGCATTTCCCAGAAGGCTGCATACAACAGTGTCCTCCCGCCTGCCTTCTACACACCAGCGCCCTCTACAGGACAAATCGTACACAGAGTGACGCTGTGGGAAGCGCAGTTGCGTTTGATGGACAGCTAGGCCACGCCTCCTCTCATTTCCTCTGCCTTGTGAAAACCTGCGCTGTGGAGGAGGACACGCCTTGGGGGCGTGGTTATTTTAAACGAAGTGTGGCCGCCTCTTCAGTCTGCCGTAGTTGCTGGCAGAGTGCGCGTCTGGAGGAAGTGCTGTCCGCCGCCGCCTCACGTCTCTGTACAGGACGACTGCAGCCAGCGGAGCGCCGGTACCGAGAGGAAGCTGGTAGGTGCGTGGCTGGGGCACTAGTACTTACCTGGCAGCAGGGTGCCCAGTGCAGACCTCGGAGAGCTGACCTTTGCTTCTCCCCACAGGTCGGGACTGTATCCAGGATGATCCCGGAGGAAAACTATGGGATGAGGGAGACCTGCTGCAGGACACCGAGGACAGTACGGCGACACGAGGAGAAGAAAGGTCACGAGAGGCCAGGACTTCTGGGGGACCCTTGTACCCCCATCCAGAGCCGGCCCTTCACCAGCCGCTACACCATCTCGCCAGGGCATGAGCTGGGCAGGTAAGTGGCATGACCACAGTCTGTAGGTGACCATAGTGACATCAGGTTGTTGGATTGGTGGATCTTGTGTGGAATGTTCAAGGTAGTGTGGGGGTCTTCTCTGGACCTCCTCACTTCCTGTTGGTTGTGGATTCTACCAGTGGATGTTGTCAGTGGAGATGCCAGCCTAGGGAGGTGGGCATGTAACTAGACATCCCCTCCACTGCTGCCCTCATCTTCTTGGGATTGAATTTTAGCTTTTGAGAAGTGGTCTGCAGTGTGCCCACCTTTTTAATAGGGACATTTGTGAAGGTTCAGTCTACTCGGCCCTTGATATTGTCACAACCTATGGCCTTTTCACAAAATCAGGGTAAAGGTGGCGGAACCAGCGGTGACTGTAGAGATCCTATGAGCTGAAAATGTCAAGATCCTGAGGTTTGCATGTTGAATGCTCTGGTGCCACTGCACCATGTCTGACGGTCCAGTTGCTAGGCATCTGCTCCCTAGCAACCACTCTAGATGGTTCTCTTCGGCACATGCCAAGCAACCAATCTGTCTCAGATTATTAGTCTGATCTTAAAACTGGCACTGATCTGAGCGCAGTGGTCATGTCCGCACATAAACCATGCCACCCTATAGCTTGCTTATGGCACAGATCCTCCGATCATAGATGAGTCAATCATGTTATGATGTGTAGTCTTCTTCTAATTTACTTGCCAAGAATTCTGTGTTTCCTGTGATTGAGACATTCCTTGTTTCTGAGCAGCTGAGAAAGTGAAGTGGAGATATATTGCCCCAGCGAGACATCTCAGGAGGCTTCCCTTGGTACCAGGCAGGAAGTGATCTCCTCCATGGATTCTCATAGAACGTCTCCTAATAGTGATCCATGCTTTCCTACTAAAGCTATTCTAGTCTTTTTTTTTACCTAGTGTCATGCCCTCCTATTAAGGATATGCGGTAGGCAGATTACGGGTATGCGCTCAGTGTTGCTATTGGGCATCAGTGCCAGTCTGATGTGCCGCCGCCATCAAAGCACTCTGCTTACTTAGTGAAATTCCCAGATGTGGTTGAATTGGCAGAACGCAGGATGTGTGATTGCAGTTAAGCCGCCATCCGCCCTGCTGGTTGCAATGTAGCAGCATTATTTTCTCACGATTATTATAATGTAGCTGCCGTATTCCATTATTCCTGAGGTCAATATGTCTCCCGCACAGGGCACTCGCCGGCCGGGACGGGCTGCATTCCAGAATTGTATTACTGTTCAGTTTATTGGAGATATTACATCCATGTGGTAAGAATCCAGAAGCAGGTTCAGTCCATGTCCTGACTATTTGCTGACTTGGTGATAGCTGCGAGACTTTGACTTCTGATCATCTGGTGATGGTCCGACCATAAGATGGTCTTGGCATGCATACCTTGGCATATTGGGGAACTGCATAACTGGCAATTGCCTCACATACTGTTATCAGAAAGACTAGCCGGAATTATCTGATAACGCAAGGAAATCAAATGCTTGAGCAGCACCCACTGCTGTTTTATGGCAGCCTGTATTTGTGGGTAAAGGCATACTGATACGGTGACTGTGCAGGGCCGTCATGGGCATTTCCTGTCACTGTACAACTGGATTAAACTAGTCAATTGGCTCTCATTTGGAAAGTTTATACACAGGCTGTGGTGCATGGGGACAAAACTGCGATCATTCATCCCCCATACTTTTCATTATGCTGGTAGCACATCCCCTGTTTTCTCTGGCTGCCGACCAGCGAGTATTTTCATGTCTGGCTGAATGATCTGATCTACCAACAAATGAGCTGGGCTACATGGGCCAATTATCAAAAACGGGCTTTCGTTCACCAGTAAGTGCCGTCTGCTAATGTTAAAAGCCCCTTAGAGTGGCCATAACCATCAGTGTCAGTGGGACAGGCCATCTAATGTGTATTGGGGTGTCCGAGACTCTCATCTGATGGCCAGTGTCGGGGCACAGAAGGGTCACGCCCGATCCTTCAATCTCACGGGAGATAATCTGTTGCCAGAGGCATCTGCTAATGGCTTGTTGCCCTCTCCCCATTGAGAAGCACACTCAACCAGGCCAAGTATGCATGTGCATAAGGGCTCATGCACACGACTGTTGGGTGTTTTGCATTCCGCAAAACACGGATACCGGCCGTTTGCATTTCACATTACTGAACGGCCAGCCCCTAATGGAACAGTCCTGTCCTTATCTATAACTCAGACATTATTAGGACATGTTCTTTTTTTAATTTTTACTTTTGCAGAACGGCAATGCGGAAAAATGGACACAGAATGCACAGTTATTTCTGGGTGTTTTGCTTCCTCACTGGAGTGAATGGTTTGACATACCGGCTGCAAAAAAAAACACCGATGCAGGGGGAAAATGTGTGCGCATGAGCCCTAACTGTGGGGGGAGAATAATGCTGGTCGAGTAGGTGTTCACCTAACAGCTATGTGAGGGTATGCCCCTCACAGCCATACGCTCTAAAAAGATTCAGCTGAAGATCTTATCAGCTGTGTTCAGAGCAGAGAGGAGGATGAGGCAGCTCTTTAGCTCAGTGTTTTGAAGTAAAATGTCCTCCTGTGTGATTAGGACAGAGGCCATTTTAATTCTCCTGATTGCTTCCCAGACAAAACGAGCCATTATAACTTATGAAAGGTATTTGGGAATATATACACTTATTTAATAAGTATTTTTATTTCCTTAATTCCCGGAGAACCACTTTAATGTCTGAGAGGTATTGCAGCGCTTCACGGCCATTAACAATACAGACGGACTAAACAGTGCAGTCTTATTAGAGCCCACTGCGGCTGGTATGGCCGTGCGGTACTCAACAGTACCGCAACATGACCGTGCTGTGTGGACTTCCATTAAAGCTTTACCGCTAAGTTAGTCTGATAAAGGAATTGGATGTATACCCATTCTGTGCCCAGGGTGGCAGAAGTCATGGCAACGAACCGTATGTATTTTGCGGTCCGCAAAAAAATGGATCCACAAAAAAAAAAAAGAATGACATCCGTGTGCATTCCCTATTTTGCGGAACAGCTGGCCCTTCATTGAACAGTACTATCCTTGTCCGTAATGCAGACAATAAGGCTCCATTCACAGATCCGTAATAATGGGTCTGCATCCGTTCCACAAATTGCGGAACGGGTGCGGACCCATTCATTCTCTATGCGGATGGAATGGATGCGGACAGCACACTGTGCCCTCCGCATCTGCATTTCCGGGAGCACGGATAGAGCATGTCCTATTCTTGTCCGCAATTGCGGATGAGAATAGGCATTTCTATGGGGGTGCCGGCCGGGTGTATTGCGGATCCGCAATGCACTACGGATGTGTGAATGAACCTTAATATAGGACATGTTCTATTTTTTTTGCGGAACGTACATACGGACACGGAATGCACATGGAGTAACTTTTTTTTTTTTGCGGACCCATTGAAGTGAATGGTTCCGCATACGGTCTACAAAAAAAACGGAACGGACATGGAAAGAAAATACGTTCCCGTGCAAGAGGCCTCACTGTAAGATTGCAGTAGTGATTTATACCTATGGGAAAAGGTCACCTTGCAATAATTGCAAAAAATGACCACGGTGGAGTTTTAGCGTTGGTCGCAAGGTCATCCCAAACCCCAGGGACCTATTAGTCAATGAGCTGGAGTGAAATGTGTTACTACCTTTTAACCAATGATTTCAGTGTGAAGATCTCCTCTCCAGACCATGATGATTGATGTATGGGCAATTTTAATTTCCGTGTCCGATGAATGCTGAAGGCATGGGTAAGACTGGTATGTGAGCTATGTGCACGGTTAATGCCTGGATCATTACAAGGACTATGAAAGTCCCAGCAAAGAGTCATGTGTCTGTCCTATGGGAAATGGAGGAGCTGTCAGGCCCTGATTTATTTCCCCTGCAGGAGCTGGCATGGAGAACATGGACCACAGTAGGACGCTGTGTCTAAGGACCTGCTTCTCATTCTGCTGCCAAGCCTTTGAACACGCTTGGTGCGGGGGCTTGGCTGGACTAATCTAACCCTGTTGAGTTTACTTTATTATGTGCGGTCCTTGGATGAATCAGGACTCCACGACACCCTGGGATGTAATGGGGATGATGCTGGGACTTGCAGGCTTTTCCTCGCTGATCATTTCCTGTTTGTCACGCTTTGGAGCTCTGCTTGAGATGATTAAAACAAGAGCGCGTTCTGTTGCTTCATTGTGGACGCCTGATTTACAGCCTAGAGCGTATTGTGACGTGTTCCTGGAGATCCATGTCACTGGACGGTCTGAACGCATAGACCAGGCTCACCCTTGTGATGGCGCTTTAGGAGGAGCAAACACAGTAAGGGTACGGCCACACATAGCCTAAAATTTGCAGATTTTTTACAGTGGAATTGTCTGCAGAAAATCCCAGGCGCGTAGCGGGTGAGAATGCAGAAGGTGAAATCTGATGTGAATCCGCAGCGCTCCTGCCCTGAACTCGGCACAATTTGGTGCAGCGTTCTCCTGTGTGTGACCAGGCCCTAAATCTGCATGGTTTCTGGCTGAACCTGTAGCAAATAATAATGTGTATTTGACTTGCATCTGCAGGCTGTACCTCTACTATGCTGCCCTCGCATGGTGTGCTGTACTTCTAGACCGGAGCAGCTCCCAGAGGTGGGCCAGCACCTATTTCGTGGCATATCGCTATTGTCAGTGTCCCAGATAGGCCAAACCCTTTAGGTGATGGCTATCACGGTCATCACCGCCTACTGTAGTGGGCTGCCATAGTCACTGCATGGCGTCTCCCATTGACTTCACTGCAAAGTGGACCGAGCTGTCTACTTCAGCACCGGAACATTGCCAAACAACTAACTGGCAGGGGTGCAGGTTGTCAGACCCCCGCCAAGCAGCTAGTTATGGCCTATCCTGAGGATAGACAATCGCTTAATGAAGTGCTGGCAACCCCTTTAAAGTTGTGCATGACAGCTAATCACACACATCCCCTGTTTTCTCCGGCTGCCGACTAGCGAGTATTTTTGTGTTTGCCTAAATGATCTGATCTACCAACAATGAGCTGGGTTACATGGGCCAATTATCAAGAACGGGCTTTCGTTCACCAGTAAGTGTCGTGTGGCAATGTAAAAGGGCCCTTAAAGTGTCCATACACATTATGGCCATAACATAGTGCATTATCGTCCTTGGTAACGGAATCCATAACGCAATTCAGCTTATACCACAACACAAACTCTAAGTTCAAAATATGAAATTCGCTCTACCCTAGCCCTAACCATCAAGGTCAGTGGGACAGACCATCGAATGTGTATTGGGGTGTCCTAGACTGTCATCTGATGGCCAATGTCAGGGCACAGAAGGCTCTTGCCCGACCCTTCAATCATTACCTTACCCGATAGATACAACCAGGAGACGGCATATGCTTGGCTTGTATTTGGTGGGCATCTCTCCTTGGTGTTGCTACTTGTGTAGAATGACTTGTTGGCCAATGACTATTGAATGCCCAGTTGTGAGACATGGTGATGAGATCTGATCAATGACGGGCAAGCAGTTTCTCACGTACCGTGCAGTGTTTACATCGGTAAATGACTGGTAACTTTTGCTTAATATTTTACATGATAATTCTGAGTAAAAGGTCCTCTTATGCCCTTTCATTTAGGATTGCGCCTCTCTTCTCACCCTAGTAATGCTGTCAGTTTTCCTGTTTAGACAGGTTAATATCTTGAAGAGGAAGGAGCTTCTCGAAACTGACGTAAGCTACATATTACTCACTGGAGAGGGGTCTGACTGTCTAGAGGTGTTCTTCATATGCATCAGGCTAAAGTACTGGCAACTCCTGATGTAAAATGCCACAAGCTGCCTGGGGGTAGTGGCATCATGTGAAGTGGTTCTAGGACTTCACCTTTAAGGGCCTATTAACATCACACAATGGTCTTAGGCCTCATGCACACGGCCGTTGTTTTGGTCTGTATCAGAGCCCCAGTTTTGGCGGCTCGGATGCGGACCCATTCACTTCAATGGGGCTGCAAAAGATGCAGACAGCACTCCGTGTGCTGTCCGCATCCGTTGCTCCGTTCCGTGGTCCGCGAAAAAAATATAACAAGTCTATTCTTGTCTGCGCTTTGCGGACAAGAATAGGCAGTTATATTAAAGGCTATCCGTGCTGTTCTGCAAAATTGCAGAACGCACACGGACGCCATTCGTGTTTTGCGGATCCGCGGTTTGCGGACCGCAAAACACAACGGTCGTGTGCATGAGGCCTTATGCTGGTAAAAGCTCCTGATGTGTATGCCAATGGTCACGAGTATCATTTTGGCCTTTACTGTTGGTAATTAAAAAAAAAAAAAAAAATTATTTTATTATGGAATATCATCGTAGTTTATGCAATTCAATATAATTATATACGTAAGGTAAAATGAGCGCCTATTTGCTACCTATCCCACTGTGTCACAGCCCTCAGAGGTATGCATTGGGAGCTTTCCCCGTGTAAGGCTCCATTCACACGTCCGCAAAATGGGTCCGCATCCGTTCTGCAATTTTGCAGAACGGGTGCGGACCCATTCATTCTCTATGGGGATGGAATGGATGCGGACAGCACACTGTGCTGTCTGCAGCCGCAATTGCGGAGCGCGGCCCCAATCTTAGAGTCCGCAGCTCCGCAAAAGATAGAACATGTCCTATTCTTGTCCGCAACTTGCGGACAAGATTAGGCATTTCTATAGGGGTGCCGGGCGAGTGTGTGGCGGATCCGCAATTTGCGGGTCCGCAACACACCACGGACGTGTGAATTGAGCCTAAATGTTAAATACTGGCTAAAATCATGATGTGAACAGACCCTTATAGGGGGTTTTCTTGGCTCAGGATATTGTAGACCATTCTTCAGGTAGCCTAAGGCCTCATGCACACGACCGTTGTGTGCATCCGTGTCCGTTGTTCCTTTTTCCTTGACCTTCAATGGGTCCGTTGAAAACTCGGAAAATGCACCGTTTGTCGTCCGTGATCCGTGTTTCCAGTCCGTCCAAAAAATAGCACCTGTCCTATTTTTTTGACGGACAACGGTTCGCGGACCCATTCAAGTCAATGGGTCTGTGAAAAAACACGGAGGCACACAAGATTGTCATCCGTGTCAGGTTTTTTTTTCCTATAATTTTCAAGGCAAACTTGACTTTGATTTTTATTTTTTTTTTCCCTTTTCTTGTCTGGTGATCCTCCAAAAATCAAGGAAGACACACGGAAAAAAAAAAACTGACACGGATAACGGAACCCCGTTTTGCGGACCGTGAAAAAATACTGTCGTGTGCATGAGGCCTTAAATGACTGTTTGGAGATTTGGACCTCCACCCCCTGATCTGATATTGATGGTCTATTCTTAGGATAGGCCATCAATATCCTGAACCTGGAAAACCGCTTTACCCTCGGGTAGGTTCACCAGCAGCCTAGTGCACGGCTATGACCAGTACTGATGTGCCTAGGGTGTATTTCTCTTTTAGATATAATGGGTCCTACAGTTAGGCTACTTTCACACTCGCGTTTTGTGCGGATCCGTCATGGACGGATCCGTTCAGATAATACAACCGTCTGCATCCATCCAGAACGGATCCGTTTGTATTATCTGTAACATAGCCAAGACAGATCCGTCTTGAACACCATTGAAAGTCAATGGAGGACTGATCCGTTTTTCTGTTGTGCCAGATTGTCAGAGAAATCTGATCCATCCCCATTGACTTACATTGTAAGTCAGGACGGATCCGTTTGGCTCAGTTTCGTCAGACGGACACCAAAACGCTGCAAGCAGCGTCAGTCTCCAAAGCGGAACGGAGGCAAACTGATGCATTCTGAGCGGACCCTTAGCCATTCAGAATGCATTAGGGCAAAACTGATCCGTTTTGGACCGCTTGTGAGAGCCCTGAATGGAACTCGCAAACGGAAAGCCAAAACGCCAGTGTGAAAGTAGCCTAAATTGTAAAGTTCTTTGATTATTGGGAGGTTTTCTTGATATTTCTCTGCTTTTATAAAAGCAATTTCCAGTCGTAGATTTTCCCTTGCGGTCTCTGGATCGTAGGCCCGGTTGCTGTGCAGTAGCTTGCCAAACAATTGACTCCCCCTCTAATTCAGGTGTGTTGTGGTAATTGTGGTGACCCTCCTTTTTCAGGGCTGGTGATTTACACTGGTGTCTAATCTCAATTGTTTCATGTAATGCCCGCCTCGCTGGAGGCCTCAGGCCAGACCATTGTAGGGAACCACATAGATGTGCAAATGCTACATCAGACCGGTAGGACCGGCCATTCTTGTTTTCTGCGAGTCAGTCGTTTGGCTTGTGCTAATGGCTTTGTATTTGAAAATGACTGCTTCCCATGCAAGGCTCCTGGAGGACTGACCAGAAGGGCCACTCATTACTGTATAGACTCTTCCGGATGGTTGCGGTGTCCGCTTTTTGTAGGCTAGTCATTTTGTTTCTTGGGGTTGTAAGCCCCCCATGTAAATGCTTGCTTGTGGGTTCTCATTTGTAGTGCCGCAGCTCAAGTATAAGTCGTGGTGGTGTCCGTCATATAACCTAGAACTTTTTTTCTTTAAAGAAACAAAATTGACTGAAACCTTGGAAGAAAAGTACCGTATGTTGGCAAGCAATGATTCCATCACAAGGGGGTGTAGATTTATTTTTCACCATTTGCCTATAGATCTGATGTGTTCCCACCATAGATATGATGGCATCCAATGCATTAAAAATGTGTCCCCCATCATGCAATACCCCATAATGAGAAAGTGAACACAATTCGAGCAACATTTTTGCTAATTTATTAAAAAAGGAAAGACTAATATTTTGCATGGAAATAAGTATTTGGACCCTTTGCTATGACATTTGAATTTGAGCTCTGGGGCCTCCCATATCTCTATCATCCTTCAGATGGATTGATTTGATTGGAGTCTACCTGTGGTAAAATCATTGATTGGACATGATTTGGAAAGGCCCCTTTCAGACGAGCGAGTGTCTCGCTGCGGACTGAACGTCGGTACTGATCCTGTGTGCAGATGGGAGAAACTTCCAGAAGGTCCACCAATCAGGGCTTTATGGCAGAGTGGCCGGAAAGAAGCCTCTCCTCAGTAAGACACATGGCACGGGGCCGCAACATAACAAAATGAGAAAATGGTGAAAGGGTCTGAAGACTTTCCGAATGCACTGTACTTTAGGATATGTCATCAGTGTCTACTGTAGGGATCAAAGATTGGTCCTCCACCGTGCTGGGTAAAGCATGGTGACCTTCTCAAATGTTTCCTACATGACGGCACTCCAAACCTGGCACTATGTAGGACCTGCTTTGACTTGAGTCTAAGGCTACATGCACACGACCATATGTGTTTTGCGGTCCGCCCAAAAAAAAACAGATGCCATCTGTTTTTTTTTTTTGCAGATCCATTGTAATACGGACAAGAATAAGACATGTTCTATTTTTTTTTGCGGGGCTACGGAACAGACATATTGATGTGGACCCATTGAAATGAATAGGTCTGCATCCTATCTGCAAAAAAAAAAAAAAAAAAACTGACACGGAAACAATGTTCTTGTGCATGAGGCCTAAGGGTAATCCTATTAGGCTGGGACTACACAGTGACGTGTGTCACACGATAAAAACATTTGTGATTTCTCAGCAATTTACCGTCAGTTATTTTAGAGCTGTGTTTTGGCTGTAAAACCATAGCCAAATTTCAGAGAAGTCGCAGTCTCTTACGGTTTGCATTGTGGTGTATGATAAGGCTACATCCATGCGGGGCATGAGACTTTATTTGCACGCCCCGCGTGGATGTAGCCTTATTTGCACGCCCCGCGTGGATGTAGCCTTATTTGCACGCCCCGCGTGGATGTAGCCTTATTTGCACGCCCCGCGTGGATGTAGCCTTATTTGCACGCCCCGCGTGGATGTAGCCTTATTTGCACGCCCCGCGTGGATGTAGCCTTATTTGCACGCCCCGCGTGGATGTAGCCTTATTTGCACGCCCCGCGTGGATGTAGCCTTATTTGCACGCCCCGCGTGGATGTAGCCTTATTTGCACGCCCCGCGTGGATGTAGCCTTATTTGCACGCCCCGCGTGGATGTAGCCTTATTTGCACGCCCCGCGTGGATGTAGCCTTATTTGCACGCCCCGCGTGGATGTAGCCTTATTTGCACGCCCCGCGTGGATGTAGCCTTATTTGCACGCCCCGCGTGGATGTAGCCTTATTTGCACGCCCCGCGTGGATGTAGCCTTATTTGCACGCCCCGCGTGGATGTAGCCTTATTTGCACGCCCCGCGTGGATGTAGCCTTATTTGCACGCCCCGCGTGGATGTAGCCTTATTTGCACGCCCCGCGTGGATGTAGCCTTATTTGCACGCCCCGCGTGGATGTAGCCTTATTTGCACGCCCCGCGTGGATGTAGCCTTATTTGCACGCCCCGCGTGGATGTAGCCTTATTTGCACGCCCCGCGTGGATGTAGCCTTATTTGCACGCCCCGCGTGGATGTAGCCTTATTTGCACGCCCCGCGTGGATGTAGCCTTATTTGCACGCCCCGCGTGGATGTAGCCTTATTTGCACGCCCCGCGTGGATGTAGCCTTATTTGCACGCCCCGCGTGGATGTAGCCTTATTTGCACGCCCCGCGTGGATGTAGCCTTATTTGCACGCCCCGCGTGGATGTAGCCTTATTTGCACGCCCCGCGTGGATGTAGCCTTATTTGCACGCCCCGCGTGGATGTAGCCTTATTTGCACGCCCCGCGTGGATGTAGCCTTATTTGCACGCCCCGCGTGGATGTAGCCTTATTTGCACGCCCCGCGTGGATGTAGCCTTATTTGCACGCCCCGCGTGGATGTAGCCTTATTTGCACGCCCCGCGTGGATGTAGCCTTATTTGCACGCCCCGCGTGGATGTAGCCTTATTTGCACGCCCCGCGTGGATGTAGCCTTATTTGCACGCCCCGCGTGGATGTAGCCTTATTTGCACGCCCCGCGTGGATGTAGCCTTATTTGCACGCCCCGCGTGGATGTAGCCTTATTTGCACGCCCCGCGTGGATGTAGCCTTATTTGCACGCCCCGCGTGGATGTAGCCTTATTTGCACGCCCCGCGTGGATGTAGCCTTATTTGCACGCCCCGCGTGGATGTAGCCTTATTTGCACGCCCCGCGTGGATGTAGCCTTATTTGCACGCCCCGCGTGGATGTAGCCTTATTTGCACGCCCCGCGTGGATGTAGCCTTATTTGCACGCCCCGCGTGGATGTAGCCTTATTTGCACGCCCCGCGTGGATGTAGCCTTATTTGCACGCCCCGCGTGGATGTAGCCTTATTTGCACGCCCCGCGTGGATGTAGCCTTATTTGCACGCCCCGCGTGGATGTAGCCTTATTTGCACGCCCCGCGTGGATGTAGCCTTATTTGCACGCCCCGCGTGGATGTAGCCTTATTTGCACGCCCCGCGTGGATGTAGCCTTATTTGCACGCCCCGCGTGGATGTAGCCTTATTTGCACGCCCCGCGTGGATGTAGCCTTATTTGCACGCCCCGCGTGGATGTAGCCTTATTTGCACGCCCCGCGTGGATGTAGCCTTATTTGCACGCCCCGCGTGGATGTAGCCTTATTTGCACGCCCCGCGTGGATGTAGCCTTATTTGCACGCCCCGCGTGGATGTAGCCTTATTTGCACGCCCCGCGTGGATGTAGCCTTATTTGCACGCCCCGCGTGGATGTAGCCTTATTTGCACGCCCCGCGTGGATGTAGCCTTATTTGCACGCCCCGCGTGGATGTAGCCTTATTTGCACGCCCCGCGTGGATGTAGCCTTATTTGCACGCCCCGCGTGGATGTAGCCTTATTTGCACGCCCCGCGTGGATGTAGCCTTATTTGCACGCCCCGCGTGGATGTAGCCTTATTTGCACGCCCCGCGTGGATGTAGCCTTATTTGCACGCCCCGCGTGGATGTAGCCTTATTTGCACGCCCCGCGTGGATGTAGCCTTATTTGCCCAATTTCTCACTCATTAGGTGCTCGACCTGAGCAGTCAACTTGCTTAGGAGGGACTTGGCAGCTTTGGTTAGCGTCTAAATGGCACATACATGCCAGCTGCCATTCTGTGATGACTAGTTTTGCATCTGTACTTGTTCTGGGTGTTGGGGAAGGAAGAATCTATTTTCTGGCATATTAATATCTGACGAATTTCTAGTTCCAAATGATGGTAGCATTGCACTTGGAGTTCCTCGATCACATCCTCGCCGTCAGTCTTTATTACGTAATATTAAGTTGGCTTGTAGCTTTATAGCTCTTGTCTGTATTCATATGTTTAGGGCTGGCTCTGTCCACATAGGACTAAGGGTACTTTCACACTTGCGGCAGAGAGATCCGGCAAGCAGATCCAGCCTGTGACAGGCAAAACGTATGCCAACTGATGGCATTAGTAAGACTGATCAGGATCCTAATCAGTCTTAAAAATGCCTGATCAGTCGAAAAAATGCATTGAAATGCCGGATCCGTCTTTCTGGTGTCATCCGGCAAAACGGATCCGGTGTTCTGCCACTTTTCTATACCCGGACAAAAGTCTATACCCGGAAGTGATGTAGCTTCACTGGAAGTCACGTGGACGCGTTGGAATCAGCTAGAGGAGGGGGTGTGCGCGCTGCGCAAGCGCATTCGGCTAAAGTATAGTAATCTGGCAGAACACTGCGAGCCCGTAATCTACATTAATTTGTACCCTCGCCATGCATCGGGCTCGGCCTCGCTGCGCTCGGCATTTGCTAAAAGTAACTCTATGCAGCCATTGATGGTAAAGAAAGGGATGGATGGTAAAGAAATGGAGGGCTGCGAAAATGCAGGGGCGTTCTGCCAGATTAACATACTTTAACCGAATGCACTTGCACAGCGCGCACACCCCCTCTTCCAGCAGATTCCAACGCGTCCACGTGACTTCCAGTGCAGCTACATCACTTCCGGGTATAGACTTTTGTCCGGGTATAGAAAAGTGGCAGAACACCGGCATTTATTTTTTTTCACCTTTTTTTCAGCATGCGCAGACCGGAAGGACGGATCCGGCATTCCGGTATTCTGAATGCCGTATCCGGCACTAATACATTCCTATGGGAAAAAATGCCGGATCCGGCATTCAGGCAAGTCTTCAGTTTTTTTCGCCGGAGATAAAACTGTAGCATGCTACGGTTTTCTCTTTTGCCTGATCAGTCAAAATGACTGAACTGAAGACATCCTGATGCATCCTGAACGGATTACTCTCCATTCAGAATGCATGGGGATAAAACTGGTCAGTTCTTTTCTGGTATTGAGCCCCTGTGACGGAAAAGAAAAACGCTAGTGTGAAAGTAGCCTTAGGCGTCACCTTTGGTGCTCTCGGCCCTTTGGATAGCGCAGCATACATTTCTGTTCTTGCTGTCAAAATTACCATAAAGACCTCATTATTATTTGGATCCGTCATATAATGGCTCAGACACTGGTATAGATGGAAGCCATGACACCAGTGTGAACTTTTTCATATCCCAATAGCTTCCGGCATATACAGGAAGCATATCCCTAGGGCTCTGTTCACCCGAAGGAGTGAAAAGCCTAGTAGATTACACTTATTTTGTAATCCTTTGCATGGAATAAAATACTCCTTTACAGTGGGATCCCATGGGCGATGTATTCTACTGTGTACAGTGGGATACGTCTCAGCCTTCCATCAGAGGATCACATTGGGAGCTTTTCCTGTAGTATATACATCAAAATGTGATGTGAACAGAGCCCTATTTATGACAACTAGTGAAAGGGAAACTGCAGTGGTGGTTTCCAACAGCCGAGGCTTTCATAGCGGATGTCCAGCCCCCCCCCCCCCCTTTATTGGGGCTCAGTACACGTGTGGCATTTACCAGATGTTCATTTACTAACTGTTAGGCCCCTTTCACACGGGCGAGTATTCCGCGCGGATGTGATGCGGTAGGTGAACGCATTGCACCCGCACTGAATACCGACCCATTCATTTCTATGGGGCTGTTCACATGAGCGGTGATTTTCACGCATCACTTGTGCGTTGCGTGAAAATCGCAGCATGCTCTATATTCTGCGTTTTTCACGCAACGCAGGCCCCATATAAGTGAATGGGGTTGCGTGAAAATCGCAAGTATCCGCAAGCAAGTGCGGATGCGGTGCGATTTTCACGCATGGTTGCTAGGTGACAGTCTATTCACTGTATTATTTTCCCTTATAACATGGTTATAAGGGAAAATAATAGCATTCTGAATACAGAATGCATAGTAGGTGATCAATTGAGGGTTAAAAAAAAATATATAATTAACTCACCTTCTCCTTGTTCGCGTAGTTCCCGGTTTCTTCTTTACTTCTTTAATGATGAACTACCGGCTAGGACCTGTGGTGACGTCAGATCACATGCTCCAATCACATGGTCCATCACCACGGTGATGGAGCATGTGATCTGACGTCACCAAAGGTCCTTTAGCCCACAGCTCATTATTAAAGAAGTAAAGAGACCGGGAACTACGTGAAAAGGAGAAGGTGAGTTAATTTTTTATTTTTTTTAACCCTCAATTGATCACCTACTATGCATTCTGTATTCAGAATGCTATTATTTTTCCTTATAACCATGTTATAAGGGAAAATAATAACATCTACACAACACCTAACCCAAACATGCGTGATTTTTCTCACGCGAGTGCAAAACTACGCATTACAATGTTTTGCACTCGTGCAGAAAAATCGCGGGTGTTCCCGCAACGCACCCACACATTTTCCCGCAACGCCCGTGTGAAAGAGGCCTTACTGTGTTTTTTTTTTTTGTTTTTTTTTTACATGTAGTTCATAATAAATCAGTTCTGGAAATGGTTAGAGCTGGGCTTGTGCCTATAAACGGCAGCCAATCTGAACATGCAGAGCTTCAGTGTAAAGCATGAGGGAGGGACCGCAGCCTCTGCTCATAACTGACCATGGTATCCTATGGAGCATGCGACAGCAGAAGTAGGACATTGCCGGGCATGAAATGGATGCCTGACATTACATGCCTGTGCTTTGTAGCCCTTGACTCCCGTGTCTGGAGGATCTGGCAACCATATGGCTTTAGCAGTGCATGCAGTGTGCTAGGGTTAATCTGTGTTTGCCTAGAAGTAGGTCAGCGTACAATGCTGCCGAAGGCCTGGCGCTTTATATCCCAGCATGACTTCATGCTGCAGAAATGTGCCTGACAAAAGCTTGCGTACATTCCTCGTCTCCATGGTGGGGTTGTTCACATCCGTGAGG
Source organism: Bufo bufo (assembly GCF_905171765.1). NCBI lineage: Eukaryota > Metazoa > Chordata > Amphibia > Anura > Bufonidae > Bufo > Bufo bufo. The sequence goes on from NC_053393.1 coordinate 210,021,082, forward strand.
GTCTGACCATCAGTATTGCCTTCCCCGGCCCCCCTGTTGTAGGTAATGGCTGCCATATTCACCGGGACAGTAGTAGTAAAGGACCAGCACTCGCTCTTTGAAGTCTTGCAAATATTTCTTTATTGCCACATAGCTGTATTTGTGATGCGTTTCGGCACAAACTGTGCATTTAAGTCACTGTTAAAGGCACAGTTTGTGTCGAAACGCGTCACAGATACAGATGTGTTGCAATATAGAAATATTTGTAAGACCTCAATCAAGAGTAAGTGCCGGTCCTTTGCTACTACTATTATATGGGACGCCAATCCTAGGACACGTGCACCGCCACGCTATATTCGCAGTGCCGACTGATCTACAGCACACATTCACCGGGACAGGCGGAAAATCTTCAGCATGTTACGGAAATGAAATTTGCGGCCTGTCAATTTATGTTGGGAATTTTCACAGCAGAGTTCACCTTTTGCAATGCATAGGGTGAAATCCACCCAAAATCCATGAAAAAAGGTCCATGGTGAATGTGCCGTACATTTTAACTTTTTTTCCCCTCCGCTGCAGTACATAGTCTTGCATTGACAGCGTTTTATACAAACCTTCTGTCTATTTTGGTGTACCGCTGTGTTGTCGTAACGGCCATTGTGGGGGAAAGATATGTACGCTGTCACTGGAAATTCTTAGGGGGGTTTTCCAAGAGGATTTTTTTTTTTTTTTTTTTTTTAAAGAAATGAATTTCTGTTCTAATAAATATCCATTCTAGTATAGTATACTGACCATGCAATCACCTAACGTGTGTACATTGCAGAGCTCGTGAACAGTTTGGTCATGTCATTGTCAAGCGCCTGCAAGGACGACCTTTTCACGCCGCCATATTGTGCTCTTCTGGCCACAGGTTTTGTACATGGCATACCAATGGGGTCATTTATTAAAGTGGTGTAAAGTAGAACTGGTTTAGTTGTCCCTAGCAACCAATCAGATTCGTCCTTTTTATTTTCCAAAGGAGCTGTCAAAAATGAAAGGTGGAATCTGATTGGTTGCTCTGGGCAATTAATCCAGTTCTACTTTACACCAGTTTGATAAATGACCCCACAAGTGTCCATGTTGTGAAGATCCTGCATTTGCTTATCACCTGATCATTTAAAGCTTCTCCACAACCATTGTTAATGGACATGTCCTGACCTTGTGACTGAAAGATCTGGCAGAGGTATGGCATCGATATCCATTCATCCGAGGTGCAGAGTTTCCTTTTCATCGTGCCTATGGACGATGGCTGGCTTACAGTGGTATCCATCGATGGTGTACAATATGTCCTGAAATCCTGATCAACCACTTTGGTTGCCCGGCATATTTGTCTGCAGACCATAAATTAGAATCCAGAGTACAGGTCACCATATTACAGCTTGTATTCTGCTGATGGATTCTCAGGGAAGTTGAATTTCTCTGGAAGGCTCGGTCATTTATGGTCCCTTGGAGTAAACTGAGAGAACTTTGACTACTGTGATCATAGTTGTGTATTATAAAGACTTTATGGCGTCTTTAAGAAAGAACAGGATGTGCAGTTTGTCTGAACTTTTCGTCTTTGTCATCTTAGGGGAAAATTTGCTGTGGTTCGAAAATGCATTGAAAAGGAAACGGAGAAAGAGTTTGCTGCAAAGATTATGAGAAAACGAAGAAAGGGACAGGACTGCCGTATGGAAATCCTGCATGAGATCGCGGTCTTAGAGCTGGCAAAAGACAACCCTTGGGTCATCAAGCTGCATGAGGTGTATGAAACGGCAACGGAAATGATCCTCGTCCTAGAATAGTAAGTATAATCCTGAGGTTTCATCAGAGAGGCAGCTGCCCAGTATGTATGTGCCATGCTGTGTCCACAAGTAGGTACCAGGACCATACCACTACGTCCCAGAGGCTACATAATGTCCGGTATTGTACCGACAATGCTGTCAAGAGAGCTTTGTGTAGCGGACTACTACCTTGCCTACCACAGCTATCCAAATGAATAGTTATTGTATAGTATACAGCATGATCTATGGAACATGGAATCCATAGGCCTGGTACAGATTTTTCACATGGGCCCAAGAACATCCCTTGAGTTGCTGGTCTACAGCATCGGAGTTCAGTTTTGGAAACTAGGGGCCTGATTAATTTAAGGGGTTTTCCGGTAGTTTAACCTAATGACCTATCCTCAGGACAAGTCATCAATATCTGCTGGGGGTCCGACTCCTGGCACTGCTGCCGATCCGCTGTTTGAAGAAGTTGCAGCGCTCTGGTGAACACGGTGGCCTCTTCCTGGACCAGTGATGTCACATGGCCTATTTTGCAGCTCAGTCCCATTGAAGCGAAAGGACCTGGACTGCAATACCAAGCACAACCGCTATACGATGTAAAACATTGCAAGAAGGTCACAGTGTTCGTTGGAGATCTGCAGTCTCTTCAGACAATTAATCTGTGGGGGTGATATGTATTGGACCCTGACCGATCTGATATTGATGACTGATCCTGAGGATAGGCGTTCAGTGATGAACTCCCAGAAAACCCTTTTAAAGGGAGTCTGTCACCACATTTGAGCATATTAGACTGATCAAATAGTGTTATATGTGCCACCCAGAACTTAAAAACGGTACCTTTGTTGTATGTAACAGTTTTCTTTTAGCCGAAAATGAACTTTTAAGATTATGACTGACTATTTCCATGTGTGTTGACTTCAGTTGTCCTTTTACACACATTGTAAGTGTCACAACCTTTTTCACATATACTGGATTAACTTGTATCTGGAGGGTTGTACGGTGATACCTGTGACGTTCAGGCTTCTTAGCTTCTCCTGTGACAGTAATGGCCCCATAAATCAAGTGTGTATAGGGGTTCTCCTAGACTTTCTCTTGTCTAATGCTTCTATGTAAATCATGTGCTAGGACAGCCGCAGGAACCAAGGAGGAATGTAGTAAGTCCAGACCTGGAAATTGGAGAAGAATCTGGATTTCAGTTTATTCCGCCTAGCGCATTTCTGGATTTGAGCTGGGCTCTCCCAACAACCTGTGCTTGTTCCATAGAGTACAAATTATTCTCTACTGATTCGTATTATAGTATCGCATGGAAAGATGGAATTGCCCAGAGAGCATTGCAAAGTGGCTAAACTGTTAGGCCTCTTTCACACGGGCGTTGCGGGAAAAGGTGCGGGTGCGTTGCGGGAACACCTTCGATTTTTCCGCGCGAGTGCAAAACATTGTAATGCGTTTTGCACTCGCGTGAGAAAAATCACGCATGTTTGGTACCCAAACCCGAACTTCTTCACAGAAGTTCGGGCTTGGGTTAGGTGTTGTGTAGATTTTATTATTTTCCCTTATAACATGGTTATAAGGGAAAATAATAGCATTCTGAATACAGAATGCATAGTAGGTGATCAATTGAGGGTTAAAAAAAAAATAAAAAAAATTAACTCACCTTCTCCTCTTGTTCGCGTAGCTCCCGTCTCTTCTTTACTTCTCAAAAGATGAACTATCGGCTAAAGGACCTTTGGTGACGTCAGATCACATGCTCCAATCACATGGTACATCACCGTGGTGATGGACCATGTGATTGGAGCATGTGATCTGACGTCACCACAAGTCCTAGCCGATAGTTCATCTTTTGTGAAGTAGAGAAGAGACGGGAGCTACGCGAACAAGAGGAGAAGGTGAGTTAATTTTTTTAATTTTTTTTTAACCCTCAATTGATCACCTACTAAGCATTCTGTATTCAGAATGCTATTATTTTGGAAAATAATACAGTTTATAGACTGTCTCCTAGCAACCATGCGTGAAAATCGCACCGCATCCGCACTTGCTTGCGGATGCTTGCGATTTTCACGCAACCCCATTCACTTCTATGGGGCCTGCGTTGCGTGAAAAACGCAGAATATAGAGCATGCTGTGATTTTCACGCAACGCATAAGCGATGCGTGAAAATCACCGCTCATCTGAACAGCCCCATAGAAATGAATTGGTCGGTATTCAGTGCGGGTGCAATGCGTTCACCTCACGCATCGCATCCGCGCGGAATACTCGCCCGTGTGAAAGGGGCCTTAGGGTTGTGCAGATCCCAGTAATAACTAGCAACATTATGATTGCAGCTCTGGATGAAAACAAAGATTATGTAACTCAAGATCATGGCAAGATACATAATATAAAAATACTTGGAGGCTATGGACACGTTTAGGACGATTGTTTATGATAGCATTTTACAAATTTGATACAAATCTTTTATTTTTTTCAATTGGTCGCTGTTAAACATTTTCAGCTGTTTTTGACATACAGGGGTTAAAAATCAGTCTGTATGCAGAGCATCACTTCTCAGTCCCATCAGCTGATGGCTTATGTGAAGCCTTATCTCTGACATCAAACATTTATAGCCTAACACACATGTAAGAATATGGCAATTAGAGAGAAGGCTTCACATGAACAGTCCGCTGATGGGACTGAAAAGTGATACTCTGCAAACAGACTGCTTTTTAACCCATGTATCTCAAAAACATTTAATAAAGACCAATGGAAAAAAAACGATTTTTAGCCCAAAATGATTAAAATGCAATCCTAAAAAATTGTCCCACAGGTGTCTATAGCCTTTAACTTTTTAGGTTGCTGTGTAAACCATAAAATGATGATCTTCGTGTACCTGTATGTCAGTCTCCCAGTTGTCACATTTGCATTTGGACCACCCACTCTCCTCCTTGACCATTTATACACTAGGTAAGGTTACTAGTTGTTTTCTTTGTTAATGATGGGTTTGGCCATCATATTGCTAGCAGACGTCTGTGTGTTAGTCTTATTTGCTGTAGCTAGCAGTTGGCTTTTGTCCCCTATGTGCGAGCATTAGAAGAAAGGCTGCATTGTGGCATTATTTGTGCCCTGGCATTGTGCCCAGTGCTCACGCACCAAACACAAACAGTTTGTAAAAGAAAAATCTGCTCCAGCCTGTCCCTCTGTCCTTCTCACGCCAGTTGCCGAAGTTCCCTGCTAACCAGCACGTCCTGGGTCACTTACCCTGCCCCTCAGGGACCCCATGTTAGATATGGCTTTTGGGACTGCTATGTGCTATCGCTTCCCAGTAGCCGTGCCACCTCTCCTATGAATGGGAGGTTATAAAGGTCAGGACAGAATACATTTCTGCCTTCGTGTTCCCTTGTGGTATTTGTAGTGCTTTCACACGCTGCTTCCCAAGCTAAACATAGAGCAGACGATGAATATATTGTTTTTTATCCAATATCAGGAAGTGTATCTCATTTCCCCTTCATATAACAATGTTCATGAGGCTATTGCTGGAATAGAAGCAGACCCATTTTTCTAAAACTGGACAAGCCCTTTAAGATGATGCAGTACCTATCCCATGATTCCTGTGAAACGCTCGTGGTGAATTCACACGCTGCAAATATTCGGTTGGGGTTCTGCAGCAACTGACCCCATCCAAATGTCAGGGAATTCAGGGCACTTATTGCGTTATGGTTTTCCCTTCACTTTTTTCAATGCAGGGTGAAGACCGCACCAAAATTGGCAACACATGTTAAATCTAGTAGGTGGGCTCTGCCTAAGACCCCCTTCACACGAGTGAGTTTTCAGTGCGGGTGTGATGCGTGAAGTGAACGCATAGCACCCGCACTGAATCCTGACCCATTCATTTCAATGGGTCTGCGCACATGAGCTTTTGTTTTTCACGCATCAGTTCTGCGTTGTGAGAATCGCAGCATGTTCTATATTCTGTGTTTTTTCACGCAGCCCTGGCTCAATAGAAGTGAATGGGGCTTCAGTGAAAAACGCATTGCATCTGGATCCAGTCTGGGTGCAGTGCGTTTTTCACTGAAGGGTGCTAGGAGATGTTTGCGAACCTTCAGTCTTCTTCCTTTTTTTTTTTTTTTTTTTTTTTTTCACGTGCGTGAAAAGCGCAGCAAAAGATTGCACCCGCGCAGAAAAAACTGAAATACTGAACACAACAAATGCAGACAAAACGGATTGAACTTGCTTGCGGAATGGTGCGAGTTTCACTGAACGCATCTGTCACGCTCGTGTGAAAGAGGCCTAAGGGTATGTTCACATAATGTAATTTTCATCATATATTCCACTACATCAAACTCCACCTCTGTTTTAATAGGAAGTCTGCATTGCTGTTTAAATATAATTTTATTTTTATTTTTGTTTGGTCTCCCGCATTGATTTGAAATCCACATTTGTGTGGAAACCGTAACTGGTTTGAATGGGGCCTACATGCGTGCAGGGTCATGCTCTGCTTTCTGCCATGGGTTCTGTTGGATTTTTCCACTCCATAGTGTGAAATTGGCCTTGAGGGTTTGTACCACCTGACGTGGCGCCCATCTCTACAACTACAAAACGTGCGCAGATGTATTCTTTATGCCCCATCCGTCCTGCGTCTCCCGGGCTGTACTGAGGGTATCCGTGTCGAGCAGCTGACATGTTAATCTGCTGATCGCTGCGGGGTGTTATGTTGGTGTCGTGTGGCCTGGTGCATGTGACAGGCTGTCTTATCACTCCGGTGCTCACCTCTTCAAGCTGCCGACATCCCACTGACAGGAACGTCTTCCCCCTGGAGAGCTTTGAAACTTGCGCGGATTTGTCGTAGTTGCAGATAACGTATATTTGATGCCTAAATGAAAGCTAAAATATACCAGCCTGTTAATTATTCATGGTTTTCAAAAAATGGCCCAGATTTTATTTATTTTTGCCATAACTTTATGGCAAAACCGCTTTATGCTGCTGAGGTTTTCCAACTGCTATTTCACACAATGGAAAGAGCGAGTAGAGCTCTGGGAAACGGTGAGCAGTCGGTTTAGTAAGCGAGTCTCAGACTTCTGCAATTTTTTAAGAAATGTTTTTTCCCCAAATAAAAAAAATTATCACGAAATGAAGGAAATGTTATATAATCACAAAAGAACCTAAATCCTGTGGTGTTCCCCGCTGGTCTTTGTTTACTTGGCTGTAGTAATGACATGGCCTCACCCCCATTACACAGCAATGCTAGGTTCACGTAGGGTCGGGCAATTGTGTTAATTCCATTAAAGAGGTCCTAAGGCCATTTCAGCTAATCTGTAGTTGGAACAGATGGAATTTACTCGCCCCTCATTCCCCCAATGCTGCTGTCTCCACAGGCTGGGGGCTCTTCCTCCTGGGTTCTGACTGGATGTGGACCCTTCTTTTCCTGTTCACCTGCTTTTATTACTAAGCAGCTGAACAGCAAAAGAGGCAGCCACATTCGGCCAGGGCCCGGGGGGGGGGGGGGGGGGGGGGAACAGCCCACAGCCTGTCAGTGCCTGGGGAATGAGGGATGGGTAACGAGAAATCGAATAATCAAAATGTTCTCGGTCTGGAATGCTGTATTGGCGCAGGCTGTGTAGTCTAAGTCCCTGCTGCCAAGACTGAAGACAACCCACACAAGCTGTGCTGATACAGCCCTCCAGATCGCCACGATCGCCAAGCTCCCGCTGTAACGTCCAGGTCAGAGTACTTACAGATTTTTATTTTCTTTATAGAACAAAAAAGGTGTCTATATATGCTGCACACCCACAGCACCTCATGTATCACATTGACTATAATGGGGGTTCTAGGGTTTCTGCTATGTGTGGTTGCCTGCAGCTGTATTGGACAGTGGTATTTGTCCTGCTTTTTTGCTGGAATCTGTGCCTGAGGCTTCTACTGGAACCTCCACCGCAACGGCCACACATTTTTGGAAGAGTTTTTGAAGCCTGCACGATTATTTGTCAAAGCCAGAAGTCAAAAGAAATCAGAAATAAAAAGGAAGGACTTGTACTTTTCCATCCTGGTGGATCCACTTCTGGCTTTGGCTGGAAGTCCTGCAGGCAGATCTGCTTCAAAAGTGACTTTTTTGTGTGTTTGTGCTTCATTTTAGATACTTTCTCGTACCCTGTATACCTGAGTACCTGCCTTGTCCTCTGGGCAACACGTGAGACAGGAGCAGGAAGCAACTTCAGTATTGTGTATTAAGAAAATGTTGCCTTTTGTGGTTTTTGTGTGGGGTGTTTTTGCCACATTTTTAAGCAGGACAAACACATTTCTTTTCACTATTGTGGTTTGTCAGTGGTGTGTTTCTAAACAAAATTTTTTTAAGTGTCCGCATAGGATTTCTACCAAGGAAATGATGTATTGCACATAGTCGAATAGGGAGCGTTATGGCCTACACCACTGTGTGCATGACTCTATATTCTGATACAGGAGCATAAATTCCACTGGACATGAAATTCATTGGGTTTCATTCTATATTTCTTTTATGTGCTGGGTTTTCCTGTTTGCATGTTTAGATACTGTCCCAGTAACAATGAGGGTTTTGTAAAGGCAACCGCTCTTGATTTCACGCTCATCGATGCCGTATATGCATTCCTTTCCAGGTAGTTATTTTTTTAACCTCATCTTCTGCCTTTTAAAATGGCATATTGTCTTCAGGGTTTTGTTGAGCTGTTGGACAAGAGGCCTCTTTGAGTCCGTGGTTTATATTTGGCTGGCTGCACCTTGTCCTTTTGTGTGAATAGGATACAATAGGCCAGTTCACTACTTCCGCCAGTCTTGCAAGGAGTTTCAGGCTGGAAGATCTTTGCTCCTTAGCATTTCATACAAGGTTATACCTGGGAATATAAACTCTATGGGGGCGATTTATTAAAACTGGTGTTAAGGAAAACTGGTTTAGTTGCCCATCGCAACCAATCAAACAAACTGTGAAGGTTGGCCTTGTCCAAGGTCACTGGTACCTACCGTACGGTTCCTACCACCAGATGTTGCTTAGGCACTACACCCTAAATCTGGCTATATAGGAGCATTAGGCGGGTCCTACGTAATAACTAGAGCGGGGATCGCCTGTGATAAAACTACAACTCCCAGCATGCACACTTGGTTGTTTTCAGGACTCCCATAGACGTGAATGGAGCATGCTGGGAGCTGTACTTTTAGCATAGCTGGAGTGCCAGAGGATGCTGATCCCTGGACTAGGTGATGTGAAACATGGGAAAATTCTCATGACTCTCCATTTGAAGAGTCGCAGTGCGCATGGTCTTCTGCTGAAGGTTGATTTTTGCGCAGTGGCGTGATGCTGCACGTAAGTTGTGATCTGCGGCTGCCAAGAAACTTTGTCCTGTCAAAGTCTCCTTGTTACATGGCCCGAAGTGTATTTGCCAACTATAATAAAATTCTGAAATGAGTCACAAGATGCCTGATATGTCTATATTACAGAAAGTCATCTCATTTTGTGTGACAGTAAAAGTGAGGATAGCAGAGCCAGGCGTCCCTCCATGTCACACGTACACAGAGGTAGACTGGGTCACCGGTTAATGTGGCAAAAGTGACCAGGGTATGTTACTGGGGATCTGTCACCACGACGAGAGGACTCCTGTGTGTGTGCGCACGGCAGTCCTGACCATGTATTTCAGCCCAGCTTTAAACCCTGATGGCAGGTGGAAAATATAAAATGGTGATCTGGACCTTTATATCCCATTTATTACTGCAGATAATGGTGACAGATTCCCTTTAGGGCTGTTTCACACGAGCGGATGCTGTGCGTGACATCCACTCCGTGAATGACAGCCAAGACCCGATGCAGAAGCACGGAGCATTAACATGACTGATAATGCTCCGTGCCTCTCTGTGATCTCTTTACTACGAAATCACGGTGACATCTTTATCTCACTGTGATTTCGTAGTAAAGAGATCACAGAGAGGCACAGAGCATTATCAGTCATGTTACTGCTCCGTGCCTCTGCTGTCTGCATCGGGTCTTGGCACTCTTTCACGGAGCGGATGTCACGCACGGCATCCGCTCGTGTGAAACAGCCCTTAATATTTATCATGGTAATGATTGTCCATGAGTGGTGGTTAGAGCTAAAATGCAATACCGGACTCAGCCCATAGATGATTATGATACGATTTATTAATATAGCGCCACCATATTCCGCAGCACTTTACAATTCAGAGGGTTTATGTTCAAAACAAGACCTCACAACGTAAGTGGCTAAACACTAACCACTGAAACACTAGGAGTGAGGGCTCTGCTCACAAGAGCTTACAATCTAGATGGGAGTGGTGCTGTTTCTGGGAAAGAAGCAACCCTTTTTTTCTAATCTCAAGCTACCACTTTTAAATTTGGGACATCGGGGCCAGATTTATAAAGCGTTACCATGTTTTTTTCCCCACTATCCTGATTTAACCCAGTGCATAGGAGACAGGGAAACTAGATTGTGAATTGCTTTCCTGGTCGGGGACTAAAGATCTATTTTCTCTATATAAGTTACAGTAAAACATTCCAGCATCTCATGGGCTCTTGGGTATATGATGCCAAAACTCTGAGAGACTCACTGCTTCTTCTTCTGACCCTCTGTCTTATTGGTTAGAGTGGTGGGCTTCCTTAAAGGGGTTCTCCGGGCTTTTACTATTGATGACCTATCCTCAGGATAGGTGATCAATATCAGATCGGTGGGGGTCTGACGCCGATCAGCTGTATGAGGAGACGGAGTGCGCACGTGCAGTCTCCCTTCTCTCTTCCTGCTGCTATATCTATGGCAAAGGATAGGTCATCAATAGTAAAGCCCGTGGGCAGCATGTTCTACAGCAGAAGGAGCTGAGCGGACTGAATATATAGTTTTATGGCAAAATATTCAGTGTAATTTATTAATATGAATCTCTGTTCATTCTGGTCTTGGGTGACCAGGGGGTGCTCCATTATTGGGGAGGACTGCCCACTAGACAACGAAGATTAAAATGTATAAATGACTACATATACAACTAAATGGCAATCTGCTCGGCTCACTGTCTTCATGTGACAGATGCCCTTTAAAAGTGTAACAATAATACCGTAAAGCTGTAAGCTGCACCGTTCTATATGGTGCCTCCATTTAGGTGGAGTAGTAGTATTGTAATTCAGTAAGCGTGGACATTTCATCTTCACTAGCGTCTGATAAAAGCGGCCAAATGATGATGTAAGCGGTTACACAAGCCGCACTCATTGTAGGCCTCCTCTATTGTATTCTCTCAGAGGCACCGTTCCATGCGTGCGGGTCCCACAGTCACTGCGCCGAACCCCTCCTGCCTCATGGGATCCTGAATGTTCATGACATAACAGCCTCCAGACAATTAGGTGAATGGTCCTCATTACTGCTAATATTATATACTTAACGCAATTGTCTGCCTGCTACAAATGGAGGGGTAGAAATTCTTAATGAACTGTGTAATATCCCATAACTGGGGTGTCCTGTTACTGAGCACACTTGGAAATGTCACCCATTGTATGACTAGCTTTTATCTGGTAATAAGTCCCTTTTAGTAAGGGCCATCTAATCGAACCACTTAGTTATAGACCAGGGTGCTATATGGTCAAAATGAATCGCTGCAATAAAACTGAAAGGAGCATTCCCATCGGAGACCTTTATGGCAGATTTGTTATCGAATAGGTGCAGGTTCCCCTTTTAGGACTCCCACCTTTCAGGAGTGCCCTTCTTCCCATTCTGCAACCATGTACGCCTGCAGCTTTCTCCATTGTAGATTATGTACATTTCTTCCTAGCATTTCACAACTCCAATAAATGACCTCTTATTTGGAGTGCCAACCCCCTGATGTTGCTGCACAGTGCACCTTTAGGAACTATATGTGAACAGCCACCAGACCTAAACGAGCTATCTGTCCCAATGGTTGGGGGCTCCAAAGAATAAGAACCTAGCTTAACAAGGTGAAGGGCAGCTCCGTCTAGGATCATAGCCTTAGGGTCCATTCACACATCCGTATGTGTTTTGCGGATCCACAAAACACGGACACCGGCAATGTGCGTTCCGCATTTTGCGGACTCGCACATCGTGTGGCCCCATAGAAATGAATGGGTCTGCAATTCCATTCCGCAAAATGCGAAACAGAATTGCGGATGTGTGAATGGAGCCTTAAAGGGAACCTGCCACCATGAAAATGCTAAATCTGCAGGCAGCATGTTATAGAGCAGGAGGAGCTGAGCAGATTGATATATAGTTTTATAGGAACAGCTTCAGTATAACTTGTATCTCATTCATGTAAATTCCTGCTCATTCTGGGCTTTGAAGTCCAGGAGGCGGTCCTATCAGTGATTTGACGGCTATCTGTGTGTACTGTTATCACTGATAGGACCTCCTTGTCTTCAAAAAGCCCAGAATGAGTATGAATGAAATAAATGTTATACTGAATCTTTTCCCATAAAACTATATATCAATCTGCTCAGCTCCTTCTGCTCTATAACATGCTGCCTTCAGCTCAGACACCATATTCAACGTGACAGATTCCCTTTAAAGCCACGTTTACATGCGCCGCCTGTGCAGGCAGTTATTGGAAAGGCACCATTCCTTCCCGATAATTGCCAGCTTGTCTACCAGATGAATTAACATACAGCAATCTATTCCACTGTATGGGGGACGAGCAGATTCCTGGTCTCTGGGTAGTAGATGACTGTTCACACAGAACGATGGCCAGAAACGATGGTTTAGGTGTCCACATGTATGATCATTTCACATGATGAATGAGTGTTTTGCACCTTGATCGTTTTATCGGCGATACCTTTACACAGGTCAATTATCGGGAACTAATGTTCATTTCCAATGAACTGCCTGACAACTGCCCTGTGGAAACTTTTATTTCTTTTAAGCAGGGGGTACTTGGCTTAGTCTCGATCCCCCCATTTGTAAGCATTTTCTTTCCATAGTCTGATATTATGAGGCTGGCCATTCAGGCCACTTTGTGCTGATGTGACCGGTCTTTCTGTTCCTCAGTGCTGCCGGCGGTGAAATCTTCAACCAGTGTGTGGCAGAAAGGGAAGACGCCTTCAAAGAGAAGGATGTCCAGAGGCTCATGAGGCAGATCTTAAAAGGAGTTTCCTTCCTACACAGACACAATGTGGTCCATCTTGACCTGAAGGTAAGCACAAGTCAATAGAAGCTTTTAGACATCCGCTGCTCTCTCCTGTCAGCAGTCCTCCTGAGGTCTCAGTTATTGTTGCACATCTGCTGTGGTCTCAATGCTTGGGAGGGGGGGTATTTTAATGCCGGGGAAAGTGGCTAGGTCAGGCTTTGACTTTTTTTTCCCAGACAGCTTTGTTTAACACTTGAAATGATTGTCCCCAACATTTTAGGAAAAGAATCTGCTTGTCATATCCTTTTTGAGTACCCCCTCAACCGTACCTTACTTATACATGGATCCTCTAAATGGCTGTAAACTGCAGACAGGGTTAGAGGTGGGAAATAGAGCTTCAATAATTGGCCTCGCAGCTTGTTCTAGTGAGACGGCAACTGCTGATCAGACAAATCCCTTTCCAATTGTTTAACCTGCCGCTGTGAAGAATCAGCACTAAATGCATTAATACTTTGCTGGCCAAACTGCTACTCGAGGACCAGTAGGAAACTGATCATTCTGGGCAATTGAAATGCGTGGAATCCTTAGCAGACACTGGGATTGTAACGTAGAGGCGCGGCGATGAAGGGTTCATTCTGTGGCTTTATACCTTGTGCATAGCACATTGGCCTATGGAGAAATTTATGATAAAGCCATTCTAGTCAATTGACCTTCTCAGGTGTGACTGGCATGGCGGAAAATGTTGGGACTTCACAACTGAGAACATTGAACCACTTAGTCATGTAAACCAACTTCACTAGCCTGCCTGCTATAAATCGTGTAAAGCAACTGGCGAGACGGTGCTGTAATTGCTGGGGTGCAGTCTTATGTGATGGTGGAGGCTCGGCTTACCGGTGACTCATGTGTTTGTTCTGAACAGAATATACTGAGAAGACATGGCTCGCTCTTATTATACATCCCGAAATTTAAAATCCCGGTGTAAATAAAACTATGAGCGAGTACTGTGTGTCCTGTGGCAGTGTACTATGGGAGTAACAGTTATATAAATGACTTGGGAAGGCATTGGTGGACACATCTATTAAGTCCTCTGGAGAAGCCCATCGGTAGTGAAGAAAACGCTCTATAGGTTGGTCAATGTCCTTTCCACCTGAAGAGCTTTAACACGAGTAGGGATATCCTACCTTCCAAGAAGACAGTAAAGAATTACTGGGTGCCCGTTAAAATTGATCACCACCCTTTGTTTTTCATTGGATACATGCAGTTTCAAAAACGGAGTTGCCTAAATGAAGGGGGTCCCCTTGAGGATTAGTCCAAATAAAATGTGTTTGTTGTCTCTCATTTTAGCTGCCTTGTGACGTTTTCTTATGTTGTGACAAATGTCCCACCACAGCGTAAAATCTAATCTTCAGTGAAGTAGGGGGTGCTTCTATACAGTACTCTCTAGGGGTTAAAGGGAATCTGGCAGCCCCAAACTAGAGTGAGCGGTATATAGTGTAAGTTATGCTGAGTCCGGTTATGTCATTTTTTATCTCCATACTTGCTTGCATCGCGACGCTGTGCTCCCACAAACCAGCAGTGAAGTGCATTGAGAGGAGTCCTCTTTCAGTCCTCTCCATTATGTGTGAGAGCTCAGGAGTCCTCTCAATGCATTTTACTGCTGGTTTGTCAGAGCGCACGTACGTTTTTATTTTCCGTTCCGTATGCGGAACTATTCGTTTCAATGCATCCGCAAAAAACGGAAGGTACTCCGTATGGCTTCAGTTTCCATATTTCCATTTTTCCGTTCAAAGATAGAACATGTCCTATTATTGTCCACATACCGGACAAGGATAGTACTGTTCTATCAGGGGCCAGCTGCTCCGTTCCGCAAAAAATGGAATGCACATGGACGTCATCCGTTTTTTTTTTGCAGATCCATTTTTTGCGGGCCGCAAAATACTCAAAAAGCCATACGGTCGTGTGCAAGAGGTTAGACTGCTTACTTTAGTTTTGGGGAGGTTGGAGTTTGCAGATTCCCTTTTAAGGCACTGAGTGTATATGTATGTATATATATATATATATATGTATATGTGTATGTATGTATATGTATGTGTATATATATGTATGTATATATATATATATATATATATATATATATATATATATATATATTGAAATCATTTACTTTTTTTTTTCTTCTCATTATATGTAGCCACAAAACATCTTGCTGACCAGTGACTGTCCACTGGGCGACATAAAGATAGTGGACTTTGGCCTCTCCAGAATAGTCAATAACAATGAAGAACTGAGAGAGATCATGGGGACCCCAGAATATGTGGGTAAGTGTCCTGTAAGTTGCGCTCAGTTAGAACTGGTTGGGACAGCGGTGGAATAACCGTATGCTTCTCTCTTCTTCTAGCACCTGAAATCCTGAGTTATGAGCCGATCAGCACAGCGACAGATATGTGGTAGGTCACTCTTGTACTCTTCTCTACCTGGGACATATGTGCCTATTTAGTGTGACATGATGGGGTACACAGACGAACCCCTCCACTGTAATGTGAACTGAAGGCATCTTTTCCTCCCCGACAGGAGCATCGGTGTGTTGGCATATGTAATGCTCACAGGTACATCTCCTTTCCTGGGTGATGACAAGCAGCACACTTTCCTGAACATTTCCCAGCTGAACATCAGTTTCACAGAAGACTTTGATGGAGTCTCAGATCCTGCCGTTGACTTCATGAAAAAACTTCTCGTGAGGGAGCCTGCGTAAGTGGTCATCCATTTTAGTAATGGCTCTTTTTGTATTTCCTGTGCTTATCTGCTCTTCCTGCCAGCTCCTGTCTGAAGTGCTGAGTGCACACTTACATTTGCTTACTATGCGTGGCTGGTACTCCTTTGTCCAGGTGTTTCTTAAAAAGCATGACCTCATCAGTGTATTCATTGGAGTAGACAGCCTGGTTATCTGATCATAGGAAGGACGCTCAATAGATGAGAAACGGGTATTTCTATGCTTCCTGTATAGCTCTTAATAGGGTTTAACTCTACCTTGTCCTCTGTCCCACAACTTTATTAATTAGTATGTAACTCTTATTAGTAATGTAACGCTGAGCCATCCTTTTCTCAAAAAAAAGAGGTTCCAGCAACACATCTTCAAATCTTTATTGGGTCTACCCGGTTGAGAGAGTCTCCCACTGTCCTTAGGCAGGCCTGGGTTCAGCATCCGGTTTGTTCGTAAAAATGGTCACAAGACGCTAGTGGAACTGGACACCACCGCAGCCTGTGATTGGCTGTGGCGATGTCAAACCGGATGTTGACATCAATGGAGCACAAGCCTGCAGGAGAAGGAGCCCTTTAAGTTCGGCAATACATTTCTGTGTAAAGCTGCCAGGTGTCTTGCCAACGGTTGTCCCTTGGACCCACTGCTGTGCTAGTGGTGCCAGCAGTATAGACGATTAAGAAGGGAATGATCCCTTTAATTGTGTGGTCTGATAATGTTCTAAAATCCCAATGAGGAACCTTTGATAGTTTATGAAATAGACCCAAGTTATCATGTGGATATCACTGTTTTTCTATTTCAGAGGTCGCGCGACCGCAGAGGACTGTCTTCAGCACCCTTGGTTAGCCGAAGGTGACCTCCCAGATCCTTACTCCAGTGCTATGAGCACAGTTCAAGAAAGCAAGCAAATCCTGTCAGAAGAAGAGGATGACGAGCTGAAAACAGAAAATTCTCTGGATGCAAGTCCAAGCCAGCCAGACACAGATGGACAGACTGTGACAGAGGAGCTGATATTAATGGCTTCTTACACTTTGGGACAGTGCCGACAGACAGAGATGGAGAAACAAACTGAATCTAAAGCCATTACAAAGCGATTTAAGTTTGAAGAGCCAATGCTGCAAGAGATCCCAGGAGATTTTATCTGCTGAGCTTGGGCACTTGGAAATGTGTGACTTTTAGAGCTTGGACTTTGTTTCTAGGGTCATGGAGCTTCTTGGTAAGCCAGAAGTCAGCCAGCCTTCTGATACGTGCAGCTGGTCATCATGGCAATAAGAATTCAATTCAAGCGTGCCATGTTAAATCTCCGAGTAAGCAGGCTCTGTCTGCGTGGTTGAAGACATATATTTTTTTATTTTATTTATTTTTAGTTTTTCTGGGCTTGTGCCTAATTCACCACCATAATATCACACTCTTTTGTGGATTTCTTAAATTGGCAGCAGGATGTATATCTAAATAGCGTCCATTTTGGGAGAATGTTACCGGAGTAAGACCAATGTTGGTCGGTATTAGAAACAGATGATTTGGGGTAGCTTTGCTGAAATCTATCTAATAAATGAAAAGTAAAAAAATATGTATTTTGTACAGCCAAGATCCCGTACTATGGTGGAGGCAGCTAGGTTATTGGCTTAATGGTGGTGAGAACACGTGGAAGTCATGCCCAGTGATTCTTTGTAAGCACCTGTTCACCATGAGCATACCTAAGCCCCCTGTTACCTGCCATGAATGGGATTGGGTCCCTGCTTGAGATATGTTAGCCTTGTGGTCTATGCTGGGAATATGAAACTCAAATGTTCTCATTTTGAAGGAGTTTCAGGCTGCAGAGGCTTCAATATGGCTACCCCCACTGTATACAGATATCAGCATCCTCTAAGCCGTTCCTGTTTAAACATAGTGCCACTTCCATTTTCCAAAAAATAAATCCACAGGAGCATTGTAAATAGAGAAAAAAAAAAAATATATGGAGAGCAAAAAAATATAATGTAAGAAAATACAATAATAAAAGATGTGCTGATAATGGAGTCAAACCGCAGCGGCAAGATAGCAGCTCAGTGTTTGTGACCATGATACCATTTCTGAGTAACCTTGCACATTCAATGCCATTGGAGAAGGTGCCAAAATGTTGTTGTATAACCACTTAACCCCCGAAGCAACACAGCACTTCTGTATAGCTTAATGCTCTGAATCAAGTCGCTATAAACATCGGACTAAGTAAATGCTAGTTTGTGGTGCAGTAATGGGTATTTTCTATTACTTGCAGATATGTGACATAAGAATAGTGTCTGCTGAGGGCAGTGATGCACAAAAAGGGCTCATTCACACGACCGTATGAATGGGTACACATCTGTTCTGCAATTTTGTGGAATGCGTGCGGACCCGTTCATTTCAATGGGACCACAAAAGATGCGGACAGCACACCGTGTCTGCATCCATTGTTCCATTCCACGCCCCTACAAAACTATACAGCATGTCCTTTTCGTGTCCGCAATTGTCATTTTCTATAGAGCGCTGGCCCTGTGCATTCTGCGGACCTCAATAAAGTGCATGGTCGTGTGATGAACCCTAAGGCTGGGTTTACTCTCCAGTCTGCAGTACCTGTCAGCAGTTCCATTTCATGGTGCATGCCGTGCTATTTTTGCCGTCAAAGCAGTGGGGCAGCAGTGGACCCCATTGTAGTGCTGCAGACACCATGATGCAAGTAGGAATGGAACAAGTGCCCGGTGTCTGGATATTTTCACTTGCTCCATTGTTTGCTGATAAGATTACATGTAATAAGTGCAGCTTTGAGCAGCTGGGTAAATGAGGACAAAGGTTTGCACTATATTGGCATAGTTTTAGATCATGATACGTTTGGGTATGTCCCACTTTTGGTGAACAGTAAAGCTTGCAGTCTATTAGATATACTGGTTGATGATGCTTTGTCTATATGTATAATGACCATTACACTAGGACTCATTCCTCTAAGTGCCTCCTAACCTGTGCTATGTCTTTCTATGCAGACTTCTACACGCCCCATTATAACTGCTCATAAGATTCACTACCATGAAGGTTTTATACATTAAAAGCATTAGGAGGTTCATCTCAGCTGTCTCAGTTACTCACTGCATTGTCATCTGGCATGGTGAATACCTGAGATTATGTAACCATCCTGAATGTGTGAGACAGACATGTGTCCATGTACCTTCCACTGTTCTATGTTCCTGGCATTCAGAGTCCAGCAGACTAATTACGTAAATTAAGTCTTGAAAGTTCCTGTACAGTCAGGTGTCACTGTATGTATAGGCCCCTGTCAGTCTGGGGTGTGAGATGAGTTGGGCATTGGGTTTTACACCACTGTCAGTTGTATTTGTACCATTTTTATATGCATATTGATATTTTCATATTGAGAGTTAGAAGGTTATGATCTTCAGTCTTGGCTAGGTAGAAGTACGCATTTTTGGGGAACTTTTTGATTCTATTTACTAGCTGTTACCTAGTCATTATATAACAAAACTGCTTTGACTGTCCTCTACCTGCGCCACTGTCCTTCATGATGAGTAATGTTTATTTCCCATGCCAAGTCACAGATGCCAGTAGTAATTTGAAGAGCGATCACGAGGTTGGTATTTCTAAATTGTGACTTCAGCCATCTTGTCAGCTGAATGGATGACCAAGTGATGGTAAAATCTTGTGGTTCTTGGATATCGGCTGATCCGTATTACCACACAGCAATTCAAGATATGGAGTCAGAATTAAAATAACAACTTGGGAAACTTTTTGTATGTTCTGACTATATGTGAACCTTCTCTCCAACCATATACTACCACAATTACTTATGTGCTGGAGCTTATAATAAATGGAGTGTATGTGACTTGATCAATTCCCTGCTTATGTTTAGGTTCAATATACATGATGCAGTCATGAGAATTTACAATCCTAGTCACAACCAACACTGGCTACTCTGTATTCTTGGTCTCCTCCAAGCAGCTTGTGAAAACTGGGATGTTGTATTGAGGGACGTGACGGCAGCCTACATAAACACCAACATTTTCAAGCCTCCTTTTTATCTTGATGGAAATGTAAACCAATAACACAGGACCAAGTCATGGTTTCCCCTGCTTTCTCTAGGGGAGGGCTAGCCATGTCTGACCTACTCCTTACAGTACCAGAAGCTGAGTAGTGTTCATGCTTGATGCAAGGTATCACAAGGCCAAGGTTACATCCATCTGGCTGCTCGAAGATCTGTAGAGTCCATTTTTTTTATGTGTCTGTCGTGCCTTTTTGTACAATAATTTTAAAGGTACCTGTCGCCTCTACGGTCTGGCCCTTGCTGAGGGCAGCATAGTGTAGTGACAGACTTGCTCATTTCAGCGGGCTGTTACTTTTGGGCTAAAATTCATTACTTTTAGTACTGACCAAGCACACACCAGAGCTGCAAGGGAAGATGAGTCCGATGAGACTCATGGCCCGTCCTCCTACCCATGACTGTCAGATCTTTCCTACGCTTAACTTGAAAGAGACCACCAGTCATGAACAGGAGGTTGGGAGGACAGGGCCATGAGTCTCTTTTAGACTCCTCATCCCTTTTAAATGCTGGCGCACACTGTCAGTACTGTAAAAGAGCTGTATTCTGGCCTGAAAGTGAAAACCCGCTGAAATCATCAGGTCTGTCCATACTATGCTGCCCTCGGCGAGCGCACCTTAGTAGAGGTGATGGGTTCCCGTTAAATAAATCAGAGCTGTTTTTGTATAGTTCTATTAAAGTTTGTAAGTTATAAGCAGCCTGTTAATAAAATCCTGTGTTATCTTTATTACTGGAAAATAAGATGTGTTTCTACTGATGGATTTTTGAGGCTGGAAAAGCCAATCCATGCATTGAAGCTGTTTATAATAAAGAGATCTTCCACACTGTGGATGTTCAGTAACCTGCGTGCTGTCTCTTCTGTCAGCGGTGTAGTGTGACTTGGGTTTTAACCTTTCTGCAGTCCATTGGCAGAATACAGGTACGTCCAAACTGCAGTCTATACACATTAGATAGCTGTTGGCTTTTGGCTCATCTCCTAAGAATGGGGGCTTACATTCCAGGGAGCATATACGTTACATTGTTGGCGAGTTCAGGTACAGCGCTCGACTATCTAAGGAAATCCCATAGAAATTAATGGAGTAGACACACGCATGCATGACCAGTTGCTCCATTCATTGCAGGGGGGGGTATGGGGCCTCCATTCTTGTGATCGTTAGGGGTCTCGGTAGTAGCACCGCCACCGATCTAATAGTTTTCCCGTGGATAGGGGATAACTTAATGTAACTGGACTACCCCTTTAATGTACAGATCTGCCGAGTAAGCGTAGGAACTATGAAAGGACAGACCATCAGTGTCTGGAACTACTTTTAAGGGCTCATGGCCACGAACGTAGGGGCTCCGTGCCTGTGCTGCAGACTGCAAATTGCGGTCCACTATGCACGGGCACCAAGTCGCATGCGGATCGCGGACCCATTCATTTGAATGGGGTCCACAATCTGCATCTGACAGTCCTCACTGCAAAAAAAGTTAGTGCATGGACTACTTTTTTGCGGTGCGGAGGCACAGCCAGAAACACCATGGAAGCACTTCGTAGTGGTTCCGATCCGTGCTTCTGCACCGCATCTCCGGGTTTGAGGACCCATTCCAGTGAATGGGTCCGCATCTGTGATGTGGGGTGTACACAGCTGGTGCCCCGTGTATTGTGGACCTGTCGTATGGGGGCTGCAATACAGCCACGGTGGGGCAACGGCCTCGTGCATGAGCCCTAAAGGTGTTTTTGAAATTCCGCTGTGGAGACTCTGCAGCGTTTACGCAACGTGTGAACCCACCCATTGGGTGCCTGAACATGATGCAAAATCTTGTGCGGAAAAACATCAGCATAATAGTACCAGCAAAATGGATGAGATCAGAGAAATCTCATGTACATTTTCCTTAGGTGTGGAAATGGAGCTGCTATGCGGATTTTGAAATATTTATTTTTCTTCAGTGGAAAGGTGAGATCTGTGGAAAATCTGCACCAAAAAGGTGTTAAATAGCGTGGCTTTTTGTGGGGTTTTGACGGAGATTTCTTGTAGACTTTCTGCACCATGTGCAGCTACCCTTACTGCTATGTTTGCACATAAGCAATACCAGAATAGGTAGTATTTTTATTATTTCACAAGTGCAAATAGAGTTTTCACTCTACCCTTTAGGAACAAACCAAGATGTTGAGGGAAAAAAAACAGCTCTAAAGGTAACTAGACAGTCGGTGAGATATCTGGTCCACTTGCAGGATGTCATTCCACTTCAGCAGTGAATTTGGGCCCCTTAAAGGGATGAGAAGTAAGGAGCTCACCAGCACAGAGGTATCCAGACCTTGGAGTCAAAATTTTTGAACAATGTGACAAAAGGGTTCTAATTAGCTGATATAATGTAGCATACGGTATATATTTTTTTAAAATAATGCCTAAATCTGAGGTTTGTAGAAAGTTTTACGATTATTTTAATAAAATTACCAAAATCGCTCATTTCTGCTATCATTCTCCTGTTCTGGTAATTCCCCTCTCAACAAAACTGAACTAAACAAATTAGTAGTTATTTCTATGGATTAGGAATTGGCGATATGTTGAGTGACCCTATAGGAAACATGTTTTTTTCAACTCTCGTCCACAGCTGAGTTACCACTCCACCCCCGAATTAAGTGTGACACAGTATGTCCTATATGGGTTTACTAGCCGATTATTACAACTACTAACTGGAATCTGAGTGAGCAGCCTGAAAGAAGATCCCTACTGATGTCCAGATCAGCTGGGACTTTAACTGTGGGGGAGCACCGCCTAGCTAGATATTCAGTTTTAGGGCTCATTCAGTATGCTGTGGTGAGGGGGCAAATTGTCTGTGTAAACTTTTTTTTTTTCTGGAATTTTTTCCCTATAAGACATCAAAATTCTGGAAAAAATTATAAGCTGCAACTTTTTTTTTCTTCAATAATCAAGAGATGCACTAAAGTGGGAGCCCAACTCTTCGGATTTTAAAGGGCTTCTGTCACCCCATTAAACCGTTTTTTTTTTTTTCTTTACTAATAATCCCTATAGTGCGATCTCATGATACATAAGCAAATTAATCATTTTGGTTCAGTAGAATTTTCTAAAAATCGATTTTTAAAATATGCTAATTACCTTGCTACCAGCAAGTAGGGCGGCTACTTGCTGGTAGCAGCCGCATCCTCCGATCCTAATAACGCCCCCTCGGCATGCTGATTGACAGGGCCAGGGAAGGGAATCGTTCTCTGCTGGCGCTGTTAGAATTTGAAATCTCGCGCCTGCGCCGTACCTGGCTTCAATCGGCGCAGGCGCACTGAGAGGCGGCTCTCCGCCTCATTCCAGCGATGCCAGCGTCTTCTCTTCCGGGTGTATGCGATGACGTCATCGACGCAGGCGCATTGAGGATGGAGCGGTCGAGCGAGCGGCCGCCTCTCAGTGCGCCTGCGCCGATTGAAGCCAGGTACGGCGCAGGCGCGAGATTTCAAATTCTAACAGCGCCAGCAGAGAACGATTCCCTTCCCTGGCCCTGTCAATCAGCATGCCGAGGGGGCGTTATTACGATCGGAGGATGCGGCTGCTACCAGCAAGTAGCCGCCCTACTTGCTGGTAGCAAGGTAATTAGCATATTTTAAAAATCGATTTTTAGCAAATTCTACTGAACCAAAATGATTAATTTGCTTATGTATCATGAGATCGCACTATAGGGATTATTAGTAAAGAAAAAAAATAAAATAAACTGTTTAATGGGGTGACAGAAACCCTTTAAGCTACTAAGTAGAGTGTGCAGATGAAGAGGCTGTAGTGCCTGCATGTGTGCCATGTCCCCTTCAGACAACTAATTGGTCAATCTAATATTGACTCTTTTAATTATTCCAAACACAGAAAAGCCCAAGCTCTAAATTACATGGATGTATACAAGAGGTATATCTAAAGCCTGAGTCAGGATGTCCAGAACAGACAACAGATCTTTATTCACACAAAGACATAATTATTGGTTTGTTGGATGGCATGGCACCAGAATTAAACCTGAGAGTAGAAAGGAAACTACAAAGTAATAAATAATTATTGGTTTGTTGGGTGACACGGCAGCAGGCCGACATAATCTAGAATTAAACCACCTGACCATAGAATAGAGATGAGACATCACATCAAGACTGGGATGTTTTTTTTTACCTGTGTTTCTTTTTGGAATTTTTTCTTGAATATTCCCCCTTTATATTTCACATACAAATGGGGGATATGAAAATATAAATGCTCGTCATGCAAGGCTTGAATCGTTTGGCCTAACTGGATAGTGGAGAACCCCACCTAAATGCAGATGGTGCCAACCTTGAGAATGGAACCCATGACAAGAACATTGTAGTAGGAGCAACACAAACCATTAGGTCAGGTCTAGAAGAACTGTCCTTGTCTGTAGAGACCAATTTCACATATTGCTCTTAAATGATGAAAGCTGCACAGTGGTTGGTAGCAGCATTTGTCCGCAGATTCAGTCTAGATTCACCTTCAAAACAACTTTGTGTAAGAAGAGATCTAAAAAACATAGTTGATGTTTGGCATTTTCATGTGCACAATTAAGAGACATGACTACTTGTCATCCCCCTCACTATCGGAGTGGTAAATCGAGACACTTTCACCGTTATTCAGTTTTAAAATGACATCTTGGAGATTCCACCTAAGGGGCAAAAAAAGTCTTCATTAGACCCAGGATTATTTTGTTGGTTACAATAATTTTCAACTGTTTCAGAACATTTTGCTTACTAAGGCCTCTTTCACACTTGCGTTGTCTGGATCCGGCGTGTACTCCATTTGCCGGAGGTGCCCGCCGGATCCGTAACACCGCAAGTGAACTGAAAGCATTTGAAGACGGATCCGTCTTCAAAATGCGTTCAGGGTTACTATGGCACCCAGGACGCTATTAAAGTCCTGGCTGCCATAGTAGTAGTGGGGAGCGGGGGAGCAGTATACTTACCGTCCGTGCGGCTCCCGGGGCGCTCCAGAATGACGTCAGAGCACCCCATGCGCATGGATGATGTGATCCATGCGCGTGGGGCGCCCTGACGTCACTGAAGCGCCCCGGGAGCCGCACGGACGGTAAGTATACTGCTCCACTGCTCCCCCGCTCCCCACTACACTTTACCATGGCAAACAGGACTTTAGTGTCCTGGCAGCCATGGTAACCATTCAGAAAAAGCTAAACGTCGGATCCGGTAATGTACCGAAACGATGTTTAGCTTTAGGCCGGATCCGGATTAATGCCTTTCAATGGGCATTAATTCCGGATCTGTCCTTGCGGCAAGCGTTCAGGATTTTTGACCGGAGCAAAAAGCGCAGCATGCTGCGGTATTTTCTCCGGCCAAAAAACGTTCCGTTCCGGAACTGAAGACATCCTGATGCATCCTGAACGGATTTCTCTCCATACAGAATACATGGGGATAAAACTGATCAGGATTCTTCCGGCATAGAGCCCCGACGACGGAACTCTATGCCGGAAGAAAAGAACGCAGGTGTGAAAGAGCCCTTACTACCAGGATTAAAACTAGATGACACAAGAAGAAAAAAAAAGCCCATCACAAGTAATACACAGTCTTTGTTGTCCGTACACACCTTCGGTTGAATTGGTCTTTGACAGCTGAGCTATAGAGATACCCGCCCATTGTGGTTCCTGACACTGGTATCTTGATCTGGAAGCACATGAAACACAGTAGTACAAAACAAATGACAAACACATTATAAAAATTCCCATCGCATGACATCAGCTAATAATACCATACTTGCCTTTATGGAAGTTAGTAGAGATTCATGTGTGCATGTGCTTAAAGTGAGTTATATTAGAAATCCAAAGTGATGTCTTATTTAAAAGGAAACTCTAATTTTAACATTTCACATATAAAAGCTTCACTTTACCAGTCTTATTCTGTCTTAGATCTACTGGGTGGTTTCTTCTCCAGTCATGCCAAAAGTGAAATTCAGAATTCGGTTTCCTGTTACCAGGGCAATGTGTGGAGAGGAGCTACGATAACGGTTACAAAGTAAGGGCCCTTTTACACAGGCTGATGATTGGGAACTAAAAATGCTTGTTCCTGATTATTGCCTTCAGTAAACATGCTGCCAGTTACCCGACAAATGAGCAAACTGTCGTTTGAAGGGCGATGGCATCTTTCATGTGGCACCATAAGCCACATAACCCTATCTAAGGAGATATACTGTGGACAGCATCCAAACTGAATGGAGGATGGACTCTCATAGTAACGATCATTAGTCCCACATTCAGTAAAAATGACCCCCAATCGACTTGTGTACGGTACTTGCTTGGGTCTGAAACTACCCTGTGTAAAAGAACCCCACGATCAAGGGTGTTATGCTGACAATACATATTAAATATCTATGGATAAACCATCTCCAACATAAAAATATTAATGCTCTATGTGGCATGCATCTTGTTTCCGTGGAAAATACAGCATCATCCATAGGGCTAATACAGATTGGTGGCACATTGTCATAATCTAATTTATATGACATTATGTTGTAGTATATACAGTACAACCTACCTGGGCTGTTGTCTTGTCAATGTGGTTGTATTTGTCTGTCAGTCGGAGATTGTGGACCTTAAGTGGTGGTGCTCCTAACATCTCTAGAACATTAGACTGAGATTCAAGTTTTTCCAGTGCACCCAAGTAATATTCTTTCTGGGCAAATGACTCTAAAATTTTAAGAAAGATAAGTTGCATCAGTTAGAAAGCCATTATTATTCATAAATTACCTGGCAGACTGTCCTCCATTGTCTGCCGCTGGATCTCAACCTGTACAATCCTGTTGTTTTAAATGGGTTGCACCACAGATCTGGGGATTGCGTATTTTCACTCTATCAAACTTACACGCCAGTTCATTCAACTCAAGCAGGCATATTTATGGTGGAGTTAGAAAAAATATTTCTGTACCCAGTCCCTAACCACTACATGAATATGCATTGTGATCTAGTGTGTCTGAAGAGAACCCATAACCAGATACTGTATATCCCTGTACCACTTTCTGGAGAGGACCTGTACTGTGGGCTGAGGAATTTCCTGGAGAATACTGCTGGTGAGACCAGAGATTGTAAGATAAAGTCTTCAGACACATTACTTTAATATCATTTACTGTTGAGAAAGAAAAAGAAGCAGAACGTGGTGACATGGGATGATAGCCATGGGGAAAGGAATGATACAAGTGTGATACGAGGCTCACCTGATGTTGTGACAAGCCACAACAACTAGACATGCATAAAGATTAGGGTACATTCACACGACCGTGTGTAATCCTTTCCGCAAATAACAGAACCGTGTGTCCGCATTTTGCGGACAAATGACTTCCGTTTGTGTTCCGTATGTCTTCCGTTTTTTACAGTCCGCAAAAAATGGAAGAAAAAAAAAAAAGATATAGAAAAAATATACATATATTAAGGCCTTCAAAAATACAGAAACGGATCCGCAAAAAAAAACGGATGACATACGGAAACCATTCTGTATGACATCCGCAATTTGAAAATCCATGGACTTGAATGGGGCTGAGGACCGATCTGTGCGGACAATAGTAGGACAAGGAAAGTTCAGCAGCTCTCACCTGTCCCTCCTTCACCTGTGAGCACGGAAAACCCGTGTCAGGCCCGGGTAACACAAATGCAAAAAGGTTCAAGGAATCCAGCTCCACTTCGATAAAGGAATCTTTATTTTGCTTGCGGTAAAATCACATCCAATTGTGGTTACAAAAAGTCTTGTCTACGCGTTTCGGGCTACCAGAGACAACTCGCGTTTCGCGTAGACAAGACTTTTTGTAACCACAATTGGATGTGATTTTACCGCAAGCAAAATAAAGATTCCTTTATCGAAGTGGAGCTGGATTCCTTGAACCTTTTTGCAATAGTAGGACAAGCTTCATATTTTTGCGGACTAGAAATGCGGAAACACGGATGCAGACAACATACTGAATGTTGTCCGCACATTTTATTCACCCATAGAAATGAATGGATCCGCATCTATTCCGCAAAATGTGGATCGGATGCGGATAAAATAATACAGTCGTGTGAATGTACCATCTTCTGTAGACTTGCTGCTGGATTTTGAGGACCAAAAAGGGTAACTGGCTATGTAAAATACAGTGAAGGAGTAAAAAGGTCCTGAGTAGAGATGAGCGAATTTCAGGTTAGGAAATTCGTTTACGCTTCGTTTGGTGGTAAAAGCAGATTTGCGTTATGGATTCCGTTACCACGGACCATAACGCAATTCTATGACGTAACTAAAAAGCTAAATGCCTTTTATTGAAGTACATACAGTAAAAGAGGCCAATAATGTGTTTCAGAATACAACCCCTTCTTCAGATACGGACATTTATTGACCGTATACTATTTGTCAGACATATACAGTACAGACCAAATTTTTGGACACACCTTCTCATTCAAAGAGTTTTCTTTATTTTAATGACTATGAAGGCATCAAAACTATGAATTAACACATGTGGAATTATATACATAACAAACAAGTGTGAAACAACTGAAAATATGTCATATTCTAGGTTCTTCAAAGTAGCCACCTTTTGCTTTGATTACTGCTTTGCACACTCTTGGCATTCTCTTGATGAGCTTCAAGAGGTAGTCCCCTGAAATGGTCTTCCAACAGTCTTGAAGGAGTTCCCAGAGATGCTTAGCACTTGTTGGCCCTTTTGCCTTCACTCTGCGGTCCAGCTCACCCCAAACCATCTCGATTGGGTTCAGGTCCGGTGACTGTGGAGGCCAGGTCTTCTGGCGCAGCACCCCATCACTCTCCTTCATGGTCAAATAGCCCTTACTTTCAAAGTTTTCCCAATTTTTCGGCTGACTGACTGACCTTCATTTCTTAAAGTAATGATGGCCACTCGTTTTTCTTTACTTAGCTGCTTTTTTCTTGCCATAATACAAATTCTAACAGTCTATTCAGTAGGACTATCCACCTGACTTCTCCTCAATGCCACTGATGGTCCCAACCCCATTTATAAGGCAAGAAATCCCACTTATTAAACCTGACAGGGCACACCTGTGAAGTGAAAACCATTTCAGGGGACTACCTCTTGAAGCTCATCAAGAGAATGCCAAGAGTGTGCAAAGCAGTAATCAAAGCAAAAGGTGGCTACTTTGAAGAACCTAGAATATGACTTATTTTCAGTTGTTTCACACTTGTTTGTTATGTATATAATTCCACATGTGTTAATTCATAGTTTTGATGCCTTCATAGTCATGAAAATAAAGAAAACTCTTTGAATGAGAAGGTGTGTCCAAACTTTTGGTCTGTACTGTATACGGACAGCGTTGTCAGTACTCCGTAGCGTCCCTGTTACCATAGCAATGCAGCCTTCTCCGTGTATACCACCTCCCATCTCTGGCCACTTTCTTGTCATTATCCCATTTCACCTTTGTTATTTTCATGAGCTTTTATCGGACTGTTTTACTGTATGATCTTCCATAAAAGCCTTCAACCGTAGAAAGCGCTGGTCTCACTAAACTCCTTCGTTTAAGAGGGAGAAAGGCACTGACAGACACCCTTTAATAATTCACAAGAAATTAGGGTTAGCTCAGCTAAATGTAATAATACTTTTCACTTACTTTTGGTTCATTCTGGAAAAAAATACTTTTAATCCATATGCAAATGAGCAATTAAGTGCACCAAAGGCGGGCCCATGTCAGTCTGTGCAGCCCTGCTTCCTGTGCCTGCCGCTCCCTCGCCTTCTTCATTGACAGGGAGAGATTTCTGCACAGTCATCTTGCCCTGTCAATATAGGAAAGAGGAAGAGGAAGCAGGAGGTTCAAGGGTGCACAGTATGGCTTGGACCCACCCTCGGTGCACTTAGCTGCTCATTTGCATATGGATTAACAGTACTTTTTCTCCAGATGGAAACAATGGGTCACTAACTGAACAGTATCATTACCTTCAGCCAAGCTAGCACTACAAAGCACTGTGTCTAGTTTTACAGTGAATTTCCTGGTGACAAATTCCCTTTCAGTGGCTTACCCATCTCAGAATTCACAGTGGGCACTGGCATGAGTGACTGTACTGCCGGAGGACCAAAGGGGGCAGGGTTCGGTAGAGAGCCTGAGCACTTGCATGGCTCAAGACCACCCACTGGGCACTTGCAAACTCATCTGTATATCACATCAAAGTTCATTTTCTCCGTGATTGGCCCTTTGTCCAGGGACACAAAGGTAAGCTTGTAAAATTGTTCTAGTCCACCACCGATATGTGTATTGGATAACTGTGTAAACACAGTACTCGTCCAGACGGTGTTATGTGATTACTGACAACCATGCAATAGTGGGAGTACTGGACATTTTCAGACACTATAAGCCATCGCTTAGCCTCATAACAATCGGTACATAAACATGTCTGCTATATTTTATCATGTATCAAGTAGCAGACAGCACAGCGCCTTCCCGAAAGGAAATACACATTTAAACTTTGAATTGCTCAATGTGTCTTCATAGAAGCAAACAATGTAAAAATCTGGGGTATGCGAGAAAGGAAGAGAACCAAATAATATAAGCTGCGCATTCCACTTACTCTGAATCAAATAATACATCATGGCACATCCTCCTCCTGACACTACACCCAAATATATGGCCAACTGCTGAAGGCTCCTCAAAGGCACTGGCATCTTTCCTGTAGAAACAAACACAGATGTTGAGTCTTCTTTTGTTGCCCATTCTCAATAGTGTCTTGGGTGTAAATGCTGTCCGCCTCACATTTTTGTTTTGTCCTTTTTGTATTTTTACAGTCACCTTGCTGGCCCAGAGAAATGACATAGTGAAGAAGGACCATAGTATTCAACATTCAGTACTAAATACAAAGACACCTGTGTGTAGGTAGAACGGTGTTTGTTTAGTCCTCTGTCTTTTATTCTATATTTATGGCTACACAGACTTTTTACATTGTTTCCATCATAAGATGTCAGACAATAAAAAGATTCTGCAGCACCTACTACATTGGATGGGTGCCAACACTTTATCTGCCATGTCAAAATCGTATGTTTACTAAAACACATTCTTGTCTCATCTCATATTGTTTTTTTTTTAAATATTTTTTTATAATTTGAGTTTAGTCATACAATTATGAATGTCTAATACAGTTATGTATAATGAACACCCGCTTTACTGGCACTGCGCCACTGACATCCACGAACCAAGTCAGATCATCTTTGTAGGATTTTCTCTGAAGCACAAGTTGGTTTCCAGAATCTTTAAGCCACTTGATGGGATTAGCAAAATCTACGCTAATTTACACGTCTTCAAAAGTAATTGCACTAAAAGATAAAGCGTTGACCTTTCTAGAACTCTTTAGCTTTGTAGTCTCAGTCCAGAGCAGATACAAGACGTGAGGGATAATCTTGGACAGTAAGGAATGTAAACAAGAGGAAACCATTCAGACGGGAAGACGAAATTCCACTTTTTTTTAAAGATTTAATTGCATTTTGTTCTATTTTACTTTACTTCCAACCTTGGTTAGGTGTCTATTGCAACTTGTGATCTCCTTGCCCGAAATTAATATGAAGATGGCCATAACATTAGTTGGCATTCTATGAAATCTTCTCTTTAACAGGCCCCTTTGAAGACATAACAGTGTCTCTGTAGTGAATGACCCTCAATACAGGGGGTGGGGGTCGCATCTGCTTTTATAATGACAGCGGGGCCCGTGCAGTGACTGTATTCTACTACACGGACCCCGCTCACTGTATAATCGTATCTGTAATAGTTAATTGTTATGTATATAATCAGGTAATCAGCGCCTGTATACTTACAACTACAAGCGCTCGGTGGGTAGCAGAGAGGAGGGAGGAGGCAGGCCGGGAGGACGGGCACTGGCAGCGTGAGTCACTACGTCATGCGCCCATGCCGCCTGCTTCATTCATAAAGTGGGCGGCGCAGGCGCGTGACGTAGTGACTCACGCTGCCAGCGCCCATCCTCCCGGCCTGCCTCCTCCCTCCTCTCTGCTACCCACCGAGCGCTTGTAGTTGTAAGTATACAGGCGCTGATTATGCGATTATATACATAACAATTAACTATTACAGATACGATTATACAGTGAGCGGGGCCCGTGTAGTAGAATACAGTCACTGCACGGGCCCCGCTGTCATTATAAAAGCAGATGCCGGCCCCTCCTCCCTCACAGCTGATACACCCGCATTGCGGCGGGTGTTTAACTGAAAATTCAGCAAAATCGCAGCATTCGCCCCATAAGACACACTGTTATTTCCCCCCCACTTTTGGGGGGGGGGGGGGGAGTGCGTCCTATAGGGTGAAAAATACGGTAAATGAAATGCAATTAAATGGATTACAATTAGCATGAAGCAGTTTTAGAATACCATACTTAGTACAGATACACTACATATGTTGTGTAGAATTCGCCTCCATTATGTTTGAAATTGACATCTCACAGATGGAGTGTCATTTTTTTGTCTAAGATTAGAGCGAAGCATATTTTTTTATCTCTGCACAAGAACATTATGAGATTTTTCAGCTATTATTGTCATGACTTTCTTTTCTTCTCTGTAGACATCAATAGAAACACTGTACACCACCATCTCTATACTTTTCTTTTCAATTCTCTTTTTATTGGTTTTATAATAAAGTCCATAACTAATACGGAATTACCACCATCTTTATACTTAATGGGAATGTGTCATCAGAAAATGACCTATTGTTTAAAATCGCTTTTTTCTGTTAATCATATTTTGAAAGAATTTTTCATGGTTATTTTCAACTTTCCATGTCACCATCTATATTTAAAAAAAATAAATAATCCCGCGGTTTTCACACTGGCCACTAAGCCTAATAACTGGCGCCACTTCTTGATCTGATCTTTCACTTCTTTATTGTCTCTCGGGGGAGAGTTGGGAGCTCTCCATACACATTATATTGTCAGCCAGTCCCACCAAAACCAGCAGCTGATGTTACACTAATGTGTACGGGGGCCACCATGTATTCCCACTTCAGAAGTCATTGTTGGCTCTAACATTTGACTACTACATATATGGACATGGCCTTGCAACACAGTGGAAAGCCAACATAACACAAAAAGTTCCAAAAACAAGAATAAACCTGGATCACACCTCCTCATGCTATGCTTTGATCTGAAACTGCTTCTCAGCATAATTAACATCGCTTTTCAGCACCATAAATCAGCCCTGGGAGAGATCTTAGAAGTTCAAATAGACAGAAGACTCAGGAGTCTATCTGACAGATCTCTCTTGTTTTCATTGTTGCTGACAGGTTTCCACCCCTTCGCAGATGCTGCCATTATCAGTCAGGTAGCTCTTTATATGTTCCGCCTCTCACTTGTTTCGCTGCGGCTGATAGTTCTTCTGTGGAGTGCTCTGCTTGTGTGGTGGTTCTCCTATTCCAGTTGCTTCTCAAGCTAAGTCCTTTTCTGTTTTGTCTGTTCTGACTAGGCCTCAGGGAGACACTAGCTCCTTAAGTTTGGAAGGAGACGGTTGCCTCTTTCTCTGTTCCCTTAGCTGAGGGTTTGGTGCAGTGTTTCAGGTTCCTGTGCATGTGCATTTCTACCTTTGAGATTTGCACATATTAGCAGCTTAGGGAAAAAATCTGGAATTGCTAGGAGGTGACCTCTCTGTTCCCTAGGTTTGAGGCCTAGTCTGTTGTTGTTTTGTTGTTGTTCCCCTTGGTTGTCTTTCCTTCCCCGTACTACCCGTGACATAAATAGTATACAGGCCCCTATTTTGCATGTTTACATGAGTTATTAGTACACATTTTGATCAAAAAGCATAAGCCCACTCACCACGACAAGGTTGCCTCCTCGAGTGGGAACCTACTCTAACTTTGGCACGGCACTGCGTGGCGACCACAGGGGCCACAGCACCACACCAGCATACGGCAGGACTCAGCAGCCAAACAGCACCCCTGCTGCTTGGCAATGCCACCCTGGCATTGGGCCCTACCAGCACAGCATCACAGCAACAATGGCCGCCAAGCAGCACCGCACCATGTGAATAGTTGTCAAAGCTCACCTTATCATATGCTCTCAGGAACTCCAACTGAGAGCTGGTAGGAATTTGTTAACACAAAAAGTTAACAGTAGAATTTTTTACAGAATACGTAAACATTTGCAGAGAGCATAAAGGTGCAGCTTCGCCTCCCAGAGTGCTCTGTGCCTATGGGTTTATCGGCTGTGCACAGCTTTTGCACCATGTGGAGTACAGACCCCATATACTTGGTAAGGACCCGTACTCTGCCTACTGGAAAAGCCAAGCAG
Source organism: Bufo bufo (assembly GCF_905171765.1). NCBI lineage: Eukaryota > Metazoa > Chordata > Amphibia > Anura > Bufonidae > Bufo > Bufo bufo. Next base: position 210,054,973 of record NC_053393.1, read on the forward strand.
AGCCAATAAAATGTAAAGGTGCAGACTGCTCTGAGAAGTACTTCTGCACCTTTGCGGTTTCAGCAAAGGTTTAGGTTCCCATCAGAGGTCGCACTACATTTTTTCCGGAAGAGTAAAAATACTCCTCTGACCATTTTTGAGGAGTATTTTTACCCGAGGCAGAGTATGAAAGTTGCGGTAATTCAAATACATAATATGTAGGCCTGCACTTGCCCACTGTGTTTGGAGCCTCTGTTGCAGATTATATGTTAACGGATGCCGTCACCATAGAGTTCCACTGTGTAAATAAATAAATAAATATATACTTCAGCCTATACGTTTTTTTGCTGGACTTTGCAGGATGGAAAAACGTGGTACACTAAGCATATATTTCTTTTTGCAATGGAACTCCATAGTGACGGATGCCACAGTACGGCATCTGTCTGAGGCGTCCGTTAATATATACGTTTTTTGTGTACATTGAACATATGACAAAAACTCCCCCTTATGTACCCGATCCAGCACTTTCGTTATTTTCATTGTTCTGCTCCGTTAGATGAGCAGAACAACAGAAATAAATAGCAGTGATGTGAACGGGGCTTAAGAGGTGGGTATTTATGAAGGGGAACTGCAACCACCATCATTCCTTCAGAGCTGCAGACATGAATGTGAGCTGGATCCTGGCTACATGTGATAATGCGGTGGCCATGGCGTGTGCTGCACTGGGTGTTTCTTTGCTCGGTGACTGGTGTATGTGAGTAATGCACAGGGCAGTAAGAACTAGAGGGACTGTCCCATCAAGAAGACCCTTGTCCGTGTGCTCAGGACCCTTCTGTGTGACGGGAGAGTTGGTGTAACCAGTTGGGGCAGCGTGAATTTTTACCATTGACTCAGTGGGATGATGGACACGTTTGCATAGCGTCTGTGCATGGACCCTCTGGCCGAGCAGAGAAGCCCTGGACTTGGGAAGTGACTGCTCCAGGCTGGAGACTCTTCTACTATATTTGCCCATTATTTAGAGAGCTGCAGCATCATGGAGAATGAGGAAGAGAATCTGCTCTGTGGGGGTTGTAGTCCTGTCGTCCTGCGCAACCACAGATCTGCCAGAGCCTCTCCTCCTATCTCCCTGCCTCGAGAAAACTGCCCACATCTCCACTGCTAGGTGTGACTACGATTATCGGGTCCAGGCATAGCGCAGTGTCAACTCCACTAAACCCCCAGGTAAATCCTGAACTAATGGAATTTGGCTTCCAGGGGGTTATTAATAGAAATCCCGCGCTCTGCGTCTTGTCACAAAACTTACTGGTTCAGGTTGTAGGGGAAGAGGAGTAAAAGTGGCTTTATGACCGCGCTGTCATACTCGTCATCGCTCCCTGGCTGTAGTCTTCAGCTCATCCGCCACCATGCTTCTAGGGGTCCTTGCGCAGCGCGCCCGGCACTGCTTGCTTCCGCCGCCCCCAGGAGCCAGCCCCTCCTCCTTTCAGTTTCCCCTGCTGCAGGGCGCTGTATTGCTCTGGTGCCCGCCCGAACCAACCAATAGCAAAGCTCCTTGCTGTAAGGAGCCTTGTTATTAGTTATTGCAGGCACAGGCAGCATCGCTGCGCTGCCTGTGCCGATCACAGCACGCCCTACGCTGATGAAAAGCAGGGAAAAGTCTAAGGCGTATTGGTACGCCTTAGACTTTTTCCAGGGAGTAAAATGGCCTGAACAGGCGTCTATGGCGCTTGTACAGGCGTTATTGCGACCTCTGGTTCCCATGATACTTTATCAAGACAATCCAACGCCTACTATGTTATTAAGCATTGAGGATGATCAGAAGACAACATTTACAACTGGCGGTATAAATGTTCTAGAAAGGCATGTAGACAACCTGGAAACAAATGTCAAAACCCCAAATAATCTAACTGTAAAAAAACTACTTTCTTAGAAGAATATGGAAATTATCTTACTCCACATGAAATTGTTATTAAACTGTACTTATCATGGCATGGTTCAAGTAAAGCATCAGGATATTGATTTTGTTTCTTAAATCCACCCTGCTTGTATAAAATTCTTTCTCGTTCAGTCTCCGTTTCCTTTATTCTTCATTACATATTTAGAACAGTGACGCAGAGAAACCACCAGATTTGTACTGTGATAAAGTAAACAGATAGCTCCTCAACTATGCATGCTACTGTACACGGAGGTAGAAATGGAGAACAAACAGATAACAGCCGAGGACCCGCCCAAGGCTTCAATCATTTATTTAGGGGGAGGAGGGGGGAAAAACAACAAAAGGAAGGGGAAAAAAATCAGGAACTTTTTCTATATCAGATCAGTGGGCAAAATAAGCTAACATCAGTCATGTTCCTTGTTTGGGGTGGAATCACTCATTTATAACAGATCTCAACAGTGATTGAGCTTGACGTATAAAAATATTCTAAAATTACCATACTGAGAATTAATTATAACATGCAGCCCACTCATGCAATTTTCAGTGCTGGGCCAGGTGACCACCTGGCCACATATCTAAGTGACACACACCAATGTACAGTAATGGAAGGTACTTTGCATCTACAGTGGCATCCGCTGCTTTGACAAGGTATTCAATTAGATGTTCAACGAGCAAATAAGACATGTAAAACCTCTGTCCGGTAGTCATGAATTCCAGAGGTGACAGTGACAGAGTCAACAAATGCTTCCCTATTTGATACTGATTTATGCCACCGGTTACCCCGCCTGGTTTCTGTTCATTGTGCTGGATGATACAACCATTGACTTGGTCTCTTTCCTCCTTGTTTGTTCCCTTGAAGCCATAGTGGTTTCTTCTATGGTATGTCTCTTTCCATACACTTCCCTATACTGAAACCACAGAACTTCCAATGTAATTACTGGATAAGACATACATTCAGAAGGCTCTTACAGATCACTACAAGAAACTATCACTAATCATGTTTAAGTAACCCGAGAAAGTCAGCAGAAGAGGGTGGGGTGTACACCACTGTACAAGTTTATCAACATAGAAGTGCCTTCTCTGTGTCTGCATTCATCTCACCCAGTGGGTAACAAGGTTACAAATACATGGCAATGCACAGTCATTAGGGTGGAGTCTGTGGTTACATGAACGACTAATTACAAGAAACCAGGGGAATGTCATTCTTGCTATCCCAAAGATTCACATTGTTAAAGGATGGAAGCCATTTCTTATAATAAAGTATAATTAGAGCACTAAACTAATGTAAAAAAAAACACCACTGCATAAACACAGAAAATCAGCACATTAAAGGGCATCTGTCAGCAGTTTTGTACCTATGAAACTGGCTGACTTGTTGCATGTGCGCTTGGCAGCTGAAGGCATCTGTGTTGGTCCCATGTTCATATGTACCTGCATTGCGCAGAAAAATGATGTAAATGAGCCTCTAGGAGCAACGTGGGCGTTGCCGTTACTCCTAGAAGCTCCACTTCCCCGGCAACTGCTGCACCCTGTGCACTTTGGCAGTGAAAACTTCATAATGCCTGGCCCTGTCAATCAAAGTGCAGAGGGTGCATCAGTTGCAGAGAGAGCAGAGCCTCTAGGTGTAAGGGCAACACCCTCCGTTGCTCCTAAAAGCTCATTTGCATATATGAAAAAAAAAAATCTCAGCAATACGGGCACATTTGAATATGGGGCAACACACATGTCTTCAGCTGCCAAGCACACATGCAACAGGTCAGAGAGAAATCAGATTTTTATTTTTTTGAAGTTTAAACTATGGAATAAAATTGTGAAAAACCTAATGTAAAAAGTTGACAAAATATAAAAAATAAAAATAAAAAGTTGCATATGGAAAATTCCGTGTAGCTCGCTTATAAAATCATAGTTTTCCAGCCTTGTGTTATTATAGACATAGCTGACTACCAAATTCCTACAAAAGGGTAGGAAGGATAAGCGAATGCCTGGGGTGTCATTTTGCACTTGACACACAGGGAGATGCATACATTTAGATGAGGGCTAACACTGTATGTGGCTAGTATAGGACTTAAATCCTGCATTTATTAGAAGTTTATCCCTCTGCAGGCTCCATCTATAACTGGAAAACTCTAAAAGTTTTCTGAGCTCAGCACCAGAGTGGGTTGAGACTAGCTGCTATGATGTCTCTCATACACAGCACATACAGAGAAGAGGGGATGCTACTACCCTATATCTATCTCTCACATACACAGAAGAGGCAGCAGCATGGAGGGCATTATACAGAGCAGTGTTGAGACAGTAAAGACTTACTGGAACCAACAGCCTCTCTGTTAGTGTCTCTCTCCCTTCTCCTTCCAAACACTTCTGCAGCAGTAACCTGATCCCAATTAAACTAAATATCCATCTCAGTTCTCGAGACAGCTTTAAGCAGTGAAGTTTTGCCCATTCATCCAGAAGAGCATTTGTGAGGTCAAACACTGATGTTAGACGAGAGGGCCTGGCTCGCAATGTTCAATAGGATTGAGGGTAGGGCTCTGTGTGGCCAGCCAACTTCTTCCACACCAAACCCACCCAACCATGCTATCAAACTTTAGAGTTGGCACAATGCAGTCAGGCAGGTAATGTTCTCCTGGTATTTGCCAAACCCAGACTCGTCCATCAGGATGCCAGTTAGACAAGCATGATTTGTCACTCCACAACATATTTCCACAGCTCCAGAGTCCAGTGGTAGCATACTTTACATCACTCAATCCTACACTTGGCATTGTGCTTGGTGATGAAAAGCTTTCATGCCACTGCTCAGCCATGGAAACCCATGCCATGAAGCTCCTGGCACACAGTTTTTGTGCAGATGTTAATGCCAGAGGAGACTTGGAACTGAAGTAATGTCAGCAGAGCATTGGCGACTTTTATGCACTATGCGCCTCACCACTCGATCACCCCACTCTAAGTTTATGGGGTCTGCAACTTCATGGCCGAGTTGCTGTGGTTCCTAAATGCTTCCACTTTGCAATAATACCCCTCACAGTTGATGGTCGAATACCTAGGAGGGAAGAAATTTCACAAATTGACTTGTTGCAGTGGTGGCATCCTATTACAGGACCATGCTCGAATTCAGTGAGATCTTTGGAACGACCCATTCTTTCATAAATATTTTTAAAGGCAGACTGCATGGCTAGGGGCTGGAATTTATACACCTGTGGCAATGGGACTGAATGAAACCCATTAGGAGATATGTCCTAATACTTCTCTCCATATCGTGTATATCTGTGAATCATATTTCATATCTATAAATGCAAACAGATTGTTACATGTAGACCATGTCTGCCTGTCTGTATGTATGTCTATTGTATTCAATATTAAGAACATACCCCAGCACATAATGAACCATGCAAAAACCTAATTTAATTCTAAATCAGAGAGAAGCGAACATCATGATTAAAGCACTGGCAGTTTATATGAATGAGATCGTCAGTGTTGTTACATTAAGCGTAGACCACGAAGAAGTTCATGTCAGACTAGTTAGTATTTTTCCGACTTGGAAAGAACTGCCCACCGCATGCCCGCTGCTAAATGACAGCATTTTCTTACACAGAAGCTTCCTGTGTAGTGATACATTCAAGAACAAACATTATCTATTTCAGCCTCTGATCATGTGCACACCCATTCGCTAAGCTTAATGCCCTCAGGCACCCAACGACTGCCGCCAACTGTTATAAGTGGGTACAGGAGACAATGCCATAAACAAGCACATGGAATTCTGAATGATGGCACAGGGGCAGCCATGTGAAGAACATTTCTATAACTGGCTTGAATTTAATGGGATTTCCGGAATTATTTTATTAAATTGTCCCTTGCTGCCATTGAATGGGTACATTTTTGTTTATATCCAGTGGCTGGAAACCTCTACAGACCTAATACGTCTCACAGCTGAGAATTTGCTACAATTGGATCCAGTTTAGAGATAAATTTGTAATGCTGATATAGCAAGAGGATTGTCTAGTCTAGATACATTGAAAAACCCTGTCAGCTGTGAAAGCAGAACAGTATGGGGGAGATTTATCATCTTCCTTACCTGAAAAGTGGTGTTACAAACTCAAACTATGCAGCGCAAATACAAGGTGGCTGGGACAGGAGCTGCTGCGCATGCGTGCCTATGAGCACTCTCACAGTTCTGGTCACCAAAGAGGCTGGAGCTTTTTCCTATAATGTGCAAGCACGACAACCATGCAAGCAGCGGTGAACGTGCTTGCACATTATAGGAAAAAGCACCAGCCTCTTGGTGACTGGGACTGTGAGAGTGCTCATAGGCACGCATGCGCAGCAAGCTTCTGTCACAGCCATCTCCTAAGTCCTGGATACGAGCAGTGTATAATGTGATGGAAAAATGAATGAAGAGAAAAGGATCAGTTTATCCTAGAATTATTTGAGCAGTCAGTCTTCGTTCACATCAGTGTTGCATTTTCCATTGTTCTGCTCCATTATGGGAGCAGACAGAGGTCGTACTACATTTTTTATGGAAGAGTAAAAATACTCCTCTTACCATTTTTGAGGAGTATTTTTAGCCAAGGAGGAGTACGAAATTTGCGGTAATTCAAATACATAATACGTAGGCCTGCACTTGCTCACATCTGCGTTGGAGTCTCCATTCGGGACCTCAGTCGCAGATTCTGTCAAAAAGATCAGACAAAAAAAAATAGGACTTTGATAAAAAGACAAGATGCTGAACAGAAACTGAACAGACTCCATTATAGTCAGTGGAGTCTGCTCAGCTCGGTTCCTGTCAGTTACAGTGAGAAAAATAAATAAATTTGAACACCCTGCAATTTTGCAACTTCTTCCACTTAGAAATCATGGAGGGGTCTGCAATTCACATTGTAGGTGCAAATTCTGAGAGACAGAATAAAATAAAAAAAAATCAGGAAATCACATTGTATGATTTTTAAAGAATTTATTTGTCTTGCACTGCTGAACATAGGTATTTGAACACCTAAGAAAATCTGTGTTAATATTTGGTACAGAAGCCTTTGTTTGCAATTACAGAGGTCAAACGTTTCCTGTAGTTCTTGACCAGGTTTGCACACACTGCAACAGGGATTCTGGCCCACTCCTCCACACAGATCTCCTCTAGATCTGTCAGGTTTCGGGGCTGTCGCTGAGCAAGACAGAGTTTCAGCTCCCTCCAAAGATGTTCTATTGGATTTAGGTCTGGAGACTGGCTAGGCCACTCCACAACCTTGATATGCTTCTTACGGAGCTACGCCTTGGTTATCCTGGCTGTGTGCTTCGGGTCGTTGTCATGTTGGAAGACCCAGCCAGGACCCATCTTCAATGCTCTGACTGTGGGAAGGAGGTTGTTGCTCAAAATCTCACAATAAATGGCCCCATTCATACTCTCCTTAATACAGTGCAGTCGTACTGTCCCCTTCGCAGAAAAGCACCCCCAAAGCATGATGTTACCACCCCCATGCTTCACAGTAGGGATGGTGTTCTTGGGATGCAACTCATCCTTCTTTTTCCTCCAAACACGACGAGTGAAGTTCAGACCAAAAAGTTCTACTTTGGTCTCATCTGACCACATGACTTTCTCCCATGCCTCCTCTGAATCATCCAGATGGTCATTGGCAAACTTCAGACGGGCCTGGACATGTGATGACTTGAGCAGGGGAACCTTCCGTGCAATGCATGATTTGAAACCATGACGGCGTAGTGTTCTACTGACAGTGACCTTTAAAACTGTGGTCCCAGCTCTCTTCATGTCATTGACCAGCTCCTCCCTTGTAGTTCTGGGCCGATTCCTCACCTTTCTTATCATCAGTGATACCCCATGAGGTCAGATCTTGCATGGAGCCCCAGTCCGAGGAAGACTGACAGTCGTCTTTAGCCTCTTCCATTTTGTAACAATTGCTCTAACAGTTGATCTATTTTCACCAAGCTGCTTGGCAATTGCCCCGTAGCCCTTTCCAGCCTTGTGGATGTCCAAAATTTTGTCTCTGGTGTCTTGACAGCTCTTTGGTCTTGCCCATGGTAGTAGTTGGCGTCTGACTGACTGTGGGGTGGACAGGTGTCTTTAAAGAGCTCAGACAGGTGCTACTAAGTTAGATTAATGAGTGGAGTAGAGGTGGACTTTTTAAAGGCAGTCTTTGAGAGCCAGAATTCTTGTTGTTTCTCAGGTGTTCGAATACTTATGTTCAGTAGTGCAAGACAAAAAATTCTTTAAAAATCATACATGTGATTTCCCTATTTTTTTTATTTTATTCTGTCTCAGAGTGGGAATACACCTACAATGTGAATTTCAGACCCCTCCATGATTTCTAAGTGGGGGAACTTGCAAAATCGCAGGGTCTTCAAATACTTCTGTTCCTCACTGTACGTGCCCTATCCAGCACTTCCGTTATTTTCGTTGGTCTGTTCACTTAACAGAGCAAACCAACAGAAATTATATAGGTGTGGTGTGAATCTGCCCTCCCATCAGCTTCTCCAACATACAGTCACATATAAATAACGACTCCTCCCGTCAGTTTCTCCAACATACAGTCCCATGTGAATAACATTGCTCCCCCCTCCAGCATAGGGTTAATAAGCCCCTGGGAGGGATCTGGAGTGAATGCACAGCAGGTTATGATAGCCAAGTGATAAAGTACAGGGGAAATCCACCATATTTGGATGTACTTTATCACTTGGCTATAATAACCTGCTGTGCATTCACTCCAGACTCTAGATTAGAACTCTGTGGGTGCCCTAATACCACTCTGTACAACCCAGCAGTTGCATGGAGTGGTAATAAGCCACATATATATATATATATATATATATGTGCAAGGACTTCTTTTGGATTCTGTACGTTTTAGGCCTCGTGCACACGGCCGTCCGTGCATTGTGGACAGCAATTTGCGGTCCCCAATGCACAGGAAACATCCGTGCGGATCCCGCAGACGGATCCAGACCCATTCAATTGAATTGAATGGGTCTGTGATCTGTCCGCACCCCTGAGGTGCGGAGACACTGAGAGAAACCCCATGGAAGCACTCTGCAGTGCTTCCGTGCCTCCGTTACACACTGGACCTTCCGGATTGCGGACCCATTCGCATCCATGATGCGGTGAGCATACGGTTGGTGCCCGTATATTGCAGACCCGCTGTTTGCGAGCCGCAATATGGGCATCGGCTGTGTGCATGAGGCCTTAGAAAGAAAAAAAAAGTCTAAGGCTACTTTCACACTCGCGTTTGATGTGGATCCGTCATGGATCTGCACAGACAGATCAGTTCAGATAATACAACCGTCTGCATCCTTTCAGAACGGATCCGTTTGTATTATCTGTCACATAGACAAGACGGATCCGTCTTGACCACCATTGAAAGTCAATGGTGGACGGATCCGTTTTCTATTGTGCCAGATTGTGTCATAGAAAACGGATCCGTCCCCATTGACTTACATTGTGCGTCAGAACGGATCAAGCAGCAGCGTTTTGGTGTCCGTCTCCAAAGCGGAATGGAGACTAAACGGAGGCAAACTGATGCATTCTGAGCGGATCCTGAGCGGGCAAAACTGATCCGTTTTGGACCGCTTGTGAGAGCCCTGAATGGATGTCACAAACGGAAAGCCAAAACGTCAGAGTGAAAGTAGCCTAAGGCGTATCGGTACGCCTTAGACTTTTTTAAGGAGTAAAATGGCCTGAACAAGCGTCTATGACGCTTGTACAGGCGTTATTGCGACCTCTGGGAGCAGAAGAACAAAAATAACGGAAGAACCACTTCCATTGCATGAAGGATATGAACTGCACCCAACAGGCCCCATTTACTATACAGGTGAAACTCGAAAAATTAGAATATCGTACAAAGTTCATTTATTTCAGTAATGCAACTTAAAAGGTGAAACTAACATATGAGAAACTCATTACATGCAAAGCGAGATATTTCACGCCTTTATTTGTTATAATTTGGATGATTATGGCTTACCGCTTATGAAACCCCAAAGTCACAATTCTGAGGTCTCCTTTGCTCAGGGGGTATGGATTAATTAGCTGACTAGAGTGTGACACTTTGAGCCTAGAATACTGAACCTTTTCACAATATTCTAATTTGAAGCTGCATTAATGCGATTCCTTTTCATTTGCATTACAGAAATAAATGGACTTTTTCACGTTATTCAAAATTTTCGAGTGTCACCTGTATTGTCGGTGGGCAACATACTGTGCTATTTGTCTGAGATTTTTCATGGAATCAGCTCCTAAGGGACATCATGTGAACAAGGCCTAATTTCCTAAAGTCATCAGATATTTGTGCATGTGGGGTCGGTGATGTCTTTTTATCGCTTGGCAATCTTATTCTTCTAGACGACTAGTTTGGTAAAGAAAGGAGGAATGCTTTACAGGCATGTAGGGTGTGTCAAGCACATCACAGGCTCTAGCTCATAAAATATAGGTCACATGGTTAACGTGCCAGGCCATTGTACAAATTCGCAATCCATTTTATTAGGATTTGTTACAGTGATTCTACCCAGCCGCCGATGATTAATGATGCTGCAGCAATAGTGACAATGAATTAATTTCGTGCTTATTTTGATTACACCAGAACAGACGTGTAATTAACATTTCTACATAAATTGACAGGGATCTCTTCATTCCCACCATGGAAACACATATGGAGAAACAAGCCCTCAGACAGGACAAGTATTTGCAATGTTTTGGGAGTGTCACCTATGACTTTGTCTTCTTGTCTATTTTGTATTGTATAAAGGATTACTGTATTAATCATTTCTTATTTTTTTTTGCATTTGGATAAAATGGAGAAAGGGTGTAAGAAAAACGCACGCTAATTTGTTGTCTGGAGGTATTTCCAGTAAGTGAAAGTTGGGTATTCTTTCAGATGTGCCAAAGGGACTCTTCAGCAGCGTAAGGACTCATGCACACGGCCGTTGCCAGGCCGTGGCTGTATTGCGGCCCGCAAACTGTGGGTCCGCAATATGCGGGCACCGGCCATGTGCTCCCCGCATCACTTGAATGGGTCAACAATCTGGAGCTGCCGTGCGGAAAAGAGGCACAGAACCCGTAGTGCTTCCATTGGGTTTCTGTCCATAAAAAAATAGAACCACAAATTCTGGTCCCCAATGCACAGAACGGCCGCACAACAGCCGTGTGCAAGAGGCCTTAGAGTTCATTCTAGAAATGCAGTTTGTCCAACCTTTTGCTGTAATGACTGAAGTTGTCTGCCTCGGAGTGGCAATGGCTATGGTCATCATCATGTGACAAAAATAGGGGTTCTTTACCATAAAAAAACCAAAAAACGGCTGAGCTCAGCATCATTCGTGTGAAAAAGGCCATAAAGTGACACTTAAGAAGATCTGTCAGCATGGATGCGACTGCCCAATAGATGTATCGTAACATACGGTAACATCCGACAATTCCTCCCATAGGGGAAATAACAGAGGGACAGCACAAAACAGTCCAAAGAAAAGAGGCTCCAGAAGTATTTTATGAACACTACTCACGCTATGTTACTATCTGCTGTTCCGTATAATAATTCAGAAGGTATTAGTGAGTTTATTGAGAACCTGTCTGCGCTCTGATCTTATCTGTTTTACTAAATACTTGCGTATTTCATAGGATTACAAATCTGGAACATCATTTTTTCTTAAAGAGGTTCTTTCTGATGATCTACCCATTGGATAGGTCATCAGCATCTGATTGGCGGGAGTCTAGGCTACGTGACATCACTGGCCTGCGGGAAGCAGCGAGAAGGCCGTGGCACTACTCCGAGCGCCACTTATGGGGGCCCGACAGCTGCACCCCTTTATGTTGTCATACCTTTTAACTGTGGGGAAAGATGATATACGGCAGCAAAGCAGCAAAGTCTAATTACATATCTGGTTTAATCACACTTTACATTATAATATAATGATAAAACTATTAAAGGGGTTGTGCCAAGAATTAAGGTAAAACTATCTTCTATGCACACTACAGGGGGCCTATCTGATCCCTAGAACAGGGGTCCTGTTGTAGGGTCTTGATGGAACAGGTTGAGCATGCCTCCTCCCACTTTATTCATTCTCTTAGGGACTGAAGGAGCATCAGGAGGAGGCAATAGAGCCCCATTCTCGGGATCGGTTGAGGGCAAAGCGGTCAGACCACACCCAATTAGTTAGTTGTCCCCTACCCTGAGCGTATGGTATAACTTTAATACTTGCTACAAACCCTTTAATCCAGATTGAATTGCCAAAAAAATGGGCAAAATGTTCCAGAGACATGAACATTTTTTAGTTTACAGCCATTTTTAACATGACAATAGGAACTGCTGGCAAATTAGAGTTCACTCTTTGACTCAATTGTCCACAACTGATTGTGGACGCCAAGGGGGAGTTCACATCACCGTTATTGTTCCATTCTTTTGAGCCGTCAGAAGAACAGAAAAAACTAAGAAAAAAATGGATCCTGTGCATCAGTTATGCACATTTAGCATCCGTTTGAGCCATTTCCGCCTGAGAGCTGTTTTTTTAGATGGGAAAAAAAGTTCTGATTGCAGTACTATACATTCAGAACTTACAAAGCACGCCGTCATGACAGTCATTTCATAGGTTGTTTGTCTGCTATGTGATGATAAAAAACACTGAAAACTCTATTATGTAAGAAGCAGGAGAGACGTCTACATATATGGCACCTGACAGGCTGAGGGGTAAAGCCAGGGATTAGGAATTATCCACACCCCAGACATAACACTGCCAGCGACACAGAAAACACGCCCAGTGCAGAAGTGTCATTGTGTAGCAACCAGGCCCATCAAGCCTGCGGTGAAAGTCATGGTTCAGCTATCCGCTCTAAACTGTGCCATCCGCGGACATTTGTCTTCAGTGAAGACAGATAGAGCTGTGGCAGGCAGGATGGAAGGCCTAAAATGTGTGAGAGGATAACTTGTGTGGCAGTCACGTATTAATAACACATAGGTGGTACAATGAATGTCTCTATCATTTATTAATGGAGTAAAAGGGGTTCTCCTGGCTTTAAAAACAGTCGGTCCGTCTGGGTTGCTGATTCCGCTGTGCCCACAATGGCTGGGGGCTCTGCACCTGAACAGAAAGACTCAGGCGCACATCTGGTGGGGACCTGAGAGTAGGAGCTTACTTGCAGTGTGAGGGCAACGGAGTTGGTGTCATCAGCGGAACTACTGACTAAGGCTACTTTCACACTAGCGTTCAGAACGGATCCGTCTGCATTATAGTTTAGAAAAAATTCTAAGTGTGAAAGTTATTCAGACTGATCCGTCCAGACTTTACATTGAAAGTCAATGGGGACGGATTTACATTGTAAGTCTGGACGGATCCGTTTGCCTCCGCACGGCCAGGCGGACACCCGAACGCTGCAAGCAGCGTTCGGGTGTCCGCTTGCTGAGCGGAGGCTGAACGCTGCTAGACTGATGCATTCTGAGCGGATCCGCATCCACTCAGAATGCATTGGGGCAGTACGGATGCGTTCGGGGCCGCTTGTGAGCCCCTTCAAACGGAGCTCACAAGCGGAGCCCCGAACGCTAGTGTGAAAGTAGCCTAAACTCTCTTCCCACAACAGAGCAGAAGGTGGATGGATTATTTTTTTTTAAATCCCGGAGAACCCTTTTAATTTGAAGTCTCTTTCTTCTCCCATGCACTCCAATAAATGACATGAGGTGTAAGTAGAATATAAATGAATATTTTTCATTTCCATATCCAATAACTCAGAAAGTCCAATAAATGCAATATAATCAGTACTTTATTGGGTAACGGTCATTTGAAAAAAGATTCTGACATGTCTTAGAGACCAGTGGATCTGGGAGCTAGGACCCCTACAGATGGCTATAGAATCAAGTGGCTGCGCTGCCCTGAGGAGAACTACGTGGGGGAGGATTTCTCATAAGGGCAAGTTAGTTTTCCTAGAGTCTGTATTGGAGTACTTTGTTTCAAATTTATCAAATGTCACACATTGTTTGTTAAGTTGGACTCATCTTGAAACCTAACAGTTTCATCTAGAAATGCTACTCCAAATTTCCTAGGCCCCTTTCACACCACCGAGTTTTCCACGTGGGTGCAATGCGTGACGTGAACGCATAGCACCCGCACTGAATCCATTTCAATGGGTCTTTGTACATTTTTTTCACGCATCACTTCTGCTTTGGCCCAATAGAAGTGAATGGGGCTTCAGTGAAAATCGCATTGCATCCGCAAGCAAATGTGAATGCAATGTGTTTTTCACTGATGGTTGCTAAGAGATGTTGTTTGTAAACCTTCCGTTTTATATTACGCGCCTGAAAAATGCATCCAAACGCATTGCACTCGCGCGGAAAAAACTGTACGCAATCGCAGACAACAAAACTGACTGAACTTGCTTGCAAAATGGTGCAAGTTTCACTGAACGCACCCTGAACGCATCCGGACCTAATCCGTCACACTCGTGTGAAAGAGGCCTTAAAGAGGACCTTTCACCTATTATTACACTATGAACTAAGTATACAGATATGTAGAGCGGCGCTCGGGGATCTCACTGCACTTACTATTATCCCTGGGCGCCGCTCCGTTCTCCTGCTATGCCCTCCGGTATCTCCGTTCCCTGGGGCATATAAAAATATATAAATGTGTGGTAGTTAAAGGTTCCACTTCAAGGACTCCCACCAACTGGGAGAATGGGGTCCCATTCTTCTTCCGCCAGCATTCCAGAGTGAAGGAGACCATATATGCATGTGGCTCTCTCCATTATAAATTAAGGGTGCTGTGGTCACAGCCTAGCATGTCACAACCCTAATAAACTACAATGGAGAAAACTGCATCAATAGATGGCCGCCTCCAAATCATATACCCCTTTTCTGAAGTGCCAAACAGGAACAGGGATTTCATCTGTTTGACATATGGGGGACGCAGAGATAGTTACATAGTAGAACATTGTTACTTGTTCTTTCCTGCTCCTGCGCTACTTATCTCTCTGAAACTACATGTAGGCAACCAAAGACAAACATTTCTACATCCAGATGGTTGGTGGCCACACAGAATGGCACTGTGGGCTGTACTAATATTCATTTGCTCTCCTTTGTTTGGCTCAAAAACTCTATTGAAAGTTGCCACAAAAACACAGCCTCAATGCTTATTTCACTGCTTGTTTATGAGTTTTATTAAAGGGAAATTCTCCTTATAAAAATACCAGAAGATTATAAAATTAGTGATGGCAAAGCAGTTTTTTTCCTGGCATTTCTGGTGTGTTGCCAGGACAGGAAGTGAAGAGAAGCAGTGACTGGAGCAGCATCGGAATGGCAGCATCAGAGGACAGGTGGAGGTGAGTAAAGCTTCTTTTTCATTTTCAAGCGATTATGACCCCCCCTTTTTTTTAATGTTTCTTCCTGGAAAACCCCTTAAAGCCATCTGACCGCGCTTATACATCTAACTAAATATTCCCTATGTGAGCAAAGTTTTGTGCAAGTTTACACAACGTTCTGTGTTTTCGTACAGCAGTCAGCAATCCGAAATTTCTATCTCGGTGTGTTATTTCTTCTGTAATTGAGTGTTCATGGTCACTTAACAAGAGCCGAGAATCCTAAAGATAATCGCTAGTCTCAGTGCCGCAGAGATTGTGGCATCAGGGGCATGACGGAGGGGTAAGTAAGCAGGAAACGATCTTTCCTCCACAGGTATTTTCAGAAACAGCGAACGCGAATTTCCACAAATGTTCGCGAACGGGCGAACCGCCATAGACTTCAATAGGCAGGCGAATTTTAAAACCCACAGGGACTCTTTCTGGCCACAATAGTGATGGAAAAGTTGTTTCAAGGGGACTAACACCTGGACTGTGGCATGCCGGAGGGGGATCCATGGCAAAACTCCCATGGAAAATTACGTAGTTGACGCAGAGTGTGGTAAGTTGAATTCGCAATGCGATTAATATAACCTGCATTAATCGCATTGTGAATTCAACTTAGAGCTAAGTTCCTAATGGTTGTATTGCTAGAATTGACGAATATAACACTATATTCTCAATCTTCGTTATATTCTAGCAATACAACCATTAAGAACCCAGCTCTAAGTTGAATTCGCAATGCGATTAATATAACCTGTATTAGGCTGAGTTCACACGAGCGTGTCCGGATAAGGTCTGGATGCGTTGCGGCAAACCCGCGCGAGTAGGTACCCAATTGCAGTCAGTTTTGACTGCAATTGCGTTCCATTGTTCAGTTTTTACGCGGGTGCAATGCGTTTTGCACGCGCGTGATAAAAAACTGACTGTGGTACCCAGACCCGAACTTCTTCACAGAAGTTCAGGTTTGGGTTCGGTGTTGTGTAGATGTTATTATTTTCCCTTATAACATGGTTATAAGGGAAAATAATAGCATTCTTTAATACAGAATGCTTAGTAGGTGGTCAATTGAGGGTTAAAAAATAAAAAATAATTAACTCACCTTCTCCTCTTGATCGTGTAGCTGCCGGTCTCTTCTTACTTCTTTAATCATGAGCTGCCGGCTAAAGGACCTGTGGTGACGTCAGATCACATGGTCCAATCACATGGTCCATCACCGTGGTGATGGACCATGTGATCTGACGTCACCACAGGTCCTTTAGCCGGCAGCTCATGATTAAAGAAGTAAGAAGAGACCGGCAGTTACGCGATCAAGAGGAGAAGGTGAGTTAATTATTTTTTATGTTTTAACCCTCAATTGCCCACCTACTAAGCATTTCAAACAGCTGATCAGTGGGAGTGCTGGGTGTTGGACTCTCACCGATCTGATATTGATGACCTATCCTGAGGATAGGTCATCAATATTAAAATCCCAGAAAACCCCTTTAAGTAAAAGAAATCAAAAATAAATAAATAAATAACAAAGTAGTAGTAGGAAGTCCAAATGAAGTGTTTCACAGCATTGGCCCCTTCCTCAGATGCTGGACTGAGCATACATTTTATATGGCTATGCTCAAATCTAACACATCTAAACCTTTCCCAGTAGGACTAGGCAGACCATGAAAAATGTTTATTTCCAATTTAATTGTTCAGTGTGTTACTATCTCCAATTATTGGATCTGTTTCACAAAATCAGTGGGACAGATTTACTAATCCAGTTAATGGCTTCAATTTAGAGGGCTATTACACTTCTTAATGTTTGGATAGGAGGAGCGCTGATGAGCAATAAACATATCCATCGGCGCTCTTGTGAAGCGGCCTATTACACAGGCCGAAGCCAAGTGAATGTGGGAGCAATGGTCGTTCCTCCCTTAATTGGCAGCACATATCCTAATACACAGGGAGATATGCCGCAGATAATCTGGCGTCTTTCATCCTGATGATAAATGGCAACAAACAAGTTTTTTTTATAGTTTATTGGCTGATCGGCAGCATAATTATACAGCCAGTTATCGGAACGAGTGTTCCTGTGAAAACGTGTTCCTGAAAATTGGTCTGAAAATCATTGGGTGTACTAGGGCCCTTAGACAGGCTGTCTAGAAATGCCACACATTTTATATAATGGCTGATGCTGGATATAAATGTGATGCATGGATAGAAACTTTTTCTAACGCTATAAAAGCTTACTTTGAGACAGAATTTTACGCCTAAATTCTGGCACATCTTAAGACACACCCCTTCCCACAAAGCCATTCCCTACTTTCAGATTAGGAGCAGAACTTTCTCTAAACCTAGATGCGCCAAATTGCACCACTTTTTGGGGCAATTTACACCGAAACCTAGGTTCACTTACATTAGTAAATCTGGGCCAATGTGTTTCCCAAGCATCACATAGAAAGATGGGTTTGGATTTCCATCAGAAGTTATACTTGTTCACACTTGTGCTGAAATAAGGAGCTAAACACTAATGCAGAATACACATTATGCTCTATTCACAATTCATTTTTTCTGTGTTTTAGGTTTATCTTAGAAGTATGGCCAGACATATACAGTACCTCTGAATAATGGACATGGGGGGAGATTTAACATCTCCCTTTTTCAGAAAGTTGCAAGCTGTGAGTTTGTGACTTTTTAAATTCAACTTTTTGAAAAAAAATATTGCAAGTGCCTCTTTTTACGACACCCTCACCACTTTTCCAAAAGGGGGAGCGGCAAGGGCGGGAAAGAGGTGCAGCCAACTGCCACAACAAAATTATCTCTATTTCCGTAGATTTCTGTTTAGGCGCATGGAATGCCAGAGAATGCGCCTAATTTTTGACGAGGTCTGTGCCCACCATAAATTAAGCACATCCTCCGGCAGCGTAGGGGATATCGAGACTGGCGCAGAAAGCACCGCTCTTGATAAATCTCACCCACTGACTCTATAGGACACAGACTCTAGACTGCTATAGAGTTGCATGGACTGCCAGAGGATGCGCTTAGTTTTTGACGAGGTCTGTGCCTCACCATAAATTAGGCACATCCCCCGGTGGCGCAGGGGATATCAAAAGCGGTGCTGATACCACTGACTCTATAGGATATGGACTCTAGATTGCTATATTATTCCATACAGCAAAAAAAAAAAAAAAAAAGGATATGGTAATGGTTATTGGCCCAACATATGACAAAGGACACTCCTTTGACATACACTGGGTAGACGGGGCCCCATGCATACCCCATGCTGCACACAACATTACAGATTCCATATTTCGAACATATCCAATATGGAAACAATTTAGATCCTGAATATGTAAGTGTGGATGAGACCCACATTGCTTACGCAGCAATCGATTTACACACGTTTCCAGCAGCTCAGCTCCTTTCACTGCCGTAAGCCATAAATGCACTGCTCTGGTGAAACTAAATTCTCTTTACTGCTTAAAAATCATTTTTCGAAAACCTTGCATTTAAAATATTTCTTGTAAATCCAGTTGAAACGCGTATGACCGCAAAACTTCAGCCAAATACACTGCTCAAAAAAATAAAGGGAACACTTAAACAACACAATGTAACTCCAAGTCAATCACACTTCTGTGAAATCAAACTGTCCACTTAGGAAGCAACACTGAGTGACAATCAATTTCACATGCTGTTGTGCAAATGGGATAGACAACAGGTGGAAATTATAGGCAATTAGCAAGACACCCCCAATAAAGGAGTGGTTCTGCAGGTGGTGACCACAGACCACTTCTCAGTTCCTATGCTTCCTGGCTGATGTTTTGGTCACTTTTGAATGCTGCCGGTGCTTTCACTCTAGTGGTAGCATGAGACGGAGTCTACAACCCACACAAGTGCCTCAGGTAGTGCAGCTTATCCAGGATAGCACATCAATGCGAGCTGTGGCAAGAAGGTTTGCTGTGTCTATCAGCGTAGTGTCCAGAGCATGGAGGCGCTACCAGGAGACAGGCCAGTACATCAGGAGACGTGGAGGAGGCCGTAGGAGGGCAACAACCCAGCAGCAGGACCGCTACCTCCGCCTTTGTGCAAGGAGGAACAGGAGGAGCACTGCCAGAGCCCTGCAAAATGACCTCCAGCAGGCCACAAATGTGCATGTGTCTGCTCAAACGGTCAGAAACAGACTCCATGAGGGTGATATGAGGGCCCGACGTCCACAGGTGGGGGTTGTGCTTACAGCCCAACACCGTGCAGGACGTTTGGCATTTGCCAGAAAACAGCAAGATTGGCAAATTAGCCACTGGCGCCCTGTGCTCTTCACAGATGAAAGCAGGTTCACACTGAGCACATGTGACAGACGTGACAGAGTCTGGAGACGCCGTGGAGAACGTTCTGCTGCCTGCAACATCCTCCAGCATGACCGGTTTGGCATTGGGTCAGTAATGGTGTGGGGTGGCATTTCTTTGGAGGGCCGCACAGCCCTCCATGTGCTCGCCAGAGGTAGCCTGACTGCCATTAGGTACCGAGATGAGATCCTCAGACCCCTTGTGAGACCATATGCTGGTGCGGTTGGCCCTGGGTTCCTCCTAATGCAAGACAATGCTAGACCTTATGTGGCTGGAGTGTGTCAGCAGTTCCTGCAAGACGAAGGCATTGATGCTATGGACTGGCCCGCCCGTTCCCCAGACCTGAATCCAATTGAGCACATCTGGGACATCACGTCTTGCTCTATCCACCAACGTCACGTTGCTCCACAGACTGTCCAGGAGTTGGCAGATGCTTTAGTCCAGGTCTGGGAGGAGATCCCTCAGGAGACCGTCTGCCACCACATCAGGAGCATGCACAGGCGTTGTAGGGAGGTCATACGGGCACGTGGAGGCCACACACACTACATAGCCTCATTTTGACTTGTTTTAAGGACATTACATCAAAGTTGGATCAGCCTGTATGGTGTTTTTCCACTTTAATTTTGAGGGTGACTGCAAATCCAGACGTCCATGGGTTAAAAAATTTGATTTCCATTTTTTTTTTTGTGTGATTTTGTTGTCAGCACATTCAACTATGTAAAGAACAAAGTATTTCAGAAGAATATTTAATTAATTCAGATCTAGGATGTGTTATTTTTGTGTTCCCTTTATTTTTTTGAGCAGTGTATGTGAGGTTGCTTATTTAATGCTGACACTATGTCCATAAAATATTCCCCTGTGGTATTCTTTTTTCCTATAGCCTACCGTATATTTCCTGCCCCGGGTAGTGATTCCAAACATTTTTTTATATCTATAAATTCTTGCATTACTCAGCCAGAGGTCTACAATTATATAAAATAAACTAAGTTTGGGGGGCAAGCTCATTTATGAAATCCATATGTCCTATAAGTCATATGAAAAAGGGTTGTCCCATTAGTGCATTTCCCCTAGAATATATATTAACAGTAAATATCAGAGTTGTCCTCTTGTGTTGAAGGGGTTCACCGGGAATTAAGAAAATAAAAATACTTAAATATTACTTTATTATAAATATATTCCCAAATACCTTCATTAGTTATAATGGCTCGTTTTGTCTATGGAGCAATCATTAGGAGAAATAAAATGGCCGCTGTCCTATTAGTACACACAAAACCTGTCCTAATCACACAGGAGGACAAGTTACTTCACAACACTGAAAGAGCTGCACTGTAAAGAGCTGCATCATTCTCTTCTCTGCTTGTCAGGGATTATGATCCTGAATATAGATGATAAGATCTTCAGCTGAATCTCTGTAGGAATGGAGTTTATGAGGAGACATGAAGTACAGAGAGGACGGACAGGACAGACTGTGGTAATGGAGACTGAGTACAAGAGCTGCTGCTCATCAGCCACATCCCCACCTCCTCTCCATATTTCATGTCTCCTCGTGAATTCTATTCCTACAGAGATTCAGCTAATCTTAGCATCTGTATTCAGGATCATAATTCTTGACAATTAGGAGTGGATGCTGAGGCAGCTCTTTACCTCGGTGATGTGAAGTAACTTGTCCTCCCGTGTGATTACGACGGTGGCCATTTTATTTCCCCTAATGATCGCTCCCTAGACAAAACAAGCCATTATAACTAATGAAAGGTATTTGGGAACATATTTATAATAAAGTAATATTTAAGTATTTTTATTTTCTTAATTCCCGGAGAACCCCTTTAAAGAGACCCTACCATGTTATACCTGACATCTGCTCTGCCAGCATCATGTAATAGAGACAGACGAGCTGAGTAGTTTGATATATAGTTTTGAGGGAAAAGATTCAGTACAACTATTTTTCATGCCTATCAATCTTAGGAGTCCAGTGGTGGTCCTATACAGAAAAAAGGGAGACCCACCAACTGGACTCCTAAGCCCAGGATAAAATACAAGTTATATCAGTCTCATTCCTATGAAACTATATATATTCATCTACTCAGCTCCTCCTGCTCTATAACATGCTGTCCTCAGACTGAGCAACATCTTCAATGTGACAGGTTTCCTTTAGGTTGTTATATACATTTGCCTCTGGAAAATATGCAAGTATCCATGCTACAGTCAGGTCCATAAATATTGGGACATTGACACAATTCTAACATTTTTGGCTCTATACACCACCACAATGGATTTAAAATGAAACGAACAAGATGTGCTTTAACTGCAGACTGTCCGCTTTAATTTGAGGGTATTTACATCCAAATGAGGTGAACGGTGTAGGAATTACAACAGTTTGCATATGTGCCTCCCACTTGTTAAGGAACCAAAAGTAATGGGACAATTGGCTTCTCAGCTGTTCCATGGCCAGGTGTGTGTTATTCCCTCATTATCCCAATTACAATGAGCAGATAAAAGGTCCAGCGTTCATTTTGCTGTCAACTCTCAAGATTAGATCCAAAGAGCTGTCACTATCAGTGAAGCAAGCCATCATTAGGCTAAAAAAACAAAACCCATCAGAGATATAGCAAAAACATTAGGCGTGGCCAAAACAACTGTTTGGAACATCCTTAAAAAGAAGGAACGCACCGGTGAGCTCAGCAACACCAAAAGACCCGGAAGACCACGGAAAACAACTGTGGTGGATGACCGAAGAATTCTTTCCCTGGTGAAGAAAACACCCTTCACAACAGTTGGCCAGATCGAGAACACTCTCCAGGAGGTAGGCGTATGTGTGTCAAAGTCAACAATCAAGAGAAGACTTCACCAGAGTGAATACAGAGGGTTCACCACAAGATGTAAACCATTGGTGAGCCTCAAAAACAGAAAGGCCAGATTAGAGTTTGCCAAACGACATCTAAAAAAGCCTTCACAGTTCTGGAACAACATCCTATGGACAGATGAGACCAAAATCAACTTGTACCAGTGTGATGGGAAGAGAAGGAACTGCTCATGATCCTAAGCATATCACCTCATCAGTGAAGCATGGTGGTGGTAGTGTCATGGCGTGGGCATGTATGGCTGCCAATGGAACTGGTTCTCTTGTATTTATTGTTGATGTGACTGCTGACAAAAGCAGCAGGATGAATTCTGAAGTGTTTTGGGTAATATTATCTGCCCATATTCAGTCAAATGCTTCAGAACTCATTGGACGGCGCTTCACAGTGCAGATGGATTCTGCAAAAGCAACCAAAGAGTTTTTTAAGGGAAAGAAGTGGAATGTTATGCAATGGCCAAGTCAATCACCTGACCTGAATCCGATTGGACATGCATTTCACTTGCTGAAGACAAAACTGAAGGGAAAATGCCCCAAGAACAAACAGGAACTGAAGACAGTTGCAGTAGAGGCATGGCAGAGCATCACCAGGAATGAAACCCAGCGTCTGGTGATGTCTATGCGTTCCAGACTTCAGGCTGTAATTGACTGCAAAGGATTTGCAACCAGGTATTAAAAAGTGAAACTTTGATTTATGATTATTATTCTGTCCCATTACTTTTGGTTCCTTAACAAGTGGGAGGCACATATGCAAACTGTTGTAATTCCTGCACCATTCACCGGATTTGGATGTAAATACCCTCAAATTAAAGCTGACAGTCTGCAGTTAAAGCACATCTTGTTTGTTTTATTTCAAATCCATTGTGGTGGTGTATAGAGCCAAAAATTGTAGAATTGTGTCGATGTCCCAATATTTATGGACCTGACTGCATATAAATGAATATATGTAGCACGCCAGACCTGGGGGTACTACAATTGGTTTGTGATGTAATGCTTTGTAATATGCATGTTATGTCACACATGCTATATGCCTTGTTCACCAGCAGATGGGTTACAGCTGGCAGTGTTTGGTAACAGGAATGGAACTAATCATTCCATTCCTCCCCTCTTCGGAGAGGTGGGTTGGTCCAACTTCCTGCTAAGGGTGGGGCAGAGCTAGAGAGAGTCTAAGTCTAAGAATGTAGAGTGAGGAGTGATGGAGCACACAATCCATTTCCCGCTCCTAGAGGCCATGTGGATCAGAGAGGCAGCTAACCTAGGAGGACGTAATTGTCCCAGGAAGACTGCAGGATCCTAAGCCAAAGAGAAATTGCCAACCTACGGCGTATTAGAGTCAGCAGAGTGATCAAGTGACTGAGCTATGGAGACTCTGCTGCAAAGTGGTGCGTAACAGGATCAGACACCATCACAGGAGTTCATGACAGACATAGCTAGAAGCCTGCATCATTGACACATACAGTCACAGGTACCAGTGTAAAGCCGTAGGGAAAGGAATCCAGAGAGAGCGTGTCATCTTTGCCACATTGCCAGCCACCATACCCCATCATCTGGGCGGAGAGAAACTGTAATTTGTACAAACTGCTGAAGGATGTGCTGCCATCTGTCTTTGCATTCAGTAAAGGAAGAAGTTCTTAGTTCAACACTCTCTGCCTGGTTCCTTCTAGGTATGACACCGTGACAGAACACTAGATCTCATCAGGGCCACTACCACTCTAATCCTCTGCACCAGCTCCTCAAGAGGATCGTTGCATACACAGGTTATTTTGCTTGGTTACCAGAAACCTGAGGCTTTGGCAAATGGCCAGCTTCCTGTTGTGAGTGCATAAAACTCCCTGGTTCTTTACTAGCCTTTCAACCTGTAAGCTAAGCAGATCACGAGTAATACAGTCTGGAATGTGCAGCAAAAGAAAGACATTAATAAAACGAACGAATGTCCCTCCCACACATGCGGTATGAAAGTTGCTGCAATAAAAGAGGAATATGCTTGTAATGTGCAAGGATCAAAGCGCTCATATAAAGCCATGCAGCCTAATTTTAGTCTACTGTGGGAGACAATCGTAATGAATAACATTACGAATTTGCTTTATGATAGGGCTGGTCGGCATAGTTCATTCTTAACCCCATGATCATGACAATAAAAATAAACTGTGTGCATCACGGAGGTGCATTCGTCAAGAATTTTACCTACAAACATTTATTAGGTTTGTACTTTTTTCATGCTTTTTCTTTTACTTTTTAAAGGGGTTTTCCGAGATTTTCATATTGATGGCCTATCAATATGTGATTGGTGGGGTTCAATCAGCTGTTTGAGGAGGCTGCGACACTCCAGAGAGCACCATGGCCTCCTTCATAGCTTACGAAGCACAGTGCTGTCCTTGGAATTGCAGCTTAGTCCCATCCCTGTTCCTAGGCCGTGTGACCGATGAATGTGATGTCACAGGCCAAGGAAGAGACTGCAGTGCCGCGGCTTCTTCAAACTACTGGCCTGAGGACAGACCAGCAATGTGATCATCTCAGGCAACCCCTTTAGAGACACCTGATTGTGTGGACTAATAGGTCAATAAGCTTCTTATGAAGTTGTGCCTAGAGTATATGCCTGTGTGCACGTCAGGCATTAGACGATGGGGGAGATTTATCAAACTGAAGTAAAATAGAACTGGCTTAGTTGGCCACAGCAACCAATCAGATTCCACCTTTCATTTTCCAATGGAACTCAAAAAAATGAAAGATGGTATCTGATTGGTTGTCATGGGCAACTAAGCCAGTTCTACTTTACACCAGTTTGAGAAATCTCCCCCAATAAGTTTATGGGCCAAACAAAGGACAGAAACTGAGGAGGATAAATTCTACATAAAGCCGTGCTAGATACATTGTTGAGTTTTACAATTTAAAGTGAATGTACCATTGTGGTCTAAGGCTGGCCATACGCTTTAGACTGGGTTCACATCACATTTTTGCCATCCGTTTAGCGTATACGTTAAATGGATGCCTCAGACAGATGTCATACAGTGACATCCATCACCACAGAGTTCCATAGTAAAAAAAAAAAAAACATATACGTTAACTGCAGGATAGAAAAGCATTATTGTAACCTTTTTTTGCCCCAACAGGATGACAAAAATGGGATGAGAACTAGTGTTGAGCGAACTTGTGTTTTAAGTTCGGCATCTAAAGTTCGGGTTATCGAAGAATCGCGTTATGGATTCTAAATTCCGGTATGGTCCATGGTAGCGGAATCCATAACGTGATTCTTCGATAACCCGAACTTTAGACGCCGAACTTAAAACACAAGTTTGCTTAACACTAATGAGAACCCATCAGTTGAACAGCTCTCCATTTCAATGCAAACCCATCTTCCCAATCAATCAGCAGGTTTTGAAGGCATTAAGCTAATGTGTATGGCCTGCTTCAACCGTTCAACCACCATGACGTATCTGTACCATGTATGGAGCGCAGTGGGCCAGCTCCATATGCGGCAGGTGCCGGCTGTATCATACAGCTGACACCTGGTTGCAATGACGGAGAACGGCAATCATTTAACCCCGATGGCGGCACCTGTGCTGTAAGGCAGAGAGATGCGGCTCCCACCAGTGAAATTGCGGGGCTCCGATCGGTTAACATGACAGCCTGGACGTTACTGAAGCCATCCAGGCCTGTCATGGTAAGCTCCCTATTGCTGTGTGCACACAGCATGTAATAATCTTATTCACTCTAATAGATCTTCATTAGGGTGAATAGCACAAGGGATTAAAAGATCCCAGGTTCTAGCTCCCTAAGTGGGCTAATAGTTATTAAATAAAAAGTTTAAAAAAGTTTTAAAATCACCCCCCCTTCCCTATTTTACATATAAAAATATATTAACAATAAAAAAAAAAAAAACAATATTAGGTATCCCCAGGTCCGAAAATATATCAACAATATCAGGTCCGCCAACTAGGACCCCCGCCGATCAGCTGGCTAGGCCAGTGATGACACGTTCATCGGTCACACGGCCTAGGAGCAGCTCAGCCCCATGGAAGTGAATGGGGCTGAGCTGTGATACCAAGCACAGCTGATATACAATGTACAGCACTGTGCTTGGTGAGCTGCGAGAAGGCAGCGGCGCTCACAGGATGCCTTCTCAAATAGCTGATCCGCGGGTGTCCCAGGTGTCAGACCCTCACTGATCAGATACTGATGACCTATCCAGAGGATAGGTCATCAGTAGAGATGAGCGAATTCCAGGTTATGAAATTCGTTCACACTTCGTTTACTGGTAAAAGGTGAATTGCGTTATCGATTCCGTTACCACGGACCATAACGCAATTCTATGACGGAATGCATAACGGAATGCCTTTAGAGGCATTCCGTTATTCAATCCGTCATAATAAAAGTCTAAGGGCTGCAAAACGGATCAGTCCCGTTTCCGTTATGCAGCCCATAGACTTCTATTATGACAGAAAGAATAACGGAATGCCTCTAAAGGCATTCTGTTATGCATTCCGTCATAGAAATACCTTATGGTCCGTGGTAACGTAATCTATAACGCAATTCACATTTTACCAGTAAACAAAGCGTGATCGAATTTTAAAATATTACATTTGCTCATCTCTAGTTATCAGTGTTAAAATGTTAGAAAACCCTTTTAAATTTACAGTAGCCTCCTAGCCGCCGTAGATTTAAAGGAAATGTGCTATTAGAAATTGTATTTGCCAATTAAAACCAGATAGCAACACATCTCCTTTTTTTAGAATCTGTTTTTATTTTCTAATTGTAGATTTTTTTTTATTATGGGGGCGGCCATCTTGTCTGAGCGGTTCTTAACAGCATTTACACAGCATTCAGAAAATTGCTTTATGGCAGCCCCATAGGCCATAGACACAATGGTCAGGAGGGGACCTCATTGCCTTCTATAGGAGAGTTTTCTAGGCGTGCTCTGTGACCTGTGCAGAGGTCATTGTACAAGAAAAGAATAAAGAAGCTCTGACAATCACCTATTGTGAATGGTGGATGCAGTCTTATCTATACACAGAGGTGTTATCATTACAGGCAGGATTAGAATGACACATAAGCAGGTAACTGCAGTAAAGTGATCTGTACAGACCAAGAAGTGGCGCCTATTATTAGTCTTAGTGGCCAGTGTGAAAACTGAAGGAATGTATGATTTTTGTTTAGATATAGATAGTGACATGGAAAATTAAAAATATCATCAAAAATTCTTTAAAAATGTGCTAAATATAATTATTATTTTTTTCACACCAGAAAATTGATGTGAAGAAAGATAAATGTGGTGGGCCCCCTTTTCTCACCACTTCTGAAAAGTGAAGTGAAAGGGGAAATGTCAGAAATTTTGCTGCCCAAATGGTGTGCGACAAAATTTGCGGCCTATTTACGCCATAAAAGTGGCATAAATAGATTAATAAATGCTCTCCTTAGAGTCTTTATTACTTGTATGTTTCACCTGCAAGTTCTGCACTGAATAAAATGAATGCCAAAAAAAACCTCAGAAATTTATGCCAGAGTATGTTCAGAAAAAGCTCTGGGATTCTGAGTAGCTTTAAAAGATTCACTTGTCAGCTGTTCAATCTGCCAATAAGCCTCTTAGATGCTGCTCACAAATGCAGACAACAGGCAAATGCCCCAGTTTTCTACATGCGAGGAGGAGAAATGCTTTATCGTATGCCTGGAAATGAGGTCCATGAGAGATGAAGACAATGATGCAATATTTTCTGGTCTAACCAAATTGAGGTCAAATGACCCTGAGGGTCTTCTACTGTTGGTGGAAGACTTCTTTATTTTTGGTTGATCTTATAAATTCCAGGGCCAAAATATGTAGAAGGTTTCTGTAGAATCCTTTTCCTGCAGAGATATACAGGAACGTGATAGACGGGGTTTGAAAATACGACTTTCTGTTACCTGTATACTTGATTTTTGGAAGACAAAATCTGCAGTGAAGGCGTATCTACTAATAAGGAGCAGGCAAGGAGTGAGACTTAAGCCCAAAAATCTCTTTAGCAAATTCAGCGGAAGTGCCTGCCTGGTCAGGAAAATGATAAAGACCTTAAGGCCTGATGCACACGGCCGAAGCCCAACAGTGCCCGTATTGCGGCCCACAAATGGCCATTTGTGCACCGCATCACGGAGGCGGACCCATTCACTTGAATGGGTCTGCAATCTGGAAGGTGCGGTGCGGAACGGAGGCATGGAACCCCACAGAATAACTAGGGAGTTCTTCCATGGGATTTCTCTCTGTGTCTCCACAAGTTGAATGGGTCTGGATCCGTCTGTGGCAACCGCACGGATGGTGCCCGTGCACTGGGGAGCCTAAATTGTGTGCATGAGGCCTAAGGCACATGTATCTGCTGACTGAAGCCCTTTAAGGAGATCTGCCAGAAGTAATACGTATATCTAATACAATAAAAACGGTGAAAAAAATCTTAAAGGGGTTATCCCACGACTAATGTAAAAAAATGTAATCAGAGATCATATGTAACGCCCCAGAGTGGCATTACCACTTCTGGACCTTGCTACTATCTCCTATGGTTAACCTAATGTCATCATATGTATTTATTGCAGGACCGTCACACTGTGCATATCTATTTCCATGCAACGGTTTGTGTTTAACTGTAATATGCCTGGTTCACCAGCAGGTGGCAGCATAAATAGCAGAGCTATTTTATCTAGAATGGATCCTTTCTTTCCATTCTAGCTCTCTCTAAGAGAGGAAGGGACTAGTTAGTTAGAGGTCAGTCTAGCTTACCTCCTGCTAGGGGAAGGAAGCAGGAGCCCGTCCCTGCTGGACGAGCTCTGTCTGGGCCAGCTTGAGTACCTTCAGCTCAGCTGGATCTGGAGGCCAAAGCCAATAGCCTCAAAAGCCAGGAAGGAAGTACTCTCTGCAAAAAGTTAGAGACCAGACTACAGAAAGTGAAGTACAGCATAAAGAAAAAGCAAAAGTTATACAGTTATCCTGTCAGCACACCAGAGTCAGAGAGCAACAGATGAAGCAGAGAGGAGTTTGCCTGCCACAGTTCATGCCAACGCCTGCTGAAAACCAAGACAAAGTCTGTAAACTGTTTAGAAAAGAGTTTTTTCAAGTAAAGCCACTTTTCAACTTTCACAAAGTCTGGACTCAATTTATTTCTTTATCCCCTTTACTCTGTGTCGGACAGCACCACCCAGGGTCCAGCGTATCCAGGTAGGAGCACCGTGACAAGTTCAACACTATTAAGGGACAGTTAGGCCACCCTACACCACTTTGGCATTCCTACACCTGGGTACCACCACATAACTAAAAGTGGCCCTGTGCCCGTTGTTGCTTCACTGCAACTGACGTCACAAGCAAAAAATCTATTCCGTTACTAAAAGGAGGCCCCTGGCCGGGGTCGAGCCTGACGCATTTGGCGTCATGAACAGGATCCGAACTGAGTTTATCTGTGTGCCCTTGGATTATAATGTCTACAGAATTGACCAAATACCTTTAAAAATGACTAATGCATCTACTGTGGAGCGGCAAGCGCGAAACCCTGCGTGCCGGCACACGAAGGGTTAATCTGCCATTTTTACATACCATGGCGCAGTTTCTTCTTGCCCAGTTGGAGCGGGAAAGTAGAGGAACACCCTCATGTAAAGCAGGAAAGTCTAGCCTTGCCCACTGGGAACGATGTCACAGTGTAAGGAAAGAAAGTGGAAGCTCCTCCCCTGAAGCCCCTCCTTTATCTCCAGTTCATGCCAGAGGAAGAGAAGGCAAGATGGTGCGTCCTCACTAGCCAGACTGGGGCGGCCTTGTATGGGGTGATGAGGAGCCCGAGACGAAGGCAGCGCCTGAAGAAATCCTCGTCTCCCAGGTACAGCGGCCGCTAAAAGGGAAAGCGGTGGCATTCCCCGTGCTGGCACGGCGCAGGCGGTCGGAGTTCCAACTCCGCCGCCCAGAAAGCATGACTCGTTTGAAGTCCTCAATCCAGGTTTGTCTAGAGAAGTGACAGCCCACGCCCAAACTATGTGGGATTACCGCCGAGCTATAGAGGACTGGACCATGAGAGTTTGGGACAGACCCCAGCCCAAGGACCCGATTTTTAAAAGAAGAACCGGGAGTGTGGTGTGGTTCTCGGTAGAGGTGCTTCGTCCATGATCGCAAGACTGGCCGGGAGCTTTACGTTAACAGATGCTCCGTGAGGTTTCCCTACCTGCCGCAGGCCCGCCACAGCCTCTACAAAGAGGACAACATTGAATATACCCCCATGGAGTCCCTCCAAGGTCCCTTTACCGTAGCAGTAGTCTGCCTGGAGAAACCTCTGGTCCCGTTGTCAGCCCCAGAGGTATGGCTGGACGACCCAACTGCTACAGCCAGAGTGCACTGTTTACAGGTGTCAGAAGATGGTGTGCTCCGTTTCCAAGAGCAACCCCAGCCAGAGCCGCTCATCCCCGGACTACCAGTGCCACCAACACTCCTCCAGCAGCAAGGATGTGTGTCCACTACTACTCTTACCATCAGCCCGACAGTAGTAACATTGCCTTGGAAAATGGAGGCGGCCATGAGAAGAGCAGCTCAAGACTCCCCACCAAGAAAGGAGGACTGTTTACCGGCCCCTATGCAGCCAGAGATTCTGGACCCCTTTAGCCTGGCAGGAGATTCCGGACTCCTCAAGCAGAAGGTTGCGGCTGCCATGAGGAGTGTGACCACCCGGTCAATTCTGAGTTCCACCACAGGAGGGCAGATGGATTACAAAAGGCAGAATCGACCACTGATGAGCTTCTCCAGCTCAAACAGCGAGGAGGATCTGAAATCCTTCCTCTGAAGAGCTCATCTTCAACACCTCCCTTTAAAGAAAAAACAGGAATACTGGGAGCCACTCCGATGACTGGACCTGAACGGTCAGGGCCTGTTGGCATTGTTTTTATGTTTCAGGTTGCCCCTTGTTTTTAGTCCTCACCCGGATGGTCACGTTTAGTTAGGACTCCCCCCAACTATCATCTACCTCCAAGTTGCACTCAACAGCACCCATTTCCTTTCCCCCCCCCCCTTTTCAGGTTATTTGGGGACCCCTTTGCTTAAAAAGGTTCTCATAACCTGTGCTGCAATACTTATGCCCATGTGGATTACAGATATTCTATTGCTACCCATGTGCATTACAAATTACATTATTGCCTTATGTGGATTACAAATTACTTTTACTACCTCATTTGGATTACAAATGACATTACGTTATTTCCTGTGGAGTACCAAGGAACTGTTTGCACTATTTGATTTCCGTTTGGTGCATTTTATCCGCCACCAAAGAAGAAGAGACTTTAATGTGAATTTATTGCACTACCCGATTGCATTGAATATGTGCCTTATCTGATTGCATTAAATATTTGCACTAATCCTTTTTACATTTTCTGCAACGTTCAAATGTACTGTACCATTGTGTGTATTCTCAGGTGCTGCAATGTGAATATATGCATTTTTTGTATGGACTCTGCACTTTACATACAGTGCTGCCCATAATTATTCATATCCCTGGCAAATTTTGACTTAGTTACTTTTATAAAAGCAGCAAGTAATTTTTTGACGTGAAATGACATAGGTGTCTCCCAAAAGATAATAAGACGATGTACAAGAGGCATTCTTGTGGAAAAAAAAACAACATTTCTCAGCTTTTATATACCGTATTTTTCGCCCCATAAGACAGACTTTTTCCCCGCCAAAAATGGGAGGAAAATGCCCCTGCGTCTTAAGGGGCGAATGCTGACCAGTTTAACATCGCTGGCTGCGATGTGCGAGCAAACGGGGGCCGGGGGAGGGACTGGGAGGAGGAGCTGGGGGCCGGCAATTGCGGCGGGGTGGTGCAGTCACTGTACTATAGCCCCGCCCCGCCGCTCCAGTGCTGCACAAATATAAAATGTATTATTCAATTAAAAGTTATTAAACATGCCCCCCTCACGCCTAATAGTACCGTATATCCTAATAGCTTTTGTACAATGCCGGCAGGCGGGCGGCAGCGTAACTCCCTGATGTCACGTGCCTGCGCCGCCTACTTTATGAATGAAGCAGGCGGCGCAGGCAAGTGACGTCAGTGGCATTGTACAGAAGGTGTTAGGATATACGGTACTATTAGGAGTGAGGGGGGCATGTTTAATAACTTTTAATTGAATAATACATTTTATATTTGTATACTGCGGCGGCGGGGGGGGGGGGGGATCTGTGGATAACATGGATGGCACAGTTAAGGGGTGGGGGTCTGTGGATGGCACTGTTATGGGCTGGGGGGGGGGGGAGTCTGTGGATGGCACTGTTATGGGGTGGGGGGTCTGTGGATGGCACATATATAACAGTGCCATCCACAGATCCCCCCCTGTAACAGTGCCAGCCACAGATCCCCCCTGTAACAGTGTCCGTCATCCACAGATCCCCCCATAAGTGTCCGTCATCCACAGATCCCCCCATAAGGTGTCCGTCATCCACAGATCCCCCCATAAGTGTCCGTCATCCACAGATCCCCCCATAAGTGTCCGTCATCCACAGATCCCCCCATAAGTGTCCGTCATCCACAGATCCCAAGTAATAGTGCCATCCACAGACCACCATTAGTTCCAAACCCACCAAAAGCACACCTTTTGGTTAAAAATATTTTTTTTCTTATTTTCCTCCCCAAAAACCTAGGTGCGTCTTATGGGCTGGTGCATCTTATAGGGCGAAAAATACGGTACATTTGAGCAAAAAATACAAGATGTTCCGCACTGTGGAAAATCTCAGAGGACGTGGTCGGAAGCCAAAAGTGACACCTGTGCTGGCCAGGAGGATAGTTAGAGAGGTGAAAAAGAATCCAAGGAAAACCACCAAGGCCATCCTGGTGAATCTGGGCTCTGCTGGTGGCAATGTCTCAAGGCAGACAATCCAACGGACACTGCACACTGCTGGGTCCCACTTCTCCAGATAAGGCACACAAAAGCTCGCTTGGCCTTTTCAAAAGCTCATCTGGAAAAAAAGAAGAGTTGTGGTCTTCTGTGTTATGGTCAGATTAAACAAAAATTGAATTGTTTGGTTACAATGATGTTTCCTTCATTTGGCGTAAAAAAGGAGAAACCTTCAACCCAAAGAACACCAACCCCACTGTCAAACATGCTTGTGGGAACCTAATGCTTTGGGGGTGTTTTTCAGCCAATGGACCAGGGAACCTAATCACATGAAAAAAGAGCAATACATGAGGATTCTCAATGACAACATCAGGCAGTCTGCAGAGAAAATTGGCCTTGGGCACCAGTGGACATTTCAGCATGACAATGACCCAAAACACACAGCAAAAGTGGTGAAGAAATGGTTAGCAGACAACAACATTAACGTTTTGGAGTGGCCCAGCCAGAGTCCAGACTTGAATCCAATTGAGAATCTGTGGAGGGTACTAAAGATCAGGGTGATGGCAAGAAGACCATCCAACTTGAAAGATTTGGAGCTCATTGCTAAAGATGATGTCACGACCCTTGGCTAGGTCGTGACTCTGTGTCTCCACGTGCGGTTGCCTTGGGCAACGTGGTTTGCATGTGAGGCACTTTTCCATGGATGTGGTGTTTCCCCATTTTGGGTATGCACGGGGTTAAGGTGTGTCTGCTAGGTGTGGTGGGTGTGACCTCAGGCCTCTTTATATGTTGGTGTGTTGGAGCCTGTGGTCACTTTGATTTTGTTGTCAGTCTGTGTAGGAGCTCTGCTCCCTGGCTGAATGTCTTGGTCTGTGTGAGCCACCCTTATTCGTTATATTGTTTCTCTTGCTTTGTCTGTGTGTTCCCTCCGGTATGTTTCTGTTTTCCCTCCCCCACCTGGTGTACGTTGTTATGGTGTGGGCCTTGCTTGGAGGTTTGTGTTGTGGTGTGTTTGCTCCGGAAGGGGCTTGCTTTCCTGGAGGGGTTTAAGCAAAATGCAAGACTGTGTGCTTCCTAGCCTGGTGCCTCCCTGCATCTGGTAGCCGCAGGGAGGTCCGGGTTGTCGTCTGTGCCGTCCTTCCATCTCGGCTACGGCAGGTAAGTGTTTATAGCATTTGTTGTGTTGCTGTGCTATTTACCTGCCGTACTGTTTTCTCCTAAAGTCTTGCACCCTGCCAGCTACTGGGCCTCTGGAGACACCATTCATCTGTGGTGTTGGATGAATGGCTGGTCTCTGCCCTGTCTTCAGTCTTAGGGCATAGCAGGGATACCTAGGGTCCTAGGTTGGTGAGCATGAGCCCCCTTACCTTCTGAGGCGGCTCATGCACTAGGAGTCTAGGGAGATTTCAGGGTTGCGTTAGGTGGTGACCTGCTCCCTGTTATCTGGCGAAACTGCCACTGACATTGTACGGTGGGGGGTTTCCCCTACTCCCAGCCGTGACATTATAACAAATAAAGGCTCCGCAGTCTCGGGCCTTCGAAAGAGGGTGCTGCATGTATTGCCTTCCGTTTTCGGCATACATGCGCGTTCTCCGGAGGGAGAGCGTTAAGGGGTACACCGTTAACGGCGCAGTTGGTGGCTTTTTCCCCGCCACCTTGCTAACCGTTGTCCATGTTGGTATCCCCTCGTCCCTCTTCGGGTTCTTTGCTCCGGTCGGCTGTTGTCAGCATTCCTGTCGGTATACCTGCTTTGTGCTGGTTTGGGAATGTCTGCTGGCAGCGACCTGGAGTCTGAATGTTCTCCTGAGTCGGACGCGGTGTCCAGTGTTCCTCCTCCAGACTGCTTTGGTGGCTGGCTGCCTGGGACCTAGGTGTCGGTCTAGGGAGGTTGGCAGCAGTTCTGGAGGGAGATACGGGCACCTGTCTGGCAGTGCCTCCAGTTGTTCTTTCCTCCAGTCTGCTTTGGTGGCTGGCGACCTTGGACCTTTGCGACGGTCCAGGTTTGTTGGCGGCAGTTCTGGAGGGAGACACTGGCGGTTATCAGGCATTTCCCCTCCCCCCTCCCTGTTGTTTGGCCCCACCAGCTTCCACTTTTCGGTTGGAGGGGGCTTTGATGAGTGGGAGTGTCACGACCCTTGGCCAGGTCGTGACTCTGTGTCTGCACGTGCGGTTGCCTTGGGCAACGTGGTTTGCATGTGAGGCACTTTTCCTTGGATGTGGTGTTTCCCCATTTTGGTATGCACGGGGTTAAGGTGTGTCTGCTAGGTGTGGTGGGTGTGACCTCAGGCCTTCTTATATGTTGGTGTGTTGGAGCCTGTGGTCACTTTGATTTTGTTGTCAGTCTGTGTAGGAGCTCTGCTCCCTGGCTGAATGTCTTGGTCTGTGTGAGCCACCCTTATTCGTTATATTGTTTCTCTTGCTTTGTCTGCGTGTGTCCTCCGGTATGTTTCTGTTTTCCCTCCCCCACCTGGTGTACGTTGTTATGGTGTGGGCCTTGTTTGGAGGTTTGTGTTGTGGTGTGTTTGCTCCGGAAGGGGGCTTGCTTTCCCGGAGGGGTTTAAGCAAAATGCAAGACTGTGTGCTTCCTAGCCTGGTGCCTCCCTGCATCTGGTAGCCGCAGGGAGGTCCGGGTTGTCGTCTGTGCCGTCCTTCCATCTCGGCTACGGCAGGTAAGTGTTTATAGCATTTGTTGTGTTGCTGTGCTATTTACCTGCCGTACTGTTTTCTCCTAAAGTCTTGCACCCTGCCAGCTACTGGGCCTCTGGAGACACCATTCATCCGTGGTGTTGGATGAATGGGTGGTCTCTGCCCTGTCTTCAGTCTTAGGGCATAGCAGAGATACCTAGGGTCCTAGGTTGGTGCGCATGAGCCCCCTTACCTTCTGAGGCGGCTCATGCACTAGGAGATTTCAGGGTTGCGTTAGGTGGTGACCTGCTCCCTGTTCCTGGCTATCTGGCGAAACTGACATTGTACGGTGGGGGGTTTCCCCTACTCCCCGCCGTGACAGATGAATGGGCAAAAATACCTGTGGAGACATGCAAAAAGCTGGTCTGCAATTATAGGAAGCGTTTGATTGCTGTAATAGCCAATAAAGGCTTTTCTATTAATTATTGAGAAGGGTATGAATAATTTTGGACTGGACACTTTTTGCTCAAATGTATATAAAAGCTGAGAAATGTTTTTTTTTCCCACAAGAATGCCTCTTGTACATAGTCTTATTATCTTTTGGGAGACACCTATGTCATTTCCCATTAAAAAATTACTTGCTGGTTAAATAAAAGAAACTTTAAGTCAAAATTTGCCAGGGGTATGAATAATTATGGGCAGCACTGTAGTTAGCCAGTAAGGTAGTACCTTACTTTTACAGGTCAATATGGACTGCCTCTGAGGACGTCTGGCACGTCACAAGCAGCTCTAACATAGGTCATTGCTCATTATGAACTGCCTCTGAGGAAGCTAAATACTAATGGTTCTTACTTTACCTTGTGATAGACTAGGCATTGTATTGTATTGCTACACAGGGGGCAACCAAGTGATAAGTCACAAGCATATCTGACATCGTCAAGTGTAACCCACTGCTAATACGTGTCTGGAAAGATTGGAGAGCACCGCCTCATCCTCCTAATTGTTATATGTTTTAAGACCTTGTGCTTAACCAAGGTTATTTATAGCCCTAGGTCTCGTGCTTAGCCAAGCCTAGAGGAAATGGGTAGCTACCTGGTGAGTCATCAAGGTGACGAAGCGTAAAGCATTTTAAGACCTTGGTGCCATGAAGGGAATACAGGATGAAGCCATCCTTCTGTTTGCGGACATATCATAGCATGTGGAGGGATTACAGTATATGACAACCCCACACTCCATATACGACTATGGCCACGTCATGAAGTATTGAGCGCTTAGTGCATTAAATGAGTGTATGTATATATATATATACACACACACACACATATATATACATATATATATATATATATGAAAAATGGCGGCACTGGCTGCAGAGAAGAGATGCGGGTGCACGTCCCAAGGGGAATAGACTAATGTCCCCAATAAATAGGTACAGAAAAAAGAGCGGCACTAGAATGGATAAAAGCAAGTGAACCCTTTATTCACCCAAGTTTATTCACTTGGGTGAATAAAGGGTTCACTTGCTTTTATCCATTGGAGTGCCGCTCTTTTTTCTGGACATATATATATATATATATATAACCTTGAGAAAATGAGGAAGCAGCACACTATATGAACACGGGGTGCACGTCAGGCTGGTAAGGACCAGCACCTAGGTCCAATGAGCTAGAGATAAAAAAAATAGCCAGCAGCACTCCAGGATATCAAAAAGCAAACGGTGGTTTATTAGACCCAAAGTCAAGCGACGTTTCAACAGCTTGTTGCTGTCTTTATCAAGCATGGTGCACATGTGTTACAAGCATTGTATAAATAGGGATATCAATCCACAATATATTGGCATCAATTAAATAAAATATAGTGAAAATACAAACCATAAATGTTATTAGTGATTACAAAAATTACATGTGATGAATAGCCGACATCCGGCGAATACAGTGTATACAATATTAAACAACATTAATACAGCACATCATGCTTACTGTGGAAGAAAACATAATGAGTGCAGGTGTTTGTAATGATAAAGTGAATTAAAAACTCACTATCCGGTGGGGAGCCGTCTGTGGCATAGATCGCGTGCAGTGGCGTCTCCATGTACAAACTGCGCATGCGCGAGAAAACAAGTCCCGCGATTACCGCAGCAGCCTAAGACTGGAATACAGCCAGGAACACAGATGGCCGCGGCGGTCTCACATGAATTGTGCGCATGTCCTAACGGTAATAGATGCCGCCCAGCAGTCGCCACGTAAACGTATTCATAAAGCAAAACAACAACAACAAAGCCATGGATCGTAATGCTGTCAACGAATATATAATCAAAAAGGTACAGCGGCACTGTCACCCGCCGGTCCACATGACGAAGCATGTGAGACCCCTGAGCGGTACCATGTACTATCTCGACCATATAAAAAATGTAAAAATTGTGAAGATGTATAAATGGAGCGAGATAGTGGATCATCCAAGTATGATGGAACAAATTAAAGGGCCATCAATATGCATTCCACGGGGAGATAAGAGTCATCAGAAAAACTCATGAACCGCCATCAATCCCTCATAGGGGTGTATCACTATCTTGCCCATACATTACAAATCAGAATCAAACAAATGACAATACAAATCCAGGTGTCATAGAAAAAATGAATGTATGTAAAGACTAAATGGGTAGGCATCCAGAACACATTGGACAAAAATAATATAGACAAAATAGATAAAACTTGAGGAGCCCACTGCAATCACGGTATGCGACATATCACACAGCGCCCCAATTACGGTAGTGAGAAGAAAACGAACCTAAAAACAAAAAGAGAGAATATTTTAACATAATTCTCATATAGAGTTTACACTTGATTAAATATACTTGTGTATGTATATAAACATGTGCATTTGACCCTCAACAAGAAATAAGGATCAAGCAATCACTGGAGAGAGACACAAGGCGCGACTAGTATATAACAAATCACACCTTGAAGTCCACGTTTAACCCATTGGGTCTCAAAGTTTTCAACGTGTAAATCCAATACAGTTCTCGTTTTTTGAGGAGAGCTTGCCTATCTCCCCCCCGTCTCCCTAATTCAATTTGCTCCAAAATACGGAATCTCAAGTCATTCTGTGTGTGTCCCGCCTCTTAAAATGTTTAGACACGGGTAGGTCTAATTTTTCTTTCCTAATGGAATAACGATGCTGGTTCAGCCGTGTCTTTACATCCCACGTGGTCTCCCCAACATACCACTTCCCACAAGGGCAGGTAAGCTGGTAGACCACGTAGGATGAATCGCAGGTCAGAAATTGGGTGATTTTCATCAACCCATTCGATGCCGGATTAAAAATTGTGTCTCCCTTGATCATTAATTTGCAATTTATGCAATGATAACAAGGGTAGCAGCCAGTGCGAGTGGAGCCACACATTGCTCTCACACTTGCCCTGGCACTACCCACATCAGCCCTTACCAATCTGTCACCCAAATTCCTCCCTCTCCGGTAGGAAAACAAAGGGGGCGTTTGGAATTCTGCAACATGGGGGAAACTATTCCCAAACAACTTCCAGTGTCTCCGAATGACACCCGCAATCTGCGAACTGTCAGTGGAAAAACTGGAGATGAAGGGAATACGTGGATTTTGAGGAACATTCTGTTTAATAATAGTGGGTTGAGTCTCCACTCTCGTGATGGTATCCCTAATCAGTTTTTTGGGATATCTACGTGTGGCAAATTTATGGCCCATTTCTTCAAGTCTAATGTGTCTGACTTGGCTGTCTTTAACTATCCGTTGTACACGTAGAAACTGGCTGTAAGGTAGAGACCGGATCATGGAACGAGGATGGTGGCTATCATAACATAGCAAGGTGTTCCTGTCGGTGGGTTTTACAAACAAATCTGTACTCAAACCCCGTCCCATGATCCGGACCTCGGTGTCAAGGAACTGGAGC
The DNA here is from genome assembly GCF_905171765.1 of Bufo bufo. NCBI lineage: Eukaryota > Metazoa > Chordata > Amphibia > Anura > Bufonidae > Bufo > Bufo bufo. The sequence goes on from NC_053393.1 coordinate 210,094,720, forward strand.
TTATCCGTGGACTGAACCATGGTAAATTTCACAGTAGGATCAATCTCGTTGAGAAATGCGTGGAACGCAAGGAGGCCCAACGTGTCGCCCATCCACACCAGGAAGATATCATCAATATAACGCCACCACCCCAGAACTTGTCTGAAGTGGTGGCTGTCATAAATCAACGACTCCTCAAGGTGGGCCATGTAGATGTTTGCATAAGTGGGCGCCACGTTGGACCCCATCGCGGTTCCACGCATCTGAACGAAAAAGTCGTCCTGGAAAAGAAACTAATTCTTTGTCAGCACAAATCTTAGCAATGTGAGCAGGAAGGTTTGACATGCCGTGGAGTATTCTGAGTTGACAAGGCACGCTTCTACAGCCTGTAGGCCGAGTTCATGGTCGATCGACGTGTACAGGCTGCACACGTCGAAGGAAACCAGAATCGCGCCCACAGGGACCTCAAGATCACCTATCTTGGATAAGAAGTCACCCGTATCCCTGATAAATGATTTAGTAGAGGAGGCAAAGCGGCCCAACATCTTATCCCAAAAAATTGCCACATTATAAAAGAGGGACTCTCTGCCAGAAACAATGGGGCGACCCGGGGGGGGCGACACCCCCTTGTGGATTTTTGGCAGGGTATACAACAAGGGCGTACATGGCTTATCACGATACAAATAGCAGAACAATTTATCATCAATGATGTCTGCCTCAAGGGCCTGATTTAGAATATCTCGCAGTTCCCTTAATAAACCAAATTTCGGGTCCTGTGCTACTCGTTTGTATACTTGTGAATCATCAAGTTGGCCCTGGATCTCACGAATGTACTCGCTGGTGTCCTCGCTGGTGTAATCACTAATAACATTTATGGTTTGTATTTTCACTATATTTTATTTAATTGATGCCAATATATTGTGGATTGATATCCCTATTTATACAATGCTTGTAACACATGTGCACCATGCTTGATAAAGACAGCAACAAGCTGTTGAAACGTCGCTTGACTTTGGGTCTAATAAACCACCGTTTGCTTTTTGATATCCTGGAGTGCTGCTGGCTATTTTTTTATCATATATATATATATATATATATATATATATATTTGATTGGTTTGCTGCGAGAGGGAAAACCGTGGTTAGACACCCTACTCAAGCAGGAGCCTATAGGTAGCCGTCTTCTATGTCAGTATATGTATGTGTATTTTCATGCAGCACTTTTTCCCTGGTACCCTTGGAGCATATATATATATATATATATATATATATATATATATACACACACACATATACATACACACACATACACCCTAAGCACAAGCCGAGGGTGGCTTGGTTTTAAAGTAAGGGGGTATGAAACGCCCCAGAGTGGCATTACCACTTCTGCGCCTTGCTACTATCCCCTATGGTTAACCTAATATCATCATATGTATTTATTGCAGGACCGTCACACTGTGCATATCTATTTCTGGTACACCAGCAGGTGGCAGCATAAATAGCAGAGCTATTTTATCTAGAATGGAACCCTTCTTTCCATTCTAGCTCTCTCTAAGAGAGGGAGGGACTAGTTAGTTAGAGGTCAGTCTAGCTTACTCCCTGCTAGGGGAAGAAAGCAGGAGCCTGTCCCTGCTTGACGAGCCCTGTCTCGGCCAGCTTGAGCAACTTCAGCTCAGCTGGATCTGGAGGCCAAAGCCAAGAGCCTCAAAAGCCAGGAAGAAAGTATTATCTGGATAAAGTCAGAGACACGACTACAGAAAGTGAAGTACAGCATAAAGAGAAAGAAAAGTTATACAGTTATCCTGTCAGCACAGCAGAGTCAGAGAGCAACAGATGAAGCAGAGAGGAGTTTGCCTGCCACAGTTCATGCCAACGCCTGCTGGAATCCAAGACAAAGTCTGTAAACTGTTTGGAGAAGAGTTTATTCAAGTAAAGCCGTTTTTTAACTTCATTACAAAGTCTGGAATCGATTTTATTTCTTCATCCCCTTTACTCTGTGTCGGACAACACCGCCCGGGGTCCAGCGTATCCGGGTAGGAGCACCGTGACAAGTGCAACACCATTAAGGGACAGTTAGGCCACCCTACACCACTCTGGCATTCCTACACCTGGGTACCACCACATCACTAAAAGTGGCCCTGTGCCCGTTGTTGCTTCACTGCAACTGGCGTCATGACAAAATATCTATTCCGTTACTAAAAGGGGACCCCTGGCCGCGGTCGAGTCTGCCGCACATATAGTACATGACAACCTCTTTCTGGCAAAGCTAGAACAAGCCTGGTACCTCACATGGATCCAGAGATCTCCCAATTCATTGCTCTGCTAGATTTATATCAAGCTGACAGCTCAAGGGGAGTGTCTTTTCTGCTGAAGCTAAAGGGGGTGTCTCTCAACTCTCCCTATCACAGCTCAGGAGGCAGTTGAAGGATGAAACGGAGCATGTGCGGCCATCTCAGTCAGGACACAGAAGTAAGAAAAAACAACAAACAGCAGGTGGTGCTATACAGATACATTTTATTGAATAACTCAGTGGCTATGCAAAATTTTAAATTACGTGAAATTACAAAAGTATTCAGATCCAGGTGCTGGTTTGAAAACTCTAAAATATTTTTCATGGGACAACCACTTTAACAACTTACTTTCATTAAGATAGAAACATAGAATGTGTCGGCAGATAAGAACCATTTGGCCCATCTAGTCTGCCCAATATACTGAATACTATGAATAGCCCTTGGCCCTATCTTATATGAAGGATGGTCTTATGCCTATCCCATGCATGCTTAAAATCCTTCACTGTATTTTCAGCTACCACTTCTGCAGGAAGGCTATTCCATGCACCCACTACTCTCTCAGTAAAGTAATACTTCCTGATATTACTTTTAAACCTTTGCCCCTCTAATTTAAAACTATGTCCTCTTGTAGCAGTTTTTCTTCTTTTAAATATTCTCTCCTCTTTTACCTTGTTGATTCCCTTTATGTATTTAAAAGTTTCTATCATATCCCCTCTGTCTCGTCTTTCTTCCAAGCTATACATGTTAAGGTCCTTTAATCTTTCTTGGTAAGTTTTATCCTGCAATCCATGTACTAGTTTAGTAGCTCTTCTTTGAACGCTCTCCAAAGTATCAATATCCTTCTGGAGATATGGTCTCCAGTACTGCGCACAATACTCCGAATGAGGTCTCACTAGTGCTCTGTAGAGCAGCATGAGCACCTCCTTTCTACTGGTAATGCCTCTTCCTATACACCCAAGCATTCTGCTAGCATTTCCTGCTTCTCTATGATATTGTCTGCCTACCTTTAAGTCTTCTGAAATAATGATCCCTTTCCTCAGATACTGAGGTTAGGACTGTATCACTGATTTTATATTCTGCTCTTGGGTTTTTACATCCCAGGTGCATTATCTTGCACTTATCAACATTAAATTTTAGTTGCCAGATTTTTGACCATTCCTCTAGTTTTCCTAAATCCTTTTCCATTTGGTGTATCCCTCCAGGAACATCAACCCTGTTACAAATCTTTGTGTCATCAGCAAAAAGACACACCTTACCATCGAGGCCTTCTGCAATTTCGCTGATAAAGATATTAAACAATATGGGTCCCAGAACAGATCCCTGAGGTACCCCACTGGTAACAAGACCATGGTCTGAATATACTCCATTGACTACAACCCTCTGTTGTCTGTCCCTCAGCCACTGCCTAATCCATTCAACAATATGTGAGAGTCCAAGCCCAAAGACTGGAATTTATTTATAAGCCTTCTATGTGGGACAGTATCAAAAGCCTTACTAAAATCCAGATAAGCGATGTCTACTGCACCTCCGCCATCTATTATTTTAGTCACCCAATCAAAAAAATCGATAAGATTAGTTTGACATGATCTCCCTGAAGTAAACCCATGCTGTTTTTCATCGTTCAATCCATGGGATTTTCGATGTTCCACAATCCTCTCTTTAAGTTTGGTTTCCATTAATTTCCCCACTATTGATGTCAGGCTTACTGGACTATAGTTGCCCGATTCCTCCCTACTACCTTTCTTGTGAATGGGCAAAACATTTGCCAATTTACAATCTTCTGGGACGACTCCTGTTGCCAGTGATTGGTTAAATAAATCTGTTAATGGTTTTGCTAGTTCGCCGCTGAGCTCTTTTAATAGCTTTGGGTATATCCCATCAGGCCCCTGTGACTTATTTGTATTAATTTTAGACAGCTGACTTAGAACCTCTTCCTCTGTAAAGACACATGCATCAAAAGATTCATTAGTCTTCTTTCCTAACTGAGGTCCTTTTCCTTCATTTTCCTTTGTAAAAACTGAACAGAAGTATTCATTGAGGCAGTCAGCTAGTTCTTTATCTTCTTCCATATACCTTCCTCCTTTTGTTTTTAATTTGGTAATTCCTTGTTTTAGTTTCCTTTTTTCATTTATGTATCTGAAGAATGTCTTATCGCCTTTTTTCACTGACTGAGCTAATTTCTCTTCTGCCTGTGCTTTAGAAGCTCTTATAACTTGTTTGGCCTCTCTCTGCCTAATCTTATAAATTTGCCTGTCATCCTCGTTTTTTTTTTTTTTTTTTATGATTTTGGCCACTTCTGCTGAGCACCACAGTGGTCTCTTCCTTTTTTTGCTTTTACTGACAAGCCTAATGCAATTTTCTTTTGCCTTCAATAGTGCCACTTTTAAGTAGTCCCATTTCTCCTGGACTCCATTGAAACTGTTCCAATCTGATAGGGACTCGTATACCACTAATCTAATTTTAGAAAAGTCAGTTTTTCTAAAATCTAAAACTTTTGTTTTTGTGTGGTGTGACTCAGTCACTGTACTTATAGTAAACCACACTGACTGGTGATCACTAGATCCCAAGCTTTCCCCTACAGTAATATCAGATACCAAATTTCCATTACTAAATACCAAATTTCCATTTACTAAATCTAAAATGGCCTCCTTCCTGGTTGGCTCCTCAACTACTTACTGTAGAGATAATCCCAGTAGGGAATTTAGAATATCTGTACTCCTGGCAGAACTAGCTATTTTGGTTTTCCAGTTTACATCAGGAAGATTAAAGTCTCCCATAATGATAACTTCCCCCTTCAATGTCATTTTAGTTATTTCCTCAACTAGTAGATCATCTAATTCTTTGACTTGGCTAGGTGGTCTATATATCACACCTACACGAGTTACCTTATGATTATCAGGCTACAAGGTAACCCAAACTGACTCTAAATTGGTAAAAAATATTTTTTTCTTGTTCTCTTCCTCTAAAACCTAGGTGTATCTTATGGTCAGGTGCGTCTTACGGTATATATTATATCATAATGTTAGCGCTCATTTAAAATCCATGTTTTATTACAAATTTTTCAAGATTTTGTAATAATTTTTTTACCAGGCTTGTTGTTCGGACTAATTACTCAAAAACAATCTATTATTTTCTTCTTATTCAACTTATAGAAACCCTGCACAATGGATGGCTCTGAAGCTTCATAAAACTCACGGAAAGGCGGCATGTAAAGAGCCTTGTAAGCAGTGAACCATTGCTGGCAACGAGGAAATCAGATCAGCTCTTTTAATGAGGATGCAAAGTGCAAATGAAGCTTGTTCTAGTGTCTCTGGGAAAAAGAAGAAGCTAGCGTCTTACGAATAAGAAGTGCCGGCTTATTCAAGAGAAAGACAGTGGTAAATACGTTTAGTGAGCTCCGTTGAAAGGATCTGGGGCTCAAAGTGCTGAACAAGGTTTATGTCAAGAAGAGTAAGCTCACAATTCATTATCATATTGGTAACAGAATGTACCGAAAAGTATGTTCTGCATCCACAATCTCGTGACTCGTTCAGATGTTTTTGAATCAATCTTGTCTTTACTTCCAGTCTGCTCATTAGCTTGTCCTGGTTTTCTCTTTCATCTTCACATTCTGTGCTTAGTTCATTAGCAGAGAGAACCTTAAAAACACAGTCATTCCAAAAAGTAAGGGCACTCCACAATTCAGGGGTATTTCCATGTTATAATCCTATGACATATAGCTAGGATATGTCATGATATTCTGTGAACACTGCCGGACCTCCAAAATCCATCAAATGAAAGAGGTTTTCCGGGATTCTGATATTGATGACCCCAGGATAGGTCATCAATATCAGATAGGCAGGGGTCCGACACCTAGGACCTCTTTCTAGGACAGTGACGCCATGTTCTTCGCTAGTGTGGCTTAAGCACAGCTAAGTTCCATTCAAGTGAATGGGGCTGAGCTGTAATACCAAGCTATCCAACGGATGGCGCTGTACATGGTAAGCTGGAGCACTGCAGCCTTCTCAAAGAGCTGATCGGCGGGGGTTCTGGGTGTTGGATCCCCACTGATCTGATGACCTATCCTGAAACTAGGTTTCCTGGGCTTCTGCTGTGCAAGGAATGGCAATACAGCTATATTCAAGTACATAGGACTGCATTTTAGTTTCCTGCGCAGTGGGTAGCTGGCGCATTGCTGCGCAGGGAAGATCTGTAAAGGGTAGCAGTCCTTTCATTTTGAGGATCAGTGGGGAACCTGCAGACTCTTCAGAAACTTTGATATCAATCATTGTCAGTGATGGCGAAACTTTTAGAGACGGAGTGCCCAAACTGCAACCTAAAACCCACTTATTGATCCCGAAGTGCCAACACAGCAATTTAACCTGAATACTACAGTCCAATATCATTTAGCTATCATAGCCTGCCTACATTCAGTGCGCTGCTTGTGCTGTTCATGGTGCACCCTGCGCTGATGAATGGTAGGAAAAGTCTAAGGCATATTAGTACACCTTAGACTTTTTCCAGGGTGCGGGTGCCCACAGAGAGGACTCTGAGTGACACCTCTGGCACCCGAGACATAGGTTCGCCACCACTGTTGTAGGTCATCTAAGAACAGAGAAGATTTCAAACAACTGTCAATTTGCCCAAGTCACAAGGGATAGTTATACTGTTTGAATAACAAATCAAATATTTTTCACGATTGCAATATCTAGAAACAAGATCCAGTGTTTTCCAACTAGCCTGTGGCTCCTTGGAACCTGCTCAGGGCTTTGCCGGTAGACAGAGGCAGTAAAGGTCCTTATACAAGAACTGACTGTCAATACAACAAGACGACCGGGCCACTATTAAAGGGCCTTTACATGGGCAGATGATCGTTCATTCCCCACACAGTTTGCATTTAGAAGAGGAGATGTGCTGCCAACACAGGTTGTTCATTGCTTGTTTGTCAGCGTATCAATGTGGTGTCTACACAAGCCAATTCTTATGAATGTTTGTTTGGCTCGTGCAAATGGGCCTTAAAGGGTTGTCCCAAGAAAAACATTTTTTATATTTTTCAAACCAGCACCTGGTTCTGATTATTTTTGTACCTGCATGTAGTTCAATTTAACCACCTCAGCTCCCCTAGCTTAAACCCCCTTAATGACCAGACCACTTTTTACAATTCTGCACTACACTACTTTCACGGTTTATTGCTCGGTCATACAACTTACCACCCAAATGAATTTTACCTCCTTTTCTTCCCAGTAATAGAGCTTTCATTTGGCGGTATTTCATTGCTGCTGACATTTTTACCTATTTTTTTATATTAATCTAAATTTACAGAAATTTTTGCAAAAAAATGTAATTTTTCACTTTCGGTTGTAAAATTTTTCAAATAAAACTACATTTCTATATAAATTTTTCTCTAAATTTATTGTTCTACATGTCTTTGATAAAAATAAAAAATGCAATAAGTGTATATTTATTGGTTTGGGTAAAAGTTATAGCGTTTACAAACTATGGTACAAAAATGTGAATTTCCGCATTTTGAAGCAGCTCTGACTTTCTGAGAACCTGTCATGTTTCCTGAGGTTCTACAATGCCCAGACAGTAAAAACACCCCACAAATGACCCCATTTCGGAAAGTAGACACCCTAAGGTATTCGCTGATGGGCATAGAGAGTTCATAGAAGTTTTTATTTTTTGTCACTAACTTGTGACAAAAAATAAAAACTTCCATGAACTCACTATTCCCATCACGAAATACCTTGGGGTGTCTTCTTTCCAAAATGGGGTCACTTGTGGGGTATTTATACTGCCCTGGCATTTTAGGGGACCTAAAGCGTGAGAAGAAGTCTGGAAACCAAATGCCTAAAAAATGCCCTGTGAAATCCTAAAGGTGCTCTTTAGAATTTGGGCCCCTTTGGCACCTAGGCTGCAAAAAAGTGTCACACGTGGTATCACCGTACTCAGGAGAAGTAGGGCAATGTGTTTTGGGGTGTATTTTTACATATACTCATGCTGGGTGAGAGAAATATCTCTGTAAAAGTCAACTTTTCCCATTTTTTTTTTATACAAAGTTGTCATTTGAGAGAGATATTTCTCTCACCCAGCATGGGTATATGTAAAAAGACACCCCAAAACACATTGCCCAACTTCTCCTGAGTACGGCGATACCACATGTGTGACACTTTTGTGCAGCCTAGGTGCGCAAAGGGGTCCAAATTCTAAAGAGCACCTTTAGGATTTCACAGGGCATTTTTTACGCATTTGGATTCCAAATGACTTCTCACGCTTTAGGTCCCCTAAAATGCCAGGGCAGTATAAATACCCCACAAGTGACCCCATTTTGGAAAGAAGACGCAAAGGGGCCCAAATTCTTTTTAGGAGGGCATTTTTAGACATTTGGATTCCAGACTTCTTCTCACGCTTTAGAGCCCCTAAAATGCCAGGGCAGTATTAAAACACCACAAGTGACCCCATTTTGGAAAGAAGACACCCCAAGGTATTCCGTGAGGGGCATGGCGAGTTCCTAGAATATATTTTTTTTGGCACAAGTTAGCGGAAAATGATTTATATATTTTTTTCTCTTACAAAGTCTCATATTCCACAAACTTGTGGCAAAAAATAAAATTTTACATGAACTCGTTATGCCCCTCACGAAATACCTTGGGGTTTCTTCTTTCCAAAATGGGGTCACATGTGGGGTATTTATACTGCCCTGGCATTTTAGGGGCCCTAAAGCGTGAGAAGTAGTTTGGAATCCAAATGCGTAAAAAATGCCCTGTGAAATCGTAAAGATTCTCATTAGAATTTGGGCCCCTTTGCGCACCTAGGCTGCAAAAAAGTGTCACACATGTGGTATCGCCGTACTTTACGCATTTGGATTCCGTGAGGGGTATGGTGAGTTCATGTGAGATTTTATTTTTTGTCACAAGTTAGTGGAATATGAGACTTTGTAAGAAAAAAAAATTATAATAATCAATTTCCGCTAACTTGTGCCAGAAAAAAAAAAAAAATTCTATGAACTCGCCATGCCCCTCAAAAGTGATCTTTTTATAGCGCCACAGCGATTTTACGGTGTTTTTGCAGTGATCAGAAAAAAAGAAATTCTGGCACTGCGGTGGGGCGGACTGAACGCAAGTGTGCGCACAAGATCAGGCCTGATCGGGCGAACACTGCGTTTTTTGTAGAGCCTATAGAACATGTCCTATTCTTGTCCGCAATTGCGGACAAGAAAAGGCATTTTCTATATAGTTCTGGTAATGTGCGGATCCGCAAAATGCGGAAAGCACATTGCCGGTGTCCGTGTTTTGCGGATCTGCAAAACACATACGGACATCTGAATGGAGCCTTACAGGGGGGTGATCAGTGACAGGGGGGTGATCAGGGAGTCTATATGGGGTGATCACCCCCCTGTAAGGCTCCATTCAGACATCCGTATGTGTTTTGATGATCCGTGGATTCGTGAAACACATACGGACGTCTGAATGGAGCCTTACAGGAGGGTGATCAATGACAGGGGGGTGATCAGGGAGTCTATATGGGGTGATCAGGGGTTAATAAGGGGTTAATAAGTGACGGGGGGGGGGGGGGAGTGTGGTGCAGTGGTGTTTGGTGCTACTTTACAGAGCTGCCTGTGTCCTCTGGTGGTCGATCCAAGCAAAAGGGACCACCAGAGGACCAGGTAGCAGGTATATTAGACGCTGTTATCAAAACAGCGTCTAATATACCTTTTTGGGGTTAATAAAAAAATCGCATCTACAGCCTGCCAGCAAATGATCGCCGCTGGCAGGCTGCAGATGCACTCGTTTACATCCGGTTCCTGTGAACGCGCGCTCCTGTGTGCGCGCGTTCACAGGAAATCTCGCCTCTCGCGAGATGACGCGCCGGCGCGTCCAGGAGGAATAACAGGGCCGCCGCCAGGACGCAATCCTGCGTACGGCGGTCCTGGGGTGGTTAATTTAGTATAGCCACTGAGGTATATCTATAGCGCCACCTGCTGTTTATTCTTTTCCTTATTTTCCTGTCCACCTCACTGAAATGGTTGCACATGCTCAGTTCCATCTTTTAACTGCCAGCCCTATCTTCTGTTAGAAGCTGTGACAGCTACCGGGAGAGACCTGCATCAGAACAGACACACCCCTCGGCTTCAGCAGAAAGGACACACCCCTGGAGCTGCCACATTAAATAAATGAAGCAGGACAATTTCAGCAATGAATAAGGGGGGGGCCCTGGATCTATGTGATGTACTGGGCTGGTTCTAGCTGTGTTAGAGAGAGATTGTCATGTACTATATGTCATGTACTATATTTCACAATTTTGTGAAAAATAAACGTATTTTATTCGGATGAGTCTCTAGGAGCAATGGGAGTGTTGCCCCTACTCCTAGAGGTTCTGTTCTCTCTCCACTGGCCGCGCCCTCATCATGCTGATTGACAGGGCCAAGCAGGATGATGTGACATCAGTGTTGTATCCATGTACATATGTGCCCACATTGCTGAGAAAAATGATGTTTTAATATATGCAAATTAGCCTCTAGGAGCAATGGGGGCGTTACCATTACACCTAGAGGCTCTGCTTTCTCTGCACCTGCAACGCCTTCTGCACTTTGATTGATAGGGCCATGATGTTTTCACTGCCTGGCCCTAGAGGCTCATTTAAAAATTATTATTCTCAGCAATGCGGGCACATATGAACATGAGACCAACACAGGTGTCTTCAGCTGCCAAGCGCACATGTAACAGGTCAGTCAGTTTCATAGGTACAAACCTGCTGACAGATGCCCTTTAATGGGGCACTGGGACTGAGGTTGGTCTGAAGGCACTCTGGTTCTGCTAGTGGGGCACTGTGCCATGGCTTTGAGGACACTGCCTGTGGGTCAGATATGCTGCTGAGTATATTGTTGATAGATATGCGTTGTTTTTTTCTGCACTGTAGCTTAGTTTTATGTGTACATGACTGTACGTGGTTTCTCGTTGTGCCTTTCTGGAAATCTTCGTGTCTGCATTGTACCACTTCCTGTAAGCTGAGTTTTCAGGAACTTGTGGTCAATACTCTTACATGGGTTTCCTGTTTGTGTGCGGTCACCTATACACCAGGGCCCTTTCGTGCTGCAGACTCCCAATTTTGCTAAACTGTGTACAAATGGTATACATGAGCAGGCCAGATCACTTCTGTTCATGGACGTGATCTTGTAGCGCTGGAGCCCCGGGACTCACTGTTTTATTGAGTCCTTTTTAGACCATTTCATGAACATCTTCTGCATGCGTGTAGTTTGCAGGGCAGAACCTGAATGGTTTCATACAAGCCCAACCACCAAACTAGGCTTGTTCTTGTGGAACCAGAGTGTTCACCTTCAGTATCACAGAGGACCTGGCTGCACCTTTGAGATATGGCATGTCTACGGCATTTTTCAGAGGGTGATGGTAAGACTAGTTCCAGACCAGCAGTAAATCTATCCAGCCAAAGAACAACCTGCTGGAGTTCACCATATCCAGCCTAGCCGGATAGAGCCATGCACCGGTGGAGCCCATTGACTATAATGGGATTTGGCCAGATTTCGGCATGAGCAGCGGGTTTTGGCCTGACAAAAACCTGTATGTGCACTAGTTTTTGTCCAGCCCAAACCCGGCACTCATGCTAGAAACCAGTCGGATCCCAGTATAGTCAATGGGTTCCGAAGGTGAATAGCAGTATCCGGCTAGGGCTGATACAGTGAACTTTGGGAGGTTGTTCCTCTGCCGGAACAGACTGTCGGAAGATTTACTGCATGTGTGGAACTAGCCTTGGCATTAGCTGTGGAGTGCAAGTGTGCAGCATGGAAAGGTCAGGGGCAGGACTGGTCGTAGAAACAGCGGGGAGCATGTATTACGGCAAATGCAACTGAATTCTGACTCATACAGGATGTGATCCATATTTATTGTGCTGCAGGCACTTTTTCTTTTGCCTTGTCCGACAAGAGGCGTTGGAGGTGGCATGGCTTAGAGAGGACCTGTCACCTCTGTTGTAGTAACTACTTGCATCCCCATGTAATACCAATTCTGGAGCATCTATTCTTATGAATATGTTGTGCCATTTCTCTACTATTCCTGCTAGAAGTTTATGAATGCACTGGCAGCAGTTTGCAATAAAGGTCCATCTGGGCGTTACCAGTTAGGAGTGTCCCTGCACATTCTGACACTAGTTAATTAGGGCTGCCAGAGGTAGCCTGAGCAAGGACACATGCCCAACTGGCAACACCCAGTTGGACCTTTATTGCAGACGGCTGGCAATTTATTCATAATACTTCTAGCAGGAATAATAGAAGAATGGCACAACATAGAGTTATAAGCATATATGCTCCAGAATTCATATTACATGGGGAATGCAAGTAGTCACTAAAACAGACATGTCTGGAGGGGTGAAAGGTCCTCTAAAAGAGGTGCCCAAACTGCAGCAAAGTTCAGTGCAAGATCCTGGCACGAAGCAAGCCACCTAAAGGATGGAATGTAAAGGTGCGCCACATTTATCCTCCAGCATCAGCACGTTTTTTTGACCGTCTAGTCTAAGGTTACATGTAAGTAAATCAAGTGAAACTCCAAACCCGTCTTCATTTTAACCCTCTCGCAGTCAGTGCTGAGAAACGACCAAATAAAAGGTGTGAGTGGCTTTATGTTCATAGCTGTGGTCTACAGGCTTTCAGCCAGTCTCAATATGACTGTTGTTTCTAACAGAACGGAGACCGCAGCATAGTTTCAGATTCTGAGCGTCCGCTAACAATTACTTATAGGAGAATGCAGATGCCCAAACACACAGATCGAGTTGATATAGGACATAGGATATTTGAGTCATGTAAGACAGTGGTGAGTCACAGGAGACCACTTCCTTTGCCTGAAGTATATGCTCCTACGTCTCCGGATACACAGCAGATTTCTGTGCTGATCACTTACCCTGACGGTCCTCCTTACTTCCTTCTAAAATTAGTCAGAATGAGGGCTACACACGCAAAACTCAATGACTGCCTGTAGGCACATCAAACTCTAGATGTAGCACAGAACACCAGATATCATACAACCTCTCATCTTCTGACTACAGTCATATGCATAGTTTATTCCACATATTTTACAACGGTATATATAACTTTCTGTAGAATGTAGGCGCAGCTTTCATTATGCAACACGTCGGTAGCCTCTGTGCTCTGAGAAGACCCATAAAGCACAACTATGCACGACCAGACGGTAAGGGCTTAGTTCTACGGTACAAGTAAACCGGACATCACAGTATGTACCATTAACTACCTACCTTCTGTAATTACCTACTAATGGCAATATGTAGCCATCTCTTGGATCCCAATATACAGGGAATTTTCCCGGTGAGCCAAATGTACATAGGGCCACCCAATCCCTCCTCACTGCCGCTGGCCGGCTACATACTACTGGGGGAACTATAGGTGTCATTATTAGAAAAAGTCCAGTATGCTGAAGGTAGGGCTGGCTTGGTATTGTGGTCCACATCTCACCTCCTGAGCGCTCTGCTCCATATCCATACTAGAGACAATTGGCGAGGAGGACAGAACATGGCAGTTATTGATGGCCACCACAGACATTCTGTGCTGCACTATGGTATTACTGACCACTAGCTGGCAGTGTAGGGCATAGTGAAGTCATGGTACAGCATTTACTATTTTCTGTATGCGCTGCTCCGTTCGCCCGCTGTGCCGCCTGTTCTGGTTTCCTGTGTGGTATGTAAATTCATACCATCAGTACAGGGAGGAGGAGATGACCCTGTTTCTCAAGGGGCGTCTCCTTGGGCTGTGAGCTGTCCAATCGCAGCGGACCACGTCACATCCAGGGGAGAAGGTTAGCTTTTTTTCCTCCCTGTCTGTGACACTTTCCGCTGCGATTGGACAGCTCACGGCCCAAGGAGACGCCCCTTGAGAAACAGGGTCATCTCCTCCTCCCTGTACTGATGGTATGAATTTACATACAAGGCGGGAAACCCATACGGGGGGCACAGCGGGCGAACAAAGCAGCGCAAAGAAAACATAGTAAGTACTGTAACATGACTTTAGTTTGCCCTAAACTGCCAGCTAGTGATAATGTCAGGACCGGCGATAGGGCCTCTTTAAGTTTCCAGTCTGTCCTTGCCAATATACCAGCCGAGTTGTGGCATTCCAGTAAGGCCTTGTTCATACTTCAGTGAATCACAGACATGTTCTCCACCATCCATTAAAGGGAACCTGTCACAGGGATTTTGTGTATAGAGCTGAGGCCATGGGTTGCTAGATGGCCGCTAGCACATCCACAATACCCAGTCCCCATAGCTCTGTGTGCTTTTATTGTGCAAAAAAACCTATTTGATACATATGCAAATTTGAGATGAGTCCTGTCCCTGACTCATCTCACGTACAGGACTCATCTCAGGTTAATTTGCATATGTATCAAATTGTTTTTTTTACACAATAAAAGCACACAGAGCTATGGGGACTGGGTATTGCGGATGTGCTAGCGGCCATCTAGCAACCCATGTCCTCAGCTCTATACACAAAATCCCGGTGACAGGTTCCCTTTAATGTGTTTGTTCAGTCATCAGTGGTTTTCCACTTCAGCTACACACACATGACCATATCGATTTTGTGGTCCGCAAATTGCGGATCCACAAAATATGGATTTTGTCCTTGTTGCATCCGCATTTTTTGCGGACCCATGGATTTAAGGCTGGGTTCACACCTGAGCGTTTTACAGCGCGTTCCTACGCGCTGTAAAACGCTCAACAGGCAAGAACCAATGATTCCCTATGGGCATGGTTCTCACCTGAGCGTTTTACAGCGCATACGAACGCGCTGTAAAACACCCTACCCCCCAAGAAGTACTTCTTTGGGGCGTATTGTCGCGCGTTCCCGCCCATAGACTTCAGCGGGAACGCGCGACATTGGGCGTTTGCTTGTTTGCTCATTCAAAAACGCACGTACGTACGCCGAAAAAGCTGCAATTATATATGAAGGGGCCCCGCACACATAACTGGCTTTGTGTGTAAAGTATTTTACTACTGTCTGAAACAATCTCTCTCCTATTGATAAAATGGCCAGCCTCTGTACTCACTTTCACTATGAATGCACTGCTTCCTGAATTAAGTGGGAGGAGCGTTACTAAGTGACGTCAGTCACGCGCCGGCCGGCCAGCTCGCTGCAGTGCATTCATAGTGAAAGTGAGTACAGAGGCTGGCCATTTTATCAATAGGAGAGAGCTTGTTTCAGACAGTAGTAAAATACTTTACACACAAAGCCAGTTATGTGCGCAGTTTAGGACACATAAGGGGACACATAGGGCCATGAGCGGGACCAGCATACAATGCTATATGTGTGTCTTATGCTGACCCCCTCATGGCCCTATGTGTCATAGCACACATCCCCTACAGATCCACCCCATAACAGCGTCATCCACAGGTTCCCACACAAACGCGCGTATTACGAGCGTTTCCTAAATACAAAAACGCCCCAAAATACGCCTGATAAAAATGCCTGTAAAATGCGCATACCCAATACGCTCAGGTGTGAACCCAGCCTAAAGGAGTCCATTATCTGCATTTTGTGGTAAATTACAGGACATTCTATGTGTTTGTAGAACAGAAATACGGATGCAGAAAGCACATGGATCATCCGTGTGCTTTCTATATCTATATGTTTGTTCCACAAAAAGATAGAATATGTCCGTAAAATCCAGACCACTGACCCATTGAACACAAGGGGTCCACAAAAAACCGCGGACGGCGGATAGCCAAACAGACATGATTGTGTGCATGAGGCCTTACAGGAAGGGTTTTATTATTAGAGCTTTCTGGGCCCCAGAAATTTGACTTGAGTAATTCCAGGACCCATTTAGGAGAGTGTAATAGCAATATGCAAAGCAAATGTTTTATAATATCACTATACTATGACCAAGTAAAACATTTAGAACATGCAGATCAGCCCAACTCAGTACTACATAATACTATAATAAACTACCCCAATAACACCATCTTACAATGCCTAGTTACCTGTATCTGGTGGTCTAGAAGTTTTCTCTATTCCCAAAGGTGAAGTGTTGTTTAGATGATCATGACTTTGCACCAGGTATTGATGAGGGTGTCATGAGCTGAAGAAGATAGAATGAGAGAAAAAAAATATATATTTTGAAAAAAGAGTGTTAGTCAGAAGAACCCCAAGTAGAGGGTCTTAGGACAACCATCAGGGCGCCAGAGGGGGGACAGGAGGATAGGAGATAAAATAACCTACTTAGAGGATCAAAAACCAAGGCTGCCTATGGTGGCTGGAGGCGTAGGAAAACCTACCTCATCAGAAGATAGAGAAGATAAAAAATGAAGGGGGGACGGCAACCTCCTAAATGGCACCAAACTAGATCTGATCCATGAGGGGGGGGGGGGGGAACTAAAATATTGTTGAGATGAATAAAGTAAAAACAGTGGAAGGATGAATGAATGAAATAAATGAATAGATAACGCACAAGGCCTAAAAGAGCCCGGCTGAGATAAAATAGAAATGCTTCTATGAAGGTAAATTCCATAAAATCTAAAGAATTCACTTAAAATCAAAACAGTTAACTTACTTCACTGAGGAGGAGGTCCAAGGGATAAAGCGCAAGACACCCAAGGACTCAACCTCCCCCGCCAGGATCATTTGTAGTGCAGTAGGAATAACATGGCAGTATCGAGTATTTCTGGTGCTTTCCTTTTCATTTCTTAAAATCACAGGTGGGCTCAAGATCCCCCCTTCATCAGGAGCAGTTGAAAGTATACAGGTAATACACATAATACCATCTTATTACCAATGTATTATGTGTATTACACTGCTCCTGATGAAGGGGGGATCTATTGTCAATCCCGTTGAGCCCACCTCCTCAGTGAAGTAAGTTAACTGTTTTGATTTTATGAATTTACCTTCATAGAGGGATCTTCTATTTTATCTCAGCCGGGCTCTTTTAGGCCTTGTGCGTGATCTATTCATTTATTTCATTCATTCATCCTTCCACAGTTTTTACTTTATTCATCTCAACAATATTTTAGTTCCCCCTCATGGATCAGATCTAGTTTGGCGCCATTTAGGTGGTTGGCCTTACCCTTACATTTTTTATCTTCTCTATGAGCTGAAGAAAGCAGGCCAAGAGAAATCCCCGCTATCGCTGGTGATTCCGATCTTGGTCTAATGGGTAACCCAGACACCAACTACATTCTGCCGTTTTGAAACGGTGTTAATGAGTCTGTCCGGCTGGTTTAAAGTCCACTAATCTGGAATATGCACAGAACAGAATTTCGCTAACCAGACATGGGATCAGCAGCTGTAATGAGGATTAAGAAGTATAATATATTTCTGTGCTTCAGTCAATTGACTTTGTATTTTCTGTTTCCAGAGCTTAGCCTCGTAATTCTGGCTGGCTGGATCAGGTAAATCTCCAGGCATCATTTCCTAAGCATAAAAAGTGAACGTGTCCTAATACTTTTATGGAAACTCTGAGAAGGTAAATGCACACTTAATTTAGTGTCCAAAACAGGTATTCTTCACAATAAGGGAAGGTGTGCGGATGTATAGGCTACTACAAGCCTTGGGCTTTATCTTTTACACAATGGCGCTTGGAATTTATTCACTGCTTATTGAAATTCAATGGAGTGTGCTTGTGGGGCTTTGTATCTCTCTATGCTGTGAAAAACATGGCTAGGATTACCTAGCGCTTGTTTTTCTTTCCTCTTTTCAGTAGTTGCAGATGATCATTTGCTTGGAAGATCTGAAATGGGGAAAAAATACCAGCAAACACGCTACCTATTTGTTTCTATGCATGAATGCACTGCTTTGTGGACCTGCCTTCATTGTAATAGTCATGTTAAAGTCACGCATGTCAAAAAAATTCAATATATTTATGTTGCCACTTACAATCGGAATATATGG
Source organism: Bufo bufo (assembly GCF_905171765.1). Classification (NCBI taxonomy): domain Eukaryota; kingdom Metazoa; phylum Chordata; class Amphibia; order Anura; family Bufonidae; genus Bufo; species Bufo bufo. The sequence goes on from NC_053393.1 coordinate 210,112,866, forward strand.
TGTCATTTATTTGGTGTGGAGGGTATGGAATAAAGAAGAGAATGAGTAAGTACATTTTTTTTTTTAACCAGGGCCCTAGATTGATGGGGCCATAAACTGCTGCAATCTTCAAGGACAACCTAAGGATGAGCGGTCACATTGAGATTATGGGCAAACCATCATTCCAGCCGATGGAAAGGATCAGAACAACGGTGCTGGAAGTAGCAGGGGATGAATAGATGAAGACAAGAACAGAAGGATATTTTCTCTAATAACTCTTACAACCCCTTTAAACTCAGTACAGACAGTGGCCAAAGTACCAGGTGAGAAGAGCTGGGGCCTTGAGAAAGAAGTAGAAAGGGTTAGTGATGCTGGACCAAAGAGGAACCAACACCCTGACTTGTATGTCAGCCCTTCAGATAAACAGTTGGCTTGGAGGCTTAGGTGGAGTATGAGGACTCCCGTACTAAGATCCATGAGAGAGAGTGTGGCGACTGCAAATGAGGAGAGACTCTGAGCTGAACACCAGGCGCCTATTGTACTATTATTGTCCATGTAGAAGCGAGGAGCCCCTTGGAACTACAATATACTGTAAATACTGACTGAAACAGTGAGAACCACCAAGCTGGATGAGACCTTCAAGAGGGTTGCAGCCACTAGGAGTCTGTGTCCTCACTGATATTTACAATGTGTCAGTGGGGCACTGGAATCTTTGTGGTTATGTTTACACTGGGTTCACATCACATTTTTCCCATCCGTTTAACATATACAAAAAATCTATACTTTAAACAGATGCTTCAGACTGAGGCCCTACAGTGGCATCCGTTCACCATTAAGGTTCCATTGTCAGAAAAAAAAAAAGTATTATAATTTTAACATTTTTTTTTACTTGACGTGGTGTGTTGCATTTTTGTATCCTTTTTTTCTAACGTATACATCAAACAGAGGCATAAAACGTGATGTGAACCCACCCTAAGTTGTACTAAAGGTAAAAATAAGGATAATAACATAATTTCTCATTGGTTGGACGTAATTGATCACCTAAACATTTTGGCCTCTTTCACACGAGCGTGATGGATTGGCTCCGGATGCGTTCAGGGAAACGTGCACCATTTTGCAAGCAAGTTCATCAATCAGTTTTGTCTGCAATTGCGTTCAGTTTTTTCCACGAGGGTGCAATGCGTTTTGATGCTTTTTTTTACGTGCGTGATAAAAAACTGAAGGTTTACAAACAACATCTCTTAGCAACCAACAGTGAAAAACGCATCGCACCCGACTTGCACTGAAGCCCCATTCACTTTTATGGGGCCAGGGCTGCGTAAAAAATGCAGAATATAAAACATGCTGCGTTTTTCACGCAACGCAGAACTGATGCGTGAAAAAAAAATAACTCATGTACATAGACCCATTGAAATAAATGGGTCAGGATTCAGTGCGGGTGCTATGCGTTCACGTCATGCATTGCACCCGCGTGGAAAACTTGCTCGTGGAAAGGGGCCTTAAAAGAATCAAACTTTTCTTTACTTTTTTTTAGATAATCTGGATATGGTGCAGGGCACAGCTAAAGCATATATTAGAGCTATATTCTGTGGTGAATATTAAGTGGCAAAAGGTATTGGGAAGTGGGCAGAACTTGGAAAACAGAAGGCAGCAATTGCCTTGGGTTATAATAGAAAGGTTCGGTTTGGGTCAGATATTTATTACCTGGATTAAACTTCGTTATTATAAACCGAGAGCAAAGATATCAGTAAATGATAGGAAGTTGGATTATTTTGATTTGAGTATAGACACGTCAGGGCTGTCCGCTTTCTCGCTTACTCTTTACTCTGGTGGTGGAGCCCTTGGCCATTATGGTTAGGGAGGATCAGTTGATTAAGGGGTTTAGGGTGTGGGGGATAGAGGACAAAACTTCCCTTTAGGCCAATGACCTACAATTTTTTTGGGCGGAGACAAATTTATCACTTAACCAGCTTGTTCACCTTTTTGGGGAGTACAGGAGATATTCAGGGATTACTATTAAATTGAATAAATCTTCTCTACCCAGGGAATCTTACTAGGCTGGAGTATCAAGGAAGCTTTAAATGTCTAGGTAGGATTGTTTCTCAGACTCCCTCTGCATATTATTTATTATTAAGGCGCCATTCATTCAATGGCGCTGTACATATGAAAAGCAGTATACATAATAAAAAAAACAAGCACAATAAGTATGAACAAGATGAGTTACACGAAGAATATATGGGGCGGCTCACCCTTATTTAGGATTTCTATGGTGCTCCAACTGCAAATGATGCACCCAGATGAAGAGGTAAAGATTATAGAATACAGATGTGTAGAAGGGCACTCAACACATGGTTACCACTGAGGAAGGAGTAAAGCAACACTCTGAAACGCGTTTGGTGCTCAATCTATTGACTTGCATAGTGGGGACATAACCATAATCCACATTTACTGGACTTTGCCTATTGGAAGAAGAAAAAAGATTAAAGAGCACAGACTTCAATTACCCGAAAGACACAGCACTTGGAGAGGAACGCCCATAAGATCGAGGAACAGGCAAGCATTCAATCTTGCTGCACCCGAAAAAGATCCATTGAATGTGCGTGACTCGATTACTACAGTGCCTGGGTTAATCATCGAATCCGTGTTCGAAGGTAACGACACGTGGGACGCTGAAAGTTAAGTCCGCTACACGTGGGACGCCGTACATAAAATTTACATACCCTACAGCGGATAATCTGACCACTGCTACAGTGTTTACCAGCAGAAGGCCTCGAATAAGCTCCTACGTATAAAGCTAAGTAAAGATTCCTATCGTTTATTTGTCGAATCTTGCTGTTGTGCCAATTTTAATACCATTCGATTATGTGGGACGCCACTAAATGGTTTTAATATAGACGGCCTAAGACTATACGATTATATATTAGGAAAATATCGAAAGTCCCCACAACTGCAGATTTAGGACCCTAATCTGGATGCAGCGTTGACCTGCGTTTTTTGTGGTACTGGACATTTTAATTGGAACTCCCTCCTCCCATTATTTTTAACGGGTCTACATTGCTCGTTTGATTGCCATTTTTTGCCTATATGATACGCCTTTTATTGTGTGTTTTTCTTTTGCTGTTTTTACTATTCCAGTTGTCTATTTTAGATTATGTTCAATAAATCGCAATATATTCGAGAATTCCCATATTTCGATGTGACTCCATGTGTTGAGTGCCCTTCTACAAATCTTTATTCTAAGATGAGTTACAAACTGACACAGAAGGAGACAGGACTCTGACTGTGAGGGCTTACAATTTACAAGGGAAAGGAGAAGGATACAGTAGGTGAGATGGGAGGCCACAGAGGAGGATGTTACAGTAGTCTAGGCGAGAGAGGATGAGGGTATGTACAAGCATTTTTGCACACTCTGTGTTGAGGAATGTGTGGATCCGAGAGACATTTTTATTTTATTTCCCTAGATGTTGGATGCCCAAAGACCCATCTGTTTTGGGATACTTTAATTGAAATAACAGGCAATATTTATAAACTTCACCTTCAGAAATCATTTTACACTTACATTCTGGGTAGTATGAATCAGATTATTGATTCCAAAGATGAATAAACAAATGATATACAAAGTATTATTTTTGGCTCGTTTGACTATTTCCAGAAAATGTTGTGTTCGGCGGTTCCTAGTGTGCATGAATGAATATTTGTTGGTAGCCGGGTTAGGATTATTGATAAATGGTGGTATATAAAGAAAGATGGTTTCCCCTTGTACAAGAAAAACTGGTCCCCTTGGGAGAACTTGGTCAGTAAAAAAAAAAAAACTAACTTGGGATGTTTCGGATATAGAATAAAGAAACCAGATGCAGGGGGCACACCCAATACACTGAACAGAGTGCAAACCACGGTATTAAAGCACAAGCAATTAGAATAAACAAAAAGAAATGCTATATACAAGATGATGTGTGTTGCATCCGTATTTTTTTTGCAGGCCCGTTGACTGCAATGGGCCCATGGTCTGCATTTTGCGGTGCGGACATAGACATGCGGAAAGCACTCGGATGATCAGTAATGGTGAGACAGCCGGTAGTCTCTACTGTTTCCGATTACATAACATTACAGCTGCTGAATAATCTGTAATACAAAAGGGCTTGTACATGTCTACCATTATCACGCTGCATCACAGTGAAGATTGATGGAGAGCTTTTATTATTTTAGGACTTTTATAGACAGTCTGCCAGAGCCTAGCCTACTTCATGCAAAGAGGAAAGTGGTTACTAAAGTCTAGTAGTCGGTAACCTACAAGGCAACATAATTCAGATTCAATGTGATCTTTCAACAAGTTCTCTTATACTGATGTCATTACATGCTCATAAGAACATCATGTCTCCAGTTCTAATCCTTACAGTGAATTTCACAGAAACAGGTTGAACCAGCGTCTTCCACTTTGTCTTCTCTACTGTAATTGCCCTATGATGCTGCATCAGCAGAAATAAGGTAAAATCACAGATGCCTGTGGCAGTTACAATACTTACATGCTTGCACCACACATGTATTATGCGAGGTACAAGGACACGCTAATACTGTACATTTTCTACTTCATGCCAACACTCCTACACCCTTTATTGCATACCCTAAAGAAAAGGGGGAACTGTTCACATACTTTCACTGCTTTTCCTCTACAGACAGTGCCACTGTCCTACTTCTGGAAGAGAGCAGACTTGTTTTGCTACTCTCAGGCAGCCCTTTTAGGCTGGGTTCACATTATGCAATCGCATCACTGCCGAGGTGCACATAGGATGCGGCCAAAGTCGCGCTGAAAGGCAGATCAGTGGCTAAAAGAAGTTTCATTGTTGAAGAGTATCTAAACTTTCAGATAACTCTTCAGAATTAGCTGTCGTGTGTGCACATGAGTGATAGCACTATATCTGACCATTATATTACTTTTATTCTGCCATTTTGTACCCCTCTACCTATAATTCTAAGTTGTCCTCAAGCTGGTGGGTGGAGACTATCTGGTATCATGCCCATACGTACACTATACAGTCAGAATCACTATATAGGACATATGTACTGAGCAGTAGAGATATGAATAAAGCATTAAAAGGTGAGATATAACACTATACAAGTGGCGAACAAAAACACACAATTTCTGAAAGGTCAAGGTCATAGTGTAGTCCTATGTGAACATGAGTAAAATAGCAGTATTTTAATATATTTTCATAAATTTTATTTATTCTAAAGCACAGAATAAAAATGTAAATAAGATACTTGAAAAAGAACACTGATCAAAATTAGAGAACACTTTCAGATACCTGCAAGTTATTGGTGTTAATCTGGCTACTGGTGCTAATTTCCTTAATCATCTGACAAACCCTATAAAGCTAGCAGCCTAACTTTCCAGTTTTCACTAACTTTGCCAAAATGGTGTGCCGTTCCAAAGTGACAAACCCTCCGGCAGCAGGTTGTCCAGATGAAGGCCAAAGGGGTGACCCTATCAGCCATAGCAAGAGAAGTTGTTCGTTCCAAATCTGTGATTTCTAGAATATTGTATCTTTACAACATCACAAACTCATTTAAGTCCCCCAAGAAGGCTGGTTGCCCTCGAAAGACAAATGCAAGAGAGGACAGGATAATGCGGAGAATCTCCATGGGTAATCGTTTCAACACTGCAGGAAGAATTGCTCACCAGTTCAGCACTGAACAGGGTAAGGATCTGTCTCGTCATACAGGGTCTCGACGTTTAAGAGCATTTGGACTGAAAGCCCACTCTGCAGTGACCAAACCTCTCATTAGCAGAAAGAATCAAAAGGCTAGACTCACCTTTGCTGAGGAGCATGTTGTGTGGAGAGAGAAGAAGTGGTCCAGAGTTCATTTTAGTGATGAAAGAAAGTTTAATTTATTTGAGTCTGATGGGAAACATTATGTTCGTCGACAAACTGGGGAAAGACTGAACCCAAAGTGTGTAAAGAAGTCAGTGAAAGGTGGAGGAGGAAGTGTCATGGCTTGGGGAATGTTTTCTGAAGCAGGAGTTGGACCTCTCATACAGCTACATGGCAGAGTGAATGCAAGTGTGTATCAGAACCTTCTTCAACAACACATGGTTCCTTCCTTGCGTTCATCAATCCGCCAGCAATTTTCATGCAGGACAATGCCCTGCCACACAGCAAAACGGGTAAAGCAGTTCCTTGAAACTGAAAACATTGAAACAATGAACTGGCCAGCCCAGAGTCCTGATCTAAACCCAATAGAAAACCTCTGGAAAATCCTTGGTGACAAACTTATGGTCAAGAAATCCACAGCAGTCACAGAACTGTTGAAGAGACTGGAAGAAGCGTGGACCAAAATCCCACCAGAGCAGTGTGAGAGACTAGTGATGTCCTGTGGCCGCAGATGTGCTGAAGTCATTCAAAGCAAGGGTCTGTACACTTCCTACTGATTGATGACTGGTGTAACCTTCAGTCATTGCTGTTCTCTAATTATGTTCATCAGGTTAATTAAAAATAAAGGTTTTATGTTGATATACTTTGGTTATTTTGGAAAACAGTGTTCTAATGGCATGGTGTACCCCTTACAAGAAATCCTTCAAATGATGATCAATGTAGATTACATTATTTCTGAAAAAATGAAGTGTTCAGAAATTGTTCTCAAATTTTGATCGCAACTGTATACTCTAAGCTGCTCACTCTGCTGTATCATGTCTGATTCTTTTTCTCCGCACTTTCTCCCCCCATTCCTCTCCATAGACTTCTATCGTATGTTGTAATCTGATCCTTCAGTGAGCAGGCAGCCAATCTTGGTCAAGAGAGACAGAGAGAGAGAGAGAGAGAGAGAGAGAGAGAGAGAGACCTCCAGCACTCCAGCTGTTGGGAAAGTACAACTCCGAACACTGACTGAGACTTGCTTGGCTATTGTTAGAATTCCCATACAAGTGAATGAAGTATGAGCTGCAGTTTCACAACAGCTGGAGTGTCGGAGGCTGCAGTCCCCTGCTCTAGAACAAGGCATCTTTTCTGATAACATATATTACATCGTTTCTTACATTCGCCCTGTATTATTGATTTATGCAAAGTTGTGTAAAAGCATCGGGACGATTTTAAGATGACCTGTCCCATGAAAAGCAGTGCAATTTGCAGGCAACTGCTTATGGAGCAGGAGGAGCTGAGCATGCTTGATATATAGTTTTGTGGGAAAAGATTCAGTACACTTGTAATTTATATATTCATCTCTGCTCTATCTGAGCTCAATCTCTCTCATCAGTGATATCATTCCTTACATACAGTAAGCGTGTACACACAGCTGCGTTTGCATCTGTGGTAAAAACACATACATGTTTTACTACGCAGTTTTTGATGCTGTTTTTCAAGCCAAAGCCAGGAATAGATTTGAAAAATTAAGTACTGTGTGTGCCCTGAATGCACTGACACAAGACTTCAGGCAAAGAGGTGGGCACACCGCAAGCGGAGAAGTCTCAACAGAGCCTCTGGGTGCAACAGCAACACCTCTGTTGCACCAAGAAGCTTATTTGTATAATATTAAAATACATATTACTCTAAATTGGAGTCACATATTGAGAAGTGACAAACCGCTTTCGAAATTGGTGACAAGTGCAGCTCTAGCGAGGTAGACCGCTTTTGTTACCATGCCCCAAAAAAATAATCTGTAACCATACCAATAGGAGCACAGACTATATCCTGAAATCCATCCATAAGGAAGGCTTTGGGAACATACCCTTATTGGAAAGTGCTAGGCAGTGCTGAATAAGTTTGGGAGGCTGTCTAGCTACGAACACCAAAGATTGAGGGTGACTACACTGGATCTCCATACTACTGTGGGGACCCTGGTAGAAACCCAAGAAGATGCAGATTTGCTTGTGGTACGTATTATTGCCACGTCAGCAGCAATCCTGGTCTTTGCATTCATTCTTTTTAATTGTATAAGGATGGGGGAAAGGCCATGACCATTTATCTTCGTCACAGGTTGAAATCCACACGAGCATCGAGTTCCATCTTTCCCACTTAAAGGGGGTCTGTCACCTCCATATGGCCATATACAGTGCTTACATGGCTCTGTAGCACACCTATACAGGATTGTAATGGTACCTTTGTCTTTGGACTTGCACCAGCAGGAAAAACGAAGTTTAATTCATATGCAAATGAGCACTCGCAAGTGCCCAGGGGCGGCGTTCAGTGTGTAGGTGCCTAGGCTGCTCTGCCTTCTTTTCACTTTACTCCTCCCCAGCCTCTGCCTTTGCCCGCCCTCCAAGTCTCTTGCTTCATCGATAGAAACATAGAATGTGTCGGCAGATCAGAACCATTTGGCCCATCTAGTCTGCCCAATATACTGAATACTATGGATAGCCCCCGGCCCTATCTTATATGAAGGATGGCCTTATGCCTATCCCATGCATGCTTAAACTCCTCCACTGTATTTGCAGCTACCACTTCTGCAGGAAGGCTATTCCATGCATCCACTACTCTCTCAGTAAAGTAATACTTCCTTATATTACTTTTAAACCTTTGCCCCTCTAATTTAAAACTGTGTCCTCTTGTGGTATTTTTTCTTCTTTTAAATATGCTCTCTTCCTTTACCGAGTTGATTCCCTTTATGTATTTAAAAGTTTCTATCATATCCCCTCTGTCTCTTCTTTCTTCCAAGCTATACATGTTAAGGTCCGGACTTGGAGGGCGGCAAAGGCTGGGGAGGAGTAAAGTGAAAAGAAGGCAGAGCAGCCTGGGCACCTACACACTGAATGCCGCCCCTGGGCACTTGCGAGTGCTCATTTGCATTTGTTTTTCCTGCTGGTGCAAGTCTAAAGACAAAGGTACCGTTACAATCCTGTATAGGTGTGCTACAGAGCCATGTAAGCACTGTATATGGCCATATGGAGGTGACAGACTCCCTTTAAAGGGGATATCCCATGACTAATGTAAAAAATGAAAATCATTGCTCCAATTGTTCTGCTAGATTTATTCAAAGCTGGCAGCTCAGGGGACGTGTCCTTTCTGCAGGCAACAGCTGAAGAATGGATCTGAGCATGTACGTCAACTTCAGTGAGCTGGAAAGAAAATGTAGAAAAAGGGCAACAGCAGGTGGTGCTATACAGATAGATTTCTGTGAATAACTCAGTGGCTATGCTAAATTGTAAAATTACATGTAATTACAAAAGTATTCAGATCCAGGTGCTGGATTGAAAAATGTAAAAAAAAAAAATCGTGGGACAACCCCTTTAATAATACATGCATGTACCAGCCCTTACATGTTGGGTTATAGCTTTTACCGTGTTTAGTGGGTCTACTAGTAACAGCGGAAAGGACAGGGTAATCCCATCACAAAGCTCAAAGTGAATGCAGCGGGCTACAAGAGAAAGTGGTGATGTCATCACAGTATTATCAGGAAATCCCTGTGCAGCTGGACCCCAATAAAAGTGCATTTTAGTACATATCAGATTGTTTGATATGAGCTCAACTGATCACAAGGCTGTGACAGTCCAGGTCCTCTATAGCAGGCATCCTCAAACTGCGGCCCTCCAGCTGTTGCAAAACTACAACTCCCAGCATGCCCAAACAGCCTACAGGTATCAGCCTACAGCAGGGCATTGTGGGAGTTGTGGTTTTACAACAGCTGGAGGGCCGCAGTTTGAGGATGCCTGCTCTATAGTATGAGCTATAGTGAGAAGCCAACACAACCATCTAATAGGGTCCCTAACGGGATACAGACATACTGTAACTGTCAGTCTTCATATGCTACACTGCTGAGACTCATAAATGTATATTATGTTCTTTGGAGTCCCCCCCTTTCCCCCGAATGATGTTGCACATTCATGTAGCCTCCAGCGCTATCCTATATTGCATACACTATTACCGTACTGTACACTAGAACCAAAACTAGGAGGTAGAGAAAATGGTGACTACTGCCATCTTGTGGACAGTACACAAAAGTTACCAAAAATCACTAAATGCAGCCTGTAAAAGAGTAACATTAAAAGACTGGCTGCAAATATTAGCTTAACTTGCTCAACAATGGAGTATTATAATGTATCATTTATTAGAACCAGATATACAGTACAGACCAAAAGTTTGGACACACCTTCTCATTCAAAGAGTTTTCTTTATTTTCATGACTATGAAAATTGTAGATTCATATTGAAGGCATCAAAACTATGAATTAACACATGTGGAATTATATACATAACAAACAAGTGTGAAACAAGTGAAAATATGTCATATTCTAGGTTCTTCAAAGTAGCCACCTTTTGCTTTGATTACTGCTTTGCACACTCTTGGCATTCTCTTGATGAGCTTCAAAAGGTAGTCCCCTGAAATGGTTTTTACTTCACAGGTGTGCCCTGTCAGGTTTATTAAGTGGGATTTCTTGCCTTATAAATGTGGTTGGGACCATCAGTGGCGTTGAGGAGAAGTCAGGTGGATACACAGCTGATAGTCCTACTGAATAGACTGTTAGAATTTGTATTATGGCAAGAAAAAAGAAGCTAAGTAAAGAAAAACGAGTGGCCATCATTACTTGAAGAAATGAAGGTCAGTCAGTCAGCCGAAAAATTGGGAAAACTTTGAAAGTAAGGGCTATTTGACCATGAAGGAGAGTGATGGGGTGCTGCACCAGATGACCTGGCCTCCACAGTCACCGGACCTGAACCCAATCGAGATGGTTTGGGGTGAGCTGGACCGCAGAGTGAAGGCAAAAGGGCCAACAAGTGCTAAGCATCTCTGGGAACTCCTTCAAGACTGTTGGAAGACCATTTCAGGGGACTACCTCTTGAAGCTCATCAAGAGAATGCCAAGAGTGTGCAAAACAGTAATCAAAGCAAAAGGTGGCTACTTTGAAGAACCTAGAATATGACATATTTTCAGTTGTTTCACACTTGTTTGTTATGTATATAATTCCACATGTGTTAATTCATAGTTTTGATGCCTTCAGTGTGAATCTACTATTTTCATAGTCATGAAAATAAAGAAAACTCTTTGAATGAGAAGGTGTGTCCAAACTTTTGGTCTGTACTGTATATATACACTTACCTAAAGAATTATTAGGAGCACCATACTAATACGGTGTTGGATCCCCTTTTGCCTTCAGAACTGCCTTAATTCTACGTGGCATTGATTCAACAAGGTGCTGATAGCATTCTTTAGAAACGTTGGCCCATATTGATAGGATAGCATCTTGCAGTTGATGGAGATTTGAGGGATGCACATCTAGGGCACGAAGCTCCCGTTCCACCACATCCCAAAGATGCTCTATTGGGTTGAGATCTGGTGACTGTGGGGGCCATTTTAGTACAGTGAACTAAGGTGTGTCCAAACTTTTGGTCTGTACTGTATATATAAGATATAATGGAGATATGTATATATTAGGGCTGCAGTAAACGATTATTTTAGAAATTGAGTATTCTATCAGTAATTTTTTACAATTAATCGAGTACTCTAATAAGAAAAATTTATTAATAGACTGTTTTCCTTTATAAAAACTCATAAGACCCCCTGCCATCAGACCCAAACACCCTTCGTTCCCCCCTGTGCGATCAGCCCAAGGGCATCAGTTCCCCCGGTGCCATCAGCTCCCCCCAGTGCTTTTAGCTCTCCCCCCCTTGTGTCAGCAGCTCCCCCCCTTGTGCCAGCAGCTCCCCCCCCCCCTTGTGCCAGCAGCTTCCCCCCCCTTGGGCCAGCAGCTTCCCCCCCCCCTTGGGCCAGCAGCTTCCCCCCCCCCTTGGGCCAGCAGCTTCCCCCCCCCCTTGGGCCAGCAGCTTCCCCCCCCCCCTTGGGCCAGCAGCTTCCCCCCCCCCTTGGGCCAGCAGCTTTCCCCCCCCCCCCCTTGTGCCAGCAGCTCCCCCCCCCCATCCTTGTGCCAGCAGCTCTTCCCCCCGCTGCTCCTGACACCCGGAGTGCACAGCGTCATTGGTTGCTATGACGCTGTGCACTCCGGGCGCCCGGTCTTAGTTGCACCAACGTACCTTTTTCGGCAGGGGCGCCACTGACACTCCATTGTTCCGCGCTGTTCTGCGCCTGATGTCACACAGCATGTCAGGTCACGACGTGCGTACGTCAGGAGGTCCGTGCAGCCCGGGACCATGGACGTGCTGTGGAGTGTCCGGAGGCCCCCCTGCTGAAAAGGTGAGTATTCCGAGCGTAGCGGGAGACCACAGAGCGGGAGTAATAGCAAGCGATACACTCCCGCTCCGTGGTCACGTGACACAAACGAATCCTCAATGCAAAAAATTTGCATCGAGGATTTTTGGGTGTCGAATTACTCTATTTAGTTGAGTACTCATTGCAGCCCTAGTATATATATCCCTCCATCTAAAAGGATATCTATATATAACTTTATGTAGAAAATGCAAATACACATATACTGATAAATATACTGATAGAATGCGGAATGATTAAACCACCATAATGGATCCAATCAAGGATACACCCAGTTCCCACTGTGTCACATTCCCGTTGGGGGTCCTCACGAATATCACGTATCTGCTCACAGACACGCAAATTTGGTCGTGCAGCACCACAAATCCAAAAATAATTAAAATACAAGAAATTTGTATATTTTAATATGAAATGCCCCCAACACGGAATCTGTCACAACAAGCACTTACTCAACGCATGGGACAGTCAGTTATCCAACACCCCATTAGAATACCACCCACTAACTTAGTGAATGGTTCAGACTTTGGGTGTCAGTACTAACAAGGGCTAAAGTAGTAAATGTCCCCAATAATATATGGGTCAGTCATCCCGCATACACATCTTGATATAAAGATAAATCGTTATTGATGGAGAAAGGACATACGACTCCCCAAAATATCCTCAAATACATGTAATTCACAATAAAAAATACTTTATTCAAGGAAATCGTAGTTTAAAATATATTTCAGTCCATGCTGGTTCTTCTTGCACTGTATGCCTCGAATCCAATATCTAAAAAAAAGAGAAAAGAAAATTAAACACCACAATACCCAAAATGAAAAAAGACAGAACACATTCAAGGAGAAACATTAGGTAAATAACCAAGGCCAGAAATCTACATTTAACCCATTTGGTCTAAGAGTATTTAATGATGAAATTCAATGATTTTTTTTATGTCAAATTCCTGTTACCTCCTCTCCTTTGGTTACTACGTATACGGAGGAAAGTTATGGAATCGGGTCAATTATTAATAAACATTGGCCAAAATTAAAAAGCGGACATGATAATATACCAGAATTTAAACTCCCTCCTCTTATGTCTTATAGGAGGCCCAAAAATCTTAAAGATAGGCTTGTACACACTGATATAGGTCCACAAAAAAAGTAAAAAAATTGGATGTTTTCCTTGTCTGAATTGTGTAAATTGTCCCTATATGCAGAAGGGTGGTACTTTTGTACACCCCATTACTGGTCAAAAATACGGCATTAGACCTTATTTGACATGTGATTCCACTTTTGTTATTTATGTTCTTTGGTGTCCTTGTAGCATGCTATATGATGGGGAGACCTCTTTAGATTTCAAAACCCGTTTCACTCAACATAGGTATACAATTAGGAAAAAAAACTGTGGACCTTCCGGTGTCTAAGCGCTTTGTAGAACTTGGACATAAGCAGGGTGATCCAAAATGTATGCTATTGGATCATGTTCTGATTTCTAGGAGAGGAGGTAACAGGAATTCGACATTAAAAAGACGAGAAATTCATTGGATTTCATCATTAAATACTCTTGGACCAAATGGGTTAAATGTAGATTTCAGGCCTTGGTTATTTACCTAATGTTTCTCCTTGAATGTGTTCTGTCTTTTTTCATTTTGGGTATTGTGGTGTTTAATTTTCTTTTCTCTTTTTTTTAGATATTGGATTCGAGGCATACAGTACAAGAAGAACCAGCATGGACTGAAATATATTTTATACTACGATTCCTTGAATAAAGTATTTTTTATTGTAAATTTGTAGATATATTTGTGGATATTTTGGGGAGTTGTATGTCCTTTCTCCATCAATAATGATTTATCTTTATTAGTGATGAGCGAGCATGCTCGGCCGAATACCTGTTCGGTTCGAGCATCGCTATACTCGGCACATGGCGGTACTCGGCTGAGTACCGCATGTGCTCGAGCGCCATGCTCGAGTCTCCTACCCGCACGTACCGCGGCTGCTAAGCAGCCAATAAGCGTGCAGGTAAGTACTGCCATCACTGTAATGCCAGTAGCCATGTTGATTACAGGCATTACAGTGATTTGCTGGCCGAAATGAGTCATCGGGTGCTATATAGCACCCGATGACACGTGCTCGGATCAGTCATAGTCAGGGAGAGCAGAGGGTAGGAAGGGAAAGGCAGTGAAGGGAGCAAAATTTACAGTTATTATTCTAAAAAAGCTTTTCAAAAGACCCAAAAGTCCTTTTAAGGACTACTGTGTGTATGTAACAGCAAGATATTTTTCTTTAATACCTATTAGTGACATATACTGTACATCATCCGCAGACTGTCTTTTTGCGTGAATTCAAATAATCAGCGCCACATTTATTGTCTATAGCAGTGGTGCCCAACCATTTTTCGTCTGAGGGCCGCACTAGACTTGGTATAAATTTCGCGAGCCGGAACCAGGTAACTTTGCCAGAAAGAAATGCAAACGCTGTGAGGGGGCACATGTGAGCATTACTACTGTGAAGAGGGCACATATCTGGCATTACTACTGTGAGGGGGCACATATCTGGGCATAACTACTGTGAGGAGGGCACATATCAGGGTATAACTACTGTGAGGAGGGCACATATCAGGGCATAACTACTGTGAAGGGGCACGAGTGAGCATTACTACTGTGAAGGGGCACGAGTGAGCATTACTACTGAGAAGAGGGCACATATCTGGGCATAACTACTGTGAGGGGGCACATATCTGGGCATAACTACTGTGAGGGGGCACATATCTGGGCATAACTACTGTGAGGGGGCATGTGTGAGCATTACGTCTGAAGAGGGACATATCTTGGCATTATTACTGTGAGGGGGCATGTGATGTATACATGTGTGTAATGTATGTAGTGCAGTATGTGATGATAACACACTGCACTACATACATTACACACATGTATACATCACATACTGCGCTGTCACCTTCTTCTGCAGGTCTACCTTGATGTCTGGTCTTTAGGCTTCAGTCAGATCCTCCACCGCCATGCTTGCGCCGTGTGCCCGACACCACCAGGAGCTGGCCCCTCCTCCTTTCATCTCCCGCCGGCTTCTCCTACAGCAGGGCGCTATATCGCTCCAGTGCCCGCCCAATCTTACCAATCAGGGGCGTAGCTAGAAATGACTGGGCCCCATAGCAAAAAAAATGTATGGCCCCCCCCTCCCGGACCTCCCACCCAAACACCCCTCCAGGACCTCCCACCTTAACATCCCCACACCCCTCCCTAGATCCCCCTTCAGTGTCGTCCACAGATATCCCCCCCCTTCAGTGTCGTCCACAGATATCCCCCCCCTTCAGTGTCGTCCACAGATATCCCCCCCCTTCAGTGTCGTCCACAGATATCCCCCCCCTTCAGTGTCGTCCACAGATATCCCCCCCCTTCAGTGTCGTCCACAGATATCCCCCCCTTCAGTGTCGTCCACAGATATCCCCCCCCTTCAGTGTCGTCCACAGATATCCCCCCCCTTCAGTGTCGTCCACAGATATCCCCCCCACCCAGAGCCGCTTCCTAGCTAATTTATTCACTGCACTTGCCTCTGTGAAATTGAAGAGAAGCGCCGTAATCTCGCACAGGCGCACTGGCAGAGGCCAAAAAGACGGTGCATGCCGCCTGTGCGAGATTACGGCGCTTCTCTTCAATTTCACAGAGGCAAGTGCAGTGAATAAATTAGCTAGGAGGCGGCGCTGGGCGGGGAGATTGCAGGCACAGGCAGCATCGCTTTGCTGCCTGTGCCGTTCGCAGCGCTCCCTGCGCTGATAAAGTCCTGTCACTGCGCGGGCCGCATGACACGGCTTTACGGGCCGCATTTGGCCCGCGGGCCGTAGGTTGGGCATCACTGGTCTATAGTGTGCGTGCAATACACATCTGTGACATATACAGTACTCCATCCGAAAACTGTTTCTTTAGCGTAAATTTTAATAATCAGGGGACAGCCCTCATCTACTGTCTCTGTAGTGTGTGCGTGTAATACACATCCGGGACATATACAGTACGCCATTCAAAAACTGTTCCTTTAGGGCAAATATAACTAATCAGGGCCTAATATAGTGTTCATATTCTGTGGGTTTCTGTGACATATACTGTCCTGCATCTGAAAACTGTGTTTTTAGCGGACTGTAAAACAATCTGCGCCACATCTTGTGACAAAACCATTAAATGTGAAGAAGGCGAGCACTAAGGGATGGGGAGGTAGGCGTGATGCTGATGGTGCACGCAGAGGCCGCAAAACACGGACACCGGCAATGTGCGTTCCGCCGGCACTTAACAGAAAATGCCTAATCTTGTCCGCAATTGCGGACAAGAATAGGACATGTTCTATTTTTTTCGGGATCGGAATTGCGGACCCAGAAGTGCGGGTCCGCATTTCCGGATCCGGGCTGCACGTCGTGCGGCCCCATAGAAATGAATGGGTCTACAATCCGTTCTGCAAAATGCGGAACAGAATTGCGGACGTGTGAATGGACTAGGGATCGACCGATATTGATTTTTTAGGGCCGATACCGATAATTTGTCAACTTTCAGGCCGATAGCCGATAATTTATACCGATATTCTGGGTATTTTTATTTTTGAGGAAAAAAAAAATTTTTCCTACACAAATCTGCTGAAAATTTATGTTTATTGTTAACGTGTATTATTTTAGTTTTTTTGAAAATCTTTTTCATTTATACTTAATATTTTTGTGGGCTTTTTTTTACTAACTATTACCCCCCTTAGGGACTAGAACCCTTGTCCTATTCACCCTGATAGATCGCTATCAGGGTGAATAAGACCTCACACTGTCCCTGCTGCTCTGTGCTTTGTGCACACAGCAGCATGGAGCTTATCATGGCAGCCAGGGCTTCAATAGCGTCCTGGCTGCCATGGTAACCGATCGGAGCCCCAGGCTTACACTGCTGGGGCTCCGATCGGAGGAGCAGGGGAGAGGGAATCCTGTGGCCACTGCCACCAATGATTAATACTGGGGGGGGGGCGCACTGTGCCACCAATGTTTTTACTATTGGGATGGGGGTGGGGGGGGGCGCACTGCGCCACCAATGATTAATACTAGGGGGCTTGGGGGGGCGCACTGCGCCACCAATGAACATAAGTCTCTCATTCATATACAGGAGGCGGGAGCTGGCTGCAGAATCACATAGCCGGCTCCCGACCCCTATGAACGGTAGCTGCGATCCGCGGCACCTAAGGGGTTAACTACCGCGGACCACAGCTGCCGTCCCGCCTCCTGTATATGAATTAATGAAAGACTCATCATTGGTGGCGCAGCGGCCACATCCCCTCCCCTCCTCTTGTCTCCTCTCCTGCTATTGGCGGCAGCGGCAGCAGCAGCACAGGGGGAGGAGACACTGCTTCCTTCTCCCCTGTGCTGCGGAGGGAACACAGAACGCGCTGAGAGCAGCGCGTTCTGTGTTCCCAATACGTTATCGGAATATCGGCAAAATAGATGCCGATAACGTTCAAAATCCTCAATATCGGCCAAACCGATAATCGGTCGATCCCTAGAATGGACCCTTAGCTAGGCGGCGCAGGACAACACTGTCCAAGTCGGACCAGTGCGAACAGTTGGTCGGTTGGATTGCTGAAGATAATGCTTCCAGTCAGTTAAGCACCACCCTGTCTTCCACCAAGTCCAGTCTCTGTAGCCAAGAGTCTGGTCAACCGAATCCTCACCCTGATCATCCTTCCTCCCACCATGGAGAGGCTTGCCAAACAAGTTTTTATTTATTCATATTATTAAATGAAAGCAGGGGAAGCAGCTGCACTGGTATTACTCATCGCTCCCTTTTCTTCTCCTCCACGCAGCACAGCTTCAGGACGGGACGCACAGCCTCCGCACAGCTTCAGGACGGGACGCACAGCCTCCGCACAGCTTCAGGACGGGACGCACAGCCTCCGCACAGCTTCAGGACGGGACGCACAGCCTCCGCACAGCTTCAGGACGGGACGCACAGCCTCCGCACAGCTTCAGGACGGGACGCACAGCCTCCGCACAGCTTCAGGACGGGACGCACAGCCTCCGCACAGCTTCAGGACGGGACGCACAGCTTCAGGATGGGATGTAGTGTGCGTAGGAGCGCACTATGACCTGACGTTGCATGATGTCAGGTCACAGTGTGGTACGTGACTAGACACAGTGCTGCACAAAGAGCGGAAACCCCCGCAGGAGGATAACAGAGGTGTGTTAAGGAGAAAAATCTGCTGTGGGGCCCAGTCAGTTCTAGTTATGCCACTGATCCTTAAAGTGACATATAGATAAAAATGCAACATGTTGCGTTCCCCTGCCTCCTCTCCAACAAAGCTCCACCCCTTTCTGCTAATCCCGCCCCTTGTCGAAAATGTCGGAAAAAAGTATTAAAACCCTAGATTCACCAATTTGTGGCATTTTTTAGGCAGATTTTTTGCACATACACATTAGTAAACCTGGGCCATTGTAACTAAACGGCTGTACTGTTCATGTCTTTTATTGAACATAATGGGGGTCATTTACAAAGATTGGCTTTTTACAACGGTCTTTGTTTCCCCTTTGCACTAGAGGATGCGCTTAATTTATGACGAGGCGTCTGCCTCATAGTAAATTAAGCGTCACTCTGGCAGTAGGTGTGCCTGGTGTAAAAACTACTCCAGCCCCTGACTGGGCTATATTTTTTTTGTCAACATTTACTCCTGTTTCCAGACGTAAATGTTGGTAAATTTGTGGTCAGTGCCCGATCCCCCCAAGTGTCAAACATGGCGCAAAAATGCCCGTGCAACAAAGTATTGTCGCACAGACGATTAAAAAGTCCCCAAAAAAGGCCAAAAATGGTGTAACGCTGTTAGCAAATGACCCCATTGAGAAAGCCTAGTTCACACACTCAGTGATTGAAGCTTATGAATTGCCAAAGTCTGAAATAAAGGTCTGGGTGTTACCAGTGGGCGGGCGGGCATGTCCCTGCACCAGCTGACAGTACCCAATGAGTGCTTTAGATTGGGCAGGGACACAGCCCCAACCAGTAACCCCCAGATAGACGTATTGCAGACTGCTGGTCATTTATTCCTCAATGTCTAATAGGAATAATAGAGGAATGGCACAGCATAGAATTGTAACTCTCACAGAAACGAGGAGGGAGACTCATGAAAAACTTAGGTTTCCCATAGCAACAAATTACAGCACAGCTTTCATTCCATATTCTGCTCTTGGAAAATGAAAGCTGTGTGATGATTGGTTGCTATGGGCAACAAGGACAGTTTGCTAAATCTGCCTTATGTTTCCGTCCGGTTTTTCTCTGTATGTGTATGCATACTTTTACATTATGATTATGCCTTGTGTATTATCGTATTACATACATTTTACGCTGGGTTTACATCACCTTTTTATCTTACATTTATGGTTTTCCTTGACGCTGCACGATGGAAAAGCATAGTGTATTGCACTTTTGTATTCTTTTTCCCCCCAAACGTATATGTAAAAAGTAGGACAAAAATGTGATGCAAGAAGCTATTTTTACTAGGGTATAGCGCCTTTAAATGCTAATGGATTCATAATGGCTCCGGGGTTTAGTTACCTGGGATCACTGCCATGTATACCTAGGCAACTGTCAAAACCAGTCTCAGCTCCATTACAAGTAATCCATCCCCCCCACTCTGTTTGTACCTCTAGGATGATGATATGCCTTTCAGTACATCCCCTGACACGGTAGGCAATTTCCTCTGCCAATAAAAGAATAACCATGACAGCGGTTAGCATGATTAAAATGGGCATAGCGGAGCAAGATGATGTCTCACCTTCTTTAGGTGACGTATCCGCATGCTGAAAAGCTCTGCCTAATGGGAGTGGCTATCTTAATATGAGAGCGGCGGTCGAGCGGCCGTACACAAGAACCGGAGGCTGTGTCATTGTATGCTGCACGCGCGCTAACATAAGCGTGCAGCGGCGTGTACCTGCAGGCAGAGTGTCAAATGGGGAGAACTGCACTCATGCCAACTTTAGACTTTGCTCCTGAGGACATATCGCCAACAGTGATCTAGAAACGCGTCAAGCAGACGCAGGATTAGGCAGGGACAGTCCTGACAATAGGATGGGAGAAGCAGGTTACAGGGCAGAGCTTTAATAATAATATAGCTCTCACCTGCAGTGCTTCCACCCTATTCCGCCGTTTGCTAGTGCAATACACTCTTGCAACCATTTCAACAGTTGCAATCTTATGTATGACTGTGGTTATAAATTACCTAAAGAAAAACAAATCTATTCACCGCACGTAGCAAGCACCCACAGTGTGTTTGGATAATTGGGCCGGAGAGTATATAGAGATACATCCAGACAATACACACTGTTTCCATAAGTGTGGAGGTAGAGGCTGTACCCATACAATTGTGGTGTGAGCCATTCCTCCAGACTTAGCCTGATAGTGGCGACCTACCACATGATAACCTATTTTAATAAATATGACAAAGCTTTTGTTTTAAGCGTTTATTCAGGCAGTAAAAATAGGTGCGAAATAAACCTAAAGGGGTTCTCTGGAAATTAAGAAAATGAGAATACTTAAATTACTTTCATTAGA
This sequence comes from Bufo bufo, assembly GCF_905171765.1. Taxonomy (NCBI): domain Eukaryota; kingdom Metazoa; phylum Chordata; class Amphibia; order Anura; family Bufonidae; genus Bufo; species Bufo bufo. The sequence goes on from NC_053393.1 coordinate 210,133,542, forward strand.
AATATATTTCCAAATACCTTTCATTAGTTATAATGGCTCATTTTGTCCGGGGAGCAACCATTAGAAAAAATAAAATGGCCGCTATCCTACAAGTCCACACGAAACCTGTCCTAATTACACAGGAGGACAAGTTAAAGAGCTGCGCCATCTTCCTCTCTTACTTGTCAGGGATTATGATCCTGAATACAGTTTAATATGATCTTCAGATGAATCTCTGTAGGAATGGAGGACATGAGGAGACATGAAGTACAAAGAGGAGGTGGGGTTGTGGCTGATGAGTAGCAGCACTTGTATGCCGTCCCCATTACCACAGCCCCACATTACCTCTCCTGTCTGTACTTCATGTCTCCTCATGAACTCCATTCCTACAGAGACTCAGCTGAAGATCTTATCATCTGTATTTAGGATCATAATCCCTGACAAGCAGAGAAGAGGACGAGGCAGCTCTTTACCTCAATGTTGTGAAGTAACTTGTCCTGCTGTATGTTTAGAACAGGTTGTGTGTGTGCGCTAATAGGACGGCGGCTATTTTATTTGTCCTAATGATTGATCCCTAGACAAAATGAACCATTATAAATAATGAAATGTATTTGGGAATTTATTCATACTGAAGTAATATTTAAGTATTTTCATTTTCTTAATTCCCGAAGAACCCCTTTAACTCAACACTGTCAAATACTGCAACTAATCCACAACTAAATCAAGAAACTAGCCGAAATAGGCCTTCTAGAATCCAAACATGGACCTACCGAGCAACCGAGTATAATGGAAGTGAATGGGAGAACCCGAGCATTAAACCAGGCACCCCCTGCTCTGAAGAGGAGAGGGTGTCTGGTTTACAGAAAAAGGTTAGAAATTGATGGAAATACCACCAAAATGGTTTGGAAACAGCATGGGGAGGACATCGGGATGCATCTTGGACTCCTATTACCTATGACATACAATAGACAACCACACAAAGGCTATACACAATATGCCAAAAGCCAGGTATGTGCAAGCCAACAATCTATCCATGAGACAGATACAGTCAATACACCTTACAATGGCAGCCTTGTGCGCTATGAGACATTCGAAACCAGTTTTGTGATGTAAACTCATTTTCATAAACATGGGCATATGGGAAAGACATGCAAATGAGCAGAATCTGCCTTGATTTTCAGCTGAAAAACCATTTGCATGGAAAATTAGCGATAAAAATTTGCGATTACAATATTCCCCATCTACACTACTCATGAACAGCACCATCTATTGGATTCATAGTCTTGTCATAAACCTATGAAACAAATAGATGATGCTGTTCATCAGTCATGAACAGCGCCATCTATTGGATTCATAGTCTTGTCATAAGACTATGAAACCAATAACATAAAGCATCATCAATCCTTACATAAAGATGCACTACCATGAGACTACACGACAATAATTCCACATAAACTCTGAAATGAGACACTGTGCATCTCCAGGAATACCTATAATAAAAAGAAAACTTTAAACCACATCATCTGTATAGAAAGGGGGAGGGTTAGTGGGGGAAGAGAAATGTTTAGGGAAAGGATTATTACACTGTTTATATGCGTTTTATCCTTATTTTCACTGCACATATCTGTAAAAAAAGGAATATGACCTGTAATATTGATCCAATATGTACCTTAGAATGTAAATGTGCAAATTATATCAAAACCTAATAAAATGTATTTAAAAAAAATAAAAAAATAAAAGACTATGAAACCAATAGAAGGCGCTGTTCATGAGTCATGAACAGCGCCATCTATTGGATTCATAGTCTTTTAGTAGTGTAGAGTAGTGTTGATCGCAATTTCTTATGGCAAATTTTCCATGCAAATGGTGTTTCGGCTGAAAAACAAGCAGATTCAGCTAATTTGCATATGCCCACAATTATGCTAATGAGTTTACATGACACAACCGTATAGAAAGGTTATTAAATATTATGTTAGGACAATCAGAAAACCTTTTGTCACCCTAATGATGTTGATCTAGGTGCGCAGGTCCACCCAAGCCATCCAACAGTTATGAAGCAATTTTGAGGCTTACTGGCTCTCAGTCAGATGAGAGCTGGTTTGGAATGTCTCATAGTGCACAAGGCTGACATTGTAAGGTATGCTGACTGCATCTGTCTCATAGATAGATTGTTGGCTTGCACATACCCGGCTTTTGGCATATAGCCTTTGTGTGGTTGTCTATTGTATGTCATAGGTAATGGGATTCCAAGATGCATCCAGACATCCTGCCCATGCTGTTTCCAAACCATTTTGGTGGTGTTTCCATAAATTTTTAACCTTTTTCTGTGAACCAGAGACCCTCTCTTCTTCAGAGCAGAGGGTGCCTGGTTTAATGCTAGGGTCTCCCATTGATTTTCTTTGTGTTCAATTGTGCTTGAGCATACACAGTATTCGGCCAAGCATAGCGATGCTCGAGCCAAACTGTTGTTCGGCCGGGCATGCTCGCTCAACACTACCTATAACCTTTCAACATCTGCTTGACTGGAAAGAATGCTGATAAAGGCGGATGGCCATAATTTAAGAAAAAAGGAAATTCCAGCCAATAACCTAGAAAAAGAAGAATGAGATAAACCTTTTTTCATCAATGAACTGGCAAAAAACATTGCCAAACCAGTATCAACCTGAAAGTAGTTTACGTTTAAATAATCACAAAATAAGATCCACTCATGCCATGCGGCCGAATAACTGACCCACGTCGTTGTAATTCTAAACAAACAATATTCCTAGTAATACCACTATCAATCCAAGCTTGTGGCCAACATTCAGCAGACCCCTGACCCTCCCAAAAAACTCCATAATGGGTCACTACTCTTAAAATCATCCTGCCAACAACTGCGGCCATTGAAACAACCTAAAAACTCTAACCACACACCCCAATCGTCTTTCAAAGGCCTAGACAGCCTTATATGAGAGAAAGGAGACTTAAGGCCTTTATGTCACGGACGTTCCCGCGACAGGTAGCAGGAAGTGTTTTGATCTGACAGGTTTTCCTTGTGGATCAATAGGCGTCTGTGTTGTTTCTGGTAATGGCCACACCCCTTTCCTCAGGTGTTGCTAATGTGGTCATTTAACCTTCCTTATTTATAGTTACTTCTCCCACTAAGCTGTGCGGTGTATAGCTTCAGTTTCAGTTGTGGATTGCTGGTGTGTGGATCTCGGCAGAGTTCCTGGTGCTTCCATAGCCCCTTTGAAGTTAAGTCTTTCCTTTCCCTTTTTGTATTTTGTTTGGGTTCTGTGTGTTGCATTTCCCTATTGTTTGTATTAGGCCTGAAGTAGACTCCTGTTCGTCCTTCCTTTTGGTGGGACAGGTAGTCTCGTCCCTGCCATTAGTACCAGGATCCTATAGGGCTAGATAGGACTCTGGGTATTCCTGCGTATGAACTCACCTACCTTTGGGCTCTGTTCATACTGGTTGTCAGTCAGGATTTTGGTTAGGGGTTTTCATCTTCCTTCCCTAGTTCTCAGGCCTGATTCCCTGTTCCCCCCTTCCCTCTTATGCTTGGTGTGGTGTTTCCCTCCCACACCGAAGCATGACACTTTAGTTGCAGAATACAAACTACGTCAAAAAACCCTACCCATTGGAATGATGTTAACGTCAACAGGCCAAAAAGAGATTGTAATTCCTTTAACCCCCTTCAGGACCAAGCCACTTTTCACCTTAAATCCCAGGCCGATTTTTGCAAATCTGACATGTGTCACTTTATGTGGTAATAACTTTAGAACGCTTTTACTCATCCAAGCCGTTTCGAGATCGTTTTCTCATGACACATTGTACTTCATGACAGTGGTAAATTTGAGTCGATATATATTTCACCTTTTTTTTTATATATATAAAAAAAATTCAAATTACAGAAATTTTCTAAATATGAATATATCTTATATTTTATGGCAGATAGTGATACCTCACAAAATAGTTATTACTTTACATTTTCCATATGTCTACTTTATGTTAGGATGTTAGAAGGTTCAGAATTTTAGATGCAAGTTTTCAACATTTCAACAAAATGTCCAAAACCATTTTTTTTTTAAGCACCAATTCAGTTAGGGTGGGTTCACACTAGCATTAGGGATTCTGTTATGGCTTTCTGTTAACATGGTTAAAACGGAAAATAACGGAATGCCCAGACAGAATGCAAAATGGAAGCCTTTAAAAGGCATTCCGTTTGGTTTCCATCCAAATAGAAGTCTATGGGAAAGCATAACGGATCTGTCTGGGTCCTGTCGACAGGACTTTGTTTTCCTTCTTGCCTAACGGGACCCAGACGGATCCGTTTTGAATCCCATAGACTTCTAGTAGGACGGAGAGCAAACGGAATGCCTTCTAAAAGGAAAATAAACCTCAATATTTATTACGCTGATTCTGCAGTTTACAAACCCCCCAAAAATGTGAGTCACATGAGTGCATGACAGGGTTCAAAAGGGAAGGATCGCCATAGGGCTTTTTGAGGACAGATTTTGCAGGATTGGCTTTTGGGAGCTACGTCGCATATGAAGACACTTTGAGGTACCCCTATAGTGAAAACCCCCAAAAAGTGACCCCATTCCGGAAACTACACCCCTAAGGAATATTTCAAGGTGTGTAGTGAGCACTTTGACCCATCAGGCATTTCACAGAATTAGGAAACGCTGTGAAAATGAAAAATTAAATTTTTTTCCAGAAAAAGTTGCTTTACACCCACATTTTTCACTTTCACAAGGATTAACAGGACAAAATACACCCCAAATATTGTTACCCATTTTCCCCTGAATACGGCAACACCCCACATGTGCTCGTAGCCTGCTGTATGGGTGCACAGCAGGGCTCTAGATTTAAACTGCTAAATATGGATTTTGCAGGCCTGAATGGATTTTAGGTGCCATGTTGCATGTTAAGAAATTCCTGAGGTCCCCAGATATTAAAAACCCCAAGGAGTGACCCCATTTTGGAAAGTGCACCACTGTACGAACATTTTAAGGGGTGGAAATGGTACTTTTCAGCAAACAGGTGTCTCACAGAAGGCAGAAACACTTGTCAAAGGATTTAAAAGCACTCGGTTTTGAAAAGGAAAAAATACAACCAGACCCAATTTTTCACATTCACAAGGGATAAGAGGAGAAAATGCACCCCAGTATGTGTTCCCCATTTTCTCCCCATTCTGGAAACACCCCATATGTGCTTGTAGCCTGGTGTACCGGCGCACAGCAGGGCTCTAGAGGCAAAGTGCAAAATATGGATTTTGCAGGCCTGAATTAGCAGACATGGATTTTAGCTGCCATGTCGCATGGTAAAAAATTCCTGAGGTCCCCAGAAATTGAAAACCCCAAGAAACGACCACATTTTGGAAAGTGCACACCTATGCGTACATTTTAAGGGGTGGAAAGGGCACCTTTGACTAAACTGGTGTTTTACAGAAATGAATATGTGGTGGTTGGTGAAAAGTGGATATGTAAGCTATGCGGACTAAATAGAGATATATGGTGGTAAAATTACAGGGTACATCATGGATGAAATTATTCCATGGATGAGTGGTAGATTCTGAAACAATCCTTGATGCACAGGGCAGGTTTTGCAATGGTAAATGGTGTCTTTCCTTATCCCCCTTTTGGAACACACCCTGCATCTTTTTGGGGTCCTTCCCTTCCTCACTGTTTGGGGGACTTCACCAGGGAAATGTTGCCCTGGTAAAACTCAGGCACCGTATCTTGCAGAAGCACTGGGGCCCTTCATTGCTGGGTTTAGAAGAATTAGGGCCTTTAGCACCACCTTGTGAAATTGTAGGAATGTTCTTGTCTGGCCTCTAAATATAAATAGCATATATGCATTGTACAGCGCCATCTGCATGGCCAGCTTTTTGTACCACACTTTTGTTTTTCGTGTGGCACTGTAGGGCTTCAGAACTTAATCTGAAAGATCAACCCCGCCCATGTGCCTGTTGTAGTCCAGAACGCAGTCTGGTTTGGGGACAGTGGTAGTGGTACCACATACAGGGGCAGGGAAGCTGGTGTTACTGTGAATGGTGGTCAGCAAAAGGACCACCAACATGTTCTCATTAACTGCTTGCCAGATCACTCTGCCGCAAGTGTGAAAGTTGGGGGCAGGGGCATTGCTAGGTTAAAACATTTGGGGCCTGAGTCCTTGATGTTTTGTCCCAGGACCCGAATGTTCTGCCTGCCAGCTAGATACAAGTGTATTGCCATCCTCAGGACGGAAATACAATTGAATCTAATGCACTGCAAGAGCTGAAGGACCTATGATGACCTCCCAGGTCATGTGATCAGGTCTAAACGCAGTAGCTGAAAAGGACCTGCGATGATGTCACCATCATGTGACCAGTGCAGAAGAGAACGGCTCAGCAGTGAAGAGAAGACCTGGGAAGAAGCTGTGGTGAGGTCTGCTACATGAGGAGAGGTAAGTGAAGGGGGTAGGGCTGAATTTATTTACGTGGGACAGTGGGGGTGGAGTGATGTTATTTACATGGGACTGAATATTGGGGGGTGATGTTATTTACATGGGACTGTATCTTGAAGGTGACTGGGGAGGGGGTGAGGTTATTTACGTGGGACTGTATTTTGGAGGGGGCTGTAGATAGAGAGGGATGTTATTTACATGGGACTATATTGGAGGAGGCTGGAGAAATGGTGTGATGGTATTTACATGGGACTCTATGGCGGAGGAGGGAAATTATGTTATTTACATGGGACTCTATGGCGGAGGAGGGAAATTATGTTATTTACATGGGACTGTATGGTGGAGGGGCTGAGGACTTATAATTTCTGAGGACAGTAAACGGAGTAATATAACTACAGGGGGCATTATAAATACTGGGGGCCCTTCAAGGCGAGCATTATAACAGTAGGGGGGGCGATATAAATACTGGGGCACTTCAGGGTGAGCATTATAACAGTAGGGGGTATTATAAATACTGGGGGCACTCTGGGGACATTTTAAATCCAGGGGACATTAAGCATTCTTATTACTACTGGGGGATCTATAGGAGGGACTTATAGATCCACATTATCTCGATTAAGAGCATTATAGGGGGCCTTATTACTACTGAGGGGCCTGTAGAGAGATTTATTACCACTGGGATAACAATAGGGGGGCCTTATTTCTACTGGGGGCTCTGTAAGGACATTATTAATGCCGGAGGGCTCTTCCTTCTACTAATGGAGGCACTCTTGAGGAGCACTGTAGGGGGCAGTATTACTAATGAGGGCATTCTAGAAAGGAATTACTATTGGTGGGACTATGAGGAGTACTATTACTATGGGGGGGCACTCATTTTCTTCAGGACAGTATTTGGGGGTAGAGAAAAGTGAGGAAGCTAAGATGTCTGTGTTTCACACTCTGCAGAGACGAGGCGCGGCTGAGAGAGGTTCTCCAGACCGAACGGAGACGATGATGACATAGAACAAGCATCCTCAAACTGCGGCCCTCCAGCTGTTGCAGAACTACAACTCCCAGCATGCCCGAACAGCCTACAGGTATCAGCCTACAGCAGGGCATTGTGGGAGTTGTAGTTTTACAACAGCTGGAGGGCCACAGTTTGAGGATGCCTGACATAGAATATCTACATCAGAGGAGACGTCATCTGGAGGCCCTGGATGTTAGAGGTATGTGCTGCTGTATAGCAAGTACAGTAAAATGTCTTCAGTGATAGTGTTTGCAGGGGGAGGGGTTGGGGGCGATTAGTTGACTTCGAGAATTGGGCAATATTCATTGGGGCTTGGGCCCCGGATCTTTTGAGACCCTAGCAACGCCCCTGCTAGGGGGTCTAGCATATGACGTTGTGGGGTTCTGGAAAATAAATTGCTGGGTGTATACATTTGTTTGGGTTACCATCAAATTTACAAAATCTTCAGAGAAAAAGATTTAAAATAAAAAAAATTCTGTGAAGCCCACACATCAATCTAAATTCATGAGCTGCCCACAAACTCAGGAATTTTGGGTCCATGTGGGCTCACTCTGGGGGTCTGCCTCAGCTGTTGTTCTGGGGCGCCTTCTAGAGGGTCCCTCATGAGCAGATGATGATGATGAGGGGGTAGAGGAGTAGAGGAAAGTGGCATCCTCTTCTCCCTTACTGGCAGACTCGGTATCGGAGGCAAGGATGGCGTTTGCCGGGATCGCTCTATAGCAGCCCTTTACTGCGCATGCGGGCTGGGAGCGCATTCCCGGCACTGAGATCCGGCGTGTCAATAAAGGCGGCGGGAGGCGGGGAGAGCAGCATTGGAGACGCCTAGGCCACTGTTCCCTTGACTTCAAACCTGACTTGAAGCAGGGGGCAGCGCTGAATAAAACATCGATTTCTCCAGGAGGCTAGATGCGGCTAAACGATGAAAAAGTGCATTAGGAAACTACTATGCAGCACTATAAGGTACTATTAACAGCTTAGTAAGCGTGACAGGTTCCCTTTAAGATTTATTTTCAGGATGTACCCAGTACTGTCACTAAACCTGTACATGAATTGTGCTTATCTGATTGGGGGTTAAAATTAAAAAAGGATTTTTCCCCTCAAATATCTTCTAAGGCCTTTGAGGTATTTACAGATATTAAAACAATCGGGTCTTTGTGACCATATACAACATCCTAATATGACTAAACAGGAATTGCAGGCTTTAAACCAGTTAATCCATGACCACTCCCTCACCATCAAGTCAGCTGACAAGGGTGGTGCGGTAGTGGTCATGGATACTTCCATGTATTTAGCAGAAGCTGTCCGTCAATTGTCAGATGTTGCGGTTTATGTTAAACTCCAAAGGGACCCCAAATTTGAAATACAACGTGAATTGAAGTCTCTTGTTAGCAAGTATACACAGATAGGCCTTATAGATGAACAACTAAGTGAATTTTTGTTGATAGATTGTCCAGTGACTCCTTTATTTTATTTGCTACCCAAAATTCACAAAGATTTACGGTGCCCTCCAGGCAGACCAATTGTTTCAGGTCGAGGTTCCTTGTTGAGCAACGCGTCCATTTTTTTGGATAAAATACTCCATACTTATGTACTAAGATCAAAATCCTACATACAGGATACCACTGACTTTTTGGGCAAGTTAGCAGACGTGTCGATGCCGGAGGACGCCATACTGGCCTCCTTCGACATCGTCAGTCTGTATACTTCAATACAGGATTGGGATAGCAGTCATGGAATCGGCTCTGGCTAATTCAGTCTATACTATGGAGGCCAAAACCTTTTTTCTTACTTTGCTACGCTTGATTTTTTTTTATAATAATTATTTCCTATTTGGAGATGATTATTATATGCAAATTAGGGGGACGGCCATGGGGACGAACGTGGCCCCAACTTACGCCAACATGGTCGTCTCTCATTTGGAGGAGCAACATGTCTATGTGTCCCACCACTTCAGCCATGTGCTGCGGTGGTGGAGATACATAGACGATATTTTTATTATCTGGACGGGTACGGTACCCGAGTTGAAATTGTTCCACAATTATTTAAACAGCCTAATTCCTGACATACAATTTACCCTAGAATTCTCTACTAATACACTGCATTTTTTGGATGTCAGTGTTCAGCGTACTGGTTCTACTCTGAACACTGAGGTCTATACGAAACCCACTGACCGCAACACCATCCTCAGGTATGACAGTGCTCATCCGCGGATGATGGTGCGATCATTACCTTACAGTCAATTCATTAGAGCAAAGAGGATAGTTAGTGATACATCCACACTGGATAAAACTCTGGAAAAAATGACACAATGTTTTAAACAGAGACGATATCCAGTATCCACACTGCAACAGCAACGAACCCGCATTGATCAAAGAGAGAGAAGGGAACTGTTCCAGGGCACCAGGAGGAACCAATCCAATAAAATACCCTTTGTATCTACCTTCTGTGAAGCCAGTCCCTATGTTAATAAAATCATTAACAAACACTGGTCAATTTTAAACACCGGACACAAGACTATCTTAGAATTTGAAAGTGTAATACCGCTGGCACCCAACTGCTTTTTACAAGGTCTGCTGCCCTGAATTCCTTCAAAAAAAAAAAAAAAAATAAATAAATAAAATAATAATAATAATAATAATAAATATATATATATATATATATATATATATATATATATATATATATATATATATATATATATATATATATACATACATACACACACTAGGGCTGCACGATATGGGAATTTTGTGCGATTGCGATTAGGGCCCTAAAAATTGTGATAATGATATGCAATATTTTAAGTGAATTATGCTAGAGGTCTATTTACTTGGATTTTCCCATATGAGCCGCTGATGCGGCTGGGTATGACGCTGCTATGGGGGAGGCTCTGTGTGGAGGACGCTGCTATGGGGGAGGCTCTGTGTGGAGGACGCTGCTATGGGGGAGGCTCTGTGTGGAGGACGCTGCTATGGGGGAGGCTCTGTGTGGAGGACGCTGCTATGGGGGAGGCTCTGTGTGGAGGACGCTGCTATGGGGGAGGCTCTGTGTGGCGGACGCTGCTATGGGGGAGGCTCTGTGTGGAGGACGCTGCTATGGGGGAGGCTCTGTGTGGAGGACGCTGCTATGGGGGAGGCTCTGTGTGGAGGACGCTGCTATGGGGGAGGCTCTGTGTGGAGGACGCTGCTATGGGGGAGGCTCTGTGTGGAGGACGCTGCTATGGGGGAGGCTCTGTGTGGAGGACGCTGCTATGGGGGAGGCTCTGTGTGGAGGACGCTGCTATGGGGGAGGCTCTGTGTGGAGGACGCTGCTATGGGGGAGGCTCTGTGTGGAGGACGCTGCTATGGGGGAGGCTCTGTGTGGAGGACGCTGCTATGGGGGAGGCTCTGTGTGGAGGACGCTGCTATGGGGGAGGCTCTGTGTGGAGGACGCTGCTATGGGGGAGGCTCTGTGTGGAGGACGCTGCTATGGGGGAGGCTCTGTGTGGAGGACGCTGCTATGGGGGAGGCTCTGTGTGGAGGACGCTGCTATGGGGGAGGCTCTGTGTGGAGGACGCTGCTATGGGGGAGGCTCTGTGTGGAGGACGCTGCTATGGGGGAGGCTCTGTGTGGAGGACGCTGCTATGGGGGAGGCTCTGTGTGGAGGACGCTGCTATGGGGGAGGCTCTGTGTGGAGGACGCTGCTATGGGGGAGGCTCTGTGTGGAGGACGCTGCTATGGGGGAGGCTCTGTGTGGAGGACGCTGCTATGGGGGAGGCTCTGTGTGGCTGGCGCTGCTATGGGGGAGGCTCTGTGTGGCTGGCGCTGCTATGGGGGAGGCTCTGTGTGGCTGGCGCTGCTATGGGGGAGGCTCTGTGTGGCTGGCGCTGCTATGGGGGGGGCTCTGTGTGGCTGGCGCTGCTATGGGGGAGGCTCTGTGTGGCTGGCGCTGCTATGGGGGAGGCTCTGTGTGGCTGGCGCTGCTATGGGGGAGGCTCTGTGTGGCTGGCGCTGCTATGGGGGAGGCTCTGTGTGGCTGGCGCTGCTATGGGGGAGGCTCTGTGTGGCTGGCGCTGCTATGGGGGAGGCTCTGTGTGGCTGGCGCTGCTATGGGGGAGGCTCTGTGTGGCTGGCGCTGCTATGGGGGAGGCTCTGTGTGGCTGGCGCTGCTATGGGGGAGGCTCTGTGGCTGGCGCTGCTATGGGGGAGGCTCTGTGGCTGGCACTGCTATGGGGGAGGCTCTGTGGCTGGCACTGCTATGGGGGAGGCTCTGTGGCTGGCACTGCTATGGGGGAGGCTCTGTGGCTGGCACTGCTATGGGGGAGGCTCTGTGGCTGGCACTGCTATGGGGGAGGCTCTGTGGCTGGCACTGCTATGGGGGAGGCTCTGTGGCTGGCACTGCTATGGGGGAGGCTCTGTGGCTGGCACTGCTATGGGGGAGGCTCTGTGGCTGGCACTGCTATGGGGGAGGCTCTGTGGCTGGCACTGCTATGGGGGAGGCTCTGTGGCTGGCACTGCTATGGGGGAGGCTCTGTGGCTGGCACTGCTATGGGGGAGGCTCTGTGGCTGGCACTGCTATGGGGGAGGCTCTGTGGCTGGCACTGCTATGGGGGAGGCTCTGTGGCTGGCACTGCTATGGGGGAGGCTCTGTGGCTGGCACTGCTATGGGGGAGGCTCTGTGGCTGGCACTGCTATGGGGGAGGCTCTGTGGCTGGCACTGCTATGGGGGAGGCTCTGTGGCTGGCACTGCTATGGGGGAGGCTCTGTGGCTGGCACTGCTATGGGGGAGGCTCTGTGGCTGGCACTGCTATGGGGGAGGCTCTGTGGCTGGCACTGCTATGGGGGAGGCTCTGTGGCTGGCACTGCTATGGGGGAGGCTCTGTGGCTGGCACTGCTATGGGGGAGGCTCTGTGGCTGGCACTGCTATGGGGGAGGCTCTGTGGCTGGCACTGCTATGGGGGAGGCTCTGTGGCTGGCACTGCTATGGGGGAGGCTCTGTGGCTGGCACTGCTATGGGGGAGGCTCTGTGGCTGGCACTGCTATGGGGGAGGCTCTGTGGCTGGCACTGCTATGGGGGAGGCTCTGTGGCTGGCACTGCTATGGGGGAGGCTCTGTGGCTGGCACTGCTATGGGGGAGGCTCTGTGGCTGGCACTGCTATGGGGGAGGCTCTGTGGCTGGCACTGCTATGGGGGAGGCTCTGTGGCTGGCACTGCTATGGGGGAGGATCTGTGGCTGGCACTGCTATGGGGGAGGCTCTGTGGCTGGCACTGCTATGGGGGAGGCTCTGTGGCTGGCACTGCTATGGGGGAGGCTCTGTGGCTGGCACTGCTATGGGGGAGGCTCTGTGGCTGGCACTGCTATGGGGGAGGCTCTGTGGCTGGCACTGCTATGGGGGAGGCTCTGTGGCTGGCACTGCTATGGGGGAGGCTCTGTGGCTGGCACTGCTATGGGGGAGGCTCTGTGGCTGGCACTGCTATGGGGGAGGCTCTGTGGCTGGCACTGCTATGGGGGAGGCTCTGTGGCTGGCACTGCTATGGGGGAGGCTCTGTGGCTGGCACTGCTATGGGGGAGGCTCTGTGGCTGGCACTGCTATGGGGGAGGCTCTGTGGCTGGCACTGCTATGGGGGAGGCTCTGCGGCTGGCACTGCTATGGGGGAGGCTCTGTGGCTGGCACTGCTATGGGGGAGGCTCTGTGGCTGGCACTGCTATGGGGGAGGCTCTGTGGCTGGCACTGCTATGGGGGAGGCTCTGTGGCTGGCACTGCTATGGGGGAGGCTCTGTGGCTGGCACTGCTATGGGGGAGGCTCTGTGGCTGGCACTGCTATGGGGGAGGCTCTGTGGCTGGCACTGCTATGGGGGAGGCTCTGTGGCTGGCACTGCTATGGGGGAGGCTCTGTGGCTGGCACTGCTATGGGGGAGGATCTGTGGCTGGCACTGCTATGGGGGAGGATCTGTGGCTGGCACTGCTATGGGGGAGGATCTGTGGCTGGCACTGCTATGGGGGATATCTGTGGATGGCACTGTTATGGGGGATATCTGTGGATGGCACTGTTATGGGGGATATCTGTGGATGGCACTGTTATGGGGGATATCTGTGGATGGCACTGTTATGGGGGATATCTGTGGATGGCACTGTTATGGGGGATATCTGTGGATGGCACTGTTATAGGGGATATCTGTGGATGGCACTGTTATAGGGGATGTGTGCTATGACACATAGGGCCATGAGGGGGGCCAGCATAAGACACACATATAGCATCTTATGCTGGTCCCCCTCATGGCCCTATGTGTCCCCTCATGTGTCCTAAACTGTGCACATAACTGGCTTTGTGTGTAAAGTATTTTGCTACTGTCTGAAACAATCTCTCTCCTATTGATAAAATGGCCAGCCTCTGTACTCACTTTTACTATGAATGCACTGCAGCGAGCGGGCCGGCCGGCGCGTGACTGAGGTCACTTAGTAACGCTCCTCCCACTTAATTCAGGAAGCAGGAGCGTGACTAAGTGACGTCAGTCACGCGCCGGCCGGCCTGCTCGCTGCAGTGCATTCATAGTGAAAGTGAGTACAGAGGCTGGCCATTTTATCAATAGGAGAGAGCTTGTTTCAGACAGTAGTAAAATACTTTACACACAAAGCCAGTTATGTGCGCGGGGCCCCTTCATATATAAATCGCAGCATTTTTGGGTCGGCCAAATCGCCATATCGCATTTGGCGATTATAGCGATTCGATAATTTTTTCGATATATCGTGCAGCCCTAATATACACATACATACACAATTTTTAAACCTCAAAAATGAGAATAAGTAAATGAGCACACTACTGATCGGTGCTCTGGAGCACGCACGCACACAGATCGTGCATGCAAAAACTGTAGTATAAAAATTCTCTACAGTGTTAACCCTTAGATACCGGAGGTTTTTTCGTTTTCATTTTTCTTCCCTATTTTCCTTGAGCCATAACTTTTTTATATTTCCGGTCACATAGCTGTATGAGGGCTTATTTTTTGCGAGACAGGTTGTACTTTCTAACGCCACCATTAATTATGGCATAAAATGTAGTGGGAAGCGGTAAAAAAATTCCAAATGGGGTAGAATTGCAAAAAAAACGCAATTCCTCCACAGTTTTACGGGTTTTGTTCCCAAGGTGTTTTGTTTACGGCAAAACTGACCCATGCCCTTCATTCTCTGGGTCAGTAAGATTACAACGATACCCCATATGTATAGATACCCCACTATGTCTAAATAGTGTAAAAATTAATTTAAACTTTGAAACCATATTCTTACCCCCATAACTTTTTTTTATACTTATGTCTACTGAGCTGTTTAGTGGATAATTTTTTGCAGAACAATCTGTAGTTTTTATTGATACCATTTTGGAGTGTGCGTGACGTGCATGACACTTTATTAAAAAAATTTGGGTAACAGAAGCAATGAAAAAAATGGCAAATCAGCCATTTTGACCCTTTTTTCCATTACGCCATTTGCCGTATTAGAATTTTTTTTTTTTCTATTTTAATAGTATGGGCGTTTTCGGTCACAGTGATACCCATGATGTTTATATTTATTGTTATTTAGGTATTTATTTTTTTAATTATATGGAAAGGGGACAATTTAAACTTTTATATATTTTTTATTTTATTTTTTTTTTTACTTTTTTTTATTTATGATGATTTTGTGGCTCATATATGAGCATATAAATTATGTTTTACAAATTAGGGATTTTTAAAATACCATTTAAACTCAATATTGCTCATTTCTTATCCTGGCCTGCCATCTGGTGGCCAAAATAAGAATTGCAGCATGAACACTTTCTGTCTCGTCAGCAAGGCTGAAAAAGTGTTCAGCGCAACTACCGATGCCCCAATTGGCCACATGGGGCATCGGTCGGGTTTTTGCGCATTTAGATGCCGTGATCTCACTTGGTCATGGCATCTAAAGCACTTAATTACCGCCGGTCACGGTAATTAGCCCCAGGTCTCTGCTGTTTGAAACAGCAGAAATCTGCCGGCCATGGTGCCCGCTGCACGTGCGAGCGGGCGCCATGTTTACACATCGCTCCAGGGGCTGATCACTGAACAGCACTTGGCGATCACAGCTCTCACACAGAAAAAGTGCTGCAGAGCTGGAAAATTGTACAAAAAAAAAAAAAAAAGAGTGTGGGACAGGGATGAAGGGTGGTTTAGAGATCTGGAACTGCTGCAAATGGAAAAAAAAAAAAAAACACTGCAGCAATTCCAGGTGTTCTTTTCTTCTTTCAGCAGGAAATAGCAGTGGTGTTGCACCACAAGTCCCAGCAAGCCAACAAGCAGCACAGAACCTTTCTGCATGTAGTCACCAGCTAGAATCGCTGCCTGAAGACAGGTTCAGCCCTTTCCTGTGCTGCTATAGCGCTGCCATTGACTGGAGCATTGTTCCCGCCAAACGCAGCGCAGACAGGGGACCCCAAACACTGGTGTCCCCTGCCTGACCTCGGGGGAGACCGGGAGTCCGCAAAACGGACAAGCATAGGATAATGATCCGGGGCCACGGAACAGAGCAACGGATGCGGACAGCACACAGAGTGCTGTCCGCATCTTTTGCGGCCCCATTGAAGTGAATGGGTCCACATTGAATGAGCCCTAAGACAAATGGTGGATTAGGCAAAGCTGCTTAGGCAAAGATGTCCACTGCGACAGCATCAAACTTAACCAAAGCCCGACATCTTTCACCCCCCCATTTCAGTGAAGTATGGATTGCTAATTGTTGACGAAACGACTCGTCGTAATTGAACCAGGCCATACCGCCAAACTGGCACAATATCAACATGCTGAAACAAGCCACAGCACTTTTCAGGAAATCCTTCCCCTAAGGGCTCATGCACACGATCGCATTTTCTTTCCGAGTCCGTTCCGTTTTTTGTGGGGACCGTATGTGGAACCATTCACTTCAATGGGTCCGTAAAAAAACGATAGTTAATCCTTGTGCATTCCTTTTCTGTATGTCCGTATTTCTGTTCCGCAAAAAAATAGAACATGTCCTATTATTGTCCGCATTACGGACAAGGATAGGACTGTTCTATGAAGGGCCAGCTGTTCCGTTCCACAAAATACGGAATGCACACGGATGTCATCCAGAATTTTTGGGGATCCGTTTTTTGCGGACCGCAAAATACATATGGTCGTGTGCATGAGCTCTAAAACAGCTGCATAGATCTCATGACCGTCAAATTGGGTGCATCACATTCAGGCGATAGTAAACACAATACTTATTAGACTTTATGGATTTGACTAAAGCTGTGGCGCAACCAAAAGAACAAGCGGACACTCCATGTGGGATTAACCCCTTCTACCCCAGGCCAGTTTTCACCTTCCTGCCCAGGCCATTTTTTGCAAATCTAACGTGTCACGTTATGTGGTAATAGCTTTGGAACGCTTTTACTTATCCAAGCCATTCTGAGATTGTTTTCTCGTGACACATTGTACTTCATGACAGTAATAAATTTGAGTCAATATAGTTCACCTTTATTTATGAAAAAATCCCAAATTTACCAAAAATTCTGAAAAATTTGCAATTTTCAAAATTTCTATTTCTCTGCTTTTAAAACAGAAAGTGATACCTCATAAAATATTTATTACATTCCCCATATGTCTACTTTATGTTGGCATCATTTTGTAAATGTCATTTTATTTTTTGGGGACATTAGAAGGCTTAGAAGTTTAGAAGCAATTCTAAAAAAAAATTAAGAAAATTTCCAAAACCCACTTTTTGAAGACCAGTCCAGGTCTGAAGTCACTTTGTGGGGCCTACACAGTGGATCCCCCCATAAATGACCCCATTGTAGAAACTACACCCCTCAAATTACTCAAAACTGATTTTCCAAACTTTGTTAACTCTTTAGGTGTTCCACAAGAATTCAAGGAAAATGGAGATAAAATGTCAAAATTTCACTTTTTTGGCAGATTTTCCATTTAACACATCAAAGGTTAACAGCCAAACAAAACAACATTTATTACTCTGAATCTGTAGTTTACAGAAACACCCCATATGTGGTCATAAACTGCTGTACGGGCACACGGCAGGGCGCAGAAGAAAAGGAGCAGATTTTGCTGGACTGGCTTTTAGCCACCATTTAAAGCCCCCCTGATGCACCCCTACAGTAGAAACTCCTAAAAGTGACCCCATTTTGGAAACTAGGGGATATGGTGACAGTTTTATTGGTACTATTTTGGGGTAGATATGATTTTTAATCGCTCTATGTTACATTTTTTGTGAGGCAAGGTAACCAAAAAATGGCTGTTTTGGCGCGGTTTTTATTTTTATAACGTTTATCTGACAGGTTAGATCATGCGCTATTTTTATAGAGCAGGTTGTTACAGATGCGACGATACCAAATATGTCTACTTTTTTTGTTTGTTTCAGTTTTACATAATAAAGCATTTTTAAAAAAAAAAAAAAATGTTTTTGTGTCTCCATTTTCTGAACGCCATATTTTTTGTATTTTTCTGCCAATCGTCTTGTGCAGGGGCTTATTTTTTGCAGGAAGACTTGATGTTTTTATTGGTACTATTTTTGGGTACATATGATTTTTTGATCATTCATTATTACACTTTATGAGCAAGGTGACCAAAAAATAATTGGCTGTTTTGGCAGTTTTCTATTTATTTATTTTTAAAGCATTCACCTGAGGGGTTAGGTCATGTGACATTTTTATAGAGCAGGTCGTTACGGACGTGGCAATACCTAATTGTATACTTTTTTCTTATTTATTTAAGTTTTACACAATCATAGCATTTTTGAAACAAAAAAAATGATGTTTTAGGCCTCTTTCACACGAGCGTGGTGTGTGAGGGCCCGATAAGGTGCGTTGCGGTAAAATGCGCGAGATTTTTCCGTGCGAGTGCAAAGCGTTTTAATGTGTTTTGCACGCACGTGAGAAAAATCGCCATGTTTGGTACCCAAACCCAAACCCGGACTTCATCCCTGAAGTTCAGGTTTGGGTTTGGTGTTGTGTAGATTTTATTATTTTCCCTTAAAACATGGTAATAAGGGAAAATAATAGCATTCTTAATACAGAATGCAAAGTAAATTAGGGATGGAGGGGTTAAAAAATAAAAAAATAAAGTTAACTTACCTGCTCCATAGCTGCCGGTCTCTCTTCTATCTTCAGGATCTGGCAAAAGACCTGTGGTGACGTCACTGTGCTCATCACATGGTTCATCACCATGGTGAGGGACCATGTGATGTCACGTCACCACAGGTCCTTAGCCGGCAGCTCAACATTACAGAAGAAGACAGAGATCCGCAACTACGCGATCAAGTGGACTCGGTGAGTTAATTTCTTTTTTTTTTTAACCCCCTCCATCACTATTTTACTTTGCATTCTGTATTCAGAATGCTATTATTTTCCCTTATAACCATGTTATAAGGGAAAATAATACAGATCGGGTCTCCATCCCGATCGTCACCTAGCAACCATGCGTGAAAATCGCACCGCATCCGCACTTGCTTGCAGATGCTTGCGATTTTCACGCGGCCCCATTCACTTCTATGGGGCCTGCGTTGCGTGAAAAACGCACAATATAGAGCATGCTGCGATTTTCACGCAACGCTCAAGTGATGCGTGAAAATCACCGCTCATGTGAACAGCCCCATAGAAATGAATGGGTCGGTATTCAGTGCGGGTGCAATGCGTTCACATCACGCATCGCATCCGCGCGGAATACTCGCCCGTGTGAAAGGGGCCTTAGTGTCTCCATGTTCTGAGAGCTATAGTTGGTTTTTTTTTGGGCGATTGTCTTAGGTAGGGTCTCATTTTTGCGGGATGAGGTGACGGTTTGATTTGATGAAGGGGACAAAAATGGCTTTTTTTAAATAGTTTTCATTTTTTTACGGGGTGGATCATGTGATATATTTATAGAGACGGTCGTTACGGATGCAGCGATACCTAATATGTGTGTGTTTTTTTTTTTTTTTTATATAAAATCAGGGGAAAGGGGTGTTTTTTTTCTTTGTTTTACTTGAAACTTAAAAATAAAAAAATTTCAAAAATAAAAAAAATATACTTTATTTCTGTCCCACTCTGGGACTTTACTTTTGGGGGTCTGATCCCCTCTGCAATGCATTACAATACATCTGTATTGTAATGCATTGCCTGTTAGGCTTGGTTCACATGGACGTTGCGGGAAAATGCGCGATTTTTCTGCGCGAGTGCAAAGCGTTTTAATGCGTTTTGCACGCGCGTGAGAAAAATCGGCATGTTTGGTACCCAGACCCGAACTTCTTTACAGAAGTTCGGGTTTGGGATCGGTGTTGTGTAGATTTTATTATTTTCCCTTATAACATGGTTATAAGGGAAAAAAATAGCATTCTTAATACAAAATGCATAGTAAATTAGGAATGGAGGGGTTAAAAAATAATAATTAAACTCACCTCATCCACTTGTTCGCGCAGCCCGACTCGTCTTTCTTCTTCGAGGACCTGGGAGGAAAAGGACCTTTGGTGACGTCACTGTGCTCATCACATGGCGATGGACCTTGTGATGAGTGCATTGACGTCACCATTGGTCCTTTTCCTCCCAGGTCCTCGAAGAAGAAAGACGAGTCGGGCTGCGCGAACAAGTGGATGAGGTGAGTTTAATTATTATTTTTTATTTTTTTTAACCCCTCCATTCCTAATTTACTTAGCATTCTGTATTAAGAATGCTACTATTTTCCCTTAAAACCATGTTATAAGGGAAAATAATAAAGATCGGGTCCCCATCCCGATCGTCTCCTAGCAACCATGCGTGAAAATCGCACCGCATCTGCACTTGCTTGCGGATGCTTGCGATTTTCACGCAGCCCCATTCACTTCTATGGGGCCTGCGTTGCGTGAAAAACGCACAATATAGAGCAGGGGTGCACAACCTGCGGCCCGGGGGCCATATGCGGCCCTTGATACCATTCTGTGCGGCCCCCAACCACCTGGTAACAGACATGTATGCCTATGTCTTGTGGCTGCTCACATGTATTTTTCATGTATTTATCCCATTAGATGGGAGTCCTGGAAGTGTAACTAGACATTAATGGTATATAACGTATGTTCAATATGCCATAAGTACAATATTTCAGTTGTTAATACACCTTTAAATTTTAATTTCGGCCCTCGTCATTGGTTCAGTCTGGCAATGTGGCCCCCAACCTGCAAACGTTGTGCACCCCTGATATAGAGCATGCTGCGATTTTCACGCAACGCACAAGTGATGCGTCAAAATCACCGCTTGTGTGCACAGCCCCATAGAAATGAATGGGTCCGGATTCAGTGCGGGTGCAATGCGTCCACCTCACGCATTGCACCCGCGCGGAATACTCGCCCGTGTGAAAGTGGCCTTAAAGTCATACACTAACAGGTTGCGTAGGAAACGCGGGCTGGATCTCCTCGGCTCCCGTAGAAGGCAGGTCCTGATGCCGTGCAAGGCCTAGGGCTGCCTTCTCACCCATCAGGTCCCCGCCACAGCAGTGCGGGAACTCGATGAGCTCCCTCACCCGCCTCAAACCCCTTCTTCTATGTCGCGGTCAGCGCTGATCGTGGCATAGAAGGGGTTAATCCCCCGGCATCGGCTTGTACAGCGATGCCGGCGGATACAGCGGGGGCCCGGCTATCAGGGACTGCCGGACCCCTGCAGTGGTTGGGTGCGCACCACTCCATGACGAAATAGTACGTCAAAATGCGGGAACGCACCTGCTGCCATGACGCACTATTACGTCATATGTCGGGAAGGGGTTAATAACAAAATGAGAGAAAACCATGGGGAGGGCTTGTCACCTTGTCACCAGCGAAGGCATTAACTACCTCCTTCCTATCAATAAGGAGAGGGGAATCCAAACTAGGTTTGCCTGGAATATGTGAGGCAGACATGGCCCCTGCCTTGCTAGTCCTTATCCATACAGAGGCTTGCAGCCAATTGTCCATAGACTTGCACTGCACCTACTCCTTCTCTAGCAGAAGGTAAAAGCCACATCCGACCCTTCACTGAAGCAGAGACATGGTAAACCAAAGGAAGTGCCAGCCTGTGCTACCCCAATCCCTTTACCAAGCGCTGGGATGGCACAATTAACCCTTTCAGTAACAGGAGGAACTGCAACATGATTAGAAACAGCAGATTTAACATTGTAAAGAAATCAGAGGATGAAGGGACAGACCGAGAAACACGGGTCTTCTCACCAGGCAGAGAATCCGACATAGAGCGCTACTGCTGCTGCTGCTGCTGCTGCTGCTGTTCCAGGACATGAAGAGTTAACGCCATGTGGGGAAGAGAGCAGCACTTCCTCTTCCGACAGCTCCGATCAGCTGACCCTCGAAGCTCCGCCCCAAGGGGGCGTGTAAAGCCTCTCTTCCCCTACCCTTCTGGCAGGATGCCTCTCCGCCCGGACTCCACATCCAGCAGGGGAAGCGTCAGGTTCTCAGCACAGGTAAGGCTGGCCTAGGTCACGTGACCCGGAGGGAAGGCTTAGAGGTGGATGGGGTACAAAAAGCCAACCACTACCATGGCAAACATGCCAGTCACACCGCGACCCCATTCATTTCTAATGACCGTGTAGCCCAACGCTTATTTGCATAAAAATAAAAGGATCGCCTCTCTACTGTCTCCTATGGTTGACCTAATGTCCTCTATGCACTTATTTCCAGGTGTTTTCCCATTGCCTTGTTTTGTAACTGTTTAAGTGTAATATACCTGGTTTACCAGCAGATGGCGGCAGACATGGCCGAGCTAGTCTACCTAGAATGGGACCCTTCTTTCCATTCTTTTTCTCTCCCTCTAGGGACTAGTTTGCTCAGTCAATCAGTCCAGCTTACCCCCTGCCAAGGGAGGGTGTGCAGCAGGTGTTTGTCCCTCCTGGACCAGCCTTGCCTAAGCCGGCAGAGCACCTTTAGCTCTGCTGGACATAGCGGCAGAAGCCTTAATCCTCGGAAGCCAAAGAGAAAGTTCCCTGGATAAAGTTCGGGACAGAACAGATTACAAAGTTAAGTTGCAGTTTACAGCAGAAAGGAAAATATTCCTATTTAATAATGTCAGCACAGCAGAGCCAGAGAGCAACAGACGTAGCAGAGCCGAGTGCGTTTGCCTGCCAGAATGAATGCCAAAGCCTGCTGGTGACCAAGACAAAGCTGGAAGATTGTGTCCTGATGAACGTTTATGCAAGTAAAGCTGCGGTTCAACGTTATACCAAGACTGGACTCCATTTATTTATTTCTCCATCCCTTCCACCAACTACCCCTTGATTTGCTTCGCACAACCGTACCTGGGATTCCAGCGTATCCAGGTAGGAGCACCGTGACAAGTGCAACACCATTAAGGGACATTAGGCCTTTGACTGGGCTGGCAGGGCACGCTCCCGAGCTTTACCTGAGCGCTGGACTTCGGCCTCTGCCTGTTCGTGCCGGGAGAGGGAGGTGAGTGCTGCGCTGCTCTCGTGTACTGCCCCTCATGTCTGACATGTAATGCAGGGCTGAGAGGGTCTGCCCGGGTGTAAGGGTCCGCTCCTTTCTTCTATCAATGAAGCTTCCTCTTTGGACAGTTAAAAATTGGACAACTTACATTGTGTTTCAATTGTTTACTATTCTGAAGAGTTCTGCTTGCTGTGGTTGAATGGAAACCTTGAATTTTCTGTTTCTAATACAGCTTACTTCTTGCATTTCACAGGTAGCGGTGTTCTTGCTATTTTCATCGCATATACTTTGTGGTCAGCAGTCTTAGAGCTGCTTACGTTTCACAGGTAGCAGTGTTCTTGCTGTTCTGTAGCATACACTTTGTGGTCAGCAGTCTTAGAGCTGCTTACGTTTCACAGGTAGCAGTGTTCTTGCTGTTCTGTAGCATACACTTTGTGGTCAGCAGTCTTAGAGCTGCTTGCTGTTCTGCAGCGTACACATGGTTGTCAGCAGTTTTAGAGCTGCTTACGTTTCACAGGTAGCGGTGTTCTTGCTGTTCTGTAGCATACACTTTGTGGTCAGCAGTCTTAGAGCTGCTTTCTGTTCTGCAGCGTACACATGGTTGTCAGCAGTTTTAGAGCTGCTTGCTGTTCTGCAGCGTACACATGGTTGTCAGCAGTTTTAGAGCTGTTTTGTAACCCTTTTTATTTTTCACGGTTGTCATTGAATAGAAACCTTGAATGATCAATATCTAATACATCCTACTGTTTGCTTTTCACAGGTAGCGGTGTTCTTTATGTTCTGTAGCATACACTTTGTGGTCAGCAGTCTTAGAGCTGCTTACGTTTCACAGGTAGCAGTGTTCTTGCTGTTCTGCAGCGTACACATCGTTGTCAGCAGTTTTAGAGCTGTTTTGTAACCCTTTTTATTTTTCACGGTTGTCATTGAATAGAAACCTTGAATGATCAATATCTAATACATCCTACTGTTTGCTTTTCACAGGTAGCGGTGTTCTTTATGTTCTGTAGCATACACTTTGTGGTCAGCAGTCTTAGAGCTGCTTACGTTTCACAGGTAGCGGTGTTCTTGCTGGTCTGTATAGCATACACTTTGTGGTCAGCAGTCTTAGAGCTGCTTACGTTTCACAGGTAGCGGTGTTCTTGCTGTTCTGTAGCATACACTTTGTGGTCAGCAGTCTTAGAGCTGCTTACGTTTCACAGGTAGCAGTGTTCTTGCTTTTCTGTAGCATACACTTTGTGGTCAGCAGTCTTAGAGCTGCTTGCTGTTCTGCAGCGTACACATGGTTGTCAGCAGTTTTAGAGCTGCTTATGTTTCACAGGTAGCGGTGTTCTTGCTGTTCTGTAGCATACACTTTGTGGTCAGCAGTCTTAGAGCTGCTTTCTGTTCTGCAGCGTACACATGGTTGTCAGCAGTTTTAGAGCTGCTTACTGCTAGCTGTTCTGCAGCGTACACAATCACATCGTTGTCAGCAGTTTTAGAGCTGCTTACTGCTTTCTGTTCTGCAGCGTACACATGGTTGTCAGCAGTTTTAGAGCTGTTTTGTAACCCTTTTTATTTTTCACGGTTGTCATTGAATAGAAACCTTGAATGATTAATATCTAATACATCTTACTGTTTGCTTTTCACAGGTAGCGGTGTTCTTTATGTTCTGTAGCATACACTTTGTGGTCAGCAGTCTTAGAGATGCTTACGTTTCACAGGTAGCAGTGTTCTTGCTGTTCTGCAGCGTAGACATCGTTGTCAGCAGTTTTAGAGCTGTTTTGTAACCCTTTTTATTTTTCACGGTTATTGTCATTGAATAGAAACCTTGAATGATCAATATCTAATACATCTTACTGCTTGCTTTTCACAGGTAGCAGTGTTCTTGCTGTTCTGTAGCATACACTTCGTGGTCACTGGTCAGCAGTCTTAGAGCTGCTTATGTTTCACAGGTAGCAGTGTTCTTGCTGTTCTGTAGCATACACTTTGTGGTCAGCAGTCTTAGAGCTGCTTACGTTTCACAGGTAGCAGTGTTCTTGCTGTTCTGTAGCATACACTTTGTGGTCAGCAGTCTTAGAGCTGCTTATGTTTCACAGGTAGCAGTGTTCTTGCTGTTCTGTAGCATACACTTTGTGGTCAGCAGTCTTAGAGCTGAGTAAAGAGATCACAGAGAGGCACGGAGCATTATCAGTCATGTTAATGCTCCGTGCCTCTGCAGTCTGCATCGGGTCTTGGCACTCTTTAACGGAGCGGATGTCACGCACGGCATCCGCTCGTGTGAACTCAGCCTAATAGATCTCTATTAGGGTGAATAGGACATCACACTGTCCCTGCTGCCCTGTGCTCTGTGCACACTGCAGCAGGGAGCGGACCATGGCAGTCAGGGCTTCAGTAGCGTCCTGGCTGCCATGGTAACGATCTGAGCCCCAGGATTACACTGCTGGGGCTCTGATCAGAAGCTGCCACTGCACCACCAATGAAGAGGAGGGGAGGGGACCCTGTGGCCACTTCCACCAACGATTTTAATACTGTGGAGGGGGGGGGGGGGGGGCGCACTGCGCCACCAATGTTTTCAATACTGGGGACAGGGGGGGGAGGGCGCACTGCACCACCAATGATAATTAACTTTTAATATACAAATACAGCCGGCGGCAGAAACACATTGCCGGCACCCGACCTCTGACAGGGCGCTGCGATCAGCGGCAGTTAATCCCTCAGGTGCGGGGGGGGGAGGGAGAGACTGTTTCCTTCTCCCTGTGCTGCTGAGGGAACATGGCCTTGCTGAGAGCAGCGCGATCCATGTTCTCTGATACGGGGCTGTGAGTAGCGATATAAAAGGCAAATCCCGGGACAAAAGTATCAACTAGGTATTGAAAGTTCGATACCCGAAACAACCCTAGTGCTGTGCACAATTCTTTTTGGGCTACATAGAAATGAATGGGTCCGCATGCGATTCGCCAAAAAATGCGAATCGGACGAAGACCAAAAATACTGTTGTGTGCATGAGGCCTTAGTTTTGGAAAAGTTTTCCTTGCTTTGTCCTGATGTCCCATACAGAGACACTAGGATAAGGATGTCTGTGACTGTACATTTCTTGTTGCTCCATATGTGTACAGCTCCAAACTTGATGTTTACCACCCTACCAGGGGGCGTAACTATCGGAAGCAGGGAAGGCGGCTGCTTTGGGGCCCTGACCCAGAAGGAGGACTAAAGGATTTGGTCAGGGCCCCTAAACAGTATTGAACAATGAAATTATATACAGCGACAGCATAGACCGTGTATAAAACGGATGGAACAGCAGCCGGCCCTGGTCTGAGAGAGCAATCTTTACTAGTCACAGGAATGGGGTCTCTAAAAAAAAAAGGAAGGGGTCTCTAAAAAATTACTGTGAGATGCAGCCCCATTCAAAAATTTGCTGTGGGGCCCAGTCATTTCTATGCCACTGCACCCTATAACTATGAATCCAAAAAAATATACCCTAAGCTATTATATAACTATGGCTCCTGTGCAGTTACCATTTTCTGCTCCAGATCTAATCTAGAAAACTGTCTGTTTCTCAAAAGCTAAATGGTGGGGAATTGGTTAAGGCCATATGGTTCAGGGCGTGACTACTCCTTTATCTAGAGCAGCCAGGCCGTTTTAGTGATCGCCCGGCCTGCTGGATAAAGGAGAGGCAAGAAAAGCCTGTCAGCAGTGTCATTTTCCTCCGAGTCCTACATAGTTTAATAGAAACTGGTAAATGTCTTCTCCATACATTGGGAATGGGACCAGGTCCTCGGCCGCAGTGCACACCTCCTCCCATGTCCAGATGTGTGTCCCACCGCCACCACCGGTTTAGGCACACACACATAGCGTCATAGATCCTTATGCTACAGTGAGTAACTCTCTAAATGCATTGCTTTGTTTATCGTGTACTGAGTTACATCATTTATCACAATTCTGCAGCCTTCAGAGCTGAAATCTTGCATGTCTCCAAGCTTTACCTGGTTCTCTGAATGTTTTTGAATGCCCAGCTATATTGTAAGAGCTCAGCTAAAGTTAGAAATCTGTCTGAGAACAAACGGTTTTCCTAAAGGGACTAGCCGAACAATGAAAACCTGACATTCAGCACGGAGATAGTTAAACAGCTGTGGCTTATGCCCCATTCACACGGATGTCATCCATATTTTTTTTGCGGACCACAAAACACATGCTCCCTTAAGCTAGGGATTGTTTAGGCTCCATTCACACGTCCGTATAATGGGTCCGTATCCGTTCCGCAAATTGCGGAACGGGTGCGTACCCAATCATTCTCTATGGGGACGGAATGGATGCCGAGGGCACACTATGTGCTTATCCGCATTTCTGCAGCGCGCCCCCGATCTTCTGGTCTGGGGCTCCAGAAAAAAATAGAACATTCAATTGCGGACAAGAATAGGCATTTTTATGGGGGTGCCGGCCAGGTGTATTGCGGATCCGCAATGCACTACGGATGTCTGAATGAAGCCTTAGGGACTGCTTTTGGTAGAAGTAATACAGACTTTATTCCTCAGTCGTCTCCGTGGCAGTACATCCTGAGACTGACTTCCTCTGATAGGACAGGAAAAAACAGAGGCTTAAATCCCCACCACCACTGCCAAGGAAGGAAGACCAGAGAGGTTCTGGGAGCTCAATGGGGTTCCTGGCAGTAGTGTTACCTTGTCCGGTTATGATGCATTCAGACCAGAGGACGGATCCAGCGGTGCAGATTTCCTTCCTCCTGTTGCGGTCTATGCCTAGGCGCCGGCTGTTGCTAAGTCCCCGGTGAAGATCCCTCCTGCAGCGGTTCAGATGGCCCCATACAAAGTGGAAAATGGAGGCCGGAGAGATGCTATGAGGCAATCCCTCCTCCTACTGAGGTCAGACACTGGGAGGTGGGACCACGTGTCATGGTGCCATACTCGACAACTTAAAACCTTATAATTAATAAATAGAGATGTACTACAAATATGGATAAAAATGTCTGCGGTCTTTATTAAAATGGGGGGCGGGGGTAACCATAAATATTAACAAATTCATTAATTTAGATCTGCTCTTCAACAGTCCACCCAGGAAGGCTGAGCGACTAACCCCCACCACCCCTTTTCAACAAGACTGCGACTAAAACCCAGAGAGGGCGGGCGGGGCACGTTTTTTTTTCAGCCGATGACAGCGCTCCAGAAGGTGAGTGGCCACCATAAATGCTCCAAATTCCCGCCGAAACTGGACTTTGGCCCAGTGTTGCTGGGCAGAGGGCCATCATTTTTAACTGGACTACGGATTGGCCAATCACCTTTCAGTCCTGTTGCTGGCTAACATTTGGATTACCTGAGGAGAAATTAAAAAAAGGTGGGGGGGGGGGGGGGGAGAGAGAACCAGAAACACATCACCGTGTCTCAATGACACCATGAGTTGCAACTGCCAAAATTTTGGCCCTGTCATGATGTCACGTCTGGTGCCATATGTCCTTGAGCATGCTGGAATGGATAAAACGGCAATGAACCTACTCGTCACAGTGCCCAACAGTTCCGCTTAGCGCATCGCTTTAGATAGGAGTTGTGGTTGGGTGCTGTAGACTCATGAGTGCCCCTACCACGCTGGGCATGAGACCAGAGCCTACTACTATCCAGGGTGGAGTGAGTAGCCTGACCTCAGGCCCTCTATGTATTTTTATTTTAGTTTTTGCCCTGCAGGGCTGACCCTTCTCTCCCTTGTATAGTTCAGGGAGAAGAGGAGTCCTCTTCTAAAGTTAAATCCAGGAAAAGTGGTTTATGCTCCAAGCGCTTACCAAGTTCAGGAACTACCGTATTTTTCGCTTTATAAGACGCACCTAGGTTTTTGAGGAGGAAAATAAGATTTGGTGGATTTTGAACTAATGGTCTGGGGATGACACTGTTATGGGGCTTTGTGGATGACGCACTGTTATGGGGGGGATCTGTGGATGACGCACTGTTATGGGGGGGATCTGTGGATGACGCACTGTTATGGGGGGGATCTGTGGATGACGCACTGTTATGGGGGGATCTGTGGATGACGCACTGTTATGGGGGGGATCTGTGGATGACGCACTGTTATGGGGGGGATCTGTGGATGACGCACTGTTATGGGGGGGATCTGTGGATGACGCACTGTTATGGGGGGGATCTGTGGATGACGCACTGTTATGGGGGGATCTGTGGATGACGCACTGTTATGGGGGGGGATCTATGGATGACGCACTGTTATGGGGGGGGAATCTGTGGATGATGCACTGTTATGGGGAGGGGGAATCTGTGGATGATGCACTGTTATGGGGGGATCTATGCTGTGAAATATAGGGCCATGGAGGGGGCCAGCATAAGATGCTATATGTGTGGGTGACACACATATAGCATCTTATGCTGGTCCCCCTCATGGCCCTATGTTTCACAGCATTACAGTACTTTATTCTTTGTATGTAAAATATTTCTTTAATCCTGAATAAATCGCTCTCCTTTTGATAAACTAGCTGACACGGATGTATCGCCGGCCGCTATGCTGCACAGCGTGGCTGGCGATACATCAGTCACAGTGCGGGGAGGGAGAAGGGGCTGGAGGCAACTCACAGCGGGGCCCGGTGCAGTCACTGTAGTACACCGGGCCCCGTGCACAGAAGTCTCTTTGTATATAAAATCTTTCATTAATCCTTTATACCGTAAATCGCTCTC
This sequence comes from Bufo bufo, assembly GCF_905171765.1. Taxonomy (NCBI): domain Eukaryota; kingdom Metazoa; phylum Chordata; class Amphibia; order Anura; family Bufonidae; genus Bufo; species Bufo bufo. Next base: position 210,163,006 of record NC_053393.1, read on the forward strand.
CTTTTGATAAACTTTACTAGCCTAATCGCCTGCATCAGTACTCACTATGAATGTAGCGTGCGGTCCTTCCGGCGCATGACTTCATCCTGCTCCTGCTTCATTAATGAAGTGGGAGGAGCATGATGTCAGTCACACGCCGGCCGGACCGCACGCTACATTCATAGTGAGTACTGATGCAGGCGATTAGGCTAATAAAGTTTATCAAAAGGAGAGCGATTTACGGTATAAAGGATTAATGAAAGATTTTACATACAAAGAGACTTCTGTGCGCGGGGCCTGGTGTAATACAGTGAATGCACCGGGCCCCGCTGTGAGTTGCCTCCAGCCCCTCCTCCCTCCCCGCACTGTGACTGATGTATCGCCAGCCACGCTGTGCAGCATAGCGGCCGGCGATACATCCGTGTCGGCCCTGTAAAAAAAGTCAACCATCGTTTTATAAGACGCATTGTCATTTCCCCCCCTCTTTTGGGGAAAAAAAAGTGCGTCTTATAAAGCGAAAAATACGGTAAATCCCTGTGTAAAGAGGGTAGGCTAAGGTGGTCAAAGGAGAATCCTCTCTTTCTGGAGGACATTAGAATATTAGTCAGAGAGAGGGGTTCTTTTATTCCTCATGGCATCAAGAGATGTTACTCGTCGGAGGAGGAGGATTATACTGACTGGGATTCTATATCTAGAGTTGACACCCCTGTGGCAATAGCAAAGCGTACACTTCTCCCTTCTGAAGATGCTGCTCAACTAAAGGGTCCCATGGACAAGCAGAGAATCTTCTAAAGAAAACCTGGGAGGCCACTGCTGTATTACTAAAGCCAGAAGTAGCTGCTACGTGTGTAGAGGTGGATTTACACGGGAAGATTCCACAGCCAATTGTTGGGAAGGAAGCGTTCCTTCCTGACAGCTGCTCGTTCAGTGAAGGAAACCGCGTAATTCCATGCAGCGATCTCCTTCGCAGTATGAGGACCAGACAGAACCATGGTTACACCACACGATCTGCTGCCTAGAAACTATGATCTGTGGTGCCTGCATGACCAACGGGATCACCCGATGAACAAGCGTTTCGGCAGGACATTTACACGGGCAGATTGTCCGATAATCTGGACAATTATTGGCTTGTGTAAATGCAGCTTTACGCTCACCGGTAATCCGGTTTCCTGGTAGTCTCCATGATAGCACATATTTCCCACCCTAAATCCATATCCATAAATGCATATCTAAATCCCTTCATCCCTGGTTTTCTGTTTTAAAATGACACTGTTGGTGGAGGGAAGGGGTGGGTTTTTCAGCATGTGCCGTCATGGAGTGAAATGAGCATTATGTAGCGCCTAATTTGCCAGTTGGATTTAGTTTAGTGACAAGCTAACATTATTGGAAAAGCAAGAGTGCCATTCTAGAGGATGAAAGTGCGGGTGCTTGGTGACTACTTTTACATTGCAGTCATATAAGTGTATGTACATGAGTATAGAGTTGTTGCGATACCATGTGATAAAAAGAAAAAAAAAAGCATTTAAAAAAAAATGGCGAATCGCGCAGGTTTTTTTTTGTTTTTTTCCCTGTTCCGGCGTTCACCGCATAGATTTTTTTTAAATATTTTAATAGTTTGGACTTTTCAGGCATGGCGATATGTAATATGTTTATTTATTGTTTATATATTTTATATGTAAAATTGAGAAAGAGGGTGATTTATACTTAGAACATTAGATGTGTGTTTTTTTTTTTTTTTTTTTTTTTTTTTTTTTTACTTCACTATTACTATACTTTACTATTTCCCCCCCTTAGTGGCTAGAACCTGGGATCTTTTAGTCCCTTGTCTATTCACCCTAATAGAGCTCTATTAGGGTAAATAGGACCTCACACTCTCCCTGCTGCCCTGTGCTCTGTGCACACAGCAGCAGGGAGCTTACCATGGCAGCCATGGCTTCAGTAGCGTCCTGGCTGCTATGGTAACCGACAGGAGCCCCAGGATTACACTGCTGGGGCTCCATTCAGAAGCAGCCACTACAACCAATGAGAAGAGGAGGGGAGCGGACCCTGTGGCCAATGCCACCAATGATTTTAATACTAGGGGGGTTGGGTGGGGGGGGGGGGGCGCACTGCGCCACCAATGATGATTAACCTTTAAAGGGTTTCTACCACCAGATTTTGAGATTTTTCGCTGACTGACACTAGCGATCTGCTAGTGTCTGCTGTACCTAACCATGTTAATGTATCACCTTTGTCTGCTGCTGTCAAGCTTAAAAACATACTTTTATTGATATGCAAATGAGTCTCTAGGTGCTATGGGGGCGTCTTTTCAGCACCTAGAGGCTCCGTCTACTCACTATTTCTGCCGCCCACTGCCTCCCTCCAGCCCGCCCCGCTCCTCTTGATTGACAGCCAACCTCACTCGATCTCGAATTCCAGCACCTGCGCCGTGCGCTTCTGTATTCGGCGCAGGCGCAGTGACTGTCGGACTGCAGTGAAGATGCCAACGCAGGGAGCCGTCCGACGGTCACTGCGCCTGCGCCGAATACAGAAGCGCACGGCGCAGGTGCTGGAATTCGAGATCGAGCGAGGTTGGCTGTCAATCAAGAGGAGCGCGGTGGGCGGCAGAAATGGGTGGTAGACGGAGCCTCTAGGTGCTGAAAAGACACCCCCTTAGCACCTAGAGGCTCATTTGCATATCAATAAAAGTATGTTTTTAAGCTTAACGGCAGCAGACAAAGGTGATACAAGAGCACTGTTAGGTACAGCAGATCGCTAGTGTCAGTCAGCGAAAAATCTCAAAATCTGGTGGTAGAAACCCTTTAATACAGGAGGCGGCAGCAGATCAGCGGCAGTTAACCCCTCAGGTGCCGCACCGAACGGGTTAACTGCTGCTGATCAGAGCTCCCTGTCAGAGGCAGGGTGCCGGCTATGTGATTCTGCTGCCGTCACCTGCCTCCTGTATTAAAAGTTAAAGATGACCTTTCATGGGTTCGGACTTTAAGTTAGCAGACTACATAGAGCGGTGCCCAGGGATCTCCCTGCACTTACTATTATTCCTGGGTACCGCTGTGGCCCAGTTCCCGTCTCCTGCTCCATATGCTAATTACTACTATCGGAGCAATGGGGAGGAGACATCAGCTTCTCTCCTGGGCGTTCCTTTTCCCTGGCTGTGACGTTCTGCGCTGCGATTGGACAGCGCTACAGCACTAGTAAGTGCAGGGAGATCCCTGGGCGCCGCTCTGTGTAGCCTGCTACTTAACAAAGTCCGGACCCATGAAAGGTCATCCTATCATTGGTGGCGCAGTGCGCCCGCCCCTCTCTTTATTGGCAGTGCGGCACAGGGGGAGGGAGAGACCGCTTCCTTCTCCCCTGTGCTGCTGAGGGAACATGAGCGCGCTGACAGCAGCGCGCTCATGTTCTGTGATACTAGACTGCGCAGTCCAGTATCGAAAAAATGGAAATCCCGGTATCCTCTCGATACCAGGACAAAAGTATAAAATTTTGATTCCCGCAACAACCCTAATTATATGTTAGTGTGTGGATCTAGGTCTTGACATGTATTAAGATAATTTATGCATTTAGATTGGGGCATATTGTGAAAAAGGATTTCCAAAAACTCCCATGATTTTTCTGTTTTGCAGAGTGGCACAATGTTTGGTGTGGTGGTTGTCGGGATTGGTATCGCAGGATCTGTGAGGATCAGAGACCTCCTTAACCCTCTGCCATCCAGCCCTTCGGAAAGTCTGAAACTTCAAGGCTTTGTGTCTCGGTCAGTTGCTGGATCGTTGCTTGTGCAGGCAATATGATCTTTTGGCTTATTGAATGCACTCAGACCTCTATTCTTCATCTCTGCAGGAGGGATCTTGGCGAGTGTAATGGTGTAAGGCAGATCAGCCTGCAGGAGGCGCTTCAGAGTAACGAGATTGATGCGGCTTTCATTTGTACAGACAATCGGAACCACGAGCAGAGCGTCAGGTAATGATTTCATGCTCTAGAGCTCCCTTGACAGCGAATCATTCTCCAGATATATGGGCGGGTAGGCTAAAGTGGCCATGCATCATAAGATCCGGCCAACAGCGACCAGCCATAGCTTCTCTTAGAAGCTGTGGCAGTTACAGGGAAAGAGCTGCAGCAGAAAGGACACACACCCTGAGATCACAACATAACCCTTTAAAGGGTTCGATGGAAAAAATTGGCAAAATAAAATTTCCACATATTTGGAATCACCGCTCCCATAACAATCTACTTATTCGCCACAAAAAAAAGGAATAAAAAGCAAATCAAAAACTGTTATATACCTCAAAATAATATCAATGAAAACTACAAGTCATCTCACAAAAATTAAGTCCTCACACAGCTCCGTAGAAAGAAAAAGAAAAACTAAAGGTACTTTCACACTAGCGTTTTTCTTCTCCGGCATAGAGTTCCGTCACAGGGGCTTTATACCGGAAAATAACTGATCAGGCATATCCCCATGCATTCTGAATGGAGAGTAATCCGTTCAGGATGTCTTCCGTTCAGTCGTTTTGACTGATCAGGCAAAAGATAAAACCGCAGCATGCTACGGTTTTATCTCCGGCGAAAAAAACTGAAGACTTGCCTGAATGCCGGATCATTTTTCCCCATTGGAATGTATTAGTGCCGGATCCGTTCTTCCGGCCTGCGCATGCACAGACCGGAAGAAATGTGGGAAAAAAAATACAAGACGGATCCGTCTGTCCGCATAACAAGCGGAGAGACGGATCCGTTCTTGCAATGCATTTGTGAGACGGATCTGCATCCGGATCCGTCTCACAAATGCTTTCAGTCACATCCAAATCGGCGGATCCGACAGGCAGTTCCGACGACTGAACTGCCCGCCGGATAACACTGCCGCAAGTGTGAAAGTAGCCTAATGGATCTTGGGATATGGCATTGCAAAAATATTTTTTTCTTTAAAAAAAATAGAGTTTAATCGTGCAAATGATGTGAAACGTATTCGGTATCTGTTATCGTACTGACCAAGAGAGTAAATTTATTGGGTTATTTATGCCAAAATACGAACACCACAAAATTTCTAACCAGAAAACTGCTGGTTTTTCCCATCTTCCTCCCAGAAAGAGTTAATAAAAATGAATCGGTCAGTTTTATGTACCCCAAAATGGCACCATTAAAAACTTGTCCAGCAAACTACAAGCCCTCATATGGCTACATAGATGAAAAATAAAAAAAGTTATAACGCTTGGAAGGCGATGATGAAAAAAATCGCTTGGTCTTTAAGGCCCAAAACAGTCTGGTCACTAAAGGGTTAAGTGTCAAATTAATGTTTTGCTACATCTGTAGGTGGTATAAAGTGTCTGATGCCAAATTAGACTGTTTAGTCTAAATTTACACTGTCTACATTTTACACAGGATTAATACATCTGCTCCATTGCTTTTTTCACATCCAAACCCCCAAAAAGTATGTACAGATCTAGGCCTGATCTGAGCTGGTGAATATAAGTACCTGTATTTTTTTGCCTTATAAAACGCACCCCCCCCCCCCCCCCCTTAAAGTGGGGGGAAATGTCAGCGCGTCTTATGGAGCGAGTACTTATGAGCACTTTCATTATGGAAGCAATCATTAGTACAGGAGCCCAGGGAGCGGTGATTTGTGCAGCTCTTTTTTTCAGGCGTTTTGCCAGCATCTTTTCTATTGGGGACAAACGGCATGAAGATGGCGCCAGTGGTAAGACACTGGGGAGCACTTATCTTTTGTCATAAATTAGGCCTATCCTCCGGCAGTCCATGCGCCTAGGCTGAAATCTATGGCAGCTCAGAGCAGCTGATTTCACCAGAAAACCGGCATAAGGGAGCATAAATTCGGTGGGCCCACTGTCCCCGCCCTCGTCACTTTCCTAGAAACACCACTTGTGCCTAGATTTAGGCGCAGTGTCGTTAAAAAAAATCGCAAACATGAAGTTTTTTTACTTTTTTGCACCAGAAAACTGGTGTGGGGGGGGGGGGGAAATGGTAAATACCTCCCACTGTGTGCAGAAAAAAACTCCACAAATCTGCAGGTGGCTGAAAAAAAACACCCTCGACTATTCAGATGTTTTTTGTTTTTTTTCTACTAGTAAAAAATACGCTCCTGCCAAATGAATGTGAGTAAGAACCCTAAGGCTTATTTCACGTGAGCGATATGGAATCGGGGTCTGTTCAGGGAAAAAGTCATGGTTTTGCGCACAAGTTTAATCCGTTTTTCCGTGCAGATGCGATCCTTTCTGATGCATTTTCATACTCGTGAAGAAGAACACTCGACATCTAGTGACCTCCGTGAGAAGCGCATTGTAGCCAGGTGGCTTCTGTGTTTCACGCAGCCCCATTCATTTTTGCAACGAAAATCCACAATACAGAACATGGTGTGATTTTTTTTTTTTTTTTTTTTTTTTTTTTTTCCTGCACACAGATGAATGGGTCAGGATTCAGTCCGGATGGATGTTTGTTCACAACACGCTTCGCATCTGGAAGAAAAACTTGCTCGTGTGAAAGGGGCCTAATAGGCCAGCAAAGTATCTCTGAAGAATAGGCCTGTTATGGGTTATTATTATCTATTATCACTGTGGCTGCTAATCTGTCTCATGATGACTCTATTATACATGGTGAAGAAATAGAATTATTACTTGCTGATAATTGCTTCATTCTTTTTCCTTTATTTTCTGGAGGAGTTTCCTGGAGGCTGGTAAGCATGTTCTTATAGAGTATCCGATGGCCCTGTCTGAGCAGACCGCACAGGACATGTGGCAGTTGGCCGAGCAGAAAGGTAACGTTTTAGAGCGTCTACTTTATTATTATAATAATTAGTATTATATTGTTTTTATGAGATCCATCGTGCTCGCTAATCACACGTCTTACTCCTAGACGGCTGCCATTTGGAGCCATAGTGACGGCTGATATGTCCACATTGGTGCTTCCGCAGGGTTTGTGACCATGCTTTCCTAGACTCCTGAATTACACCGAAGCATTGTGCTTTAGTGGACATATTGGTTGTCACCTGCCTTTTACAGAGACCTTACTTAAAGAGGACCTTTCACCGATCCTGACATTGTGAACTAAGTATCATGACATATACAGCGGCGCCCGGGGATCTCACTGCACTTACTATTATCCCTGGGCGTCACTCCGTTCTCCCGCTATGTCCTCCGGTATGTTCGGGGACTTGGTTATAGTAGGCGGAGTCTGCCCTTGTTCTCCTGAGCGTCTTCTTCTCCCAGGCTGTGAGCTCTGCGATGCGATTGGCCAGCGCTACAGCCTAGGAGAAGGAGACGCCCAGCAGAACAAGGGCAGACTCCGCCTACTATAACCAAGTCCCCGAACATACCGGAGGACATAGCGGGAGAACGGAGCGGCGCCCAGGGATAATAGTAAGTGCAGTGAGATCCCTGGGTACCGCTGTATATGTCATGATACTTAGTTCACAATGTCAGGATCGGTGAAAGGTCCTCTCTTTAATAGATGATAGACGATGACACCTTTTAAAGGGGTTCTCCGGGCTTTTTAATATTAAAGACCTATCCTCAGATTAGGTCAATATCAGATCGCCAGGGGTCCGACACCCAACACCCCAGCCCATAAGCTGTATGAAGAAGCTGCGCGTGTGCGGTCTCCTGTCTCTCTTCCTGCTCACTGCTGCTATCTCTATTGCAAACCGGAAGAGACGGCACTTGCGCACAGCTCACACCTTCCCTTTATTCAGCTGATTGGCGGGGGTACCACTTAGAACCAAACCAGAGTTCGGTGTGAAAGTTTTTTTTTTTTTTACAGTAGATATTAATTTCCAAAGTTATTACACTAAGTCTCGCGAGACTTTGCGAAGTAATAACTCGTGCTCATCGGAGCCAATACATTCTAATACTGTACGGAGCGCCCACTCCGTACAGTATTAAAACAAAGCTTTTTGCGGATCGACTTGAGATGAAGCATCCGAAGTCGATTCGCTCATCCCTTTTGATGACTTATCCTCAGGATAAGTCATCAATATTAAGACTGGAAGACCTCTTTAACATAGTGTTTCCATAAATGAATGATCACTAGGGATCTGACTACTGGGACCCCCAGCTATAACAAAAACAGGGGTCCACGAGTCCCTTGCATTAATATAGAGCAGTGGTGTGCCCCACTCCATTCACTTCTATAATACTACTGGAAATAGCCCAGTGCTATACTTAGCACACCACCACTCTATTTATACAGGTGAGTTGGGGGCCTCCCTTCTTACGATGGCGGCCCCAGCTTTTGGACCCCCCCTAGTAATCATAAATTTTATTTTAGTGAGAAAATCTTGTCCTATTAATTGTGTTTCTCAATACCATTAGTCATGAGATGCATATCTAGTCCTTTTTCGTAACTCCTTTCATTGTTTTTGGTATTGATATGTATAATTTAAAGGGCATTCCAAAGTTTCATTACTTTTCCTATATAGTCTCTAATTTCCAGGAGTGCAGTACTGATGACCTATCCTCAGGAAAGGCCATGAATATCAGATTGTGAGGGTCTGACTCCCAGCACCCCTGCCGATCTGCTGTGCCTCCTCACTGCACTACTAGCACAGCGCCATACATTGTATAGTGGTTGTGCTTGGTATTGCAGCCCAGACCCATTCATTATAATAGGGCTGAGCTGCATCTGTGCCAGTGTCGTGGTGCAGATTATAACCACTCGCACTGCCCACTGCTTGGGAAAACTGGGGAGGAGGACGGGGGACCCCAAAAAGTCATGAAATGTTGTGCAAGTGAGGCATGCGCTGAACTTTGGGACTTTTTTACACCAGTTTTCTGCTTATAGGGGTTAATAAATGTCCCCCTTAGAATACTGAAAATGTATGGTCACAAATCAATCTGTCTTGCTTGCACATAATGTGTATGAATCCACCCACACTACATGATTGACGGCTGAATCTGCTGACAATCTAATATGTTTAAGAGGGGGGTCGACTCTCCCCGACCGCAGGGTAATGTCGGGGGGGAAGAAGAGTCAGGCAGGCCCGATCCCTCTGTTCTCAATGGAGATAAGCCACCGCCTTTCTAATTCTCAGCTGAATGTGCATGTCTATGGGGACGGCAGAAGAGCTGTCAGCCGAACGGTCGTGCTGCTGTAGCCACCTTAACAGGGTCTGGCTGATACGTAGTATGGGTGAGGGGGATAACTGGGTAATTTGCCTTCCGTTTACTGCACTGCAGGTAAAGTCTTACATGTGGAACACATTGAGCTTCTTACAGAAGAATTCAAGCAGCTGAAAAAGGAAGTAGATGGCAAGGAACTGGTGGATGGAGTCCTGCATTTCACTGGTAAGTAAAGCCTCGTCCAAAGTTCTGTGTCAGTTTGACATCTGTGGAAAAAAAGCGTTCGTGTTTCATCCGTGAAGGATGCATGGTTAGTCCGTGTCTCTGCCCCTCTGTGTGTCATCCGTGATCCACGGATGCTGAAAATGTATTTCCAAGGCATCTCCTATAAGCCTTCAATGAAAAAGGGACGCAACACGTATACCATCTGCGTTGTGTCCGTGAATTTGGCGGACCCATAGACTTCGGGTTTGGTCCACATCACGGACCATAGTAGTGCATGTCTGACCCACCGTCGTTAAAAAAAAAAAAAAATACTGATGTGTAAACGGACACATTCAAATCAATAGGGACGTGTGCAGTCCGCCGAAAAATTCGGACTGCACACGTCAGTGCAAAACGGAAATGTGGACAAGGCCTAAGGCTTGACATTGCCTATTTGGGCGTGACAATTGGCACTGTTCATACTGAACTTCCTGGTTCATGAGTGGCATTCACATATATTTTAGTTATGTAAGCAGAGCAGTACGTAAGAGAGTAGATGTAGATATTTCAGAAAGACTATACTGTCCAAGTGCAGAGGGTGCGGCAGTTGCAGAGACATCAAATTCTCTAGGTGTAATGGTAACGCCCCTGTTGCTCCTAGAGGCTTATTTGCATATAGGAAAACATCATTGTTCTCAGCTATGCGGGCACATATGTACATTGGACCAACACAGATGCCTTCAGTTGCCAAGTGCACATGCAACAGGTCATCCAGTTTCATAGGTACTAGTGTTAGTCGAGCACCGGGATGCTCGGGTGCTCTACCGAGCATAATGGAAGTGAATGGGAGAACCCGAGCATTAAACCAGGCACCTCCTGCTCTGAAGAGGGGAGGGTGTCTGGTTCTTAGGAAAAGGTCAGAAATTGAAGGAAACGCCACTGAAATGGTTCTGGAACAGCATGGGGAGGATGTCTGGATGCATCTTGGACTCCCAGGTCGCTGCTGGGAACGATGTTGTCCGAGTGGTACGCCACTTTTACAGACTGACAATAATACGCACAAAACCGAAGATAAAATCGATTTTAGAGGAAAAATTGTTAGGAAACATTCTTTCCTGTATATTTACTTGTATATAAAGTGCAAGTGCTGCCAAAAATTACAAGGAAGAGGCACTCCGATACAACCTGTATATCACATAAAGGAGGGCCTCATTCACATTGTGGTACAATTGTTCAGGTAGTTGGACTCCTACACTCATAAAGCCTATGCACTAAGTGAAAGGGCTGCCAAAAATTACAAGGAACCGACACTCCAATACACCCTTTGTTACACATAAAGGAGGGCATCATACACATCCTTGAAAAATTATGATTGATGGCCTGCTGGTGACCCTCTAAAACATTAGGGGTGAGGGTCTGCTGCAGAGCTGACCCTCTAAAACAGTGTTTCCCAACCAGTGTGCCTCCAGTTGTTGCAAAACTACACCTCCCAGCATTCCCGCATAGCCAAAGGCTGTCCGGGGATGCTGGGAGTTGTAGTTTTGCAACAGCTGGAGGCACACTGGTTGGGAAACACTGCTCTAAAACATTATGGCTGAGGGCCTGCTGGTGACCCTCAAAAACATTATGGGTGAGGGCCCGCTGCGGAGCTGACCCTCTAAAACATTAGGAGCGAAGGGCAGCCTAATAAGAATGTTGATTAGATGGAGGAGGATGAGAAATGGAAGATTGAACCATATACCCTTTTTAGTGGTGGAAGGGGTGCATGGGAATACAGTGTATTCAATACACCATAAAAGCCAAATTTAGAGTGCCTTTATGTTCAGCCGCTTTCCTCTGGTGGAGTAGAGAAGTCAGGGGCAATCCAGGCCTTGTTCATTTTTATAAGAGTCAACCGGTCAGCATTTTCAGTTGACGGGCGGATGCGCTTATCAGTTATTATGCCCCCAGCAGCATTAAATACATGCTTTGACAAAATGCTGGCGGCAGGGCAGGCCAGCACCTCCAAGGCATAGAGCGCCAGTTCGTGCCACGTGTCCAGCTTGGACACCCAAAAATTGTAAGGCAAAGAGGGATCACTGAGGACGCTGCCACGGTCTGCTACGTACTCCACCATCTTCCAAAATTTTTCCCTCCTTGTGACACTAGGCCGCGCATCAGGGTGAGGGTGCTGGCGGGGTGTCGTAAAACTGTCCCAGGCCTTGGAGAGTGTTTCCTTGCCTCTGTTGGAACTGCTGTGTGTTCCCCTCGTCTCCCCTCCTCGATTGGCCAATGAACTACGTACTCTGCAGCCAGCGTTGTCAGCTGGAGATTTTTGGAGCAATTTTTCCACAAGGACCTTCTGGTATTGCACCATTTTGCTCGTCCTCTCCACCACAGGAATGAGACACGAGAAGAAGTTCTCTTTGTAGTGGGGTTCGAGAAGAGTGATCGGTGTTGGCCAAAATGCATACAAAGCGAGGGTCATGGGAAAGGCAGCCCAACATAAAGTCAGCCGTGTGTGCCAGAGTCCCAACAGACAAGACTTTGATGTCCTCATCAGGAGGATGACTCTGAATCTCCTCATCCTCTTCCTCGTCTTCTACCCATCCACGCTGAACAGATAACAGATGGAATAAAACTTCCATGGGTGCTACACTCTGTAGCGGAGGCAACCGTCTCCTGCTCCTCCTCGTCCAATTCGCGCTGAGAAGACGAACTGAGGGTGGTCTGGCTATCGCCCTGTGTACTGTCTTCCCCCATTTCCGCCTCTTCCACATGCAAAGCGTCCGCCTTAATTGTGAGCAGCGAGAGTTTGAGTAGACACAGAAGTGGGATGGTTACGCTGATAATGGCGTTATCGCCGCTCACCTTCTGTGTTGATTCCTCAAAGTTTCTTAAAACCTTAGAGGTCAGACATCCATGCCCACTTGTCGCTTGTGAAGAGCGGAAGCTGACTGGAAAGGCGACGACCATGTTGCAGCTGGTATTCCACTACTGCCCTCTGCTGCTCACAAAGACTGGCCAACATGTGGAATGTGGAGTTCCAGCGCCTGCTCACGTCGCACAACAGTCGGTGAGCTGGCAATTGCAAGCGCTGCTGCAGCGTTGCCAGACCGGCGGAAGCTGTAGATGACTTTCGGAAATGGGCACACACGCGGCGCACCTTCACCAGTAGCTCAGGCAAATTGTGGTAGGTTTTGAGAAACCGCTGAATCACTAGGTTGAACACGTGGGCTAGGCATGGTATGTGTATGAGCTTGCCGAGCTCCAAAGCTGCCACCAAGTTATGGCCATTATCAGACACAACCATGCCTGGTTGTAGGTTGAGTGGCGAGAGCCACAACTCAGTCTGGTCCCTTATCCCCTGCCACAGCTCTGCGGCGGTGTGCTGATTGTCACCTAAACAGATCAGTTTAAGCACGGCCTGTTGCCACTTCCCCACTGCAGTGCTACACTGCTTCCAGCTACTGACTGATGTCTGACTGGTGCTGCAAGATGATAATTCAGAGGTGGAAGTGGAAGCGGAGGAGGAGAAGGGGGGGTTTCAGCCACTAACGTAGGTGGCGGCGGAAATCCTGATGGAAGTAGGGCCCGCAATCCTTGGCGTCTGTAGCACCTGTGCCATCCCAGGGTACGACTCGCTCCCGGCCTCCACAACGCTCACCCAGTGTGCCGTCAGGGAAATGTAGCGTCCCTGGCCAAAAGCACTTGTCCATGTGTCAGTCGTTAGGTGGACCTTCCCATTAACTGCGTTGGTCAGGGCATGGGCGATGTTACAGGACACATGTTGGTGTAAGGCTGGGACTGCACACCGTGAAAAATATTGGCGGAAAGCCTCAGTGTCCACAAGCCTAAATGGCAACATTTCCAGGGCCAGCAATTTGGAAAGGTGCGCATTTAGTGCTATGGTCTGTGGGTGGGTGGCTGGGTATTTGCGCTTTCATTCAAACAATGGCCTGGGGTATGGACATCTGTACGCTGTGCTGGGACACAGAAGTGGATGTGCTAGCTGATGGTGCTTGCGAAGGTCCAGGTGCATAGCGGGGGGCATATGGGCCTGCGTCTTGGACAGGGGATTGGCCAGCACGTAACTGGGCAGAGGAGGCAGTGCTGTGACCCGCAGGCACTGGTTGTGGACCCAGGCGTTCAGCCCACCTATTAGGCTGCTTTAAAGCCATGTGGCGGATGATGCTGGTGGTGGTGGTGAGGTTGCTAGTGTTCACGCCCCAGCTCATTTTGGTACGGCACAGGTTGCAAATGACAATTCTTTTATCGTCCGCACTTTCCTCAAAAAGCTCCAGACGGCGGAACACCTACCCCTTGGCAAGGGAGATTGCCGCAAGGGTGTGGTCCGGGGAACAATTGCGGGCCTGTTTGGTGTGGCCCGCCTTCTCCCTTTTGCCACCCCACTGCCTCTTCTAGCCTGTTGCCGTGCCGCGGATCCCTCCCCCTCTGTGTTGCTGTCCTCGCTCGGCTTGCCACCTTCCCAGGTTGGGTCAATAACTTCATCGTCCAGCATCTCCTCTTCCACTTCCTCACTCTGGTCATCCTCCTGACTTGTTGACCTAACAACATCCTCAGTTATTGACAACTGTGTCTCATCCTAATCATGAACCTCTTGAGACACTAATTGCGGTTGACTTATTGGCAACTGTATATCATCGTCCACCTTGTGAAACACTAATTGTCGTTCCCCACTGTCATCTTCTTCTGACTGTGGATGCTCCAGAATTTGGGAATCAGGGCACAAGATCTCCTCATGTCCCTCTTCAAGCGGGCTTGGCGAGAGATCCAAATTAAGGAATGGCGATGAAAACGGCTCCTCAGAGTATCCGAGTGTGGGATCACTTGATTGCAAAGACTCTCCATGGTGGGTGGAAGGAGTATCAGGGTGAGGATTCTGTTGACCAGACTCTTGGCTACTGAGACTGGACTTTGTGGTGCTTAACTGACTGGAAGCATTATCTGCTGCAATCCACCTGGTCGCACTGGTCTGACTTCGAGAGTGGTGTCCTGTGCCCCCCTGAAAACTGGGACATGAAGCTAGGTATCGTGGATGAGTGTGTTTCTTGTGCTCTGGCAGCAGATACAGTTTCACCGTGCCCAGGGCCACGGCCTCTGCGTGCACTATCAGCAGCACGGCCACTTCCCCGTCCCTTGCTGCTCGCCTTGCGCATATTAAATGGTATACAGTATATGCTTGCAAGTATGTCACATGTACAGTAGTGCAGGTTTTGTAAGTGTATGTGCAAATAAAGTACACTGTCAGATATTTTTAGGCTGCACACACGTTACACAGGAGATGTAGCGCAGGTAATGTCGCTGTCACCAGCGGCTAATAAAAATTTACCCTGAATTAATGTCACTGATATTTAGGATGCACAAACGTTATACAGGACATGTAGCGCAGGTAATGTAACTGTCCGCAGCGGACACCGTCTACGGAAAATATACACTGGATGTCAGATATTTTTAGGCTGCGCACACGTTACACAGGAGATGTAGCGCAGATAATGTCGCTGTCTGCAGCGTCCAAACAATTGCAAGCTATTTAGCGCAGGTTGTGCTGCAAATATATATTGCTGCCAGATACAACTACCGTATAGTCCTTAAAAGGACTTTTGGGTCTCTAACAAGTTTTAGCAATTTAGTGCAGGTTGCACTAAAAATATATATTGCTGCCACCAGGGCTGGTGTCAGCACCCTGCAAATGCTGGGGCCCACTGCTCCTGAGGGGGCCCACTGAGCTGCTATGAGCACTTCCATCAATACAGATAGAAGCACTCATTGCTGTAATTTCACTTACCCAGTACCCCTCTGGTGGGCCCTCTGAGTCACATGAGGCCGGCTGCTGCACAGCTTCAGACATGCCCCTCTTGACTCCGTTCAGCAGAGCAGCAGGTTACCTTACCAGCTTCAGAAACGCAGAGTGAGTGTGCACTGTGACTGTCTCTTCTCTGTGGGACAGGTGGGGGGGCGCGCGTCTCTTTGAGCTGCTGCTGGATGCTGCTTCATGCTATTTAGTTGTTTTACTGCTTTATTAAGCAGTTTTCCTCCATGACACCTGCCCCCCCCATATCCTTTCCTATCTCATCCTCATCCCCTTCTGTCTCATTTCCTCCCTCATATATCCAGAGCTCCTGTTCCACCCTCCTATCTCCTGTTGCTGCCCTGCACAGACCTCCTGCCACTACTTCTTGTATGAATCCCACTCAGAGCCCCTTCCACCTACTTGCTGTGTTCACCCCTCCTGTCCATCCAGGGCCCCAGGCCCCTGTCTCACTCCTCTGCCTCCTCATTATGGTGGTGTCTGAACCGCATTTACCAGAAGGACCACAGGGTCATGTGACTGTGCCCCCTTATACTCTGCATTGTGCCCTCTTACCACACCCTGTGCAGTGCCCCTAGTCATTCCCTGTACTGTGCCCTGTTATACCCTTTTATCCAGTCTTGGTATATCGGTGTTATCCTGTCACTGTACAGAGGTGTTATCCGGTCAATGTATGGCGGTGGTATCCAATAACTGGATGGCCATAACTGTATCCCTTTCCCTGCCCACGCCACCTTTTTTAGACCTGGCATGAGCTGGAAAAAGATGCAGATTGCAGTGCTAAGGACCTTTGCGCCACATCTGTGTCATAAATACGCCTAACATAGAAGTATTTCTATATAATAAATGACCACCTAATTGTATTAACATTCGGGGGTAGGGCTAATATCTTTATATTATATAGATGCTAGCGTATTATACTGTGCCCTGTATTTCGCAGTAGATAAATGAACCTTGGGAAACACAGTCCTCATCCCTGACCCCCAGGACCACGTAGCGCTCTGTCAGTACATGGCGGCCCCTCTCCGCCACGCTGCTCCGCTGTGTACTGGTGCGTATTCTGACACTAGGGCTGGTTTCACATCCTATTTTTGCCATCCATTTAATGCATACCA
The DNA here is from genome assembly GCF_905171765.1 of Bufo bufo. NCBI lineage: Eukaryota > Metazoa > Chordata > Amphibia > Anura > Bufonidae > Bufo > Bufo bufo. The sequence continues at coordinate 210,179,178 of NC_053393.1, forward strand.
AAAATGTATGCGTTAACAGATGCCTCAGACTGATGCCGTACAGTGGCGTCCGTTCACCATACAGTTCCATTCAAAAAAAAAATATATACTTGTGCATTATTTTTTTTTTTTTTTACTGGACTCTGCAGGATACAAAAACGTGGAGTGCTGTACATTTGTATACATCAAACCGATAGGAAAAACGTGATGTGAACCCACTAGGGTAGCGGGGGGTGTACTAAAATTTTCTGTGAGCCCAGTCAGTTCTAGCTACATGACTGCACAGCTCCTCCTCTCCTCCAGGTGCCCGGCCCAGCATTTACGTCATGACGTGTGTCTCACTGTGCTCCTTCTCTCCTCAGGCCCGCTGCAGCAGTGAGACACGCGTCATGACGTCAATGCTGGGCAAGAGAGGTGACAGGTCCTCTTTAAAGGGCGAAGTACCATAGTACCTGCCTCCAAAAGAGCCTATGGTAGCGCTATACACCACCCATCTGTGCCGGCGACATCGCCGGGCTCATTGCTAGGTGGAAGCCTCTGCCTAGCTTAGTGAGGAGAAGCCTGATATGTCGCCGGTTCATAACAAACGGGGGCTTACACCTGATATGTCGCCGGTTCATAACAAACGGGGGCTTACACTGTGTGATTCAGCCTGGCAAAGGGGAGCAAGAAAAGCTCTAATGCTCCTCTCATACCTACTACGTGAATACAGAAGGTTATGTACAGGTTCAGCCCCTATGATGAGACAACCCCTTTAATGGTGGCACAACCCCCTTTAAGCCATACATGCAGCAGGTCCTAACAGGAAGCCTGTAAAAATCCAGTAGCACACAATGGCCGAAGTGCCTTTATTTGTCGGTTTCACGCAACAAAGAATTTATTTTCCTGTTTTTCTAATACAAGATCTGGTAAATTACATGGTGCAAAAAATACAGCTTGCCTTGCAAAAAACAAGCCCTCATACAGCTGTATGAACAGAAAAATAAAAAGTTATAGGTCTTGGAACGCAGTGAGGGAAAAACCGAATTGAAAATTGGCCTGATCCTGAAGGAGTTGAGAAATCGGAGCTCTTATGAAGCAAATACAGTATGGCTACATGTCAGCAAAACCCTTCCCAGGATGTAATTCTGATCACTGCCACAAGGTGGTGACGCATAGACACGTATAGGATAAAGATCTTGTGATACAACATTCCGATATTGTGCTTTAAAAAGCTGATCTTCTCACCACCCATATCACGAGAAGTCCAGTCAAGAGATGAAGGACACATCTGTATAAAATTGCACGTTGCCTAGATGTAGGAAAGTCGTGATAGGTCCTGGGTCTTACTACTTAGATGGAATTACTATCAGTACTTTCTGGTACATAAGTAAAGGGATTTAACAGTAAGACTGATTGCTATAATTGCTTTCACTCTGCTTAGGTGGACCCGTAGATGAGCAGAAATCTGGGTTCCCGTCCTTTAGTGGTATTGCCCGGTTAACGTGGCTGGTAGATCTGTTTGGAAATCTGACTGTTACCTCGGCCAGGAAAGAAGAGAATGAAAAGGAGAAGTCCAGCAAGCTGACTGCACATTTCACTACTGCGGAGAACAGGTCAGTGTGCGGTTATTACAAGGCGTCACTGACGACCATGATGGGATGGGTGCCGCTCTTTAAAAGTCTCTAAATATTTCTTTATTGAGCTCAGTACCTGTTGTTGATGTTGTTGTGTTTTTTTTTTTTTGTTTTTTTTTGTTTTTTTTTTCCTTTTTACCGAAATCCTCTTTAGAGTGCATTCACACGACCATGCTATGTTTTACAGTCCGCAAATTGCAGATCCACAAAACACGGATACCGGACCTGGGCGTTCCGCAAAATCCCCGGCACTCTATAAAAAATGCCTATTCTTGTCCGCAATTGCAGACAAGAATAGGACATGCTCTATATTTTTGGGGGGCCGCGGAACGGAACTGCAGATGTGGACAGCACACGGTGTGCTGTCTGCATCTTTTGAAGCCCCATTGAAATGAATAGGTCTGCACCCATTCTGCAAAATTGCAGAACAGATGCGGTCATGTGAATACACATATGTTACAGGAATGAATTCCCGCTAGTACAGTCGATTGCTGATGTGTTTGGCAATCCTATTTGCACAATGCAGCTAGAATCGTCAGTTTCTAGAGTACACTGGAGCAGATTCACTAATCCTATCTAATCAGACAGTCTAAAGATGCACGAGATGGCAGATGCTGGATGATAAATTTAGATACTCTGGGGAGATTCATCAAACTGGTGTACAGTAGAACTGGCTTAGTTGCCCATAGCAACCAATCAGATTCCACCTTTCACAGCTCCCCCTCTGGTTCAAGAAGAAAAATGTACATTATCTGGGGAATTAGCAGAACACTTACATGGTGACCTCTTTCATCTTCCCAGCTGCAGTTCCGGCAATTTCTCTTCTGCCGTCCAGGATGGCCAAACCACTGATGCATACTGTGGATCTGGTAGTCAAAAAAACGCCTCCTGCTGACCTCTGATTGGCCAATCCAAGAGAAAGGCTGGACAGTGTGCACAAGATAGTCTGAGAAGTGGTGTGGCCATGTTGGATGACAGAACAAGAGATCGGAAATCGGTGGATCTGCAGCTAAAAAGTTGAAAAGAGGGGCACCATGTAAGGCTACTTTCACACTCTCGTTTGGTGCGGATCAGTCATGGATTTGCACAGACAGATCCGTTCAGATAATACAACCGTCTGCCTCCATCCGTTCAGAACGGATCCGTATGTATTATCTTTAACATAGCCAAGACGGATCCGTCTTGAACACCATTGAAAGTCAATGGAGGACTGATCCGTTTTCTTTTGTGCCAGATTGTGTCATAGAAAACGGATCTGTCCCCATTGACTTACATTGTGTGTCGGAACGGATCCGTTTGGCTCAGTTTTGGCAGCGTTTTGGTGTCCGCCCCTAAAGCGGAATGGAGACGGAACGGAGGAAAACTGAGGCATTCTGGGCGGATCCTTTTCCATTCAGAATGCATTAAGGGCAAAACTGATCCGTTTTGGACCACTTGTGAGAGCGCTGAACGGATCTCACAAATGGAAACCAAAAGTGAAAGTAGCCTAAGTGTTCTGTTCATTCCGCATTTAATGTATTTTATTTTTTTCTTGAACCAGAGGGTTGCTTTATCTGTACACCACCTATTGGTTGGTTCACTTGACATCAAAATTAATCTTAAGCTATATCCTTTCCTGCTAAGCCACACCTTATCAAGCGGTGTGCTAAAAGTGTATAAAATCAATTTTTTCACATTTTGTTATGTTGCCGCCTTGTGCTAAAATAAAAAAAGTTAACATTTTCTCTGTCAATCTGCACTCAATACCTTATAATAAAGTGAAAAAAATTCTGCTAATTTAAAAGGAAAAACTAAAATCTTGCATTGACATAAGTATTCAGACCATTTACTCAGTACTTTTGGCAACAATTACAGTCTCCAGTCTTTTTTGGTCTGATACCACAAGGTTTGCACATCGGGATTTGGAGATTTTCTGCCATTGTTCTCTGCAGATCCTCTCAAATTCTGTCAGTTTGGATGGGGACCATCGATGGACAGCCATTTTCGATTAGGTTCAAGTCGGGGCTCTGTCTGGGCCACTTAAGGACATTCAGATAATTTTCTATAAGCCGCTCCTTAGCTTGTGCTTGGGGTCACTGTCTTGTTGGGAGGTGATCCTTTGGACCAGTCTGAGGTTCAGAGCACTCTGTATCAGGTTTTCTTTAAGAATATCTCTGTACAACTTTGATCCATTCAGCTTTTCCTCAACTCTGACCAGTCTCCCTGTCCAAGCCACTGAAAAAACACCCCCCAGCATGATGCTGCCACCACCATACTTGAAGGGATGGCATTGGGCAGATGATGAGCAGGCTGGTTTCCTCCAAACATAAGGGTCCTCTACATGGGCTGATAATCGCACAGATTATCACTAACGAGTAACGCTCGTTAGCAATGATCGGTGTTGTAAATCTACCGCTGATGAACAATTGAAACGCTCGTTTATCGGGTAATCCGATCGTTTGTGCGCATGCGAAAGTGATGATTTACCAGCAGCTCCTCCCCATACTCTGGAGGAGATCACTGTATGTAAATGCAGATGTCTCCTCCGATAGCGATCAGCGGATTGTCGGGAAGGAACACTTCCTTCCGAACAATCTGCTGTAATATTGTCCCTTGTAAAGGGACCTATAGAATTGAAGCCAAAAAGCAAAAATGTTGGTTTCATCAGACCAGAGAATATTGTTTCTCAGAGTCTTTTAATTGCTTTTATGCAGGAGAGGCTTTTTTTCTGGCCACTATGCTATAAAGCCCAGGTTAATGGAGTGCTGCCTGCAGTGATGCTTGACCTTCTGGAAGATTCTCACATCTGCACATAGGATGTTTGAGCTCACCTCTTACCAAGCCCCTTTTGCCCTAATTACTTAGTTTGGAGGGGTGGCCAGCTCTAGGAAGAGGTTATTCCGAACTTTTTCTATTTAAGAGTTTTGCAGGCCAAAATTTCAGAGCAGCAGAAGTTTTTTGTAGCCTTCTGCAGATCTATTCCTCCACACAATCTTGTCTCTGGGCTCTACAGGCAGTTCTTTCTTCCTTAGGGCTTGGTTTTTGCTCTGATATGCATTGTCAGCTGTGAGACCATCATATAGACAAGTGGTGAAGTATTGGAAAAAGCAGCTCTCACCTGTTTCCTGCTGTGCAGAGCACGGACAGCAGCCCCTGGGGTTGACTGTTCAAACAATAGTCCAAAAACACACTTGGAAGTCCAGCTCTAATCAAAAGCAGGGGAACTTTATTTCAGCGGTTTAAAAACTTTCTGTTACAGGAAATGAAGTATTGTTACGCGTTTCACACCACCTCTTTTAGAATAGGGGTGGTCTGAAACGCGTAACAATACTTCATTTCCTGTAACAGAAAGTTTTTAAACCGCTGAAATAAAGTTCCCCTGCTTTTGATTAGAGCTGGACTTCCAAGTGTGTTTTTGGATTATATAGACAAGGGACTGAATACTTGTGTCCAGGGAAATTTGCAAACATTTCTAAAATTCTGGTTTCACATTGTCATTATGGTGTATTGAGTACAGATTTATTTTAGCACAAGGTGGCAACATAACAAAATGTGAAAAAAAGTGAAAGGGTCGGAAGACTTTCTGAATGCACTGTACCTGATCCCCCACCACTGGGTTCCGGCTATTTTTTTATCCCGCACCGCCTCTGCAGACCACCAGTCTCCCTGCATCAATATTCAGTCTAATGTGGATCATGTGGCCTCTGCAATTGACGACTGGACGCAGTGATGACGTGTACCCCATGTGTCTTGTCACTGGGTTCAGCGATGCATGGGGCACGCATTACCACAGCGGCCAGTGTCAAACTGGATGTTGACGCAGGGAGACTGGCAATCTGCAGAGGCGACAAGTGAGTGATGGGGCCAGAACCTAGCCACGGGGATCAGATAAGAAGGATTCACTCCTCTGGTCCTGCCACACTGGGAGTCTGCCAGAAAGACCCCAGGGGGTAAACAACCTCTTAGAAATAATACTATTTTCCCCTTCGCGTATGAGAGCACCCCTGGAGAGATCGCCTCATCAGGACAGGAAACGGGAACCAGAATCTCTTTAAAAGAGTGTCCACCCCCTCTATCCCCAGCTGTTTCCTGTCCTAAGGGACAGGTGGAATTGGAATTGCTATTTTGAAAGAACCGGGGGCTCCGGCTTTTTCAAGTATTAGGAGGGTTACCCCTGGCGGCGTAAGCCTCCTCAGTGCTCCAGAGTAAAAAAAATATCAAGGAGACAATTGCTCCTAACCTGAATAATTTAGGAGCCAAATGAAATTTTTAGATGCCAAATTTAAAATACATATAATATAGCTGGGATGCTTAGGAGCATGGGGTTTTTTAAGCTACATCCCACGCTGCCCCTGCCTGTGCCCACTCCATAAAGCCTGGCACAGCACTTTAGCTCAGGGTCTCCTGTACTGACAGGTTATGCAGAGATTTAAGAATAAGATTTTTTTTACACACTGGCCCAGATTTACTAATCCTGTAGATGGTGTAAATTTAGACTAGCGGCCCAGACCTGCACCAGATCTATCACAGGGGTCAGGCTGGAGGAGGCAATAAATTGCTCTGCATATATATTTGTTTGTTCCACCATCAAGTTTAATTAGGTCATCAGTAAAGAATAATTTGAAAAAATTAATTTCACTGAAACCTGTGGTATCTACATTGATGCCTGGAGTGGCTGTAAATTCAGGCACCTGGGGAACATAGTTATCTGTGGGGATCCATGAAGAGTCACTTGTACGGGGCTGCGACTGCGCACTACCCCTAGGACGCCTACAAGGGGGTTCATCATTAGATGAAACTAAAAATGTCACTTCATCTCCACTGTTGGAGTCGGTGTCCTCAAAAAGCATGGCATATGCCTCTTCAGCAGAGAAAAGCCGTTTAGTAATTTTAAACTGTAAAGCCTGCCATTTAAGGCAGTATTTAAGGCTACTTTCACACTTGCGTTCGGGGCTCCGCTTGTGAGTTCCGTTTGAAGGCTCTCACAAGCGGCCCCGAACAGATCCGTACTGCCCCAATGCATTCTGAGTGGATGCGGATCCGCTCAGAATGCATCAGTCTGGCACCGTTTGGCCTCCGTTCCGCTCAGCAGGCGGACACCCGAACGCAGCTTGCAGCGTTTTCGTGTCCGCCTGGCCGTGCGGAGCCAAACGGATCAGTCCAGACTTACAATGCAACTCAATGATGATGGATCCGTTTGACGTTGACACAATATGGTGCAATTGCAAACTGATCCGTCCCCCATTGACTTTCAATGTAAAGTCAGGAGTCCCTATTAATATACCATCAGATCAGAGTTTTCTCCAATCCGATGGTATATTTTAACTTGAAGCGTCCCCATCACCATGGGAACGCCTCTGTTAGAATATACCATCGGATTTGAGTTAGATCGTGAAACTCAGATCCGACAGTATATTCTAACACAGGGGCGTTCCCATGGTGATGGGGACGCTTCGTTAGAATATACTAAAAGAACTGTGTACATGACTGCCCTCTGCTGCCTGGCAGGTGCTGCCAGGGAGCAGGGGGCAGACCCCCCCCTCCCTCCCCTGTATTTAACTCATTGGTGGCCAGTGCGGCCCCCCTCCCTCCCCTGTATTTAACTCATTGGTGGCCAGTGCGGCCGGCCCCCCCTCCCCCCCTTCCTAATTAAAATGACCGACCCCCATCATTGGTGGCAGCGGAGAGTTCCGATCGGAGTCCCAGTTTAATCGCTGGGACTCCGATCGGTAACCATGGCAACCAGGACGCTACTGCATTCCTGGCTGCCATGGTTACTTAGCAATTTTAGAAGCATTATACTGCGGCGCATTGCTTATAGCACAGACCTTTCACTTACCAGTAGGAGGAGCGCCCGGCCGGTCACAGACATCGCAGCGCAGGTAAGTATAATGCTTCTAAAATTGCTAAGTAACCATGGCAGCCAGGAATGCAGTAGCGTCCTGGTTGCCGGCCGCACTGGCCACCAATGAGTTAAATACAGGGGAGGGAGGGGGGGCTGCACTGACCACCAATGAGTTAAATACAGGGGAGGGAGGGGGGGCTGCACTGACCACCAATGAGTTAAATACAGGGGAGGGAGGGGGGGTCTGCCCCCTGCTGCCTGGCAGAACCTGCCAGGCAGCAGGGGGCAGTCATGTACACAGTTCTTTTAGTATATTCTAACTTGAAGCGTCCCATCACCATGGGAACGCCTCTGTGTTAGAATATACTGTCGGGTCTGAGTTTTCACGAAGTTATGCAGACGGATCCGTTCTGAACGGATGCAAGCGTTTGCATTATAGGAGCGGATCCGTCTGTACAGACACCAGACGGATCCGCTCCGAACGCAAGTGTGAAAGTAGCCTAAGCCTTCCATTGCCGCCATTTCCGTTGCTAGCAATATAGAAAGGACTGGCACTCACCCGTAGTAGCTTTTTTGAATGCTGAATTTATTGGTCACATATCATAAGTGACGCGTTTCGGCACTGAGTGTGCCATCATCAGACTGTACATGCATATTAACAAGACATTCCTTTAAATAGACCGCCAAAATACAAAGGAACTGATGTCCTTGAAGAAACCCCGTCCCCCAAGTGAAACAATAGAAAACAATTGCATAGATACATGCATAAAGAGATGCGCGTAGAACTAATAGGTAGACAATATAAATCGGCTGGATAAAGTCCATGTATTCATTGTAATATTGTGTTTCAACTCCGCTAAAAGAGAAGCATATAGAGCAATGTTCGGAACTTGATTCATAGGAAACCACATACATTGTAATCACGGTTGAGGCCTCTTGGTTCCATCGTTTGGATCCAATAAGCCTCCCTTTTCAATAACATTTTATTTCCCGGCGAGGTAGTGAGACACCTTCAGTAATCTGGAAACGTAATTGTTTCTGCTGGTGAAAATGGTATAGGGGCTAATAAATTTCCCTTTCTTATAGTAGACTTGTGTTTCCCCAGTCGTCTCCATGACACCAAGTCCTGAGATTGACTTCCTTCTGATTGGACAGGAAAAACACAGAGAGGTTAAAACCCCCACCCCCTCCTCACATCACCAGTGTTTTTCCTGTCCCATCAGGATAGGAAGCAGGAGAGGTGCACGGAGCTCGTTTGGGCTCACCTGGAGTTATTTTTTCATCTGCAGGCCGAGGTCGGATCTGCAGTGCAGCTCTCCCTCCTCCGTTCGGTTAGGCCTGGGCTCCGGCGCATAGGTAGTGCCCCTGCGAAGATTCCCTCTGCGGCGGTCCCGGAGGGCTTGATGCAGAGGGAAGGAGGAACACGGCGGATCGGCACTGTGATGTGTCCCTTCCGGCCGGCAGGCGAATGACGTCAGACGCCGGGGGCGGAGCTAAGCGCGCTGACGTCATCAACATGCGCCACAGGTCCTGCAGCCTGAGAAGCACATGGAGACGCTATAAAAACGCTCAGGACCTGTGTAACGGCGCCCTGCATAGCGCGGCTCTCACATTTGGTGAAGCATCTCTGAAGCGGTCGGGAGTCAGGATGAGCACCCCCCTCACGCCGGGCTCCGGAACCGAGCCTGCATCAAACCCTGGGACAGTGAGTAACCTGTTCTCAGGTACATGCTTTGTATGGTGGGTTCAGTCTGCTCATCCTTTCCTCCCTTACCATTTCAGGGAGAAAAGGATTCGGCTTCTGCAGCTAAAAAAACTAGAAAATGTGGTATTTGCTGCAAAAGATTGTCTAACACTGGATCCAAGACCCTGTGTAAAGAATGTACCGCCAATGTCATCAAGGCCGAGTCTTCTAGTTTAATTGAAGACATTAGAAAAGTGGTAAAAGAAGAGGTTCAGCTAGCCTTAACTACCAGAGAACCTACTCCCCCCAAAGTTCCCCCCACTCAGGACTCCCGTAGTGTTAAATCACTTTTCCTGGATTCCGACTCTGAGGGGCTGGCGGTCTCAGACTCCGAATCTGTCCAAAAACACCCGGTATCTTCAGATGAAGAGGGTGAATATAAGCGCTTCCTGTTCAATCCTGAAGATATTGATGAACTTATCAGGGCCATAAGGGCCACCATTCAGATGGAGATGCCTAAAGCTCCTAAGTCTACACAGCAAGAAATTTTTGGGGGTCTAGGTGAAAGGAAGAAGGCTGTTTTTCCAGTCCCTGATAGTGTCCAAAAATTAATTCGGTCAGAATGGGAAAAACCGGATAAAGGATCCTTTATCCCAAGGGGAATTAAGAGGCGCTACCCCTTTAGCCAAGAGGACTGTACGGATTGGGAGACCATTCCAAAAGTAGACGCGCCAGTGGCCAAGGTAGCAAAACATACGGCCCTACCGTTTGAAGACTCGGCACAGTTGAAAGATCCTCTAGACAGGAAAGCGGAGAGTCTCTTGCGAAAGACCTGGGAGACTACGGCGGCCCTTCTCAAACCAGGCGTTGCCTCTACATGTGTGGCCAGAACACTAAACCTTTGGCTAGACCAGCTGGAGATACATCTGGTCAATAAGACACCACGGGATCAAATTCTAGAGAGCTTGCCTCGATTAAAGATGGCAACCTCCTTTCTAGCAGACGCAGCAGCTGAATCAGTTAAACTATCCGCCCGTACAGCTGTTCTCTCAAATACAGCGAGAAGGGCACTATGGCTTAAAGCGTGGTCAGGAGATATCACATCTAAAAATAAATTAATCGCACTCCCCTTCCACGGTCAGTACGTTTTCGGAGAAGATTTAGGTAAAATCCTAGACAACGCGGCAAATAAAAAAAGGGGTTTTCCAGAGGAAAGATATAAACAAAAAAGGCAGCCCTTTCGTGACCGCTTTTTTTTTTTTTTTTTTTTTTTTTTTTTTTCAGCCCGAGAATAAAAAAGATAAAGGGAAGACTGGGAGGTGGAGCTATGCGAAGGGAGGCAGGGGGAGAAGTTTCCTCTTCAACCCAAATCGGGCTGAAGCCTCCTCATCCAACAGCAAACAATGACGCCATACCAGTGGGGGGAAGACTCGGCTCCTTTCTAAGATCTTGGGAGCACGTAACAAACAGCCGGTGGATTTTACAAGAGGGTTACCTGATAGATCTTCTCTCTTCCCCTCCACAGAAATATGTGATCACTACCCTTCCCCCATCTCAAACTACGACCTTAAAAAACGACATAAAAAACCTATTAACCTTGGCCGCCATAGAGCCCGTCCCAAAAAATCTGACAGGACTGGGATTCTATTCCCGCCTCTTCATTATAAAGAAACCAAACGGGAAAATCCGGGGTAATTATAAATCTGAAACATCTAAACAAATACGTAAGATATCAAAAATTCAAAATGGAGACCCTGAAGTCAGCAGTGAAGCTCTTAAAAAAGGATGCAGTGATGGCCACAATAGATTTAAGCGACGCCTATTATCATGTCCCAATTCACAGGTCGTCAAGGGAATTCCTAAGGTTCGCGATAGAATTGGAGGGAAACATTCAGCATTTCCAGTTCAGGTGTCTCCCCTTCGGGATCTCTTCTGCCCCAAGGGTTTTTACCAAAATAATGGCGGAAGCCTTGACAACCTTGAGAGAAAAGGCAATTTGTGTGATCCCCTATCTGGACGACCTACTGGTAGTGGCAGACAACATGGAGACCATGGGAATCCATCTCGGGTTAGTCCTGGAACATCTACAGAGCCTAGGTTGGCTCATCAATTGGGAAAAATCGGATTTAATCCCATCCAAACGGAAGGTTTTTCTGGGCATTACTTTAGACACAGTCTCCCAAAGATCCTTTCTGCCACCTCAAAAGATAGTAAAACTTCAAACAGCTTTGAGGAAGTTCAAGAAGGAGAAATTCTGTTCAATAATACAGGCCATGAAGGTATTAGGGAGTCTGTCCGCTTGCATTCCAGCAGTTGCCTGGGCACAGTTCCATCTAAGACCACTCCAGAAGTTCATCTTAGACAAATGGAACAGATCGCAATTAACCCTAGAGAGGAAAATATTCTTAGATGCAGAGACCAAAAAAATCACTAACTTGGTGGCTCAGCAAATCGAACCTAGAAAACGGGATTTTCTGGGCACAAGATCTCCCTCTAGTCATCACAACAGATGCCAGCCTCCACGGGTGGGGAGCGGTCGTCCAGGGGAACTCCTACCAGGGAACATGGGGGAATTACGTGAGTCAGCAATCCTCAAATTTCAAGGAGCTGAGGGCAGTGTGGGAAGCACTGAAACACACGAGTCAGCTGGCAGAGGGTCTTCACATCCTAGTCTACTCGGACAACGCTACAGCCGTGGCCTTTATCCAACACCAGGGAGGCACAAGGCATCGCCTGCTACAGAACCTGGCAAACAAAATCTTTTCCTGGGCAGAAGGCAACATTCAATCTCTTTCAGCTGTTCATCTGAAGGGAGTTTTAAACATTCAGGCCGATTACCTAAGCCGGCACAGACTAGACCCAGGGGAATGGATGTTAGCTCCAGAAGCCTTCCACTTAATCACAAAGAAATGGGGCAGGCCGACGATAGACCTGTTTGCATCCAGGAGAAATCATCAGCTAAACCAGTTCTTCTCCCTCAACCCCAGGGATCATCCTCGGGCAGTAGACGCCTTCAACCAGAGTTGGACAACAAACTTAGTCTACGCCTTCCCCCCATTTCCGCTTATCCCCAGAGTGTTACAGAAGTTCCTAAAAGAAAATTGTACACTAATCCTGATAACCCCCTTCTGGCCCAAGAGAAGTTGGTTCTCCCTCTTGAAAGCCCTCAGCGTGGAAGCTCCTCTCCTTCTACCTCAGAGGCCGGACCTTCTAAGTCAGGGGCCCATTACTCACCCCGACCTGAAAATACTAAAGTTAACAGCCTGGATTCTGAAGAATCCAACTTATTAAACTTTGGTTTATCAAAAAAAGTAGTGAACACCTTACTCCTTAGTAGGAAACAGAGTACCAAGGACAAGTACCAAAAAATATGGAAGAAATTTGCTGATTGGTCTGGAACCTCCTTCAACCAGTTTAGAGCCAACATCTCACTAATCCTGGATTTTCTTCAAGAAGGGCTAGATTTAGGTCTATCCCCCAATACCCTTAGGGTCCAGGTATCGGCTTTAGGAGCACTGTATAATACCAAGCTAACGGAACATCCCTGGATATCCAGATTCCTTAAGGCAGCAGATAGGATCAGACCTACGATTAGAAACATGGTGCCACCATGGAACCTTAATACGGTACTAGGGGGTCTAACCTCCGATCCATTCGAACCTCTGGACTCTATTCACATCAGATGGCTTACCATTAAAACGATTTTTCTGGTGGCAATAACCTCAGCCAGAAGGGTCTGTGAGCTGCAGGCCTTGTCCATCCAAGAACCATTCCTTGCAATATTTAAGGACAAATTAATTTTCAAATTAGATCCGACTTTCCTCCCCAAGGTAGTCTCGACCTTCCATAGGTCTCAGGACATTGTTCTCCCCTCGTTCTGTGACGATCCGAAAAACGATCAGGAAATCACTTACCACACATTAGATGTCCGGAGAGCGGTCTTAAAGTACCTGGAAGCTACCAGTCTTTGGAGAATAGACAAAAATCTGTTTGTCCAATTTTCAGGTCCTAACAAAGGGAAGAAAGCGGCAAAAAGTTCCATCACCAGATGGATTAAGATGGCAATCTCCGAAGCATATAAAGCTCAGGGAAAATACATCCCTGCTTCCCTAAAAGCACATTCTACGAGAGGCATGGCTGCCTCCTGGGCGGAAAAAGCCTCAGCCTCCTTACAACAGATTTGCAGGGCAGCAACATGGAAAAGAGTTCATACTTTCACTAAACACTACAGACTAGATGTAGCTGCTAATGATGACCTAAGATTTGGACGTAAGGTCCTGTCGGCAGTCGTCCCCCCCCTAATTGTATCTTTGATATTGTCTCAGGACTTGGTGTCATGGAGACGACTGGGGAAAAGAGTATTACACTCACCGGTAATCCGGTTTCCTGGAAGTCTCTATGACACCACATATATCCCACCCTTTTTTCTGCTATTAAGCTATTATCCTTTCATCCTGCGGTTCTTCGTTAAAATACACTGGTGATGTGAGGAGGGGGTGGGGGTTTTAACCTCTCTGTTTTTCCTGTCCAATCAGAAGGAAGTCAATCTCAGGACTTGGTGTCATGGAGACTTCCAGGAAACCGGATTACCGGTGAGTGTAATACTCTTTTACTGAGGCTTTCTTTCCTTCTCATTGAGGTCTCCCCTACGTACAATAAGCCGAAGGGATATTTCAATATATAAACCACAAACCGACTATCGCATGTGAACATGCCCCGTACCGGTATTCGTTCACCTGAGTATGGATGGATATAATGTGTGCCCTTTATCACACTCGAGCAGTTTACACAATTCAAACACGGGAAGGTTCCCTGTCTAGAAGAGAACACTCTGCCTCAATTCTGCCTGGTTTCTACCGATGTCGGCCCTGACTATTCTGTCTTTAATATTGTCAGCTCTCTTGTAGCACATCATAGGTGGTTGTTTGAACTCCATTATCTGTGGATATGATCGGGAGATGACATGCCAGTGTTTATTAACAACGCCTCTTATTTTCTGAGTCCAGGGATGATATTTCACAACCAATGGGATGCGTGGCTCTCTTTTTAGGTTTATCTTCCTGTGCAGTCTCAACCCTATTCTTCTGTTCCTGCAATAGATGTATGGGATAACCTCTATCCTTGAATTTTATAGTCATTTCGTCAAGTCTCATCGCACGAGTCTCTGCGTCACTCACAATGCCCTTAACCCTTTGATATTGGGAATAGGGGAGAGACTTCTTAGTGGACGCTGGATGGTTACTAGTAAAAGTGAGTAAGCTATTACGATCAGTGCTCTTTGTAAATAGATCAGTGTGTACTCTACCGTCCTCCCCTTTTATAACCCAAGTGTCCAAAAAGGAGATTCTTTGGTTGTCATGGTGCAGGGTAAACTGTAACTCCGTCCAAATAGAGTTGAGAAAATCTGCGAATTGCCTGAGCGATCGAACGTCTCCTCGCCATACGCAAAAAAAATATCGTCGATAAAACGACGCCAAAAAGTACAATGCTGTAAATCTAAAGGATTGGAATAAATAAATTAACTTTCAAAATATGCCATGTAGCAATTTGTGTATGGCGCTGCGACGTTCGATCCCATCGCGGTCCCGCCGTGCTGTTGATAAAAGGAATCCTGGGAAAGAAAATAATTCTCCTCCAATACAACTTTCCAAAGTGAAAGAAAAAAATATTTTTCTGTCTCCCCATATGTGCTAGATGCTAAGATTTCAGACCACATTAATACCCTTCTCATGTGTAATGGACGTATACAAACTGCATACATCAAAAGTGACCAGTGTGCAGTCTTCATCCAAGTCAAGGAACTTGATTTCAGATATAAAAAAATGCCCAGTGTCACGTAAGTAAGAAGGTGACATTTCTGTCAATGGTGTGAAAACTTTGAGAAAACTTGCTGGCGGGGAGAGAATGGAGTTGGGTGATACCACAATTGGGCGGCCAGGTGGTTGAGTGATCGATTTGTGCACCTTAGGTAACGTATAAAATACGGGGGTGATGATTATTGTACAGGAGGTTTCCTAACTGGGTGATTTTTCCTACCATTGATAGACTGCTAAACAGTTTATTCTGAAAACCAAAAGCACCTTTACACTGCCGAAATTATATCACCCAGTCGAGATCTTTATCAGTCTGGTTCAACGAGATGTTGATACATTGTTGTATCAATGTAGACGGGGAGAGTTTCATTTAAATCACAACTTAACGGTAGAAGAAAAACATGTCCTAGACCATTTATTGGATGACAAATCCCTTATATTTAAGCCAGCTGATAAGGGGGGGAGCCCTGGAGTTACAGTTTACCCTGCACCATGACAACCAAAGAATCTCCTTTTTGGACACGGGTTATAAAAGGGGAGGACGGTAGAGTACACATTGATCTATTTACAAAGAGCACTGATCGTAATAGCTTACTCACTTTTACTAGTAACCGTCCAGCGTCCACTAAGAAGTCTCTCCCCTATTCCCAATATCAAAGGGTTAAGCGCATTGTGAGTGACGCAGAGACTCGTGCGATGAGACTTGACGAAATGACTATAAAATTCAAGGATAGAGGTTATCCCATACATCTATTGCAGGAACAGAAGAATAAAGTTGAGACTGCACAGGAAGATAAACCTAAAAGAGAGCCACGCATCCCATTGGTTGTGAAATATCATCCCTGGACTCAGAAAATAAGAGGCGTTGTTAATAAACACTGGCATGTCATCTCCCGATCATATCCACAGATAATGGAGTTCAAACAACCACCTATGATGTGCTACAAGAGAGCTGACAATATGAAAGACAGAATAGTCAGGGCCGACATCGGTAGAAACAAGGCAGAATTGAGGCAGTGTGTTCTCTTCTAGACAGGGAACCTTCCCGTGTTTGAATTGTGTAAACTGCTTGAGTGTGATAAAGGGCACACATTATATCCATCCATACTCAGGTGAACGAATACCGGTACGGGGCATGTTCACATGCGATTGTCGATTTGTGGTTTATATATTGAAATGTCCCTTCAGGTTATTGTACGTAGGGGAGACCTCAATGAGAAGGAAAGAGCCTCAGTAAACACAAGTCTACTATAAGAAAGGGAAATTTATTACCCCCTATACCATTTTCACCAGCAGAAACATGCTCTAGCACAATTACGTTTCCAGATTATTGAAGGTGTATCACTACCTCGCCGGGGAGGTGACAGAAATAAAATGTTATTGAAAAGGGAGGCTTATTGGATCCACCGGCTGCAAACGATGGAACCAAGAGGCTTCATCCGTGATTACAATGTATGTGGTTTCCTATGAATCAAGTTCCTAACATTACTCTATATGCTTCTCTTTTGGCGGAGTTGAAACACAATATTACTATGAATACATGGACTTTATCCAGCCGATTTATATTGTCTACCTATTAGTTCTGCGTGCATCTCTTTATGTATGTATCCATGCAATTGTTTTCTATTGTTTCACTTGGGGGACGGGGTTTCTTCAATGACATCAGTTCCTTTGTATTTTGGTGGTCTATTTAAAGGAATGTTTTGTTAATATGTATGTACAGTCTGATGATGGCACACTCAGTGCCGAAACACGTCACTTATGATATGTGACCAATAAATTCAGCATTCAAAAAGCTGCACCGGTAGAGTGCCGGTCCTTTCTATATTGCTGTTTCCTGGGACGCCAGCCCACGGACACGTGCACCGCCACAATATTCCATCGCAGTGCCGACCGGTGAATACTACATATTCAATGTCATGGCAAATTTTTATTTGGGCCTGTTTTGGTTGATTTGCCAGAGAAGGCCTCGGATAGAAAAAAGGTCTTCGCCTCTACCAGTCAGCAGCCCCCTAGGAAGTCCTTCCATCCCAGGTTTAATAGGGAGAGTTTTAAAGGGAAGGAAAGGGCAGAACATCATGCAGGAGGTGGAAAAAAGTCTAAGAGGTTACTTTTTTCCTGGTCAGATGCCTCAAAGAAACAACCCCTATGATGCCAGTCCCCCAGTCGAAGGTCGTCTGTCTTTCTTTTCCCATCAATGGCAGAAGATCTCCAACAGTCCCTGGATAAATTCTGTTATAAGAGAGGGCTTCAAACTAAACTTTCAAATTTACTAAAAGAAAGTTTGGTTTTCGCAAATTCGGTCAGAGTTCCCAAAGCAGTCGGCTATTGTGGCAGAGGTTTTTTCTTCCCTCCTAGAGAATAAGGTCCTAGTAGAGGTTCCAAAACCGGAGGTGGCCAAAGGGTTATTCAGCCCTTTTTCTTGTCAAAAAACCGTATGGTTTTTCCGAACTATAATGAGCTTGAAATGTTTGAACCATTATCTAGTGTACGAGAGGTTTTGGATGGAATCAATCAGGTCAGCTATAAACAATTTCTTTCCAGCCTGCTTCATGGCCACTGTAGATCTGAGGGATGCGTATTATCATGTCACTATACATCCCAGACATCAGATGTTTTTGAGGGTTGCAGTTCAGCTAAAGGAAAGAGTCCTACACCATTTGGGCTGTCCCAGGCCCTGAGGGTCTTTACCAACATTGTATTAGAGATGATGGCCCATGTCCGGGAGAGGGAGGTAGTTATCATCCCCTACCTAGACGACTTTCTTCTTATTGCCAAATCAAGTCAGATCCTTCTAGGACATATTGTTTGGTTGAGGGAGGTTCTAGAGAAACTGGGTTGGGATGTAAATCTAAAAAATCCAGTTTGTGTTCAAATCAGACTTGGAAATTCTTAGGGATGATCTTAGATTCCATATCTCAGAGGTGCCTGCTACCCCCGACAAAAGCTCTTTTGATCAAGTCAAAGGTTCAGGTTCTTCTCTCCCGTCAGTTGATTTCCTTGAGGGAAGCCATGTCTGTGCTGGGTCTCATGACGGCTGCTATTCCAGGGGTATAATGGGCCAAGTATCATTTGAGACTTCTTCAGATTCTGGAGAAGTGGGACAGGTGTATCTTTTCTCTGGATGCGGAGATCTCTCTATCACCACAAGGATCTGGGGTGGTGGATAGATTGCAAAATCTACAGAAAGGTATACCTTGGCAGAGAGAAGCAGTTCTTCCCTTGACCACAGATGCCAGTCCATCCAGGTGGGAAGCCCATGTGGAATCTCTTCTGCTACAGGGGAGTTGGGACAGCAATGCTCAGTTAGTCTCACAATTTCAGAGAGCTGAATGTGATTAGCCTTGGTTCAGAGTCTTCCAGTCCTCAGAGGCAGTAATGTGAAAATATACTCAGAAAATGTGGCGGCAGTGGCCTACATCAACAGACAGGGAGGCACCAGGGCTCAAGGTCTTATGTTTCTCACTCATCAGGTTTTCAGTGTGACAGAGTCTTCTCTGTTATCTCTGTCTGCTCCTCTGAGATGTACCACTGAAAATGTGAGAGCATATTTTCTCAGCTGTCATCGTCTGTGCCAGGGGGAATGGTCCCTAGATCAGGGAGTATTCGATCGGATAGCGGCCTTAAGGGGTGTCCCAAAGATAGATCTTTTTGCCACCAGGTTAAACAGAAAAGTTTTCTTTCCCTTTACTCAAAGGACGCCATTGCTCAATCCTGGAAGCAGCAGCGCCTTCAAAATCCCCTCCCTTAAAGTTGTTACCAAGAGTTCTCAGGAAGATCAGGGGAAAAAAAAGCTTCTGTATTAGTTATAGCCCCCTTTGGCAAGGAGGGGGTTGTTTTCTTCCCTCTGCAAAATGTCAATTGCCACCCCTTGGATTCTACTGGAATCCCAGGAGCTTCTGGCTCAGGGACCAGTTTTTCACCCACAGATAAGAAATCTTCACCTGACCGCCTGGCTGGCAGATTTTGAGAAAGAGAGGGCTTTCTGAAGATGTTATTACCACTCTTTTTTGGCCAGTCATAAGGAGATCACATTTTCCATTTATGAGTTTGGCTAGGTTTTTACAGATTTGCCAACAGACCAGTGCTGGCCGCTCCAGATATTCCACTTGTGTTAGATTTCTTACAGGAAGGATGGAAAAAGAAACATAGGCCTAGCATCCTGAAAGTAGTGCTCTCTTTGAGTTTAAGTTGGCAGAACACCCTTGGGTTAGGAAATTGTGGCAGCAGTTTCTAAGTTGTCCCTAGCTGTAAAAATAAGGTTCCTCCTTGGGATCTAAACTTGGTTCTTTCGGCCCTCACTACAGGCTATCAGTATGATATCCCTAAAATTGCTTGCTTAAAGAGGACTTTTCATCGGTCCAAACATTGTGAACTAAGTATCATGATCTGTACAGCGGCGCCCAGGGATCTCACTGCACTTACTATTATTCCTATTATACCTCACAGTATACAGCACCCCAAACTATACAGTACAGCAGTATAGCACCCACAGTATACAGCACCCCAAACTATACAGAATACCGCACCCCACAGTATACAGCACCCCAAAATATACAGCACCCCACAATATACAGTATACAGCACCCCCATAGTATGCAGTATAGCACCCCACTATACAGTAGCTTACAGTATATTAGCATTACAGCCCCTGTCACCTTTTCCTGATGTAATCTTCTAAAAAAAATCTCCACAATTATGGGAAACTTCTCCTGCAGCAACACTCCTGGTAGACCTGTGATGACCTCCATAGCCATGTGACCAGTAATATTGCTAGGTTACTGGTAACATGGTGATGATGTCATCTAAGGTCCTAGAAAATCACAGCTCTCACAGTACGCTGCCTGGAGTGTCGGCAGGCATGGCATGGCAGCACCCCCCTGTGTAGCTGATACTCGGGGCAGTGGCCAGCAGGACTCAAGAGGCAACTGCCTTGGGCCCCCCAGGAGCAACTGGGCCCGGGGCATCTGCCCCTTTTGCCCCTTGTTAAAGACGGCCCTGCCCACCCTACTAGGTCAGTCTCCACTTCCTGGGCAGAGAGGGCTTCCGCTTCCATAGAGCAGATCTGTGGAGCAGCAACCTGGAGTTCTACTCACACTTTCTTTAGGCACTATAGAATTCAGCTTCCTTCTAATGAAGGCCTTACTTTGGTCGTAAGGTGTTTCAAGCTGTTGTCCCGCCCTAGATAGGATTCTTGCTTATTCTCCAGGGGTGCTGTCATAGGCGAAGGGGAAAATTTAGATTATACTTACCGGTGATCGGTTTTCTTTGAGCCTATGACAGAACTCGCATAATTCCCTTCCCTAAAAAACACTTTGTCTAATGAAGTAATAAAATTGTCATATTATTTTTTTTTTTATTATAAGAAAGTTGGATAGAATGTATATAAGAAGGTTTTATTAGGATGTTATGTACCTTAGTTCTTGGAAAAGGACTGGGGATAGAGGGGGTGGACTATCTTTTTAAGCCATTCTGGTTCCTGTTTCCTGTCCTGAGGAGGAGGAGCCGGTCTCTCCAGGGGTGCTGTCATAGGCTCAAAGAAAACCGATTACCAGTAAGTGTAATCTAAATTTTTCTCCCCTGTCCTCTGCACCGCAACTCTGGTCTTCCTCCTGCTGTTTGTATACAAGGCTACAGTGATGACATGCAGGTTTATGGCATATGACCACTGAAGCCAAGCACTGCCCTTTACTGTCTTGTGCTGTATACCAGTGAGGACAGTAATTGGCTACCTCTATGCCATGCTCACATTTATCAATTTAACAAATTTGGCACATTTTATCATACCTACAAAATGATTGTAAGGCAGCTTTCTAGGTAACAGATACTTCTTAATGGTCACCTTTTGGAGTTCCACTGAGGTGGGCTTCATTTTGAGAGCGATAATAGGGCTTGATGTCACCGATGCCCCTGCCTGCAATGTCTCCTCCATGCTGCTTCCCAGGCTGGCAATCTGCCTACACACTGAAATACAAACTGTGGTCATTGGCCTCATTGTATGTACTGCGCATGCTCCATGCTCCTGACTTCAAAGCAGGACCACAGAGATGGCTTTCAATCCACTTAGTTATCTCGCAGTGACTATGTAGCGGGGTATGCACTGTACATGCAGTGAGGCCAATGCCCGCAGTAAGTACTGTGGTGCACAGGTCCAGGCAGACTGCCAATCTGCACCTGCGCAACGTGTGGACACAGTGGAGAGGTCATGTCATAGGCAGAGGGGGAATGCATCAGTGATGTCATAGGCAGGGGGAAGATGTTGGAGCACAAGGGGCAAGTACTGGGAGAAGTAGAAGAGGTCCTCTTGGGCACTTTGTGCCTAATTTGCATATTGTACAAACATCATTTTCTTGTGATCAGTAATAGGCCTGCAAAAATGCATCTTAAAAAAAAAAAAAAAAAACATTTATTGCAGCAGAAATGTCTTTCTGTAAAACTGAAGCAAAAATTATCTGGATGAAAGCTTGAGAAGTAAGTACTTTGCCTTTTTAATATAAATGCTCTTTTGATTTCTCTAGACCACTCACGTGGATTGAAGAAAGAGCTCCAGGCTTGAAACGGGAGAAAAAAGTGCAATTTACATTTAAGTCTGGTATCCTGGACACCTTAACTCCAGCCCCTAGAGCCGCTGTGGGGCCCTTTATGCAAGATCAGAACCTGTTTGCACAAAAACTTCTGGGACAGGTACCCAAGGAGATGCTAGCAGCGGAGAAGAGGCGCATCCTGCACTGCCTTGATTTGGCTGAAAAGATAAAACACTATTGTCAGCACTGAGTGTACAACATTTGCAATACCCAGACATGGGACAAAAATGGCAGCCAAAAGAGATTGCACACTATAGAATGAAACATTGTGCTTACTTGTTAGAAAAGAGAGCTTCTTAAAGCCATTGTTATCTTTAAACGATATTTTTGGGATTTTGCTTCGTCTGAAGGATTGTATACTTTTAGGCTGTCCTGCGCTTTTAAAAAAAAAAAAAAAGTAAAACTATTTGCTCCCGATCCAGCTGTACCTGTATATCCATACTCGTCTGCTCCTTTCTGGTTCCCTGGCTCTCTTCACTAGGCTTCCGCTCCCAGTCTGTCTGACTGGCTTAAGTGGTGACCTGCCCCCAAGCGGCACATTACCCAGCAGTGATGTGCTACTTGGGGATATGTCATTGTTGAGGCCACTTATTGGTTGCGGTGGTGCACATCACACTGTCTGTCTGTGAGGAAACTGAAAGACGGACCGGAACACCTTTGAAGAGAACAACTGAGTTGGAACGGAATGATGGGGAGCAAATGAGTATTGATTTCTCCATAGGTACAGCAGGTTCGCATCCTGTTGCCACTCCATATTTATTTACAGTCTGACTGTGGATTGATTGAGTCCAAACTCTTTAGAGAAGGTTTTGTAACCTTTTCCAACCTTATGAGTAACAACAACTCTTCTTCTGAGGTCCCCAGAAATCTCCTTTTGTTTGTGCCATGATACACTTCCACAAACATGTTGTGAAGATTAGAGTTGGGTAGATCCCTGTTCTTGACATAAAAAAGGTCAACCACTCACACCTGATTGTCATTCCACTGATTGAAAACACCTAATTTCACCTTGAAACAGTCATTTTACAGCTTCAAATCATCTGCTAATCCTTAAATTACATATTGTTGTGCACGAGCACTCCCTCCCGGCTGCGGCCACCTCGTCTGTGCTTTGAGCATTTCCCTCAAGCTCAGCTACAGGGCATGCTCTACAGTCCTGTAGTCGTGCTATACGCATAAAGATCAGGCTAATTACTGGTGGAGGGGGCTTTATATGATATGGACCTTATTACTGGGGGAGGGGCAATACATCTGATGACATGACGTTTTGGGATCATAGCGATAAGATGACAGGGCAGGGATTGGGACAATAAATGGCGTGATTTAATGGAAAGGGGCAACTTGAAAACAATGAATGAACAAAACATGAAGGGGGAACGTGTTTTACATGACACAGAAACTAATAAGTGCCGCTGTATGTTCCACCATTTGATTCATGTTGTAATTTTAGATTTATATCTCTGAAGTAGAGCATTTTCAGGCCCACGATTTTCATTACCTACACTATTTCTGAAGTGCTTTCTATTTCTGTTTAGATTCCCCAGCCCAGTAAGTAAAAAAAACAAAAACGGACTTTCCGCTCACTGCGTCAGAATTATCCTATGACACTTGCGCTCAGCAGCTGTCTCCGATTTTGTTGGTGGCCTGGGGTTTAGGGTTTTGTACCTAGTCAAGAGATGCCTTCATACAGGTATGCACAGCTGGTAGAGCATTTCTAGCTGCTGAAGTAGAATTCCATTTTTCAGCTGTGAGGAAATGATTCAAAGATGCTCATGTAATGACCTAAAGGAGCACCCCAGCTCTGCGTGCATTCTGTGGCGTGATTGAGGCTCAGCGAATAGGCTTTCCAGCTTGCTGTTGATTTAAAGGGAACCTGTCATCAGCGGCTCATCACTCATGAACTAAAAGTATGTGGTTGCCGAGAACCATCTTGGTAATCATCACAGCCTGTGTAAGAGTCTCGTTCTTTATAAGCTCCTTCTCTCCCCGACCAACCAGAGATGTGGCCGTTGTCTTCTTAGATTTTTCCCTAGGAAAAACTGCTAAATAGTTGGCGGTGATAGCGAGACATCATGAATAATGTGAATCTTCTCAGGCACCCATGACTCTTTATCAGGCCTGGCTGCAATCATTATTAAACTGATTCTCGCCAACCAGTTACTTTCAACTCATGAGTGACACACTGTTGAAATCAGCTCAGCTGTCACTACTGTATACCATTTTTTATTTTATTTTTCCTTGGGGGGGGTGAAGCGAAGAAAAAAAGAAAGCAAATCGGCCATTCCCCCCCTTACGACATTCACTTTCTGGAATAAAATGACTGCAAACAAAGGGGGGCGATTTTGAATTATGATATTTTTTTATTTATTTAACAGGTGATTGCTTGTCCTATAGTCTGCAATTAATTACTATTGCAGCCTATGGCAGTTCTATTGTATTCCTATGGAGCCCTGTCACCTGCAAAGCTCCATAGGTATTATCCCTAGGCTAATATCAGAGGGACCTAGGCTATCGCAAGAAATGTACGGCTCCCCTGTTTGCTATGCAGGGATGTTGTTTGGGCCCAGGAAGTACAGTGTTTCTGGGAAAAACCGCCTCAGATGCTGTGGTTGCAGTTGACCACGGCATCTGAATGGTCAAATGTTTGTGATTAGCATGATCACCGATCAGACATTACCTCCCGATCACTGTTGTGGCTATGGCGCCTGCTCTTCTCCATCTCCACGCCATCTTTAAAGGGATGACATGCGCAGTGCCTGTCATCAAGGGGTTAATAAGATAGGCAGTTAAAGGGACACTTCTATCAAATTTTTTTATCACAAATGAACAAACATAATGTGAATAGTTTGTGATTAAAAAAATAAAATAAACTGGTGGTTTTCTGGATATAATTTTTTGAAGTTGCTCAGTGTTTTCCGCTTCCAGTCCTGGCTCTTTAGCTCCCTCCTTTGTTTGGACTTTTAGCATGGCAAGCAGTCTTGATTAGCTTTTTCAGTTAGACTGTGCACTCCAGCCAGAAGAGTCCACCTGTAGTGTACAGCATCACACATTACACTGATCAGTGCAATATTCTTCTGTGGCCTGTCATGGGATCAGTAGAGCTGTCACTGTTATCCCAGATCTACATCCACTATTATGAGGATAATCCTGCAGATAACCTCTTCCCCTCACAGCAAAAGTGAACTGATAAAGGATTATCTATATGTATATGAAGTATTATCATTTGTGCTTACTGTTACTGAAGGAAAATGTATTGTGTTTATTTTTTATTGACCATGTACTGCCAAAACAGGGAAAGCTGCAAAAAAAATTCTAAAGTTTTCTATGAATATTGACTTTTAATTAAAATACCCCATTCAGGAAGTGCCTCTATGAAAAGTACTGGATTGGGATATTTTGTTCAAAGTGGTCACAAGTCATGGTTTATTTTTATTTTATATATAATATATATATATATAATATATATATATTTTGCAAGAAAAAGTATGTGAACCCTTTGGAATTATATGGATTTCTGCACAAATTGGTCATAAAATGTAATCTGATCTTCATCTAAGACACAACAATAGACAATCACAGCCTGCGTAAACTAATAACACACAAAGAATTAAATGTTACCACGTTTTTATTGAACACACCATGTAAACATTCACAGTGCAGGTGGAAAAGTATGTGAACCCTTGGATTTAATAACTGGTTGAACCTCCTTTGGCAGCAATAACTTCAGCCAAATGTTTCCTGCAGTTGCAGATCAGACGTGCACAATGGTCAGGAGTAATTCTTGACCATTCTTCTTTACAGAACTGTTTCAGTTCAGCAATATTCTTGGGATGTCTGGTTTCAATCGCTTTCTTGAGGTCATGCCACAGAGTCTCAATCGGGTTGAGGTCAGGACTCTGACTGGGCCACTCCAGAAGGCGTATTTTCTTCTGTTTTAAGCCATTCTGTTGTTGATTTACTTCTATGCTTTGGGTCATTGTCCTGTTGCAACACCCATCTTCTGTTGAGCTTCAGCTGGTGGACAGATGGCCTTAAGTTCTCCTGCAAAATGCCTTGATAAACTTGGGAATTCATTTTTCCTTCGATGATAGCAATCCGTTCAGGCCCTGATGCAGTAAAGCAGCCCCAAACAATGAGGCCCCCACCACCATACTTCACAGTTGGGATGAGGTTTTGATGTTGGTGTGCTGTGCTTCTTTTTCTACACACAGTGTTGTGTGTTTCTTCTAAACAACTCAACTTTGGTTTCATCTGTCCACAGAATATTTTGCCAGTGCTGCTGTGGAACATCCAGGTGCTCTTGTGCAAACTAAACGTGCAGCAATGTTTTTTTTGGACAGCAGTGGCTTCCTCTGTGGTATCCTCCCATGAAATCCATTCTTGGTTAGTGTTTTACGTATCGTAGATTCGCTAACAGGGATGTTAGCATATGCCAGAGACTTTTGTAAGTCCTTAGCTGACACTCTAGGATTCTTCTTCACCTCATTGAGCAGTCTGCGCTGTGCTCTTGCAGTCATCTTTACAGGATGTCCACTACTAGGGAGAGTAGCAGCAGTGCTGAACTTTCTCCATTTATAGACAATTTCTTACCGTGGACTGATTAACAGCAAGGCTTTTGGAGATACTTTTATAACCCTTTCCAGCTTTATGCAAGTCAACAATTCTTAATCGTAGGTCTTCTGAGAGCACTTTTGTGTGAGGCATCATTCACATCAGGCAATGCTTCTTGTGAAAAGCAAACCCAGAACTGGTGTTTTTTTTTTTTTATAGGGCAGGGCAGCTGTAACCAACACCTCTCATCTTATTGATTGGACTCCAGTTGGTTGAAACCTCACTCCAATTAGCTCTTGGAGATGTCATTACTCTAGGGTTTCACATACTTTTTCCACCTGCACTGTGAATGTTTACATGGTGTGTTCAATAAAAACATGGTAACATTTAATTATTTGTGTGTTATTAGTTTAAGCAAACTGTGATTGTCTATTGTTGTGACTTAGATGAAGATCAGATCACATTTTATGACCAATTTGTGCAGAAATCCATATCATTCTAAAGGGTTCACATACTTTTTCTTGCAACTGTGTGTATGTGTATATATGTATGTGTGTATAATATATATAATTACACACACACACACACACACACACACACACACACACACACACACACACACACACACACCAAAGGTTTGGACACACCTCATTCAAAGAGTTTTCTTTATTTTCATGACTATGAAAATTGTAGATTCACACTGAATGCATCAAAACTATGAATTAACACATGTGGAATTATATACATAACAAACAAGTGTGAAACAACTGAAAATATGTCATATTCTAGGTTCTTCAAAGTAGCCACCTTTTGCTTTGATTACTGCTTTGCACACTCTTGGCATTCTCTTGATGAGCTTCAAGAGGTAGTCCCCTGAAATGGTTTTCACTTCATGGGTGTGCCCTGTCAGGTTTAATAAGTGGGATTTCTTGTCTTATAAATGGGTTGGGACCATCAGTGGCGTTGAGAAGTCAGGTGGATACACAGCTGATAGTCCTACTGAATAGACTGTTAGCTGCTTTTTTTCTTGCCAGAATACAAATTCTAACAGTCTATTCAGTAGGACTATCAGCTGTGTATCCACCTGACTTCTCAACGCCACTGATGGTCCCAACCCATTTATAAGACAAGAAATCCCACTTATTAAACCTGACAGGGCACACCTGTGAAGTGAAAACCATTTCAGGGGACTACCTCTTGAAGCTCATCAAGAGAATGCCAAGAGTGTGGAAAGCAGTCATCAAAGCAAAAGGTGGCTACTTTGAAGAACCTAGAATATGACATATTTTCAGTTGTTTCACACTTGTTTGTTATGTATATAATTCCACATGTGTTAATTCATAGTTTTGATGCCTTCATAGTCATGAAAATAAAGAAAACTCTTTGAATGAGAAGGTGTGTCCAAACTTTTGGTGTGTGTGTGTGTGTGTGTGTATGTATATATATATATATATATATATATATATATATATACAGACATTACACATACATATACAGACATACATACACTAAAAGGGTTGTCCAGTAGATAAAAAAATAAATAAGAAGAAAGGCGTCCAGAGTGGTATAAAAGAAGCCATATTTACCATCGCCAACCCCATCTGTTCTGACCCTTACTGGTTCATTGCTGATGTCTGGTTTCGGCTCCACCCAGGAATGCCTGGTGATGCCTGCTTAGCCAGTAACTGGCAGAGGATGGGTCCCCACAATGGCCAGTGACCGGCTGAGCAGGCATCTCCAACCGTTTACTGCATGCCAAGGTGAGACCAGAAAGCAGTGTCCATAAGGGACCAGGTAAGCATCAGAACAGCGATTCGGTGAGGTAGAGTATGGCTTCCTGTTTTTTTGGGGGGGTTTTAATGCCACACCTTATCGTGCAGGATGTTTTTATCTTAGTTTTTTCTGTGGAATTTTTTATGTCTATGTAGTATTTGCTTGAGGGAGTGGCACCTTCAAGTGTGAATGTGCACCTATTTGATCTTGGGAGTAGCATTCCTCTGCACTTTTGCCCTTCCTATCCAATAGAGCGCCTTGATTAGGTGTTACATATGGGTGTGCTTGCTCCTCCTCCCATTGGTTGCTTGATGCACATGGAGGTGACTAGGAGAAGCACACCATATGTGCGGCGTCTGCGCTCCTGAACATAGAAGCCCAATGGCTTAGGTAGGTTTAGCGTAGGACCTGCCTGACCTGAGACCACCTTGGCGCTTGGTAGACGGGCTTAGATGTGTTTTGATCAAAATATATTGACTAAGTGTCTCAGATATTATCATATCAGAGTGAGGACTTTGTCTATATATAATGCTTGCATCTACTTTACTAAGTGCATTATTATCTTATTTCTGTGGTTTTCTTCAATGCCACACCTTTTGCATGTTTTTTGCGGGGCTACAGAATGGACATACGGATGCGGACAGCACGTGGTGTGCTGTACAAATTTTTTGCGGACACATTGAAATTAATGTGTCCTCATCCAATCTGCAAAAAAAAAAACTGAACGGACACGAAAACAAAATACGTTTGTGTGAATCTAGACTTATGGCTATTATTTGGTTCCGGCCAGCTAATGCTTAGACAAGGCCTTCGTTACAACTTGCATTGCAAAGTGCCAATATTCATAATCCTTTTCTGTTCCCGCACACACATTACTTGTAAGAATCTTGGAGGCCTTTTACCGCTATTAGGCGCTCATGCCAATTGCAGACATATGAACATGGGGCCAAAACAGGTGCCTTCAGCTGCCAATTGCACATGCAACAGGTCAGCCAGTTACATACATACAAAACTGCTGACAGATGCTCTTTAAATAGAAAAAAAGACAGCTACCACTGCACACCTGATTTCTATTTGATGTTCTACATGTAAATGTATTGCTTGCTCTAGAGATGAAAGGGAACCCGTACACGGCATGGTAAGACCATGGGATCTATTTACCACTAATTGTCAGGTCAGTTATTATATGCTTGTTCTGTATATCATGTCAATATCCGGCCTCATTACACAGATTCTTCAATACATTGTGTATTCTCATGTATAAAATGCCTTATTTTGGGGGTTTTGTTGGTGGTTTGATTTGTGCAGCTATATGTGATCTAAAATATAATGCAATAAATATACATACACGAAAGCTACATTTCATTATGAGATGTTGTTTATTTTGTTTTTTTTCTAACAGTCATCAGTGTTTCTGTACCATTAGGTGCCAAGAAATCGTGCAGACTACTGTAGAACAGTCTGTATATGTGTGAAGTGGCTTTAAAAGGTCTGGACTGCATGTTCACCAGAGTTTTTCTTAAAGGGTTCCTCTGGGATTGTTATATTGATGGGCTATCCTTAGGATAGATCATCAATATTAGATCAGCAGAGGTCCAACTTCCGGTAGGCCACTGATCAGATGTTTCTCAGTAGCTCCTGCACCTGTAGAACAGCTGATTTTTGGAGGTGCAGGAAGTGGATCTAATATTGATGGCCTATCATACACATAGGTCATCCGTATAAAATTTACTGGAGAACCACAAATTGTATTGTAGTAAGGATGTTGCATGTTTAAATCTTGAAGAAAAACAGATGTTTCTTTCACCACTAGGGGGAGTAGAGTCATACTGATATTCACAATTCATAGTAATTTAAAGGAAATCTGTCACCAATATTTAGCGTACCGTATTTTTCGCTTTATAAGACGCACCTAGGTTTTTGAGGAGAAAAATAAGAAAAAAAATATTTTGTACCAAAAGGTGTGTGCTTTTCGGGGATTTTGAACTAATGGTCTGGGGATGACACTGTTATGGGGGATCTGTGGATGACACACTGTTATGGGGGGGATCTGTGGATGACACACTGTTATGGGGGGGATCTGTGGATGACACACTGTTATGGGGGGGATCTGTGGATGACACACTGTTATGGGGGGGATCTGTGGATGACACACTGTTATGGGGGGGATCTGTGGATGACACACTGTTATGGGGGGGATCTGTGGATGACACACTGTTATGGGGGGGATCTGTGGATGATGCACTGTTATGGGGGGATCTATGGATGATGCACTGTTATGGGGGGGAATCTGTGGATGATGCACTGTTATGGGGGGGATCTATGGATGATGCACTGTTATGGGGGATGTGTGCTGTGAAACATAGGGCCATGAGGGGAGCCAGCATAAGATGCTATATGTGTGGGTGACACACATATAGCATTTTATGCTGGTCCCCCTCATGGCCCTATGTTTCACAGCATTACAGTACTTTATTCTTTGTATGTAAAATATTTCTTTAATCCTGAATAAATCACTCTCCTTTTGATAAACTAGCTGACACGGATGTATCGCCGGCCGCTATGCTGCACAGCGTGGCCGGCGATACATCAGTCACAGTGCGGGGAGGGAGAAGGGGCTGGAGGCAACTCACAGCGGGGCCCGGTGCAGTCACTGTAGTACACTGGGCCCCGCGCACAGAAGTCTCTTTGTATATAAAATCTTTCATTAATCCTTTATACCATAAATCGCTGTCCTTTTGATAAACTTTACTAGCCTAATCGCCTGCATCAGTACTCACTATGAATGTAGCGTGCGGTCCTTCCGGCACATGACTTCATCCTGCTCCTGCTTCATTAATGAAGTGGGAGGAGCATGATGTCAGTCACACGCCGGCCGGACCGCACGCTACATTCATAGTGAGTACTGATGCAGGCGATTAGGCTAGTAAAGTTTATCAAAAGGACAGCGATTTATGGTATAAAGGATTAATGAAAGATTTTACATACAAAGAGACTTCTGTGCGCAGGGCCCGGTGTACTACAGTGACTGCACCGGGCCCCGCTGTGAGTTGCCTCCAGCCCCTCCTCCCTCCCCGCAGTGTGACTGATGTATCGCCGGCCACACTGTGCAGCATAGCGGCCGGCGATACATCGTGTCGGCCCTGTAAAAAAAGTCAACCATCGTTTTATAAGACGCACTGTCATTTTCCCCCCTCTTTTGGGGGAAAAAAGTGCGTCTTATAAAGCGAAAAATACGGTATACAAGTAATGCTATGGTGCTGTTGTGCACTCAAATATGGCTGAAAACATAAATTTCCCTTTTTAATTTCCCCCCAAAAAATTATATGTATGTGTGTAATAAATAAATATATATATACACTCACCTAAAGAATTATTAGGAACACCATACTAATACGGTGTTGGACCCCCTTTTGCCTTCAGAACTGCCTTAATTCTACGTGGCATTGATTCAACAAGGTGCTGATAGCATTCTTTAGAAATGTTGGCCCATATTGATAGGATAGCATCTTGCAGTTGATGGAGATTTGAGGGATGCACATACAGGGCACGAAGCTCCCGTTCCACCACATCCCAAAGATGCTCTGTTGGGTTGAGATCTGCTGACTGTGGGGGCCATTTTAGTACAGTGAACTCATTGTCATGTTCAAGAAACCAATTTGAAATGATTCGAGCTTTGTGACATGGTGCATTATCCTGCTGGAAGTAGCCATCAGAGGATAGATACATGTTCTCATTCTGTTTACGCCAAGTTCGGACTCTACCATTTGAATGTCTCAACAGAAATCGAGACTCATCAGACCAGGCAACATTTTTCCAGTCTTCAACAGTCCAATTTTGGTGAGCTCGTGCAAATTGTAGCCTCTTTTTCCTATTTGTAGTGGAGATGAGTGGTACCCGGTGGGGTCTTCTGCTGTTGTAGCCCATCCGCCTCAAGGTTGTACGTGTTGTGGCTTCACAAATGCTTTGCTGCATACCTCCGGTTCTCCTCTGACCTCAAGCATCCACAAGGCATTTTTGCCCACAGGACAGCCGCATACTGGATGTTTTTCCCTTTTCACACCATTCTTTGTAAACCCTAGAAATGGTTGTGCGTGAAAATCCCAGTAACTGAGCAGATTGTGAAATACTCAGACCGGTCCGTCTGGCACCAACAACCATGCCACGCTCAAAATTGCTTAAATCGCCTTTCTTTCCCATTCTGACATTCAGTTTGGAGTTCAGGAGATTGTCTTGACCAGGACAACACCCCTAAATGCATTGAAGCAACTGCCATGTGATTGGTTGACTAGATAATTGCATTAATGAGAAATAGAACAGGTGTTCCTAATAATTCTTTAGGTGAGTGTGTATATATATATATATGTGTGTGTGTGTGTGTGTGTGTGTGTGTGTGTATATATATATATATATATATATATATATATATATATATATATATATATATATATATTACAGTCGTGGCCTAAAGTTTTGAGAATTACATAAATATTGGAAAAGTTGCTGCTTAAGTTTTTATAATAGCAATTTGCATATACTCCAGAATGTTATGTTGCATAGTCCTTCTTTGCCATGAAAATTAACTTAATCCCAAAAAAAACATTTCCACTGCATTTCATTGCTGTCATTAAAGGACCTGCAGAGATCATTTCAGTAATCATCTTGTTAACTCAGGTGAGAATGTTGACGAGCACAAGGCTGGAGATAATTATGTCAGGCTGATTGGGTTAAAATGGCAGACTTGACATGTTAAAAGGAGGGTGATGCTTGAAATCATTGTTCTTCCATTGTTAACCATGGTGACCTGCAAAGAAACGCGTGCAGCCATCATTGCTTTGCATAAAAATGGCTTCACAGGCAAGGATATTGTGGCTACTAAGATTGCACCTCAATCAACAATTTATAGGATCATCAAGAACTTCAAGGAAAGAGGTTCAATTCTTGTTAAGAAGGCTTCAGGGCGTCCAAGAAAGTCCAGCAAGCGCCAGGATAGTCTCCTAAAGAGGATTCAGCTGCGGGATGGGAGTGCCACCAGTGCAGAGCTTGCTCAGGAATGGCAGCAGGCAGGTGTGAGCGCATCTGCACACACAGTGAGGCGAAGACTTTTGGAAGATGGCCTGGTGTCAAGAAGGGCAGCAAAGAAGCCACTTCTCTCCAAAAAAAACATCAGGGACAGATTGATCTTCTGCAGAAAGTATGGTGAATGGACTGCTGAGGACTGGGGCAAAGTCATATTCTCCGACAAGCCTCTTTCCGATTGTTTGGGGCATCTGGAAAAAGGCTTGTCCGGAGAAGAAAAGGTGAGCGCTACCATCAGTCCTGTGTCATGCCAACAGTAAAGCATCCTGAGACCATTCATGTGTGAGGTCGCTTCTCATCCAAGGGAGTGGGCTCACTCACAATTTTGCCCAAAAACACAGCCATGAATAAAGAATGGTACCAAAACACCCTCCAACAGCAACTTCTTCCAACAATCCAACAACAGTTTGGTGAAGAACAATGCATTTTCCAGCACGATGGAGCACCGTGCTATTAGGCAAAAGTGATAACTAAGTTGCTCGGGGACCAAAACGTTTACATTTTGGATCCATGGCCCGGAAACTCCCCAGATCTTAATCCCATTGAGAACTTGTGGTCAATCCTCAAGAGGCGGGTGGACAAACAAAAACCCACTAATTCTGACAAACTCCAAGAAGTGATTATGAAAGAATGGGTTGCTATCAGTCAGGAATTGGCCCAGAAGTTGATTGAGAGCATGGCCCTTCTTTTTCCTCTGCAATTCGACTGGACAACACTGCAAATACTGACTCTTTGCATAAATGTCATGTAATTGTCGATAAAAGCCTTTGAAACGTATGAAGTGCGTGTAATTATATTTCACTACATCACAGAAACAACTGAAACAAAGATCTAAAAGCAGTTTAGCAGCAAACTTTGTGAAAACTAATATTTGTGTCATTCTCAAAACTTTTGGCCACGACTGTACATACAGTGGATATAAAAAGTCTTCACACCCCTGTTAAAATGTCAGGTTTCTGTGATGTAAAAAAAATGAGACAAAGATAAATCATTTCAGAACTTTTTCCACCTTTTAATGTTACCTATAAACTGAAATCTTTTAGGTGGAGGGAAGAAAACAAAAAAAATCATAATGTGGTTGCATAAGTGTGCACACCCTCTTATAACGTGGGATGTAGCTGTGTTCAGAATTAAGCAATCTCACATTCAAAATAATGTTAAATAGGAGTCGGCATACACCTGCCATCATTTAACCACTTAAGGACCACAGGTTTATACCCCCCTAGTGACCAGGCCCTTTTTTTACAAATCGGCACTTCACAACGTTAACAGTTTATTGCTCCTTTTCTTCTCACAAATACAGCTTTCTTTTGGTGGTATTTGATTGCTGCTGACATTTTTCGTTTTTCTGATATTAATCAAAATAGACCGCAATTTTCTCAAAAAAAGTGTATTTTTAACTTTCTCTGGTAAAATTGTTCAAATATAATTACATTTCTATATAAGTTTGTCAGAATTTATTGTGCTACATGTCTTTGATAAAAAGAAAATCCAATAAGTGTATATTTATTGGTTTGCGCAAAAGTTATAGCGTTTACAAACTATGGTACAAAAATGTGAATTTCCGCATTTTGAAGCAGCTCATGACGTTTCTTGAGGTGCTAGAATGCCAGGATAGTATAAATACCCCCCAAATGACCCCATTTTAGAAAGAAGACACCCCAAAGTATTCGCGGAGGGGCATGGTGAGTTCATGTATGATTTAATTTTTTTTCACGAGTTAGAGGAAAATGACACTTTCTGAGGAAAAAAAAAATAATAAAGTTTCCATTTCTGCTGACTTCTGGCAAAAAAATAAATAATCTCCCACGGACTCACTATGCCCCTCAGTGAATACCTTGGGGTGTCTACTTTCCGAAATGGGGTCATTTGTGGGGTGTGTTTACTGTTCTGGCTTTTTGGGCGGGGCTAAATTGTGAGCAACCCTGTAAAGCCTAAAGGTACTCGTTGGACTTTCGGCCCCTATACGCACCTAGGCTGCAAAAAAGTGTCACACATGTGGTATCGCCATACTCAGAAGAAGTAGGGCAATGTGTTTTGGGGTGTCTTTTTACATATTTCTCCCACACAGTATGGGTATATTTCTGTAAATGACAACTTTTTCCATTTTTTTTTTTTTTATAAAAAGTTGTCAATTTACAGAGAGATTTCTCTCACCCAGTATGGGTATATGTAAAAATACACCCCAAAACACAGCGAGTACGGCGATACCACATGAGTGACACTTTTTTGCAGCCAAGATGCGCAAAGGGGCCAATAAGTACCTTTTAGGAAGGCATTTTTAGGCATTTGGATTCCAGACTTCTTCTCACGCTTTAGGGCCCCTAAAATGCCAGGGCAGTATAAATACCCCACATGTGACCCCATTTTGGAAAGAAGACACCCCAACGTATTCCGTGAGGGGCATGGCGAGTTCTTAGAAGATTTTATTTTTTTTTGGCACAGTCTCCCTGTCCGCTAACTTGTGACAAAAAGTTCAATCTTTCATGGACTCAATATGACCCTCAGCGAATACCTTGGGGTGTCTTCTTTCCAAAATGGGGTCATTTGTGGGGTGTTTGTACTGCCCTGGCATTTGAGGGTCTCCGCAATCATTACATGTATAGCCAGCATTAGGAGTTTATGCTATTTTCCTTTATATTGAGCATACGGGTAATGAGATTTTTTTTTTTTCGTTCACCCTCTGGGCTGAAAGAAAAAATTAACGGCACAGATTTTTTCATTCGCATCGATCAATGTGGATGAAAAAATCTCTGCCAAAAAATGTGCAACAAAAAAAAAAAGCGGGGAAAGGTCGTCATAGGAGTGCTTGCAATGTAAATCTGCGATCGCTAATAAAGATCCAAAAAGCTCAAAAGTGATCTTTATAGCGCCGCAGCGATTTTACAGTGTTTTTCCAGTGATCAGAAAAAAAATAATTCTATCACTGCGGTGGGGCGGACTGAACGCAAGTGTGCACACAAGATCAGGCCTGATCGGGCGAACACTGCGTTTTTTTGTAGAGCCGAAGGCGACCCTAATGTACTGATATAGATCTGATTGCGATCAGTATCGATCACTTACAGATACTATATAGTACTAGTGCTGATTAGCGACAGCGATGACGCTAATCAGTGACTGCTGTGGGCTGGGCGCTAACTATCTAACAAGTAGCTAAGTAACTGGCGCTGATGAGGGACCCTTAGGCCCCATTCACACGTCCGCAATTCTGTTCCGCATTTTGTGGAACGGAATTGCGGACCTATTCATTTCTATGGGGACAGACTTTGTCCCGCTCGGATCCGGAATTGCGGGTCTGCACTTCCGGGTCCGCACGTCCGTTCCGCAAAAATATAGAACATGTCCTATTCTTGTCCGCAATTGTGGACAAGAAAAGGCATTTTCTATATAGTTCTGGCAATGTGCGGATCCGCAAAATGCGGAAAGCACATTGCTTGTGTCCGTGTTTTGCGGATCCCTGAATGGAGCCTTACAGGGGGGTGATCAGGGAGTCTATATGGGGTGATCAGGGGTTAATAAGTGACTGGGGGGGGTGTAGTGTGGTGCTTGATGCTACTTACAGAGCTGCCTGTGTCCTCTGGTGGTGGATCCAAGCAAAAGGGACCACCAGAGGAGCAGGTAGCAGGTATATCAGACGCTGTTAACAAAACAGCGTCTAATATACCTTTCTGATGCTATTTTTTTTTAAACATCTAATGATCAGCGCTGGCAGGCTGTAGTTTAACTTCAGAGCTGTGTGCCGCTGTGAACGCGCGCATGCTCGCGAAATCTTGGGTCTCACAAGATGACGCCAATAGGTGTCGCTTAAACCTGAGAAGGGTACAAAAGTATTTCCAAGGCATTAGATATACCATGGAACACAGTGAAGACAGTCATCATCAAGAGGAGAAAATATGGCACAACAGTGACATTACCAAGAACTGGACGTCCCTCCAAAATTTATAAAAAGACAAGAAGAAAACTGGTCTGGGAGGCTACCAAGAGGCCTACAGCAACATTAAAGGAGCTGCAGGAATATCTGGCAAGTACTGGCTGTGTGATACATGTGACCACAATCTCTAGTATTCTTCATATGTCTGGGCTATGGGGTAGAGTAGCAAGACGAAAGCCTTTTCTTACGAAGAAAAACATCCAAGCCAGGCTACATTTTGCAAAAACACATCTGAAGTCTCCCAAAAGCATGTGGGAAAAGGTGTTATGGTCTGATGAAACCAAGGTTGAACTTTTTGGCCATAATTCCAAAAGATATGTTTGGCCCAAAAACAACACTGCACATCACCAAAAGAACACCATAACCACAGTGAAGCATGGTGGTGGCAGCATCATGCCAAGGGGCTGTTTTTCTTCAGCTGGAACTGGGGCCTTAGTTAAGCTAGAGGGAATTATGAACAGTTCCAAATACCAGTCAATATTGGCACAAAACCTTCAGGCTTCTGCTAGAAAGCTGAACATGAAGAGGAACTTCATCTTTCAGCATGACAACGACGCTAAGCATACATCCAAATCAACAAAGGAATGGCTTTATACACTCATTCACAAAAAAGCACCCAGATAGAAATGTTGTATTGCAGCAAAACTCATCATGCCGATAAGTAAAGTGTAAGTAAGAGTGTACAAAGTGCTTCCACCCCTGAGCTATAAAAATAATCTCAGAGGTTACTTGTGGGTAATGTACCTCTTGGTGAGATATGCCTCTACGACACGTGTTGCATCATTGGGCTGAGAGAATCAGGAAGGGTGGTTTTGATGAATTGCCCCAGACCTAGCTATTAGGAGGTTTGGGGACTAGTGGTTATATGAGGGTGTGCTTACACTGCAAACTGGCTCTGGACGGTTCAGAGAGACCACCAGTAGCCCAAACAGAAGCTCATTAGCTATGGTGCTTGCTCAGCTCCTTAGCAGGCTCTATCTTTGAATACCAGTCCTCCAACATACATGTATGGGAGATGTTGGAATAGCAGGTTAAAATGCCTTTTACACAGGTGATTCTTCTGTCCTCATGTGGATTACAAATGATTGGCAGAGCATCCTATGTTTACTCTGGGAGATGTTTTGTTGTCAAACATGATTTTTAGGCTCGCGTAAAGAATGGCAGATTCCTTTGCCATTTTATATTGGACATCCAGGATTATTAAAAAGGTTCTCTGGGGACCGATTTCAAACGGCCACCAGGACCCTGTCTTAGAATATGAGCAGGACTCCACTTGCGGGGGCAGGTCCGCATTACACACTACTCTTACATTTGCATATACTGCACATTGGTGAGTGTTCCTGAAAAGCTGCTCAGCCATGATGGCATATCATAGGCAGGATCGCATCATTACCAGCTATTGTACAGCAGTGCAGGCCTCCCCACCCCAAGCCAAAAAAAGAATCAGTGAAACCACCATGAGGCTATGCCCACACATGACTGATTAAACTCTATTCACAGTTGCTTTTGAATTCTGGTAGCCTGGTCTGGCTGAGGATCAGACAGCCTGAGCTCAATGCCGGATACAACCGTGTACCGCCAAATCCCTATTGACTATAATGGAAACCAGTGGAGATCTGGCAGCTCCCTGGCAAATATGCCAGGATTTGGCCGGACAAAAACTGCTGTGCAATTATAAAGAGCATCTCTCACTCTGAAGGACCTGTCCAATTGAAATGAACTGTGTGATGCTTAAATTTTTCTGTGGTGGTACGGCAGGATATTTAAGATCACTAAACTTGCAACTAATGATAGTGAATATGGTGCGTGGAAACCTAGCAGATTTAGATTTCTGCCTGGCCCCTCAAGGGGTTTTGCAATACAAATATTCTACATTTTTCAAACCAGCACCTGGATCTGAATACTTTTGTAATTGCATGTAATTAGAAATTTAGTATAACCAGTGAGCTAATCAATTAAATGTATCTATAACACCACCTGCTGTTTTGTTGTTTTCCTTATTGCTCCGTCCACCTTACTGAGGTGGTCACACATGCTCAGTTTAAACC
The DNA here is from genome assembly GCF_905171765.1 of Bufo bufo. NCBI lineage: Eukaryota > Metazoa > Chordata > Amphibia > Anura > Bufonidae > Bufo > Bufo bufo. The sequence goes on from NC_053393.1 coordinate 210,218,060, forward strand.
TTCAACTGCCACCAGTCGTGTCTACTGTTAGAAGCTGTGACAGTTACAGGCAAAGAGTGGCAGCAGAAAGGACATGCTCTTTGAGCTACCATCCTGAAATAAACCTAGCAGAGCAATTGGTGCAATGAATGGGGAGATCTCTGGATTCATGTGAGATGCAGGTTCTGGCTGGCTCTAGCTTTCATAGAAAGAGATTGTCATGTACTATATATATATGATATCAGATTTTTTATTTTTTACATCAATCATGGACATATTAAATTATCACTGCCTTTTAGGTGACATAAACAGTTAACAGATTGTACCTTTCTTTCTTATTTCTGTGTATTTGATGTTGAATAAATGAAGTTTGAAGATATGCAAATGAGCTGCAAGTGCCCAGGGGCGTTCCTCCCCGAACACAAGTCCCCATGTCCTCTGGAGAATGCCGTTATCGCTCCTCCCATGTTTCACTGTAAGCAGGCCCGGTTCTTTAAAGATGACCCAAACAGGAAATGTACATAAGTTATTACTTTCATACTGTACTTTTTCTCCCTTTTTAAGGATACAATTCTGGGTTTTGTTAAAAAAAAAACTACAGAGATAATTTATTAAATCAGATATGTCATTTTTGTGGCGTAAAAAGTAGCACGTCAACTCAATTGTGACATTTCCATGGCAACTGCAACATTTTGTGATCCTCTCCACTAATCAGTGGTCCATGTTTAAGAGCTAAAAGTGAGATTATGGCACATTTTTCTATCTGTGACACTTGAAAATTCACATCGTACGCCAGGCAGCCCCCTGGGGTATTTTTAAGACTAAGTCATATAACACAGTTTGTTGCACCAAATACATGAAGACCATTTGAAATATTTGGTGCAACCACACAATTTTATCTAGACTTAAAGGGGTTGTCCCATGAAAAATATTCTGCAGTTTCCAAACCAGCACCTGGATCTGAATACATGTAATTAAAAATGTAGTATAGCCACTGAATTATGCAATACAATGTATCTGTATGGCGCCACCTGCTGTTTGTTCATTTTCTTATTTCTTTGTCCGTCTCAATGAGACGGCCGCACATGCTCAGTTTCCTCCTTTAACTGGCTCCTGAGCTGGGATAGGGAGAGCATGGACACGCCCCTAGAGCTGCAGCAGAAAAGACACGCCCCTTGAGCTGTCAGCTTGATATCAATCTAGCAGAGCAATGAATGGGGAGATCTCTAGATCCATGTGAGGTACAGAGCTGGTTCTAGCTTTGTTAGAAAGAGATTGTCATGTATTATATGATGTCTGATTGTCATATTTTACATTAGTCATAGTTTTCATGTCACTTTAAAGGAGTTATCCTATCTCCAATGATAAATGGCCCTCAATATGTTTAAATACCATCTTTGGCTGGGGCTATAGCAGCAATTAACAGATGAATGGCATGTGTCCAGGATATTAGGGTTCATTCACACATGGAGTCATTTTATGCAATGGAAAATATTCTACAAAATCTGCTGGTCTTGCAGGCAGATTTTGATGTGGAATTACTGCAGATTTCACCCATATGCCTCATTTAAAGCCATCCCAAATCTGGACTGCTGCTTAATGGTTTAAATTAAAAAGTCGCCCTAGCCAAAGGCCTTATGCCCACAATTGAATATTACTCAGATCCTGAAAATTATGTCACTTGATATGCAATCATAGCATTCTCCATCTGCCCGAGTTATCCTCTGAAACCAGTAAGTTAATGCCGTAGCAAAAATGTGCTTCGACCTGTAACAGTCATCACTTATAGCACAGATTTAAACTATTAGGTTATTTACACGTCTGTGCTTAAATCCATGAAAAGGTGGTCAGTGATGGATCCATGTGTCATCTATGTTTCACTGACTCTGAACAGCTGAAAAAAAAATTGTAAGCATCTCTTCCTAATACTCCGTGAAACACTGTTTTCACAGACCCATAGACTATAATGGGTGTGATGGATCCATGCTAAAAAAAAAACAAACAGATTGACAGATCCGTGCTAAAACACTGATGTGTGGATACACACATTAAAATGAATGAGGACGTGAGCTGTCCGTGGAGAACGCGTCCACCACACATCCGTGGAACACTGAGGTTTGAGGCTTTTCATTGATATTGTAATGTATTTTGTCATGCAGTTTTGGTGTGGATTGTACAAATGAGATTCCCCATCAAATACGTGATGGGTACAACCAATCTTTCTGGTTGAATAGTTTAGATATGGGGCCGGAGGAATTTATCAAGCACTGCATGGCATAATTGTGGCTTCGAATAGTCACAAGTAGGCCCTTTGCAACTTTTTGGGGTCAATTGTACAAAAATGTTGTGACTTTTTTTGGGCACTGTGTCCTCCAGCACCACCTACAGATTTGGAGGGAAAATTTGTCCAAACATTCAGAGTAGATCACTTTTATGACACAATTATGAAGTATGGGTCACATTTTTTAATAAAGCCCTAAGCTGGCGGTGAATCCGCCGGAGCTATGAAGTGGCGCCAGCCTCTCCATAATTTCGGCGCATCCAGCACCACTTCTAAGTGTAAGACAGCTTCTGAGTTGTCTTACTTTTAGACACCTGAAACGGGCGTAGAAAATGGTAAGTGAGATGGACCTGCCGGCCGGTCCCCTTCCCCGCCCACACCGCGACTACTTATTTTGACCTGATGTGAGTGGGGAGAAGTTGCAGATTGCGGCTCAACTAGCTGTTGCGCTGCAACCGCCGTCTGAATTACACCTAATTTAGGTGTATTTTTGAATGATAAATGACCCCCTATGATTTTTTTTTTATCACAATTGCATGACAGACAACCCCCAGGGGCATATTTACTCAAATAGATAAAACGACTTGCACTTGCGCTAAATTTATTATTACTGTGCACCCATAAATTTGGTGTAGGCGCGCATAACTCTTCCAATCTGAAAACCAATCTCATATAGACCTACAATGATAACCCCCCCCCCCCATAATGTATATTTTATATCAGTCATCTTCAAATCTTCTACATATCAAAACCTTGTGGCACATTGAAGTGTGTCTTTAGCTGTCTCTCCCTTTACAGACTAGGACAGTTGTTATTCTGAGCACTTCTTACCATTAGACGTAATCCTAAAAGCGGATTCCACTGATTAAGACATCCTAACCCATGGTAGTTTTTTCAGCTCTTAAGTCTTGACTTGGATTCAGAGCTGGCCAGAACATGAGTGCACAAAGCTTCCCCTGGCACAAGACACGCAGAATCATAAAATGTGTAAGATTCTGGCTGAGACCAGCTCACTGCTCAGCATAGTGAGTCACTTTACAAATCGCTTTGGCTGAAATCACTTTCTCCCTTTAATGGAAAGGAGAATTAAGTGCGATGCTCTGTGAGCACATAGTGGAACATCCTTGCAAGAGATTCCACAAATCTGTATTAGGGGTATACGAACAATTCATTTCCACTCTGGAACATGACCATGCATACACTGGCCAAGACCCAGTGGTAAAACGCATTCCACTATCGGTTAAAACTTGCAGTGTGTACAGATTATTCTCTGTCGTTACTGGTTATGCCCACTAGAGATGAGTGGATTGCTCAATAGTCAATTTGCCTGAATCAGTTGACCAATTTGATCCGGGTCTGAATGGATTCTACCCAAAAGTGCTCCAGTTGTCCCTTAAAAACTCTGCATGACACTCTGAGGCCTCCTAGGACTCATATTTCTTTCTCTCTTGTATCTTTTTTATTTTTTGATTAGTGTTTTTTTTTTCCTTTGTCTCTCTGTCGCACTCCTCAACAACTAGAAATCTTCTAGACCAGTTTTCCTCAACTCCTGTCCTAAGGGCCCACTTGCCGGTTATAATTTGGGAATATCCCACAAAATGAATACTTGTGGTAAGTCGTGATGCATCGACACAAATTTATATCAGCTGCTCAATACTAGGGAAATCCTGAAAACATGACCGGCAGGAGGAGCCCTGAAGACTGGAGTTGAGGAACATTGTGCTAGACCATTGTTCTACAATATAAACACTTGCAATACCAAAATAGATAAATAATAGATTATCATTTACATCCGTTGCTTGTGTGCAGAAAACAATTATCTATCATGTTGGTAAACTTTTAAAACCAAAACGCCAATTTTTGATTATTTTAATCAAATGATTCAGTTATTGATAGAGGCAACTAAGACCTTATTCAAACATCTGTTTTTTATCCATGAAAAAATGGTGTATTGTACATTTTTTGCCCCACTTCCAGGCAGAAAATGAACAGATAGGTGGGGGACCATTCTGGGGATAGGTAGCAGGTATCAGAGACCCACATTTATCAGACATACATTTATGGCATATCCTGTGCACATGCCATAAATAGCTTAGGTGAAAATACCCCTTTAAGGTACTTGTGTCTTTTCCAGGGATGTAGAACTGGTACTGAATCTAATCACTCATTGCTAGTATTTATACTGTACCCATATGTATACTGCATGTAGCTTCTGTACTGTGCAATGGAGATGTTCTTAAGGCTACAGCAAAATGTTACCATCTTCTGGATTTTCATGCATCTTTATCAAGTTTAATTGTTTCAGATTAGAACAAAATTGAAACTAAGTCAACCTGTGGAATCATAAAATGCAGTGAAAGGTTTTTCATTTATTGGTGGAGAAAACATTATCAACCCCAACTTTCCTCATACAAAAAAGTTATTGTTCCAATAGTGGACCAATTTATCAAATTTCTCACTATAATGGGTTATGTTGTGTGAGTACCACAATTTTTCCGGACAGAATACTGCTGCTTTAAGCGTTTTTCAACCTTTGTTTTTGCTGAAACCACTGCCGTAAATGTGCATGTAGCCGGTCCGATTCTAAGTTTAAGGTTACACAATTTGGTGTAAAATTGCAGCATCCCTATGATTAAATTCAATTATAAAGGTAACCGATAAATCTTAACTGCAGTTTTTGGATGAGCTGGCAAGCCCACTGTGAAGGTACCACACCTTGATCAATGGAAATCTGGTGCAAAGTAATAATATGTCGCTGACTCAGCTTGGGAATGGAGATACATTTTCATGGAAGACCCAAAGAAAAGCACTTAGAAATGTAATATACAAAATGGAAGAAGACTAATGCTAACACAATTAAGAGCAAATCCCCAAAAACTGCTGAAGTTGGTAGAATATAACCTTACAGACTTGATAAGAATCTTGTACAGTACTTGAAATATGGGACAACATTGTGGCAGCAGACAAAGAAATCAATGACAAGTTATTTCCATGATCCTTTGACGTATTCATCACCCCCTGTTTTCTGAAAATGCATTTGATCTGTACAGGGCAGACCTGCACAAGCTCCTGCCCAAAAGTAAAGGGAATGGATACAACCAGGGCTACCCTCTTCACTCCACTGATATTTTTTCTGATGACAGATGGCATCTGTCAGCTTCGGCTTCAAGTCCAATATAAGCACTCACAAAATTGTGGCCACGCCCAAGCAATAACAGGCACATAAAGCTGATAATACAAGTAACTGGATGATAGAAAACAGAGGGTGGTTATTAACGGTACACACTCAGATTGGGTCACTGTCACTAGTGGGGTACCTCAGGGGTCAGTATTGGGCCCTATTCTCTTCAATATATTTATTAATGATCTCGTAGAAGGCTTGCATAGTAAAGTATCAATTTTCGTAGATTACACTAAACTGTGTAAAGTAATTAACACTGAAGAGGACAGTATACTACTACAGAGGGATCTGGATAGATTGGAGGTTTGGGCAGAGAAGTGGCAGATGAAGTTTAACACTGACAAATGTAAAGTTATGCACATGGGAAGGAATAATGCAAGTCACCCGTACATACTAAATGGTAAAACACTCGGTAACACTGACATGGAAAAGGACCTAGGAATTTTAATAAACAGCAAACTAAGCTGCAAAAACCAGTGTCAGGCAGCTGCTGCCAAGGCCAATAAAATAATGGGTTGCATCAAAAGGGGCATAGATGCCAGTGATGAGAACATAGTCCTACCACTTTACAAATCATTAGTCAGACCACACATGGAGTACTGTGTACAGTTCTGGGCTCCAGTGAACAAGGTAGACATAGCAGAGCTGGAGAGGGTCCAGAGGAGGGCAACTAAAGTAATAACTGGAATGGGGCAACTACAGTACCCTGAAACGGTTATTCACTTTAGAAAAAAGACGACTGAGGGGAGATCTAATTATTATGTATAAATATATCAGGGGTCCGTACAGAGATCTCTCCCATCATCTATTTATCTATTTATCCCCAGGACTGTGACTGTGACGAGGGGACATCCTCTGCGTCTGGAGGAAAGAAGGTTTGTACTAAAAAAACATAGAAGAGGATTCTTTACGGTAAGAGCAGTGAGACTATGGAACTCTCTGCCTGAGGAGGTGGTGATGGTGAGTACAATAAAGGAATTCAAGAGGGGCCTGGATGTATTTCTGGAGTGTAATAATATTACAGGCTATAGCTACTAGAGAGGGGTCGTTGATCCAGGGAGTTAGTCTGATTCCCTGATTGGAGTCGGGAAGGAATTTTTTATTCCCCTAAAGTGGGTAAAATTGGTTTCTACCTCACAGGGTTTTTTTTGCCTTCCTCTGGATCAACTTGCAGGATGATAGGCCGAACTGGATGGACAAAATTGTCTTTTTTCGGCCTTATCTACTATGTTACTATAATAGCACCCATAAGTAGTATCAACCATACAGCAGTGCCAATGTCCATAACAAACAGCTGTGCCTACACAATAACAGTAATATCAAACCATAATCATGTTCCCGCAATAAAGCAGTGCCTAAACTATAATGCTATAATGCTCATACAAGTGTCAGCCACATAGTTGCCCCCCAAACAGAATAACAGGAACCATGGTCACCATCCACCCATACGCCAGTGCCAGCTGCAGCTATGAACTTAAAAATTTGGAATTAGCACAACAATTTACAGTCCATCAGTAATTAGAAAAACATTATACACAAATCAATATCTTGTGATCCTTGTTATTTGATGTCGCCTCTAAATCCTCAGATATCCCTGGCACTGCCCAAGCAAGCAACCATTTTATTAGTTATGAAGAAATATCCCACCTAGAGTAAGCAATTATTTTCTCACAGCTAGCCTATTTTGCATGGTAAGGGTTGTTTTAGTCACCAATAACCCCTACCATTCCCTTATGGGGCACTGCCATTCTCACATGGCTGGTCTTCTAACTTAAATGGTTAGGGAAATGGTTTAGGGATCTCAGTTAATTTAGGGGTCTGAACTTATTTGTATTGCTAAAGAGTACAAGAATAAAAAAAAAATTATGATTTTTTCCCCATCAATCTGCACTCAGTACCCATTAATGACAAAGTAAAAACTGAATTTTAGAAATGTTTTGCTAATTTATTAAAAATGAAGAAACTAAAATTTTACATGGGCATAATTATTCAAAATCTTTTCTATGACACTTGAAATGGGTGGCCTCCCATTTCTCTTGATCATCTTTCAGATGTTTTTTCACCTTGATTGGAGACCACCTGTGGTAAATTTAGTTGACTGACACTATTTGGAAAGACACACCTCTATCTATGTAAGGTCTCATAGCTGTTAATGCATATCAGAGCAAAACACAGCCATGGGGAGGAAAGAACTGCTTGTAGAGTTTAGAGACAGGATTGTGAAGGCACAGATCTGAAGAAGGGTGCAAAAAATGTCTGCTGCACTGAAAGTTCCCGAAAGAACAGTGGTCTCCATAATTCTTAAATGGAAGAAATTTTAAACAACCAGGACTCTTTCTAGCAGCCCTACCAAACTAAGTAATCAGGGGAGAAGGACTACTTTATGGCAGAATGGCCAGAAAGAAGCCTCGCCTCAGTAAAAAACATAAAAACCCCACCTGGAGTTTGCAAACAAAAAAAAGCACCTAAAGGACTCTCAGACTGTGATAAACAAGATTCTATGGTTTGATGAAACCAAGACTTTTTGTAAAGATAAAATATTGGAAGGATAGACTTCATATTATGATGGCATTATAAATATTTGGGGATTTGTTTGTTTCTCTTGGATTGACTATGATTCCATGACAGTGGTTGAAATCCTTGTTTTTATAACTGTGTCTTTTTATGATTCTAGTGCTAAAGAAAACTTGTCATTGATAAAAAGAGATTAATTTTCATGTATAAAGCTTTGTATTTTCTACTAATTTAGATGTCAGGTCTCAAAGATCTGCTCCATTGAGCAAAAAAAGACAAAACTAGTATCTTGTATATAGCGGATTATCAAGTGTACAGAATATTAAGTTTAGTTCTTTTATCTTTAGTTCTGTTCCACACAGAGAGCCGTCACCTTTATAAAGCTTACAAGCAAGATACGTTTCCTTTTCAAGTCTTTCTCTGTAAAGATTCTGACTTCTTCAGAACTTTTTATTTCAGTGAAAACCATGAAGAACAAACTCCTACTGCCTGTATTTTTCTTATGTTGGAAAGTTATAAAATGGGTTTTCCGGGAGTACAATATTGATGACCTATCCTTAACATCTGCTGTCCGATGAGCACCGTGATTTCTTCCTAGGCCAGTAATGTCCCAGTAATTGGCAACGTGCAGTGGACCGCCCCCTGGGGCCCTAAAGAAGGACCCAAGTACCCAGGTGTGGGAATGGCCGAGTGGTATAGGGTGGCCTACAATGTCCCTTTATGTTGGATGAGTGTCTCTGTGCTCCTATCTGGATACAGCTGGAACCCCAGACGTTGGCTCTGAAGCAGACAAATAGGGGTGAATAGTTGAGGGATAAAATAAATAATTGAGTCCAGACCTTGTGATGAAGTCGAATAGCAGCTTTACTTGAATAAACGTTTCTCCAAACAGTTTCAGGCTTTGTCTTGGTCCCAGCAGGCTTTAGCATTAAAACTCTGGCAGGCAAACTCAACACTGCTACATCTGTTGCTCTCTGGCTCTGCTGTGCTGACAGGCTGGCTGTATAACTCAGCTTCTTCTTTATGCAGCAGAGCAGCTGAAGGTTCTCTGACTGGCTTGGCTTTGCTTGGCCTGGGCACGTCCAGCAGAGATGTGCCCAGAACTTGCTTCCTTCCCCTAGCTGGGGGTAAGCTAGAATTGAGACCCACCCTTCCTGCAGGAAGTGGTACTCGCCCACTCCTCCACAGAGGGAGGGGGGGTTAGAATGGAATGGAAAGCTCCATTCTCTCTAACTGCAGCTCTGCCGTGTTTGCTGCCACCTGCTGGTGAACCAGGCAGATTACTTACAAACATAACAGTTGCAAAATAGGAAATGCACAGTGTTTGGACCTTAAATAAATACACATGATGACATGAGGTTAACCAATTAAGACAGTAGCGAGTTCCACGTTAGACATGGCTTACAGCATAGTCCCATTAAAGTGAACGGGCCTGGAGTGCCATGGCCTTTTCAAACATCTGATTAGTTTTCTATAGCAGCATTTTGCGTAAGTATTTGTAAGGCTTTGTTTACACTGCCGTCATAGGCATCATTTGGAACCTCTGCTGGCAGTCTCAGCAGATTAGACGGGAAGAATAATGCTCAAAATAACAAAATGATGGAACTCAACAGACCCCATTTTAGGTAGATGTGATCAGGGCAGAGCTTTGTGAAACCAAAACCTGGAGAGAAAACATATAGTGAAACAATACTGTATGTACTTCTTCCATTTCAGCTTCACTTCTAGTTTTGGCTGACAAATAGTGTGAATGAGGCCATCATCTGATAATCTGGTACTTGTTTTACAGAGCTGCAGTAATTTGTAATGTTTCAGTGGAACGGAAGCAGAAGAACTGAGAAAACGTGAAAATGTGTTGGCTCTCCTCCACTTTGCTGCTTCTGTATTCCCCTGATGAAAAATCTGCAGCATTTCAATCCCATTGCCACACGTATTCTCCACAACAGAACTGTATTTGGAAAACCCTCAGCATTTACAGTAGCAGCAAAGAGCACGAGATTTAATACATGTCCGCTGTGAAATCCGCACATAGCTTGTATACGGATTTTAAATCTTTAAAAGGAATTTTAACAGATTTTAAAAGAATACATATACTGTTGCGCAGAGCGAACTGCACCTTCTGCTTGCTTCAGTTCTGCTCTGCATTTGCATCATGCAGAATACGGATTCATAGAACGTTTATAGAATCTATACTCTGTCATATAGAATCTATACTCTGCATGCTGCAGAAGCATGAGAAGCGCCTGAGGAGCTGTTGCAGAGGATGGGAATTGTAGTAGTCCTGATGAGGTATTCCATCAAGGTGTACTCCCTCAGGCCATCGCTCCCTGGGGTTTGGTGCAGTAAAAGAGTAGATTGAAGAATTAAGCCAGAAGTGAATGTATAAAAGTCTCTTTTTACTTAGCGTAAAATATAACTTTTGGCGCATCCAGCAGCAATAAACGCAAAGTGCAGATTCAGGCACCAGATGAGGGGGTATGGTGGCTGGCTGGATGTCAATTTATTTGGCATTAGCAGGTACGTGTGGATATTAAATGTGCCTGTTTTCCATCTACAGGTCACATTAAGGTGCACCTGTGAGGCCTGGGACATATCAGCAAGTCTTGAGTGGGACTCACAGACTCCTCCCTCCTCCCATTGCAAGCATGGCCACATGCTGGAGGTAACTGGTGAGTTGTTTGTGAGTCGGCCTTATGCTCCTGTAATTTGCCCACTGGCTCCTGGTATCGCCCATATGGCTCAGGTAGGAGAGTGTAGGGTCCCGGGCTACTTGAGAAACCTTGTCGCGGTGTCCGGGCTTAGACATGTTCTACACCGTAGGACATGTTGACTAATCTCTCAATTTTAAAAACTGTTTGAGGATTTAGTGATACTGCAGAGTGCACCTGTGTTTGTTATTGTTTTGTTACGTGTGGATATAGGTTTCCACTGTAATACAAACTTGATATTTGTCTGGCCTGGAAGTTTCTTAGGTAGGGGATGGTGTCTAAGCTGTAGTCCCTCACCCTGCAGCAGTGTCTGTATAGCGTAGTTTGCTGATCAGTTCTGTTGTCTTGTCGTACTGATGCTTTCTGGAAGCAGTATTCTTGAGTTTTCTGATTTCTCTGGAGTGTTGGTCTCGCTGGGGAATTACATACAGTCCCTAGGAGCAGGAACTCTGCATGTGCTTCATCACTCCCCCACTATCTAGACAGGAACTCCCTTTCCCTTCTCTAACTGAGCTGAAGCTCCCCCTTCTGGCAGGAAATCGGACCAACCCACTCCTAACAAAAGGGGAGGAACTGAGAAGCGCCACTGCACCTATGCATCTATGTTTTGCGTGAAGGTTTAGGTAGCCTTTAAGATATTTGCTGTGGATTTCACCCTCAGTAATGTAGATAGAGAAATCTGCAGACAATTTGTGCATTTATCTGTGAAAACCTGCATGATTTGGTGCTGACTTTGCTGCTGCAGCTTTCTGCCAGATCCTCTGGGGATTATTTTCCGCTGAGGACTAGCTACAGTATGTGTGGCCTTACCCTAATAGTGATAGAAGCTGTTGGTTACTTGCTAGCTCCTTAGACATGTCTTATTCATATATATCTTTGCTGCTTCTCCCTATAGCAGACGTTGAAACCACTAGCTATATTTTCAAGACGTCGGATACATTTTCAAACTTAAATTTTTCGCACAAACATTTATCATTTGTAGTTGTTTTTATGTCCGTTTTAAGTCTGGTTTTTCTTTGTGTGCCTAAACCAAATTCATGAACTGGTGCACCTTAAAGAGGACATGTCCCCACTCCTGACCTGTTTGTTTTAACAGCTTTATGCATTCACCATGTAATAACAATTCTGGAGCATCTATTCTTATGGCTCTATGTTGTGCCATTCCTTTATTATTTTTACTAGAATTTATCAATGAATTGCTAGCAGTCTGCAGTAAGAGTACAGAGGGGAGGTAACCAGTTGGGGGCGTGTACCTGCACAGACTGAGAATGGCAGCACTTATTGGATAGAGTGAGTCGGTGCAGGTACACACCCCCAACTAGTTACCACCCCTCTGTACCCTTACTGCAGACTGCTAGCAATTCATTGATAAATTCTAGTAGAAATAATAAAAGAATGGCACAACATAGAGACCTAAGAATAGATGCTCCAGAATTGGTATTACATGGGGAATGCATGAAGCTGTTAAAACAGGGATGTCAGGATTGGAGAAAAGTCTTCATTAAGGTGTAAAAGTACACCAGGGGCTTGCCTGGCGACTTTTTTGCGCACAGTAAATGAGCCATAATCCAGCTCTAATGTCACAGTTAAAGGTGGCGAGGATCATGAAACGTGGGAAATTTAACCAAATGTTGCAGAAAATGTCACCGTTACCACAGACCACAAAACTGACACATCTGATTTAGTGTCCCCCTAATTGTGCACATTGGCAGTGTGACCAGTGCAAACATGTAAATAGCTCAATAGGCCCGGTCTGGCGTTGAGTTTAAGATTTTTTTTTTTCACATTTTGAATATATTATAGGGATATAACATCTGTGGCGTTATGTAGTGCACAGAACATAAGTGTAGGCCGGGCTTCCAATATGTATCCAGGGAGTGACTGACATATTCTCTGCCAAGCACACAACCATTCTAAATATTAGCCTTTTTCAGAACCACACTTAGATGTTATTTTTGCTGGGTTTTAGTTCGCTGTTCACCATTTCAACTCGCGGCTAATACGTGTGTCCTTCAGGGACACTTGCTACTGTCTTTAATAACAGCACCATGTCCTTGAATCCCAAGGAAGTACGGTAATTACCATTCAGTCTGTCACGGAAGTTAAGCAGTGCACATCTGTCTTACTGGTCCAAATGGCAGCACTCAAAGGGGAGCAAAACCGATGTCATCATCGTTACCTGGTTACATCTAAGACCTTTGGAAATGGAACTAAGGTGACTCCGTACAGTTCCTGAAGACATGGGTACCACATAGCATCCTCAGAATGAAGATATGTTTGGGTTTTGAAGTAGCAAAACATCAAACACGTATGGCGAGATTTATCAAAACTGTTGCAAAGGAAAAACTGACTTAGTTGCCAGTTGCAACCAATCAGATTGACCGTTTCATTTTCCAAAGGAGCTCTGAAAAATGAAAGGTGGAATATGATTGGTTGCTATGGGCAACTAAGCCAGTTTTTTTCTTACACCAGTTATGATAAATATCCCCCTTTGTATGCTTATTGGACAAATACGGCCCAGTTCTATAAATAAAAAAAATACTGTGACATTTAAGGTATATATTTTAGCTTCCTAACGCTTCACATGAATGTCCAGTTTTAACAAAGTTTCATTTTTAGGTCCAGAATTCTGTAATAATTCTAAATTTGTAATATACTGTACCTTTATTACAGTCGGACCTTTGTTTCCCTGTTATAGAGCTTCATATCCCATGCTTGCCTTTAACTAGCCATTAAGAATGATACAATTCTGGCTGCTACATCCACCACTAGGAGGGGCTAAGGAGCTTCCTGCATACTTTGCAATAGAAGCTGTAAAAATCTATACATTCCCCCTAGTGGCAATCAGAGGTTTAGCACTCTTAAAGGGAATTTGTTACCATCTTATGCCACCCTATCTTAGGGCAGCATAAACTGAGACCCTGATTGAAACATTAGATAACTTGGTGTTTTTTGACCCAGTCATTTTCTGAGCAGCTTCAGCATGAGCCAAGCGCTGGAGTCCATTCCATACAGTGCACGAGCTCCGGAGTCCTCATATTCATGGCTCGTAGATAAAGCAGCATAAAACCAGTGACTGTGGCTATTCAGGGTATTTTGAGCTTCGCCTCCCCCCCCCATGACCCAGAAGGGAAGCTGCCCTTACAGGACTCTTGAGGACCTGGACTATTCATGTATTAAACAATCAGTCACTCTTTTGCATGGACTGCAAGTGCTGCAGTGGAAATCTATATTCTATGGTCTCCTTCTGGAATAAATCTAATCATCACAGTTATGTATACCCCGAAACTCACTAGTCTCAGGAAAGTGCGACTAATTAGGTCTCTAGCATGGTTTGCTGCTTACGCTACAGGCAGGAGGCACATATTTATCATCTGTGCATTATAGTTTGACTAAGGGCTCATGCACATGACCGTGTGCATTTTGTATTTTGCGGAACAGCTGGCCCCCATAGAACAGTCCTATCCTTGTCCGTAATGCAGACAATAATAGGACATATTCTATTTTTTTACAGAACGGAAATACGGAAACTGAATGCACACGGAGTAAGGCTACATTCACACGTCAGTATTTTTTCTATATCCCGATTTTCGGTCCATTTTTTGTGGATCCGTTGTTCCTGAAAATGTTTCCGTATGTCATCCGTATGTCATCTGTTTTTTGCGGATCCGCAAAAAACGGAAACATGTATAAATTTCAATAAGCAAATAAAGTTGTTTGGATTTCTTTGAAAAAAAAAAAAGTGAATAAAAGTTTATAAAATAAAAATGTAATTTCCAGGAACGGAATCCGCATAAAACGGATGACATACGTAATGACATCCGAATGTCTTCCGTTTTTTGCGGATTCATTGACTTTGTATTGTACCAGGATCCGATTTTTGCGGAAAAGAATAGGACAAGTTTTATATTTAATCGGACATGCGGAACGGAACAACGGAAACTGACAGCACACATTGTGTTGTCCGATTTTTTCCAGGACCCATTGAAAATGAATGGGTCCAGAACTGGTCCTGATCTGTTCCGCAAAAAACGGAACAGATCAGGAAAGAAAAAACGGACGTGTGAATGGACCCTAACTTCGGGTTTTTTTGCGGACCCATTGAAATGAATGGTTCCGCATACGGTCCGCAAAAAACCCAAAACTGATACGGAAAGAAAATACGTTCGTGTGCATGAGCCCTAAGAAAGTCATTATCTTTCCTGTTGCAATTAGACTTCCTGCTGGGCCCTTGTGAATCACCTAATTAGCTCAACCCTCATGCATATTAATAAGGAAAATCATGTTGTATTCATCTTATTAATATTGATAATAGTCCCTTTGATTATCACCATATGAAAAGATTGTTCATTATTTCAGAACAATGCAGCAAAGCCGCCCAGCTGAACTACAAAGCGCAGAAACACCTGATCAATGACAGCAACAGATAATGTACCTTTATGCAATTTAACTCATCCTAATGAACAAAGTTATATAACGGTTCAGTCCCTCAACTCTGCGCAGGAAGAGCTTCTTGATTCAACAATACATTGCCAGAACTTCAATCACATGGCTGTAATATGGCCGCATGTATGGTCACCTGGGCAGCTTGGTGTTCTACTTTACCTTGCAGTAGAGTTCTGTGGTGATCCTGTGACCAGAGTACTGATATTAACCACTTCCTACTCTGCACCTTAATAGTACATCGCAGTAGGGAGGTAGCTAACACTCAATGCATTACTTTTATGGGACAGTGATGGACTCAGGAGCTATGTCTGTGCCATCACTAGCGGGTGCTGGCTGTTTTACACAGCAAGCATCCTGTTCTAATGCAGAGATTGCATCCTGGCAGTTTAATCCCTTAGATGCTGCGGTCAATGCTAGCAGAGACATCTAAGTAGTTAAAAAGAAGGATGCCTTCACTGGGTGCCATGGCAGCATGAAGCCAAACAACAGCCCCCAGGCCTGCCGTGTGCAGTTGCCCTGCCTTTGGCAGGACCTAGTAAGAACTGTTAGCTTTACTATATATTTACTACATCTGACTATATCAATTTCAGTGTATAATATGGGTGATCAGAAGACTGCATATTAAGTAAAAAAACAAAAAAAAAAAAATTTTTTTTAATTTCCAAAAATACACATAATTGGTAATATTCCATATAATAAAATGATTTCATGATTTATTCTGCACAATGAATATTCTAAAAACAAAACAATTGCCATGTTGCAGTTTTCTGTTAAAGGGAGTGTGTCACCAAAATATGACGTTATACACCACTTACATGGCTCTCTAGCACACCTATCCATGATTCTAATGGTACCTTTGTAATTTTCTTCTGAGTTTCACCCGCAGGAAAAACGCAGTTTAATCCATATGCGAATGAGGGCTCGCAAGTGCCCAGGGCGGCGTTCTGTGTGTAGGAGCCCAGGCTGCTCTGCCTTCTTTTTACATTACTCCTCCCCAGCCTCTTCCTTGGCCTGCCCTGCAAGTCCCTTGCGTCATCCACAGGATCGGCCGATATCCCGCGCGTGCGCAGTGCACCGTCGGTGCGAGCATGCGCACTGTGATGCCAATTGTGGGCATGGCATCGCTACATGTAGTGCGCATGCGCCGGCCTCTAGTCCTCCTGTTTGCTTCTGGTCCACCCCCTAGTCACTGGTTTCATGCCTGTGTTGGCGCATGCGCACTACATGTAGCGATGCCATGCCCACAATTGGCATCACAGTGCGCATGCTCTCACCGGCGGTGCACTGCGCACGCACGGGCTATCGGCCGGTCCTGTGGATGACGCAAGGGACTTGCAGGGCAGGCCAAGGAAGAGGCTGGGGAGGAGTAATGTAAAAAGAAGGCAGAGCAGCCTGGGCTCCTACACACAGAACGCCGCCCTGGGCACTTGCGAGCCCTCATTTGCATATGGATTAAACTGCGTTTTTCCTGCGGGTGAAACTCAGAAGAAAATTACAAAGGTACCATTAGAATCATGGATAGGTGTTCTAGAGAGCCATGTAAGTGGTGTATAACGTCATATTTTGGTGACAGACTCCCTTCAATTCCACCTCCCAAAATATGCAACAAAAGTTACCAAAAAGTGTTATATACTGCATACAACTGGCAACAATCAATACTACAACTGGCCCCATGAAACACAAGCCCTCACACAGCTCAATTGGCACAAAAATAAAAATGTTATAGCAACCAAAAAAAAAGGAAATAAAAGAAGACACTTTTTATTTGTGCAAAGTAGAAAAACAAAAATAATCATACAATTATGTCATTTTGCATGATCAATATCATAAAAAAATCTATCCCAGAACTGCTGTTTTGCCATTCTGATTCTTACCGGGTCCCCTCTGGTCTCTGAATTCTGGCCCCGACTCAACACACATTGTATATTTTGCATTGTGGTCCAGAAGGTTTAAATCACACATCTCTATGCACATCAGCGGTTCTCAACCTAGGGGTCGATCAGCCCTCTCCGGGGGGTCGCCTGAGGCTTCCTATTGTGGGTCGCCCGTACAACGGCAGCAGCCCCTTATCCTCGCGCACAGGAAGTGATGTCCTATCACTGCCTGTGCTTGAAGGAGCCTGACGTCTGGACGGGTAAGTCGGGCCGCCTGTCTGCTGAGGTCCGAGTTTTTTCGTTAATGACACAGCCGCTGAGCACCACTGCCACCAATGATTTCATTGAGCCTGGCTAATTTTATTTTAATTATTTGGCTGAGCAAGGCTTAATTTATTTGGGGGGACATGAAGCACTGCTGATTTATTTATTTGGGGGACCCTGAGCACCATTGATTTATTTATTTTGGGGAAACTTGATGCACCACTGATTTATTTATTTGGGGGACTTGAAGCACCACTGATTTATTTATTTGGGGGTCCCTGAGCACTTCTGATTTATTTATTTGGGGGACCCTGAGCACCATTGATTTATTTATTTGGGGGAAACCTGATGCACCACTGATTTATTTATTTGGGGGGGACTTGAAGCCCCGCTGATTTATTTATTTGAGGGGTACCCTGAGCACCACAGATTTTTTTTTTTTTTTTTTTTTTGGGGGGGGGGGGGGGTACTGTGAGCACCACTGAGTTATTTATTTGAGGGGTACTGTGCGCACCACTGATTTATTTTTTAGGGGGTATTTGTTGTTTATTAATTATTTTAAAGTTATTTATTTGGATTACAAATATTTTGTATTTATGCTAAAGTTCTGTGGTTATGAATGAATACTTGTGTATTTGAATTAACATTTGGTGTATTGGTGTCTGCGCGTGTTTTTGGTGGGTCATCATAACAGTAGCAAAATTAGTTATGACGTAGCAAGGAAAAAAATGTAATGGTTGGGGGTCACCACAACATGAGGAACTGTATTAATGGGTCACGGCTTTAGAAAGGTTGAGAACCACTGATGCACATGCTTGTGCACATGGAAGGACGTGTATTGTATACACGTGTGTGTGTATATATGTGTGTATATATATATATATATATGTGTGTTTATATATGTGAGTGACTTTTTCTACTGATATGCTGCCACAGCTAAAGTGAAACCTCCCTGTGGAATTTTAGGATTAGTTATTAAGTTATTATGTGGCTGTGGCAGTAGCCGTCAGTTCTTGCCAAAATTTCTTCAGTTCTGGATGTTACGATGGTGGCTCGTGCCTGCCACTACCCTGCTACTTAAAGAAGGCACAGGCGTCAGTTCACTCGCCCTGTGTGGGTTGTAGATCCGGCACTCCAGACCCTCTGCCCTTCGCTGCAGTCCTGTAGCAGGCCCAGGTGCTGGTATCCTATGTGTCTTTTGGGAAAATGTATTCTGATTTTAACTTCACCTCATTCTTCAGTATTGCAAGGGTCAAATCCTCCTTTTGGTTCTATGTGCAGCTTCTTCTAATGTGATAATCAGCTTCTGCTATATAAGTCATGCTATTCGTCTCATTCTCTGCCTGAGCAATAGGTTCAGTCACAGAAAATAATGCACTATAATAATAGATGCAAGCATAACATATGGACTAAGCCCTCACTCTATTGCTAAAATCTGAGACACTTGGTCAATACATTTTGATCAAAACACATCTAAGCCCACCTACCAAGCGACAAGGTGGTCTCAGTTCCGGCGGGTCCTACTCTAAACCTGCCTATGCCGTTATGCATTTATGTTCAGGAGCGCAGACCCCGCATATATAGTGTGTTGCTCCTAGTTAGCTCCATGTGCAGCAGCAACAGGTGGGAGGAGGAGCACACACACCTATATGTACCACCTTAATCAAGGTCGCCTATTAGATAGGTGGGGAAAAAGTGCACATGAATACTACTCCCAAGATAGGAGCGTATTCACAAATGAAGGTGCCACTCCTTCAAGACAAGTTGAACAAATCACGGGGAAAAAAATGTATAAAACATCCTGCACGATATGATAATGAATGTTGCGGATGTACATGGCTACATTTATACAGTCACAGAAAATAATGCACTATAATAATAGATTCAAACATAACATATGGACCAAGCCCTCACTCTCTTGATAAAATCTGAGACACTTGAGACATATGTGTGGGGTCTGCGCAGGATAACAGGCTGAACTGGATGGACAGTCTTTTTTCAGCCTTATATACTATGTTACTACCCTGTTTCCCCGAAAATAAGACAGTGTCTTATATTAATTTTTGCTCCAAAAGATGCGCTAGGTCTTATTTTCAGGGGATGTCTTATTTTTCCATGACACAGGGGGATCAGAGGGGAGAATCAAAATGACACAGGAGAATCTGAGGGAAGATTACAATTTTAGTACCCTTTCTTATCCTCCTGTGTCATTTTGATTCCCCCCTCTGATCCCCCTGTGTCATTTTATGTGATCCCCCTCCCCTGTGCCAGCGGACAGTGGATTATTTAGTCTCTCCCCCTCCCACCTTCACCAGACATCCCCCACCACTTTATCAGACATTCCCCCCCCCATACCTCAGTCACCCCTGTATGTCCGTGCCGGCCAGATTCCACACAATGTGCCCGATTCCTGCCCTGCGCAACTCACTCACATTTAGACAGTGAGTCAGCCAGACTCCGTCAGGGCAGAGCGAGCAGCAGGCAGCAGCTTGTCCTGGCAGTGGCGCGGGCTCTCTGATTTAAAGAGACCTCGCACCGCCTGAACAGCTCTGGCTGTGCTGCAGCCAATCAGTGAGCTGCGCGGCGGCGCCCGCCGCTACGATCGGGAGGAGTCAGATGCCTTGCAGTAACTTCTGGGACCTTATATTCCGGGGGGCCTTATTATCGGGGAGGCCTTATTTTCTGGGGGATGCCTTATATTTCAGCAAGAGGCAAAACTAGAGGTAGGTCTTATTTTCGGGGGATGTCTTATTTTCGGGGAAAGACGGTATGTTAGTAAGGCCGAATGCACACGACCGTGGAACACGGACGTGAGCGGTCTGTGGTAACCCGGCCTGGATTCCTGTTGAGAGCAGGAGCACATGGCGGCATTGGTTGCTATGACGCCGTGCGCTTCGTGCCACCACTGCAGTACAGTAATAGACTCGTATGATCTATGCAAGTGTATTACTGTACTGCAGCGGCGGCACAAAGCACACGGCGTCATAGTGACAAATGATGTCGTGCGCTCCTGCTCTCAGCAGGATGCCAGGCTGGGATACCACGGACCGCTCACGTCCTTGTTCCACGGTCATGTGCATTCAGCCTAATATAGAGAAAATTCTCAAAGTCACAAACCTGGATACAATCTGCCCATGTCATATTACTCTTAGCTGTTAGCAGCTTGGAGGCACCAACCAAAACATACAGTACTCCACAGATGTCACTAAGGCCCCTTGCAGACGAGCGTGTCCGAATTAGGTCCGGATGCGTCCCGGGTGCATTGCGGCAAACCCGCGCGAGTAGGTACACAATTGCAGTCAGTTTTGACTGCGATTGCATTCCGTTGTTCAGTTTTTATCACATGGGTGCAATGCATTTTGCACGCGCGTGATAAACTGAATGTGGTACCCAGACCCGAACTTCTTCACTGAAGTTCAGGTTTGGGTTCAGTGTTGTGTAGATGTAATTATTTTCCCTTATAACATGATTATAAGGGAAAATAATAGCATTCTTTAATACAGAATTCTTAGTACAAGGTCAATTGAGGGTTTAAAAAAATAAATAAAATTAACTCACCTCCTCCAATTGATCGCGTAGCTGCCGATCTCCTGTTCTTTCTTTAGGACCTGTCAAAGGACCTGTGGTGACGTCACTGAGCTCATTACATGGTCCATCACCACGGTGATGGACTATGTGATTGGACCATGTGATGTGACGTCACCACAGGTCCTTTAGCCGGCAGCTCATGATTAAAGAAGTAAGAAGAGATCGGCAACTATGCGATCAAGAGGAGGAGGTGAGTTAATATTTTTTAACCCTCAATTGACCTTCTACTAAGCATTCTGTATTAAAGAATGCTATTATTTTCCCTTATAACCATGTTATAAGGGAAAGTAATACAGTGAATAGACTGTCACCTTAGCAACCATGCGTGAAAATCGCACCGCATCCGCACTTGCTTGCGATTTTCACGCAGTCCCCTTCACTTCTATATAGAGCATGCTGCGACTTTCACGCAACGCACAAGTGATGCGTGAAAATCACCGCTCGTGTGCACAGCCCCATAGAAATGAATGGGTCCGATTCAGTGCGGGTGCAATGCGTTCACCTCACGCATTGCACCCGCGAGGAAATCTCGCCCGTGTGAAAGGGGCCTAAGGGTTACACGCCAAGCTACACCAATTAAGGCCATCAATCCTACTAATCTTCCTGCACATACCAGTCATTTACATACAGCAAGTTGTAGTACATATATGAAATCAGTATTTCATATTTCAGTGCAAAATGTTCTTAAAAGAATGGAAAACACTGCATTGTGCAAGTTGAGAAAATTGTTTAAAAAATTCCCGTTGAGAAAATCACATTAACTGCTTTCAAAAAGTGTTCGTCTCCACATGTTCAATCAGTTTTTTACACAGGAAACATTACTGTATTACCAGCCTAATGGCACACAACACTGTAGAGAACATAATCACAACATTTTTCTCCCACTACTTTGCAAAATTGCAGGAAACCTCAAATGGTGGTAAACATTCAGGAGAACATATTAAACCCACATTGTAAAAAGCTTCGTGTTAAATATGTCTGCAGAGCTGTATGACTACTTCTATAGTTACTATTAGGGTTTCAGACACACTTTTTTTCATCATTTTAAAATGCTTGGGGGAAAAAATGCATCAACTTTTTAATGGTCAACACCACAGATCATTAGTGAGTGTAATTATATAGTTACACCGCATGGGTATATCAAAACTATGAACACCTATAAATAAATCGCCATACAGGACATTTCATAAAATATCTTTTATTAATTCATCAATATAATAATAAGAATAAAACAGGGACAAAGTACATACACAGAAGATAATAAAAACCTAAAAATACACCTCCTCCCTGGTAGTGATTGTAGCAGTATATAATCCAAAAGGATAAATATAGCAAAACAGTCTAGGGAAAAAACCTGTTAACGTGATAGCTAAAAAGGAAGGAGCCTCAATATATAAAGTGCACATAAACCTGACATAGAATAGAGGTATACTTATTATCTAACCGCCCCCAGGTAAACCTCATATATCATAGAGGCATAACCATATTACCTTTCCAGGAAAGGAAAAAAAAACACTGACATATGTTTCGCCTTGGAGCCACATGGATCCAAAGAAATGAGGGCCAGTGTGCAAGAAATGAAGCTAGCAAACAGATTTAAAATAAAGTCATGATCATGAGGCCTAACTGATAGGAAACCCTGAATAGGACAGGATACTTCTTGTAGACTGGCAGTATATTTTTGTGAGGAAACCAGAGAGTCAGCAAAAGGGTTCTTTTTCTGGCAGCAGCCGTCCCTACTTTAAAACATTGTGCCCACTCACAGTAGTAATGCCCTCATTGCACCCCTTCACAGTAATTATGCCCTCAGTGCATCCCTTCACAATAGTAACATCCACATTGTGCCTCCGTCACAGTAGTTATGCCCACATTGTGCCTCCTTACGGTAGTTATGCCCATACTGTGCCCCCTCATAGCATTTATGCCCTCATTGCACCCCTTCACAGTAGTTATACCCATATCGTGCACCCCTCACTGTAGTTATGCCGACATTGTGCCCATTCATGGTAGTTATGCCCACACTATGCCCCCTCACAGTATTTATACCCTCATTGCACCCCTTCACAGTAGTTATGCCGACACTGTGCATTCCTTAACAGTAGTTATTCCCTCATTGTGCCCCCTCACAGTAGTTATACCCTCTCTGTGCCCTCATTGTGCTCCCTTCACAGTAGCTATGCCTTCATTGTGCCCCCTTCACAGTAGTTATGCCCTCATTGTGCCCCCTCACAGTAGTTATGCCTTCATTGTGCCCCCTTCACAGTAGTTATGCCCTCTGTGCACCTTCACTGTAGTTATGCCCTCATTGTGCCCCCTCACAGTAGTTATGCCCTCTCTGCGACCCCTTCAGAGTAATTATGCTCTGTGTGCCCCCTCACAGTACATATGCCTTCTCTTTGCCCCATAACAGTTGTTATGCCCATTCACAATAGTTATGCCCTCCCTGTGCCCCTTCACAATAGGTATGTCCTCTGTGCCCCATTACAGTAATTATGCCCTCTCTGTTCCCTTCAGAGTAGTTATGCCCTCTCTGTATCTCCTTCAGAGTAGGTATTCCCTCACTGTGCCCCCTCACAGTAGATTTGCCTTCTCTATGCCTCATAACAATTGTTATGCCCCTTCACAGTAGTAATGACCTCTCTGTGCCCCCTTCACAGTAGTAATGTCCTCTCTGTGACCCTTCACAGTAGTAATGTCATCTCTGTGCCCCTTTACAGTAGTAGTGCCCATTCTGTGCCCCCTTCAGAGTAGTAGTGCCCTCTCTGTGCCCCATTTGTGTACTGGCGCACATTATAAGAGGGTCTTTTTTGCACTGGTGCACATTATAAGGAGGGATTTTTGTACTGGCACACAATAAAAGGGGTTATTTTTGTACTGGCACATATTAGGTTGCATTTTTCTTGTGGCACACATTAAAAGGAGAAGTATTAGTACTGGGTGTTTTGGGGAACATGATTACAAGTATTGGCACAATGGTGGCATTATTACTTTTGGGGGCACTGTTTGCACTCTGGCAGATAATTATTTCTATTGATTGGACATTGGGAGCACTATTACTGTGGGGGCACCCTGGCACAGTATCAGTATTATCACAATTATTTTTAGGGGACATTACATTTGTGGCACTATTAGTGTCAGAGGCACTATTTGTTGGGTGTAGTTACTTTTTAGGGCACTGTGTGCCAATAATTATTGTACGTAAACTCTATATTGTATGTGTACTAGTATTTTCAGGGGCACTTTTTCTGCAGTATAGTAATGGGGAGCACAGGGGGCACAGCATTGGAAGTGGCAGGATGGGGTGTTTAGAAGGTGTAGAGGATTATGGAAAGTAAACTAAGATGTCTGTTCATCAAACTCTGCAGAGACAAGACATGGCTGAAAGAAATCATCATGGCAATCTAGTCTGAATGGAGAAGATTAGGAAAGAGAATGTCTACATCAGAGCATATATCACTGGATGTAAGAGGTATGTGGCACTGCGTTACCCTGTTTGTTTTGTAGAGCTGTATGTAATGTTTTCCAAGTATGACTTTAACAGTAGAGCTGGAGGGAAGGGGTTTGGTTGAGAATTTGGTATGGGGGGGTGCTGTTTCAATTTTTTACCTCAGGCAGCAGAAAGGCTAGGTGCACCCCTGCCCCTTGTGAAAAAGGGGAGGTGGGCCCAAGCTGAACACTTGCACCATGGCCCATGAGCCTTTACCTACGTCCCTGCCCCACTGCACTTTCTCCCTGTGGGTGTTGAGTAATGTTATAAGGCTGTACCTCCTGGTGTCTGGAAAGAAAAGACCAGTAGACGTGTTGTAGTTGTATTTAGAGCAAATACCGTAGTCTCCTGAGTTTTATTTCCCTGGTGCTTGCTAGTGTTTTCCCCAAAATGACAGCTACATTTGGCCACAAACCCAAAGGTTCCCAGTAGCAATGCTCAAACTCATCCCCATTTGCACAAGTGGACAAAATTGTTGGTACCATTCCATTAAAGAAAGAAAAACCCACAATGGTCACTGAAATAACTTGAAACTGTAATAACGAACAACCTTTCGAGCTAATCACTGCAATCAAGCGATTTCTATAACTCTCAAAGAGACTTCTGTACCTGTTCACAAATATTTTGGCTCACTCTTCATGAGCAAACTGCTCCAGCGTTCTCAAGGTTGAAGGGTGCCTTCTCCATACTGCGTGTTTTAGCTCCTTCCACAGATGTTTAATAGGATTTAGATCAGAGGTCATAGAAGGCTACTTTAGAATAGTCTAAATCTTTGCTCTTAGCCATTCTTGGATGTTTTAGCTGTTTGTTTTAGGTCACTATCCTGTTGGGGGTCCTGTGACTGAGACCAAGCTTTCTGCCGCTGCGCAGCACATTTCACTCCAGAATACTTTGATAGTCTTGAGAATTCTTTGTACCCTGCGCAGATTCAAGACAACCTGTGCCAGATGAAGCAAAACAGCCCCAAAACCTAACCAACCCTCCTCCATGTTTCACAATAGGTACAATGTTCTTTTCTCATTCAATAGGTTTTAATAGTTTAACAATGTTCTTTTCTTTGTATGCTTCATTTTTGCATCTCTGAACATATAGCTGATGTGCCTTGCCAAAAGCTCCAGTTTTGTCTTGTTTGTCCAAAGGACATTCTCCCAGAAGCTTTGTGGCTTGTCAATATGCATTTTGGCAAATTCCAGTCTCGTTTTTTTATAATTTGCTTTCAACAGTGGTTTCCTCCTCGTTGGTTTCCATTAAGTCCACTTTGGCTAAGATAGTAACAGATAATGCAACATGACACTGATGTACTTTGACCTTGGAGTTTACCTATAATCTCTTTGGAAGATGTTCTGGTCTCTTTGGTTACTATTTATTTGTATTATCTGTCTTTTCGATTTGTCATCAACTTTCCTCTTACGGCCACATCCAGGGAGGTTGGCTACAGTCCCATAGACCTTAAACTTCTGAATAATATGTGCAACTGTAGTAACAGGAACATCAGGCTGTTTGGAGATGATCTTATAGCCTTTACCTTTAATGTGTTTGTCTAGAATTTACCTTCTAATCTCCTGAGACAACTCTCTCCTTAGCTTTCTTTGGTCCATACCATGATACCAAACAGCACAGAGACTGCTTTTCACCCTTGAAATAGGCAGACTGACTGATTACAAGTTGTGATGCCAATTGCAGGACACAACGTTTAACAGGTCCCTATGGTCAAATTATTTTCAGTCTTTTCTTTTACAGCATTGTTGTCCAGGCCATTTTCATCAGTTAGTTTTTTCTAAATTATTGCTGAACCACAATTCAAAAGTAATGTCTGATTTTGATTACTTGATTATCAGTAACCTTTTATTTAGTTATTATTACTTTTGTCAGTTTCAAGCTATTTCAGTGACCATTGTGGGTTTTTCTTTCTTTAATGGAATGGTACCAACAATTTTTCCTACTTGTATATTTTGTCAGGTTTTGCCATTAGGGGCAGAAACACTTAGGGGGGAATTTATCATGAGGGGAATATCTGAAGTCAGTTTTGCTTGAGTCTGTGTTGGCATATTGTATGCCACATTTATGAAATATCACATGTTGTATGATAAATTTGTTTTATCCTTAAATTTAAGGCCCCTTTCAGACGAGCAGCTGTCACGCTGCGGACTCGCAGAGCAGCACCCGGCCTGAACCTCCAGCACTGCCGGGGGCACCTAGCATTATATTAATGTATGATGCTATGTAACCCTTTAGTTCTGAAATGTATTGGATAACACTGACAGAATTATGTCAGTGTTATCCAGAACATTCCAGACCTCTAAGGGTTACATAGCATCATAAATCAATATAATGCTGTGTGACCCTGGCAGTGCTGGAAGTTCAGGCCGAGTGCTGCACTGCGAGTCCGCAGCGTGACAGCTGCTCGTCTGAAAGGGGCCTAACACTGTTGAATAGAAAAGCTACTCCAGTTTTCCTACTCCACCCTCCTACTGGAGTGCAATTTTTAGCGACTTTTTTAAAAGACTCAATGATAAATCTATTCTGAAACTTATTAACACCCAATTTTTTAAAACTGGAGTGAGTGGTGTAAAACTGCAAAAAGTCACAAAAACCCTATTTTGCTACTTTTTGAAGCCAGAATTCTGGAGTGAAGAAGTGATAAATCAGGGGCTTGGTGTTTGCTTCCCCCTCCATGTCCTTTTCACATCATGGCTCAGACACATGCCAAATGTGCATAAGGCTTCGTTCACATCACTGTTCAGCCTTTCCATTCTCCTGCTCTGTTTAGGAGCAGGAGAACGGAAAGGACGGAAAAGGCACATAACTGACGCCAAACTGATTCAAACGGAGCCCATAGACTATAATGGGGTCCGTTATGTTTCCTTTTAGAAGATGATTTTGAAAAAGTTGTGCATGCAGGACTTTTGTCTCCGCTTCAAAATCATCTTCTGAAACATAACGGACCCCATTATAATCTATGGGGTCCTAAGGGCTCAGTTTGACTCATTTTGGCGTCAGTTATGTGCCTTTTCCATCCTTTCCGTTCTCCTGCTCTTAAACGGAACAGGAGTACGGAAAGGCTGAACGGTGCTGTTAACGAAGCCTAACTGATGCAAAGGATCTTTTTTTTTTTTTTTTTTTACAGGATGTTTTTTTTTCTTTATTTTTCTGTTCTTCTGACAGATCAGAAGAATGGAAAAATAACAGTGATATGGACTCTCCCTAACACAACAGCTCCTCTTGAGAAGGGAGTCCTTACAGTTTCTTACCACCCAGGAGCAAAGTAGATGGGACAGACTGGGACTGCCCCCTTCTCTCCAAGGATTCATAGGAAATGCTTGGTCTGTCTTCATATTATTGTTGTATATGCAACTCCCAAATTAACAGGCCTGTTCTCGCTGTCAATATAACTTTTAAAAAAAATCATGGATTTATAGGTGTAGAAGAATATATTAATTTTTAACATTGGACAATAAGGCTGTTGACTGCCAACTAAAAGTGCTAACCCAGCAACTGTTTTCATTATATCTGTTCTGCAATGTCATCTAGGCACAGATGACAGCAGAAGGGCAAATAATACAAAAATAGCAACATAGCCTAAAATGTCTAAAAAGAGGGATTACTGTCATATCAGTCATTTATTAACACAATAAATAACAAAAATAATCCATACATAAAACTAATAGCAGATTACTTTTGATCTGGATCAGACCCTAGAGAAGAAGTTCTTCAAGGGAACACAGGTACCAATAGTTGGTATAGAGTTAGACAGAAGTGTCAAGCAATGCACCACATATTTCATCCAGCCTGAGCCCCAGTGATAAATATGTTGCATGTTTAGACACCCTATGTCTATGCTGTCTATAGGATTAGTAAATCTGTCTCATAATGATTAATGTGCATGCAGCCTACTAAGCATTCTCAGAATAAATTCATCAAATCTGTTTTAAGATTTAAAGTTGCTGTCCGGGATTTTGATATTTATATCATGTCCTCAGGAAAGGTCATTGATATCAGTTCGGCATGGGTCTAACTACCAGCACCCTATTGATCAGTTGTTTGAACACGCCGGTGAGCACTGTGGTCTCTTCCTAGGCCAGTGACCTCACGTTCATTGGTCACATGGCCTAGGCGCAGCTCAGTCCCATTTCAGTGAACTTGTATCCAAGTTCAGCTGTTCCAAATGGGCTGTGGCTATTATCTGACAGAAACATATCTGCTAATCTTTGCCAGGCACCAGGGCTGAATTGAGGGCAGGGCCAGCCTGCCAATCTGGCAATTCTGGCAAATGCCAAATGGGCTGGTGCCACAGTGGGCTGCTCATTCCAGGGGCATAGCTAGGTCAAAAGATCTGGGGCTTGGGCCCGTATGTTTTGACCACGGCCCCGAAAGTAATAGCAGTTACAACTGTATCATCATCCTCAGTAAAATAGTGTGGCAGAACACAGGAGCCAATGGTTCCCGGCCCCGCTGTTCTCTTTCATAGGCCACAGGCTGCTAGGTGGGAAGCCTATGAGGCAGTACAGGTGTTGCAAACTGATGACATCATTGCCACCACAGTGACATGGCACGATGATGTCACTGTGCCAGGATAAAGGCGGCTTGATAACTTCATTGCGACCACACGCGCCAGAACACTGGCATCTCAGGCCATGGTGAGGTTTTTTTTCTGCCACTTTGGGGAATATATTATGTTGATCGACACAGTAGGGGGCATTATAAGTACAGGGGGCACTACAGGGGGACATTGGAAGTACTGGGTGAATATAGGGACCTTATAACTACTTGGAGTGCTAGAAGGGGACATTATAAGTACTGGGGGCACTATAGGGGGACATTATAACTACTGGGGTAATATACATGGGGCTTTATAACTACTGGGGTCGCTACAGGGGGATTATATAACTAGCGGACTACTGGATCACTAAAGAGGTGCATTTTAACTACTGGGGTACTATAGAGAGCATTATAACTACTGGGCGCTTTATAGAGGGGACTTATTACTACTGGAGGCTTATTATTACTAATGCAGGCTTTATGGAGAGGCCTTATTACTACTAGGAGTACTTTAGGTGGATTTATTGCTACTGGGGATATGGAGCAGTGAAGATAAGCAGTATATGATGTGTGACTTGCCATGCTGTCAGAGAAGGGGAGATAACCACGTGTTTGGGAGGTCACACAAGCAGGAGATAAACACCAGTGGCATGGTCATGGAGCTGCATACCATAGTTTGTTTATAGAGGCACCTCGGCTACAGACCAGTAGTAGTTGACTCATCTCACTGCGTATAAACCATATGCACCATTAGGAAAACCTCTTTAGAGCAGTGTCTCACACATTTTTTTCCTTGCCAATTTCTATGCAGTCTTTTGGAGCCAAAACCTGAAATGCATTGGAAGGGAATGAGAAATATGAAGGAAGGACTTCTTCCTGCTGGATCCACTTCTGTCTTTGACCTAAAAACTGCCAAAAGACAGCATTATGTCAGTGTTATACAATACATTCCAGACCTCTAAGGGTTACATAGCATCATAAATCAATATAATGCTATGCGACCCCGTCAGTGCTGGGAGGTCAGGACGGGTGCTGCTGCATACTCACACTGAAGTGTGGAACTCGGTTGTCTGAAAGGGGCCTTAAAGGGGTTGTCAGAGTTATATAAATATATGCCCATGTGCCTTATAACACTTTTGTAATTTACATTTTATTTCTATAGTGCCGGGATTCTGCAGGGCCGATGCGGGTCATGTGACCCGCAAGTCATCCACCAGGCTCCCTGTGATGACGTTTCGTGTACAAGCTTATCCCTGCCTGAGGGAGGAGCCCAGTTGTGTACACAAAACGTCAGAGCCTGGGTGCCCGCCCCCCTCTCTCCCTGTATCTGGTTGCCAGACGGCTCCTGTGAGGGATCGCGCATGCTGGCAGCCCTTTAAAAACACCAGAGCCCTAACCCACTGGTGTGCCCTCCCTCCTCCCTCTGCATCTGGTTATCAGTGCAGGCAGCCGTGTGAAATCAAGAGTCCTTTCAGATGCAGGTAATCGGACCCAAAAGCCGGCTCCCCCACCCCCCGGACAACCACATACAAGTAAAGCCTTGCCCATGATATATATATACGTATATAGAAATATACAGATCTATATATCTATATACATATATATATATATCATCTATATGGAGATATATACAGTGGATTTAAAAAGTCTACACACCCCTGTTAAAATGTCAGGTTTCTGTGATGTCAAAAAATGAGACAAAGATAAATAATTTCAGAACTTTTTCCACCTTTTAATGTGACCTATAAACTGTACAACTCAATTGAAAAACAAACTGAAATCTTTTAGGGGGAGGGAAGAAAACAAAACAAAAAAACTAAAATAATGTGGTTGCATAAGTGTGCACACCCTCTTATAACTGGGGATGTAGCTGTGTTCAGAATTAAGCAATCACATTCAAAATCATGTTAAATAGGAGTCAGCATACACCTGCCATCATTTAAAGTGCCTCTGATTAACCCCAAATAAAGTTCTGCTGCTCTAGTTGGTCTTTCCTGAATTTTCTTTTTGTCGCATCCCACTGCAAAAGCCATGGTCCACAGAGAGCTTCCAAAACATCAGAGGGATCTCATTGTTAAAAGGTATCAGTCAGGAGAAGGGTACAAAAGAATTTCCAAGGCATTAGATATACCATGGAACACAGTGAAGACAGTCATCATCAAGTGGAGAAAATATGGCCCAACAGTGACATTACCAAGAACTGGACGTCCCTCCAAAATTTATGAAAAGACGAGAAGAAAACTGGTCTGGGAGGCTACCAAGAGGCCTACAGCAACATTAAAGAAGCTGCAGGAATATCTGGCAAGTACTGGCTGTGTGGTACATGTGACAACAATCTCCCGTATTCTTCATATGTCTGGGCTCTGGGGTAGAGTGGCAAGACGAAAGCCTTTTCTTACGAAGAAAAACATCCAAGACAGGCTACATTTTGCAAAAACACATCTGAAGTCTCCCAATTGCATATGGGAAAAGGTGTTATGGTCTGATGAAACCAAGGTTGAACTTTTTAGCCATAATTCCAAAAGATATGTTTGGCGCAAAAACAACACTGCACATTACCAAAAGAACACCATACCTACAGTGAAGCATGGTGGTGGCAGCATCATGCCAAGGGGCTGTTTTTCTTGAACTGGAACTGGGGCCTTAGTTACACTAGAGGGATATATGAACAGTTCCAAATACCAGTCAACATTGGCACAAAACCTTCAGGCTTCTGCTAGAAAGCTGAACATGAAGAGAAACTTCATCTTTCAGCATGACAACGACCCAAAGCATACATCCAAATCAACAAAGGAATGGCTTCACCAGAAGAAGATTAAAGTTTTGGAATGGCCCAGTGGGATGATCTGAAGAGGGCTGTGCATAGGAGATGCCCTCGCAATCTGACAGATTTGGAGTGTTTTTGCAAAGAAGAGTGGGCAAATCTTGCCAAGTCAAAATGTGCCATGCTGATAGACTCATACCCAAAAAGACTGAGTGCTATAATAAAATCAAAAGGTGCTTCAACAAAGTATTAGTTTAAGGGTGTGCACACTTAGGCAACCATATTATTATTATTTTTTTTTTTCTTCCCTCCACCTAAAAGATTTCAGTTTGTTTTTCAATTGAGTTGTACAGTTTATAGGTCACATTAAAGGTGGAAAAAGTTCTGAAATGATTTATCTTTGTCTCATTTTTTTACATCACAGAAACCTGACATTTTAACAGGGGTGTGTAAACTTTTTATATCCACTGTATTTACTGATCTATATCACTATATACATTTTATATAGATGGTATATATACAGGGTGGGCCATTTATATGGATACACCTTAATAAAATGGGAATGGTTGGTGATATTAACTTCCTGTTTGTGGCACATTAGTATATGTGAGGGGGGAAACTTTTCAAGATGGGTGGTGACCATGGCGGCCATTTTGAAGTCGGCCATTTTGAATTCAACTTTTGTTTTTTTAATAGGAAGAGGGTCATGTGACACATCAAACTTATTGGGAATTTCACAAGAAAAACAATGGTGTGCTTGGTTTTAATGTAACTTTATTCTTTCATGAGTTATTTACAAGTTTCTGACCACTTATAAAATGTGTTCAATGTGCTGCCCATTGTGTTGGATTGTCAATGCAACCCTCTTCTCCCACTCTTCACACACTGATAGCAACACCGCAGGAGAAATGCTAGCACAGGCTTTCAGTATTCGTAGTTTCAGGTGCTGCACATCTCGTATCTTCACAGCATAGACGATTGCCTTCAGATGATACGAGATGTGCAGCACCTGAAACTACGGATACTGGGAGCCTGTGCTAGCATTTCTCCTGCAGTGTTGCTATCAGTGTGTGAAGAGTGGGAGAAGAGGTTTGCATTGACAATCCAACACAATGGGCAGCACATTGAACACATTTTATAAGTGGTCAGAAACTTGTAAATAACTCATGAAAGAATAAAGTTACGTTAAAACCAAGCACACCATTGTTTTTCTTGTGAAATTCCCAATAAGTTTGATGTGTCACATGACCCTCTTCCTATTGAAAAAACAAAAGTTGGATTCAAAATGGCCGACTTCAAAATGGCCGCCATGGTCACCACCCATCTTGAAAAGTTTCCCCCCTCACATATACTAATGTGCCACAAACAGGAAGTCAATATCACCAACCATTCCTATTTTATTAAGGTGTATCCATATAAATGGCCCACCCTGTAGATACACTGTGTGCAGAATTATTAGGCAAATGAGTATTTTGACCACATCATCCTCTTTATGCATGTTGTCTTACTCCAAGCTGTATAGGCTCGAAAGCCTACTACCAATTAAGCATATTAGGTGATGTGCATCTCTGTAATGAGAAGGGGTGTGGTCTAATGACATCAACACCCTATATCAGGTGTGCAGAATTATTAGGCAACTTCCTTTCCTTTGGCAAAATGGGTCAAAAGAAGGACTTGACAGGCTCAGAAAAGTAAAAAATAGTGAGATATCTTGCAGAGGGATGCAGCACTCTTAAAATTGCAAAGCTTCTGAAGCGTGATCATCGAACAATCAAGCGTTTCATTCAAAATAGTCAGCAGGGTCGCAAGAAGCGTGTGGAAAAACCAAGGCGCAAAATAACTGCCCATGAACTGAGAAAAGTCAAGCGTGCAGCTGCCAAGATGCCACTTGCCACCAGTTTGGCCATATTTCAGAGCTGCAACATCACTGGAGTGCCCAAAAGCACAAGGTGTGCAATACTCAGAGACATGGCCAAGGTAAGAAAGGCTGAAAGACGACCACCACTGAACAAGACACACAAGCTGAAACGTCAAGACTGGGCCAAGAAATATCTCAAGACTGATTTTTCTAAGGTTTTATGGACTGATGAAATGAGAGTGAGTCTTGATGGGCCAGATGGATGGGCCCGTGGCTGGATTGGTAAAGGGCAGAGAGCTCCAGTCCGACTCAGACGCCAGCAAGGTGGAGGTGGAGTACTGGTTTGGTCTGGTATCATCAAAGATGAGCTTGTGGGGCCTTTTCGGGTTGAGGATGGAGTCAAGCTCAACTCCCAGTCCTACTGCCAGTTTCTGGAAGACACCTTCTTCAAGCAGTGGTACAGGAAGAAGTCTGCATCCTTCAAGAAAAACATGATTTTCATGCAGGACAATGCTCCATCACATGCGTCCAAGTACTCCACAGCGTGGCTGGCAAGAAAGGGTATAAAAGAAGAAAATCTAATGACATGGCCTCCTTGTTCACCTGATCTGAACCCCATTGAGAACCTGTGGTCCATCATCAAATGTGAGATTTACAAGGAGGGAAAACAGTACACCTCTCTGAACAGTGTCTGGGAGGCTGTGGTTGCTGCTGCACGCAATGTTGATGGTGAACAGATCAAAACACTGACAGAATCCATGGATGGCAGGCTTTTGAGTGTCCTTGCAAAGAAAGGTGGCTATATTGGTCACTGATTTGTTTTTGTTTTGTTTTTGAATGTCAGAAATGTATATTTGTGAATGTTGAGATGTTATATTGGTTTCACTGGTAAAAATAAATAATTGAAATGGGTATATATTTGTTTTTTGTTAAGTTGCCTAATAATTATGCACAGTAATAGTCACCTGCACACACAGATATCCCCCTAAAATAGCTAAAACTAAAAACAAACTAAAAACTACTTCCTAAAATATTCAGCTTTAATATTAATGAGTTTTTTGGGTTCATTGAGAACATGGTTGTTGTTCAATAATAAAATTAATCCTCAAAAATACAACTTGCCTAATAATTCTGCACTCCCTGTATATATGTATATAGTGATCAGTAAATATATATCTCCATATACATATATATACACACACACACCATCTATATATATATATATATATATATATATATATATATGGAGATTATATATTTACCGATCTATATCACTATATACATATATACCTATATATACCATCTATATAAATGTATATAGAGCGGTAAATAAATATCGCTATAAACTTATGTATAAATCATTTATATATATAAAAAAAAAGATACGTTAGCCTACATGTTTTTTGCTGGACTTTGTAGGATGGAAAAACATGGTACACTGCACTTTCCCATCCTGTAGAGTCCTAAAAAAATGTAATTTTTTTATTGTTTTTACTCCATGGTGATGGATGTCACAGTATGGTATCTGTTGTGTATGTTGATCGTATGACAAAAAACGCAGCCTTACGTGCCCGATCCAGCCCTTCCGTTATTTTCGTTGTTCTGCTCCACTAGATGAGAAGAACAACTGAAATAAATATCGCTGGAGTGAATGAGGCCTAAGAGGTGGGTATTTATGCAGGGAACCATTACTTGTCCAGTCTTATATAGCGGATCCTCGCTGTACTTTATCACTTGGCTATAATAGCCTCTCTGCGTTTACTACATACTGCACCACATACATGCTTGCGATGTATATGGTTCAGCGTGTGATGCGTATGGTGCAGCGTGTGATGCGTATGGTGCAGCGTGTGATGTGTATGGTGCAGCGTGTGATGTGTATGGTTCAGCGTGTGATGTATATATGTGTGTGATGTATGTATTGCAGTGTGTGATGTATGTAGTGCAGATCTTCTGTCTGTATGAGCTAGGAGATGATCATGTGACTGTGTTTGTATGTATGGTTAGGTTGTGCAGAGCAAGCACAGTGCAGGGGGCGGGGAAGGGCAGATTATTCACACCCAAAAATATTAATGAGGGAGAGCTCAGCCATTGTTGTTACATGCCGCCACAGCTTTGCTGCAGCATGTAAACAAAGCATGAATAACAGAACTATGGAAAGGCGTAAGTATGTTTTTTATAGATCATCAGCTTTTGAACGTCAGGGGTCCGACACCCGGGACCCCCGCCGATCAGCTGTTTGAGAAGGCAGCGGCGCTCCAGTAGCACCGCGGCCTTCTCACTGTTTATCGCCGGCCCACTGATGTCACGACTAGATACTAGTCGTGACGTCAGTGGGCCGGCGGTAAACAGTGAGAAGGCCGAGACCCTCCTGGAGCGCTGCTGCCTTCTCAAACAGCTGATCGGCGGGGGTCCCGGGTGTCGGGCCCCCGCTGATCAGAAGCTGATGATCTATCTAGAGGATAGATCATCAGTTAAAGCAAAGTGCAGAACCCCTTTAACTAATGTATATGTAAGCCCTGAGCAGTTTTATAATGTTTTTTTTCCATTACTCGGATAACCCCTTTAGGCCTCATGCACACTATAGTTGTTTTTTGCGGCATTTTTTTTTGGAGGATCCGTATTTTTTTCACAGATCCCTTGTAATAAATGCCTATCCTTGTCCGCAAATGTGAAAAAAGTAGGACATGCACTATTTTTTTTGCTGAAGGGAAACAAACGGATAAACTATCAGCATTTTTTGGCTGACCCATTGAAATAAATGGGTCCCCATCCTATCCGCAAAAAAAAAAAACGGAACGGAGGCCGAGAAAAGCAACTGTCGTGTGCATGAGGCCTTAAGGTGATAGGATTGATCAGATGCAGTTGTTTCATAGGTTTTGGTATACAATATAAGAACTGACTGCATTGTTGAACAATCCGGGTTATTCTCATTTTTACGCTATTTACGGCTTTGAGAATAAAGAACAAAAGGTAGCACTTTCATTATAGCCTAGACTTCATTAAGGGCTACACTAATGTGAATATTAAATGCGCTCACTTTGAACCCTTCACACAGTGCAGTACAGCCAGAATCAAAAAGAAAATCTGAGTTAGGAGATATACAAGAACCGGGTGACATGTTACTGTCTGATCCCTCGGTCTCCTGCTGATCCAGCACATTAACATTTCCATAATCATTCACCAGAGTTGGCCTGCTGCTGTACAGATCTGTTAATTAATCACTTAACGACAAATGTAATGTTACTTTCCTATGAGGGGCTCCTAATATTTGCCCTATATGGGTATTCTAGGCTGACAGAAGGTCGAAGGAAATAAAACCTAGGAAGCTAAATTGACATGGAGGGTGTGCTTTTTATGGTGCCCTTAAATGGGTGTTCAAAGGGATGTTCAACAGGTCCAGGAGAATTTAATGGCCTGTGTGTGTGTTTTTTAGGGTAATTGTTTTTTATTGGATTTTTGAATCGTTAAAAAAACAGAACATGAGTTCCATGTTCGACATATTTCAAGTACATATGTAGTAGAATAACATCTTAAGCCAAGTACAATGAGTTACATTCGATTGAAAATAGTCGCATATAGTATGTTTGTTCATGGAAGAAAACATGAGGGGAAAACATACAACATATAAACTAAGTAAGCTCAGCGATCTCCAAGTTAGAAAACTTCAAGGGTTAATTGCGTAGGTGGACGATAACCAAAATTTCCACAATTTTTCAAAATGTAGGTAAGCGTGATTCATGTAGGCAATCGTTTTTTCATATGTGCAGGAAGAATTAACTAGATCTATTACTTCTCTCAATTGAGGGACAGTTGGGGATTTCCAATACCTCGTGATGACCAGTTTAGTAGACCACAGAATGTGAGCTGTGATTATGCTGGATTTGACTGGGAATTTCGTAATGTTGTGGAATGGTAAGGCCAATTCTGGGGAAGGGGTTGTATGAATTCCTGTGATAGACGATAGGAGGGTAAAACTAGCTGCCCATATTCCTCTAAGTTTGGGGCATGACCATAAAATGTGGAGAAGGGTACCTCTGCCTCCACAGCCCCTCCAGCACAGGTTGGTATTCCCTGGGTAGATGTGACTCAATCTATCTGGTGTGAGGTACCACCTGAGCACCGTCTTAATAGATAGAGAGACACAGGTGAATGAGGTCGCTATAAAAGCGAGAGATGATGCTCAAGTATGATCCGGGAATTGTTTACCTAATTCTTTTTCCCAAGAGAGGAAGGGAGTTGATTTGGTGAATTTCTGTTTGGAGTCCATCAAGTTATAGATGGGTCTTAGGCCCTTCACCGAGGGACTTCTAGTATCCCAAAAGTCTAGTATTTCTTTGCATGCAGATACTTTGAGGGAGTCTTTACTATGGAGGAAATGTCTCATCGTAAAGCAGTTTAGAGTTGAACCTGGAAATACCTCCATTTTGCCCCAGCAGCCACCCTGACTTGAGCATCGGAGCAGTTCATGATAAGGCATTTTTAGGAGTTCCGGTGACGTACTGGGTCTCTCCATGGGGCTGCCAGGAAGCCCGGTGATGTCACCGGCACTGATGGGTGGGCTTTAGCGTTGCCCTAGCCAGTAAAACGGCTAGTGAAGCGCTAAAGCCCGCCCATCAGAGCCGGTGACGTCACCGAACACACTGCCGGGCGGAAGTTTCCACCCGGCAGTGTGTTATGATAAACAAAAGAGACCGTGCCCTGAGCGATCTAGCACAGGGCAAGGGAGCGCATCGGAGCATGAGATGCTCCGATGCTAGCCTCAGGGATGCTGCCGGGGTGAAAATAAGGGTATGTCCGGGTTCAGCTCTGAACCCGGACAACCCCTTTAAGATATTTATAGAAATCTTTATGAGGTATTGAGTATAGGTCATGGAGAGAGGCGAATTGCTTAAGTTGAGACATTTCAAAGAGTTGTGAGACATGTGTTAGGCCACTATTCACCCAGTTATTAACCTCAAGGTCGGGAATGAAGAAGGTCAGAGTTTCTAATGGGGCATATGGATAAAGAGAGAGTGCTACTCCAGAAGTTTTGGAATGAAAGGTCCTCCATACCGTTATTGAGGTGCGAAGAAAGTTATGGAGGACTTATATGGGAAGTGCAGGATCTAACATGGCCACAAGCAAGGCTTTTAGATTATGGCTTGGAGAAATAGCCGATTCAATGTGCAGCCAATGGTGCTGCAAATCTCCTTTGCACCATTCTTTCATAAAGCTCATGTTGGTAGCAATGTAGTAGTCATATATATTGGGTAGCCCTAAACCTCCCGCTTTTTTGCGTTTTGTCATTATTTTGTGTGCAATCCAGGGTCTCCTGGGGGTCCAGATAAACCTATGTGGTAATCTGTTAATACGGTTAAAGAAAGCTTGTGGTATCAGTATAGGTACAGTTCTAAACTTATATAAAATCTTGGGGAGGGTTAACATCTGGAAGGTCGCAACCTGGCCTACCCAAGATATTTTGTGTTTGCTGCATTGGGCTAGGTCCGTTTCTACTTCTTTAAGTAGCGGGAGATAGTTGCTACCATATAGCTGTTTAAATGATTTTGTAACTTTAGTGCCTAAATATTGGACCTGTTCAGGTTGCCAGTCTAGGTTTAAATTGGATTGTAACCTTGACAAGGAGGCAGCTTTGACATGGATAGGTGAGGGCTTGAGATTTCTGCTCATTAATTTTATAGTAGGAAAGTTCTCCAAATTGGTGAATAATTTCCATAACAGCTGGTAGAGAGTGTTCTGGGGATCTTAGGGTCAAGATGACATCCTCTGCATATAATAGAGTTTGTGGGTTCTCCCCCCTATGTCAATTCCCTTAATGCGTTCAGAGAGTTGGATCGCTTGTGCTAGGGTTTCTATGGAGATGATAAATATGAGCGGGGAGAGGGGACAGCCCTGCTGGGTGCCATTGGTGATCGAAAATGAAGATGATAAAGTTTTGTTAACATATACCCCGGCTGAAGGGTTGCAGTATAAGGCTTTAACTGCTCCCAGGAAAGGGCCACATATTCCCAATATTTGAAGTACAGAAAATGCAAAAGATCAGTTAATGCGGTCAAAAGCCTTTTCCGCGTCTAGTGGACACCCACCCCCACAAGTTTCTGCATTTAATTGCCATCTATCCAGCCACCGTACCTCATGATCTGGTGACCGTAACTGCGCTTTGTACCTACTACTGATGGATGTACCACAAGTTATAATTTGTACTATGTAAAGAGAGACTTTTATACTTCTGGCCTGATTCTTCAAACCACCTTTCCACTGCACTGACCCCCAGGGAGCGATGGTCTGAGGGGGTAGACCGTGACACATCTCATCAGGGCCATGCTGCAAATTTTTTTCTGTCATTCGCCCGCTTCCAATCTGATTTCTATCGCCATCTTCCATCTGCTACATTACCAGGCATCTCCTTCATCCCTTTGTTCCATTAATTATTTACCCTTATCATTCAGTTCCTGTCATCTATTGGTGAGCTTCTAGTTCTGTATATTTGCTATCTGCCAGTGTTCATATTATTCTTGCAACCGTCTGGTTGGAATACAGTTCAGCCCTATCATTTAAGTCCTTACGGTATCTGAATACCAGAAGACACCATTAGTACCCAGGAAAGGCAACTGCTAAAGGTGAGGTCCATTTCTGTAGTATTGTGATCAAGAGCGTTGTTACAATGCCACCATACAGTATTTTATATAGTAATGTCAATAACGCCTGTGCTGGTGGTTATAACCAGCTTGAAAAAGGTCCTGGTCTTACTAATATGGACCAATAAAGAGTAGCATTTTGAAAACCCAGACAAGCGTATTGGAGTCTTCCTTGTCTGCTTTGAACAATCCATTTACTGGGTCCTTACTTAGTAATTTGGCATCTGATGATTACACAGAGAGCAAGGTCCTCCTGGGCTTTGGCCAGCCGATGGGTTACTGATCAGGGGAGAGGGACTGTCTATAAAGTAGAAACCTTTAATTTAGTTGTAATATGACTTTATATAAACTGAATAACTCTAGGCAGGTAATACATTACTGGAGTGTTTTGCATGTTATATCTTTATTCATCCTTACAAGGACAAGTAGTTATCATTGATTCATGGAAGTGAACATCATTGAGAAGCCAAACTATTTATGTCGTCTCAGTAATTCCTGCCTAGTACTGTATTCCATCATAGACTTACTCTTACTGCCATATCCTTCACACTGACAATGATCCCTCTCCTACCATAACACATGAGCCAGTTATATATGGAATACTTTATAAGAGGTGAAAGCTGCTATGTATTTCACTTAGTGGTAGTTCATAGTCAGTGGTGTCACAGCTGTTCATGTGGCCCCTATATCAAATATGCTGTGGCATTACAGCATACATTCAGGGACATACTTTACATAGTCGCCATGGAAATTCCTAGATAGTCCTTAAATATAAGAGACTTTTTTTCCAGTGTCCGTAAAAAAAAATTGATGTGTCCTTGATTTTTTGAAGTTGTCGTACTGGAGCAGGTCACTTTGTAATGCTCAACATTTTATAGCTCATAGTAAATGCTGGTAATGTGTTCACTATTAGTATCTGACCTATCGACATATATTAATTAGAGCCTTCACAGTTTATTATAGTTTTCCAATTTGTCCATAAAAAAATGTTGGCTGCTCGTGATATCTGGATAAATTGTCCTGAAAAAAATTAAAAATTTAGGTTGACAACCCTGATATTCGCTCAAACACACAAATATCTATACACAAACAGACGCACGCATTTGGGGTGTGTCCACACAGGGCAGGTACGCCACAGATTTTCCACCGTGGCATTGTAGGTGGAAAATCCACCGCATTTTACATTGGCGGCAGAGTGGATAGCATTCATACAAATCTCATCCACACACTGTGTAAAAAAATCGGTGTGGAATCCATGTAGGAATTGACACGCTGTGCACATTTTTTACCTGCAACATGTCAATTTATTCTGCAGATTTCTGCTGTGTTGTTCACCTTTGGCGCTTATTCATACAGTGGATTCTCCATACGGATTTCGGCACATATTTAGGGCCAAAATCTGCATGGAATTTACTTCAAAAACTCCTCCCATTCTTGTCAGCGAGAATCTAAATCTACATGCAGATGGCAAGTACAACTTCAAATCTCCTGTGCGAATATGCTCTTTGCAATGCATAGAGTGAAATCTGAAGGAAAATCCCTCCCACGTGGACGTGCCCTTAGGCTAAGGCCACACGGTCAGGTTTCCTGATGCAGTTATGGAAGCAAAAAAAAAAAAAGAGGTGTCATATCTGTACTTAAGAATTTCTCTCCTTTAATGATCCACTTCTGATTTTGACTTTAGGAAACCTGACCGTGTGGCTGTACCCTTATTAAAAACCCCACTAAGGGTGCATTCACATCACCGTTTAGCTTTCCATCGAAGGAAGAGAGAGAGAGAAAATAAACAGGATCCTGTAAAAAAAAAAACGGATCCTGTTGCATGAGTTATCATCCGTTTGAGCCATTTCCGTCTGAGATCCATTTTTTAGCCTGGGATCCTGTTTTGTTTTGTTTTTTTCTCCTTCTGATGGATCAGAAGAACGGAAAGCTAAACGGGGATGTGAATGCACTCTAAGGGCTCATTCACATGAACGTAAGGGCTTTGCAATGCACGGGCACCGACCGTGGGGCAGCCGCATGCGGATCGCAGACCTATTCACTTGAATGGGGTCCGCGATCTGTCCGTTCCGCAAAAAGATAAGTTCTATCTTTTTGCGGAATGGAAGCACGGAACGGAACACCACAGAAGCACTCTGCGGGGTTACGTTCCGTGCTTCCGTTCCGCACCGCATCTCTGGATTTGCGGACCCATTTAAGTGAATGGGTCCGCATCCGTGATGCGGAATGCACACGGCTGGTGACCCATGTTTTGCGAAACCGCCGTATGCGGCCCGCAGCACGGGCACGGAGCCCTTACGTTCGTGTGAATGAGCCCTAATGCTGAGTTCACACTTCAGTTATTTCCATCCGTTATTGTGAGCCAAAACACAAAAAACACAGAACAGGTGCAGATCTTTCCCTTATACCTTACCTCTGAGTAGGCTTCACTACTGGTTTTGGCTCACAATAACTGATCAAATAACTGATCAAATAACTGAAGTGTGAACTCAGCCTTAGTTGCCACCAATAATTTCTCAGCCCAATTGGATACCAATTTTGTACCCACAACACCTACTGTAGCCTTTTTTTTTCACCTGAAGTCTATACAGAGTCCTGCTCCTGGTATGCCGAACCCTTTGAAGACGTGCTAAATGTCCACTTTCATGCCAGTTTACATGCTTCATGTAGTACTTTGGGTCCGAATGGATTCAACACATCAAAATCAGTGTGCCCAAGCCTTTGATACGATGACTTAGCATATCCAATTTCATGCCCCTTTTATGTCTACCTTTGTAGTATTTCTGTTAAAATCTGCTCTGTTTTAAAATGCTTTTTTTTTTTTGTGTGACAAAAATGACAAATGAGTTTTTGTGGGAATCAGAAAGCAGTTTCCGCATTGTAGGCAAAGTCTTGTCACCAGACAGATGTTACCAAGTTGAGTTTTCACTTTGCAGAACTCAATGTAACATTGGTAAACCTATTGCAATATCTTAGCAAAGTGCGTTATACCAGGCATGATTGAGCCTGAAAGAGTGGAATGACGAGGGGTGTGCTTTGTATAGACATACC
Organism: Bufo bufo; assembly: GCF_905171765.1. Classification (NCBI taxonomy): domain Eukaryota; kingdom Metazoa; phylum Chordata; class Amphibia; order Anura; family Bufonidae; genus Bufo; species Bufo bufo. The sequence goes on from NC_053393.1 coordinate 210,261,232, forward strand.
CACAGCATTAATCCCATGACAGAGAGCAGAGCTCAGCAGCACAGCCTGTACTATCACAGGACGCCTCACATAGGCCACTGACACCGCTCGAGAACAATAATCATATAATATGAAAGATCTCATTACTGCTGCCATAAAGAAACACGACAGGGAGGGAAGGAGGGAGGTGGAGAAGGCCAGGCGCCCCCTCCTCCTCCTCCTAATCCCCTCCTCACTGTGTCATCTCAGTCTTCCCTCTCCATCCATTTCCATGAGGGATCAAGCTTAGGATTCCACCCTGCCTTCCTTCCCCTGCTGCTATTTCTTTCTTCCTTTTTCACGTCCCCCTCCCGCATCGTTATTTTGGGTTCGCTTTCCAACATGATCAGCCTCCTCCTGTATGAGCCACCCCTAGCTCTGCCATCTGAAGATCTGAGGATGAGCTTGTAACCATTACAGGAGTTCCAGGATCAATCTTCTATACTCTCTGCTTTTGATTGTTCCTGAATCCCTAGGATCCGCTATGTGAGTTTCCAACAGTTGGAGGAGACCTCCAAACTGAAGGCTGGAGCAGTGATTTGGGGAGGAACTCTACATCTGTGACTGGAGAACTGGCCATTGATGCTGGTGGACGAAGGGCTGATCACTGGGTTGATGTCTTAAAGGAAGTGCTTGAGACATGAAGAGTTTGCAGTGTGCTGGTTTCTTCTTGCTGTCACTGCTGCTGGAGGTAAGCGCAGGTCACAGACAGGACTACTGTCACACTGCTGGGGGTTGTCCTGTATTATAGGTGCCATCCACTCACCATTTATGATGATGACGGCTTCCTGATGTCATATCAGTTATGGAAAGCAGTTTCCATTCTATATATCTTGATGTATAGCTATAGACACATCCACCCTCCTTTGACAAATTGCCCCTTTATCGTCTATATATGTTTATTCAAGTAACGCCCTCCTGTTCTGTCTATACATGATGGGGAGGGGTATACAAGGGGACCAGATGTGTGAACATTTTTTGAAGCAGGGGCACACTTATCCGAATTTACAAGTCCCTCCTGACACTAATTCATGCCAGAACACCCCCCCCCCCCCCCCCTCCATCCTGGGACTTGGGATGGGGCCAGCCTGAGCAGGGCCCCCCTCTCTCATGATCCACATTCACCTTTGTACTAATAAGATTTTTCTTAATGTACCTCCTGTGGAACAGGTAATTGCAAATAAGAACTACTGCAGAACACCTTTTTTAAAGGGGGCCTCTAAACACTTTGAGGACCACCGTGACTGCTGTCTTTCAAGACGATCAGTTGAGTTATAAAGATGACTTCATCTAATAAATGTTGCTAGGTGGCCAGAATTAGGTGTAAGGTCATGAAGAGCCCTTTTGCCTCTCTCTTTAGACCTTTCTTTGTTTCATTTATTATTTACAGCAGAAGATATAGAAGACCGTACTCAGCACAGTATGTAATGTAAGGCCTTTCTGCTATTGTACTCTTTGTACTCTTCCTGCATGTATGCGTCCATTGTTCTCCTGGTGGCTTTAAGGAGAAAATACAGTCTTTTTTCTCCTCTCAATCTATTAGCTTTTCTCCCCCACGCATTTCATTAACATTTTAGCTACAGTACCAGATTTGGTCACAAGCTACTTAGGATTATTTTTCCACGTGATGCTTATTGCTATCCTATAGCATAGTGTAACTTCAAACATGTTCTTCTTCCCCTGGAAAGCATAACAGATTTGTTAAGTCCACGGGCTATTAATAAATCCTGTTGCTGTTGTGATCAATACTCTGCTGTTGTACATGTAAATGAGGTCAAAAAGTGAAATTCAAACATAGCAGCTGGCATCCGCTATGGCTACAGCACAGAGCAACCCTACAGACAGGCACAGAAGCTCTGGCAAGTCCAAGAAGGTGCTGGTCATTTGACTTGGTGATATTTGGGCAGGAAGACTACAGGTACCTGCACAGAGGGCTACTAAGATCCCAATCATAATGCCGGTTACAATTGATAAGAAGTAATCAATAATGTCTAAAGATAAGCGAATGGATTCTAAATGAATTGGATTCGACCTGAATTTTGTAAAATAAATGGGAGGTGGATCCAAACCTGAATGTTTAGTCATTTGATTTGGGTGAATCTTTGAGCAAGAGATAAAAATAAAATTGATAATGTTAATAAAAAAAAATTAAAAAGTGAGAAATAAGAGAGACAAATACGGCTTCTAGGAGACCTCCGACCAATTAGAGCACTTTTAATTCAGGTAGAATCGACTCGGACTGAGTTCTCATTGGTTAACCGATTCAGCTGAATTGAATTCAAATCGAATTTTGAGTGATTTGCTCCTCTCTATGTCCTTTTGTGCTCTCCACAATCTGTATAATTTAAAAACAAATTGGGTTTTGCTAAACCACGCCTATACAGACGTTATGGCTCCTACTTTGAGAAACTGCTGTACTTTATGAAACTTAGAACTTCCTCTTAAATATCTTTGCATGGTAATGCATACAGGCCTTTTCTTTACATTTTCATCTGTTCATACTTTGTGGAAAAAACTTGGGTAACAAACACCCCTAATGCACCACTTCACACCAAGCATTTGTAATATATGTGGTTGCATATTATTTAGCATTGTTGTTCCTTATTAAAGATTTTCAGCTACTGCAGACGGTCCAATGTTTCCAGGAACCTAAGGAAATGGAGGCTTGGCAGTACAGAATTAAAGTGGCTCAAAAATAATATGTAAGTCCCTACCTACAGGGGATGCTTACCTGCTATCCCCAGATCCTGCTGCTTTTTAGCTCAGCACATTAGGACAGAACTTAGATCTGTGTCTACAGCTTAGCTGTAGTGCCTACAGGGACCTGAAGTAGTCTGAGAAACACCCCCTGTCTCATTATTGGTTCGGGCTGCTGCTCTGTCCCTCCTACTTTCAGCTCTGCCTCCTCAGATTGGCTGCCGTGTATCCTTATATAAACACAAATCTATTGCAGGATCACCAGGAGGTCAGTGCTCGGAGAGCTGATTTCCAGTACGTCAAGGGCAGAATGACTAGATAGTACAGATTACTAAACTACTGTAGAACAGAAGAAGATTATCAAGCAACTGCCTCTCCAAGGTATTGGCTTCTTGAGTGGATATCATTACATGTGGTTACCCAGGGGCGTAGCTAAAGGCTCATCGGCCTTCGTGCAAGAGTTCAGCTTGGGCCCCCCTTCCCTCAGTGCTTTGTGGCAAGGGGTAGGGAAGCACATAGCCTTCGTGCTGCCTAAGGCAGAAATTGAAACGGCACCTCCGCCCCATGCCAAATACTTGACCTAACCCCTTCCCTCCAGTCAGAGATCTAACTTGAACAACATGCACTTTCTATAATACTGGTGTCTTCATATGCAGCACAAGGGTCGTTGGGCCCCCTCAGGCTCCTGGGCCCGGTAGCAACTGCTACCTCTGCACCCCCTATAGCTACTCCCCTGTGGTTACCCACTCCCCCAGCTTCCATGTGGCCTCCCCAGGGCATGATTTGGTGCTGTGGTTCCTAAATGCTTTCACTTTGCAATAATACCACTCACAGTTACTTGTGGAATATTTAGGAGGGAAGAACTTTCTCTGTTATAATGGGGGCATGCTATTACAGGGCCACACTTGAATTCAGTGAGATATATAGAACAAGCCATTCTTTTGCAAATATTTGTAAAGGCCGACTGCATGGATGGGTGCTGGATTTTATACACCTGTTGTAATGGGACTGAATGGAACAGCTCAATTTAGCGATTAAGAGGTGTGTCACAGTACTTTTACCCATTCAGTGTATTATCAAAAAACATATTGTCATCGCAAATTTGGGATGGAAAATCTCTCTACGATCATGTGCTAGCCAATGGAAAGACAAGGGTAAGGTGGGAGTGTAAGTTACTTCTGCCCTCCACAGAGGTAAGCTAATTGAACATAGATGTTCAGCAGCTCCTTATATAACCTGTGGCCATCCAGAGTTTATCTTGAGCGCTGCCCACCAATCCTTGGGAAGGTTGTGGTTAGTGCCAGACTGCCAGTGGAAAATTGTTTAATACATGCCTTTTTTTCCTTGCCGAAATGGCTGTGGATTTCACCCTCTAATTGCAAAGGGTGGAATCTGCAGTGGAGATCCACCACACAAATTGACACCGCACAAGTCAATTTACTCTGCAGATTTTTTTTAATGCAGCATGTGGATGAGATTTCTTAATATCTCATCAGCTTTTCTGGTACTGTAAGTGGTGGTGGTGGTGGTGGAAATTATTTAAAGCACACTTAGAAGTTGGACAACCCCTGTAAGATAACACTGCTGCACTCCATAACCACCGACAGCTGCAGTTCTGAGTGGGTGCTGTCGGTGGTTATGGAGTGCAGTGCTCTCACTGACCAGGTGCCTGACATTCCAGGAACACATCAGTCAAATTTATGTAACTCCCCTTGATATACTGTAAGTCTAAACTTGGCAGTTTTGTTCCTGCAGTTTTCTATCCACACATTTTCTACTAAGATTTTGTACAAATTTAGATCTTTTTTTTTCTTTTCTTTTTTTTCTTTTTTTTTATAAGTCACAGCTTGATGTGTAAAAACTAAAATTTTGGAAATGGAACACATTTATTTATTTTTTTACTTGTCGAGTCATGCAAATGCTTTTAATAAAAACAATTACAGAAAAAATTTACTAGAACTTTTCAGTTGTGGTTATTTTTTGGTACGACATATGTATGAAAGAGAATATGACTTCTTTAAAGTAGACGGCCTGCCAAACTTCCGGGCTGAGAGGGATCATGTGACTTGTATTCTGACTCTTAGTTAATGATCATGCACATGGTGGTACTACAGCTCCCATACAGGGCCTATACCAGGGATGGCCAACAACTCCCAGCATGCAGGGCCGGTTCTAGGTGAAATGGGGCCCTGGGGCGAAAAACAAAAGGGCCCCCGCCATAACACTTGCTGACTTTAACGTCCCGTATTGACTCTGGAGATTTAATTTGTGGACATTTATACAGAAGAAGCTGTATATTGTGTGGCACAGTGTATGCTATATGTGTATAACCAACATTTCACATGAAAACTTACAATTACTTGGCATGGTCCTTGGGGATCTCGGACAAGACTTCAACACTTTGGCCGGGGGCTCGGCGGAGCTGATGTTGTGTTTTATCCTAATGAGAGAGATTTCATAATAAGGATTTGGAGAAAGGGCAGAGGGATAGCAGAGCAGGGAGAGGCTGGTGCTGATACTAGGGGGTCATACCATGGGGGAGTAATAAAGCTCTCTATAATGCCCCCCCCCCCAGTAGAAATAATTCTTCTTATAATGTGACAGTGCAAAGAATACCCCCTTGTAATGCCCCCAGTTGAGCTAATGTCCCCATAGTGAAACGACTGTTCAGTTGGTGGAATAAACGCTAACAAACAAAAAATCTCCCACTATTTTGGTCCAATACACCATATACCAATTAGCAATATAACACACCTATTCACAGTATAGTAGCCAATGCACAAAGTAATATATACACCAAAGTAATCAGTGTAACCATATCATATTTATAATTACATAAACACGGAATACAATTACCCATTGAGACAAACATCAGTGTTGATGTGGTGGTCCGGTGCAATGTTACAAATGCTTAACATAGGCCATCACTAGCTGATCGGTCAGGGTCCGGTACACCCGCCAATCAGCTGTTCAGGTGTAGCTGTGTCACCAGAAGTCAGTGCAAGAACTACACAGCTGCGTCAACCTTGTAGTAGAGGGAGCTCATTACTACAGAGCTACTCCCATTGAAAGCAATGGTTTTAAGGTGTTGGAACTTCCCTGATCAGTTATTGATGGCCTATGAATCACTTAGTAAAGGCTGGACAATACCTTTAAAGGAGTTGACCAATATTAGAAAACATGGCTGCCTTCTTCACAACCAGCTACAAATCTTTAGGTTGTGGCTGGACAGTTGTGGCAGTGTTTTTGGAAGAAGGTAGTCATCCTGGACAACTCCTTTAAAGAGGATCTTCCAATGATAGATCCTCTTTAAGAACCATACAACTCTTGTTGCACATAAGCTCTTATAATGCTCTGCTTCTTCCCCCCATGTTCTCCCTCAAAAAGCTTCAATTCTGAAAGTTAACATTACACTTCCCATATGTAGATGTTTGTTTCTAAGCATGGTTCCTAGTTCAGTGCAAAAATCAAGCTTATTATTAGCTGATTGACTTGCTGGATTCAGCCTTTAAAGTCTTTTTCTGCATTGCAGACAATCCCTAGCCTAAACTTCAATTGAGGGAGTGTATCTAGACTGAGGAACTATGCATGAATAAATTGGCAAGTGGTGGTGGGGGGGGGGGGGGTCCCTACACAGTAAACAGATTGTCCAATCAGTGTTCAAAGTGTCAGACTGTATCATGACACATCTTTTTGACAATGTGAATGGTAACACTCAGTTGACAATTTATTAATATATTTCTGAGAGGACTAACAGAGGAATGGTACAATGCAGATTATTAGAAAAGGTGCTCTGGAATGATTATTTCATGGAAAATACAAGTATGTACTAATACTTACAATACCAGGTGAAATGACATGTCCTCTTTCCAACTGTTTAATGTAAAAGTACAGATTAGAAAATAGGAGAAGTTTTTATTGTAACTTTATCCAAAAAGGAGGTTGACTAGCAAAGGACAGTGGCTAGATATGAAAAATTATAGTGAGCTATCAATGTAAATGAATTAATTTTTACCATATACCAGCAACCTTTATGTCAATATTCTGTGTATTTTTTTTTTGTAAAAAAAATCGGTGGATGATTTTCTGGATATAATTTTTTTAGGTCATTCCGTGTATTCTAGTAAGGGTTTGTGTGACTTATTTAGAGCATCACACCATGCCCAATGATTTTCTGTGGACATCTTTATCTAGGCCTATCAAGAGAAGCTTAGAGCTGTCATATTATCATTCTACACCTACTATTATCATGAGGATTATCTCATTTTACCCCCGGGAACAGTAAACTGACAATGGATTACTTACCTATAGGAGGACGTATCATTTGTGTTAACTGCTACAGAAGTACTGTACAATATTTAGTATTTTCCTTTTAATGGAATATTACTGATGAATAGAAAAGTAAAAACAGCCACATAAAAAATACACCTTTCTGATGAAAGTGTCCATTTAAGTGCTTGTCTTCCTACAAGGACACAGTTTATGGAAGAGCTAAAGGTTATATATCACAGGTATTTTACAAAGTGAAATGTTGAATGGGATGGTTAATATTTCAATTTAAAATTTTGCCTACATTTTGGTGAATGATTTTATCTTAAAAGGTGGAACTCCAATCATCCAGATATTCACTGCTCCTTCTTTATTAGGGCCCTTTTAGATGGACCGCCTGAACAGACAATTATCAGGAATGAATTGTCCCTGATAATTGCCTGGTCATTGAGCGGTGATGATAGCTACATTTACCTGCGGCGATCATCCCCCTGTGTATGGGATTGAAGATCATTATACAGCATAATCTGCTGCTGGCAAGCAATGATTTTATGTGCCACAGGAAAGAAGCGATCACCCCATGGGTTTGCTTGTTCATCGGGTTATTGGTTATTTACACAGGGCAAACATTTCTAAGAATGCCGATTCTCAATAACTGCCCACATCATCCGTATTTAGTTTATCCTTGTTTTACCTGCGCTGCCTTTTTACGTAAAGTGTTTTATGAGGTCCTCTAAGCTCAATTTCCAATTTGTCTCTAGTGTCCATTACGTGTATCATTCATTCTCTGGTAAAAATCAATGAGAGGTTGTCCACCCCCGGCCAGCACTTACTGGGGTTATTCCTATCTCTGAAATGAAAGGTTCAGATGGGACAACCCCTTTAAGTAATGTGTAGGTAATGCTAAAGTAACTTGATGACTGATGCAATGGCAGGATTTAAATATTGATAACTATCCTTGCAGGGGTCCAACTCCCACCACCCCCATCGAATAGCTGTTTGAAGAGGCTGTGGTGCTTTGGTGGCCTGTTCCTAGGCTGCCTGTGTTGCCACATTCACATGGCCTTTGTGCAGTTCCGTCCTGTTTAAGGGAATGGAACTGAACTCCATCACCGAGCAAACCACTATGCAAAGTATTGGCACCGTGCTTGGTATAGTATGTAGAGGCTGCACCTGAGCAATGCGGCTCCTTCAAACTGCTGGGGTTACTGGGAGTCAAATCCCCACCGATCAGATTTTGATTATCTATGCAGAGGATAGGTCAACATTAAAGGCTATGACCATTTCAGCCAATTTTTTTTTAATGATTGCATTTGATACATTTTGGGCTAAAAGCCATATTTTCAATTGGCCTTTATTAAACAGTTTTAGCAGTTTTTGTGAGGGTTACATTTTGGTCTACTTGCTGGCAGCCACTTTCTGTCCCATCAGATGACGCTCATGTATTGCTCTTATCTCTGAATTCCTGACAGTTCATAAACACTCATTATAGCCACATTCTTATCAAACTGATAAAAATATGGCTTAAATGAGTGTTTATGAGCTGTCAGGGATTCAGAGATAAGGGCTACACATGAGCCCCCAGGGCTCCTATCCGACGGGACAATTTGACTGTGAACAGAAAGGCTGCTAATCTGCAAATACACAGAGCCTGACATCTGTACAGGGATGAAAATGTTTAATAAAGACTAATTAAAGAAGTGATTTGTAGCCCAAAATGAGTAAAATGCAATCATTAAAGAAAATTGCCCGAAATGTGTTCATAGCCTTTAATGGTTTAATTCTCTGAACCCCTTTAACAGCAGATGCTATAAAAATATGTTTGATCTGCCAAAGATCTGCAGATAAATGTCTCGTGTCTATGGCCAGATGTCTATATATATTGAGTATAGACTAGTACCAGTGGAAGCACACGTCATTATACCTAAGACCCTGTTTGACGATGATCACGGCAACCTGAATGATATCAATTACTTTAATATCCATATATACATGCATGCATATAATATGTATATACATACATACATGGATATCAATTTCCATTTACACTCCTGCAATTAAAGTATTGCATTAGGTAATTACTTTCCCATTAGCAACATAAGGCCTCATGCACACGACCGTTGTGTGTTTTGCGGTCCGCACGTACAGCCATTGATATAACTGCCTATTCTTGTCCGCAAAACGGACAAGAATAGGACAGGTTATATTTTTTTTGCGTACCACGGAACAGAGCAACGGATGCGGACAGCACACGGAGTGCTGTCCGCATCTTTTGCGGCCCCATTGAAGTGAATGGGTCCTCATCCAAGCTGCAAAAACTGCGGCTCGGATGTGGACCAAAACAACGGTCGTGTGCATGAGGCCTAAATCACTTGCTCAAAGAAAAATATGATCAATGGAGTCCGGCTGCTGAGAGATCCAGTAATCAGAAAAACAGTAAGTGTACTTACCACTCCATTCATTGTATATGGTACTGTCAAGTAGAGCACTTGGCTATCTCCCTCAGTTCCATACAAGTGAATGGAGCGGTGACTGCTCCATCCACCCAGGGGAATTGTAGATCCCCATTCTCATTATCGATAGAGGCCTGTGAGTCCTGCTCCTCTCGCTCACACATACCGATTGACAGCTCTTCCTGCGTACAAACTCATACAGCAAAAACTGTCAATTACTGAGGTGGGAGAAGCAGGACTCACAGGCTTTCTCTAGGAGTCCTGGAAATATTTAAACAGCTTTTTAAAATGAAGTTACTGAATCTAATCATAGAAACTATATATGCCCAAGCGCAGCGTTTCTCCTCTACCTAGGCTGCCCTTACATAGGAGACCGTAAAGCTCTGCTTTACTTAAAGGGGTTATCCCATGAATAATGTAAAAAATGAAAATCAATTCTAACAAAGCTAGAACCAGCCTTGTACCTCACATGGATCCAGAGATCTCCCAATTTATTGCTCTGCAAGATTTATATCAAGCTAACGGCTCAAGGGGCGTGTCTTTTCTGCTCCAGCTCTAGGGGCGTGTCCATGCTCTCCCTATCACAGCTCAGGAAGTAGCTGAAGGATGAAACTGAGCATGTGCGGCCATCTTAATAAACCGGTCAAAGAAATAAGAAATTAAGTGGCACTATACAGATGCATTTTATGGAATAATTCAGTAGCTATACAAAATTTTTAATTACGTGCAATTACAAAGGTATTCAGAATCAGGTGCTGGTTTGAAAACTGTAGAATATTATTCGTGATACAACTCCTTTAATATACTTGAGCTTAGTTATTATCTTTGAGTTTGCTAACCAGAAGTGCCAACAGGCACCACTCATTCTTGTCTTTTTTGGCTACACAGACCTTTGAAAAGTGTCTATACGGCCAGATGAGCTACCATGTAACCCTTTCAATATTCAAGATAGTATAGACATGTATTAAAAGGGTTGTCCAATTCAGACATATATGGCCTATTCATAGGACCTGCTCCTATCTCAAGAACAGGGTTCTGTGCAACACTGCCATGAAGGGAGAAGTTGCCTTGCTTGACTCTTTTCAGAAGTCCTACAGAAGTGAATGGAGAGTGCAGCGGATGCAGGGCCACATTTCCCTTCTTGACAGCACTAAACGGGACCCCGTTTGCACAATAGCATCTGGTCTCAGAGGATACGGCATAAATGTCCAGACATACAAATGCGGAAAGCACATTGATGTCCGTTCCGCAAAAAGATAAATTATTATTAGTTTTGCAGACCACAGACACATTTAAGTCAATGGGTTCACCAAAAAAATGGGTACGGCAGACAGACCCCACCTGTATTTTGAAGATCCTTGATTTGCAGACCCTAAATTGGATACGGTAGTGTACTTGAGGCCTTAGTGAAGTTAGCTCTTTCACTTCTTTTCAGTTCCAAATTAACATCTTTTCCAGTTTTCCAGAAAGGCTGATCACTGACTGTGCCTTGTTTCCTGGCAGAAATCCACCTGGACATCAATAAGATTTGCACTTCTCAGCCTGCCAGTGTTTTTCTTGTTCTATCCAAATCTGCCAGTCAGTGATTCTTAAGAGACGATGGACATTACTATTTCTGAGGATGGTCTTACTAATGCGGTTATTGTACAACCCCTTGTACTAATAGTAACAGTATAATTATCCATAAACTGCTGGTTTCTGCATAACTGGAGTTCTTGGGCAATTCATTTTTCCAAAATGTGGAGCATGATGAAAGCAAGGCGATTGCCACCTTTAGGTCTTGTTGGATCAGAATATAAGTATTTTATACAGTTGTAAAAGATATACTAGCAATATGAAAGCACTGGCTTAGCAAGGTAGGGGGGCTCAAACAATCTCTCGGAGTATGTACCGTACATAGGTCTTATTAATGTCTGGTCTTGTGATCAGGTTTGAACGGTGAGATTATATTTACATGTTCAAGATTTGGCACCTAAATCCTGACAGAATCTGCTGGCATCCGTCCAGCAATGCATGTGAAAGGGGTATTTTATACCCCATTCATATCCTTCGGAAAAAAATTCGCTGTACTGGATCCAATGGTGCTAACCTTTATGTACATCTGTTGGCCAATTTAGAGCAGAAGTCATTCTCTATGGGATTGCTGGTGATAGCCGAGAGCTGCACTCTGCTATTTCTGGCCCATAGAGAATAAATGGAGTGGCACTGTACATGCTTGACCAGCTTCTCCACTGGGTATGGGTCCCTGTTCCTATGATTTATGGGGTGCAGTGATCCATTAGGCCACTGCTAGTAATTGGACTTGGTATTGTAATGTTTTCTCCTGTTTTATACTATGTTATAATCTGCAGGCTAAACCGGAAGGTGAATAGTGAAGCCTAACCCCTCAGCTTTGGTCTTTCCTCTGGGAATTGAGTTAGGCCCCTTGCAGATGAGCGTGAGCGGAATAGGTCCGGATGCGTTAGTGAACAATGTTCGATTTCGCAAGCAAGTCCATTCAGTTTTGTTTGCGATCGCGTTCGGTTGTTCATTTTTTATCGCGCGGGTGCAATGCGATTTAATGCGTTTTGCACGCGTGTGATAAAAAAATGAATGTATACAAACAACATCTCTTAGCAACCATCCGTGAAAAACGCATCGCATCCGCACTTGCTCGATGCGATTTTCACGCAGCCCCATTCACTTCTATGGGGCCTGCGTTGCGTGAAAATCGCGGGATATAGAACATGCTGCGATTTTCACGCAACGCACAAGTTATTCGTGAAAACCAACGCTCGTGTATACAGACCCATTGAAATGAATGGGTCCGGATTCCGTGAGGGCAGAAGAAGTAGGGAGCCAGTGCTTGGAAGCAGGTAAGTAAGCCTCCCTTTACAAGTCTGGACAAATGGGAGGGTTTGGCAACCCCCCCTTCTTTCACAGCCTCTTTAAGAAGGTTGAGCAGCCAAAAAGGAGGGAGTGCATGCAGCTGTCTGTGAAGGTAATGCACCATAGATAGAAAAGTAGGGTATATTTTTTCTAATATGTATTGCCGCTGTTGTGAATGGAAGGTGGCTGCACATGCATAGCTCAGGATACTTTCACACTAGCTTTTACGTTTTCCAGTATTGAGTTCCGTCATAGGGGCTCAATACCGGAAAAAAACGGAACAGAACAGAGTGCTCCAAAATGCATTCCGTTCCGTTTAGTTGCGTTCCCAGACCGGAGAGCAAACCGCAACATGTTGTATTTTGCTTTCTGTCCTAGGATGCGGAGCAAGACGGATCCGGCATTACCCCTAATGCAAGTCAATGGGGACGGATCAGGTTTCTCTGGCACAATAGAAACAGATCCGTCCCTTATTGACTTTCAATGGAGTTCTTGACGGATCCGTCTTGGTGATGTTAAAGATAATACAACCGAATCTGTTCATAACGGATGCAGATGGTTGTATTATCAGTAACGGAAGTGTTTTTGCTAAACCCTGCCAGATCCAGCAAAAACGCTAGTGTGAAAGTAGCCTTAGCATGTTTGGCTGTTTTTGAAACTCCCATAGAGGTGAATAGAAAGAGCTGCGCATGCCCGACTACCTCTCCATTCACAGTTGGGACCTTACAAGTTGGATGGGGGTTGGGAGACCCCCTATTCTGGAGTTTTGCATGGATTCCAGAAGTGGGGTCCTCATCTTTTAGTAATTTATGGCATATTTTTGGCATATCCTGTGAAGGCGCGGGGCAGGGGATCCCTATTTTGGACATACAGTAGAGAGACCAGCAGCTATCAGACATTATCCTGTCTGTATACATATGCCTATATATTGTACATAAGTCATAAATGCCTAAGATGGGAAAACACCTGTAGTATAGATGTACTGGTTCATCATAGTTAAAGGGGTTGTCCTACAATATATGTTTCCTCTATCCACAGTCCCACAGAGAACGAAGGGAGTGGCAGCACACATGCTTGACCTGCTGCTTCTTTCATATGGGCACACAAGACCCCTGTTCTCCTGTTCCATTGTTATGGGAAAACAGGACCCATGATTGGTGGGGGTTCCAGCAACTGATACTTCTTCCCTAACCATTGGATACTGGAAATGTTTTTGTCTTGTGGGACAACCACTTTAGGTACTGAAAGAACCAAAAACCGAGCTTTTAAAGAAACTATTAACTAGGGTTAATTAGGATGGCAAGGAGGACACTGCTAAAATCACTGTATGTAATAGACAACTATTGATTTTAATGGGTACCTACCTGCCAATGTTGTCCCTGAACAAAATCCTGATGTAAAAAAAAAGTCCTTGAAGTTGAAGACCTTTTATTAGAAGAACTTTTAGAAATGTAGAAATTACTGCCTCTATGTACAGAGCACAGCGGTGATATAAAAATGAACTGGTCTTGCAAATGCCATTTCCACTTTCCGCTCTCATTATTCAGCAGTATGGCTTCCGTGTATGAGTCAGTTGTGTCGTGGGCACTACTTAGACGCCACTATTGTCAGGGACCACATTCTCAGCCATTCACATGTTTATTGTGTTTTGGTAGACTGTTAGGCTACATTCACACGACCGTATGTGTTTTGCGGGCCGCAAATTGCGGATCGGCAAAACACGGATACCGGCCGTGTGAATGTAACCGGCCCTATGATAGAAATGCCTATTCTTGTCCACGATTGCGAACAAGGATAGGACATGCTCTATCTTTTTTGCGGGACCGCGGAACGGATCTACAAGGGTGGGCCATTTATATGGATACACCTTAATAAAATGGGAATGGTTGGTGATATTAACTTCCTGTTTGTGGCACATTAGTATATGTGAGGGGGGAAACTTTTCAAGATGGGTGGTGACCATGGCGGCCATTTTGAAGTCGGCCATTTTGAATCCAACTTTAGTTTTTTCAATAGGAAGAGGGTCATTTGACACATCAAACTTATTGGGAATTTCACAAGAAAAACAATGGTGTGCTTTGTTTTAACGTAACTTTATTCTTTCATGAGTTATTTACAAGTTTCTGACCACTTACAAAATGTGTTCAATGTGCTGCCCATTGTGTTGGATTGTCAATGCAACCCTCTTCTCCCACTCTTCACACACTGATAGCAACACTGCAGGAGAAATGCTAGCACAGGCTTCCAGTATCCGTAGTTTCAGGTGCTGCACATCTCGTATCTTCACAGCATCGACGATTGCCTTCAGATGATACGAGATGTGCAGCACCTGAAACTACGGATACTGGAAGCCTGTGCTAGCATTTCTCCTGCGGTGTTGCTATCAGTGTGTGAAGAGTGGGAGAAAAGGTTTGCATTGACAATCCAACACAATGGGCAGCACATTGAACACATTTTGTAAGTGGTCAGAAACTTGTAAATAACTCATGAAAAAATAAAGTTACGTTAAAACCAAGCACACCATTGTTTTTCTTGTGAAATTCCCAATAAGTTTGATGTGTCAAATGACCCTCTTCCTATTGAAAAAACAAAAGTTGGATTCAAAATGGCTGACTTCAAAATGGCCGCCATGGTCACCACCCATCTTGAAAAGTTTCCCCCCTCACATATACTAATGTGCCACAAACAGGAAGTTAATATCACCAACCATTCCCATTTTATTAAGGTGTATCCATATAAATGGCCCACCCTGTACAGATGCAGACAGCACATTGTGTGCTGTCCGCATCTTTTGCGGCCCCATTGAAATGAATGAGTCCGCACCCGTTCCACAAAATTGCGGAACAGATGCGGAGACAAAAATACGGTCGTGTGAATGCACCCTTAAAGCAATGGATTATTTCTGCATATGATGTGACATATGGGATTTTCAGTAGCCATATGGTGCTGGTTGCTGTATGTTTTATTTCTACTGCTGATGCATATGTAGTTAGTATAAAAAATATTCTTGTTGTGAATATAGTCATAACTTGCTCACATATGCAGTGTATATAGTTAGTCTATATCAAAACTATAACGACGTCTTACACCCCAAATCCCATGACGGTCTAAATTGTATTGTCCTTGCTCATCAACTAACCTCCATGTTCTGGCTATACACATGTTGACAGGGTCTACTTAATGCGTATGAAGGTAGTCTGACTGTCTTATGACAGTTGCTGTTGGAAAAATAAGAATTAGACAAGTTGTAGTTTAATATGCCTAATCTTTTACTCCCTGGATATAAGTGGAGCCATCTTTCTATGACAGTGAGCATAAAGGCTCATTCTTCTGTTTAGCAGTGTAGGTTAATTGGGCATTGGAGCTTTGAGGGGCTGGCCATAGAAAGGAGTGGAGCTCAGCGCAATAAGACCAATGGTGATGCCCTTGTTGCACCAAATGCCTGAATATAAGGAAAAAGTACCTCAATAACAGTTGGATCAACAAAAAGAAAAACAGCGTTTTAATCAGGTGAACTACAGCTAGATGTCTATGCAAACAGTTGTATAGATTACCTTCAAGAAAATTATGACATTTCTTGCTGCTGGGGTTATATGGTAAGTGCTACTGAGCAATGACCTTTTTTTTTTCCCCCTGTAATCTGGCCCTGCTCTAATGCCCCCCACAGAGATGCCCTCATACCATGCAAAAGATGCCAGTTTACAATGCCTGCCCCAGATGTTTCCCAGAACCAAGCCAGTGCTGGACTTCTGCTGGGCTTCTCATCATCTGACATGAGTTGCCTACAACTGCATGTCAGACATAGTAAGTGATGTTAGCTTTGACATCAGTTGTGACTATTTGGTTGTGACTGCTTCACAGGATGTTCTTTCAGGTCAGAGGATAGATTTCCCTGAACTGGAAACATTTTTGTAAAAGAAATACTGTAATTTTTAGTAGTATAGATCAAATACATTCAGAAGGTACTGCATGTATAGCAGTAATAAAAGTTATAATTTGCAGAGATATTTTCTAGCTAATATTTACATAAAGTAGCTCTTTTTGAGATGCGATATCTTGATATATATTGTGGTTTATTTGCATTTTTAGTTTTTGAAATGTTAAAAGCCTTAAAAATCATAGTCTTAAAAGAATGTAGCCAATATGAAAGCAGAGGGAGCTTTGGCTTTGAAACTCCTAGCCTACTGTACAGGAAAAAGATTTCGAGAAACGTTACCTAGCAGCCAATATGAAAAGTAGGTCAAAATGATACTGCTGTGTTGGTGTGCCTTGTGTTTATAGTAACATCTAAAATGATCATGAATGTATAATGCTCTACAATTAAGACATTTACTGTCTTGTTTTTCCTTCTACAATGAACCAAATTTGTGCATTGTCGAATAGGCATTAAATGTCCTAATGGATACTGTATTTGAATCTAGGAGAACCTTTTTAATAGTGATACGATTTACACCATATAGACAAAAGTATTGGGGCACCTACACATTACACCTACATAAGCTCTTAAGGCTCCCCATTCTAAATCTATATGCATTAAAATAGAGTTGGTTCCCTATTTGCAGCTAAAACAGCTTCCACTCTTTGGAGTGTGTCTGTGAGAATTTTCCCCATTCATTCAGAAGAATATTTGTGAGGTTGGACACTGATAATGGATGAGAGGGCCTGGCTTGAAATCTCTGTTCTATTTCATCCCAAAAGACTTCAATGGGATTGAGGTCAGGGCTCTGTATGGGTCAGTCAGGTTCTTCCACACACTCGCCCAACTATGCCTTTATGGACCTTGCTTTGTGCACTGGGGCACAGTCATGCTGGAACATGAAAAGGCCTTCCCCAAACTGTCCTCACAAAGTTGGAAGCTTACAATTGTCCAAAATGTCTTGGTATGCTGAAGCATTATTATTCCTCTTCATTGAGACTAAGAGGCCTATGCCAGCCCCTGAAAAACACACCCATAACTTTACAATTGGCACAATGCAGTCAGGCTGGTAATGTTCTCCTGAATTTACCAAACCCAGACTCATCTATCAGGATGCCAGATAGAGGAACACAATTTGTCTCTCCACAGAACACGTTTCCAATGCATCAGAGTCCAGTGTTGGGAAGTTTTACATCACTCCAGCCAGTGTTTGGTCTTGTGCTTGGTGATGAAAGGCTTGCATGCTGCTGCTCGGCCATGGAAACCCATGCCATGTAGCTCCTGGTGCACAGTTTTTGTATTGATGTTAAAGCTAGAGGAGATTTGGAACTCTCCAGTTATTGAATCAGCAGAGTCAGGGCCGGCCTTTGGGGTGTGCGGGCTGTGCGGCCGCACAGGGCGCCATAGCAACAGGGGCGCTGGGTGGCCGACAGCTCGCAATGTAATATGCGGCAGGCGAGGATGCACTTGTGTTCTCCCTCGGGGCGCCCCCTCCATCTCCCCCTCCCCTGTCTGACCTGATTCCTCCTCCCCTGTGTCTGACCTGCCTGCTGCCCCCGCCGCTGCCAATAAGAAGAGAGACGGGAGGAGGAGGGGAGGGGCTGTGACCACTGCGCCACCAATGAAGATAACTGACCTGTAATACAAATACAGGAGGCGGGTGCTGGAATCAAATAGCCGGTGTTCTGAGATATTTTGCTACCTCAGATATTTTCCTACCCAGCGAACTGAGCATGCTCAGTACAAGTGAAGCACCCGACCTCTGTGACAGGGAGCTGCGATCAGCTGCAGTTGAGTTAACCCTTCAGGTGCGGTACCTGAGGGGTTAACTGCCTCTGATCGCAGCTCCCTGTCACAGAGGTCGGGTGTCGGCTATTTGATTCCAGCACCCGCCTCCTGTATTTGTATAACTTTATAAGAAACGTTGGTGGCACAGTGCGCCCCCCCCCAACACCACAGTATAAGAAACATTGGTGGCGCAGTGGGCAGTGCCAATGAGGGTTAAAAAATAATTTAAAAAATTAACTCACCTCCTCCAGTTGATCGCGTAGCTGCCGGTCTCCTGTTCTTTCTTCAGGACCTGTGGTGACATCACTGAGCTCATCACATGGTCCATTACCATGGTGATGGATCATGTGATGTATCATGTGATGAGCACAGTGATGTCACCACAGGTCCTTTGACAGGTCATGAAGAAAGAACAGGAGACGATCAATTGGAGGAGGTGAGTTAATAATTTTTTTATTTTTTAACCCTCATTGGCACTGCCCACTGCACCACCAATGTTTATTATATTGAGGGAGGGCGCACTGCACCACCAATGTTTATTATATTGACGGGGGCGCACTGCACCACCAATGTTTATTATATTGCGCCACCAATGTTTATTATATGGGGGGGCGCACTGCGCCACCAATGTTTATTATACAGGGGTGTTGGGGGGGCGCACTACGCCACCAATGTTTATTATATTGGGGGGGCCCACTGCGCCACCAATGTTTATTATATTGACGGGGCGCACTGCACCACCAATGTTTATTATATTGCGCCACCAATGTTTATTATATGGGGGGGCGCACTGCGCCACCAATGTTTATTATACTGGGGTGTTGGGGGGGCGCACTGCGCCACCAATGTTTATTATACTGGGGTGTTGGTGGGGCGCACTGCACCACCAATGTTTATTATATTGGGGGGGGCGCACTGTGCCAATGTTTATTATATTGGGGGGGCGCACTGCGCCACCAATGTTTGTTATATTGGGGGGGCCCACTGTGCCACCAATGTTTATTATACTGGGGTATTGGGGGGGCGCCACAAGGTTAGCTCGCACAGGGCGCCTGAACACCTAAGGCCGGCCCTGAGCAGAGTATTGGTGACTTTTATGCACTATGCATCTCAGAACTCTGTGACTTGACTCTGTGAGTTTATGGGGTCTGCCACTTCATGGCTGAGTTGCTGTGGTTCCTAAGTCAGTCCAAGTCAGTCAGTCGGTGGTTGGCACTAGGGAAGGAACTCAATGTACACTGTCTGCAGAAAGAGATGAGCAGTGCCTATATCAGGGATCAGCAACCTCTGGCACTCCAGTTGTTTGGAAACTACAACTCCCAGAATGCTTCATTCACTTGTATGGGAGTCAAAAGAACAGTCAAACATGTTTGTATGATGGGAGTTGTAGTTTGACAGTAGCTAAATTGCTGAAGGTTGCTAATCCCTGGCCTATGTGGTACCATACAATCACCATGCTCTGACATCAGAATGTTTTCCTTCTATAAATACCATGTACAAATACGCCTTTCCTCTTGGCTCAACATATCCCGAGAAGTGTGCCTTGAAATGACCAGCTTTTTGAGAAAATATGCTTTCAAGATACTCTGTTTTGAACTCTGTCTATGCTATGCAAATCTATGTTTGGTCACCTAGTGTTTTTTATGTATTGCAGCCTGTCATGGGTTTTGCTATCATGTTATTGCATTTTATTACATTTGATTCATAAGAAATTGAAGTCTTTAACCAAATTCAAGCAAATGGTAAGGGTGGACACATCTGTATATCATTACTTGCCTTCTACTGTTCTTGCTTTGCAGTCTGTTTTATAGCCCAGACAAGGATTTACAGTGTGTCAAAGGAGCCTGTGACCCTGTTTGGTTTCATTTGTGATGCTTACAGTTCCTATAGTTATATTATGTAATATATGTACCAGTCTTTTTATTGCACAGATATGGATAGCATCCGGTATACAGTTCACTTTTTCACATTTTATGTTGGGGCCTTGTGCTAAAATATAAAAATTTAAAAAATTACCCCACCATTCTGCACTCAATACCCCATAATGAGAAAGTGAAAAACCCCATAATGAGAATTTTTTGAAGTCTTTACTAATTTATCAAAAAGGAAAAATTAAATTCTTGCACTGACATAAGTATTCAAACCCTTTACTCAGGTCTTAGTTACACTAAGCGATTACAGCCTCCAGTTTTCTTGGCTATGATGCCACAAGGTTTGCACACCTGGGTTTGGGGATTTTCTGCCATTTTTCTCTGTAGATCCTCTCAAGCTCTGTCATGTTGGATGGACACCATCAGTAGACAGCCATTTTCAGGTCTCTCCAGAGATGTTTAATTTCATTCAAGTCAGGGCTCTGGCTGGCAGCTCAATCACATTCACAAAATTGTCCCTAAGCCACTTCTGTGTTGTCTTGGCTATGTGTTTAGGCTAATTGTCTTGTTGGAAGGTAAACCTTAGGTCTGCTCTGCTCTAAGAATATCTCTGTACTTTGCGCCATTCAGCTTTTCCTCAACACTGACCAGTGTCTCTGTCCCAGCCACTGAAAAACACCCCACAGCATGATGCTGCCACCACCATGCTTCACTTTAGGCATAGTATTTAGCAGTGCCTGGTTTATTCCAAGCATGATGCTTAGGGTGGAAGATTCTCCCACCTGCACATAGGAGCTCACCCAAAATGTTCAAATATGTTCTTAGTCACCTTCATTACCAACACCCTTCTCCTCTGATTACTTAGTTCGTTGGGGCAGCCAGCTCTAGGAAGAGTCCTGGTTATTCCAAACTTATTCCATTTAAGAACTATAGAGACCACTGTGCTCTTGGGACCTTTCAGTGCAACAGAATTTTTTTGTACCTGTCTCCAGATCTGTGCCCCCACACAATCATGTCTCTGGGCTCTACAGGCAGTTCTCTCTTCCTCATGGCTTGGTTTTTGCTCTGATATGCATTGTCAGCTGTGAGACCTTATATAAACAGGTGTATGTCTTTCTAAATCATGTCTAATCAATAGAATTTACCACAGGTAGGCTCCAATCAAGTTTTAGAAACATCTAAAAGAATATAAAGAGAAATCAGAGCCACCCCAATCTAAATTTCAAGTGTCATAGCCAAGGGTCTGTCTATGTGAAGATTTAGTTTTTCTTTTTTTAATAAATGTATACATATTTCAAAAAAATTCTGTTTTCATTTTTCTCATTATGAGGTACAGAGTGCTGAATGATGGGGAAAAACTTGGGGGTCTGAAGACTTAACGACTGCATTGTACTGTAGATAGATTTTGCACAGAAATACTCTTTTAGTTTAAATGCTGATAAAATTTAAATTAAAATGGACTTTACTCCCTGTGTATACATAATTATGGCTTTATTTCATTTTATAGAGGTCACATTGCCAGCCACAGCATTGAGTGACTCAGAGCTGTCTATCATTGATGTATCCTGCATCCTATTAAACGTGATGATGGGTTTTAGTATAGGATGTGCTAGGGACACATCTCTACAAGTTGAACTCATTACAATAAGGTTAAAAAGACTGACTTGATATTACGTGTTACTTTGGATTTAATTGACTCATTTTCACTTCGTGCATTTCACTATAAGGGATATCATTTCATACCTGATCCTCCTTCGGCTTGGATTATTCCATCTAATATTCAGCGCTGTATGTGGTCTTCTTTACTTTTGCCAGTTATTATCTCCTTTTCAGTTTCTTTACAATTACTGTATTGATGAAAGTTTATTTTACATAATTTGGGGAATTGTTGCTATTTTTTTAAGAAAATAATAAAAGCGGCATTATATAAGTCCATTATAATTGTAGTTCTGATCATAGATAATGCCGAAATAGGGGCTGTGTGCAGAAACGGAATGACATGAGCACTCGCGCATTGAAAAGAGACTTCATCCTTGCTTCTTCAGAAGGAGACTGCTCAGGGCCCTACCTTTGCAGCTTTTAGTCAGGACTACTGTCAAATTCTTATTCTTTTTTTTTTCTTCTCTTTTATAAAAAAAAAAGTATAAACATATTAGATATTAAATGTAAAAAAAAAAAGCTAATCCATTTAAATCTGTGAGCCTTATGACTAAAGTACAATATTTCTAGGAGACTTAAAGGGTATGTCCAAGATTAACTTTCAGAATTGGGCTGCATGATAAAGCTTTTTACCAATGCATGCTATTTAAAAAAAAAATCATGGTCAAGTTGGCCACAGTGACCCTCCTCCTGCATGGCTGATACAAACATTACTGCAGTAGGTCAGCCTGTACATAGTTTGTAATGATGTAATGAACGTGACCTTGGAACTCATAAATCCTTATTTTTGCCTTATACCTCCCCTATATTTTATTGTATATGAAGCTTTTATTCTTAAGAGAAAAAAAAACTGTCTCAGTAAAGTCAATGGTACAATTAATGGGGTCATACAGAGTTTTATGTAGCTATTGTGGTTCAGAAATAACAGCCGGTCTCTGGTGAGTGACCCTTTTGCCACATAATATCGGTATTATACAGGCACATGGTAGATGGGAGCACCGTAACAGATTTTTTCTTTGGGGCTCAGAAGCTTCACAATATGCGACTGGGGTCATACCTTTCTACATTTCAATGTATATCTTTGTTTTGGAAAGGTGCAGTTAATCCTTTAGGAACATCAAGAAGTACAGTTTACATGCCATTTTAATGTGTTAAAACAGGCATGCTCAACCTGCAGCCCTCCAGCTGTTGTAAAACTGCAACTCCCACAATGCCCTGCTGTAGGCTGATAGCTGTAGGCTGTTCGGGCATGCTGGGGGCTGTAGTTTTGCAACAGCTGGAGGGCCGCAGGTTGAGCAAGCCTGTGTTAAATGAACTTATGTTACATAAAGATCAAGAATAAAAATCCCTTGACCCGCTTAACGTACCATGATGTACCCATACGTCATGAGCATTAAGGGATTGTATAGAGCAGGTTCATGTGCTAAGCGCGTTCTATACGTGGCCGTGCTGGCTGCAAACACCCACCAGCAGTGACCGGTAATGTAGATGACTCTGATCTCAGTCATTGATCTCCTCAGATGCTGCTGTCAATAGCAACTGCTACATGTGTGGGAGGGCTTGGGCTCCCTCTGCCTTCTGATTGGAGCTTCCGCTGCAAAATTGTGGGGCTCCGATCTGTTGTTATGACAGCCTGGGGCTTTGTGAAGGCTCCAAGGCCTATCATAGCGAGCTGCCTGCAAAGCCATGCCTGAGGCACAGCCTGACAGGCAGCCATTGAAAGTATCCTTGTCACGGCGGACGGGATCTCAGATACACAGATAAACCAACAAACAAGTATCTAGGCGAGAAGCTGGGGAAAGGTCACCTCCTAGCAAATCCCTGACTTCTCTCCCTACCCTGCTAAGCACACATTCAGACCTTGAAGGTAGTTATAATGTGTCCTCGTGCCTGTGCTGAAAATACCCTAGAATCCCTGAGATGGTGAAAGGGGAATAGGGCAGCCTGCTCCCTCAGAACCTGAAGGGGACAGACGACACACAAACAAACAACAAAAACCAAACTTATCTGAGCTGGAACAGATCCTTCCTTCCTTCCGGCCGACCTCCGCACATAGTCAGAGCCGGGCATGACAATCCTATTGCAGTCTATGGGGCAAGCTTTCAGAAGATAGCTTGTTCAAGTCTCCTAAGGGGACTAAAAACAGAAATATTGCTGTGCCCAAAAATGTCCAAACTATTAAAATATAGCAATATTTATTGTGTGCAGTGAATGCTAATTTGCTGATGTTTGGTCATTTTGCCCCCTCCAAAAATTGAATAAAAGTGCATTCACACGGCTGTGTGTATTTTGCGTCCACAAAACTCAAATCAATAAAAAATACAGATGACAACTGTGTTGCAGCCATTTTTTGCAGATCCATTGTAACAATGCCTATCCTTGTCCGCCAAATGGACTAGAATATACATGTTCTATCTTATTTGCGGGACTACAGAACGGGCATACGGATTTTTGCGGTCCCATTGAAAAAATGCAGATCGGATGCGGACCAAACGTTGTGTGAATGCACCCTAAAAAGTGACCAATAAAAACTACAGCTTGCCCTGCAAAAATGAGCCCTACACAGCTCTGTTAGATGGAAAAGTAAAAAAGTTTTGACTGTCAGAATATGGAATTGATGCCATTTCCACTAAAGTGACTGAGGCTCAAACGGTATGTGCCATTCTTGCACACGAGATCGATGAGGCCACTGATTGATTGCAGTGGTCACATGATCAGAAATGGCACTTTATAATTGTGAACCACTGCGCTGGAACAACGGGACTTTGAAAGGTCATTTTTCCTTTTTTTTTTTTTACATCTCCTTCCATTTTAAACCTTTTTTGGCAGCTGATCACCTCATTATTGCAGACATAGAAACTTGTATTAATTATGCAAATAAGCTTGCAAGAGCCCTGAGTGCAGTCCCCAGCTGGCAAGTGCTCTGGATCTCCTGTGTAAACACTTCCCAACATCACCTCATGGCACCCCTGGCCTAGACTGATCCACCAGTCTGCAACTTCAATGTGTTTGAAAACAAAATGTCACGCATTGGCGCCATGCGGTCCCGGGGGTGGTGGATGCACAGTTTTTCACTTTGCATGCACCAGGCAAAGGCTTCACTGATATACTTTGCGTGCTTCACCTCCTCATGAAGTACAGTATGTGGGATTTCATTACCAAACACAGTGACATTGCAGATTATTGGACCTCTCGATCAAGACCAATGGGCAGCATGTGCAACGAGCCGACTAGGGGGTCCCTTTAAGATGTTATGAGAGTTTTGTTGTGACGTCAGTTGCATTTCAGCAACGAGGGACTAAGTCCCCCTAAGTAGGTGGGAGCCAGGTGTAGGAATGCCAAAGTGGTATGAGGGTGGCCTTAAATGTCCCTCTAGGTGCGGCTGTGCACTTGTTATGGTGCTCCTACCTGGTAATCCCGGAACCCCAGGCGTAGTCGTCTGAAGCAGTGCAAATAGGGTTAACAGTTGAAGGATTGGTAGAATAAATTGAGTCCAGACTTGTATTAACAGATTGCCGACCTAGGATGAGAATGCTCGTCCTAACTGGCCGGTATTTAACGACTTAGGACGAGCATTCTCGTCCTAGGGTTAACCGGCTGCCCCACACGCGCTGCCGCGATCAGCAGCAGGGGCCCGGCGGAACACCGCTGCCGGCGGATTAACCCCCTGTATGGCGCGGTCACGCTGACCGCAGCATACAGGGGGTTTGCAGCAGCTTGTACATCCCCATGCTCTGTTCTATAAAAATCCCCTGTTCTATAAAAATATTACATGAGGTAAACTGTCTGGTGAACACCGTAAAAAAAAAAAAAAACTGTGCCAAAAAGCAATTTTTTATCACCTTACATCTCAAAAAGTGCAGTAACAAGCGATCAAAAAGCAGTATGTACCCAAAAATAATACCAATCAAACCCTCATCTCATGCCGCAAAAAATGAAACCCTACATAAGACAAAATGAATTAAAATGGAGAATCTGCCAAAAAAGTGAAATTTAAAAATGTCATCTCCTTTTTCTTTAATTCTTGTGGAACTCCAAAAGGGTTAAAAAAGTTAGTAAAATCAGTTTTAAATAACTTGAGGGGTGTAGTTTCTACAGTGGGGTCATTTATGGGTGTTTTCTACTATGTAAGCCCCACAAAGTGACTTTAGAATTGAAGTGGTCCTTAAAAAAGTATTTTTATATTTTTTTCTTAAAAATGCAACAATTTGCTTCTAAAATTCTAAGCCTTATAAGATCCTAAAAAAAACTAAATAACATTTACAAAATGATGCAAACATGAAAGTGGGGAATGTAAGGTAATAACTCTCTTATGATGTATCACTATCTGCCTTAGGCCCCCTGCACACAACCGTTTTTTCCCCCCGTTTACTGGCCGTTTTTTGCGTTCCGTATACGGTCCGTATACGGAACCATTCATTTCAATGGTTCCGCAAAAAAAAACGGAATGTACTCCGTATGCATTCCGTTTCCGTATTTCTGTTTTTCCGTTTCGTTTAAAGATAGAACATGTCCACATTATTGCCCGCAAATCACGTTCCGTGGCTCCATTCAAGTCAAATGGAACACATACGGAAAAAAACGGAACACATACGGAAATGCATCCGTATGTCTTCCGTTTCCGTTCCGTTTTTTGCTGAACCATCTATTGAAAATGTTATGCCCAGCCCAATTTTATCTATGCAATTACTGTATACTGTATATGCCATACGGAAAAACGGAATGAAAAAAAACGGAACAGAAACGGAAACACAACAGAAACAAAAAGCGGAAAAAAACACTGAAAAAGCCATACAGTCGTGTGCAGGAGGCCTTAGGCTGCATTCACACGTCCGTGGTGTGTTGCGGACCCGCAAATTGCGGGTCCGCAACACACCAGCCCGGCACCCCCATTGAAATGCCTATTTTTGTCCGCAAGCTGCGGACAAGAATAGGACATGCTCTATCTTTGCGGACCCAAAGATCGGGGTCACGCACCGCAAATGCGGATGCGGACAGCACACTGTGTGCTGTCCGCATCCATTCCGTCCCCATAGAGAATGAATGGGTTCGCACCCGTTCCGCAAAATTGCGGAACGGATGCTGACCCATTTTGCGGACGTGTGAATGGAGCCTTAAAAGCAGAGAAATTCAAATTTGGAAAATTGCTAATATTTTCAAATTTTCTGTAAATTAGGGATTTTTTAATAAATAAAGGTGAATTATATCGACTAAAATTTTTCACTATCATGAAGTACAATGTGTCGTGAGAAAACAATCTCAGAATTGCTTGGATAAGTAAAACAATTCCAAGGTTATCACCACATAAAGTGACACATGTCAAGTTTCCAAAAAACATCAAGGTCCTTAAGGTGTTAAAGTTGACAACAGCTTTACTTTGCATAAACTTGCATCAGGGAACAATTTTCCAACTTTATCTTGGTTATCAGCAGGTTTTATTTATTTAATAATTCTGGCAGGCAAACACATTTGGCTCTGCTACATCTGTCACTTTCTCTAGCTCTGCTGTTCTATCAGGATTAAACAGAAACTTTTCCTTTCTGCTATAGGCTGCAACTTAGCTTTCTGTAGTCTGACTCTGTCTTTCTCTTGATCTGTATCTTTGGCTACATGCACACGACCGTGCCATTTTTTGCGGTCCGCAAGCCGCAGATCCGCAAAAAACAGAAGGCGCCCATGTTGCCTTCCGCAATTTGCGGAACGAAACGGGCGCCGGCAATATAAATGCCTATTCTTGTCCACAAAGCGCGGACAAGAATAGGACATGTTATATTTTTTTTGCGGGGCCGCGGAACGGAGCCACGGATGCGGACAGCACACGGAGTGCTGTCCGCATCTTTTGTGGACCCATTGAAATGAATGGGTCCGCATCCAATCCGCCAAAACGGCGGCTCGGATGCGGACCCAAACAACGGTCATGTGCATGAGGCCTTTATCTGTCTTTATCCAGGGAATCTTTCTTCTGGCTCTGGAGGCATTCAGCTTTGGCCTCAGGGCCCAACAGAGCAGACAGGTTTTGCTGGCTGGAACACAGCCTTCCCCTTGCAGGGGGTGCTCTAAAACTAAGGCCTCATGCACACGACGGTTTTTTTTTATGGTCCGCAGAAACGGTGTCCGTAGGTCCGTGATCCGTGACCGTTTTTTCGTCCGTGGGTCTTCCTTGATTTTTGGAGGATCCACGGACATGAAAAAAAAGTCGTTTTGGTGTCCGCCAGGCCGTGCGGAGCCAAACGGATCCGTCCTGAATTACAATGCAAGTCAATGGGGACGGATCCGTTTGACGTTGACACAATATGGTGCAATTGCAAACGGATCCGTCCCTATTGACTTTCAATGTAAAGTCTGGAGTCCCTTTTATACCATCGGATCGGAGTTTTCTCCAATCCGATGGTATATTTTAACTTGAAGCGTCCCCATCACCATGGGAACGCCTCTATGTTAGAATATACTGTCGGATATGAGTTAGATCGTGAAACCTCATTTCCGACAGTATATTCTAACACAGAGGCGTTCCCATGGTGATGGGGACGCTTCAGGTTAGAATATACTAAAAGAACTGTGTACATGACTGCCCCCTGCTGCCTGGCAGGTGCTGCCAGGCAGCAGGGGGCAGACCCCTTCCCCCTTGTTTTTAACTCATTGGTGGCCAGTGCGGCCGGCCCCCCCTCCCCCCTGTAGTTAACTCTTTGTTGTCCAGTGCGGCCAGCCCCCCTCCCTCCCCTGTAGTTAACTCATTGGTGGCCAGTGGGCCCCCCCTCCCTCCCCTGTAGTTAACTCTTTGTTGTCTAGTGCAGCCGACCCCCTCCCTCCCCTGTAGTTAACTCATTGGTGGCCAGTGGGCCCCCCCTCCCTCCCCTGTAGTTAACTCTTTGTTGTCCAGTGCGGCCGGCCCCCCCTCCCTCCCCTGTAGTTAACTCGTTGGTGGCCAGTGGGCCCTCTCCCCTCCCTCCCCCTCCTAATTAAAATCTCCCCCATATCATTGGTGGCAGCGGAGAGTACCGATCGGAGTCCCAGTTTAATCGCTGGGGCTCCGATCGGTAACCATGGCAACCAGGACGCTACTGCAGTCCCGGTTGCCATGGTTACTTAGCAATTTGTAGAAGCATTATACTTACCTGCGAGCTGCGATGTCTGTGTCCGGCCGGGAGCTCCTCCTACTGGTAAGTGACAGGTCTGTACGGCGCATTGCTTAATGACCTGTCACTTACTAGTAGGAGGAGCTCCCGGCCAGACACAGACATCGCAGCTCGCAGGTAAGTATAATGCTTCTACAAATTGCTAAGTAACCATGGCAACCGGGACTGCAGTAGCGTCCTGGTTGCCATGGTTACCGATCGGAGCCCCAGCGATTAAACTGGGACTCCGATCGGTACTCTCCGCTGCCACCAATGATATGGGGGAGATTTTAATTAGGAGGGGGAGGGAGGGGAGAGGGCCCACTGGCCACCAACGAGTTAACTACAGGGGAGGGAGGGGGGGGGCCGGCCGCACTGGACAACAAAGAGTTAACTACAGGGGAGGGAGGGGGGGCCGGCCGCACTGGACAACAAAGAGTTAACTACAGGGGAGGGAGGGGGGCCCACTGGCCACCAATGAGTTAACTACAGGGGAGGGTGGGGGGCGGCCGCACTGGGCACCAATGTGTTAACTACAGGGGGTTGGCTGCCCCCTGCTGCCTGGCAGCACCTGGGGTCAGTCATGTACACAGTTCTTTTAGTATATTCTAACCTGAAGCGTCCCCATCACCATGGGAACGCCTCTGTGTTAGAATATACTGTCGGATCTGAGTTTTCACGAAGTGAAAACTCAGCTCTGAAAAAGCTTTTATGCAGACGGATCTTCGGATCCGTCTGTATGAAAGTAACCTATGGCCACGGATCACGGACACGGATGCCAATCTTGTGTGCATCCGTGTTCTTTCACGGACCCATTGACTTGAATGGGTCCGTGAACCGTTGTCCGTCAAAAAAATAGGACAGGTCTTATTTTTTTGACGGACAGGATACACGGATCACGGTCTCGGCTGCAAAACGGTGCATTTTCCGATTTTTCCACGGACCCATTGAAAGTCAATGGGTCCGCGAAAAAAAACGGAAAACGGCACAACGGCCACGGATGCACACAACGGTCGTGTGCATGAGGCCTAACTTCTGCAGGCTCGTCTAGCAGGGACGAGGGCCTGCTGCTTCCCTTTGCAGGGGGTAAGCTACTCTGACCTTCACTAACATTGAACTCCTCCCTGTGTAGAGAGGGGGCTGGAATGGAAGAAGGGTTCCATTCCAGCTAACATAGCTCTGCCAGAGGTGCCGCCATCTGCTGGTGAACCAGGTACATTGCATGATAACATAACAGTTACATAGGAAAGCAATGCACATTTATAAAAGACACATTTATAAAAGACTTGCAATAATTACGTATGGTGACATTACGTTTTTAAGGTCCGCAAAAACGGGGTCTGTAGGTCCGTGATCCCTGACCGTTTTTTCGTCCGTGGGTCTTCCATTTTTGGAGGATCCACGGACATGAAAAAAAAGTTGTTTCGGTGTCCGCCAGGCCGTGCGGAGCCAAACGGATCCGTCCTGACTTACAATGCAAGTCAATGGGGACGGATCCGTTTGACGTTGACACAATATGGTGCAATTGCAAATGGATCTGTCCCCCATTGACTTTCAATGTAAAGTCAGGAGTCCCTATTATACCATCGGATCAGAGTTTTCCCCAATCCGCCAATCCGATGGTATATTTTAACTTGAATCGTCCTCAGCACCATGGGAACGCCTCTATGTTAGAATATACCATCGGATTTGAGTTAGATCGTGAAACTCAGATCCGACAGTATATTCTAACACAGAGGCGTTCCCATGGTGATGGGGACGCTTCAGGTTAGAATATACTAAAAGAACTGTGTACATGACTGACCCCTGCTGCCTGGCAGGTGCTGCCAGGCAGCAGGGGGCAGACCCCCCCTTCCCCCCCCCCCCCGTATTTAACTAATTGGTTGCCAGTGCGGCCCCCCCTCCCTCCCCTGTATTTAACACATTGGTGGCCAGTGCGGCCGCCCCCCCTCCCTCCCCTGTAGTTAACACATTGGTGGCCAGTGCGGCCGGCCCCCCCTCCCTCCCCTGTAGTTAACACATTGGTGGCCAGTGCGGCCGGCCCCCCCTCCCTCCCCTGTAGTTAACACATTGGTGGCCAGTGCGGCCGGCCCCCCTCCCTCCCTCCCCTGTATTTAACACATTGGTGGCCAGTGCGGCCGGCCCCCCCTCCCTCCCCTGTAGTACTGTAGATTCATTGGTGGCCAGTGGGCCCCCCCCTCCCCCTCCTAATTAAAATATCCCCCCCTATCATTGGTGGAAGCGGAGAGTTCCGATCAGGGTCCCAGTTTAATCGCTGGGGCTCCGATCGGTAACCATGGCAACCAGAACGCTACTACAGTCCTGGTTGCCATGGTTACTTAGCAATTTTTAGAAGCATTATACTTACCTGCGAGCTGCGATGTCTGTGACCGGCCGGGCGCTCCTCCTACTGGTAAGTGAAAGGTCTGTGCGGCGCATTGCTTATAGCACAGACCTGTCACTTACCAGTAGGAGGAGCGCCCGGCCGGACACAGACATCGCAGCTCGGAGGTAAGTATAATGCTTCTAAAAATTGCTAAGTAACCATGGCAACCAGGACTGCAGTAGTGTCCTGGTTGCCATGGTTACCGATCGGAGCCCTAGCGATTAAACTGGGACTCCGATCGGTACTCTCCGCTGCCACCAATGATAGGGGGGAGATTTTAATTAGGAGGGGGAGGGAGGGGGGGGGCCCACTGGCCACTGACTTGAATGGGTCCGTGAACCGTTGTCCGTCAAAAAAATAGGACAGGTCATATTTTTTTGACGGACAGGAAACACGGATCACGGATGCGGCTGCAAAACGGTGCATTTTCCGATTTTTCCAAGGACCCATTGAAAGTCAATAGGTCCGCGAAAAAAAAACTGAAAATGGAACAACGGCCGCGGATGCACACAACGGTCGTGTGCATGAGGCCTAACCATAGGAAACAGTGATGGGGCAAAAAGAGTGGTAATGCCCCCTAGCGGGGCGTTACACATGGGACAATGTTTACTTAGAAGAGGCAGAGCACCTCTTGGGATGGGGACTGCTCTTAGGGCACTTGCTGGCAGTGGTGACTCTTGGAACAATATATAGGGGGGGCACATAAGATATCACAGTCAAAAATGGGGGGGCACTAATAATTTTCACCACTTCTACTGAAAAAAATGAAATAAGTATATATAAATAAGATAACAAAATACGAGAGTATTGCGATATTGTACTAACCTAATACTTAAAGACAAGCTTTTAAGAGTTTTCCTTTCTTCCTCAGTACGCTTGAGTATTTAGAAACAATCTATTCCTAAGGGTGGGTTCACATCTGCATTATGCCATTCCGTTATAGGTTCCATTTCAAACGGAATATAACGGAATGGCCAGATGGAATGCAAAACGTAAGCCTTTAAGAAGCATTTCGTTTTGCACTGTCCTAATAGAAGTCTATGGGAAAACATAACGGATCCGTCTGGGTCACGTTATGCAAAATGGAAAACAAAGTCAAGTGGATGACACTGTTATAGGCATCTGTGGATGAAACACTGTTATGGAGGATATGTGGATGACACACTGTTATGGAGGATATGTGGATGACATACTGTTATGGGCATCTGTGGATGACATACTGTTATGGGCATCTGTGGATGACACACTGTTATGGGCATCTGTGGATGACACTGTTATGGGCATCTGTGGATGACACTGTTATGGGCATCTGTGGATGACACTGTTATGGGCATCTGTGGATGACACTGTTATGGGCATCTGTGGATGACACACTGTTATGTGGAATCTGTGGATGACACACTGTTACGGAGGATCTGTGGATGACACTGTTATGTGCATCTGTGGATGACACACTGTTATGGAGGATCTGTGGATGACACACTGTTATGGGCATCTGTGGATGACACACTGTTATGGGCATCTGTGGATGAAACACTGTTATGGAGGATATGTAGATGACACACTGTTATGGGCATCTGTGGATGACACACTGTTATGGGCATCTGTGGATGACACTGTTATGGGCATCTGTGGATGACACTGTTATGAGCATTTGTGGATGACACTGTTATGGGCATCTGTGGATGACACTGTTATGGGCATCTGTGGATGACACACTGTTATGTGGAATCTTTGGATGACACACTGTTATGGGCATCTGTGGATGACACTGTTATGGAGGATCTGTGGATGACACTGTTATGGGGGATCTGTGGATGACACTGTTATGGGCATCTGTGGATGACACTGTTATGGAGGATCTGTGGATGACACTGTTATGAGCATTTGTGGATGACACTGTTATGGGCATCTGTGGATGACACTGTTATGGGCATCTGTGGATGACACACTGTTATGGGGAATCTTTGGATGACACACTGTTATGGGCATCTGTGGATGACACTGTTATGGGGGATCTGTGGATGACACTGTTATGGGGGATCTGTGGATGACACTGTTATGGGCATCTGTGGATGACACTGTTATGGAGGATCTGTGGATGACACTGTTATGGGCATCTGTGGATGACACACTGTTATGGAGGATCTGTGGATGACACTGTTATGGAGGATCTGTGGATGACACACTGTTATGGGCATCTGTGGATGACACACTGTTATGGGGGATCTGTGGATGACCACAACCACGCTCAAACCCAAACTTGTTAAATGGCTCCCAAACACAATATGCACAATAACACCCCCCACCCCAACACTTAATTAACCCCTTCATGGACTAAAAAAAAGTTCAAAGCAGAACACACAGGAAAATGGGGCTGGGTGGGCTGGCAAGGGAGGGGTTAATAACAATAAGTGATGGAGGATGGCCCTGCAAAGCTATCTCCTAACTGTATCCCCCCCCCCCAGTCCTGCCAGACAACTCAAGACACAATGCAATTAATAGCAGGACCCCCCCCCCCCCCCCCCCCCTCTTCACAATGTTAAATGCACAGCACTCTACTCAGTCAGCAGCACGCCACCACACCAGGCAGTGCAAGCTGCAATCAGGCTGTCATATAGATAAGTTATATGATTATGTATGATATACACTCACCTAAAGAATTATTAGAAACACCTGTTCTATTTCTCATTAATGCAATTATCTAGTTAACCAATCACATCGCAGTTGCTTCAATGCATTTAGGGATGTGGTCCTGGTCAAGATAATCTCCTGAACTCCAAACTGAATGTCAAAATGGGAAAGAAAGGTGATTTAAGCAATTTTGAGCGTGGATGGTTGTTGGTGCCAGACGGGCCAGTCTGAGTATTTCACAATCTGCTCAGTTACTGGGATTTTCACACACAACCATTTCTAGGGTTTACAAAGAATGGTGTGAAAAGGGAAACACATCCAGTATGCGGCAGTCCTGTGGGCAAAAATGCCTTGTGGATGCTCGAGGTCAGAGGAGAATGGGATAAAAGAGCAACGTTGACTGAAATAACCACTCGTTACAACCGAGGTATGCAGCAAAGCATTTGTGAAGCCACAACACGCACAACCTTGAGGCGGATGGGCTACAACAGCAGAAGACCCCACCGGGTACCACTCATCTCCACTACAAATAGGAAAAAGAGGCTACAATTTGCACGAGCTCACCAAAATTGGACTGTTGAAGACTGGAAAAATGTTGCCTGGTCTGATGAGTCTCGATTTCTGTTGAGACATTCAAATGGTAGAGTCCGAATTTGGCGTAAACAGAATGAGAACATGTATCCATCCTCTGAGGGCTACTTCCAGCAGGATAATGCACCATGTCACAAAGCTCGAATCATTTCAAATTGGTTTCTTGAACATGACAATGAGTTCACTGTACTAAAATGGCCCCCACAGTCACCAGATCTCAACCGAATAGAGCATCTTTGGGATGTGGTGGAACGGGAGCTTCGTGCCCTGGATGTGCATCCCTCAAATCTCCATCAACTGCAAGATGCTATCCTATCAATATGGGCCAACATTTCTAAAGAATGCTATCAGCACCTTGTTGAATCAATGCCACGTAGAATTAATGCAGTTCTGAAGGCAAAAGGGGGTCCAACACCGTATTAGTATGGTGTTCCTAATAATTCTTTAGGTGAGTGTATAATATGATAAAATCTCCTCAGTCCTCAACTTAAATTGTCTTTGATCACCTCAGCCACAGCGCAGCTGCCGCGCTGCGCTCCTGTCTGTGTACTCTGGTCTGGTTCCTCCTAGTCCTGGCTTTAGTCCTGGCTAAGACTTCCACTTCCCGCCGCCGCGCCTGCAAACCAGAATTGACTAGCGGGCGGCAGCACGCAAATCTGAAGGCGGTGTGCGTGTGACGTCACGTCAGTGCGCTTTGCGCAGTGACTGACTGTCACTGTGATAATTCGGATCGGCGGTGGCTCAGAGCCTTAGGTTTTAAAGGGAAAGCGGTATGGGAATCAGCGGGGGGGACAAGGAATAACCAAGGGGGGCAATTGGTGTAGCGACGGCTATGCTTGCTGGTGATAGTTTATGGCATCTAATTCAATACTATTTGACAGACTACACAACAAGTGAGATGTACCAGCCTAGATTATTGTTCAGAATAATCTAGAAATATTAGACAGGACTATTGATATTGTGGTCATATTTAGATATGTGTGTTTGGTGGAATGTGACCAAACTTGGAGAAGGCTTGCATCAATGCTACATGTCCATCAGTAGGCTACAATAAAAATAGCTTCTGTTTGCTGATACCACCTAAGCTACTGGGTGATGTGCTGGTTGTAAGATGTGGGGCTGTCCTTATCTGTCTCTTCTCCATTGTGATGTAGATAGAGGAAATTCACAACAGTTCTGACCCCATTTCTTACTTAGAGCAACAATTGTCATGGTCATCCCCTCTTATCTTCCATATTTATATCTGATCTCATCATCTAAATCTCCTCAGGTCTTCTCACAGTTTACCATCTCTGAAAGAGAACAAATGTAGACTTCTTGAAGCATTGGTTTGGATTCTGAAGGGCACCACTGCCTCATGTATAGTAAAGTGGCATATTCTTTGTGCTTTAGTTCTCTGCTTGTTGCCTTGACAGTGATTTATTCTCCGAGCACCTAGGCTGACGTTTCATTTCAGTGTAGCCTTCCATCCAGTCTCCATGGGCCCCTCCTGGCGTTTGTACAGCTGTGTTGTGACAAGAACTCGTCATTTCCATAGAGAGAAATGGCATCAGTATACCCATGTGATTACTTCAGTAAAGGATGGAGAATTATCATACAGGGCTTATAGTTTTTTCTAGAAGCTTTAAAGCTTCAGTGAGGGAGGATTTTATTGCAGATACTTTCAGCTATTGTATTAGATTAATATAACTTTTTAATTTTAGAATGCCAAAGGAGTATCAGACAATGGATTTTTCAAGCTGAAAAATCCAATGCTAATTTGCAGGCTGGCCATCAGATTTTTGCAGAAAATTTGCAGTTTCATATGTGGCAGATTCACACAGGGATAATCCACGTGCTCAAGCTCTCTGTCGAAAAATCTGAATTGCTATCGAAAAAAATGGGTAGGTGAGTTAGGGACAAATTTCATTTGGATTTCAGTATGGAATACACACCAAAATTAGCGTGAAATTTCCTTCCTCTGTGGTTTGACTTTTGGGCTAGCCCTAAGGGTGTTGTCCTGGCAGTGCCCTGGTTTTTACCCTTTAACTCCTATACAAGGATCTTACCTTTGCTGCAGAGGAGCCACCAGGCCACATAGTCCTGGTGTACTTGACAGCTTACTCACGAGGATCAGAGACACAGGACTTTGGCTGTCCTCACTCCTGGGAGGTTGAGAAGACCCAGCTAGGACCGGGCTGCTGGGCAAGGGCTAGATAACTGCTGCAGGGCCCCGGACCCCCTCCTTACACCCTTTTCTCTTTGAAGCGAAACTCTGCACAAACTTCTTCAGGAGGGAAGGAGCATAAATGGTTTCCAAGGGTTCCCAAGATCTATCCCTCCAGTCAATCAAGAAAAGGGCCTTGCTCATCACCTTCTACATACTCAGGATGTTCTTTACCTTATACACACCTTTATAGCTGACTGAAGTAACAGTAGGTGCAGGACGTTTGGAGTACCATTTTATAACTACTGGCTCAAAGAAGGATACATGAAAGGGGCTATCTCATTTTGGACATTGGGGACATATTGCTAGGTCCTCTGGGACCCACACCTATCCTTAGAACAGTGCCCTCAAAGTGACGTGCGTGGCCACCGTCCATTCATTTCTATGTAAATGCTGAAAATAGCCAACCGGCACACTGGCCTACTTTTGGAAGACCCATTGAAATATATTAGAAGCGCACTGCACAAGCATGTCCACCGCTCCATTCACTTCTATGGGGCTTACAAAAATATTTTCTGCACTCCCACAGAAATGAATGGAGGACAACAGCCCATGTGCAGTGCGTCTGCAATCACTTGGCAGGCTCTGTTCTAAGGATAGGTGTTGGTCCCAGAGGTATGCCCCCAATGTCCAAGATAGACAACCCCTTTAAGATCGAATTTATATGCACCACTTGTCCATTGGTCTGCGGGTGGTAAGCAGAAGAGAAGTCCAATTTGACATCCACAAGGTTGCATACAGCTCTCCAGAACTTGGATGTAAACTGAACTCCTCGGTCTGATACAATGTGTAAAGGAAAACCATGGAGACGGAAGATATGTTGGCTGAACAATTTAGCTAGCAGGCTGGCAGATGGCCTTGTCCTTTGCGCACATGGATTTCTCCAGATTCTCGGAATATTTTGATGATATTATATACTGTAGACGATTTTATGTTTAGAAATGTTTCACAATTTCTAGATGCAGTTTTTCACAGATTGGTGAACCTCTGCCCATTTTTGCTTTTAAGAGACTCTCTAACATGCTCTTTATATACTCATGTCATGTGACTTGATTCAATTTCTCCTCCACCTTTTTTTAGTACCACTAATTTAGTACAGTTGCAGTGACCCCCAATATATGTAGTTTCCAGCAGCAAACCTTCTAAGGAGGCAGACCACATGAAAAGAAAACACTGGCATAGAGATTCTACAGCTTTCCATTGCAGACAATCGTAACTTTATAAATTCCTATGCACTGAGCTCCCCCTAGTGGTGGCTGACGGCAGCTGTTTTTGTAATGTATGTGAAAGGAGGCTGGAGATTTATCAGTGTATTTATGGCAATTGTTTGCTGTAAATACATTGAGATATACGGTAGATTGACACAGAAGTTGATTAGAGTGGGTGAGGTTGAAGCCAAGTTTCTTTTTTTAATACCATTTTTTTAATTAAAATTTCTTCCTCTTAAAAAACCATAAAGTCATCAGAAAAAATGAGATGTTTCCGGTCTGCGTTGTGTGAGAGTGTTTAATAGACCTGTACATGGAAACTGGGAGGGGAAAAGGGGCCCATACTAAGTATTGCTATGGAGCTCTATGAGATCTGTGTGTGACCCTGATAGTTTTTATATTTCACTACTTTAGCACAATAAATACACTTAAAAAAAAAATTGTCAAATACCTTCAGTAGTTTTCTTTTTTCATGGACGGAGATGTGTGAGCTTGTTTTTTTGAAGGTGAGCTTTAATTGGTACTAATATTTGTAGGGGGGCAATGAGGTACAGAGGGAGTCCCCCTCCTAATGTAAACTATTTAGATGTGGCAGTCAGCCTGGCTCCTGTGCCTTTATGTACACGTACTCCATTGTACGTAAAGGAGGAGATCAGCATTCCTGACATGTCTGGTTTAGTACTGTAAATACTCATATTCCCCATGAAATAGTTATTTTTTTTGTTCCTTCTTGTAATGCATTGTTAACATGGTATGTCCCTACACATTCTGAGATAGTCCGCACGGTACTAGCAGTAGCTGACTCTAGAGGCACACACCCTATTGACATGGGTATCGGTAAGACCCAGTTGACAATTAATTCATACATTTCCAGGAGGAATATAAGAGGAACAGCACTGTACTACAAAACATATCAAAATTTAAATTTGCTGGGGATACAATTCTTTAATAAAAACAGACATATCAGGAATGATGAAAGGTACTGATTAAACAGAATTAAAGCCATGATGCTCCATAAAAGAAATAATTCACATTTTTGCGCTGTTTCATAGATTAATAAAAACATTCTGCTGTGTGAAGTATGCCTTCCTTTTCCGATAATACAGCCATCACGCAATCAAGGTTAATGCTGCATCAGCTCGTCTTTAACTGTGCAATTAGGGCAGAATCCCCTAGAGGAAGATAATTACGCTCACTTCTGTATTATCTCACTTTCTGCTGGTCGGCCTACGGCTGCAGATGTTCTCCAGGCTCTATTATAAAACCATCATTATCTTATTTGTAATTCATTTTCCGTAAATCATGTCCTGCAGCCAGGTCGGTTTAAAGGATATTTGATATAACCAGCATTAAATAATGATGATGCAGATAAGGACCCATGCACACGACAGTATTTTTGCTTTGCATCTGATCCGCATTTTTTTTGCAGATCGGAATACGGACCCATTCATTCCACTGGGGCCACAAAAAATGTGGACAGCGCAGCATGTGCTGTCTGCATCCGTATGTCCTGCAAAAAAGATAGAACATATCCTATTCTTGTCCATTTTACAGACAAGAATAGGCATTTTTAACATGTGCAGAAAGGGAAAATGTTGTATCTCCAGGCTATCCAAGGTCTTTTTACATTGTTGTTGGCATATTTTCATTCCATTTTAACCCCTTAGTGACCAGTCCCTTTTGGGACTTAGTGACCAACCAATTTTTTTCATTGTCTCCTTCCAATAGCCGGAGCTGTTTTATTTTTGTGGTGTTCATTTTTCGGCACAAATAACATGATAACTTTATTATCTGGGTCAGTATGATTACAGCGATACCAAATACATCGTTTTTTTTAATATATATTACTACTTTTGTACAATAAAACCCCTTAAAAAAAAAAAAATGTTTTTGCATTGCTGCAACCCAGGACCCATAACCCTGTCATTTTTCTTTCTACGAAGCTGTGTCAGGGGTTGGTTTTTGGGGGACGACTTGTACTTTTCATTAGTATTGTTTTGGGGTGATTTTTTGGGTGGCAAAAAACAGCAATTCTGGCATGTTTTTATTTTTTATTTTTCTAATGGCGTTCACCATACAGGATAGATTACATGAAAACTGTGTTGTGTAGGTTATTATGAATTTGGCTATATACCAAATAAGTGGAGGGGATTTTATTTTATTATTTATTTTAAGTTTTTCTCCTTTGAAAAGCAATTTTCATTAAAAAATGTAAATTTTTTAACTTGGAATTTTTTTTATTTAGTAAAACTTTTTTTTAACTTTTTTAACTATTTACTAGTCCCACAAAGGAACTTTAATAGGCGTTCTTTTGATGGCTTTTATAATACATTGCATTGCTTATGCAGTGCAATGTATTATTTTATCAGTGCTATACAGACAACCACTGGCAGGCTGTGAGGAGGCTGCTAGGAATATGCTGAAGGCAGGCCTGGGAGCTGCCATGCCAAGACATTGGCAGCCCGCAATCTAAATCATGGGGTGCCGATGGGAGACAAAGGGAGTCATCTCCCTCTGTAATGGCTTAGATGCTGCAATCAACATTTACTGCAGTATCTAAGGGGTTAAATGTCCCAAATCGGTGCTTCTGCTGGCCTGGGCGGTTAGTCCAGGAGCCTGGCTCTAATGTGAGAGCGAGCCCACTGTATGGGAGACCTGTGCATCGCTTAGGCTTAAGTTCACATCAGCATTCAGCCTTTTCATTCTCCTGCTCCGTTATAAGAACAGAAAGGACGGATTCAGTACATAACGGCGCCTACCGACCCCATAGACTATAATGGGGTCTGTTAGGTTTCCGTAAAACGGTGG
Source organism: Bufo bufo (assembly GCF_905171765.1). NCBI lineage: Eukaryota > Metazoa > Chordata > Amphibia > Anura > Bufonidae > Bufo > Bufo bufo. The sequence continues at coordinate 210,301,719 of NC_053393.1, forward strand.
TGGGCCAGCCTAAGGCCCCCTAGTGACCGCCGTGAAAAGGAGTATTAGTGGTCACTAAGGGGTTAAACATTACAATGCTGACAAGTCAACACTGACAGTCCTTACCCCTTTTTTTCTCTTGTGTGTTGCTTATAGTGTTCTCTGGGCCCCAAATCCAGAGAATGAAAACCCGCTGGGTTACTGAATTTCATGCAGTACTTTTCATAAATTCCCATTTTATTAGCTGCAGTGGGAGCTGAGCTTCCTCATATTCGCGAGTGACAGGCTAACCCCAGTGTCCAGCCGCTGAGGGAAGGTGACCATTATGTAGTATTAATATAGTAACCGTACCTGTACCAGAAATTACTACCGCTATAATCGAAAACATGGCTCCATAGTCCAGGAGGCAGGGAAATATAACGATCCTCACAAAGCCAAGGCAGCACCAACCGTGAATAGACCTAAAGAATTAAAAAAAAATCTACATTTTTGCAAGTACAGTATATGCCAGTGCCTCTTCGAGGTAACAGCTTGTCCTCCTCTGAATTCTCATGATTTCTAAAAATACATTCCTCGCAGAAAACGATGACATGTTCGGAGTATGTGCACATTGCTATCCCATAGGAGAATGGAAGGCCGTATGCTTGTGAGGGACTCTCTGCTCTTGAGTTAGACGTCAGATACTGAGGCATCTCATTTCTTTGGGGGTATGTATCATATACTGTATACTGACATTTTTATTGTCTTATGATTTCGGAGTATTTTATTGTATCTACAGTACCTGTCTATACATTATATGTACTGTGATTAGGCTACTTTCACACTAGCGGTTTTACTGGATCCGGCAGGCTTCAGCAAAAACGCTTCCGTTACTGATAATACAACCATCTGCGTCCATTATGAACGTATCCGCTTGTATTATCTTTAACATTGCCATCCGTCATGAACTCCATTGAAAGTCAATGGAGGACGGATCAGTTTTCTATTGTGTCAGAGAAAACGGATCCGTCCCCATTGACTAGCATTGGGGGGGGTCATTCCGGATACGTCTTGCTCCACATCCCAGGTAAGAAAGCAAACTATAACATGCTGCGGTTTGCTCTCTGGTATGAAAACGCAACAGAACAGAATGCATTTTGGAGCATTACATTCTGTTCAGTTTTGCCCCCATTGACAATGAATGGGGACAAAACTGAAGCGTTTTTTTTCCGGTATTGAGCCCCTATGACGGATCTCAATACCGGAAAACTAAAACGCTAGTGTGAAAGTAGCCTAAAATGAGATCTTGTAGCAGAACACGAAGAGTCAGGGTCTATCTCACACAGATGCGCTAATGTCAGCACTACATAACAGTATGTTTCTAACATTACTTCCTGCAGCCGTTTTTGTAAAAAAAGCACTTTTATTATATGCTAATGAGCCTCTAGGTGCTATGTGGGCGTAAAATCAGCACCTCGAGGCTCCGTTCACTCACCCATTATCCCGCCCAGGTTCAGTGTTGTGCCCGCCCAGCTCCTCTTGATTGATGCCACGGTCCACCGCATCGTTGACGACATCCCGCGCCTGCGCCATTCACTTCTGTCTTCGGCGCAGGCGCAGTGAGTGACTGATGCGCTCCTGGTGCCGGATTCCTCACTGCGGCTGTGCCAACTACGTCACAGTGAGGAAGCCGGCATCAGGAGAGCGGCCTTCACTCACTGCGCCTGCGCAGAAGACAGAAGTGAACGGCGCAGGCGCGGGATTTCGGCAACGATGCGGTGGACCATGCCATCAATCAAGAGGAGCGGGGCGGGCAGAACAGGGGACCTGGGCGGGATAATGGGTGAGTGGACGGAGCCTCTAGGTGCTGATTTTACGCCCACATAGCACCTAGAGGCTCATTAGCATATAATAAAAGTGCTTTTTTAGCAAAAACGGCTGCAGGAAGTAATGTTAGAAACATACTGTTATATAGTGCTGACATTAGCGCATCGCTATATCAGTCAGTTACATAACAGTATATCTGGTGGTAGAAACCCTTTAATAAAAGCTGCATCACTGCTGGCTTTACAAGCAGGGACTGGTACTTACCTCTAAGCGAAGCGCTTTCAGAATTTAATGGCTTTGGTGTGTTTTCAATCAACCAAGGAAAGGAAGCAAGTCATTAGCTGACCAAAGCATCTCCCATTCTGCTGGGAGTAGACTGGGACTAGACATCTGCCTGCGTTGTGCTTCACGCGTCTGCCGTTCACACTGCTATATAGATGCAAGCGCTCCTATAGGGAATCTTTCTGTTTTGTGGAATAATACCTCATTATAATGCATTATCAAGTGGGTTGTGTAGGCACACAATGCGTTGGAGGCTTCCTAGAGGTATTAGTCATAGTGAATTAGGTTTTTTATTATACAGGTTTTTTTTTTTTCTTTCCTTGTTTCATTCTTTAGATGCAGCACAGAAAATGTTCTATCATCGACTCGCTTAATTATTTGAAGACATTAAAATTGAATTAGATAGATTTCACTGTCTTTGATCTTCTTTACTTTTCACAGCCATGGGCTTGTGTGGTGTTCTTATACTAGCTAATAATCACAGTAGATTCATTTAGTTCTTGAGATCTGAATTTGAGAACCACTGCTGCAAGAGGAGAGGATTTATTGCTTGCATGCAGCTTACAGCTATAGTTCATGTATCCATCTATGGTCCTGTGTAAGATTGCCTATTTGGATGAGTGGTATGTAAATGTAAAACATATCATGTAACAGCACTGTGATAACCAGCAAACCAGGACATATTTAAAGGGGTTGTCCAGTGCACATTTATTTTTCACGCCAGCTTACAATGGGATAATAATATGTCATACTCACATGACTGATTTGCTGTCAGGAATACAGGGGAGCAGAGGGACACAGAACTAGGCCTCAAGGCTTGGGAGAGGGAAAAGGTCACGTCCTAGGAAGCCCTCTAAACCTGGCCCTGACTCCTGTCTGTATGTATAGACCCTGAAGGTGGGAAAATACATACGCCAGAACCTAGACCCAAGAACCCTGCAATGCCCTAGGTCGTGGCAGGGGATGAGACTACTGGTTCTTTCTTAGGTGAACGAACCAGCGTCTCCCTGAGGCCTAGTAACAACAAGCACAGGGGAACACAGGGGAACAACCAAATACAAGGAGCAGTATAGAAAATGGATGAGCAGCAACACAGGTAAGGTCCCAACACCAACTCTTCCAAATCCAAGCAGAGAATATCAACCGCATGGTATGAAGTGTGAGACCAAGCTAAGTAGGGAATGCAGTAATGACCACGGGCTGCACCTGACAAGAAGTGTGGTCATTACCAAACCACAACACTGAGAATCAAGAGACTGTCAGTTAACCTCACGTGCAGTCAGTCTCTCCAATCTTCTAACCTCTGTCACAGAAGGTACTGTGTCATTTGCTGACCCTCCCAACACTGTTGTCTGTGTCCTCTTGACACACAGTAAATGCCTGCTCAGCCAATCCCTGGTTGAGGTGGGTCGGTAACTGGCTGAGTGGGCATTTCCATTTTGAACACTGCTCCTTTCAGGTCTCTATCTTACAAGTTCTTACACAAATCCACAGCTACAGATTAAGCAGGCAGAGGGTGAAATTTCTGAATAGTGTTGAGCAAAGCGAAGCATCCAAAGTGGAATTCAGTCCGAATTGTAGGAATAATTCAATTCTAAACTTAGCCGAATTTCCTCCTGGTTCATGGTAACAAATCATTTTTCCTAAATGGAGTTGTCTTAGAAAGAAAGGAAAAAAATCACTTACCTCATCCACTTGCTTACGCAGAGGCCGTCTGCTCCTCTCTTGATAGAAAAAGACCCACGGAAGGACCTGCTCTGAGCATGATGACGTCACAACATGATCACGCTGGGAGCGCACGGTGACGTCATCATGCTCAGCGCAGGTATTTCAGCTGATCTTTTTCAATCAGGAGAGGAGGACATTTTTACTGGCTGTTAGATGAATGCACTTCTGTCTAAGCTGCTGTTAAAAACGGTTCCATTAATTGAATGGGGTTTTAACTGAGCGATTCATGATGCATAAATTTGTAAAAAATCAGAATTTCTTGTCAAACTTCAGTGAAGTTATCCAAATAGAATTTTTCTAAGCTTGGCCCATCTCGATTTCTGAATATGCAGTTATTGTGAAGTTTTCCTAAAGCTGTGGATGATCAATATGGCCAAACATAGTGCCGACCAAAACATCTACATTTTAAATAAAAATATAGTAATATAGTATATAAGGCAGAAAAATGACATCTGTCCATCCAGTTCGGCCTGTTATCCTGCAAGTTGATCCAGAGGAAGGCAAAATAACCCCTGTGACGTAGAAGCCAATTTTCCCCACTTAAGGGGTAAAAAATTCCTCCCCGACTCTAATCAGGCAATCAGAATAACTCCCTGGATCAACGACCCCTCTCTAGTAGCTATAGCCTGTAATATTATTACAAATTCATCCAAGCCCCTCTTGAATTCTTTTATTGTACTTGCCATCACCACCTCCTCAGGCAGAGAGTTCCATAGTCTCACTGCTCTTACCATAAAGAATCCTCTTCTATGTTTGTGTACAAACCTTCTTTTTTCCAGACGCAGAGGATGTCCCCTCGTCACAGTCACAGTCCTGAGGATAAATAGATGATGGGAGAGATCTCTGTACTGACCCCTGATATATTTATACATATCTCCCCTCCACTCAGTCGTCTTTTTTATAAAGTCAATAACCCTAATTTTGATAATCTTTCAGGGTACCGTAGTCCCCACATTCCAGTTATTACTTTAGTTTCCCTCCTCTGAACCCTCTCCAGCTCTGCTATGTCTGCCTTGTTTACAGGAGCCCAGAACTGTACACAGTACTCCATGTGTGGTCTGACCAGTAATTTGGAAAGTGGTAGGCTTATGTTCTCATCACGGGCATCTATGCCCCTTTTGATGCAACCCATTATCTTATTGGCGTTGGAAGCAGCTGCCTGACACTGGTTTCTACAGCTTAGTTTGCTGTTCACTAAATTTCCTAGGTCCTTTTCCGTGTCAGTGTTACCCAGTGTTTTACCATTTAGTATGTTCGGGTGACTTGCATTATTCCTACCCATGTGCATAACCTTACATTTGTCAGTGTTAAACCTCATCTGCCACTTCTCTGCCCAAGCCTCCAATCTATCCAGATACATCTGTAGCTGTATATTGTCCTCTTCAGTGTTAATTACTTTACACAGTTTAGTGTCATCTGCAAAAATTTTTATTTTACTGTGCAAGCCTTCTACGAGATCATTAATAAATATATTGAAGAGAATAGCGCCCAATACTGACCCCTGAGGTACTCCACTAGTGACAGTGACCCAATCTGAGTGTGTACCACTAATAACCACCCTCTGTTTTCTATCACTCAGCCAGTTACTTACCCACATACAGACATTTTCTCCCAGTCCGAGCATTCTCATTTTATATACTAACCTTTTATGTGGTACAGTGTCAAATGCTTTGGAGAAGTCCAGATATACGACATCCATTGATTCGCCGCTGTCAAGTCTAGAACTTACCTCCTCATAGAAACTGATTAAATTAGTTTAACATGACCGATCCCTCATGAAGCCATCCATAATAAGCCCTTATCACTTAAAATAACAAAGCATCTGCACCTAGAATCTGTCCGAAAAGTGGTTCAAATTGGCGAAAGTGGGATTGAAAAGGGGTTGGTCTTAGCTAGAAGGAGTGGAAATGGGGGAGGGCCTAAGATGCAATATTTAGCACCAAAATTGTGCCACGAATCTGGCATAAAATTCTATCTCAAAGTAAGCCAATCAATAGTTGGTACAGAGTCAGAGAAAAGTGTCTCTCCCTGCATCAAATTTATCATCTAGCCTGAGCCCCTGTGATAAATCTGGTGTATGGCTTAGACCATCTTAGACCATCTACAGGGTTAGTAAATCTGCCCCAGTGTATGATTTTTGTCCAGAGTTCTCCTTTAAAAAATTAAACAGTGCAAGTAGATTAAAGGGGAGGTATTTTTGTTAAACATATATATTTTTGAAAAATGTGATTTTTTTTTCTACAATCTGAAGAAAAAAACGATTAGAAAGAAAGAATATGTTTCAGTATCTGGTTTAAGTTAGGAAAAAAGAGATATAGCACTGTATTTTTACTTTGAAGGAAACCTGTCAGGTGATTTCTGCTGTCTTATCCGAGTGCAGGATATGATTGGGGAAGAAAAGGTGAGTCCGGAGGTATATAGGTTTATGTAATTTGGAGCAGGATTTCTGAATAAAAAGCAGAGTAATTCCTGACAAGACTCCTAGAGAGACAGTAAGGCCTCTTTCACACGGACGTTGCGGGAAAATGTGCGGGTGCGTTACGGGAACACCCGCGATTTTTCAGCATGAGTGCAAAACATTGTAATGCGTTTTGCACTCGCGTGAGAAAAATCGCGCCTGTTTGGTACCCAAACCCGAACTTCTTCACAGAAGTTCGGGCTTGGGATCGGTGATCTGTAGATAGTATTATTTTCCCTTATAACATGGTTATAAGGGAAAATAATAGCATTCTGAATACAGAATGCATAGTAAAACATCGCTGGAGGGGTTAAAAAATAAATACATTTAACTCACCTTAGTCCACTTGATCGCGTAGCCGGCATCTCCTTCTGGGTTCATCTGATCTCTGTGCAGCAACAGGACCTTTGGTGACGTCATTCCGGTCATCACATGATCCATCACCATGGTAAAAGATCATGTGATGGACCATGTGATAACCGGAGTGACGTCACCAAAGGCCCTGTTGCTGCACAGAGATCAGATGAAGACAGAAGGAGATGCCGGGCCGCGATCAAGTGGACTAAGGCGAGTTAAATTATTATTATATTTTTTTTAACCCCTCCAGCGATGTTTTACTATGCATTCTGTATTCAGAATGCTATTATTTTCCCTTATAACCATGTTATAAGGGAAAATAATAATGATCGGGTCTCCATCCCGATCGTCTCCTAGCAACCGTGCGTGAAAATAGCACCGCATCCGCACTTGCTTGCGGATGCTTGCGATTTTCACGCAACCCTATTCATTTCTATGGGGCCTGCGTTACGTGAAAAACGCACAAAGAGGAGCATGCTGCGATTTTCACACAACGCACAAGTGATGCGTGAAAATCACCGCTCATGTAAACAGCCCCATAGAAATGAATGGGTCGGTATTCAGTGCGGGTACAATGCGTTCACCTCCCGCATCGCATCCGCGCGGAATACTCGCTCGTGTGAAAGGGGCCTAAGAGTCCTGATTACCCCACCACACACTGTGATTGATAGCCTACTGTGTACACACACTGGCCCAGATTCAAGAAGCACTTGCGCGGGAACAAGTGTGATTTGCGCCGCGCAAGTACTGATTTGCTCCTATGCAAATTTGCGGCTGATTCTGTAAACCAGTTAAGCCTGAAATGCGGCCATTTTCCCGCGCACGCAGCCTAGCTGTTCCTGCGCAATTTTGCGCGGGGTGTAAGTTGCGCCTTCATGGAATTCCCTCAGCGAATATGCAAATTAGGTACTGCCGATGATTCAGAAACATGCGCGTGTGATGCGCATCTTGCGCTGGAAGCGTGCAAGCTTTTTTCCCTGGGCAAACTTGCTCCTGTTAAAAGCAGGGGCAAGTTAGCAAAAGATGGCCAAATGTCATCTGAAGGAGCGCGCAACTTCAGCAGCACCTAGACAGACGATCTGAACAAGCAGAGCACCCACATTTTCGGGACCTCACATCTGTGCACCAACATGCCAGGGGCAGCTATGGTTCTTGATATTCTATTGACTGAGCCGACTCGTAGGAGGGCACGGGAGAGGATTTACAGAGGGCGCTACAACCTTTTTCAGATGACTGAGGCCTCATGCACACGACCGTTGTGTACATCCGCGGCCGTTGTTCCGTTTTCTGTTTTTTTTCGCGGACCCATTGACTTTCAATGGGTCCGTGGAAAAATCGGAAAATGCACCGTTTGGCTTCCGCGTCCGTGATCCGTTTTTCCAGTCCGTGAAAAAAATATGACCTGTCCTATTTTTTTCACGGACAACGGTTCACGGACCCATTCAAGTCAATGGGTCCGTGAAAAATCACGGATGCACACAAGATAGTCATCCGCGTCCGTGATCCGTGTCCGTGATCCGTGTCCGTTTTTCCTATCATTTTCAATGGAAACTTGACTTAGTTTTTTTTTTCACTTTTCATGTCCGTGGATCCTCCAAAAATCAAGGAAGACCCACGGAAGAAAAAACGGTCACGGATCACGGAACAACGGAAATCCGTTTTGCGGACCGCAAAAAAAAACGGTCGTGTGCATGAGGCCTGATACTGAGGTGTATCGCATGTTTCGCTTTAGCCCTGAAGTCATCCTTGAGTTGGTAACAATCCTGCAGGATGACATCAGCAGCCCGACCCAAATCCAAATCCCAAATCCTGAGCATATAGAAAAATAATAAAAAAATCATATTGTGTTGAGCAAAAAAATGTCGACATAAAATTATTTTTTAGTTTTTTTCTTTGGGCCAAGGGTGCCCCGGCTCTGGCTCCTCAATCTCCGTGGTGCGGAGGAGGCATGGGGTGGGGATGGAGGGGTGGGGGGAGGAGGGGGGGGGAGGAAAAAGCAGGATGAAATTCAGCAAAGAACCTGCGCAAGTCTGCTCCTATTTATTTGCTCAGTGCAAGCTGCTGAGCAGGATTTGCCCTGAAATTATGCTAGCAAACCTCTGCTGAGCCGAAAATTCCTCATTTACATAGGGGCACACCCACTTTGACTTGCACGGCCTTGCGCCCTCAGCTTTGCCTTAAACAGGAGCAAATTAAATGAACAAACGATTCCTGAATCAGGTGGCAATTTGGCAAAATTGCTCCAGCGCAGAGAAATTCAGCTGAGCGGCTGAGGTGTAAGTAATGGGCAAATCTACCTGAATCTGGGCCACTGATACAGAGAGAGCTGTCAATCACTGTGTGTGGGAAAGGACAACAGGACTCACACTACATCCTAGGATATGGCAGACAAAATCACCTGGCAGGTTCACTTTAAGAATATAGTGGAGCAGCTAGAGTATGTAGGACTCTGTTCATATTTCTGCTTTGTCAGGAGATTCTGTCTTATTGGATGGAAAGAATGGCACAGCATTGATCAGTAAACAGAGCCTTAGTATACATTACATATTTTACACTGTAAGGGTGGTTTCAGACATAGCATATTTTGTAAAATGCATTTTTGTGATTTTTCTATGGTGTTTTATCCTTATAAGGAAAAACTAAATTCTTCATACATAGTGGGTTTCTGGGGTCAGAGGTAAATGCAGCATGATCTGGATACGGCATTTCTTACTAGATTCTCTGTAGGACTTGAAAAGAACATGAATAAAAAAAACACATGTAAAAATGTAGTTAAAATAAATCATAAAAAGCACCTGTAAAAACTTCATGAGGAACATGGCTTATTTTACAAGCCCCCCCCCCCTCCCTCTTCAAAAAAGGAGCAGCGCCACTCTTGTTCTTGGGTTGATGCTGAGCTGCAACACCACACATAGCCCAAGGAGACAGCTTGGGTATTTTTAACACTCCTTATGTTCACATGGCTTAGTTTTTAACGTGGATTTTGACACGTTTCATGCAGAAATCCACATGAAATATACGTGTATTAGCCCCATTTAGATGGAGCTAATCCATGTGTGGATCTACAGCATGACAAACTGGTAATCTGTAGCAGAAATACAAGGTTTGGATTTGTGCCATGGATTTTACTGCTAATATACATCACATTTTAATAGCTGAAAGAAACCCCTTCAAATTATTAAAGGGATTTTCCAGGAAGACATTTCTTATTTAAAAAAAAGGCCCAGCAATATATATATAAAAAAAAGCAACATTACTTACCTCCACTGATCCGTGGCTGCTGTGCTGCCGTTCCAGCAATATTCCGGTCCCCACTTCCTGTCTTAGCTTGACACACTGGAAATGCCAGGAAAAGATCACTCAGCCAATCACTGGCCGTATCAGTGACCTATCTCTGCTAGTGATTGGCTGAGCAGACTGTTCTTGGCCTTTCCAGCATGTCGAGCCAGGAAAGGTAATGGCTGCTGGAGAAACAGCAGAACGGTAGCGACAGGGGATCGGTGGAGATGTTTCTTTATACTTAACATTGTCTGGAAGTTTATTTGTTAAAACAACGACGCCTCCCTGGCAACTCCTTTAATGAGTATGAACGGTTATTGCCCGTGTTATACCATGAGCTGCATTGTATTTTATGCAAGTTCTGTTCTTTATAATATGTAACCTGCGGCAGATATTTCTTTGGCTGTCAAAGATTTTTTGTTCACTGTGACAGGTGTTTCTTCAATTATTCTCCATCTCTCAAATCATAAATTGCAACATTATGACATGTTTGTTGCAACTGACATTTTACATGTCATTTGTTTCGCATAGCCGAGTACTGCAGGGTACAAGATTATAAAATAGCAATTTATAAATCAAACGCTGTAAAATATTTAAAAATAATGATAACAAAGATTAAGTTAAAAGGCATTTTTCTCTAGAACAGAATAAGTAATGTGTTTTTTTAACCATTGATCTAAGACCATTCTTTAGCGTTGTTTATCAACCTTTTTAAGCCTTTTTCAGTCAGAGAAACAAGAGTGTAGCAAATTGATCCAGTCATTGATAACAAGTAGATGGGGAAATAGACACCAGGTCCTTCTGTCCTGCATGGCAAAACCTGACATCATATATACAAAAATGGAGGTAGTAATCTATTAAAACATAGCGTTTATTAATATATAGTTAAAACGTTTACCAACAATACGCTTTATACTGAAAGTGTGCACACCACCACTCGTGCAACAAAAATAAAACACACAATAACACAAAATTGCCAAAGATACCCTATGTTGACAGTATCAGGTAATGGCAATAAAGGAAGATTCAGCCAACCGGAAATATATCCCACAACAATATGAGGAACGGTCTTACCGGTGGGTAGAGGTCATCTGGAGACCATCGTGATATTCCAGAGGTCTCAGTTTTCAAATATAACTGCGGGCGGGGTCCTGGTTTTGGACTCTGTCCCTAGAACGCCCTGTCAGGTCTCCTCCTAATAAGGAGTCATCGCCCTGACAAGGGTGGCCCTGTCTGGAACTTTCCCCTAAAAATAGGAGGCCCTGGACGTCCCTGCCTAGGCATACTAGTAGATGAATAACCCCTAAAAGCAGGAAAAAAAATCCCTACGTGTTTCGTCTCTGGATTTTTTTCCTGCTTTTAGGGGTTATCCATCTAGTAGTATCCCTAGGCACGGACGCCCAGGACCTCCAATTTTTAGGGAAAGGTTCCGGATGGGGCCGCCCTTGTCAGGGTGATGACTCCTTATTAGGAGGATGTCAGGGCATACTAGACCCGACAGGGCATTCTAGGGACAGAGTCCAAAACCAGGACCCTGCCCGCTGTTATATTTGAAAACTGAGACCTCTGGAACTTCACGATGGTCTCCAGATGACCTCTACCCACCGGTAAGACCGTTCCTTATATTATTGTGGGATATATTTCCGGTTGGCAGATTTTTTCCTTTATTGCCATTACCTGATACTGTCAACATAAGGTATCTTTGGCAATTTTGTGTTATTGTGTGTTTTATTTTTGTTGCACGAGTGGTGGTGTGCACACTTTTTAGTATTAAGTGTATTGTTGGTAAACGTTTTAATTATATATTAATAAACGCTATGTTTTAATAGATTACTACCTCCATTTTTCTATATTTGATCTAATCATGGTAGTCTTGGAGAAGAATTCATCACCTTCCTCCCTTTTTTGGCATTTTTCTGTTTACATTAAAACCTGACATCATATTGAGGAGCCAAGTCAGATTTTTGCTAAGGGACTCATTCTTTAGTGGATGTCAGATAAGTAAAATCAATCCTTATGACCTACCCATATGCATGGACGAACCTATGTAAACAATGAACCTTCAAGACCACCCCCCTAACAAACATAGTGTGGAAGATCAAAACTTGAGCAAATTTCCAGTTCTTATTATATGGTACTCAACTATTGTTTTTTGTGGACCAAATTTTGGATCAGAAACTAAGAATGTATATGGATTTGAGGACCTAAGCCAGTGACCAGTCAGTGACCATGAGTGTACTACTAAAGGCCTCGTCACAAGGGCCAACGATTGGGGCAATTATTGGGAGTGCTTGTTCCCAATAATTCCCTGTATATAGGTGCCGCCAATCACCCAATGAACGAACTTATTTATCAATGAAAACATGGCTGTTGTGGTCATCTAAAACATTATATTTGGACAGCAGATTGTGCTGCCCAGAAACACTGATTCTTTAAGGGGACAAGCAATCGCAGCAGTGATCCCTCGTACTCATACAGTCGAGGTGATTGCAGCATATAAATGCAGCTTTTACTTCCTCTATTGAACAGGCAATTATCATGAACAAGCAGTTTGATCCTGATAATTATATGCTGTGACAGCCCATAAAATGGGACCTTAAAGGGATTCTCTCAACTTATACTGTACAGTATTACCACCGATATAAATCAAGGTAGCATAAAATATTCAGTTTAAGCCTTGCATAGCTGGCAAATACAAGTATGTCTTAGGTACAATCTGCACACATGGAATAAGTAAGTCAGAGGTAACTACAATAGTGCAATAGATTGTACTGTAACTACTTTGCCATGGGCAAAATACATTGGTGTCATCAATATTTAAAGAGGAATTACCAACCAAAATATGAAACAGACATATATTAGTAAATGTGAAGTTAATGCAGGAGCCACAGAGATATTGCCTGTTCTGATATCTATTTTGTTATCTTTGAACGAACGTCACATTTTGCTTTTGCCAGAATTGCTTATATGTTTCTGTGAAACTAATTCAAACCTGACTACCTGGCTACAGTTCCTGCCGTCACTTTTGACAATATGATATCTGCAATAGCATGAAGAAATGCCTAAGTATCAAAACTAAAACATAATTGGCAACCTTTGACTATTTCTCTAACGGATCCCCCTTAGTTTTTACATAGTCCCCTGGAATTAGTTGACCCCAAATGTCCTGGAGAAAAAACTAATTTGTCTGCCTTACGCATTTGCCACTAGAGTCTATTTCTTTGACTAAAAATTGTTAGACTTTATTGATGATATGGGGATTGGGCCCTCTGGTGGGCCCAAGGAACTGCAGTCCAACACTGCTTGTGGTAGGTCAATCTTGCTGGGGGGTAAGGGGGGGCTGCTAAGTAAAAACTGAGGGTATCCTGGAAAGCCCCTTTAAAGTGAGTCTCCCCTTTTACCACCATGAGCCTGATTCATCATTATTTTTTGGTGTGAAAAAGTTGCAAACAGTGTGGTTGTGACTTTTTAAACGCCAGTTGCACATCTGGATTTATTCTTAATTTGTGGTACTCAAACCAAAATATACAGTGATGTATTGAAGCAAATTGTCTACCTAGTAATTCAGACAGGGAAATATAAAATGATTTCATTGCCACCGTCGGACAGCCTGTGCAGAAAATAAAATGGCTAAACTGAGTATATCTTTACTGAAGCACAGAAAACATAATAAACGCCATCTAAAAGATGACAAATGACGGTCTACCCTTAAAATACTGTCACTCTGGTCTCAGCAAATGCGTGCAAGACAAGAAGAGACATAAAACTTGAACATATACTTCCAGTATACAGCATTTGAAGAGAGAGAAGAAATATGAAATGGGTTTTCTGTGGCTTTTAGGTAAAATTATTATCAGTTACTTCCAGGCGTTTCCCCGTCATAATAAAACGTGTAATAAAACTATTGTCAAAGGTCATTTCACAAACTATATTATAAGAAGAAAATAGTCTGTATAGAGATCAAAAAGACAAGTGGAGTACATTTACTGTACTCAGGCCAGGATAATGCTGAGCTTTGAAGTCTTATTATTATTTGGACCCAGTAGATGCTCAAGTTAACAGCAAGCTCAAAGGATTTCTCTGATATTTTTAATATTGATGGCCTGTCCTTAGGATAGGCCATCAATAAGTGATCTGTGGGGGCCTGACTCCTGGCACTCCCACCAATCAGCTGTCTGAAGAGGCTGTGGTGCTCCTTTAAGCACGGCAGCCTCTTCCTAGGTCAGTAACAGAATTGTCATTTGTCATATGGTCTAGCCAGAGCTTAGTCCCATTTAAGTGAATGGGGCTGAGCTGCAGTACAATGTATGACACTGTGCTTGGTACGCTGCAAGGAGGTCACGGTGCTCATTGGAGCGCATCTGTCTCCTCAGACAGCTGATCAACAGGGATGCTGGGAGTCTGACCCCCACCAATCACATATTGATGGCCTATCCTTAGGATAGGCCATCAATATGAAAATCTCAGAAAACCACTTTAAGGGTATGGCTACATGGTCAGATTTACTGATGCAGTTCTGGAAGGCAAAGTCAGGAGTGTATCGTAAATGTAGAGAAAGTATAAAGGACCAATATGACTTCTCTTTTTTGAATTCACCCCTGGTTTTGGCTTCTAAAACTGCATCAGGAAACCTGACCATGTGGCTGTACACTTAGGCTGAGATTTTGGCACGTTTGGGAGTCACAGTGCATTCTTGGGCTTAGGGGTCTTCACATGAAGGAGATTTAGTTGTAGAAAATTTCTATGACTGAAAATCAGTTCCATTCATCTGAAGGAGGTTGTTTTGGCGGGAAGCACATGATTTTCTGAAAGTCCCATCTAGATGGAATTTTCTGCATCAAAATATGCCACTTTTTATGCCACAAATATATGACCTATACTCTTGACAAAGTGGTTACAGTCAAATGTTATTTCTGCTCCAGAGGTTGTGGAGCATTTGGTCGTGGACAGGTATCGGAGAGCCCTTTTGTCAGAAATATACACATGGTGACTATAACAGTGCATATGAACTGGTCTATCTGATGGAAAGGTATGCAGCAGCAGAGAACCTGATAAATCTCTGACAACACTTTGCTATGTCCAGGAGTAGGTTTCTCCCACTACTAATGGAAAGTCTGTGACTACTAAATGAGGAGCCAGGCCAAGATCTGAAGACTGGCCTGATTTAAAAAGACCTGAACCTAATAAATGCTTATGGTGTATGGACCCAGGGCATGTGGCTGCTAAATGCTGAACCCATGCAATGTGGTATGAGTGTTGTGAAAATACTGATAGACGAGTATACAGTAATGGTACAGGGGAAGGAGGTTCTGTTTGATACTGGCAGTCGCATCACATTGGTTAAGGCCAATTTTGTAAACCCAGATAGATTACAGTCCCATACTATAGGGGTTACCTGTGTTCATTTTCAAAGTCATGACTATAAAACTGCACTAGTTTCTATAGGGACCCATGCTGATGTAATCTGCCAGCTGTTCCCCCTTTTCTGTATGGTGCAATACTGGGACAAGAGTTCAGTTGTTTTCTGGGAATTCTTGGAACAACCGATAAAAGATCCACCAGTACTGAGGCCCCATGAACAAAGGGACATGAGTGCTTCATCCTCTTACTGATTACTCAGACTGCTTCTTCTTTTCCTTTTAATGCTTTAACACAAATGCAACTGATGTTAATAAAGGGGATTAAGCAGATATCAATGTAGATGGATAAGAAGTGTGAAAATTATTACCAGACATCAAGGTAACAAGTGACAATTTGGCCACTTCTCTGTTGAATGACCCTACTTTTCTCCAAGTTAGAGAAAATGTAAAAGTAAGGACAAAACTGAACGGAATGGAGAGCACCAGAATGCATTTCATTCCGCTTGGTTAGGTTCCCATGCAGGCCATAAAATCACTGCAAGCAACGTTTTTGTGTGCATCATGGCATACTAATCATGACAGACACGGCATGAAACACAATGTAAGTCAATTGTGCCGGATCCGTTTTTTCCGGACATGATCGGACGCCCATGGACTTACAGTGGTTTTAGTGCTGGATCGTCTTGTTAATTTGGGAAGTAATGCAACCGGATCCATTCAGAACAGATGCAGACGGTTGTATTATCGGAAGCATTTTTGCTGATCCCCTGCCAGATCCAGCAAAAACACAGATGTGAAAGTAGCCTAAAGAACTGGTGTACAGTATGTAGGTGTCCCACTTGCCTATCTTTATAGGGTAGTACAAAATTATTTACTGCATCAGGTAAACATGCAAGATGGGCACATTGTGGAACAGTTGGTAGTTCCCAAGCCATATATCAGAATTGTCTTAGATTTAGCACATGGGCATTTTATAGGTAGAATTTAAAAAGTTTTTTTTCTGGCCTGGGCTAATAGCAGATAGTAAACAATATTGGGCTTCCAGCCAGAGTGCCAATATACAAATTCAAATTTCAGAAGCTCCTAGTACCTTTGTCCATTTTTGAAATGCTCTTTGAACAGATAGTAATGGATCTGATAGGACCTATAATCAAATTAGCTCGGGAACATCAGTTCATACTGGTAATCTCAGATTATGCAACCCAATATTTAGAGGCCATTCTGCTAAGAAATATGGCTATAATAACCATTGCCAAAGAGTTGGTGCAGGTCTTTAGCAGGGTTGGAATACCTAAAGAGTTCCTAACTAACCAGGGGACTATTAGGCTCTCCGTATGTCAGTCTACCATTCACAAACAGATGGTTTGGTGGAAAGATTTGATAAAAGCCTTAGAAGCATGTTGTGGTTGATAAAGATGGCAAGGCCTAGGACTGCTGGCGTCTTTATTTAAAGTTTGCAATTAGCAAAGCACTGCAACATTTTACTGGCCTGTTGCCATTTGAATTGCTTTATAGCAGACACAGAGGACAACTTGACTTACTAAAAGAAATCTGGAAGCAGGATTCCACAAGGCAATTGTCCAGCACTCAGAAGTTAAAACCATATCATCTTTATTCCATATTAATTAAAACAACTTCAGTTGTATCTTGCAAGATAGTCAATGTGTTTCGATCTTCAAGTGATCTTAATCATGATTAAGATTAAGAATCCTGCTTCCAGATTTCTTTTACTAAGTCAAGTTGTCCTCTGTGTCTGCTATAAGGCCTCTTTCACACGAGCGTGTCCGGATAAGGTCCGGATGCGTTGCTGCAAACCCGTGCGAGTAGATACCCAATTGCAGTCAGTTTTGACTGCGATTGCGTTCCGTTCAGTTTTTTTTCGCGCGGGTGCAATGTGTTTTGCACGCGCGTGATAAAAGACTGTGGTACCCAGACCCGAACTTCTTCACAGAAGTTCAGGTTTGGGTTCAAGGTTGTGTAGATTGTATTATTTTCCCTTTATAACATGGTAATGGATCATGTGATGAGCGTAGTGACGTCATCAAAGGTCCTTTTCCTCACAGATGAAGACAGAAGAGATGCCGGCTGCGCGAACAAGTGGATTAAGGTGAGTTAATTAATTAATTTATTTTTTTAACCCCTCCAGCGCTATTTTACTTGCTTGCGGATGCTTGCGATTTTCATGCAGCCCCATTCACTTCTATGGGGCCTGCGTTGCGTGAAAAACGCACAAAATAGAGCTTGCTGCGATTTTCAGGCAACACGTGAAAATCACCGCTCATGTGCACAGCCCCATAGAAATGAATGGGTCCGGATTCAGTGCGGGTGCAATGCGTTCACCTCACGCATTGCACCCGCGCGGAAAACTCGCCCGTGTGAAAGGGGCCTAAAGCAATTTAATTGCTTAATAAATCTGTGACGCTACAGTGGAGTAGACAGTGGAAGAAGATTTATGATGCTGGACTCCCCCCTTCCCCAGTCAGAAAAGAGATCATTAATCCTTTAATGCCAAAAGTAGCAGTAAGTCATTTTATAGTAAAGGAAATAAAGCTGTGGAGAAAAATGCAGATGAGTGGTTGTATATGGTAGAGACTGCTGAGCTGAGATTATACTCCACCCCTACCAATACTTCTAGTGGTTGTGGTATCCAGCAATTAAAGGGCTTCTGTCACCCCACTAAACTCATTTTTTTTTTTTTGTGTACTTATAATCCCTATCCTGCGATATATCTATACATTATGTTATTAATCATTTTCGTTCAGTAGATATGTCAAAAAACTTACTTTTATAATATGCTAATTACCTGTCTACCAGCAAGTAGGGCGTCTACTTGCTGGTAGCAGCCGCAAAAAACCGCCCCCTCCTCCTGTTGATTGACAGGGCCAGCTACGATCTCCTCCTCCTACCAGCCCTGTCAGCATTTCAAAAATCACGCTCCTGTGTTGATTCGGCGCATGCGCTCTGAGATAAGGAGGCTCGCCTACTCAGCACTCCCTCAGTGCGCCTGCGCCGATGACGTCACCGAAAGAGAAGACGTCATCGGCACAGGCGCACTGAGGGAGTGCTGAGGAGACCAGCCTCCTTATCTCAGAGCTCCTGCGCCGAATCAACACAGGAGCTCAATTTTTGAAATGCTGACAGGGCTGGCCGGAGGAGGAGATCGCGGCTGGCCCTGTCAATCAACAGGAGGAGGGGGCGGTTATTTTTGATTAATAACATAATGTATAGATATATCGCAGGATAGGGATTATAAGTACACAAAAAAAAAAAATTAGTTTAGTGGGGTGACAGAAGCCCTTTAATGCGAGAACTCTATGAGGACCTCAGCTAAGTTAGATTAAAGGTAGATATTCAAGCACTGGCTAACACCAGGGAACAAGTACATAAAAAGCCTCCTTCCTGTGTAACACAGCTTAGTGGGCAAATAGTGCTGAAGCCATTATTTGGGAAGCGGTCAACTCAAGTCAGCGAAGATGTAACTTCATGGCTGCTAGCATTACATCAGTGGGTCACTTAAGAGATACAGCGATGCTGCTAGAAAGCTATAGATGAACTGCAGCTGGCAAGCGTTGGAGAAGTTATACTGGGTAGCCCAAGCTGAACTGTTGCATCAAGGACCATGAGCCGTTCGTTATGCCCCTGTTATTGACACTACTATGATCCCCCCTTCTCTAGAGCCCTTTGACCTCTGCCAGGTTAGACCACTACACAATTTGATTCTAGACTATGCCTACTGACTTGGGATGGACTGGCCATTGACCCTACAGGGAAACTTTCGGTGGGCCGATGCCCAGGGAACTGCCTAAACCCTCCTCACGGCCACCGTCCACAATAAGTAATGATTTGACACTCTCCTCCTGACTCCTGAATTCTACTGTACTGCCATCCTAAGGCTGGGTTCACACCTGAGCGTATTCGATAAACGCTTTTTACAGGCGTTTTTGAGGCGTATTTTGGGGCGTTTTTGTATTTTGGAATGACTGCCTGTGTACCACAGGAATGTATTGTATTGCAGATGGCAGCATGGAGCGAGTCAGGTGGGTATTATTTTTTCTTTGCACTACAAATTAGTTATAGTGGTTCACAGAGCTGTACTCCCTCCAACGCTCCCTAGGGCTGTGCAGTGAATGGAAGGTGCACCTTTTTTTCCCTCAGGGCACACCCTGGACCTTTTAGGAGCTTTTACCTGTAATTAGGTGGGTGCCCTTGATCTTAAGGTGGATTTAGACGAACCAATAATCGTCCAGATTATCGGGAACGACCTCTCCTGCGAACACTCGTTCCCAAAAATCTGGCCATCTAAATGTGCCGCCAATCTGAGCGTTTTTGCCCATTTATCCGGTGATCCTGTCGTTCGTGCAGGCACTGCCAATCATCGTTTCTGGGCAGCAGATTGGGCTGTGTAAACAGAGATCTGCTGCACAGAAACAATAATTCTGTATGGGGACACGGGATCATCCTCATACTGTGAAGGAGATCGCTGCATGTAAATGCAGCGGTCTCCCTCACTGAGCTAGAAAGCTGACTGTCAGGAAGGAGAGCTTCCTTTCCAACAATCGGACACTCAATTGGCTCGTCTAAACCTGCCTTTAGGTAGATGGGTGCAAGCCAGGAGGGCAGATGTAGGGACTGGCGAATGGATGGTAGAGTTAAAGACCAGGCCTGTTTGTTTGAAATAAATAAAGTCTCTCTTTACTGAATTGATATTGTGGGTAGTAGTTCATATAACAGCAATAGGCACAGTTCTATAGTATGTTATGGAGTAGGCTTGTCCCAGGAGTCTCACTCTAAGGTCATTTTGCAATCTCCCCAAATAGCCACAGGTATACAATTTCATACTCATTAAAGGGATTCTCCAGGTTTTTAATATTGATGACCTATCCTCGGGATAGGTCATCAATATCAGATTGGCAGGGGTCTGAAACCCGGCACCCCTGCCGATCAGCTGCACGTGATAGGTCATCAATATAAAAAGCCCAGAGAACCCATTTAAGTCTTTATTCAGTTCCGAGTTGCAGGGTGTAGATCTAAGATCCGGATGGCCATTCTGCCCCAATGTGTGGTGGGTGCTGAAACAATATAGCCTTTCCCTGGCAGCAAAGTCGTATTGCCATAAACGTGCAGTACCTTACTTTTTGAATCCAGCATGGCCTTGATGGTTCTAGACCTTCTGTGAATGTCCATTTTCTTTTCTTCAGGGCTATTCTCTCTGTTAAGTTGTTTTCTGGGAGCTTTTTAGTTTCAGGAATGGTATTTCCTGGCTAAGGCTTCTCTTTGGGCCTACCTGGCAGAAGCTCACACATGTAGGTGTTGACTCTAGCTTTGCTCAACTAAAAACTCACTACTAGCCAGGGGATGTGACCAGCCTATTACCCTGGAAACTGGGCGAACATTGCCAGTTTTAAATGTTTGTTGTCCATACACAACCATTTGGGATACACAGTTCATAAAGAGACAAGTTTGAAAAACAATTAACTTTTAGCAGTGATTCGCTTATTATTTTTATTATTATTATTATTATTAGTCATCTTATTATTATTTCTACTGAGGGCATTATTACTATTGGGGTGACTCTGGGGGCATTATTATTCTTGAGCACAATATGGAAGGCCCTACTACTTGTATTCTCTAATGCCAAACACACCTACTGGGCATGTCCCCTCCCACCTTTTCCACTATATAGCCTGACTGATGTAGTCATCTAGTGACTCTATGATCACAGGTGCTAAAAACACGCACCCGAAACGCGTCAGAGAGATGTAAGGCCTGGTTTGTACCCACCATTTTGTAACTGCTAATGGAGAAGAAATAAAACTGAATGGATTTTACAAACACCGGTGACTGGAAATCGTTTACATTTGTCGCTGTGTGAGTGCAGTCCTGCACTATCCATGCCCTGGAGGTCCGAGCAGAAGGCTGGCATTTGCTACTGTACCTTTATTAAATACTCACACCCTGGTACAGCGTTGGCGTGTTTTGGACAAATTACATGTCCTAAGTCATTCCGTAATTTGTCTGAAATAAAATCGTCAATTTCCTGTCAATCGTCAACACTGTACTGGGATGCTGTCTCCCCACAAGTGTGTATTTATTAAAGATACATCTGGGTTTTGAATCTTTGCCGAATCTACTCTTTGATTATTGCCTGCAGTTGTATCAATTTCTCAGCTAAGAACTGGACTAGCTGTGGACAGGTTTGCAGTTTCTGCTGCAAAAATGTTTTCATTCACCAACAGCAAACTAATGTTTTAATACAGAAGAGTAACTAAAAGGCACATTGGGATGAATTTATAATTTCCTTTGGACAAGAATGCTGGTTGAAAAAGAGTTGAACATTTTGGGGCATGACCTTTTTGTGCAGAAATTTGCATATTTTTGTGATTTTACGTTGCTCAACACTTTGGAAAACGGAGTCAAAAAGTGGGCCTGGTTAGCTATGTTAATTGGGTGCACGCCAGATTTATCAACTGCAGCCTTTAAAAAAAAAGTCAGAAAAAAAGGAACAGTTTAACTCCCGTAGAAGGGGGAAGGGGGGGGGGGGGTGTGTAATGACTGTTTGATAAGCTTGGAGCAAATTACAGAAGAAAAACTAACTTAAAACATTTCCCTCATGATAAATTCCACCATTATATTAGGAAATTCTATAATAGCAATGACGGAATCAATTCATACTTTAATCAGCCTGCTTGAGCAGCGAAGGGCTGGTCTCCATGATTGACAGACCAAGAAATGTCATCTGGCCATTTCAATCTCGCACCTGCGACGTTGCTCGGAGTAATGGGTTAATTGTGTAGTGGACAGAGCTGGTAACTGCAGCACTGTTCCCACTGAAGTGAGTGGGAGCAGTGCTGCAGTTACCAGCTCTGTACACCACTCAGTGGGTGGAGCTGTGTAGTTCTGGCCCCATGGTGTTGAACCCCTGCCAGTCTGATATTGATAGCCTATTCTGAGGATATGCAATCAATATCAGAATCCTGGACAACCCCTTTAAGTCTAAAAGCCCCTTTACATTGCCCGAAGATAGAGCAGATCATTGCCAACAAGCGTGCCACCGGTTACCCACTGAACGAGCGGCACACAGACACCTAAATAATAGTTTGCCGGTAGCAGATTGTGCTGTGTAAACAGCCTCTGCAGCCAGCAAACAATGATTCTGTATGGGGATGAGCGATGGCATTAGCGATCACTCCTCCCTATATTGTGGAGGTGATAACTGGAAATTAATGCCGGATCCGGCAAGTGCGGTATTGTTCCGGGATTTTGGCCGGAAGGAATACCACAGCAAGCTGCGGAATTTTGTCCGGTCACATACCGTACAAGGGACGGAATGGAAGACATCCTGATGCATACTGAATGGATGTGTTTTTTTCTGGTATTGAGACCCTTTACTGGATTTCAATACTGGAAAAGAATAATGCTAGTGTGAAAGTACCCTTAACTTGGTTATCAGCAGCTCTCAGAGTGGCCTAGCTGTGTCCCAACCTCCATAGAAACTATCCAGGTACCCACTGCACTGAATAGATACACCCCTCCCCACTAGTTTATATATAGCCCACCAAACCCCGCAACTGACCCACCCCCATACAACCAATCAGACCCTGAACCTTATCCTAAACATATTAACCCTTTCGTGCCTCCTAACTTCCCCCTAAGTCAAGCCGCACTTCGCTACGGCTGCGCCCCGCTCCATTGCTCTACATCTTGGCAGTGGAAATCAGAGTTGCAAGGGGAGAATAAGATTCGCACACTTATTGTCTGTACTCAGACACAGTAATACTTACACCACAGCTGAACTTTACTTTGTCTTTGTCATGGCCACAGATCATTATATTATCTGCTGCATAGTGTCTAATTAGCATCCATGAGCGTGGGAGCTGCCTGTTAAAAGACCTAATACATTCCATGCCCTGGGAATATCTCAAGCTGCTACCAAGGAGTAGAACAATCACTGCAATGTAGCTGTTAAAAGATGATCTCATCTGAGCATAGGAAGCATGAAACTATAGTTTTTACAGTTATTAAACAATTAAAAGCCTCGGAAATCCCATTTTTCATTTTTCCCTATTTTATTATTAAAGTGAATTGGTCACCTGCAGCCTGAAACTACCAACTAGTCCGGAGTCTAAGGGTATGCAGATTAGCCCTCTTCCAAGAGAAAGAAAGCTGTCTTTAGAGTGCCATCTATTGGAGCTTGCTACCCAATAGTTAATGTCCGACCCTTTAACAAGCCTTGTAACATGACTAAGGCTACTTTCACACTGGCGGCAGCATGGTCCGGCAGGCTGTTCCGGCAGGGGAACAGCCTGCCAGATCCGTGCTAACGCTAGCCCACTGTGCTGCCGGAAGTTCGCTCCGGCCCCAATCACTATGCAGCATGCTGTAGTTTTTGTCCGGCCGCCTCTCGGCATGTTTGTCCGGCGCCACAGTGAGTTAGCGTTAGCATGGATCCGGCAGGCTGTTCCCCCTTGTAACAGCCTGCTGAACCCTCCTGCCGCCAGTGTGAAAGTAGCCTAAGGAAATCGATTAAATCAAGAGCCCCTTTGAAAAGGGCACCCATCTGCAGACATTGTGGTTCTTGAATGGGGTTGTTTTGGTGGGAAGCACATAAAACTCATATTACTATTCTACTACATACTGTATGTACCATGTCTGACGTCGCTCGTATGGTGTATTCATAGGTACTGTTTTAATTATAATTTTTTTTAAGCAGATTTTGAAAGTCAATATCTAAGGGAAAAATTTTACTTTTCTTTTTTACAATCCACTTTTTGCCTAGGTTTTAAAAACTCATCAAACCCTCATTCAGCCATGTCAATAGAAAAATAAAAATGTTATAGCTCTTTGAATGCGGTGAAGGAAAAATTAAAAAAGTTCCTGTGGTTCGTAACAGCAAAATAGGCTCAGCTTTTAAAGGGATTGTTCAGGACTTTTTTTTAAATACACCTACCCCCAATCTGCTGGACCTGTGAAGAGATCTATACTTACCAGCTCCCCGCCGCTCCATTCCAGGTCTGTCGCTCCTAGGCTAACTTTTGGTCCACATTTGTCAAGTTCCACACAGACAGGGTTATGTACTCTGCTGCAGATTGTCCTCAGCAGTAATGTGTCCCAAATGGTAGATGACTATCTGAGTAAAAATTTACAGACAGGGGCCATAAGTCCACTGAAGACATCATGGGAGTCACAAAGCTAGAATTGCTGGGAGCAAGTAAGGATAGATCTCCACAGGTCCAGCTTCTTATTTAAGAAGTTCCCTATCTCAACTGTTCTCCTGATTGACTTGTCATAAATGTCTATTATGGGAAAGCAACACCAAAGGCAAAACTGAAAAACATGGGGGAGATTTATCATTGGCTTTACACCATAAAACTGGACTTAAAGGGAACCTATGCAAAGTAAGCTACAGGCAGCATGTTATAGAGCAGAAGGAGCTGAGCAGACATGTTTAGTTTTATTGGAAAAGATTCTGTAAAACTTGTATTTTATTCATTTAAATTCTACTCCTACTCCTACTCGTTCTGGGCTTTGAAGCCAATGAGGCTGTCCATTAAAACACACTGCAACTGCACTAAACTCCCAGCAGTGCAAGTGCAGATGACCGGTGCGGTGTATCTGAATGGAGGAAACAACGCATTTAGGTGAGTTGCATGGTCACATGACCCTCCATCAGCATCCATTTTATGGACAGGACCTTTCTTTGGACAGCCCGAAAGACTTGGCAAACAAGTGGCCATACCTTATTAAATACAGCAGAAAATGGTGTATATTAGTATGTGCCATATACCGTCTTACAAACACATTGGTCATCACCAGTAATCAGAAAATAACCTTTTAATATATTGGGTCTTGGCACTCCTCACTCCAGCACAAAAGGGATCAAGACTGGTGTAGGAAGCACCATTCTTGATAAATCTCTCCCATTGTGTTATGCCTACCTCAGGGCTTCTGGGGGTGGTACATAACAAAGGTTTTTTCTTCATGTCACCATTCACTGTACCACTGGACAAGGCATAATATGGTTTTGCCTGGAATGGTCTTTTAATGTTCCTTAGGATAGGTTATCAGTTTCAGATCTGCAGAGGTCCGACTCCAGACTTCCCTACTAATCAGTTTAGTGCCAGAACCAGACTGTGCCTGGTTACTGCTGCTCAGTCCCATTTAAGAGAACCAGGCACAGCCACTACACAGTGTATAGAACTGAGCCATGTTCCGGTACACCGCAGCGCCGATTGGCAGGAGTACCGATCTGTTAGTGATGATCCTTTATGTCATAATCACAATATCATATTTCAAAATTCACAGTTTAGTGTATAAGAAGACAACGGCCCACATTTAACCATTGTGTCTGCTCCTGAATTTGGGCATAATTTATACCAAACTTTGGTGAAATTTGTCATTTCTTATGTTAGACATATTTATGAAGCAAGTAAGCCAAAAAGAATAAACCACTTGCCAAGGGGGCGCAGCTTTGTGGAAAAGGGAAATCAATTGAAATAAACATTTTGCGGGAAAGTTTTGGCGCAAAATTCTTTTACAAAGTATGAGAACCAAAAGTTGTAATAAAGTTATCTAAAAGTGTCCATCCCTGCATCAACTTTATCATCCAGTCTGAGCCGCCGGGATAAATCTCATGCATTTTACTATCTACATTTATACTGCCAACATATTAGACAGGATTCGTAAATCTGCCCCAATGTGTTCACTAGTTTGGTCTGTTCTGTTTTTCAGTGTACTGAAGCCAAAAAACACTGCTGGTACTTTGAAGGATTATATCCTACATATTACATGTAAGTATTACTGTAAGTAATGTAAATGTACTGAATTTGACTACACACAGGTTGACATGCATTATTACAATGCTTTTGATTCATAAATGTGTCCTATTTTTAATGTTGATCTGATACCAAGACAATACATTATCAATAATCATGGTATTTTTATCCGCCATTTGTTTTATTTGACTACCGTTCTTTTCCTGTAGGATTACATGCCAAAAAAATTAAAATTTTTAGACCAAAAGCTTCAAAAATGACAAACGTGATGAAACTTCACAGTATGAATTTACAGGTGTATTTGGGAAATGTACACATATTAGGGTGCATTCACATGACCACATCCACGCAAAACGTGGATGTACAAAAAATCTTTGTGACGTCTATGTTGCATCCGTTTTTGTTTTTTTTGTAGACCCATTGTAACAATGCCTACTCTTGTCTACAAAACGGATATGAATAGGACATGTTCAGTCTTTTTTGTGGGGCTGCAGAACAGAGATACGGATGCCGACAGCAAACGGTGTGGTGCCCTCATTTTTTGCTGCCCCATGCATTGAAATGAATGGGTCCACGTCCGATCTGCAAAAAATGTGAATTGGATGCGGAAACAAAAATACGGTCATGTGAATGGGGCCTTATGTATATGCCAAGAGCCCAACAGCCACTTCCCTGTTTATAAGGTATAGTCTACATGTAGTTATATAGGATCCTATTATAGCTCAGTGGGAGCCATATGCATCTGCATACAGGCAGGGGTGGGACCTTTGGGTGGGATCTCCTTGTCTGGAGATCAAGGTAGATCCTTGTTTGGCTAATTTTTCCTATGTTATTGGCTCTGTAATGCCTAATCCAGGTCCTGGCCTTGGCTGGATTACACTCCTATCCTGTGTATTGACTTTGTCGCCTGGTTCCTGCAGTTCTACTCCTGGTATTGAATCCTGGCCTGTCTCTATATGATGGTTCCATACCATCCTCTGGCTTGTTGCATCCTGACTGCAAATTAGTTGACGGCCCTTTGTTTTGTAAAATTCCCTACAGCACACCAGCCACTTATCGGTGACTATTCTGACTAGAGATGAGCGAATAATTGAAAAGTTCGATTCGAGTAGTGGGTGCAATGACAGGGAGCTGCGATAGCACTGCTCCCCATCATTGTACCCCTCAGATGCCGCGTTCATACATGATCGGGGCATCTGAGTGTAAAAACTGTGTAAAATGAACAATTGATAAAAATTAAATCAAACTTACCGCCTCCATTTGCTCGCGACGCACCGGCCGCCGCCATCTTGCTTGAAGATCTGGAGCAAAATCTCGCCCGGCGCGTGGTGACGTCATATGTCACCACTCACGATATTTCAGCCGAGATCTTTAATCAAGAAGGAGGCTAGTGGCCAGTCGCGAGCAAATGGAGGAGGTACTGTAAGTTTGAATTTTTTTTGTTTTTCACACTATTTCAGGTTAAATTGATTCGCTGACACGAAGCACAAGGAAATTCGGCTTCGAGGCGAATCGAATTTATTCTGAATTTCGGATCGAATTCCACTTCGTGGGATTCGATTCGCTCATCTCGAATTCTAACGACTGTGACCTGGGAATCCAACAGAAAAAGATCATAGCTCTCTGTGGAGTTTAAGGGGAAAGAAAAGAGATTTCCTTAGACCCCTCACCCTAGTCTAACTAGTGACAACCTGAGTTCTACTTAGGCTACTTTCACACTCGCGTTTGATGCGGATCCGTCATGGATCTGCACAGATGGATCAGTTCAGATAATACAACTGCCTGCATCCGTTCAGAACGGATCCGTTTGTATTATCTTTAACATAGCCAAGACGGATCCGTCATGAACTCCATTGAAAGTCAATGGAGGACGGATCCGTTTTCTATTGTGTCAGATTATGTCATAGAAAACGGATCCGTCCCCATTGACTTACATTGTGTGCCAGGACGGATCCGTTTGGCTCAGTTTTTGCAAGCAGCGTTTTGGTGTCCGCTTCCAAAGTGGAATGAAGACGGAACGGAGACAAACTGATGGATTCTGAGCGGATCTTTTTCCATTCAGAATGCATTAAAGGCAAAACTGATCCGTTTTGGACCGCTTGTGAGAGCCCTGAACGGAACTCACAAACCGAAAGCCAAAACGCCAGAGTGAAAGTAGCCTTAGAGGACCCACTTCTCCAGTGAGAAAGAATTTTAACTAAATATCTGCATAATGAAACTGAGAATCTTCTCTTCATATTAAAAAAAAAGGGTTGTATTGGATACATAAACTTTTAAACACTTTTATTAAAAACTATTTTAAATGTCATATAATACATTTTTGTAATATACTTTAATTTTTTTCTGATTTGCTTACAAAATAGGTACCTGACGTTTAGCCGTCTGTAGCACTTTGAAATCCATACACTGCTGACGGGTGTACAGATTCTGTGAGGCCACAGAGAGCACTCTACTGGCAGGAGCACACATTGCTACTGCAGCCTATGCCAGCGCACTCTGCTAAAGCCTGGCATACCACATCCAATGCTCTATTCCAGGCTTTAGGCCTCTTTCACACGACCGTATGGCTTTTTCAGTGTTTTGCGGTCCGTTTTTCACGGATCCGTTGTTCCATTTTTTGTTTCCGTTGTGTTTCCATTTCCGTTCGGTTTTTCCGTATGGCATATACGGTATACAGTAATTATATATAAAAAATTGGGCTGGGCATAAAATTAATTTTCATTAGATGGTTCCGCAAAAACGGAACAGATACGGAAGACATACAGATGCATTTCCGTATGTGTTCTGTTTTTTTTTGCGGCACCATTAAAATGAATGGGTTCGTATACAGATCGTATACGGACCGCAAAAAACGGCCCGTAAACGGAAGAAAAAAATGGTCGTGTGAAAGAGGCCTTAGGCTGCATTCACACGTCTGTGGTGTGTTGCGGACCCGCAAATTGCGGGTCCGCAACACACCAGCCCGGCACCCCCATTGAAATGCCTATTCTTGTCCGCAAGCTGCGGACAAGAATAGGACATGCTCTATCTTTTTGCGGAGCTGCGGACCCAAAGATCAGGGCCGCGCACCACAAATGCAGATACGGACAGCACACTGTGTGCTGTCCGCATCCATTCCGTCCCCATAGAGAATGAATGGGTCCGCATCCGTTCCGCAAAATTGCGGAACGGATGCGGACCCATTTTGCGGACGTGTTAATGGAGCCTTAGTGGATTAGGCACTAGCAGGAGCAGCGATATGCTATGTCGAGCTCCTGCATGTTCCCGCTCGCTTCACTAAAAGCTCTTGCACTCTTGCGTCATTATTATCTTTCTCAGATCGTACCTCCACTGATCATACATTCTCCATCAATCTATGGAACTGACAGAGATAGGCAACTGCTGTACTTGCTTATCTGTGTCAGTACCATAGACATTACAAGGAGTGGTATTGAGCATGTGTGATCACTTCTCCAGCATCTTCAAAGGCAGATATATATATACACTCACCTAAAGAATTATTAGGAACACCTGTTCTATTTCTCATTAATGCAATTATCTAGTCAACCAATCACATGGCAGTTGCTTCAATGCATTTAGGGGTGTAGTCCTGGTCAAGACAATCTCCTGAACTCCAAACTGAATGTCAGAATGGGAAAGAAAGGTGATTTAAGCAATTTTGAGCGTGGCATGGTTGTTGGTGCCAGACGGGCCGGTCTGAGTATTTCACAATCTGCTCAGTTACTTGGATTTTCACGCACAAACATTTCTAGGGTTTACAAAGAATGGTGTGAAAAGGGAAAAACATCCAGTATGCGGCAGTCCTGTGGGCAAAAATGCCTTGTGGATGCTAGAGGTCAGAGGAGAATGGGCCGACTGATTCAAGCTGATAGAAGAGCAACGTTGACTGAAATAACCACTCGTTACAACCGAGGTATGCAGCAAAGCATTTGTGAAGCCACAACACGCACAACCTTGAGGCGGATGGGCTACAACAGCAGAAGACCCCACCGGGTACCACTCATCTCCACTACAAATAGGAAAAAGAGGCTACAATTTGCACGAGCTCACCAAAATTGGACTGTTGAAGACTGGAAAAATGTTGCCTGGTCTGATGAGTCTCGATTTCTGTTGAGACATTCAAATGGTAGAGTCCGAATTTGGCGTAAACAGAATGAGAACATGTATCCATCCTCTGATGGCTACTTTACCCTGTCACAAAGCTCGAATCATTTCAAATTGGTTTCTTGAACATGACAATGAGTTCACTGTACTAAAATGGCCCCCACAGTCACCAGATCTCAACCCAATAGAGCATCTTTGGGATGTGGTGGAATGGGAGCTTCGTGCCCTGGATGTGCATCCCTCAAATCTCCATCAACTGCAAGATGCTATCCTGTCAATATGGGCCAACATTTCTAAAGAATGCTATCAGCACCTTGTTGAATCAATGCCACGTAGAATTAAGGCAGTTCTGAAGGCAAAAGGGGGTCCAACACCATATTAGTATGGTGTTCCTAATAATTCTTTAGGTGAGTGTGTATATATATATATATATATATATAAATATATATATATATATATCTGTATTATCTACAGCTGCACTGGAGCATAGCTTGTTTAACCCCTTAATGACCAGCATTAAGGGGTTAATTTCAAGACCCACACATTTCAAGACCTATAACTTTTTTATTTTTCTGTCGTATGAGGGTTTGATTTATTCCAGACAAGTTGTAATTTTTAATGCATTATTTTGGGGTACACATAACATATTGACTTTTATAAACTTTTTATTTTTTTTGGGGGGGGGGGGGGGGGGGGGTCGGCAATACCACCATTGAGGTTTTACAGCAGCTTGACTAATAATATGATAACTTTATTCTGTGGTTCAGTATTATTACAAGAATACCAATACTGATACTACTTTTGCACAATAAAACCCATAAAAAAAAAAAGAACATGTTTTTTCATCGCCACATCCCAAGACGAATAACTTTTCTATTTTTCTGTGGAGCTGTGTGAGGGCTTGATTTTCATCTGCGTCATTTTGTGGTACATAAATTTTTTTAATCTCTTTAGTTTTTTTATAGTGAATAAGCAAAAAAAAAGCAATTCTTGCTTTTTTTTTATGGCATTCAGTTTGCGTGATAAATTACTTGATAATTGTGTAGTGCAGGGCTTTATGGACATGCCGATACCAAAAAGGTGGAGGGAATTTTTCAACTTTTTTCAATGGATGAAGGTATAATTTCTTTTAACTTGAAGTTTATTTTTTACTACAACTTTATTTCACTTTTTTTTTTACGATTTACTAGTCCCATAAGCAGGGGAGTAGCTAAAAGGCTCATAGGCCCTGGTACAAGAGTTAGGGAACCCCTTCCCTCAGTGCTTTGTGGCAAGGGCACTTAGCCTTTCTGTTGTCTGAGGCAAAATTTAAACAGCCCCCCCACCCCCATGCCAAATTCTCAACCTAACCCCTTCTCTCCAGCCCTACTTGGAAAACATTACATACAGCGCTACAAACATACAGGGTAATACAGCACCACATACCTCTTACATCCAATGATGTATCCTCTAATGTAGACATTCTCTTTCCCCATCTTCTCCATTCAGACCAGACCACCGTAATGATTTCTCTCAGCCAACTCTCATCTCTGCAGAGTTTGACAAAAAGACATCTTAATTTCCTACGTTTCCATCAATCTCTCACCTTCTCAACACCCCATCCTGCCACCCCCAATACTGCGCCCACTGTGCTCCCCAACACTACTGTAGAAACAATCCCCCTGAAAATACTAGTACCATGCAAAAAATGCCCCCTTTAATAATTACTGGCACACAGTGCCCCAAAAAATATCTGCACCCTGAAAAGAGGGTTCCCTGACGCTAATCGTGTAAACATAATGTCCACCAAAAATAATTGTGCTAAGCTGATACTGTGCCAGGGTGCCTCCCACAGTAATAGTTGCTCCCCAACGTCCCATCAGTAGTAATAATTATTTGCTAAAGTGCACTTATTGTTAACAGTGCTCCAATAGTAATAATACCCCTATGGTGCCCCTACTAGTAATCATGTCCCCCAGTAGTAATTGATCTCCTTATAATGTGTGCAAGTAGAAAAATATGCCCTTATAATGTGCACCAGTACAAAGATAACCCCTCACAATGTGTGCCAGTAGAAAAATATCCCCCTATAATGTGTGCCAGTACAAGTACCCCCTTACCTTTCAGATCAGACTCCCCATATCAGACCTTAAATCAGACCCCCATATCAGACCTTAAATCAGACCCCCATATCAGACCTCAAATCAGACCCCCATATCAGACCCCCATATAAGATCCTCAAGTAAAACCCCTATATCAGATCCTCAGAACCCCATATCAGATCCCCAGACCCCCATATCAGACCTCAGATCAGACCCCCATATCAGACCTCAGATCAGACCCCCATATCAAATCTTAGATAAGACCCAAAATAAATAAACTTACCTCTCCTGCTGTGCAGCTACTCTCCAGGTCCGGTGTTCTCTTTCTGCATTCTCAGCTCCCGGTCTTCTTGGGGGCCTGCGTTGCACTGTGACCTGACTATGTACAATATTATGTTATGGTGTGCGCACTATGTCCTGTCACTGTACGCAGTCAGGACAGTGCAGCACGGACAAGGAGAAGACCAGGGAGGAGGGGTGAGTACAGCTCTTCCCTCACCTCTTTTCCCCGTCTCCTGCATACTAGTGAGCAGCGCGCTTCCATAATGGAAGCGCTCACTAGTATTCGCTTTATATGACGCACTGCATCTTATAAAGTGAAAGATATGGAAATCGGCAGTGTGCCACTGGCAGGGGGGCCCACAGGGCTCTTCTGCCTTAGGGCTCGGTCGCAACTGCAACCACTGTGACTCTTTATACCTACTCCACTGCCCATAAGGGAACTTTGACTTGGGATCTTTTGATCACCTATGTTGTATACTGTACTACTTTATGCAATATAATGTATAAATATAGTATACTGACTGGCACTATCAGGCTGTGTCTGTGGTATATACTGAGGGCAGGCCTTGATTAGGCCCACAGCTGCTATGTATAGACATCGGCACTCTGCAATCTCATTCATGGGGGGTGCCATTTGGTATAGCCATAATCGTATCAATCTGCAGAATAAAGTTCATATCATATATACCAAATGGTGAACCTCATAAAAAAATAAAAAACACTGACAGAATTAAAATTTTTCTTGTCTTGTGAGAAAATAATAGCAAAGGTGGCACTCACCGAATCCTTTTGCAGTTGCTTTATTTTTCTTTAAAACATAGTCGCTGGTGCGGGGACTTAGTCACAGGCTCAGACGCACTTCATCTGGCCTCCCACGTGATGACATCGGCGCACGCATCCTCTTTATGCTGTGCCTGGTGTCATCACTAAGACAACAATAACAAACACATTTAAAAACAACTTTATACAGCATGTTAAATGAACACTACCAAATCATTTTTGTCATTGAGACCCAAAGGTCCCATCGCATTGGTTCTCATCCAAGAGGCCTCCTTCTGGAGTAGCACTCGATGTCTATCACCTCCGTTTTTCAACATTCCTACTGTTTCTATACCTGCACACTTAAGTGTACTTGTATCTCCCCCATGTACTTCTTTGATATGCTCTATTAACCTAGGTGATCCTATTCCTGTCTCGATAGACTTCTTGTGCTCTCTGAATCTCACATATAGACATCGTATGGTCTTTCCTATATAAAACCTCCCACATGGGCAAAATATGACATAAACCACATACTGCGTTTTGCATGAAATAAACTGCCTCACTGTATGTTCCACTCTTCCACAGGGAAGACAAGAAACATGGAGACTGTAATACATATGGCGCCGGAAATGTGTGATGTAGCTATAAATGAGGGTCGCATGGATGCGGGCACTTTTTTCACTCAGTGTAACGATAAAGACACCATACAAGTCATGAGCACCAGAACTTTGGAAGCCAAAGTGACACAGCTATCAGAGAAAGAGGTCCGTTTATTTTGGACCATTAATTCACTGCAGTCGTATGAGACCCATAATAGAGTGCCAAGAGGTCTGAGAGTATACACAGAAGTGTCGCAGTTGATATGGACCTTACGGAAGAGTGGAGGAATCTGCATATGGAACACTCGTTTAAGTTAATGCAATTGGTGCTAAAAAGAAATATAAAAGAATATGACATAGTGGTATTGGAGTTAGAGAAGGCCAAAAAAGAATTGAGAGTGAGATTAACGAGTAATCAACAGCAGATGTTTTTTTTAAGAAATTGGAGACAAAAATAATACTCATACAAGCGGAGACGAAAGAAAGAAAGATAAAATTTTGAGGGACAAACAAGATTATGATAGTGGAAAAGCCTTTGATTGGAAGGAAAATAAGAAAACATATAGGAGGAGACGACAAGGGAGGAAGAAAAATGTGGATGGTTGGACAACTGAATCTGATTCAAGCGCGTCAGAGGATTTGAATAATATGTTTATAACTGACAATATGAGGAAAGGAATAACAACTTTATGAGAAGAATCAGAAGGGGGCAATTGCAAAGGAAAAAGTTGGAAAGAAGGATACAAAAGGAAGCAAGTGTCTTGGAAATAATGAGAATTGAGAGGCAAGACATCAGAGAAACGCAAAAACGGAGTAATGTAATTAATTTAACAAATATAGAACTGGATAGTGACTGCCTCTCATTACTCTCAAAAGGTTTGAACTTTAGTCTATTAGAAGACTTTGATCCAGAAGTTGATTTGTTTAAAGCTATTAAGAAATGGAACCTGTTTAGGTATTATAAGAATGAGAAGGGATTAAAGAGAGAAATAAAGGAAGGAGAAAAACCTAGTCCAATAAATGAATTAGGATTCTGTAAAGGTAAAATACAAGACCAAAAAGATAAACAGGTGGTGAACACTTTACTGGCCCTCCAGGGGGAACCTGTAACAACAAAGGTAGAGTCTGAAATTGATGGAGAAATATTCACAAAGGTGGTGAAGTCAACATTTAACCCTCCCCTGTCGGCTGGTAGCAACCTAGATCTATTTCAGAAACAAGTATTAAAAGAAGTAAAATGGTTAATGTATCCTAGAGTGAGAAAAAACATAAGTAAAGGGGAAGAGAGAGCCTTCCAGTGGCTCACAAAACAAGAAGAAATAGTAGTGAAACCAGCCAACAAGGGAGGCAATGTAGTACTAATTGAGAAAGCATCTTATGTAAAAGAAGCAATGAGACAACTAGGAGATCAGGAAGTGTATGCACCGTTGGCAAGTAACCCGATAGTAAAAAATTTGAGACATTTGAGGTCCCTACTGTGGAAATATATGGAAAAGGGGATTATCACAGAAAGAACAGTGGAGAGGTTGTACCCTAAACACCTTACTAAACCAAAGTGGTATTTTGTATCAAAAGTGCATAAGTCAAAAAAGACTGAAAACTACAAAAAAAGACTGAAAACTACCGTAATAATAAAGAGATATCTGATTTTTTAAAAAAAAGTGCATAAGTCGGTGGAAAGTCCACCTGGATGCCCAATAGTGTCAGGAATAGGATCAGTTACTGAACCCCTGTCACAATATGTAGATTGGCTACTGCGTCCACTGCTAAGAGATACCAATGATTTTCTGGAAGCCATTAGAGATATTCAGTGGCAAGAAGGGGACCTTTTAGCATCAGTAGATGTAGAGAGTTTATATACAAGGATACCACAGGAATTGGGGGTTCAAGCAGTAGGTAAGATCTTGGATTGTCAGAATAAAAGTGAAGAATATAGAGTTTGTGAGAGAAGCTTCATTTTTGTATGGTAATAGGTACCACCAAAAGACAGGAACAGCAATGGGGACACCAGTTTCCTGTACTTTTGCTAACTTATTTCTAGCGACCTTTGAGGACAAGTATGTGTTCACCACCAGAAATATTTTTGTGAAGAATATCAAGCTTTTTTTGAGATTTATTGATGATGTCTTTATAGTGTGAAGAGGAACTGAAGTGCAATTTGAGGAATTTTTGGAGTATTTGAACACTCAAAACAACATGAACATGAGATTTACTAGTAAAATAGATTCAAGGGAATTGGAATTTTTGGATGTAAAAGTAAGTTTACAAGAAGGGACACTAGTTACTAAGGTGTATAGAAAACTGACTGCCACAAATTCCCTCTTGCACTTCAGGAGCTCCCACCCTTACCATGTAAAGAAAGCTGTACCATATGGGCAATGTACAAGATTAAAAAGAATAGCGAGTAAGGACATAGACTTCGTTGAACAAGCTAAAGAACTGAATAGGAGATTATTGGAGAGGTTACCCTGAACAAATGATAGATAGCTCCTTTGTGAGAGCAATAAAAAGAGAAGAACAAGGAAGTAGGAACAGGATTGATAATAGAAAAAAGATGGATAGAGCAGTATTTTACTTTAAATATACACCAACGGCTTTAAGCATAAAGAAGGCTATTTTTAACAACTGGCATATGCTGGTTTATGATGAAGATTTAAAAGAAAAAACTAAAAATCCTTCCTTTTCAGTCAGTTTTAGAAGTAAAACCATTAAAGATAAGATAGTAAGAAGTAGATTTGAAAACAAGAATGACAATTGGTTAGAAAAAGGAATCCCACCAGGGAATTATAAATGTGGACAATGTTCATCTTGTAGGTCCATGATTAGATCGACATTTTTGAACCTAGGAAGAGTGGAACATACAGTGAGGCAGTTTATTTCATGCAAGGCACCAACAAAACAGACCAGTGAGGATGTAGTCAAAAGGGTTTATTAACAAAATAAACAAAGTCCAGGTAAACTTCACTGGGCAAACGTCAGGCAAACAAAAAACAAAGGAAAGCCAGGAGTAGTCCCGATCCGTGCATAAGTCTCTGTGCAACTTGCCAGGTAAAAGGATGCGTCACGGAAAGTCCCGGGTCCTGGGTCCCACTGGAATGGACGGAGTCCCAGCAAACTTCAATCAGTAGCTAGCAGTACTGACCTACACCTGGATAAGGAAGGATAACAGTGGGCACTGACCGATCTGGGAGGCCACCTTTTATGTGCCTGCTAAAAAATCCCAGGGCACCAAGTGTCCACTCCCCATAGGTCATGATCCTGCCCTACACCTGTGTACAAGGCTTTGGTCGGTCATTAGTCAATTAGACTAATGCCGGCTCCCTAATCTGCTTTGAACTTGCGGCCAGGTGCTATTCCCTTCGCTGGTCGGCGAAGCGCATAAGAAGCGCATACACGTGACCGCGTATCCCCTTGCGAACCCATTTTCGAATGTAAATGCGGATGCACGACAGACTCTGCAAGAGTGCGCGAGCGCGTCGACATGGACACCGGAATGGAATCCGCAACAGGCACCGGAGACAAGCTCGGCCGCAACGTACTGCCACTAGCCCGGCCAAGCTGTCCTCGAAAGCCATGCGGTCTTCCCCTCCGGCACACATACGAACGCATCCCCGCGTCGGTTCGCAAAGGGGTCGGAGCTGGTGTATCAATGGAGACACGTGTAACCTATCCCGCTGCTCCACGAGGACCCTTTTTCGTCACACCGGAGTGTGAGACAGGTGAGGATCTTACAGTATTACTATCTATCTTAAAAGCAAAGGAATTTAGAATATTTTCTGTAAATTTAGGATTTTTTTTTTATAAATCAAGGTAAAACATATTGACTCAAATCTACCATTAACATGACGTACAATGTGTCAGAAAAAAACAATCTCGGCTTGGATTAGTAAAAGTATTGCAAAGTTATTACCACAAAAAGTGACACATCAGATTTGCAAAATTAGGCCTGGTCAGGAAGGTGGTAAATAGCCTGGAAGGCTCGATGTCACTGGTTTGCAGGAAGCAGCGAGAAGGCCATGGTGCTACTGCAAGTGCTGCTGCCTTCTCAAACAGCTGATCTGCAGGGTCCCGAGTGTCAGACCCCGCCGATCAGATGCCAATGACCAATCATCAGTAAGAAAAAGGTAAAGAACCTCTTTAAAGGTGTATTCATTGTCTTATACACGGTCTGACGTGTATCTGTATGTTCTCTGCTGGTTTTGTGAGAAAATAGATTTTTTTTTGTTCCTGACAGATTACATTCGCATGTACAGTGAATTCATAGGCTTTTCTTACAATATTACGTCAGTATAGTTTTCATTGTATAAATCATAATCAGACACAAAGGCTTGTGTTTTCAGACCTACACATTAATGTAGAAATGCTGTAGTCTCAAGGCGTGTTTTCACATCACAAACCAGAAGAGACACACTAAATTAAAGATGACTTGCACACTTTTCGCACCAATATATGAAAAATGCAGCACTCTTTACCTCTTAATGTGCAAGTCAAGTTTCTATGACAAGTTCTTAATAATTGATCTCACTTTCATCCTTGGAATTGCTCCCAGCGTTCATGTATTTGCATTGCCATTAGCAGGCGTTTTGGTGCCTTACTGGAAGACTTTTGTATATCAAATTCCCAAGCTGATTGAATGTGTTCATATTTCATTAACCTCCAACCTAACAAGCTGACTTGTGCAGTGTCCCCCCATAAAACATTCAAATATACAGAAGTAAAGGTGTACAGGGGCTTAACTACCATAACGGCAGACCATGTGAATGCTATGGGGACCAGGGCAAGAGGGGGCCCAGTCTTAGTTGGGATTATCTCCTCTTGTATTGGAGATAAAATTTTGGTCAGGACTCTACCCTCTGAAGGAACAACTTTTGGCAAATGATGCTATCACGGGTAGAGTCATGGGAATCAAGATAGAGCGTAGGTGCACCCCCTGAGCTGCCACCTGGTCCCCTGTCCCTGCCTACTTGCACCACCCGCCCTAGGTGACGGAGCGCAACTGGCTAAATAACACTAAAGTACACAGCCTATAGGACGAAAATCACAGTCAACCTGTAGCCAGCAGGCCGACTGTATTTATAGTGGGGAGTGAGGGTCATGTGACGTGGCCAGCGTCACATGACCGACAGTCAGACAAGTTGAGCACCGAGTGATCAGCTTGATGCTCAAGGCAGACCTAGGAGCAGGGGGCCTCCCAGCTAGCAAAGCCGCCCTAGGAATGAGGCCAAACACAGATCCTCGCTCCCGAAGGTAAACAGCAGGTCTGCGGCTGATGGGAGACCGAGTGCGCCTTCGGCGCCCCGTTACAGTACCCCCCCCTTTACGAGGGGCCACCAGACCCAAGCATTGTGGACAAGGTTTCTCAGGGTGTTCCCGGTGAAATTTGGTAATTAACCTGGAAGCATGCATCCTAGACATAGGTATCCAGGACCTCTCCTCAGGTCCAAAACCTTTCCAGTGGACCAGGTATTGAAAGGAATTTCTAATCTTTCTAACATCTATTATTTTAGAAATAATGAATTCCTCCTGACCCTCAACCTCCACAGGTGGAGGAGGTTTTTTAACCGGAACCACTGGTGACACATATTTCTTAAGTAACGACTTATGGAACACATCATGTATACGGAGGGAGTCGGGTAGCTTAAGTCTAAAAGATACTGGGTTAATAAGCTCAATAATATTGTAAAGTCCAATGAAACGCGGCGAGAATTTCTTAGAACATTGTTTCAAAGCAAGATTTTTAGTCGACGACCACACCTTATCGCCAAGTACAAAATTTACCCCCTTGGAACGTCTCTTATTGGCATGTTTACACTGGGTTTCCTGGGCCTTTTCCAGATTCGATTGAACCTGTGCCCAGACTGTGCACAGTCTAGAGGTAAAAGAATCTGCCTGCGGGTTGAGTGAGGGATTAGAACTAAAGCGAGGTCTAAAGAGTTTTCTATGCATTGTAGATACTGAAGATAAAGATACTACAAAGAGATAGATACTTTAGATAGATAAGAGATAGATATTAGATAGATAGATTATATATATATATAGATAGATAATAGATATAGATAGATGATAGATATTAGATAGATGCTAGATATACATAGATGATAAATATTGGATCGATAGATGATAGATAGATAGATCCATAGATAGGCATGAGATAGATTATAGATAAATGATAGATATAAATACATGATTGATAGATAGATAGATCCATAGACTAGCTCCCATGCCAGATTGAAGTCTTTCAGCGCGTAAGACCCGTTTTCCAATAGATGGAACAGATTTACAAGGTTTACTTTCGACCTCAGTTGCAGTTTGGTTTCTGCAGGCAGTAGATGTGAAGAAGAGACGTCTCCATTCTTCCCTTGCTATTATCTACCCAGTCCGCCCATTCTGTATCAGGAGCATATTGCAGGGATCATTAACTTTTCTCTTCCTGGGTCACACATCATTATACATAACCTCTGATGCTGAATGTAATACAGGAGGCCAACGTCATTAACAATTTAGCTGCTGGCAGCATTTGAATCCTTAGTTTGGGGTTTCAGGCCTTAGAGACTTGTTACCTTGGTAACCTCAGACATAAGGTTTATAATGATTTTTGGAATCATGCTGCAATAAAAGCCAGAGAAAGGAACAGGTCTGCCTATAATGCTTGATGTGTTACTTGTGCCCAAGGAATAAATTACAGTTAGCTGTAAGTAAATGCTTCATCTCTAGGATGATTATATGGAAAATATGCATGCAATTGCTGCCTACTGTATGAATAAAGAAAAGGATTGCCTTACATTGGTATCAAGTATAGGTTGTTGTTTTTTTGCATTTTTGAGGGCTATTGTGTTTTTATTCGCTGTTGTTTAGCAAAAAAGACACCGCCTCCAGATTTTACATGGAAGTTTATGGGAAATATTAAACACAAGACAGGCATATGGTACGGGAAGCAAGAGAAATCGCAGCCGGCACTGCCGCATGTGTCTGTGCCGGCTGGTATCCAGGAACCTTCACGGCGGTGCTCTGTCGGTGATATAGCAACAACTCAAGGCATTATTGTGGAAATATGTGGACAGAGGATTTTTGACTAAACGCATGGCTGAGAGACTCTATCCCCAGTTCCCCATCAAACCAGTGTGGTATATAGTACCCAAGATCCACAAGTCGATGGTAGACCCACCTGGACACCCCATAGTGTCGGGGAACGGTTCTTTGACCGAACCCCTGTCGAAATATTTGGATTGGATGTTGCGTCCAGTGTTAAAAGGGGTTCCTTAATATTTGGAGGATACCACCGACTTTTTGGAGGCTTTGGGAGGAATACAATAGCAGGATGGCTTTTACTTAGCCGCGGTGGATGTGGAAAGCCTATATACCAGGATCCCACAGGAACTGGGGATAGAGAAAATTCGGGATGTTTTGCGTAAGATAGGTAAATCAGGAATGGTTTAAACAATTGTCAGGAACAGCGATGGGGACACCAGTCTCATGCACCTTCGCCAATTTATTTTTGGCCATCTTTGAAGAGAGATATACCTATACTGTCCAGAATCCATTCATACGGTATATCAAGGTTTTTCTAAGATATATCGATGATATATTTATTGTCTGGACGGGGGAGAAACACATGTTTAGTGCATTCGTGGATTACTTAAATAACGTAAACAAGATGAACATGCGGTTCACCAGCACTTTGAGTGCGGTGGAATTGGATTTCCTTGATATTAAAATTAGGGTGAAAGATGGTCAATTAAACCCTACCATCCACAGGAAAACAACATCCACGAATGCACTTTTACATTACACAAGTTACCACCCGCCACATATCAAAACCGCAATCCCATATGGCCAATTTATGCGCCTTGCCAGAATTGTCAAAGAGGATGTTGAGTTTACAGAACAATGTATAGACATGAAGAAGCCTTTTTTACAAGGGGTTACCCGGAGAAGATAGTGGATAATACAACAAAGGTGATGGAGATAGAGCAGTGTGTACATTTGATTATTCCCCAATGGCCTCCACTATTAAAAAAGTCATTCTAAACAATTGGCAAATGGTGCAGAGGGATGGATCTCTGGCAGCCAAGGTAGATAATTACCCTAGTGTTAGCTTCCGCAGGAGCAAAACTGAAGGGGATGCCATTGTTAGGAGCAACCTTCCCCGTCCAGTTGACAACTGGCTGGGAAGGAGTGCTTCAAAAGGAAACTACGCATGTGGACACTGCTCCATGTGTGAACATGTACACAAACAGAAATATTTACAGATGGGCAATGTAGGACATGTAGTGAAACAATTTATACATTGTAAGACCCAGTATATGGTATATGTGATTTTTTGCCCATGTGGGAGCTTTTTACATTGGTAAGACACATACAGTCAGGTCCATAAATATTGGGACATCTACACAATTTAAATT
Source organism: Bufo bufo (assembly GCF_905171765.1). Lineage (NCBI taxonomy): Eukaryota > Metazoa > Chordata > Amphibia > Anura > Bufonidae > Bufo > Bufo bufo. Next base: position 210,343,970 of record NC_053393.1, read on the forward strand.
TTTTGGGCTCTATACACCACCACAATGGATTTGAAAAATAACGAACAAGATGTGCTTTAACTGCAAACTGTCAGCTTTAATTTGAGGGTATTTACATCCAAATCAGGTGAACGGTGTAGGAATTACAACAGTTTGCATATGTGACTCCCACTTGTTAAGGAACCAAAAGTAATGGGACAGAATAATAATCATAAATCAAACTTTCACTTTTTAATACTTGGTTGCAAATCCTTTGCAGTCAATTACAGCCTGAAGTCTGGAATGCATAGACATCACCAGACGCTGGGTTTAATCCCTGTTGATGCTCTGCCAGGCCTCTACTGCAACTGTCTTCAGTTCCTGCTTGTTCTTGGGGCATTTTCCCTTCAGTTTTGTCTTCAGCAAGTGAAATGCATGCTCAATCGGATTCAGGTCAGGTGATTGACTTGGCCATTGTATAACAGTCCACTTCTTTCCCTTAAAAAACTCTTTGGTTGCTTTTGCAATATGCTTTGGGTCATTGTCAATCTGCACTGTGAAGCGCCGTCCAATGAGTTCTGAAGCATTAGGCTGAATATGAGCAGATAATATTGCCCGAAACACTTCAGAATTCATCCTGCTGCTTTTGTCAGCAGTCACATCATCAATAAATACAAGAGAACCAGTTCCATTGGCAGCCATACATGCCCACGCCATGACACTACTACCACCATGCTTCACTGATGAGGTGGTATGCTTAGGATCATGAGCAGTTCCTTTCCTTCTCCATACTCTTCTCTTCCCATCACTCTGGTACAAGTTGATCTTGGTCTCATCTGTCTATAGGATGTTGTTCCAGAACTGTGAAGGCTTTTTCAGATGTCGTTTGGCAAACTCTAATCTGGCCTTCCTGTTTTTGAGGCTCACCAATGGTTTACATCTTGTGGTGAACCCTCTGTATTCACTCTGGTGAAGTCTTCTCTTGATTGTTGACTTTGACACACATACACCTACCTCCTGGAGAGTGTTCTTGATCTGGCCAACTGTTGTGAAGGGTGTTTTCTTCACCAGGGAAAGAATTCTTTGGTCATCCACCACAGTTGTTTCCCTGGTCTTCCGGGTCTTTTGGTGTTGCTGAGCTCACCGGTGCGTTCCTTCTTTTTAAGAATGTTCCAAACAGTTGTTTTGGCCACGCCTAATGTTTTTGCTATCTCTCTGATGGGTTTGTTTTGTTTTTTCAGCCTAATGATGGCTTGCTTCACTGATAGTGACAGCTCTTTGGATCTCATCTTGAGAGTTGACAGCAACAGATTCCAAATGCAAATAGCACACTTGAAATGAACTCTGTACCTTTTATCTGCTCATTGTAATTGGGATAAGGAGGGAATAACACACACCTGGCCATGGAACAGCTGAGACGCCAATCGTCCTATTACTTTTGGTCCCTTAACAAGTGGGAAGCACATATGCAAACTGTTGTAATTCCTACACCGTTCATCTGATTTGGATGTAAATACCCTTAAATTAAAGCTGACAGTCTGCAGTTAAAGCAGATCTTGTTCGTTTCATTTCAAATCCATTGTGGTGGTGTATAGAGACAAAAATGTTAGAATTGTGTCAATGTCCCAATATTTATGGACCTGACTGTAGGTGCTTGTATGTACACTTTAGGGAAGCACAAGAAATCAATAATAACCAAAAGTGGAGCAACTAGGCTAATTGAACATATACATGCTGAACATGGAGGGAGGAGTGAAGTTTTAAAATGTGCAGGTATTGAAACCGTCCAAACCCCCATGAGAGGAGGTGACAGAAAACGCATCCTTTTGCAGCAGGAAGCCGCATGGATAATTAGAACGCAAGCAATGGGACCTTTAGGGTTAAATGACAAGAATGATTTAGCTGTCTTCATTTGATTTGGTTTTAAGTATATATGTTTTGTATTTCACACAAATGTATACCAGTGACGTACATGGGGTGGAGGTATTTATAGCCCCCTCCCCCTCTACATCACAGGAGCTTGACAAAGCGCAAGATAGGGCGAAAAAGCTGTAGCCGATCCGTGCACCTGTGTTTCGTCCGCGTCCACTATTACCATGTAACAATGGAATAAACTGCAAACAGCAATTTGAGACCAGTGGTGAGTGCCGCGGTGCTTTCTTTCTATTTATATACAGTGGGGGAAATAATTATTTGACCCCTCACTGATTTTGTAAGTTTGTCCAATGACAAAGAAATGAAAAGTCTCAGAACAGTATCATTTCAATGGTAGGTTTATTGTAACAGTGGCAGATAGCACATCAAAAGGAAAATCGAAAAAATAACTTTAAATAAAAGATAGCAACTGATTTGCATTTCATTGAGTGAAATAAGTATTTGAACCCTCTAACAAAAAAAGACTTAATACTTGGTGGAAAAACCCTGGTTTGCAAGCACAGAGGTCAAACATTTCTTGTAATTGATGACCAAGTTTGCGCACATATTAGGAGGAATGTTGGTCCACTCCTCTTTGCAGATCATCTCTAAATCCCTAAGGTTTCGAGGCTGTCTCTGTGCAACTCTGAGCTTGAGCTCCCTCCATAGGTTTTCGATTGGATTAAGGTCCGGAGACTGACTAGGCCACTCCATGACCTTAATGTGCTTCTTCTTGAGCCACTCCTTTGTTGCCTTTGCTGTATGTTTTGGGTCATTGTCGTGCTGGAACACCCATCCACGACCCATTTTCAGTTTCCTGGCAGAGGGAAGGAGGTTGTCGCTCAGGATTTCACGATACATGGCTCCGTCCATTTTCCCGTTTATGCCAATAAGTTGTCCTGTGCCCTTAGCAGAAAAACACCCCCAAAGCAAAATGTTTCCACCCCCCATGCTTGACGGTGGGGACGGTGTTTTGGGGGTCATAGGCAGCATTTTTCTTCCTCCAAACACAGCGAGTTGAGTTAATGCCAAAGAGCTCTATTTTGGTCTCATCAGACCACAGCACCTTCTCCCAGTCACTCTCTGAATCACTCAGGTGTTCATTGGCAAACTTCAGACGGGCCTGCACATGTGCCTTCCTGAGCAGGGGGACCTTGCGAGCCCGGCAGGATTTTAATCCATTGCGGTGTAATGTGTTTCCAATGGTTTTCTTGGTGACTGTGGTCCCTGCTAATTTGAGGTCATTAACTAACTCCTCCCGTGTAGTTCTAGGATGCTTTTTCACCTTTCTCAGAACCATTGACACCCCACGAGGTGAGATCTTGCGTGGAGCCCCAGAGCGAGGTCGATTGATGGTCATTTTGTGCTCCTTCCATTTTCGAACAATCGCACCAACAGTTGTCACCTTCTCTCCCAGCTTCTTGCTAATGGTTTTGTAGCCCATTCCAGCCTTGTGCAGGTCTACAATTTTGTCTCTGACATCCTTGGACAGCTCTTTGGTCTTTCCCATGTTGGAGAGTTTGGAGTCTGCTTGATTGATTGATTCTGTGGACAGGTGTCTTTATACAGGTGACTAGTTAAGACAGGTGTCCTTAATGAGGGTGACTAATTGAGTAGAAGTGTCTAACCACTCTGTGGGAGCCAGAACTCTTAATGGTTGGTAGGGGTTCAAATACTTATTTCACTCAATGAAATGCAAATCAGTTGCTATCTTTTATTTAAAGTTATTTTTTCGATTTTCCTTTTGATGTGCTATCTGCCACTGTTACAATAAACCTACCATTGAAATGATACTGTTCTGAGACTTTTCATTTCTTTGTCATTGGACAAACTTACAAAATCAGTGAGGGGTCAAATAATTATTTCCCCCACTGTACATTACCACAAGACAGGCATATTAGTAGGTATATATTGGGTTGTATGGTGGCTCAGTGGCTACCTAAGTTCGAACCCGACCAAGAACAACACCTGCATGGAGTGTGTATGTTCTCCCTGTGTTTTCCCCTGGGTACTCCGGTTTCCTCCCAATCTCCAAAGACATACTGATAGGGACCTTAGGTTGTGTGCCCCATTGGGGACAGAGTCATGTTAATGTCTGTAAAGAGCTGCGGAATATGTCAGTATGAGGCCTCATGCACATAACCGTAGTTCTGGCCCGCATCTCGGGTGCGGACCCAGTCACTTCAATGGGGCCGCAAAAGATGCGGACAGCACTCGGTGTGCTGTCCGCATCCGTTGCTCCGTTCCTGTCCTATTTTGCGGACAAGAATAGGCATTTCTACAATGGGCCGCCTGTTCCGTTCTGCAAAAAACGGAATGGTCGTGTGCATGTAGCCTAAGGCTACATGCACACGACCGTATGTGTTTTGTAGTCCACAAATTGCGGATTCGCAAAAAAAAAAAAAAGGACATGTTCTATTTTTTTTTGCGGGACTACGGAACGGACATACGGATGCGGATAACACACGGTGTGCTGTCCGCATTTTTTGCAGACCCATCGAAATGAATGGTTCTGCATCCTATCCGCAAAAAAAAAAAGAACGGACATGGAAACAAAATACATTCGTGTGCATGAGACCTAAGTGAGTATAATAAATAAAAAAAATAAAAAAATGTAGTCTATAAATGGCTAGAGTCCACACAAGTGAGTTACTGAGTTGTTTCATAAGAGGTTCCCAAATATGGTAAAATTCATGTTTTTTTTTAAATATGTCACACAATCTATAACTGCATATGATGAAAAGAAAAACTATATCCCATCCTTAATATTCAAAGCGTGGGAAGCTTGTCAACATCTGACTATTGAAGTATTGCCGAAGGATTCTGTTCAGTGGTCAGACCTCGTGGCATTGACCAATGGATATGCCATAGAACAGGGATCAGCACTCCAGCTGTTCTGAAGCTACAACTCCCAGCATGCTCCATTCCCTTCAATGGGAGTTACAAAAACAGCCAATCAAGTGTGCATACTGGGAGTTGTAGTGTTAACAGAAACTGAAGTGCTGAAGACAGGGGTATAGCTAAAAGCCCATGGGCCCTGATGCAAGACTTCAGCTTGGGCCCCCCTTCCCTCAATGCTTGTGGCCAGGGCGAAGGTCATAGCCTTCATGCTGCCTGAGGAAAAAATTTAACTAACTGGCACCCCCCCCCCCTCCAAATTTTTGACCTAACCCCTTCCCTAAAGCCAGAGGTGTAACTTGACCAGCATGCACTTTCTATAATACCAGTGTCTTCTTGTGTGGCACAAGGGTCTTTAGGCCCCCTCAGGCTCCTGGGCCTGGTAGCCACCTCTGCACCCCCTATAGCTACGCCCCTGGTTGAAGATATTTACTTAAAACTTTGTTAATGCTGGATTAAAAAGAATGTAATTCTGCCTATATAATTTTCTATCAAAGATATAATTAGGTAAGTCTACCGGCTTCCCGTCTGTGTATCATCACAGTCAAATGAGCATGCCTTTCAAGCTAAAAATAAGCTGTTTGGTGGTTTGCTGCATGGAATTTAGTTATTGGTTTCTTCTTTGTTGTTCAAATACTTTTATTCGAGAGAGCCAAGAAAAGAACAATACATCAAAGAGACAAAAACAGCCCGATAACAAGTCGTGGCTGTGTACAAGTAAATGCATACAATCAGATGGTCATAGGTACAAAGAGTAAGAAGATGCACAGGAGAGTGTAACCAGTGATCATTCCTTACAGTTAAGTGACACATCATAGTCTGATTAGCAGATGCCTAGGAGCGAGCGCTCTGATGTATACACACACTAAGAAACAAATGACATAGACGAAGACAGAAACAAAAGAACAGATGAGGGGGGAAGGGAAAGAGGAATCCTGACCAAAGACATAAAGAAACAATAATCAGAAAAATAAATTCCAGCTTGAGTGAGCCAGTCTATAAATTTTCCCAGTTCAAATGGGATTAACATATAGGCGTAGGATAGTGAAAATCTAAGGAGGGGGGCCAATATCTCCTTAGGGACTGGCACCGTCCCTGTTCAGCCAATTGATAAATTCGCTAGAACCCTTAAACATAATCCAAGGAGTCCAGATTTTTAAGAATTTGTTAGAATTACCCAAGTCCTCCGCCCAGAGCTCCTCCATTCTGTAGATTTTCTCAAAGGTTATTAGCCAGTCCCTAAGGAGAGGGGCAGATGTAGATTTCCAGAATCTAGGTATGACCAGGCAAGCGGCTTGGACAAAGAATCTCAATAGGCCTTTTTTCAAGGTGGAAGCAGAACTAGGGAACATGGAGAGTAAAGCACCCTCCAGCGTCCACCTAGAAGAACTGCCTCAAACCAAATCATAAAGATCATTAATAGCTTCCCAGAACGGTGTAATTCTGTTGCAGAACCACCAAATATGGGACATATTGCCCTCCTCACAACCACCTAGATAACACTTTAAAATTATTTTCCTGGAGTCCGCAGCTTATAGAAGACTTATAAGATAGCTCAAATGCCTTCTCCCACAGGTCAGCAGGGAGTGACTTCCCCAATTCTCTTTCCCATACCCTTACAAAGGGTAAAGTGGAGATGGTGTCGTCTTTCCCCTGGAGTAGCCCGTAAGTCAGAGACACTAAATGTGTAGGAGGGGATGTTTGAGTGCACAATGATTCAAAAGAGGTAAGATCTCTAGCTAAAGCTGTTTTGGGGCCTAAAGAGGATAGGTAATTTTTAAGGCTGTTATACCGAAACCACGCCCCTTGCGACGAACCCTCCGGAAAGGAGGATAGCGGCCGTAAAGATCCCTTCTCCATAACTGAGGATAAAGTAGGATTACCTGCGAGCTCCAAACCCAGGAACGACTTACTCTTCATGCCCAAAGGGAAATCAGGGTTATTAAAAAGAGGGATTAGGGGGCTAGGGAGTTGGGTAAGGCCAAGTGGTATTGCAATTTTATCCCAAATCTTCAGAATACCCGAGGTCAAGAGGGGGAGACGCGGGGGTCTTTTAGACCGAGAAATCCAGAGCAGATTATGGGCTGGGAACCCAACCTCGTGCTTCTCGAACTGGATCCACCTTTTAGATTGTCCGTTATGAAACCAATCCAGTATGTATGAGAGGATTGGTTTCTTCTTTGCCATTTCATTCTACTTCACATTTCTGCTCTTCGGCTCAGTGGTATTAAAGCAGTTGTCTCACTTCAGTAAGTGGCATTTATCATGTAGGGAAAGTTAATATAAGGCACTTGCTAATGTATTGTGATTGTCCATATTGCTTCCTTTGCTGGCTGGATTCATTTTTCTATCACATTATACATTGTTCGTTTCCATGGTTACAGACGACCCTGCAATCCATCAGTGGTGGTCGTGCTTGCTCAATATAGGAAAAAGCGTCAGCCTCTCTGGTGGCCAGGACCATGGGAGCTCACATAGGCTAGTGCTTTTTACTATATTGTGCAAGCACGACCACCACTGATGGATTGCAGGGTGGTTGTAACCATGGAAACACGCAGTGTATAATGTGATGGAAAAATGAATCCAGCCAGCAAAGGAAGCAATATGGGCAATAACAATATATTAGTAAGTGGCTTGTATTAACTTTCTCTACATGATAAGTGCCACTTACTGAAGTGAGACAACCCCTTTATGGTATCAACAGGTTCTCAGGTTCAAATATACTGGGAGGCATTTCAATGTCACTTGATTAAATAAAGAAGCTCAGAAAACACAATAATGACCATTTATAAAACAAAACCATGTCAAGATGCAGAGGTACTCAAGACTAGTCACCAAGGAGAAATCGGAAAAATACGAGGAACATAAGAAAACTGCCCACATCTTTAATCTGACGTAACCCCCCCAAGAGTTTGGGCCTATTAACCTTGTTCAGGTGGCCGGCCATACATATCAGACATCTCCTCTCATGCATACTTGGCTCAGTCACGTGGGCATGTGCCCTCTATATAGAAAGGGGACAAAGATGCTGGCAGACACCTCAAGATCAGAAAGGTGAAATCCATCTGCTGGTCTGGAGATGCCACCATATACATTGCAAATTGGCAGGTTCGCCATCCAAGGTGTATAGGTATAGCTATAGGGAATAAAGCCAGCTCACCATAAATATTGTCTTAGCCACGCAGAGGATCCATCCCTTGTCACAGTGTCCTTACTACTAAATGTAGGCGATTTGATCCAGCGTGCAGTAAAAATAGTAAGCTTTATTCAAATAACATTACAATTTTCCTCCCTACATGCGGTCTTAATCATAGCAAGGCGTGAGCGACACCCACCACCTATTTAGCATAGATACCTTTAAAACAGCTGCTCTCATACTAACCAATTTGTACATACATATTCAAGGGGAGAAAAACAGCTATGTGTGGTTCCCCACGGCCAGATTTCTCCATGCAGTTTTAGAAGCCAAAATCAGTAATGAATCATAAAAGGATGGAAAATATAAAGGACAGATATGACTTCTCTTTTTTTAAATTCACTCCTGATTTTGGCTTCCAAAACTGCATGCAGGACATACCCTTACACACATAGAGCCAGGGGTCTAACTACCATAGCAACAGACCATGCGACTGCTATGGCGTCCAGGATAAGAGGGGGCCCAGTCTTAGTTGGGATTATCTCCTCTTCTACTGGAGGTGAAAACTTGGTCAGGACTTTACCTTCTAAAGGAACAACTTTTAGCAAATGAGGCAGTGGAAAAATGGCCTAAGGGTCATTGGAAAGGGTTTAGGCAGAAACTCTTCTGTCCTGTGTGGGGGGCCCTGGTTTGATCCTTGATATGGGGCCCTTACGTCTCTATGTACGCCACTGCATAGAGCCCTCATTGGCAACCTTTAATATTGCCTCATCTTGAGGAATGCTTGATAAGACTCAGCCTTTACACCATGACGAGAAGACATGTTCTGCTACATTACACATGTTGTAGTTTGTTGGATTCTTAAGATCTCTTAAATGTTCCAGTATACTTATTTTGAGCTTTTTTAGATGCGCAGACCTCACAACTCTTTTTGCGCAGCAAACATCTGATCATATAAACTACAGACACGAATGGCAATGAATGTTTTGTTTGATAGCAAATTTCTTAGTGTCTTTGGAAACTGTGTGCACATCTTTCATGGATGCAAAGTTGCAAACCACATTTATAAAACCAGTGCAATGTAGTATGTGTTTGGGGGTCTCCTATATACAATTCTGCAACCCTGAGATAGAATATATTCTAATTTCTTATCCACACATTTTTCAAATCCCACAAAATACACCCACTTTGGTATATTCCAGGACCAAAGTGGGTGTATTTTGTGAAATCAACTCTTGGGATTTGAAATGCGAAATCTGTCTCAATTTATTAGTAGAAATACTGACAGCTCTATTATATGGAGTCCATTATGAATTTCTGCAATTTCTTTGTGAAAGTTAGATTGCTGACTACAATGTCTTCTGCCTCTTATCATTTCACCTAATGGAATAGCCCTTATTGCTTGCTTGGGATGATTGATATACTGTATGTATGCAGTATAGTATTTCCTGCCCCTTACTGACCTAACGTCCCCCCTCCACAAGTGGTTGGGTTTATTTACCTTTCTTTTACTCTCATCATCCCCTCTCATATCTATGTGGCTGCCAGGCAGGAGGCTGCAGCAGGACCCCCTTCCCCCATTGTCAAGGCCTTTATAGTAAGACTGACCTCCAAATTTCATTCTCGTCTTCAGTCATAGAAGTCATAATCAGCCCAGTGACTCAGCGCTTGAGCAGTGGATCAGCATAGGTATACAATTAGACAACACTCCAAAGCTGAAGGTAAGATAATCAGTTATTTTTATTCAGCCGGACATAATGGTGTGTAATAAATTCAGGCCAGGTGTAAAGGCACAATCGTGTGGGCGCCGGCGTCCACACGACTGCGCCTATACACCAGGCCTGATGAAGGGCTACATATAGCCTGAAACATTGCCTTAATTTATTACACACCATTATGTCCGGCTGAATAAAAATCACTGATTATCTCACCTTCAGTTTTGGAGTGCTGTCTATTTGTACACCTATATTGATGCAACTGTTCCTGAGATGGAGCAGGGAACGAATCTAGGCGAGCACCCAGAGGAAGCCAGTTAATAGATGCGTGCTTTGATCATCGAGCAGTGGATCAGATCATGCTTTTCAAGCTCATTAGATCCACTGCGCAGGTGCCGAGTCACTGAGCCAAGTTGGCGCTTGCGCAATGGAATTATTGCTGCCTCCCAAGCTCGGGAAGCAGCATCTGATTCACTCCGTAAGTGCCAAGTCACTGAACCAACTTGGAGCAAGAACACAGGGCTATTTTAGATGTCTAGCTCTGTCAATCAAAGGGGAGGGTACAGAGCACAGGGGCATTGCATTAGTGGTGTTCCGAGTGCTACAGCCAACTCCTTGGTGCTTGAAATAGGTTATCTGCATAAATATAAAAGTAATACATCTTAGCAACAGTTCACTGTAAAGACAAAAGACAGGTATCATTTTACTCAGCATAATCAACTCTACCAGGCATTATGCTCGTGTAAATGCCATATTTTCTATATTTCTGCAGAAGAGTTCTCTTATCAAGGCATCAGTTTACGTTAAGGGCATCATCAAAAATCTGTATGATGAAAGAGAATAGGGTTTTACAAACTCCCATTCACAAGTGGCAGATAAAAGCCGCAAGGGTTTATTTGGGATTTTTTTGCCATGCCTAGGCTAAAATCTTTTTTGGTATTAGTTATTTTGTGTGAAGTTCCTTATAAGCTGTACTAACTCACTTTTTAAGGCTTTGCTTAAATTATGTTTTTATTGAAGTTATTAGATTTTAGTTTAATGTTGCTTTTGATTAATCCAAAATATGATTAATGTAGGCTGATACAATTTAACCAGCTGTCCAGGAGCAAAATGCTTTGCCGTAATGAGTTCAAATGCTTTATATAGCAGTGTGCCCCAAAGTTTCAGAATTTCAGCTCTGCCATAATATTCTGCATCTCTAAACAACCTGTTTATCAGTATAAACCTTCCATGTAAATGTGATGTAACTTTCTATGATAGGTGGATGCTGCCAATTACATCCCTATTACACTGCGTGCAGAATTATTAGGCAAATGAGTATTTTGACCACATCATCCTCTTTATGCATGTTGTCTTACTCCAAGCTGTATAGGCTCGAAAGTCTACTACCAATTAAGCATATTAGGTGATGTGCATCTATGTAATGAGAAGGGGTGTGGTCTAATGACATCAACACCCTATATTAGGTGTGCATAATTATTAGGCAACTTCCTTTCCTTTGGCAAAATGGGTCAAAAGAAGGACTTGACAGGCTCAGAAAAGTCAAAAATAGTGAGATATCTTGCAGAGGGATGCAGCACTCTTAAAATTGCAAAGCTTCTGAAGCGTGATCATCGAACAATCAAGCGTTTTATTCAAAATAGTCAACAGGGTTGCAAGAAGCGTGTGGAAAAACCAAGGCGCAAAATAACTGCCCATGAACTGAGAAAAGTCAAGCGTGCAGCTACCAAGATGCCACTTGCCACCAGTTTGGCCATATTTCAGAGCTGCAACATCACTGGAGTGCCCAAAAGCACAAGGTGTGCAATACTCAGAGACATGGCCAAGGTAAGAAAGGCTGAAAGACGACCACCACTGAACAAGACACACAAGCTGAAACGTCAAGACTGGGCCAAGAAATATCTCAAGACTGATTTTTCTAAGGTTTTATGGACTGATGAAATGAGAGTGAGTCTTGATGGGCCAGATGGATGGGCCCGTGGCTGGATTGGTAAAGGGCAGAGAGCTCCAGTCCGACTCAGACGCCAGCAAGGTGGAGGTGGAGTAATGGTTTGGGCTGGTATCATCAAAGATGAGCTTGTGGGGCCTTTTCGGGTTGAGGATGGAGTCAAGCTCAACTCCCAGTCCTACTGCCAGTTTCTGGAAGACACCTTCTTCAAGCAGTGGTACAGGAAGAAGGTGTGCATCCTTCAAGAAAAACATGATTTTCATGCAGGACAATGCTCCATCACACGCGTCCAAGTACTCCACAGCGTGGCTGGCAAGAAAGGGTATAAAAGAAGAAAATCTAATGACATGGCCTCCTTGTTCACCTGATCTGAACCCCATTGAGAACCTGTGGTCCATCATCAATGTGAGATTTACAAGGAGGGAAAACAGTACACCTCTCTGAACAGTGTCTGGGAGGCTGTGGTTGCTGCTGCACGCAATGTTGATGGTGAACAGATCAAAACACTGACAGAATCCGTGGATGGCAGGCTTTTGAGTGTCCTTGCAAAGAAAGGTGGCTATATTGGTCACTGATTTGTTTTTGTTTTGTTTTTGAATGTCAGAAATGTATATTTGTGAATGTTGAGATGTTATATTGGTTTCACTGGTAAAAATAAATAATTGAAATGGGTATATATTTGTTTTTTGTTAAGTTGCCTAATAATTATGCACAGTAATAGTCACCTGCACACACAGATATCCCCCTAAAATAGCTAAAACTAAAAACAAACTAAAAACTACTTCCAAAAATATTCAGCTTTGATATTAATGAGTTTTTTTGGGTTCGTTGAGAACATGGTTGTTGTTCAATAATAAAATTAATCCTCAAAAATACAACTTGCCTAATAATTCTGCACTCCCTGTATGTTTACATTGCAATCAAAAGATAGTCCTATATGTATAGAACCACGGAGCATGACCCAAGCATTAGTCTTGGGTAGAGATGAGCGAATTTCTAAAAAATTATATTCGGATGAATTTTCCAAAACGATTCGATCCTAATGAATTTGTGGCGAATCGCTTTAAAAAGCAGCTATTTCCTGGTTGCAGAGAGCCTGTATAGTAGTGTAGAACACTGTGCCTTGCAGCAACATGCATAGTGAGTCCGCTGTGCTAGTGAAACAATAATGTGAGTCAGTAGGACACGCACATGGCAGGCGTCGCTCTTAGAATCACTGCACACTTCACTTATTTGGGCAGTTACAGGGCCAAAACTGATCAAATAACTCAAGTGTGAACTCCGCCTTACAGGTCGATGTTAGCGTCAGGTATAAAGAACCGTGCAGAGGCCCAAAATCCTACCATAGTGTAAAAGAGCGCACTTCTTTTACACCGTCGTCAGCTGATTCCACATAGATGTCTACAGAACCTGTTCTATTAAACGCTTATACAAGTAGAGCCCCCATGACAGAGTGAAGAGGCAGCAGTAAGTTTGTGTTGACGTCACTGATTATTTTGCCCTTCCTCTGATCCATCAGAAAAATACCTCCCAAAAAAACGGATCCTGTCTGTTGAGCATCCGCCTTCACTCGGTCTTCACTCGGTCAGCATTTGGTCTGTAATTAATCAGTATTGCTAATGCCAAGAATACAGGAGTGGATCCAAAACAGAGATGACACGTGAATGGAATATTGGTATGTCTTCTGTGTTTTGTACCCACTCCTGCTTTTGGCTACCAAATCATAAGCCAATTCTGATGGGACCATACAGGCCTTACAGCTGCTACACAGACAGCATCCGTTATGTGTCTAAATTTTCCTTCCTTCTGACAGATCAGAAGGAGGGTCAAAAAAATGATTATGTCAACCAGGACAAAAAGGCAAAATAGTGGCCCAGTCATGGAGTTGGGAGGGTGGGAACAGCATGAGAAGTCCACAGAGTGGCCCAATGACATAGTGTGGAGGTGGCAGCAGCATCAGGAGACCACAGAGTGGCAAGGTGACATAGTGTGGAGGTGGCAGCAGCATCAGGAGACCACAGAGTGGCAAGGTGACATGGTGTGGACGTGGCAGCAGCAGCAGCATGAGGAGGCCACAGAGTGGCACAATGAAAGAGTGTGGAGGTGGTATTAGCAGCATGAGAAGGCTACAGAGTGGCAAGGTGACATAGTGTGGGGGTAGCAGCAGCATCAGAAGACCACAGAGTGGCACAATGACAGAGTGTGGAGGTGGCAGCAGCAACAGTATGAGGAGGCCACAAATTGGCAAGGTGACATAGTGTTGAGTTAGCAGCAGCATCAGGAGACCACAGAGTGGCCCAATGACATAGTGTGGAGGGGGCAGCAGCATCAGAAAACCAAAGAGTGGCAATGTGACATAGTGTGGAGGTGGCAGCAGCATCAAGAGACCACAGAGTGGCACGATGACAGAGTGTGGAGGTGGCAGCAGCATCAGGAGACCACAGAGTGGCACACCGACAGAGTGTGGAGGTGGCAGCAGCATTAGGAGACCACAGAGTGGCACACCGGCAGAGTGTGGAGGTGGCAGCAGCATCAGGACACCACAGAGTGGCAAGGTGACATAGTGTGGAGGTAGCAGCAGCATCAGGAGACCACAGAGTGGCACAATGATAGAGTGTGGAGGTGACAGCAGCAGCATGAGGAGGCCACAGAGTGGCAATGTGACATAGTGTGGAGGTAGCAGCAGCATCAGGAGACCACAGAGTGGCAAGGTGACAGAGTGGGAAGGTGGGTGGCACTAACAGTACCCACTGACAATGGTGGGTGTAAGAAGGAGGACTTGGCATCAGATGTGTGGCATCAGGCGGGTGGCAGCTAGTGTTGACCACGAATATTCAAATTGCGAATTTTTATCGGGAATATAGGTACTTCGAAAATTCACTAATATTTAGAATATAGTGATATATATTCGTAATTTCAAATATTCGAGAATCTTTTATTGCGAATTTTCGTAATGCAAATTTTTATCGCAAATTTTTCAATTGCCGAGTAAAAACATGATTCCTCCCAATGACTGATTGGCCCACAAGCAAGAAGCATGGAGGAATCATGAGTTTAAATGGGAAAAAGGATGAATATTCTAAAAAACGAATATATAGCACTATATCGAATATATTTGTTTTTTCAAATATTCGTAATATTCTAAAATAAATATATATAGCAATATAGCGAATGTTCGAAAAAACAAAAAACAAATATAGAGCAATTTAGCTAATATAGAGCTATAATCTTCTTTGTCTAATAGTTGTAATTTTTTTCTCATCTGAACTACAGATTGGAAAAAAATTTCAACTATTGAAAAAAAAGATTATAGCACTATTAGCTAAATTGCTCTATATCCGTTTTTTTCCGAAAATTCGCTATATTGCTATATATTCTTGTTTTAGAATATTACAAATATTCTAAAAAACTAATATATTTGTTTTTTCGAATATTCGTAATATTCTAAAACAAGAATATATAGCAATATAGCGAATATTCAAAAAAAATGAATATAGAGCAATTTAGCTAATACAGTGCTATAATCTTCTTTGTCTAATAGTTGTAATTTTTTTCTCATCTGAAGTTCAGATTGGAAAAAAATTTCAACTATTGAAAAAAAAGATTATAGCACTATATTAGCTAAATTGCTCTATATTAGTTTTTGTTTCGAATATTTGCTATATTGCTATATATTCTTGTTTTAGAATATTACGAATATTCGAAAAACGAATATATTCGATATAGTGCTATGACTCATTGGCCCACAAGCAAGAAACAGGGAGGAATCATGTTTTTGCTCGGCAATTGAAAAATTTGCGATAAAAAATTAGCATTACGAAAATTCGCGATCATTACCTTGTCGATTTTTCGGGGCTTAGGGGGTGGGGCTGACTGATTCACGCGCATAACAAAACACAAGGTGCATATTAAAATATATAACACTATATAACGACTATATAAACTGACTATGGTCTCTACTGCACTGGTCTCTGCTGCACTGTACCGTATTTTTCGCCCTATAAGATGCACCTAGGTTTTAGAGGAGAACAATAAGAAAAAAATATTTTTCATTACACCTTAGGTCAGACCAGCAATCAGACCCCCAATGTTAATCAGACCTCAGATCAGACCCCCAATGGCTCAGATCAACCCCCAAACCTTTAGCCATCTATCAGCCCCCCATGTCAGCCATAAGCCCCCCATGTCAGCCATAAGCCCCCATGTCAGCCATAAGCCCCCCAATGTCAGCCATAAGCCCCCCATGTCAGCCATAAGCCCCCATGTCAGCCCCCCATGTCAGCCATATGTCAGCCTCCCATGTCAGCCATATGTCAGCCCCTCATGTCAGCCATATGTCAGCCCCTCATGTCAGTCCCTCATGTCAGCCATATGTCAGCCCCTCATGTCAGCCATATGTCCCCCAGGTCAGCCATAAGCCCCCAGTGCAAATAAAAAAAAACACGTACCTCTCCTGCTCCTGGTCACCATCGCGATCCTCTTCATTCTACTGTCGGCTGGCAGTGTATAGCGGCGCACAGTGTGAGGTCACAGAGCGACCTCACACTGTGCGCAGCCCTGCACAGCCGATAGCCAAGCCGTGGATCAGGAAGCAGTGAGTACAGATCCTTCACCGCTTCCTGGTCCTTCTGTACTAATGAAGTGCTTCCATAATGGAAGCGCTTTATTAGTACAGAGTTAAAGACTGCCATGATCGCTGTGGCCCAGCAAACCATCTTCCAGGACCCGGTGCTGGGCCGCGGCCCGGCGGTTGGGGACAGCTGGTCCAGCGGATCTTCAATGACGGCCACAGGTGCACTCCAAGTATGCCACCATCTGCTGGTTCAGGTTGTGCTCTATGTCTCGCTGCTGGTAAGTAGTTTCTTCACTATGCGGGTGAAGAAAGCTACTTATCAGCGACTCTAGACTCCGGCTGCTGCTGATGGAGCTGGTACTGCTCCTGACCCTCCCAGCAGCCATGGCAGTGAAACGTGAGCGCAGAGGGCCCCCCGGTCAGACCTGCGAGAGAATGGACGATGGCGCAAATAGGCAGCGGCCAACTGACTACATAGGATGTCTCTATAATAGTTCAGTTTGTCCTCCCTCTCAGGGGGTGTAAAAAAGGCCCCGGTAGCGAGGGTCTAACATAGTGGAGACCCAGTAGTCATCCCTCTGCCGAATGGTGACAATTCGGCTGTCACTACACAAGCAAGAGAGCATGCATCGTGCAAATTTGCGCAAGTGACTCGATCCTGCCTCCATCTCCACTGCATACTGCCATGGTGTGTCTGGGTCATCTGCCTCGTCTTCCTCATCTCCATCCTGCTCCTCCAGCTGCTCCTCCTCTCCTGTCATCTGTATAGAAAAACAACCCATTTCGCTACACATTGCTTGTGCTCCAATGTCCTCCTCCTCCAGTTCAGCCCACAGGGCTCATGTGGCCGTGAGATATAGGCACCACGTCTCCAGGCCCTGACCAGCCAGATATACCAGCATATTTTCCAGGATATGAATCAGTGGAATGATGGTGTTCATCCCAAAGTCCTGGCGACTGACAAATAAAGTGGCCTCCTCAAAGGGCACGAGCAAATGGCAGGTGTCATGCATGAGCTGCCCCTGGCTAACATCGAAGTTACAAAGGGGAATACCTCTGTCTGCCTGTATCATCAAGAAATCGTTTATGGCCCTTCTCTGTTCGTACAGTCGGTCCAACATATGAAGGGTGGAATTCCAACGGGTAGAAACGTCGCATATCAGACTATGTTGGGGGACGCCGTTCTGCCGCTGTAGCTCAAGGAGGGTGTGCTTTGTGGTGTACGAGTGGCTGAAGTGCATGCAAAGTTTCCTGGCAATTTTTAGGATGTCTTGCAGATGGGTGGAAGACTTCAGAAAATGCTTGACAACCAGATTGAACACATGCGCCATGCAGGGCGCATGGCTCAGCCCTCCATGACGGAACGCCGACATCTTGTTCTTCCCATTGTCAGTCACCATGGTTCCGATTTTGAGTTGTCACAGAGAAAGCCAGGATTCGATTTCTTGATGAAGGACGCAGAGCATTTCCTCCCATGTGTGACTCCGTTCGCCCAGGCAAACTAGGTGCAGAACAGCGTGACACCTCCGTGCCCTGCACATGTGGTATGCTGGTAGGGCCCTGTGAATTGTCCTTGCAGTGGAGGCTGTGGACAAGTTGGAGGATGAGAGGACATTATCGCAGGACCAACGGCATGAGAACGTGAAGGCGGAAGCGGTGTCCCCTGGCCAAATTGCTGGTGTGGCTGTGCAGGTACCACATTCACCCAGTGGGCCGTAAAGGACATGTATTGTCCCTGACCGTAGTTACAGCTCCACAGTCGGCGCTGCCGTGCCCTTTGGCAGACACCAACAGGCTCAAGGACTGGCCCACCTTCTGTTCTACATGTGTGTGCAGGGCTGGTACTGCCTTTTTGGCAAAGAAATGACGGCTTAGGACTCTCCACCTCGGCTCGGCACAAGCCATCAGTTCTATGAAAGGTGCAGAGTCCACCACTTGGAAAGGGAGGGACCGCAGAACCAGCAACTTGGCCAGGAGCACGTTCAGCTTCTGCGCCGTTGGATGAGTGCACGCATACTGTTGTTTCTTGGCAATCGCTTCGGTGATCGATTGCTGATGGAATGACTGACTAGGAGGAGGAGGAGCAGGAGCATCAGAACCAGCAGAACCAGCAGATGATGGAAAGAACAGACAACTTCCTTCAGCTGAGGTGGTGGAGCCTTGACTGCCTGAAATCGGGTGCGTGCCACTGGGTGATGCAGTGGTTGCTGCAGCAGGCTGGACCATCACATTGGAGCCACGGTTCTCTCAGGCCACTTTATGGTGATGCTGCATATGTTGACGCAGGACCGTGACCGTGACCTTCTGCCCACAGATTCGACAAATGGCCATGTTCACCTCCCCGGACAGCTTAACAAAAAACTGCCACACCGCCGAGTAAGTGATTTTACCCCCATACTCCGCACTGACTGACTGCTACTGCCACTGCCGCCGTGAACCCCTGCACCACTACTTTCCAGGTCGGCAGGCTCCTGCGAAGCAGGTGGTCTACTCCGGGCATGTTTGGCTGCCGAGCTCCCACTGCTGCCACCCTGCTGACTCCCTGCCACGCTACCGACTTGCTGGCTCCACCGCTGCCTCACGCGCAAGCTGCCACCCTCTTCTCCCAATGATGATAAAGCCCCTTCGTCAGCCGACTCCCAATTGCGATTGGCTACATTATCATCAAGTACTGCCTGCATGTCACTGATGTCCTCCTCAACAGTCTC
The DNA here is from genome assembly GCF_905171765.1 of Bufo bufo. Classification (NCBI taxonomy): domain Eukaryota; kingdom Metazoa; phylum Chordata; class Amphibia; order Anura; family Bufonidae; genus Bufo; species Bufo bufo. Next base: position 210,362,820 of record NC_053393.1, read on the forward strand.
TGAGCCAGGAGCCTGACCACTCGCAACACCAGCTCCCACGCCACTCTCCTCATCACTACTTGCCTGCCTACCGGAGGAAGCGGTGGATGTCTCCTCTGGATCTTGGCTGGGCAGTAGCTGCTGACTGTCCTCTAGTAGCTCGTCCTCGCTGTATAGTGAAGCTGAGCCCACAGCATATAGTACTTCTCTGGCTGATGGAACAGAAAAGGACAGAGGCAGGTTGAGGACAGGTGAGAGCACAGGTTCTGCTCCTGAGCCATGCCAACTAAGAGTTGTGTGTGACGAAACCACCGACTCTTGGCTGGGGGTGTCTGATGTCACTTGCGACGAAGTCGAAGATCGAGTCAACCATTCAAGAACCGCTGGGTTGCTGGTCAAGACACGACCGCTAGCTGACACTGGGAGCTCAGGCCTCTCGAAGTGACCCCTGCTGCCACGCCCCCTACTCTGCTGTGTCCTGTGCCTGCGCCAGAAACATTTAGGCCTGTGCCTGCCATACCGTTAGATCAAATAAGTAAATAAAAAGGAAATTAATACACGCCAAAAAGGGCTTTCATTTTCTCATTTCACCACACAACAGCTAATAAGCCCTTTTTCATTTCCCCCCACTATACACGCCAAAAAAAGGCTTTAGAACATAGAACTGGGCCGTGAATGGCAAATAATGTTTTGTTGCCACTAATACATGCGAAAAAGGGCTGTAATTTTCTCACTTCAACATACAACGGCTAATAAGCCCTTCCCCCCCCCCCCCACTAATACACGACAAAAAGGCTTTAGAAACATATATAACTGCACCGTACAAGGGCTAATAAGACCCCAATAACAAGAAAGGTTTGCTGGAATTACAGAGCTGTATAATGGAAATTTGGATCCGCAGTCAGTGCAGCAAGGTGTAAGATTTTTCCTATTACCCCGGCTGTACACTCCCCTATTGAACCCTGTTCTGCTTCAATACTGTGGAATAATTCCTCCCTATCCTTTCCCTGCACTTCTAAGGCCTCTTTCACACTTGCGTTGTTGGGATCCGGCAGCACTTCCGTTGCCCGGAGGTGCCCGCCGGATCCGGAAAAACGCAAGTGTACTGAAAGCAATTGAAGACGGAACCGTCTTCCAAATGCTTTCAGTGTTACTATGGCACCAGGACGCTATTAAAGTCCTGGTTTGCCATAGTAGGAGCGGGAGCGGGGGGAGCGGTATACTTACAGTCCGTGCGGCTCCCGGGGCGCTCCAGAAAGACGTCAGAGCGCCCCATGCGCATGGATGACGTGATCCATGCGATCACATGATCCATGCGCTTGGGGCGCCCTGACGTCACTCTGGAGCGCCCGGGGAGCCGCACGGACGGTAAGTACTCTGCTCCCCCGCTCCCCGCTACACTTACCATGGCTGCCAGGACTTTAGCGTCCCGGCAGCCATGGTAACCAATCAGAAAAAGCTAAATGTCGGCTCCGGCAATGCGCCGAAACGACGTTTAGCTTAAGGCCGGATCCGGATCAATGCCTTCCAATGGGCATTAATTCCGGATCCGGCCTTGCGGCAAGTGTTCCGGATTTTGGCGGAGCAAAAAGCGCAGCATGCTGCGGTTATTCTCGGCCAAAAAACGTTTCCGTTCCGGAACTGAAGACATCCTGATGCATCCTGAACGGATTTCTCTCCATTCAGAATGCATTAGGATAATCCTGATCAGGATTCTTCCGGCATAGAGCCCCGACGGCGGAACTCTATGCCGGAAGACAATAACGCAGGTGTGAAAGAGCCCTAATGCTCATTCTCTGAACTTCTATTAAACAAAATAAAGTATACAGGGAGTGCAGAATTATTAGGCAAGTTGTATTTTTGAGGATTAATTTTATTATTGAACAACAACCATGTTCTCAATGAACCCAAAAAACTGATTAATATCAAAGCTGAATATTTTTGGAAGTAGTTTTGAGTTTGTTTTTAGTTTTAGCTATTTTAGGGGCATATCTGTGTGTGCAGGTGACTATTACTGTGCATAATTATTAGGCAACTTAACAAAAAACAAATATATACCCATTTCAATTATTTATTTTTACCAGTGAAACCAATATAACATCTCAACATTCACAAATATACATTTCTGACATTCAAAAACAAAACAAAACAAATCAGTGACCAATATAGCCACCTTCTTTTGCAAGGACACTCAAAAGCCTGCCATCCATGGATTCTGTCAGTGTTTTGATCTGTTCACCATCAACATTGCGTGCAGCAGCAACCACAGCCTCCCAGACACTGTTCAGAGAGGTGTACTGTTTTCCCTCCTTGTAAATCTCACATTTGATGATGGACCACAGGTTCTCAATGAGGTTCAGATCAGGTGAACAAGGAGGCCATGTCATTAGATTTTCTTCTTTTATACCCTTTCTTGCCAGCCACGCTGTGGAGTACTTGGACGCGTGTGATGGGCATTGTCCTGCATGAAAATCATGTTTTTCTTGAAGGATGCAGACTTCTTCCTGTACCACTGCTTGAAGAAGGTGTCTTCCAGAAACTGGCAGTAGGACTGGGAGTTGAGCTTGACTCCATCCTCAACCCGAAAAGGCCCCACAAGCTCATCTTTGATGATACCAGCCCAAACCAGTACTCCACCTCCACCTTGCTGGCGTCTGAGTCGGACTGGAGCTCTCTGCCCTTTACCAATCCAGCCACGGGCCCATCCATCTGGCCCATCAAGACTCACTCTCATTTCATCAGTCCATAAAACCTTAGAAAAATCAGTCTTGACGTTTCAGCTTGTGTGTCTTGTTCAGTGGTTTTCGTCTTTCAGCCTTTCTTACCTTGGCCATGTCTCTGAGTATTGCACACCTTGTGCTTTTGGGCACTCCAGTGATGTTGCAGCTCTGAAATATGGCCAAACTGGTGGCAAGTGGCATCTTGGCAGCTGCACGCTTGACTTTTCTAAGTTCATGGGCAGTTATTTTGCGCCTTGGTTTTTCCACACGCTTCTTGCGACCCTGTTGACTATTTTGAATGAAACGCTTGATTGTTCGATGATCACGCTTTAGAAGCTTTGCAATTTTAAGAGTGCTGCTTCCCTCTGCAAGATATCTCACTATTTTTGACTTTTCTGAGCCTGTCAAGTCCTTCTTTTGACCCATTTTGCCAAAGGAAAGGAAGTTGCCTAATAATTATGCACACCTGATATAGGGTGTTGATGTCATTAGACCACACCCCTTCTCATTACAGAGATGCACATCACCTAATATGCTTAATTGGTAGTAGGCTTTCGAGCCTATACAGCTTGGAGTAAGACAACATGCATAAAGAGGATGATGTGGTCAAAATACTCATTTGCCTAATAATTCTGCACACAGTGTAAGTATTCAAGTCTTTCCTAGCACTGTCCCTAGCGCCTGCTAACGTCTCTCCCGAAGCATGAGGAAATTCGGTGCGAATCAAATAATTCCTAAAATTCGGATCGAATTCCACTTCGTCAGCTTCGATTCGCTCATCTCTAGTCTTGGGCATGTGTCATTTTAGCATGGCAAATTTTGGGTAAGATTCTTGAATAAATTGGAAAATGTAAGTATGGCATGGACAGTGGATACATTATTGTTCTATGCAAAATTAGCATATGATTAATGAAATTTTCCAGGATATAACCTATGCAGGGGCGGACTGACAACTCCTGGGGCCCCCAGGCAATAGGAGATTATGGGGCCTCTGTGTCCCCGCCCACCCTCAAGCCACACCCATATATCGCATCGCCCACATCACCTATATCAATGGTCTACCTGGTCCAAGATGCCAATTCTTTTTCTTTTAGTTTAATATAATTTATTATATTCTTGTTTCTCTTTTAAAAACTGTAATATAATAACTATATTGCTGATAATAAATTATATATTGTTATTTGTAGATGTCGAGCATATGAGGACTGCTGTGGATCAAGATGCTGTGTACGGGCACTCTCTATCCAGCGGTTATGGTATTTCTGGTAGGTTACATTATGCCTTGAAGCTGCACTGAAGGACACTGATCAATACGCATGTTAAGCTATAGGCTGATAATGCTCATGCAGATAATATGTATGCATATTAATGTATATGTCTATGCAGACTTTATGGGGTTGTCTACTGAGTTCTGATTACAGAGTGTCCTGCTATTGGAATCCCCGATGAAAACATGGCAGCAAGTATTCAATTTCCCTACAGCACCACACAGATAAGATGCTCGTTGTGACAGCTCTTCACTCTGATAAATAGATCAGTGCTTCAAATGGCCAGCTTCCCTCCCTCAGATGTGCCCGGCCCTCAAAAGCAAAAACTAAAATAAAATAAAAACGCTAGATGTATCCATTCTCCACCATTAGATTATGGTCCAAAATTGGTTAGAATACTTTTGTGGTCAGCACCTGCATTTCTCTTACAGAAAACCCAAGGAGAACTGATCTCTGTTCTCCGTCATACAAACAATGTTGGGTGGTCTCAGGGGAGGGTTCCAATTATGTGCTTTGATAGTGTAGAAAAAAAAAAAAAGTTTAAAGAAAAAATTCTGCAATATTAGTATCACTTATTCTGTAACATCTTCATAATTTTCTTATCACTTTTAAGGAGCATTAAAGACATGAAGTGCACCTAAATAATTTTCACCCAAGAAGTATAACAATAAAGTCATAAAAATGGAAGCAGACAAAATGTCCGGGCATCATCACACATTAAGTAGTGCATTATTATCGGTCCAATTATGGATAAAGTAATGGTGAGACAGAGTAATTAGCAGTGATCTCCAACACCACAAGTTTAAAGGGGGGTTCTCTAGGACATTGATGGCATATCGTGTCAGATGGGTGTGGTTTCATGTCTGGGCACCTGCTGCTATCTCCAGAATGAACCTCCAAAGTGAGCTGCACATACACGGCCACTCTTCGTTCACCACTATGGGAGTTCTGAAAACAGATGACAGTCCCATAGCAGTGAATGGAGAGATGGCCATGCTTGCATGGTGCACTCTCCTCTCAGTGCTATGGGACTTCTGAAAATAGCCAAGAGCACTCATTCGGCTCTTTTCAAAACTCCCATAGCAATGAGTGAAGAGCACACTGTGCATGTGCAGTGTGCTTTATTTCACTTCATGGGCCCCATTCTCTGGATAGGAGCAGGTCCCAGAGGTGAGACCCACACCATGTCTGATATCCTAGCGATATGCCATCTGAGATGGGCAAACTCCTTTAAAGTTAGAATACAGAAAAAAGGTAGACTAGAGGGGCCCAGCTTACTTGCCAAGGTTAATTCAAGTGTTTCCCATCAATCCTGAGATCCCACATGGGTAGTCATGCCATTTATGTAAATCTATACAAGAAGAACGATATGTAAAGAGGTATACACAACAAGCAACTAACTATATAGAAGGTAAAAATGGAAACTCTGAGGGACATGACAATGCTACAGAATTATTGCTTGAAAATTAAAGGGCTTGTCTCATCTCAGACAATGGGGGAATATTGCTAGGATATGCCTCCATTGTCTTATAGGTGGGGGTCCCACCTCTGGGACCCGAACCTATATCGGGAACAGAGCCCCGCAAGGTGGTGGCTAGAGGGCTCCGGTCCAGCCACCACCAAACGCTCTCCCCATAGAAGTGAATGGGAGCACACCGCGCATGACTGGCCACCGTTACCATTAACATCTATGGGTCCGACGGAAATTTTCGGTGGCCCCATAGAAAATGAATGGAAGGTGGCTGCGCACTCGCAGTGCGCTCTCCACCACTTTCGCCGCTCCGTTCTCGATATAGGTGCGGGTCCCACACCTATAAGACAATGGGGGCATATCCATATCCTCTGATAAGACAACCCCTTAAAGCCGTTAATGACCACTGATGAATAAAAAAATTATTCTTATACTTTCTCTTAATCAGTCAAAAAATGTCTTCTGTTTTCCGATACATTTTTTGTATACACTCCCCTAAAGAATTATTAGGAACACCTGTTCTATTTCTCATTAATGCAATTATCTAGTCAACCAATCACATGGCAGTTGCTTCAATGCATTTAGGGGTGTGGTCCTGGTCAAGACAATCTCCTGAACTCCAAACTGAATGTCAGAATGAGAAAGAAAGGTGATTTAAACAATTTTGAGCGTGGCATGGTTGTTGGTGACAGACGGGCCGGTCTGAGTATTTCACAATCTGCTCAGTTACTGGGATTTTCACGCACAACCATTTCTAGGGTTTACAAAGAATGGTGTGAAAAGGGAAAAACATCCAGTATGCGGCAGTCCTGTGGGCAAAAATGCCTTGAGGATGCTAGAGGTCAGAGGAGAATGGGCCGACTGATTCAAGCTGATAGAAGAGCAACGTTGACTGAAATAACCACTCGTTACAACCGAGGTATGCAGCAAAGCATTTGTGAAGTCACAACACGCACAACCTTGAGGCGGATGGGCTACAACAGCAGAAGACCCCACCGGGTCATCTCCACTACAAATAGGAAAAAGAGGCTACAATTTGCGCAAGCTCACCAAAATTGGACTGTTAAAGACTGGAAAAATGTTGCCTGGTCTGATGAGTCTCGATTTCTGTTGAGACATTCAAATGGTAGAGTCCGAATTTGGCGTAAACAGAATGAGAACATCTATCCATCATGCCTTGTTACCACTGTGCAGGCTGGTGGTGGTGGTGTAATGGTGTGGGGGATGTTTTCTGGGCACACTTTAGGCCCCTTAGTGCCAATTGGGCATCGTTTAAATGCCACGGGCTACCTGAGCATTGTTTCTGACCATGTCCATCCCTTCATGACCACCATGTACCCATCCTCTGATGGCTACTTCCAGCAGGATAATGCACCATGTCACAAAGCTCGAATCATTTCAAATAGGTTTCTTGAACATGACAATGAGTTCACTGTACTAAAATGGCCCCCCACAGTCACCAGATCTCAACCCAATAGAGCATCTTTGGGATGTGGTGGAACGGGAGCTTCGTGCCCTGGATGTGCATCCCTCAAATCTCCATCAATTGCAAGATGCTATCCTATCAATATGGGCCAACATTTCTAAAGAATGCTATCAGCAGCTTGTTGAATCAATGCCACGTAGAATTAAGGCAGTTCTGAAGGCAAAAGGGGGTCCAACACCGTATTAGTATGGTGTTCCTAATAATTCTTTAGGTGAGTGTATATAGAAACTGACTATTGTTCATAGGACTATTCAAGCCCTAAAATTACTAATTGTTGTGCCTGTTCTAGTCCTATATGGTAAAATTGCATTTCATTGTGACCATTATACTTTTCAAGCATTCAAAATCTAATGCAGGACCATGGGGTGGGTCACCTATATCTGCAACCGATTGTAGTAAGTTGGGGAGTAGAAAAAGATCAGGAAAACATCTAAGGTCATGGTTCTATGACAAAATAACATATTCTGATCTTATTCTCTAGGTTTCTACTGATGATGGGAGTTCTGTTTTGTTGCGGAGCAGGATTTTTCATTAGACGGCGAATGTATCCACCATTGCTTGTAGAAGAACCAACATTTAATGTATCATATACAAGGCAAACACCTGGGCCTCCACCAGGTCTGTCCAAGTCTGAGAAACACTTTACATATATCTTTATGAGTCATTGTAAGAAAAGTCTACACATTGGGGCATATGTATCACTGGAATTACACCAGTTTTCTGCAGTAATAGTTGAAAAGATTTACTAAAGTTCTCTGTCACTTTCACCACCATAAAAGTGACAGTGAAATACGTCAGGTGTACATCAGGGTACATCGGTGTGCACTACACTCTCTTTTTATTCTGGCCAGTATTAGATAGTGTGTACCAATGTTTCAAGCAAAGTCAGTCATATGACAACACAGCACTTAAATACTAGCATGTTAAAAGCTGAACATCAATAATAAAAATGGATTAAATATTAATAATGAGTGTTGACGCATTACCATTGCTTGAACAGGATGGTAGTATGTTGAATACTTTGGAGGTACTTGTACAATAAAATGGGCTCTTGAATGGGTTCTCAAGAGTCTAGTGCAGGGTTTCTCAACTTCGGTCCTTGGGACCCACCTACTGGTCAGGATTTGAGAATATCCCACAAAATGAATACCTGTGGTAAGTTCTGATGCATGGACACTAATTATATCACCTGCTCAATACTAAGGAAATCCTGAAAACATGACTGGTAGGTGGGTCCCGAGGATCGGAGTTGAGAAACCCTGGTCTAGTGAATAAAGTTTAATAGGCAGCAATCATGAAGATTAAAAATGAACGATAAATGATCATATTTTGTGTTTCAAATCTGCAGTTTCTTCTCATTAGGTTGATCTTGAGTGTAACACCCACCAGTCACTGAAACAAAGGGGTAGTAGTGCTCAGCAAAGCACTACACCCTTTCAGGTGCGGCGAGCTTTACTCATCTCCATTCAGAGCTTCCATCGCTTCATGTTAGCGATGGGTGGGGGCTTAGCACCCATATGTCTAAACTTCTGGCATGTCTTTATGACATGTCAAAAGTTTTATAAAGCAATAGGTACTCTTTAGGGCAACATAAAGAATGTGGTTGTCTGTTGTCCGTTAATGTAGAGGATACTGTACTGTAACCTATAGGTCTGTTCACTCCCTGCTGCTGCTGTGCACTGCTGTACTGGCACACAATCATCAACATGGCCAAATATCAATTCATATGGATTTCTTCTATATTTGCATATTTTTTTGCAAAAGTAGAAAAAAGGAAAGATGTTGTCGCACAATGTCCCCCTAAACTGAATACCTGGTTGTACCACTTTGAGCAGCCACAACTGCAATTAATAAGCTCTTCAGATAGCTGAAGGTCACTTTTTCTCATTACTGTGGAGGAATTATGTTGCCCCTCTTCTTTGCAGAATGGCCTTAACTTAATGGTGACAAACATTTTTTAGTTTTTACCTCTCGGTCTTCCCAGAGCCATAACTTTTTTACTTTTCTATTTACATAGCCACCTTATGATGGCTTGGTTGTTGAGTGACAGGTTGTACTTTCTAAGGGCACTTTTTATTATTCAATAAAATGTTTTGGGAAGCTAGAAAAAAACATTGTCAACCCCTTAAGGACAGAGGGATTTACCGTATTTGCATTTTTGTTTTTTACTCCTGGCCTTGCCAGAGCCATACCTTTTTTATTTTTCCATTCACATAGCCGTATGAGGGCCTTTTTATACGGGACAAGTTGTGCTTTCTAATAGCACCATTTAATATTGCATACGAAGTAATGGAAAAAAGAGCAATTCCATTATAGTTTGATGGGTTTTGTTTTTAGGGTGTTCCCTATGCAGTATAACTGATGTGTTACCATGTCATTTATATAGTTTTTCTTGTGTTTTAATACTTAAAGAAATAAAAACTTTGAAAAACATTTTTTTTATGTGCATCGCTATATTCTGACCCCCATAACTTTATATTTATGTCTACCGAAGTCGTGTGAGGCTAATTTTTTTTAGAGGTGTGCTGTATTTTTTATTCCAGTTTAGAGTGTCAATTTTGATCACTTTTTATTCAATTTTTGTTGGGAGATAAAGCAAAAAAAAAGGGGAATTGGCCATTTCACTGTGCAGGATAAATACATTTAATATTTTAATATTTCAACATTTTTATATATTTTTTATATTTTTTTAAACTTTTTTCACTTACATTAAGTCCTCTTAGGGTTACCGTAGATCACTTAGACTCCCATAGACTGCAATAAATTACCGTTGCAACCTATGGGAAATTCACTATGTTCCTATGGAGCCCTGCCACACAGGAACTTCGCTGTGGCAGGTCTTGGAGCAGCCATAAGGTCCAAGGCTGCCGTAGCAACCGAATTTCTCCCTGGTTGCAATTGACCACGGCATCTGAGGGGTTACAACGTCCATGATCAGTGTTATTGTTGATCACTGACTCTGCTCCCTTGTGTCTACTGTGTAAAACAGCAGAAACCTGGCGAATATGGCACCTGCTGAGCTCCTGAGCGGGCGCCATCTTTAACCCCTTCACGCATTATCACATACACGTGGGAGAATGTGGTGCCTTACCGCATTTCCACATGCATGCACGTGATGGGATCGGGCGGGTGCAGGAGCTATTACTGATAGCCCAGCCCCTGCTGCATCCTTTTGCATCCTTTTACATGCCGCAGTCAGCGCTGACCGCGGCATGTGCAGGGTTTACAGAGGGATGGGGCTCCCTCTGACTCCATCAGCCCCCCGCGCAGCGCTGGCAGGGGGCAGATGGTTGCCATGCAGCCCCGATGCCTTACACAGGCATCGGAGCCTGCCAGCTACAGAAGCCCAGGAGACCCAGCCTGGGTCTCCTAGGCAACTGTCAGCAGTTTACTGTGTAAGACGCTGATAGTTCAATTCAGCAAAATACATAATGTATTGTACTGAATTGAAACAGGGATCAAATCCTGAGAACGTGAAGTCCAACAGTGGGACAAATATAAAAAGTAAAAAAAGTGAAAGTGTTTTTTTTATAATAAAAAAATTTAAGTTTCAAAAGAAGAAAACAAAAGCGTCCTTTTCCCAAAATAAAGTAAAAAAAAAATAGGGAAAATAAGAAAAGTAGACATATTAGGTATTGACGCGTCCGTATCGACCGGCTCTATAAAAATATCACATGACCTAATCCCTCAGGTGAACACTTTTAAAAGAATTAAATAAAAATTGTGCTAAAATTTATAATTTTTTGTCACCTTACATCACTAAAAGTGCAACACCAAGCGATCAAAAAGGCATATGCCCCCCAGAATAGTACAATCTAACTGTCACCTCATCCCGAAAAAAAATTAGCCCCTACCCGTAAGACAATTGCCCAAAAAATAAAAACACTATAGCTCTCAAACATGTTTCAAAAATGTTTTATTGTGTTAAATGTAAAAATAAATAAAAAAAGTTGACATATTAGGTATCGCCGCGTCCGTAACAACATGCTCTAAAAAAATACTACATGACCTAACTCCTCAGGTGAACATCGTAAAAAAATAAAAATAAAAACGGTGTCAAAAAAGCAATTTTTTATCACCTTACATCACAAAAAGCGTAATGGCAAGTAATCAAAAAGTCATATGCACCCCAAAATTGTGCCAATCAAACCATCATCTCATCCCACAAAAAAGATACCCCACTTAAGAGAATCGACCATTTTTTTGTCACCTTACATCACTAAAAGTGCAACACCAAGCGATCAAAAAAGCGTATGACCCCCAGGATAGTACCAATATAACCGTCACGTCATCCCTCAAAAAATTTACTTTACCTAAGACAATCGCCCAAAAAAAAAAACTATGACTCTCAGACTATGGAGACACTAAAACATGATTGTTTTTGTTTCAAAAATGATATTATTGTGTAAAACTTACATAAATACTAAAATATACATATTAGGTATTGCCACGTCCGTAACGACCTGCTCTATAAAAATATCACATGAACACTTTAAAAAAACACTGTAAAAAAAAAGCAATTTTTTTGTCACCTTACATCACAAAAAGTGTAATACCAAGCGATAAAAAAGTCATACGCACCCCAAAATCATACCAATCAATGATCTCATCCCGCAAAAAATGGACAATCGCCAAAAAAAACCCAAAAAACTATGGCTCTCAGAATATGGAGACGCTAAAACATGATTTTTTTTTGTTTTAAAAATGGTACCAATCAAACCGTCATCTCATACCCAAAAAAATGAGCACCTACATAGTCGCCCAAAAAAAAACTATGGGTTTCAGAATATGGAGACACTAAAAAATCATTTTTTTCAAAAATGCTTTATTGTGTAAAACTGAAACAAACAACCAAAAAAAGTAGTCATATTGGGTATTGCCGCGTCTGTAACAACCTGCTCTATAATAATACCACATGATCTAACCTGTCTGATGAACATTGTAAATAACACAAAATAAAAACGGTGCCAAAACTCCTTTTTTTTTTTTGTTACCTTGCCTCAGAAAAAGTGTAATATAGAGCAACCAAATATCATATGTACCCTAAAATAGTACCAACAAAACTGCCACCTTATCCTGTAGTTTCCAAAATGAGGTCATTTTTGGGGGAGTTTCTACTCTAGGGGTGCATCAGGTGGTCTTCAAATGGGACATGGCAACTTAAAATTATCCCAGTGAAATCTGTCTTTCAAAAACGATATGGCATTCCTTTCCTTCTGTGCCCTGCCGTGTGCCCGTACAGCAGTTTAAGACCACATATGGGGTGTTTCTGTAAACTACAGGGCAATAAATATTGAGTTTTGTTTGGCTGTTAACCCTTGCTTTGTTACTGGAAAAAATTGATTAGAATGGAAAATCAGCCAAAAAAGTGAAATTCTGAAATTTCATCTACATTTTCCTTTAATTCTTGTGGAACACCTAAAGGGTTAACAAAGTTTGTAAAATCAGTTTTGTGTAGTTTCTAAAATGTGGTGATTTATGGGTGGTTTCTAATATGTAAGCCCCACAAAGTGACTTCATAACTGAACTAGTCCTGAAAAAATGTGGTTTTGGAAATGTTCTTAAAAATTTTAAGATTTGCTTCTAAACTTCTACGCCTTCTAACGTCCCAAAAAAAAAAATGTAATTTTAAAAATGATACAAACATGAAGTAGACATATGCGGAATGTAAAGTAATAACTATTTTTGGAGGTATTACTATCTATTAAAAAAGTAGAGAAATTAAAATTTGGAAATATTTCCACATTTGTTTTTGTTTTTTTATAAAAATGAAATATTTTGACTCAATTTTGCCACTGTCATGAAGTACAATATGTGACAAGAAAACAATCTCAGAATTGCCTGCATAAGTAAATGGGTTATTACCACATAACATGACACATGTCAGATTTGCAAACTTAGGCTGCACCCTGAAGGTGAAAAATGGCTGTGTCCTGAAGGGGTTAAAGGCCCAACATCTGTCGTACATATATGGCAGATGTCAGGAAGAGATTAAATTGTGGATTAATAACAAGACATTCTTTTTAGAATTTTGAGTTTCTCAAACCCTGAATCAGTAAAGCATCCCTGCACCATCTCAGCACCACCACCATGTTTTACAGTTGATATGATGTTCTTATGGTGGAATGCAGTGTCAGCTTTACATTAGATGAAACAGGACCCCAATCATCAAAAAGCCTTGATGTCTCCCTTGATGTGACTTCCCGGATGAGCTGTCAGAGACAGTTTGGCAGGCCGGCCACTTCTGTTTCATTTGGAGATAATAGTGTTCTTTCTGGTTGGCTGAAATCTCAGAGACCTATGTGCTGAAAATCCCCATGAAATCCACACCAAAAACGCATAAAAAATGCACATAAAGCTGCACTATTTGGTGCATTTTTTTGTGTGGTTTTTAAGCATTTTTGGTGTGGATTTTCCACAGATCTCACCTGTCCATTGAAAAGGGTCGAACCTACAAAAAAAAAACCTCCACAACAATTTTAAAATCTGTACAGCAGGTCAATCTTCACACCTAAGAAAAAAGCTAAGTTTACAGAAGATTGGTCTAATCTCATACACTTTGCTGGTACTGTATTACGCTGCGGTTTTTCTGCATGAAAATCAGAACGGAAAAACAGCACGTAATATGCATCGTGTGCAGGCTCCCTTAGTACACCTTTCTAGACAGGTGTATTTCAAGGGGTTGTATTGGATTAGAAAAACATGGCTGCCTTCTTCAAAAACTCCACAGGTTGTGTGTGGTATTGCAGCTCAGCATCTCGCACTTCAATGGAGCTGAGCTGCAATACCACACACAAGCCCGAAAGAAAGCCGCCATAGAAGCTGTTTCTGGAACTCCGGCCACCCCGGGCTGCCTCTTATGATCTCCTCCATAAAATTGAAAGGGAACCTGTCATCAACTTTATGCTGACCTCACTGAGCGCAGCCTAAAATAGTGACAGAAATGCTGATTTCAGCGGTGTGTCACTCATGAGCTAAAAGTGGTTGCTGAGAACCAGCATCATAATCACTGCAGCCCGGGCCTGGAAAAGAGTCACATCTACCTGAGAAGAGTCATGGTTATTCATAATCTCCTGCTCTCACCCATCTGCTGATGATTGGCAGTTCTCTCCTAGAGAGAAAGGGAGAAAACTAGGTAGAAGCCTGTCAATTATCAGCAGGAGGACAGGGAGAGCAAGAATTCATGAATAACCATGACTCTTCTCAGGTGGCCGGGACTCTTTTCCAGGCCCAGTCTGCAATGATTGTGATGTTGGTTCTCGGCAACCACTTAGGGCTTGTCCACATCAATGTTATGGATTCCGTTTTTGTTTTCCATTATAACGGAAAATAACGGAATCAATAAGACGGAAGTCAAAACGGAAGCCTTTAAAAGGCATTCCGTTTTGCTTTTCGTCATAATAGAAGTCTATGGGAATCATAACAGATCTGTCTGGTTCCCGTTATGCAAGACGGAAAAAAAAGTCCTTTGTTTTCCGTCTTGTATAACGGGAACCAGACGGATCCGTTATGATTCCCATAGACTTCTATTATGACGGATCAAAACGGTATGCCTCTTAAAGGCTTCCATTTTGACTTCCGTCTGATGGATTCCGTTATTTTCCGTTATAACGGAAAACAAAAACAGAATCCATAACGCTGATCTGAACCCGCCCTTACTTTTACATTTTAAATGACAGACCGCTGAAATCAACCCGCCTGTCTACTTTATTCTGCCTTTAGTATAGACAGCATAAAGTTGATGACAGGTTTCCTTTAACCCCTTAAGGACTCAGTCCTATTTCACCTTAAGGACTTGGCCATTTTTTACAAAACTGACCAGTGTCACTTTAAGTGCTGATAACTTTAAAACGCTTTGACTTACCCAGGCCGTTCTGAGATTGTTTTTTCGTCACATATTGCACTTCATGACACTGCTAAAATTGGGTCAAAAAAGTAAAAAAAAAATTTGCATAAAAAAACTAAATTTTTTGAAAAATTAGCATATTTCAAAGTTTCAGTTTCTCTACTTCTGTAATACATAGTAATACCCCCCAAAATTGTGATGACTTTACATTCCCCATATGTCTACTTCATGTTTGTATCATTTTGGGAATGATATTTTATTTATTGGGGATGTTACATAGCTTTGAAGTTTAGAAGCAAATTTTGAAATTTTTCTGAAATTTTCCAAATCCCACTTTTTATGGACCAGTTCAGGTTTGAAGTCACTTTGTGAGGCTTACATAATAGAAACCATCCAAAAATGACCCCATTCTAGAAACTACACCCCTCAAGGTATTCAAAACTGTTTTTACAAACTTTGTTAACCCTTTAGGACTTCCACAAGACTTCATGGCAAATGAACATAACATTTAAGAATTTCAATTTTTTGGAAAATTTTCCAATATAATCAATTTTTCCAGGAGAAAAACAAGGGTTAACTGCCAAACAAAACTCAATATGGGTTGCCCTGATTCTGTAGTTTGCAGAAACACCCCATATGTGGTCCTAAACTACTGTTTGGCCAAACGGGAGGACATAGAAAGAGGGGAACGCCATATGGTTTTTGCAAGGCAGATTTTGCAGGACTGGTTTTGTTTATACCATGTCCCATTTGAAGCCCCCCGTTGCACCCCTAGAATAGAAATTTCAAAAAAGTGACTCCATCTAAGAAAGTACACCCCTCAAGGTATTCAAAACTGGGTTTACAAACTTTGTTAACCCTTTAGGTGTTCCACAAGAGTTAATGGCAGATGGAGAAACTATTTAGAAATTTCTATTTTTTGGAAAATTTTCCATTTTAACCCATTTTTTCCAGTAATAAAGTAAGGGTTAACTGCCAAACAAAACTCAATATGGATTTCCCTGATTCTGTAGTTTTCAAAAACACCCCATATGTGGTCCTAAACTACTGTTTGGCCAAACGGGAGGACATAGAAAGAGGGGAACGCCATATGGTTTTTGCAAGGCAGATTTTGCAGGACTGGTTTTGTTTATACCATGTCCCATTTGAAGCCCCCCGTTGCACCCCTAGAATAGAAATTTCAAAAAAGTGACTCCATCTAAGAAAGTACACCCCTCAAGGTATTCAAAACTGGGTTTACAAACTTTGTTAACCCTTTAGGTGTTCCACAAGAGTTAATGGCAGATGGAGAAACTATTTAGAAATTTCTATTTTTTGGAAAATTTTCCATTTTAACCCATTTTTTCCAGTAATAAAGTAAGGGTTAACTGCCAAACAAAACTCAATATGGATTTCCCTGATTCTGTAGTTTTCAAAAACACCCCATATGTGGTCATAAACTACTGTTTGGCCAAACGGGAGGACATAGAAGGAAGGGAACGCCATATGGGTTTTGGAAGGCAGATTTTGCAGGACTGGTTTTGTTTATACCATGTCCCATTTGAAGCCCCCCGTTGCACCCCTAGAATAGAAATTTCAAAAAAGTAACTCCATCTAAGAAAGTACACCCCTCAAGGTATTCAAAACTGGGTTTACAAACTTTGTTAAACCTTTAGGTGTTCCACAAGAGTTAATGGCAGATGGAGAAACAATTTAGAAATTTCTATTTTTTGGAAAACTTTCCATTTTAACCCATTTTTTCCAGTAATAAAGTAAGGGTTAACTGCCAAACAAAACTCAATATGGGTTGCCCTGATTCTGTAGTTTGCAAAAACACCCCATATGTGGTCCTAAACTACTGTTTGGCCAAACGGGAGGACATAGAAGGAGGGGAACGCCATATGGGTTTTGGAGGGCATATTTTGCAGGACTGGTTTTGTTTATACCATGTCCCATTTGAAGCCCCCCGTTGCACCCCTAGAATAGAAATTTTAAAAAAGTGACTCTATCTAAGAAAGTACACCCCTCAAGGTATTCACAACTGGGTTTACAAACTTTGTTAACCCTTTAGGTGTTCCACAAGAGTTAATGGCAGATGGAGAAACTATTTTGAAATATCTATTTTTTGGAAAATTTTCCATTTTAACCCATTTTTTTCCAGTAATAAAGTAAGAGTTAACTGCCAAACAAAACTCAATATGGGTTGCCCTGATTCTGTAGTTTGCAGAAACACCCGATATGTGGTCGTAAACTACTGTTTGGCTAAACGGCAGGACATAGAAGAAGGGGAACGCCATATGGTTTTTGGAAGGTAGATTTTGATGGACTGGTTTATTTACACCATGTACCCTTTCAAGCCCCCTGATGCACCCCTAGAGTAGAAACTCCATAAAAGTGACCCCCATCTAGGAAACTACGTGATAAGGTGGTTGTTGTTTTGGGACTATTTTAGGGTAAATATGATTTTTGGTTGCTCTATATTAACTTTTTTGAGGCAAGGTAACCAAAAATTAAAATTGTTCCTACATTCGCTATTTAGTTTTGTGGAACACCTAAAGGGTTAACAAAGTTTGTAAAGTAACTTTTAAATACCTTGAGAGGGGTAGTTTCTTAGATGGGGTCACTTTTTTCGAGTTTCTAGTCTAGGCTACATCAGGGGGGGCTTCTAATGGGATATGGTGTCAAAAAACCCAGTCCATCAAAATCTGCCTTCCAGAAACCATATGGAGTTCCCTTCGTTCTATGCCCTACCGTGTGGCTATATAGCCATTTACGACCACATATGGGGTGTTTCTGCAAACTACAGAATCAGGGCAATAAATATTTAGTTTTGTTTGCTTTATTACCGGAAAAAAGGATTCAAATGGAAATTTTGCCAAAAAATGGGTGTTTTGGCACTGTTTTTATTTTATATTTTTAGCGCTGTTCATCCGAGGGGTTTGGTCAAATGTTATTTTTATTGGGCAGATTCTTATGGACGTGGCGATACCTAATATGTCTACATTTTAAAATGTATTTAGATTTTACACTATATTATCATTTTAGGAACCCCCAAAAATTTTTTTGTATCTCTATAGCCTGGGAGCTACAGTTTTTGGTTTTTTTTGTTGGGCGACTATCTAATGTAGGGGCTCATTTTTTGCGGGATGAGATGGCGGTTTTATTGGCACTAATTGGGGGTGCATATGACATTTTGATCGCTCGCTATTACACTTTTTGTGATGTTAGGTGACAAAAAATTTTTTTTTTTACACGTTTTTTTTTTTTAAACGCTGTTCATCCGGGGGGGTTGGGTTACATGTTACTTTTATAGAGAAGATTTTTACGGACGCGGCGATGCCCAATATGTATGGCTCAAGACTTTGGAGACACTAAGCAGGCATCCTCAAACTGTGGCCCTCCAGATGTTGTAAAACTAAAATTCCCACCATGCCCTGCTGATGGCTGTAGGTTGTCTGGGCATGCTGGGAGTTATGGTTTTACAACATCTGGAGGGCCGCAGTTTGAGGATGCCTGCACTAAAACTAATATTTTTTTGGGGAAAAAAAATTGTTTCCGTGTCTCCAAAGTCTGAGAGCCATAGTTTTTTATGTTCTCTAGGGGACTGTTGGGGATTATAAAAATTTAGTACTCCATGGAAGTGTGATACTCCCTGAAGCAATCGATAACGCAGAGGCCCGGATGATCGGGACACGTGTCGCACTGAGTGGTGGTGTCCTTCCGTATCCCCCTCCTGCAACACACTCTGCACTTTTTTTGGGTTTGTCCCTTCTTTCCAGTATGGGGGACCACACCTGGAAAATGTTGGCCAGGGACGATCCGGGCGCCTCCAGTTCCCGAGGTACTCCGGCCTGCTCTTTCCCGGTCCGAAAAGATCAGGTCCTTGAGGACTGCCTCATAGAATTGGAGGAATGTCCCTGTGCTGCCAGCACTTCGGGATAGTACAAAAGAGTTGTACATGGCAACCTGCCTGGGTTTTGCGCATGGCATTATATGGCTTGAGGACTTGATCAGAGAGATCAACTCCTCCCATATACAGATTGTAGTCGACGATACAACGGGCTTGAGGACCGTTGCCGCGGTACCTCGCACAGAGACGGGGGTGGTGCTGTTAACGTGGATTGTGGACAGCATAATGACATCCCTCTTGTCCTTATACCTGACCAGCAACAGGTTTCCACTGGTAAGGGCACGGGTCTCACCCCTGGGGATAGGTACCTGGAGGGGGTAGGCAGGGAGGCCGCGTTGATTGTTCCGCATGGTCCCACAAGCGAACGTGGATCTGGCGGCAAGGGACCTGAAGAAGGGAATGCTAGTATAAAAGTTATCCACGTAAAGGTGGTAACCCTTATCTAGCAGTGGGTACATAAGGTCCCATACGAGTTTCCCGCTAACACCCAGAGTGGGGGGACATTCTGGGGGTTGAATACGGGAATCTCGCCCCTCGTACACACAAAATTTGTAAGTGTACCCTGAGGTACTCTCACAAATTTTGTATAGCTTTGCGCCATACCTCGCCCGCTTAGTGGGACTGTATTGGCGGAAACTGAGTCTCCCCTTGAACGCAACGGGAGACTCATCAACCGCGACCTCCCTTCCAGGTACGTAGGCCTGCTCAAATTTGGGGGGGGGGGACATGCTGCATTCTCGGAATAATGCACACATTTCCGGATGGCCTCAAACCGGGGACGTGTCATGGCCATACTGTAGAGTGGGGTCTGGTAGAGGATGTCCCCACTCCAGTATTGCCTGACACTGGGTTTTTGCACTAGACCCAAAATGTCCTCATCTCGGCTGCACTGACCGGAGTCCAGCCACCGGGTCTACCCAAAAATGAGCCCGGGTGCTGAGCAACGAACTGTTGGGCGTACAGGTTCGTCTGCTCCACCATCAGATTCACAAATGGGTTACTGAAAAAAAAACTAAAAAAGTCCATTTCAGTAAACCCCACTGTGGGAATCTGGATTCCTGGATTGCCAACAAAATCCGGAATCTCGGGCTGAAAATACACTGGGGGACACCAGCTAAGCTCCGGTGGGCTTATTTGGTGGGCCGGGAAACCAGTACGAGCCCCAGGGCCGCTCATACTAGGGTGGGCCACAGGATCCCTAGCATGTGGGGCCCCTGGCTCCGCCTGGCGGCGTCTCCGCCGCCTTGGGGGCTCATCGTCATCAGATGATGATGATGAGAATGCGGATGACAAGAGGAACGTGGGTTCATCCTCATCCTCACTGGGGCTCTCGGAGTCGGAGGCAATCTGGGCGTATGCCTCCTCAATCTGGGCAAGTGGCAGGGGGGTCTAGGGTCTGAAAGCTGAAACAAAAAAAGTTTAGAATAAAGGTGCTTTTTTTTTCCTAACTAACTTTTCCCTTCTATCCCTGCCTAACGGTGCCTCTCCCTCACTGACCCTAACCTACCTGGAGGGCGATTAGGGGGGACTCAGGAGCGTGGTGAGGACGGTGCTGCAGGGTGCTCGTGCAGAACAGGAAGAGGAGGGGAGAGAGGAGCGCAGGAAGTTTGAATCTCGCGCCTCTCTCCCCTGCACCAATCAGCACCCTGGACAGCAGGCATCAGCACCACGGCCAGCACCGCCTCTCCAAATCTTCGTACTGCGATTGGTGGTGTAATCACGCCACCGATCGCAGTCTTTTTCCGGTTCATCGGGTCACCGGAGACCCGAATGGACCGGAAACGCAGCAAGCCGGCATCCTGTTCGGATTAACCCCCGCGGCGCCGCAATCGCGATTTAAACCTGAGTCCTTAAGGATTCGGGAAATAGGGCGTACCGGTACTCCCTAAGTCCTTAAGGGGTTAAAGATAATATTCTGGCTATGACGAAATGAAGATTAGTCTTTTCACATTTCTGTGAATGCTTCCATTTTTGGGTTACATCAGAGTAAGAGAAACTCTTCATTGGAAAAACAGAGTGTTGGATCTGTCAAATGATGGACACCAATGATGCCCTCGAGCGGAAATGTGAACAGAGCCTTAGGCTACTTTCACACTAGCATTTTAGTTTTACGGTATTGAGATTTGTCATAGGGGCTCAATACCGGAAAAAACGCTTCAGATTTGTCCCTATTCATTGTCAATGGGGACAAAACTGAACTGAACAGAACGGAATGCTCCAAAATGCATTCCGTTCCGTTCCCATACTGGAGAGCAAACCGCAACATGTTGTAGTTTGCTTTCCGTCCTGGGATGCGGAGCAAGACAGATCCGTCATGACCCCCAATGCAAGTCAATGGGGACGGATCCGTTTTCTCTGACACACTCTGACACAATAGAAAACGGATCCGTCCCCCATTGACTTTCAATGGAGTTCATGACGGATCCGTCTTGGTAATGTTAAAGATAATACAACCTGATCCGTTCATAATGGATGCAGATGGTTGTATTATCAGTAACGGAAGCGTTTTTGCTGAACCCTGCCGGATCCAGTAAAAACTCTAGTGTGAAAGTAGCCTTAGTGAAACTCAAGATAGCCACTAACATATATAAAACGTGTCCACTGCCTGGACTTCAAAAAACATTGATTGGTCATCTGATGTGTTGACTTTTCTATTTCAGGACCTCAGCAGCCAGGAATGCCATATTATTCTGATCCAGGGGGAAACCTAGCCACACCTTCATTTCACATGCAGCCAAACTCCCCTCAAGGAAACCCAGCTTTCCCACCTCCCCCATCCTACTACAACACACCTCCACCACCCTACGAGCAAGTGGTGAAATCTTGCAAATGAAGCAATTTTTGCACTTGGCAATGTTTTTCTTATATCTGACTTTTTACAAATTCACGATGATGAGGACGCTCCCTTGGCGTGACGATTGCTCTCTTGGTATGAATCATTGGAAGATCAGGTCTGTTCAGAGGGAAACGCTCTTCTTGGAACTGGATTGAAGTCATGACATTTTTTCAGAATTGCAGTTTATGTTCCCCTCTCGGCACTAGCATGGGGTTTGATGGATAAATGCACTTCTCCATTGCTGGAAAGGCAGTTTTTCCGTTAATTTATTTCTTTTCTACGCGTTCCTAGTACTGTATTGTAGCTCTTTCATTGTATCTATGCTGGTAGCGTACACTACATATCGTTGCCTAGTTTGCCTATTACTCTTCAGAGTGCTAGCAGATTTCGCAGTATCTACAATAAAAGGCATGCTGTTCATGGAAACTATGTCGGATAATTTGTGTTTTTCATCAAAATGTAAGAAATAATATAAAAAAACAAAAATGCGACCAGACAATAGACAAGAAGGCAAGAAGGTCAAAAACATGCTGTGATGGTGCACATGGAATGGGGGAGGTCTCTTATGTGGGACATTTTACAAAAATGCTTTAACTTAATTAATCTCTAAATTATTTCATTGGGATACACCTTCAGGGTAAGGCCACATGTGCGGTTGGAAGAAAAGTAAGTGAACCCTATGCAGTTACTTGGTTTTAGACATTGTTTAATAAGAAAATTTGGTCCGCTTCTTATCTAAGACACATTTACAGACACACAATCTAACGAAACTAATAACAGAAACAATTGCGCCATTTACGTCTTTTATTGAGCACCTTGAGCAAGCATACACATTGTAGGGAGAAAAAGTAAGGGAACGCATGAATTTAATAACCTGCAGATCCCCCTTTAGCAGTAATCACCTCCACAAATGTTTCCTGTAGTTGTAAAAGTTGCAAATAAGATTTCAACAACATTAAAGGCTTTTTTTTTATTTTCGCATTGTACTTATTTTGAGCTAAAAAATTTTTTTTCCAATTGCTCTTTATTAACAATATGGAATCCTTTTTGGTGTACATAGCTGCCATGCTCTACTAGCTGCCTGTGGATTTTCTGTCTTTGACGTCATCTGGGGAGCTGTCTGGCTCCTTATCTCTGCTCTCTGACATTATAAACACTCATTAAATCTCAATCCTTACCTTACTGATAATGGAGCTTAAATAAGTGTTTATGACCTCTTAGTGGTTTAGAGATAAGAGTTGTTAGATGACCAAATTGAAAGTACGAGTCACACAGCTAAAAGAACCGTTAACCCTTTGTGCCAGAACTGCTCAATATTTTTAATAAAGGCCAATTGAAAATATGTTTTTTTAGCCAAAAATGAGTAAAATTCAATCATAAACAAAAATTGGCCCCAAAAGTGTACAAAGCCTTTAAGGAGAAATTTTGGGCCATTCCTAATTGTAAACATTTTTCAGTTCATCAATATTTGCGGGATATCTTGCATACACAGATCACTTTGGGTCATGCCAGAGCATTTCCATAAGGGTTAAGATCAGAACTCTGACTTGGCCATTCCAAGACACAAATAGTTTTCTTCAAATGACTTATGTGTGTGCTTTGGGTTATTGTCTTGTTGTATCACTCTTCTCTTTAGTTTGAGGTCATGGACTGCTGTCCTTACATTCTCCTTAAAAATGTTTTGATATACCTTAGAAGTCATTGTTCCCTCAATGACTGCAAGATGCCCAGACCTGGAGACTGCAAAGTAGTCCCAAACCATGCTTCATAGTTGGGAATGGGATGAGAATTTTCTTTTGGTGTGCAGTGTTCTTTTTTCGCCTAACATTTGCCAGCCTCACTTACAGGGAAAATTTCACATGATTACGCTAAAAATGAAAATCATAAGACATATAGTACATGACAGTATTTTTCTAAGAGAGCCAGAACCAGCCCTGTACCTCACGTGGATCCAGAGATCGACCCATTCACTTCTCCAATTTCTCTGCTAGATTTTCTTCAGGTTGGCAGCTCAGGGGGCGTGTCCTCTCTGCTGCAGTGCTCCCCCTGTATCGGTCACAGTTTACAGAAGCAGATCACTCTGTATCAGTGCCCTGTCTATTGGCAGTTGAAGGATGAAAGCGACCATGTGTAACCTGCTGGTGCAGCTCAGTAACAGGATGTACACCTAATTATACCGACTGAACTACATTATATTGAAGTAAAGGGAATCTCTCTTAAATAGAGCATTTTTGTAACTGACAGTAATATACAAACATAGGGGGAGATTTATCAAACTGGTGTAAAGTAGAACTGGCTTAGTTGCCCATTTCAACCAATCAGATTCCACCTTTCATTTTCCAAAGGAGCTGTGAAAAATAAAAGGTGGCATCTGATTGGTTGTTACAGTTCTACTTTACACCAGTTTGATAAATCTCCCCCATAGTTTTTCATACTGAATATTAACATTAATATTAAAATTTTAATTGAACTTGGGCCTGAAGTAAATATATTTGTCGCACAACTAAAGGTGACTGAAGTGCATTTTAACCCCTTAGTGACATAATGTTAGCCTTAAAGACCAGTAAGAATTTTTCCTTTGTGTTCCGGCGGTCATAATTTTTTCTTTTTTTTTCTTCAGCTTAGCTATATGAGATCTTGACATTTGCGGGACAAGTTTTTTTTTAAAATTATTTTGGAGTACCTATAGTGTATTAAATAACTTTTATAATTATATGTCTATGGCGTTTTCTGTGTGATATAAATAAGGGTACTTTCACACTTACGGCAGGATGAATCCGACAGGCTATTCACCCTGTCGGATCTGTCCTTCCGCTATTTCGCTGGGCCGCCGGACCGCCGCTCCCTCCCCATTGACTATAATGGGGACGGGGCGGAGCTCCGGTGCAGTACGGCAGTGCACGGCGAAAGGCCGCCGGACTAAGAGTCCTGCATGTCCGACTTTTTAGTCCGGCGGCCTCTCACCGTGAACTGCCGTACTGTGCCGGAGCTCTGCCCCGTCTCCATTATAGTCAATGGGGACGGAGCGGCGGTCCGGCGGCATGGCGAAATAGCGGAAGGACGGATCCGACAGGGTGATAAGCCTGTCGGATCCGTCCTGCCGCAAGTGTGAAAGGGTACCTAACATGATAAAGTTATTCTGTGGGTCATTACAATAATGATGATTCCAAATTTATATACGGTAGTTTTTATTATGTTATACTACTTGCATAATAAAAACATAGTTTTTTTAATAAAATAATCAGGTTTTATGCCACTGCATTCCAAGCGCCAATTTTTATTTTTCTGATGACATAACTGTGTGAGGACTAATATATTAGATGTCTACCAGAGCTGTTGCCCGTGCAATGAATGCTCATTTCTCTATCATAAGCCTCCAAAGGCGTTTCAGAGAATTTGGCAGTACATGCAAGCGGCCTCACAACCGCCTACTACATGTAACCACACTAGCCCAGGACCTCCACATCCAGCATGTTCACCTCCATGATCCTCTGAAACCAGCCACCAGCTGCAGCAACAATCAGTTTGCATAACCAAAGAATTTATGCACAAACTTCCAGAAACCCTCTCAGGGAAGCTCATCTGCATGTTCGTCGTCCTCATCGAAGTATGGACCTGACTGCAGTTCGTTGTCGTAACCGACTTGAGTGGGCAAATGCTCACATTCGATGGTGTCTGGCACGTTAGAGAGGCGTTCTGTTCACGGATGAGTCCCAGCTTTCACTGTTCAGGGCAGATGGCAGACAGCGTGTGTGGCGTCGTGTGGGTGAGCAGTTTGCTGATGTCAATGTTGTGGATCGAGTGGGCCATGGTGGCGGTGGGGTTATGGTATGGGCAGGCGTATGTTATGGACAACGAACACAGGTGCATTTTATTGATGGCATTTTGAATGCACAGAGATACCGTGATGAGATCCTTAGGCCCATTGTTGTGCCATTCATCCACCATCACCTCATGTTGCAGCATGATAATGCATGGCCCCTTATTGCAAGGATCTGTACACAATACCTGGAAGCTGAAAACATCCCAGTTCTTGCATGGCCAGCATTCTTACCGGACATGTCACCCATTGAGCATGTTTGGGATGCTCTGGATCGTCGTATACGACAGCGTGTTCCAGTTCCTGCCAATATTCTGCAACTTTGAACAGCTATTGAAGAGGAGTGGACCAACATTCCACAGGCCACAATCAACAACCTGATCAACTGTATGCGACGGAGATGTGTTGCACTGCGTGAGGCAAATGGTGGCCACACCAGATACTGACTGGTTTTCTGCTGACCCCCCCCCCCCCCCCCCCAGTAAGGTAAAACTGTGCACATTTCAGAGTGATCTTTTATTGTGGGCTGTCTAAGGCACACCTGAGCAATAGTCATGCTGTCTAATCAGCACCTTGATATGCCACACCTGTGAGGTGGGATGGATTATCTCGGCAAAGGAGAAGTGCTCACTAACACAGATTTAGACAGATTTGTGAACAATATTTGAGAGTAATGGGTCTTTTGTGTATGTAGAAAATGTTTCAGATATTTGAGTTCAGCTCATGCAAAATAGGAGCAAAACCGAAAGTGTTGCGTTTATATTTTTGGTCAGTGTATATATTAAAAACACAACGCTTGCAAAAATTGTTGCACTCTCAATCCATGGAAAGGGGTAAAGTGGAGTAACATTTCAAGACAGAAGTGTAGGACTGCTTTCATACATTATTTTTTTGCAGACTAGTGTTTTTTATTGTCTTTCTGGCTTCTTTTAAAAACACGCATGCATGTTTTTTTTAGGCGTTTTCACATCACCTTCACTATAGGGGGAAAAACTCCATGAAAAAAATTCTAATGAGAGAACACAGTTTGCAAAAAAAATCTCCGGAAAAAAACAAAACACCACAAAATCGCAGCAAAAATCACAGGTGGCCCAAAAAATATGTGCTGGTGCTTTTTAGTGGTACAAAAACTGCAGACAAAATTTGTGTGTAGGGACAAATTTATCAAAAATCATGCAACATTTGATAAATTTGGTTAAAATTACAACAGTCACTTGTAATTTAAAAGTTCCTCTTCTGGTAAATGCTCCCTGTGTCAAATAAAAAAAAGACACAAATTACTTGAATAATTAAACAAGAGGAAACTTTATAGATTTGTTAGAAAAACATAAATGTGTCTGGTAATGGGCTGTCCTTGACCTGCCTAATGTCAGCATGGTTTTTCCATTAAAAACTGTGCCAAATATTCAAAAAACTTTGGCAATTAGCAAGGTCTATCCCAATGAAATAAAGGGGGTGATGAGTATCAGCCACTATATGTGGCTTTACTCTTGAAGGGATTGTCAAATTCTTTATAAGTGATGGCCTATCCTCAGGGTAGGACATGAGTATCTGATTATTAGTGGTTTGAAGAATATGTTGTCTGATATGTTTTTAGTCTTTATTAAAGTGTAACTGTCATGTTTTCATAAAAAAAAAATTTTTTTGCATATGTTGCAGCAGCATTATGCATAAAGCAATCTTTAGTTTCTTCACATACCACAGTTTTCCTTGAGTTTTTCCCTTAGTTACGGCTGTTTAAACATTTACAACATGAGGACCTTCTCAAGATGGCTCATCTAAGGCCAAAACTGCTTTCCTTCACTTCCCGTGCACACTTGCTGTAGCCAGTAGCTCCCTGCCAGCCAATCATATTGGATTACTGAGAGACACGCCTCCTCACTCTGAAGCCTAATGCAGGCATGCAGTGTGGAAGACCGCCCCTCTGTCTTCTGTTTATACTAAAAGGAAGACAGACAAGGCCTAGCAATGGTCTTTTAAGAGAGCAGTGGAAAGGGATAGAGGACATTAATGAAAGCTGTTATTATAAGGTAATTACAGATTTTTTGACAATCATTGACAGACTAACTCAGGTATACATGCCTAGCTCTAATAAACTATCAAATAAAAAAAATATGCCAGTTACCCTTTAAATGAAAGTCTTAGTAAACTTTCACTTGTGCAGTTTAAGGCATCAAGCACATAACCCTATTGTGGATTGTACCGATACATAACATGGCACTCATGCATGGACCCATACAGTACAGATGTAGCAAGTGATAACTTGGCTATATAAATTAATTTAATGCTGGGTGAATCTGTCAATTTTGGTGTGGCCTTCCGACTATACCCTAAAGAAAAAACTGACGTCTGGGTTTTCAGTATGCCCCATTCTTTTGTTCTTGAGGAGATAGGCCACCACCAGAGGTGTCTGGCAGTGGCTTACTCCCCTCATACATGTGTATGGATGAATCAGTAGTAATCTGAACTGTGTGGCCAGCTTAACTCATAGAAATAGAGGTGTACATTTCATGCACATTAGCCCCAAAAAATACATACTGCCCCCCAACCATCAAGTGTAATTGAGTGCACTGTGTTCCACCTTTATAGGATCTATATACTTTATACAAGTTGTAATTTTTACAGTAAGAAAACTTGATTTATTCATACCATTTAAGTGCAGCTATCATAAAACAGCATTATAACCCAGTGCACTGGCCTTTTATAGTACATGTGGTCCCCTCTGTGGACCCCTTCAGACACCATGGCTCAAAAGCTGCTCCACTCAAGCAAGACTAGCGCTGAGTTGCATGGAGCCTTAATAGGGCTTCCACAGAAGTCCATAAACCCCATTACCTCCCGAGTGTCCCTCTTTTGGGTGGACAGTCCCTCTTTTTGACCCACGTCCCTCTTTCCCTCTTTGATCCTTAAATGACCCTCTTTTTGACCTGGGGAATTAATGCATAAATGTGCATTAATATATTTACTAAATTGCTCCTTACTAAACTGTATGGTTTCTACCTGTAAATTAGACCATAACTTCATTATTTTGTGCAATTTGGACCTTAAAATATCTATAATCTGATGATTTATGTGCTAATATTTAAATAGATATTGAAGTGCAAGAAAATAAAAAATTTTCCCGGGGGCTCCACATGCTGTAAAAAAATGAAGGAACTTATGCTCACCTAGCCGATCCCCAGCTGCTGCAGTTGTGACGGAGTCAGTAATTATGCTTTTGGCCGAGTTAGAGGAGTGGCCTAGTATGAAAAAAACTGCCGTGATGCGCCGCAAATATTGTCTCTCTTTATGATTTTCAAAAGTTGGGAGGTATGAAACCCTCTACTGTACATCCATATGCCTCCCACTGCAGATGGAGGCATGCAGAAGTATGTACAAAAGTATATACCCCTAGATAGCCCTTATACCAGATGTATATTGAAATTCAGCAGAAAAAAAACCTGGTTTCTCTATATGTAGAATCTATTAACAATGTTATACAACTACAATTATAAAGAGGGTCCATACCCAGTGTACATGTTCTCAGTTCTAAATTATTTTCAATCATAATTTTTGTCTTAATACAAATTGGAGACAGTGTAATGTGATCTACAATGACAAAAATATATTGGGGGTTGACGTTTTCTTCTGTGTAAACATAATTATAAAACAAAAGTCTACAATTGGAAAAAAAATAATTTCTACAATTAATAAAGGTCTATTAACAGATAAAGTAATTGCCTTGCCAAGAGCTTGTTTTGGATTATTTTCTATTCCACTCTTCTAATCGGCTGCATAAAGCTGTGCCTTTAAGTTTCTTCATATATACAGTGCCTTGAAAATGTATTGTGAACTTGTCCACATTGTTTCACGTTACACTACAAACGTAAATGTATTTTATTGGGATTTAATGTGATAGATAGTGTTGGTCGAGCACCAAAGTGCTGGGGTGCTCGAGTAGAACACCTCGGGATGCTCGGGTGCTCTACCGAGCACCCGAGCACAATGGAAGTCAATGGGAGAACCCGAGCATTAAACCAGGCAACCCCTGCTCTGAAGAGGGTTGGGTGTCTGGTTCATATTAAAAGGTCAGAAATTAATGGAAATACCACTGAAATGGTTTCGGAACAGCATGGGGAGGATATCTGGATGCATCTTGGACTCCCAGGTCGCTGCTGGGAACAATGTTGTCCGAGTAGTACGCCAATTTTACAGACTGACAATAATACGCACAAAACCGAAAATAAAATCGATTTTTAGAGGAAAAATTGTTAGGAAACACTCTTTCCTGTATATTTACTTGTATATAAAGTGCAAGTGCTGCCAAAAATGACAAGGAAGAGGCACTCCGATACAACCTGTATATCACATAAAGGAGTGCCTCATTCACATTGTGGTACAATTGTTCAGGTAGTGGGACCCCTACACTTATAAAGCCTATGTACTAAGGGAAAGGGCTGCCAAAAATTACAAGCAATCGGCACTCCAATATACCCTTTATTACACATAAAGGAGGGCATCATACACACCCTTGAAAAATTATCATTGATGGCCTGCTGGTGACCCTCAAAAACCTTAGGAGCAAGGGCCTGCTGGTGACCCTCTAAAACATTAGGGGCGAGGGCCTGCTGCTGATCTGACCATCTAAAACATTAGGGGTGAGGGTCTGCTGCTAAGCTGACCATCTAAAACATTAGGGGTGAGGGCCTGCTGCCGAGCTGACCATCTAGGGCCTGCTGGTGACCCTCAAACACCTTATGAGTGAGGGCCTGCTGGTGACCCTCTAAAATATTATGGGTGAGGGCCCGCTGCCGAGCTGACCCTCTAATACATTAGGAGCCAGGGCAGCCTAATAAGCATGTTGATATGATGGAGAAGGAGGACGAGAAAAGGGAGATTGAACCATATACCCTTTTTAGTGGTGGAAGGGGTGCATGGGAATACAGTGTATTCAATACACCATAAAAGCCACATTTAGAGTGCCTTTATGTTCAACCGCATTCCTCTGGTGGAGTAGAGAAGTCAGGGGCAATCCAGGCCTTGTTCATTTTTATAAGAGTCAAACGGTCAGCATTTTCAGTTGACAGGCGGTTGCGCTTATCAGTTATTATGCCCCCAGCAGCACTAAATACACGCTCTGACAAAACGCTGTTGGCGGGGCAGGCCAGCACCTCCAAGGCATAGAGCGCCAGTTCGTGCCACGTGTCCAGCTTGGACACCCAATAGTTGTAAGGCAAAGAGGGATTACTGAGGACGCTGCCACGGTCTGCTACGTACTCATTCACCATCTTCCAAAATGTTTCCCTCCTTGTGACACTAGGCCGCGCATCAGGTTGACGGTGCTGGCAGGGTGTCATAAAACTTTCCCAGGCCTTGGAGAGTGTTTCCTTGCCTCTGTTGGAACTGCTGTGTGTTCCCCTCATCTCCCCTCTTCGGTTGGCCAAGGAACTACGTACTCTGCAGCCAGCGCTGTCAGCTGGAAATTTTTGGAACAATTTTTCCACAAGAACCTTCTGGTATTGCACCATTTTGCTCATCCTCTTCACCACGAGAATGGGAGATGAGAAGTTCTCTTTGTAGCGGGGGCTGAGAAGGGTGAACCACCAGTAATCGGTGTTGGCCAAAATGCTTACCACGCGAGGGTCACGGGAAAGGCAGCCTAACAGAGTCCCAGCAGAAAAGAATTTGCTGTCCTCATCAGAAGGATGACTCTTAATCTCCTCATCTTCCCCTCTCCCCTTCTACCCATCCACTCTGAACAGATGGAATAAACCTTCCATAGGTACTACCCTCTGTAGCTGAGGCAACCGTCTCCTGCTCCTCCTCATCATCCAATTCGTGCTGACACGACAAACTGAGGGTGGTCTGGCTATAACCCTGTGTACTTTCTTCCCCTATTTCCACGTCTTTCACATGCAAAGCGTCTGCCTTAATTGTGAGCAGAGAGCGTTTGAGTAGACACAGAAGTGGGAGGGTTACGCTGATAATAGCGTTATCGCCACTCACCATCTGTGTGGATTCCTCGAAGTTGCGTAGAACTTCACAGAGATCAGACATCAATGCCCACTCATCGCTTGTGAAGAGCGGAAGCTGACTGGAAAGGCGACGACCATGGAACGTGGAGTTCCAGCACGTGCTCACGTCGCACAACAGTCGGTGAGCTGGCAATTGCAAGGGCTGCTGCAGTGTTGCCAAACCGGCGGAAGCTGTCGATGACTTGCGGAAATGGGCACACACACGGCGCACCTTCACCAGTAGCTCAGGCAAATTGGGGTAGGTTTTGAGAAACCGCTGAACCACTAGGTTGAACACGTGGGTTAAGCATGGTATGTGTGTGAGCTTGCCGAGCTCCAAAGCCGCCACCAAGTTAAGGCTATTATCAGACACAACCATGCCTGGTTCTAGGTTGAGTGTCGAGAGCCACAGCTCAGTCTGGTCCCTTATCCCCTGCCACAGCTTTGTGGCGGTGTGCTGTTTGTCACCTAAGCAGATCAGTTTAAGCGCGGCCTGTTGCCGCTTCCCCACTGCAGTGCTACACTGCTTTCAGCTACTGACTGATGTCTGACTGGTGCTGCAAGATAATAATTCAGAGGTGGAAGTGGAGGAGGAGGCGGAGGAGGAGAAGGGGGGGTTGCAGCCACTAACGTAGGTGGTGGCGGAAACCCTGATGGAAGTAGGGCCCACAATCCCTGGCGTCGGTAGCACCTGTGCCATCCCAGGGTACAACTTGCTCCCGGCCTTCACAATATTCACCCAGTGTGCCTGGCTAAAAGCACTTGTCCATGTGTCAGTCGTTAAGTGGACCTTCCCAATAACTGCGTTGGTCAGGGCACGGGTGATGTTACGGGACACATGCTGGTGTAAGGCTGGGACTGTGCACCGTGAAAAATATTGGCGGCTGGGGACAGAGTACCGCGGGACAGCCGCCGCCATCAGGCTGCGGAAAGCCTCAGTGTCCACAAGCCTAAGTGGCAAAAATTCCAGGGCCAGCAATTTGGAAAGGTGCGCATTTAGTGCTATGGTCTGTGGGTGGGTGGCTGGGAATTTGCGCTTTCAAAGGCCTGAGGTATAGATATCTGTACGCTGCACTGGGACACAGAAGTGGATGTGCAAGCTGATGGTGCTTGCGAAGGTCTAGGTGCATGGCGGGAGGCATCCGGGCCTGCGTCTTGGACAGGGGTTTGGCCAGCATGTAATACAGGGGAAGAGGAGGCAGTGGTGTGACCCGCAGACACTGGTTGTGGACCAGGCGTTCGGCCCACCTATTAGGGTGCTTTGATGCCATGTGGCAGATCATGCTGGTGGTGGTGAGGTTCAAGCCCCTGCTCATTTTGGTATGGCACAGGTTGCAAATGACAATTCTTTTATTGTCTGCACTTTCCTCAAAAAAGCGCCAGACTGCGGAACATCTACCCCTTGGCAAGGGAGATTTCCGCAAGGGGTGGTTCTGGGAACAGTTGCGGGCCTATTCGGTGTGGCCTGCCTTCTCCCTTTTGCCACCCCACTGTCTCTTCCAGCCTGTTGCGGTGCTGCAGATCCCTCCCCCTCTGTACTGCTGTCCTCGCTCGGCTTGCCACCTTCCCAGGTTGGGTCAGTGACTTCATCGTCCAGCACCTCCTTTTCCACTTCCTCACTCTGGTCATCCTCCTGACTTGTTGACCTAACAACAACCTCAGTTATTGACAACTGTGTCTCATCTTCATCATGAACCTCTTGAGACACTAATTGCGGTTGACTTATTGGCAACTGTGTCTCATCATCATCATCCACCTAGTGAAACACTAATTGCCGTTCCCCACCGTCATCTTCTTCTGACTGTGGATGCTCCAGAGTTTGGGAATCAGGGCACAAGATCTCCTCATGTCCCTCTTCAAGCGGGCTTTGGCGAGAGGCCCAAATTAAGGAATGGCGATGAAAACAGCAACTCAGAAAATCAGAGTGTAGGATCACTTGTTTGCCAAGACTCTCCATGGTGGGTGGAAGGAGTATCAGAGTGAGGAATCTGTTGACCAGACTCTTGGCTACTGAGACTGGACTTTGTGGAAGACAGGGTTGTGCTTAACCAACTGGAAGCATTATCTGCTGCAATCCAACCGACCACCTGGTCGCACTGGTCTGACTTCGAGAGTGGTGTCCTGCGCCGCCCTGCAAACTGGGACATGAAGTTAAAGTACACAGAATGTCACAGATATTTTTAGGATGCGCACACGTTAAACAGGAGCTATAGCGCAAGTAATGTTGCTGTCACCACCGCCTAATAAAAAATTACACTGAATTAATGTCACTGATATTTAGGATGCGCACACGTTAAACAGGAGGTTTAGCGCAAGTAATGTTGCTGTCACCAGCGGCTAATAAAAAATTACACTGAATTAATGTCACTGATATTTCGGATGCGCTAACGTTATAGTGGAGATGTAGTGCAGGTATTGTCGCTGCCACCAGCAGCAAAGAAATTAGACTGAATGTCACTGATATTTCGGATATGCAAACGTTATACAGGAGATGTAGCGCAGGTAATGTAACTGTCCGCAGCGGACACTGTCCACAGAAAAAGTACACTGGATGTCACAGATATTTTTAGGCTGTGCACACGTTAGACAGGATATGTAGCACAGATAATGTTGCTGTCTGCAGCGGCCAAACAATTGCAAGCTATTTAGCGCAGGTTGCGCTGAAAATATATATTGCTGCCAGATATAACTATAGTCCTTAAAAGGACTTTTGGGTCAATAACAAGTTTTAGCAATTTAGTGCAGGTTGCACTAAAAATATATATTGCTGCCACACACAATAGTCTATAGGTCTATAACAAGTATTACACTAAAACATTGCTATTTCAATCCCTACACTATCTCTCCCTTCTGCTCTCCCTGACTAAGACTGAGCCGAACACGTGTCATCGGGTGCTATATAGCACCCGATGACGTGTTCCAGCCAGCCAATCACTGTAATGCCAGCAGCCAACATGGCTACGGCATTACAGTGAATGGCAGTACTTACCTGCATGTTTATTGGCTGCGTACCAGCCAACAAACATGCGGGGAGGAGACTCAAGCATCGCGCTCAAGCACACGCTGTATTCGGCCGAACACCGTGATGTGCCAAGCATCGCGATGCTCGAGTGAAAATGGTGTTCGACCGAGCATGCTCGCCCAACACTAGTGATAGACCAACACAAAGTAGCACGTATGTGAGAAGTGAAAAGAAAATGATATATGGTTTTTTGGGGTAGGTCTCTACCAGCTTTGCACATCTGACTTTTTTTTGCCCATTATCCTTTGCAAAATAGCTCAAGCTCAGACTGTATGGAGAGCGTCTGTGAACAGCAATTTTCAAGTCTTGCCTCAGATTCCCAATGGGACTTAGGTCTGGACTTTGACTGGGCCATTCTAACACATGAATATGCTTTGATCCAAACAATTCCATTGTAGCTCTGGCTGTAATGTTTAGGGTTGTTACCCTGCTGGAAGGTGAACCTTTGCCCCAGTCTCAAGTTTTTTTTTTAGCCTCTACCAGATTTTCCTCCAGGATTGTACCCGCTGAAGAAAATAATCCTCACAGCATAATGCTGCCACCACCATGTTTCACGGTGAGTATGGTGTTTTCAGGGTGATGTGCAGTGCTAGTTTTCCGCCACACATAGCATTTTGCATTTATGCCAAAAAGTTCAACTTTGGTCTCATCTGACCAGAGCACCTTCTTCCACACGTTTGCTGCGTCCCCTACATGGCTTGTGGCAAACTGCAAATGGGACTTCTTATAGCTTGCTTTCAAAAATGCCTTTCTTCTTGCCACTCTCCCATAAAGGCCAGATTTGTGGAGCACAGGACTAATACATTTTCTGTGGACACGTTTTCCTACCTGAGCTGTGGATCTCTGCAGCTTCTCTGGAGTGACCAAGGGCCTCTTGGCTGCTTCTCTAATTAGTGCTCTCCTTGCCTGGGCTGTCAGTTTATATGGACGGCTATGTCTTGGTAGGTTTGCAGCTGTGCCATACCCCCATTATTTTTGGATGATGGATTAAACAGTGCTCCCTGATATGTTCATAGCTTGGGATATTTTTATATATTTTTTTACTTTCATTTTTATAAATAGACGTGTTACATTTTGCAGTGTGAGGGGACCTCGCTTCAAAACACAGTGCAAGTGGTCCAAGCAGGAACTTTGAAAATTAAAGCAAGTCTCAGGAACATTTTTCTTAATGTACAACAGAAAAGTAAGAACAGAAACAGTAAAATAACAATCGAAAACAAAGACAAAATGGCACCTCTTGTCTTGATAAGTATTACCCTGGAAAAAATGGAGAGCTGGTTTGTTACAGGCGTTGCAAGTAGCAGCTACGGTTTGAAAAATTGGATCCAAGGATCCCAACATTTCAATAACTTGGACTGTCTGTTTGACTGGGGGGCATACATTTTTTGTAGCTCAAAGTGTAGTTGAACCATAGAGATTAGTTCCTTGATGGTCAACGGGGAGCTGGATTTCCAGGATTTGGCAATCATCGCCCTGGATGCTAAAATGATCTGACCACAAACTATCCTAATCTGTGAGGTAAGGTCTATGAGACCCACAAAGCAAAGGGCTAGAGATGGCGACTTGGGGATTTGCAATCCTACCACTTTCTGCAGAAGGAACACTGAATCCCAGAACTTAGATATCAGTGGGCAGTCCCACCATACATGATTTTATGTGCCTATGAGGCCGCAATTCCTCCAACAATAAGGCGCAGTGGCGTAGCTATAGGGGGTGCAGAGGTAGCAGTCGCTACCGGGCCCAGGAGCCTGAGGGGGCCCAAAGACCCTTGTGTCACATAAGAAGACACCAGTATTATAGAAAGTCCTTGATCGTCACATCTCTGGCTGGAGGGAAGGGGTTAGGTTGAGAATTTAGCTTGGGGGTGTGCCTTTTTTTGGCCTCAGGCAGCACGAAGGCTATGTGCTCCCCTGCCCCTGGCCACAGAGCAGAGGGAAGGGGGGCCCAAGATAAACTCTTGCACCAGGGCCCATGAGCCTTTAGCTACGCCCCTGATAAGGCGGGTATGTGTGATTAAGCTTGTGAATACGAGGTGTTTGATGCCATCAGAGAAGTATTTTAAATGCAGTCTCCCAATGTGTAGCCCCTGAAGATATCTGTTTCACTATAGGAAAGGCTAGATACCAATCCTCCATCGGATGTTCCACCCCTAATTCCTTTTCCCATTTAAGGACAAAGGGAGGTTTCACAGTTGTATTTGGAGATCTCAAAATGTTGTAAAAGAAAGAGATGCCCCTAATAGAGCCACAGAAGGATGAGAGAAAGGTTAGGATTGTAATAGGAAAATCCAGCATGCCTTATCCTCAGGTATTTATAGAAATCTCTCTGTGGAATGTTAAATTTGCAGGTTAGACTTTTGAAAACAGTCCAGGGTTGTCTCCATGAACAAATGGGCAATTTTAGTTATCCCTACCACCAACCAATTCTCTAAATGCAGATCTGGAATCCAGACATTCAAGTATAATAAGGGTAGGTTCTGAATAGTAGTTTTAGGTAGAGTAGCTAAATATGGGAGATGGCTTTTCCATACTGTAGTTGAAGCCTTTATACTAGCCAGAGAGGCAGGAGATACCAGAGTTTTTTGGTGATGCAAATTAAACTGTGCAATAAGGGGGGTGGGGAAAATCGCCTTTTCCAAGGTCACCCATCTCTTGTCGCTGGCGTATGACCACCATTCCTTCATTTGCATAAGGACACAGGCCCAGTAATATTTCCTTATATCCGGGATACTCGTACTCCCCTAGCCCATGGTCTGGTCATTGTAGAGAACCGAATTCTGGGTTTTCTACCAGCCCAGACAAAGTCGGCGAGCAATTTTTGCAAAGACTTAAAAAAAGCGGCAGGTACCAGTATCACCACAGTCCAAAAGGTGTATAAAATAATTGGGAGCAGTATTATTTTAATAACAGCCACTCTGCATGCCCATGATAATAAGGAATGAGAATATTTCCGAATCATATGAGCAGTTTTTTTTTAATAGGGGTTGATAATTAGCTGAATAGAGATCTTTGCCAGATTTAGTAAGAGTGATACCCAAGTAAGTGAAGCCCTTCTCCTGCCAACTAAAGGGATATTTAGAAAACAAGTTTGCTCTCATGGTGGTGTCTACCCCCACAGTAAATGCCTGGGTTTTTGATAAATTCAGTTTATAGTAGGATACGTTTTGGAACTTATTTATAACATCCTGTAACCCCGGGAGGGATATCTCCGGACGTGTTAGTGACAGTATGATGTCGTCAGCATAGAGGCCCAGTTTGTGAGGCTCACCCTTCACTGAGACTCCTGAAATGATGGTGGATTTTCTGACTGTTTCTGCAAAAGGCAAATACAATGGGGGATAGTGGGCAGCCTTGTCTGGTGCCGTTGGTTATAATAAAATGATCCGATAAAAAAACTGACGCAAACACTCGGGCCGAAGGTGTGGAGTATAAAGCCAATATAGTGGATTTGATGAGGCCCTGAAATCCAAACTTATCTAAAGTGGCCGATAAATAGCCCCAGTACACTCGATCGAGCGCCTTCTCTGCGTCCAGAGCTAGAAACAGAGAAGGCGCTCGAGTGCTTTCAGCCAATTGAACCAGGTCTATGAATCTTCTAGTGCCATCTGGTGCTTGTCTCCCTGCCACGAATCCAACTTGGTCTGGATGGACCAGTAATGGGATATAATTCACCAATCGTGTTGCTATTATCTTTGCGTAAACTTTCACGTCCGAGTTCAAGAGAAAAATAGGACGGAAGTTCGCTGGCGTTGTTGGTCTTTGCCCTGTGGAGGGAGAGTTATAAAGTGAGCCACGAGCATCTCCTCAGGTAAGCTGCCCTCGGCTGCGGCCATGTTAAATACCTTCTCTAAATGGGGTGCTAATGTTGCGGCATACTGTTTATAGTAAGCGTTAGAAAAACCATCTGGGCCTGAGGCTTTATGTAATGGTAGTGACTTGATCGCTTGCGTGATCTCCTCTGTAGTGAATGGAGTGGATAATGACTAAACCTGATCTAGTGATAACTTGAGTAGATGGATGGCTTCAAGAAAGGAGTTGATTGCCTCCTCAGTAGGGCATAATGTTTGGACATCATCTTTCAGGTTGTACAGGGACTCATAAAACAGTTTGAACTGGTTTGCTATGAGTCGGGGGTCGATGATCTTGCTACCATGTTTATCATATAACAATTCTAGGCTAGAAACGCACCTGCCTTATTATTATGTACATAACATTGCATCTTGAACCTTTTAAGAAAAAAGGCATGTTTGGATGACCATATTGCCTGAAGGTGCAGTCTTAGATCACGAAGAGTTGCGGAATGAATGGCAGAAACTGAGGCTTTGTTTAATGTCTCTAAGCGTTTAATGAAAGTAAGTAATTCCATAATTTCCTTATTCCGCGCCTTCTTCAAATGTGCGCAGCATTGAATAAGGTTGCCTCTCATGACTGTCTTATGTGCACTCCACAAAGTTTGGAGATCCATGTCGGGTGTGGAATTTAATACAAAATATGAGGAGAGGGCCTCTTGTAACCTATCTTTGTAATCCGGATGATTTAGGATGGAATCATTCAGGCGCGATTGGGATGGGAGTGGAGTTGAGTACTGTTCTGCTAAAGTGAGTGTAATTGGGGCGTGGTCAGACCAGGTGATGGTTTTAATGCTAGAGGAAACCGTTTGGAGTAATGAGGTTTTCTTGACTAGAAAAAAATCAATACGGGAATATGACTGTCGGGGTGATGAGAAAAAGGTATAGTCCCTCTAACCTCCATGCTGACAACGCCACACGTCATAAAGACCTTCTTCTAACAGCGATTTTGCAAGGTAGGGAAGGTATCTCCCAGGGCTAGTGGTGTCCAATTTTGCATCCAAAATGGTGTTAAGGTCGACTGGACTGAAGTGACGCCCAAAATCAAGGTTGATGCCTGTTGGGAAAGTATACATTAAAGAGAGTGTATATAACATTATTAATATCACAGATCACACCCAGATATCGACCCTGTGGGTCTACAATAGTATTGTGTAGTGAAAAAGCTACTGAATTCTTAATTGCTATAGCTACACCTTTGCGGAGCAGGAAGATACAAATATGTGATGGAACCTCTTATTGAAAAATTTGGAAGATTTATGTTTGTAACAGTATCTCTGAATGAAGGTTTCGAGCTTCTTTCCAAACCATACTGCGTTTATAAAGGCTGTTAAGCCCTTTAACCTCCCTGGCGGTACGATATCTTCATTAATTTTGTACCCGGAGCGGTACAAACTTCCGAAGCTGCGGCCGGAAGTTCGCGCCGCGCTCCGGAAATGCGGTTAGCACGCTGTGTGCTGTCCGCATCCATCCCTGCGCCATTCAAATTAACTCATGGTGGTCCCAAGTGTGGCTCGGGGTTACTGCTGCTTGCAGTGTGATGTGACCCTGAGCTACACTCGGAATTACCGCTAAGAAGGTTAACATTTAGGGAAGCTCTAGTCACTACCATAATGGCTAAGTAAGTGTGGAATATCGTCACTCCGTATAAGAACTGCCGTACCCATTATTCGTACCAATAAGCTGTAAGGTGCATAGGGGTGAATGCCAAAAAGTAAAAAAAAACAACATAATTTTAAAAATGCAGTAAACAAAGATTAGAAACTTCGTATGAGAAGCGGTTAGTATGATGGGTCACTCTCAGGTTCAACCTGTGAATATACCGCAACATACCGGGGGGAGACAAAATAGTTACACAATGATGCCCAGAACATAGTTAGTTGTACGACTGAAAATAAACTTGCTGCTGCCATCACCAGAAGTAAATGTGATCTATTCCTGAGCAGTTCTCAACCCTTTGATTGGATAACGGGAACTGAAGACCAATCCGCCGCAATCGGTGGAAGAGGATTATGTGGTGTACACTGGGGTGATGCTCTGCCATCTTGGAGATTCCACTTTTCCGGAATCTTCATACCTTCTTCTACGGACGAGACAACTGTGGATACTCCATTGCGTGAAATCAGAAGTTTAATTGGGAATCCCCACCTGTATTTGATGTCGTTGTCCCTCAGTACTTTGGTGACTTTTAAAGTGTCCAATGTTTCTGGAGCAGAGGAGGCTGGAAATTGCGATATATCACACTGTAGCAAAACTGAGTTAGCTGTTTCAGTGTCATCTTGGGTGTTAAATATTTTCTGGGCTGGGCCTTTACTATTGGGGGAAGCTGAGGGCGATGTTACTGACCTTCTCTTCCCTATCCTCTAGCAGTGCCAGGGTTGCCGTGCAGGGTAGGATCCCTCACTTCTTGACTGTCCGCAGGCTGAGATGCTGGACTCAGAGGACGTGGCGAGTAAGGAGCTGAGTCATTCTGTGCAGACATGACGGTATCTGCCGCCCCAAAAAAGTCTGTCAACTTCTTGGGCGCAGAGGGCTTTACCCTGCGTTTGGTCATTGTACCCCAGCGGTGGCGCATAATTGCAGTCTTGGCAGTGGAAAGCTGGGCAGGCAGACAGGTATTATGAGGGGAAGGCTCCCCAGATGTGAGAGGCCAGCGGCCCATAATCACGCAGCTAAAATGTGCGCAACCAATATGGCCGCTGTGCCCGGGAGTCAGGCACTGAATGTACCTCCTTTCCATGCTGGGTCCGCGCTGCCGGTGTGTTCCTCGGTGCTGAGGGATCAAAGGCGGTGTGCAGGAGGTATGACTTCGAGAGGACGGCGCCTGGGAAATACCGCCGTTCCTGTGTCTCGCGGAACCCACAGTGCGGTGAGGCAGCTGAAGGTTGGCGGAGGGTTGATCGCGCCGGTTATGCTGTGTAGATGGCTAACTGCCAGTCCGGTAGTTACCAGTCAGTGTAGGAGGTTGCTCTATTGCCTTTTGCAGGTGCTGAGGCAGGTCTAAGGTGCTGTGAGACGCAGTTTAAGCATCAGTATGTAGAAGAGCTTGGAATCAGGTGTCCATCTTCCACAGCGGCCAAGCTCCGCCCCCAGGGACATATTTTTTTTATAACCTAACCCTGCTTTACACATCTCCACAACTTTATCCCTGTCCTGTCCGATGTGTTTCTTGGTTTTCATGATGCAGTTTGATCACTAATGTACTCCAACAAACCTCTGAGGCCTTCATGAAACAGCTGTAGTGATACTGAAAATAAATTACACACAAGTGGACTCTATTTACTAATTAGGTGACTTCTGAAGGCAAGTGGTCACACTGGATTGGAACCGAACCTGAGTTCAGAAAATGTTTTTTTACAGTAGAAATCAATTTATGAAGTTATTACGCGAAGTCTCACGAGACTTCGCAAAGTAATAACTTTGGCTCTTCGGAGCCAATACATTCTAATACTGTACGGAGCACTTGCTCTGTACAGTATTGAAACTAAGTTTTATGCGAATCGACTTTGGGTGTTTCATCCAAAGTCGATTCGCTCATCCCTTGTTCAAGGGTTATGGATACCTTTTCAAGGCACTGTATAAGGTGTAGAGCTATGGCTTTAGACATTAAAGGGTTAGTGTGTGTTACCCTGTTCAATGTAGAAGACCATACACCATATTAGGTTATATGCACATTGGTGTTATTTTACCTGCTATAAATCAACTGTCCCTTGAAAAAGGAGAGGCCAAATATCTCTAATGTGTAAGGACTACATTTTGTGTATTGAGCACGTATCCCAGTGCTGTTGCTTTAACCTATAACAGTCTATTTTCAACCCATTCATTGAAAGCTTTTACATAGTGGTGCCACTGTGTTTTCTATTTTGTGGAAGCCTAAACTTGTAGTAGTTCTGTCCATGTTCCTAAATCCAGCAATCTACGACCTACGAGAGCCAATTTTTTTTTTGTTATCAGACTGAGATTAGGAGAATAAAATAAACCTGCCTTGGTGCTGAAATGATGGATATTTCCCATCACTGAAGACATTTAAATTTGATGCCATCTCCTTTGGATTTCTGATTCTTGGAACTTTAATATTCTTGAAGTTTTGGGCCAATGGAAGTATTCTGCTCCATCTAGATGTCTAATACCACTGTGATGTTGATAGTATTTTAAGTTCCGAAACTCAATTTTGTATCTCCGGATCTGTATGCTTACAGAAAACTCCCCACCACATCTCATCCTAAAATGTCTAACGTAATGTGGGCATTTCTCACTGTTTATAGACAATGTCTAGCCATCCAAAGGTTTATGCTAAAAGTAATAAGATGAGTTGTCTCAATAATTGAACCCCATTTCATACTCATTACTGGATAAATGATCATTACAGAACTCCCTCCATTAGCAGAGAGCCACTAACAAAGAGCAGCTCTCTCTCTCTGGCAGACATGGCCTGGCCTCCTTTTACATGGTTGGCCATTAATTTGAATACTTGTGTAATACTACATTCCCATCTGTCATGGAAGCCCAACACTCACTGATATGAGTGGAGAGCAGAGGCTAGTTTATCTGGTTGGATCCCAGAGAAGAGCCACTGTAGCAAAAATTGCTGAAAAAGTTAATACTGGCTATGACAAAAAGGTGTCAATATTAAATTAACCACGGGAGTATAATGGTCACTAATGATAACCAAAAAAATGTAAATACACAAAATGAACAGAACTGGTGGCTAACCTCAAATAAGACTTAACTTTTAATACATGATTAAAAATACCCAAAAGGAGGCGAAAAGGTCCCTCACCACAGTACAAGACACTTATTACAAATCACTCAATGGTGAAAAAGTACAAAATTGCTATATGTAGTGCCAACAAACCTCAACGGGAGCAAAGGAGTGGGAAGGGAAGGGAGACTGGGTCTCTTTCTCCTATTGATCCCTCCCTATATGTCTACACCTCCTAAGTTGTCCCTACGCTGTGCCATGTGACAGCCCAGTTTTGTCAGAGAGGGGAGCAAGCGAGGGAACTATGTTGGCTCACTAAGGGATAAAATATAAAGGAGCCCACAATAGCAAGCAAAATACAGCTATATCCCAAAAACACACCTACCCACGCGTTTCATTGGCCTGTATTTTGCATGCTATTGTGGGCTCATTTATAGTATATCCCTGAGTGTGCCAACATAGTTCCCTCGCTTACTCCCCTCTCTGACGAAACCGGCAATCACATGGCGCAGCGTAGGGACACCTAGGGACAACTTAAAAGGTGTAGACATATAGGGAGGTATCAATAGGGGAAAGAGACCCAGTCTCCCTTCCCCTCCCACTCCTTTGCTCCCGTTCAGGATCGTTGGCACTACATATAGCAATTTTGTACTTTTTCACCATTGAGTGATTTGTAATAAGTGTCTTGTACTGTGGCGAGCGACCTTTTCGCCTCCTTTTGGGTATTTTTAATGATGTACAAAAAGGTGTGAAGACACAAAGCATCACAGCTTGCTGTGCAATGGGCTGCAGAGCTGCAGACTGGTCAGAATATCCATGCTCCTCCACATCCACCATCGAAAGCTCCTACAATAGGACGTAACCATCAAAACTGCACCATGAAGCAATAGAGGAAGGACCTGTGGACTATTTTCAAATCAAAATAAAATGACCAATATTAATAGATTTTAGTGTGTTGGTGCAGAAGATTTGAAGTAAAAGTCATAGGCAATTGCCATCAGCTTTTTATTCATTCTGACGGCAGCATTAAGGGTCACATACGTAAAAACACAGAACACGTGAACATGTAAAAGACAGTATTGCAGGTAATTAACATTTAACATTTTAGGTACATACCAAGCACCACAGATGCACACATATCCCAAAAACAGACAACAGCCAATCCCAACTAGTTAAAGCCATGAAGTTTGGTAATGACTTACATTGCAGAAATCAATAGATTTCATGATTAGACGTTACAAAGTTAAGATCTCTAATCATAGTCAAAGGGTGTGCTCTTTCATTCAAAGTACCAAGTGATGGCTAACCAAGTATCTACATGAAAATTGCCCCCACAACATTTGTGCACGTAGCCATGACACATTTGATCTGTCATGTCATATGTAATGCAAGGACAATTATGAAAATTCTAAGCAGCACAAATACTCCCAATCAAACTATGCTGAATCCTCACGTACCAGGCCTACACAGGCCTGAGGAGCCGCATATGGTATAACCACCAGTAAACACATAAAGACAAAGCCCCCTTTCTATACAAGCTCAGTACAAATGGTGCATGCAGTGACATCCTCTGAGTAATTTTTGGCACGACGGTGAGCAGTTAGGCTGGAGAAACCCACTGAATATCCATGTCGTGCTTCACATCTCAATGTTCTGGAACGCCTTAAGTAATCGGAATAAAAGTGGAGCAGAACGCATCTTTCTGCAGACCAGCTACTCTACACACAGATCATGAAAAGAAATACTTGCAGCTCAGATTTCAAGGGGGTTTTCAAATGAAATTTTAGGTCATTTGTGCATGTCAGAGATCACT
Source organism: Bufo bufo (assembly GCF_905171765.1). Lineage (NCBI taxonomy): Eukaryota > Metazoa > Chordata > Amphibia > Anura > Bufonidae > Bufo > Bufo bufo. Next base: position 210,407,512 of record NC_053393.1, read on the forward strand.
GGATTTTCTGTGGAAATGATTGAAGGTGCTGACTGCTTAATGATAGATGGAACACAGTTTTTCAAGGCTTGGGATAAATGGTGCAGTCTATGGTTGTGTAATTTTCTGGACAGCAAGTCTCTTCCAACACTTTGGGCAGTTATCACCCTGCAAGCCCCCTGGATACTAACTTGTGCCACCATGAACGCATAAGACACGTATATATTATTCTGATCTGCCATGGAATGAAGGTGCATTCTACATCCCACCCATAATGCATGCAGATGGTCCTTACATACACATTTACCGAACATGCAGTTTTTATACCATATCATCTTCTCATCCAAAATGACCCATTCAACACACAGGAGATTTTGTCTGCTCTGTCTATACTGTACACTGTTCTGGGAAAATGTCAACTACTTGCCTAGTGTACAAGCACATGTATAGTTCTGAAATGTGTTCATAATGTAAACCATACTGTATTGTATCATACAGCAATAGATACATAGGCAGTAAAAAGAAGAAAAGTAAAACTGTGCTGACAAAACCGGGATAGAAATTACCCGTCTTAACAGGAAGTGCAGAATCAATGGCGGAAAAAAAGCGAGAATGGAAAAAGAAGATAAGGTCATATTGTAATAATGCTGAGGTCATATAGGAATGCAGCTCACCTGGTTGGGTTGTGCTCTATAGTAGGCACATCAAGTCAGCTGGACTCTGAACGATTAAAGGTTGTGCCAGTTCCAGAAGTAGGCAACATCGACACTCCTTTGTAGGGACAGTGTGTCAGTGAAGTGCAACCATCAGTGGAAACAGCTTCCCTTTCAGAGCACCACCATATCTTACATACAAGTTGATGGAAACCAGTTTGAAAAACCTGGCTGTGAAGACAACTGGTTTATTGGGAGGAAAACCATATAAAAGCATAGAACATAGAAGGTATGTGCTTGGGGACTGGACAAGTACCTTCCCCAGGCCAAAAACCTAACATGGGCTGAGGAAGACACTGGCGCACTGCCAAAACTGTATCCAGCTGTATACCAGTTGGCATCAAAGCCACTTTTTTTTTTAAATAGTATCAGTCCACTTTTATGGCAGATGCATATGAAATCGCTCTGAAAAAGTTTTTACCAATGATTGTTACATAACGTAATAAGTGGTGGGTCATACAGAGATGTTACCCTTCAAAATGTATTACTTGCCTGGTCCAAGTTAATCCTACTGGAAATGCACATAGCAGGAGGTTATTTCTATTGTCTATGGACTATTCTGCAAGTACTCCAAGAGCCAAATTTACTGCTTACTTTGATGTTAATTCAGGATTATAATATACACCACAAATGAAACTAGATTATCTTTCAAAGGGTCAACAAATGACCTTTCATCAAAAGTTGATAACATAAAAGATAGAACAAAGCATCTTCATGTTCGACCAAACATACAAACATAGCACAGGATGAATGTCGTATTTCAGGATAGCCCAGTGGTGTCTTCACAGAACATTTTGACTTCTCTTCTGTAAAAAGAGGTGACAAGTCTAGTTTGGCAAGATGAGGTGGAGGTACCAAACGTAACATGTGTGAGCTCTTTATCTTCTCAGACTGCCAAAAGATATTCCTCGTCATAGTCTCTTGCCAGCCAATCAAAGTTCAAATGCAGGAAAGCGTGAAGTCTCTGGTGTCATCACGTCTGACAAGAAATGAACCGTGCCAGCCATTCCTGCAGAAAGGTAGAGGAGATCTAATGAGAATTCTGCATTTCTGGAAAGGTCTACAGATATTGTGCATTTGTTTTATATAAATTATTTATTTGATACAGGTGTAATATAGATAAAAATTATTACATACCGTATATACTCGAGTATAAGCCGACCCGAGTTTAAGCCGAGCCCCTAATTTTACCCCCCAAAAATTGGAGAAATTATTGACTCGAGTATAAGACTAGGGTGGGAAATGCAGCTATAATGCAGAGTGTATGTGTATATAATGCACACACTCTACATTATATACACACATCTGCAAGAGGGTGACTCCCTGTATTTAATGCAGAGTGTGTGCATTATATACACACACACTCTGCATTAAATACAGGGAGCCATCCACAGATCTCCCCCCTAAACAGTGCCATCCACAGATCTCCCCCCTAAACAGTGCCATCCACAGATCCCCCCTCCCCTAAACAGTGCCATGATGGCACTGTTTAGGGGAGGGGGATCTGTGGATGGCACTGCCATCCACAGATCCCCCTACAGTGCCATCCACAGATCCCCCTACAGTGCCATCCACAGATCCCCCTACAGTGCCATCCACAGATCCCCCTACAGTGCCATCCACAGATCCCCCTACAGTGCCATCCACAGATCCCCCTCCCCGACGCTCACAGCAGTATATTTAAACTAATCAGTAACCTTTAACTTTGGATATCTTACTTTGTCTTTGCTTCGGTAATACAGGCAGTGCGGGGAGCGGCGCTCACTCACTGACGTCACGCGCCTGCTCCCACTAGGCGGCGCAGGCGCGTGACGTCAGTGAGTGAGCGCCGCCCCCCGCACTGCCTGCTATTACCGGAGCTAAGACCTAGACTCGAGTATAAGACGAGGAGGCTTTTTGAGCACAAAAATATGTGCCAAAAAACTCGTCTTATACTCGAGTATATACGGTACCTTGATTCTCAAGGTAAATTTAATGATATAAAACAGACTGGCAGATACACAGCAAAAGTTTTAGGCAGTCATGGAAAAAAAGGCAGCAAAGTAAGAATGCTTTCAAAAACAGATGTGTTAATAGTTAATTTTTTATCAATTAACAAAATGCAAAGTGAATGAACAAAAGTGAGATCTAAATCAAATAAACATTTATTGTGATCGCCCTTTACCTTCCAACAGCATCATTTCTTCTAGGTACACTTGCACACAGTGTTTAAAGGAACCTGGCAGGGAGGCTGTTTTTAGCAATGAAGACACTATTATTCCTGACCAAACCCCTCAACTCCATTTGATGAAATGCAGCCCCGAACTTGCAAGGAACCTCCACCATGCACCACTGTTGCCTGCAGACACTACTGCACCGCCCTCCAGTCAACAAACTGCCTTCTGTTACAGCCAAATACCTTTTATGTGGAAACAAGGCCAAGAGACTCAACTATGCACAAAAACATAGGAACTGGGGTGCAGAAAAATGGCATAAGCCAATAATATTTGGGTGTAACAGAAATATTAAAGGGGTATTCCCATCTCAGACAATGGGGGAAAATCGCTAGGATATGCCCCCATTATCTGACAGGTGCGGATCCCTCCTCTGGGATTCGCATCTATCTTGTAAACTGAGCCAAAGTGAAGAAGGGCGCGTGCACAGCCACTCTCCATTCATTTCTTTGGGAACAACGGAAATAGCCGAGGCAGCGCTCTGCTATTTTCATCAGGCAGCCTCCTTTGTCTGAGATGGGAATAACCCTTTGATGGTGTACTCAATACTGATAAATACAGGCAGATACGTATCCATCATGTGATATCATCAGGGAGGCATCTGATTGGCTCGAAATATATTCTGCAGCAGGACAACAATCTCAAACATACAGCCAATGTCATTAAGAACTATCTTCAGTGTGAGGGCTCATTCAGACCGCAGTATGAATAAGTCTGCATCCATTTAGCAATTTTGCAGAATGGGTGCGGACCCATTAATTTCAATGGGGCCGCAAAAGATGTTGACAACACACCGTGTGCTGTCCGCATCCGTGGTTCCGTTCCGCGGAAAAGATAGAGGTTGTCCTATTCTTGTCCCCAATAGCGGACAAGAATAGGCATTTTCTACTATGGTTGCGGCCATGTGCGGTCCGCAAATTGCGGAACTTACACGGGCGGTATCCGTGTTTTGCGGATCCGCAAAGCACTACGGCTGTTTGAATGGGCCCTAAAGAAGAACAAGGAGTCCTGGAAGTGATGATATGGCCTCCACAGAGCCCTGATCTCAACATCGAGTCTTTCTGGCATTATATGAAGAGACAGAAGGATTTGAGCAAGCCTACACAGTGCTCCAGACAAAAAAAAATTACCAGGAGCCATTGGCTCCTAAACGAAAAAATTTAGGAGCCAAATTACATTTTTTAGTCGCCAAATTTAAAATGCATATCATTTTAAAAAAAAGAACTTTGAGAAGATGAGACGCAGGTGACAGTAGTGAGCCAGCACTACATATAGGAGAAAACAGCACCACATACCTCTCACATCCAGGGACATCTTCTGGGGGACAAGGTGACTAAAAATGGCGAATTGCGTGGTTTAGAGGTTTTTTTATCTGTTACGGCCTTCACCGAGCGGAAATATTTTTTATATTTTAATAGCTCACACTTTTTGGGATGTGGCGATATGTAATAGGTTTATTCTTTATTGTTTGTAAATTTTATATGTAAAACTGGGAAGGGGGCCATTTAAACTTTTAGTATTTTGGTGTTTTTTTTAACTTTTTTTTATTTAATAACCATTTCTTCCCTTAGGGACTAGAACCTGGATCTTTCATCCCTTGTCCTATTCACCCTGATAGAGCTCTATCAGGGTGAATAGGATCTCACATCTCCCTGCTGCTCTGTGCTCTGTGCACACAGCAGCAGGGAGCTGACTATGGCAGCCAGGGCTTCAGTAGCGTCCTGGCTGCCATGGTAACGATCTGAGCCCCAGCAGTGTAATCTGCCACTGCCACCACTGGAGGGGATGGGACCCTGTGGCCACCATATAACAATGGGGGGGAGACGGGACGGGGCGGACAGACTTGTGGCCAGTGATAATGGGGGGGGGGGGGGGGGACTTGTGGCCAGTGATAATAGGGGGGGGGGCGACAACTTGTGGCCAGTGATAATAATGGGGGGGGGGGGGGGGGGGAGAGGCTTTGGGGGGGCCACTGCACCACCAATGAATGTAATTAAAGAGGACCTTTCGTGGGTCCAAAGAATATGAACTCAGTAGCAGGCTGCATAGAGCGGCGCCCAGGGATCTAAGTGCACTTACTATTATTTCTGGGCGCCGCTCCGTTCACCCGCTGTGGCCCCCGGTATTTTTAACATTCAGAGCAAGGAGGAGGAGACGCCAGTGTCTCTCCGTCTCCATGACAGCAGCGCTGTCCAATCACAGCTCAGAACTCAGAGCCAGGGAGAAAAAAAAAACTCCCTGGCTCTGAGCTCTGCGCTGTGATTGGACAGCGCTGCTGTCAGGGAGAAGGAGAGACACTGACGTCTCCTCCTCCTTCCTCTGAATGCTGAAAATACCGGGGGCCACAGCGGACGAACGGAGCGGCGCCTAGGAATAATAGTAAGTGCACTTAGATCCCTGGGCGCCGCTCTATGCAGCCTGCTGATAAGTTCATATTCTTTGGACCCATTAACTCCTTTTTACAATTGTCTGCAGCGGTATCACAGACCCAGTACCCGGCCTCAATAACAGGGCATGCGATCTGTGGCACCTGAGGGGTTAATGGCCGCGGATCGCATGCCCTGTTATAGAGGCCGGGTCTGTGATACCGCTGCAGACACTTATGTTTTACATTCATTGGTGGCGCAGTGGTGACAGCTCCTCCCCTCCTCCTCCTGCTATATCCCCATTGGTGGTAGTGGCGGCCGCGTCACAGTGGAGAGGGAGGGACTCCTTCCTTCTCCACTGTGCCGTGTGCTAGTGAAGAGAACTTAGGCTGCGCAGGAGCGCGGCGGGACAGTCGCAAATGGCGACAAGACTAAAAAGTCTTGTCGCCATCTGCAAATTTTAAGGCGCATTGGCGACCGTTTTGGTCGCCATCTGGAGCCCTGCTACATCCACAGAAGATCTCGGGTTAGTTCTCCAAGATGTTTGGAACAACCTCCCTGCGGAGTTCCTTCAAAAGTTGTGTGCAAGTGTATGTAGAAGAACTGATGCTGCTTTGATAGCCAATGGCGTTCTCAGCAAATGTTGATTTGATTTAGATCTCACTTTGGTTCATTCACTTTGCATTTTGTTAATTGATAAAAATAAACTATTAACACTTCTATTTTTGAAACCATTCTTACTTTGCAGCATTTTTTCACATCAGCCTAAAACCTTTGCACAGTAATGCAGTTAAAGTGTTTCTACAGCCCATCACCATCACATGTGACTCACTAAAGGATTCGTCTCATGACAGATAACCTTTTTCACATGGAGACTCTGGTTTTGCCAGGGAAAGCCATAGCATTTCCTCTGCAGCAATTGCACCTTAGAAATGTACAGTAGGTGAACCCGATTTTGTGTCAATCTCGCTCTCTTTCTCGGCGAGATTGAGCACCTACGAGCCCCATCGCGGGAGCCAGCGCCGAGCTGGCTTGCCGCGATGGAGACAGAGCCGTCATAGAAGCGACGGGAGATCCGACTTGGATTCCCGCCAATTCTACACGTGTGCGGCGTTTGTTATGAATCCTGAGGGGGAAGTCCCCGCCGGATTTTAAATAAAAATCCGGCCTGGGTCCCCCCCTCAGGAGCATACCGGGCCCTTAGGTCTGTTATGGGTTGTAAGGAGAGCCCCCCCTACGCCGAAAAAAACGGCGTAGGGGTCCCCCTACAATCCATACCAGACCCGTATCCAAAGCACGCTACCCGGCCAGCCAGGAAGAGAGTGGGGACGAGCGAGCGCCCCCCCCCCCCCCCCCCCCCTCCTGAGCCGTACCAGGCTGCATGCCCTCAACATGGGGGGGTTGGGTGCTCTGGGGCAGGGGGCGCACTGCGGCCCCCCCACCTCAGAGCACCCTGTCCCCATGTTGATGAGGACAGGGCCCCTTCCCGACAACCCTGGCCGTTGGTTGTCGGGGTATGCGGGCGGGAGGCTTATCGGAATCTGGGAGCCCCCTTTAATAAGGGGGCCCCCAGATACCGGCCCCCCACCCTAAGTGAATGAGTATGGGGTACATCGTACCCCTACCCATTCACCTGCAAGAAAAGTGGTAAAAACACAAATAAACCACACAGTGTATTAAAATATTTTATTTTTCTGCTCCGGAGGCCGCCCCCTGTCTTCTTTATTAGCTCTTTTACCAGGGGGGGCTCTTCTTCTTCCGCTATCCCGACGGGTCTTCTCCGCTATCCGGGGGGGTCTTCTCAACTCTCCGGGGTTCTCCTTCTGTCTTCTCCGCTATCCGGGGGGGTCTTCTCAACTCTCCGGGGTTCTCCTTCTGTCTTCTCCGCTATCCGGGGGGGTCTTCTCAACTCTCCGGGGTTCTCCTTCTGTCTTCTCCTTCTGTCTTGTTGACTCGGCGCACCCCGGTTCTTCGTCTCACGAGACTCGGCGCACCCCGGTTCTTCGTCTCGCGAGACGAAGAACCGGGGTGCGCCGAGTCAACAAGACAGAAGGAGAAGACAGAAGGAGAACCCCGGAGAGTTGAGAAGACCCCCCCGGATAGCGGAGAAGACAGAAGGAGAACCCCGGAGAGTTGAGAAGACCCCCCCGGATAGCGGAGAAGACAGAAGGAGAACCCCGGAGAGTTGAGAAGACCCCCCGGATAGCGGAGAAGACCCGTCGGGATAGCGGAAGAAGAAGAGCCCCCCCTGGTAAAAGAGCTAATAAAGAAGACAGGGGGCGGCCTCCGGAGCAGAAAAATAAAATATTTTAATACACTGTGTGGTTTATTTGTGTTTTTACCACTTTTCTTGCAGGTGAATGGGTAGGGGTACGATGTACCCCATACTCATTCACTTAGGGTGGGGGGCCGGTATCTGGGGGCCCCCTTATTAAAGGGGGCTCCCAGATTCCGATAAGCCTCCCGCCCGCATACCCCGACAACCAACGGCCAGAGTTGTCGGGAAGGGGCCCTGTCCTCATCAACATGGGGACAGGGTGCTCTGAGGTGGGGGGGCCGCAGTGCGCCCCCTGCCCCAGAGCACCCAACCCCCCCATGTTGAGGGCATGCAGCCTGGTACGGCTCAGGAGGGGGGGGGGGGCGCTCGCTCGTCCCCACTCCCTTCCTGGCTGGCCGGGTAGCGTGCTTTGGATACGGGTCTGGTATGGATTGTAGGGGGACCCCCTACGCCGTTTTTTTCGGCGTAGGGGGGGCTCTCCTTACAACCCATAACAGACCTAAGGGCCCGGTATGCTCCTGAGGGGGGGACCCAGGCCGGATTTTTATTTAAAATCCGGCGGGGACTTCCCCCTCAGGATTCATAACAAACGCCGCACACGTGTAGAATTGGCGGGAATCCAAGTCGGATCTCCCGTCGCTTCTATGACGCGCTTGCTGGGATGTGCTGTCACTATTCCAGTGAGTGCGAGATCTCGGCACCATGTTGCCGAGTATCAGCGCGACGCTGTCGTGCTAAAAGCACAATCTCACAAACACCTACTGTAGTATTACATAGTGACCATTTAATACATGGACAGCTCGTGTTTGTTATAACTGGAACAGCTCTTACAGATTGACTCTCGGTTCTGGCTTATAGAGAGTGGACCCTCTTCTATGATATGCATGTACTCAAGCACAATGACAGGAGATGTCTTCACGAGACAACCTGTCCAAGCTTGGCCAATGCTGAATGAGTTACCTTCAAAGAGAGAATAGGGTCTGTCAGGGATCCGGCATCCATGTGCACCATAATCTAAACACCATTCTGCAAACTTACAAGAAGAGACAAATGCACATGTTAGTGATAAGGAACACACAACTGTCCACACAGTATACAGCAAAGACCACTATTCATGTATAAAATCAGAAGAAAAAAATATATTAAAGATAAAATTGGTGTCAAGGAACTGGTGTGGGGATATTGAAATATGTTTGTGTCCCTTTAGGTAATATACGATGCAAATCTCAGAGAAGATGGACTTTAAAAGGGTTCTCTGGGATTTACAGATTGTTGACCTATCCTGAAGGATAGGTCGTCAATCAGGATTGGCTGTTTGAGGAGGCAGCAGCACTCCGGTGAGTGATGCGGCCTCCTCAATGCTTACCAAGCACAGACCCGTACGTTGGATAGCGACTGTGCTTGTTATTACAGCTCAGCCCTATTCACTTGAATGGGGTTGAGCTGCGCCTAGGCCATGTGACCGAAGAATATGACATCACATGGCCTAGGAAGCGCATCAGACAGCTGATCTGGGAGTCAGATATATTGATGACCTATCCTGAGGGGATCACAAGGGCATACATTTTCCAGGATTAGAGAAATATGGCTGGTTTCTTCCAAAAACCACACCCAGTCTGTCCATAGTTTTAGTATTGCCGCTCCATTCACTTCAATGGGGGTGAACTGCAATACCAACAACCCATGGACAAGTGTGGTGCTGTTTATGGAAGAAAGCAGCTATATTTTCTAATTTTATACAACCCCTTTAAAAATGGCTGTCCCAGAAAAAACCCAGGTCATATATTCTATCAGTAGATATCATAGAGAACGTTTGACGACTCTGTGAGGGCAGAACGCTGTTGCTAAGAGAAGTATTTGTTTTGGAGGACGTAGTGTGACCACATACTAACATGGTCGGTTGCCTATTGGTGTTATAAGTGCTGTGTAATACTACTTTAAATAGTTGTTACTTTTGGGAGCCTCATTTCTTTATGTTTTGCTGCATAACATTTATTCACAAGGGACTTCTTGAAAGCGATCAGAAGAAGCCTTATAAAACTTGCAGAAACGTTATGTTAATGTTCCCCTTCCATAGTCACTGTGTGTGTTTCCTATATGTGACGGAAGTGAAACGTACTGCAGGAAAACAAAGAAACACGTTCAATGCTTGACAAAAACCAGACTATACTGAACTATGTAATCAACACAGAAATCCACTGTGCAACTGGTTCTCTTCCATCACAATGTGCGTTTTTATGAGGTCCCTCCTTTGAAGTGGTAGCACCTGAAGGAAAATGTCTTGTATTTTTGATAGGGTGGTGCTAGCTGTCAATAGGTTATGTGGGGGTTCGCTCTGGTAGATAGGGTAAGCGGGCGCAGTACAGAGGCAAAATACAAGTTCTTAACTCAAAACGTCAGTGTTTATTCACACTTGAGGCAATTGCACAAAACAGCACGTAACTTTGCAGTCTTGGTGTTAATTCACACACAATGGAAAGTTCATATAACACAAGTCACCTTGCTGCCAGTTCTGCCTCCAGTAGTCTACAGCAGGCTTTAGGGGGACTGTTTCCCCAGCGTGCGGCTCTGAGCCCTCCAGTACGGCACAAAGCCTAAGATCCCAAAAACAGAGACATCTCTGCTGAGACCAGCTACCTATTTAAGGACAGTCAGGTGCTGCCTAAACCCGGACTCCGGTCCGTTATTTGACCTCACCTGGCTGGAAACCAGCCCAGCCGCACATGCTGGGAGGAAAATACCTGCCTTGCAAGACACAACCCCACACTGTGTCACAGTTAATGTAACTCTATTTCGAAAACCGAATACTAAATCAGGAGTTTTCAGACCTAAATGCATCACATAAGATGAGGATTTCCCCTAAGAGTTATTTCCGTGATCATAAAATATATTGTATGAGCTTCAGATGCCATTTCCATCTGCCAGGCAGCCATGAAGAGCCTCCGAGCAGCTAAACATTTAGATACTCATTACAAGTGTGGGAATTGGAGTATTCTAAAGGCCAAAAATCATAGGTCAAGTACCCAAGGAATTACTGAATTGTAGCATCAAAACCGAGAACTGAGTCTACTAAAAACTCTATTCAGGCGTTTCCTAGTTTACGCTTTATACACTGCTCAAAAAAAATAAAGGGAACACTTAAACAACACAATGTAACTCCAAGTCAATCACACTTCTGTGAAATCAAACTGTCCACTTAGGAAGCAACACTGAGTGACAATCAATTTCACATGCTGTTGTGAAAATGGGATAAACAACAGGTGGAAATTATAGGCAATTAGCAAGACACCCCCAATAAAGGAGTGGTTCTGCAGGTGGTGATCACAGACCACTTCTCAGTTCCTATGCTTCCTGGCTGATGTTTTGGTCACTTTTGAATGCTGGCGGTGCTTTCACTCTAGTGGTAGCATGAGACGGAGTCTACAACCCACACAAGTGGCTCAGGTAGTGCAGCTTATCCAGGATGGTACATCAATGCGAGCTGTGGCAAGAAGGTTTGCTGTGTCTGTCAGCGTAGTGTCCAGAGCATGGAGGCGCTACCAGGAGACAGGCCAGTACATCAGGAGATGTGGAGGAGGCCGTAGGAGGGCAACAACCCAGCAGCAGGACCGCTATCTCCGCCTTTGTGCAAGAAGGAACAGGAGGAGCACTGCCAGAGCCCTGCAAAATGACCTCCAGCAGGCCACAAATGTGCATGTGTCTGCTCAAACGGTCAGAAACAGACTCCATGAGGGTGATATGAGGGCCCGACGTCCACAGGTGGGGGTTGTGTTTTCAGCCCAACACCGTGCAGGACGTTTGGCATTTGCCAGAGAACACCAAGATTGGCAAATTCGCCACTGGCGCCCTGTGCTCTTCACAGATGAAAGCAGGTTCACACTGAGCACGTGACAGACGTGACAGAGTCTGGAGATGCCGTGGAGAACGTTCTGCTAACTGCAACATCCTCCAGCATGACCGGTTTGGCATTGGGTCATTAATGGTGTGGGGTGGCATTTCTTTGGAGGGCCGCACAGCCCTCCATGTGCTCGCGAGAGGTAGCCTGACTGCCATTAGGTACCGAGATGAGATCCTCAGACCCCTTGTGAGACCATATGCTGGTGCGGTTGGCCCTGGGTTCCTCCTAATGCAAGACAATGTACCGTCCGCCACCTCATCAGGAGTATGCACAGGCGTTGTAGGGAGGTCATACAGGAATATGGAGGCCACACACACTACTGAGCCTCATTTTGACTTGTTTTAAGGACATTACATCAAAGTTGGATCAGCATGTAGTGTGTTTTTCCACTTTAATTTTGAGTGTGACTCCAAATCCAGACCTCCATGGGTTGAAAAATTTGATTTCCATTTTCTTATTTTTGTGTGATTTTGTTGTCAGCACATTCAACTATGTAAAGAACAAAGTATTTCAGAAGAATATTTAATTAAAGGGTTTCTATCACTTCATATGACATAATTAGCTGTCAGGCACTAGCGATCTGCTAGTGTCTGCTCTGGCCAACCATCCTACTATAATCACTTGTGGGGCAGCGGTTTAGCTAAAAAACGAACTTTTATAAATATGCTAATGAGCCTCTAGGTGCTATGTGGGCGTCATTAGCACCTAGAGGCTCCGTCTACCTTCATACACAGCGGCCGCCCAGCACGTCCCTCCAGCCCGCCCATGTCCTCCTCCGTGTGACGCAGCGGCCGAATTCTCGCGCATGCGCCGTGCGCGGCTGTATTCGGCGCATTAGAGATGTCTGAGCTCGGAGCGGTCAGACATTCAATGCGCATGCGCCGAATACAGCCGCGCATGCGCATTGAATGTCTGACCGCTCCGAGCTCAGACATCTCTAATGCGCCGAATACAGCCGCGCACGGCGCATGCGCGAGAATTCGGCCGCTGCGTCACACGGAGGAGGACATGGGCGGGCTGGAGGGACGTGCTGGGCGGCCGCTGTGTATGAAGGTAGACGGAGCCTCTAGGTGCTAATGACGCCCACATAGCACCTAGAGGCTCATTAGCATATTTATAAAAGTTCGTTTTTTAGCTAAACCGCTGCCCCACAAGTGATTATAGTAGGATGGTTGGCCAGAGCAGACACTAGCAGATCGCTAGTGTCTGACAGCTAATTATGTCATATGAAGTGATAGAAACCCTTTAATTCAGATCTAGGATGTGTTATTTTTGTGTTCCCTTTATTTTTTTGAGCAGTGTACTTTGGGTTTTCTAAAATTCCAGAAAAGCAAATGGCGGCCATTAAAGATTTGATTACGGTTGTCCTGAATAAAGGTTTGAAAAATTTAAAAATACAGAAGAGACTTACAGAAGATACAGAAGAGACTTAATAGCTTGCTGCTTCTCCAAGACTGCTTACCAAGAGCTGATTTACAAGAGCATTGAGATATTCAGGATATTCAGGAGATATTCAGGAGATACTCAGGAGGTAATCTGGAGGTGGATACAATCTAAACAAGTAAGAGTTGTTTGTTTAAAATCTTTCCCCTCTTTACAATGGCAGACCTGGTTCTGTGCAGGAATTGTTGTGCTTTTATTTCAGGTTCCACTCTTCAGAGGTTTGGATACTGTCTGATCTGTAGACAGCTCTCCATAATGCAGCAGGAAATTACCTTTTTGAAATATGAGGTTTTTAAATTAACCACTAAACAAACTCAGGCTGAGAACATTGCAATGCCACTGCCACAGAGGCCCCCTAGAATAGGGAGATGGGTTACTGTAGGTTCTGGTAGACTGAGAGTTGTGGATAGAAGGCATGTCCCACAGTCTGTGGCTCTCCATAATTCATTTGCAGCACTTTCAGAGTGCAAGAGCAACATGGAGGATGGCTCAAGCACAGTGGGTGAGAAACAATCATCTCCCATGCCTAAAGTATGCAAGACTGCAGCCAAAGACAAAAAGGAGAAGGCGAGGATTGATAGTAAGCAGCTGTTGGTGGGCGATTCCATCATAAGAGGTGTGAAGTTTGAGGAGAATGGTGTTGTGAGATGTCTCCCTGGTGCTACCGCTAGCAGGGATAGACGACGGATCGTTAATATTGTTAGGCAAGCAAAGCAGGAAAGGGAAGTGGATGTTATTCTCCATCTTGGGACAAACGATCTGGCTTGCAATGAGGTTTCAAAGGTGAAAGAAGCTTTTCACACACTTGGAAAGGATATACAGGAGGTTGCATCAACTGTTTCATTCTCTGCAGTTTTGCCTGTGCATAACCTTCAGCATGACAGGAAGATGCGCATTAAGGAATTCAATGTATGGCTTGGTGAATGGTGTCTGAACCAAGGGTTTGGCTTTGTGTCTCATGTTAGCTCTTGTTGGAATGGAAAAGAACTGTACAAGAAAGATGGTTTGCACCTTTCTCTCAAAGGAACGAATGTCCTCGGTGAACAGTTCCAGGTATTTGCTAAGAAGCATTTAAACTAGGAAAGGGGGGCAAAAGAGTGATAATCCAGCAGTCCAACTGCCCCCCGAAACAATGCCAGAAAAGGGCAGTAGCACAAAGGTTAAGAAATGACAAGCTCAGAGTCTTGTCTACAAATGCTCGCAGTCTAGGAAATAAAATCAATGAACTTGAGGCTATAATGGCATCTGAGAATATAGATGTAGTGGCTGTTACTGAGACGTGGTTCAAGGGGAGTAATGACTGGGATATATCAATACCAGGGTTCTCTCTATACAGGAAAGACAGAGAAGGCAAGAAGGGGGGAGGGGTGGCCCTGTATGTGAAAGATAACCTAAAATCTAATTTGATACAAGTTAGCGAGAACAATTTAGAGTCAGTTTGGGTTACCGTGCAGCTTGATAATCATAAGGCAACTCGTGTAGGTGTGATATATAGACCACCTAGCCAAGTCAAAGAATTAGATGATCTACTAGTTGAGGAAATAGCTAAAATGACATTGAAGGGGGAAGTTATCATTATGGGAGACTTCAATCTTCCAGATGTAAACTGGAAAACCAAAATAGCTAGTTCTGCCAGGAGTACAGATATTCTAAATTCCCTACTGGGATTATCTCTACAGCAAGTAGTGGAGGAGCCAACCCGGAAGGAGGCCATTTTAGATTTAGTATTCACAAATGGGAATTTGGTATCTGATATTACTGTAGGGGAAAGCTTGGGATCTAGTGATCACCAGTCAGTGTGGTTTACTATAAGTACAGTGACTGAGTCACACCACACAAAAACAAAAGTTTTAGATTTTAGAAAAACAGACTTTTCTAAAATTAGATTAGTGGTATACAAGTCCCTATCAGACTGGAACAGTTTCATTGGAGTCCAGGAGAAATGGGACTACTTAAAAGTGGCACTATTGAAGGCAACAGAAAATTGCATTAGGCTTGTCAGTAAAAGCAAAAAAAGGAAGAGACCACTGTGGTACTCAGCAGAAGTGGCCAAAATCATTAAAAACAAAAAGATAGCATTTAGGAATTATAAAAAAAAACAAAACGAGGATGACAGACAAATTTATAAGATTAGGCAGAGAGAGGCCAAACAAGTTATAAGAGCTTCCAAAGCACAGGCAGAAGAGAAATTAGCTCAGTCAGGAAAAAAAGGCCAGAAGGCATTCTTCAGATACATAAATGAAAAAAGGAAACTAAAACAAGGAATTACCAAATTAAAAACAAAAGAAGGAATGTATATAGAAGAAGATAAAGAACTAGCTGACTGCCTCAATGAATATTTCTGTTCAGTTTTTACAAAGGAAAATGAAGGAGAAGGACCTCAGTTAGGAAAGAAGTCTAATGAATCTTTTGATGCATGTGTCTTTACAGAGGAAGAGGTTCTAAGTCAGCTGTCTAAAATTAATACAAATAAGTCACAGGGGCCTGATGGGATACACCCAAAGCTATTAAAAGAGCTCAGCGTTGAACTAGCAAAACCATTAACAGATTTATTTAACCAATCGCTGGCAACAGGAGTCGTCCCAGAAGATTGGAAATTAGCAAATGTTGTGCCCATTCATAAGAAAGGTAGTAGGGAGGAATCGGGCAACTATAGGCCAGTAAGCCTGACATCAATAGTGGGGAAATTAATGGAAACCATACTTAAGGAGAGGATTGTGGAACATCTAAAATCCCATGGATTGAAAGATGAAAAACAGCATGGGTTTACTTCAGGGAGATCATGTCAAACTAATCTTATTGATTTTTTCGATTGGGTGACTAAAATAATAGATGGAGGAGGTGCAGTAGACATCGCTTATCTAGACTTTAGTAAGGCTTTTGATACTGTCCCACATAGAAAGCTTATCAATAAAGTGCAGTCTTTGGGCTTGGACTCCCATATTGTTGAATGGATTAGGCAGTGGCTGAGGGACAGGCAACAGAGGGTTGTAGTCAATGGAGTATATTCAGACCAAGGTCTTGTTACCAGTGGGGTACCTCAGGGATCTGTTCTGGGACCCATATTGTTTAATATCTTTATCAGCGAAATTGCAGAAGGCCTCGATGGTAAGGTGTGTCTTTTTGCTGATGACACAAAGATTTGTAACAGGGTTGATGTTCCTGGAGGGATACACCAAATGGAAAAGGACTTAGGAAAACTAGAGGAATGGTCAAAAATATGGCAACTAAAATTTAATGTTGATAAGTGCAAGATAATGCACCTGGGCCGTAAAAACCCAAGAGCAGAATATAAAATCAGTGATACAGTCCTAACCTCAGTATCTGAGGAAAGGGATTTAGGGGTCATTATTTCAGAAGACTTAAAGGCAGGCAGACAATGTCATAGAGCAGCAGGAAATGCTAGCAGAATGCTTGGGTGTATAGGGAGAGGCATTACTAGTAGAAAGAGGGAGGTGCTCATGCCGCTCTACAGAGCACTAGTGAGACCTCATTTGGAGTATTGTGCTCAGTACTGGAGACCATATCTCCAGAAGGATATTGATACTTTGGAGAGAGTTCAGAGAAGAGCTACTAAACTGGTACATGGATTGCAGGATAAAACTTACCAGGAAAGATTAAAGGAACTTAACATGTATAGCTTGGAAGAAAGACGAGACAGAGGGGATATGATAGAAACTTTTAAATACATAAAGGGAATCAACAAAGTAAAAGAGGAGAGAATATTTAAAAGAAGAAAAACTGCTACAAGAGGACATAGTTTTAAATTAGAGGGGCAAAGGTTTAAAAGTAATATCAGGAAGTATTACTTTACTGAGAGAGTAGTGGATGCATGGAATAGCCTTCCTGCAGAAGTGGTAGCTGCAAATACAGTGGAGGAGTTTAAGCATGCATGGGATAGGCATAAGGCCATCCTTCATATAAGATAGGGCCAGGGGCTATCCATAGTATTTAGTATATTGGGCAGACTGGATGGGCCAAATGGTTCTTATCTGCCGACACATTCTATGTTTCTATGTTTCTATGTTTAACCCCTTAGTGACCAAGCGTTTTTCTTCCTTTTTTTATCGTCTCGTTCCAAGAGCTATAACTTTTTATTTTTCCGTCTATATAGCTTTATGAGGACTTGTTTTTTGCGGGACAAGTTGTACTTTTTAATGGTGCCATTTTGGGGTGCACATAACTTTCTGATTAACTTTTATTAACTCTTTCTGGAGGGCAATACTGCCACAGCGTTTTTACGTTATAATTTTACTGCGTTCATTTTTTGGTATAAATAACATAATATCTTTATTCTCTGGGTCAGTACGATTACAGTGATACCAAATACATAAATTTATATTTTATTTTTTACATTTTATTACTTGTTTTAAAAAAAAAAAAGAGGTGTTTTATTGCATTTTACTCGCTTGCGGTGAAATCACCGTTACGAGTACAGGGGCCTCCGTAGGACAAAAGACTACTACCTACGCGTTTCAGAGCCTATCGGGCTCCTTCGTCAGGGTGGACGAAGGAGCCCGATAGGCTCTGAAACGCGTAGGTAGTAGTCTTTTGTCCTACGGATGCCCGTAACGGTGACGTCACCGCAAGCGGTTTCCCGGGTAACAGACCAACCTCCCTCGCGCCGCGCGTGCTTCGGCCGGGGCCGCGCTGCTGCTGGCAGGTGAGCAAGAAGGACGCCACGATTTGAAAGGCCAACAGCATCTTTATAGGAACAACAACAGAAACTCACAAATAATAAGCGGCATAGCGGAACACCAATCAAGGGAACATTTTGGAGGAAAGACAAGGTACCAACGGCATTAGTATTATCATTATTAATTTTACCCTCACCGTTCAATCCTTGAACTCCTAGTGCAAATACTTGTGTTTTATTTGCCCCTTGTTACCCTCACCAACTGACTATATGCCCCGATCCTCATATTTATTTATTTTGGCATAACCAATTTTTGTAACCAACCACCCAGTTATTCAGGCTGGCACTAATTGATGGTGCCAACTTAAAGGACTAGCTGTTTCTGATTGTGTATACCAGTGCTTATGTCCCATATCCCCTACGGGTGATATATCATTTTCTAAGAATAAAATTAGCAATCCTATTATTATAATTTTTTTTACGGTGTTCACCGTAGGGGATAATTTACATGATATTTATGTAGTCCGGGTCGTTACGGACGCGGCAATACCAAACATATGGGGAAGATATTTTTTTTGCTCTTTTTTATTATTGTATTATTTTATTGAAAAATTTGTTTGTTTGTTTTTTTAACATTTTTTTTTTACCACTTAATAGTCCCACAAGGGGACTACAACAGACAGCTTTTTGATTGCTTTTAAAATGCAATGCACTATCCCTATACTGCATTGCATTTTAATGATATTCTAACATTGACCAGCAGTCTGCACCAGAGATGTGCAGGCTGCTGGAAATTATTGAAGGCTGGTCTGGGGCCTACATCAGACCCAAGGCAGCCTTCACACACAAATGCGATCGCGGGGTGCCGATGGGAGACAGGAGGAGTCCGCTCCCTCTTTCAGCACTTTACATGCGGCGGGCGCCATTGCCCACGGCATGTAAACTGCTAAACAGCCCGGGTTGTTAGAGCAGGGCTGCGGCTCTCATGTGAGAGCCAGCTCCCTGCTGCACGGGGGTCCCGTACAGTGCTTAGACTGGGCCGCCCAGCCTAAAAACCCTTAGTGACCGCCGTAAAAACACATATGGGGGGGGGGTTAAAGGGCTTGTCCAGTATTTTTTTTAAATCTGCCCTCCAGTCAGCGGGACCTGTAAATCCATACTTACCTGGTCCCCGCTTCTCAGTTCCTTCACTCTGGCTGTCTTCACTGGACTTCTGGTCTATGGCAACTTCCTGCAAGGACAGGGTCACATGCACTGCTGCAGCCAATAACTGGCCTCAGTAGTGACATTTCTTCCATCTGTGCAGGAAGTTGACAGATAGGGATTGGAAGTCCAGTAAAAACAGTCAGGGAGGCAGTATCAAGCAGCGGGGACCAGGTGAGTACGGATTTCTCCACAGGTCCTGCTGGCTGAGGGCAAATTTAGTAAAAAAAAAAAAAAATGAAATAATGATAAGTCCAATAAAACAAGTAAACCAACTTAAAGGATTGTTCCTAGAAGCAACATTTATCACCTATCCACAGGAAAGTTCATAAAATGTCTGATTACTGGGAGTCTGATTATTTCAGATTTTTTTTTAAATCAGATATCTCTTTATTATCAGTTTTCAGTCATTTTTTATAACATTAACATGACATTTTTTTTGTAGACAGAAGACATATACATTATCAGTCATATATAATATATATTATATGCATTATAAAACACATATCTACAAAAGACATGGCATGAATCTACGTAGAAACTCAGGTATCAAAGACATCTTCAATGTGATTGCAAACATCATCCATTAACAAATAAACCCAAAACCCCACCCCCCACCCAAACCCTACAAGAGCAGGACACATTTATAACAGCCTTCCTTCATCATCACTCCTGGGGTGTCGGCACCGCAGTACTCATTAGTAAACCATCCTCCAGCATCAATTTCCAACCACCTATATGTCTACAGAGCATCACCATCCAGCGTCCATCTTCCCATACAGCCATATTCCAATTCCAAGTAAGCCAGTCACCAGCAGGCTTCTGTACATACACCACACAAATACTACCATCTGTGGCCTCTCCCCTTCCTCTCCCATTCTCAGATTCACTTCAGTATCATATGTATCCTCCATCTGCACTGCACTCACCTAGTACATATAAAACTCCTTGTAAGCGCCAACCAGGAGCTACAACACCCAGAATTATCGATCCAGCTGCCCCAGATCGCTTCAACTTTGGACAGACACTTCCTTTTTTGATAGACTCCCCTTTCTAAGCGAATCACAACATTTAATCTGGCAACATACTCTGATATATCAGGGGGTATGGATTGGATCCACTTTGCTGCCAATGTTTTCCCAGCTTGATATAACATCCTCCCTATTCCAGTAAGTATAACAGATTGTAGATTATCTTCTGGTATCAAGCCCAATATGCACAGTTTGGGATCCAACTTAAGATTAGCACTATACATCTTGTTCACCAGATGCAGTACCGCCTTCCAATAGGATGTCAGTGATGGGCACGACCACAGCATATGCAATAGATCAGCCTCAGCACTTCCACATTTCGGACAGGCCGGGCTATCTCTGTAACCTATTTTATGTAAAAACACTGGGGTCTTGTAAACCCTATGTATTAAATACAGATGGGATAGACGTGCTGCCTCACTAATGGATAAAGTAGGGGCGAGTTCCACTACCTCCATCCACTGCTCATCCGTGAGTTCACCTAGATCTCTTTCCCACTGGCGCCTACTTGTTAGTGGATATCCTTTAAGAAAGTCCTCTAATAGGGCTTGATATACCATGGAGATTGCTCCCTTTCTGATCCAGCAGCAACCACTATATTTAATGTCTGATTTGATATAAACGTCACCGGGGCTATCTTAGATTGAGCTTCTAAAGCATGCCTAAGTTGCAGATATCGGTAGAACTGTGAAGAGGGCAGCTCAAATTCAGAGCACAATTGTTGGTATTGTTTTAAAATTCCATTAGAATAAATATGGCCTAAATTCCATATCCCTTTATTATTCCATTGGGAGAATCCATTCAGGTCATCCAGTTCCTGAAGTGTGGGATTATGCCATAGAGGCGAGATGTTCATTAACCCCGTTATCCCTAAAATACTCTTTGCCTTATTCCATACTTTCCTCATGAGTATCAGGGTTGGAATGTTTCCCACTTCCCCTTTTATTTCTCCTTCAATAGCTGCCAGCGGGGGAGACCTATTTGAAGCCCATCTCATCAACCGACCACTCTTCCCTCCCATGTCATCTAATACCCCCCACCCTTTGAAGTGTTGCAGTTGGGCCAATAAGAAGTATAACATAGGATTGGGTAAAGCCAGGCCATCGGCTTCCTTATTCCTTTGTAGGATTTCCTCTATTATTTTTCCATATAAAAAACCGGAACAGTTGTTGTATTTTATGGAAATAATGCACTGGAATCCATATGGGGGAATTGTGTAGAATATAAAGCAACTGAGGCATAAATATCATTTTTAACAAATTGCCTCTACCTATCATAGAGAGAGGCAATTTATGCCAGACAGCAACCTTACCTCTAAATTTCCCTTACAGAGGCAATAGGTTATTAGGAATGTAATCTGCAGGGTTCATCGATACAGTTACTCCAAGATATTTAAAAGAACGCACCACCTTGAGTGGTAGCATGAGCATGAGTGGTATGCACTTGAGAAGATATTGGGAGAATTACTGACTTATCCCAGTTTATGAGAAGTCCAGACTGGTCACCAAACTGCGATATTATAGAGATTATAGAATGTATGGAATCCACTAGATTACCTACATAGATCAGCATATCATCTGCGTATAGGGATACGCGTTCCTCACTAGAACCCCTCACTAGCCCTCTCATCAGTGGAGTAGATCGCAAAAGGCATGCCAATGGTTCAATTGCTATCGCAAATAGTAAGGGAGACATCGGACAGCCTTGTCTCGTCCCCTTTTCCAGTGCAACTGTGGGTGATAGTTGACCATTCACTCTAATTCTAGCTCTGGGCTCACAATATAGAAGCTTGACCCATTTTAAAAAACCTGTTCCAAAGCCCATCCTAGTCATGACCGCCCACAAATATTCCCACTCAACACTGTCAAAAGCTTTGGCAGCATCAAGTGAGACTACTGCAGCTTTACTATCCTGACCTTCCCTCCCCTCCAATTGGAGATTTAAGAACAGGCGCCTGAGATTCAACGCCGTGGATTTTCCAGGCATGAACCCAGACTGATCATCATGAATAATAGTTTGAATGACCATACACAATCGTTTGGCCAAAACTTTGGCCAGAAGTTTCACATCTACAGTCAGGAGTGAGATGGGCCTATATGAGTCCACTAGTGAAGGGTCTTTGCCTGGCTTAGATATCACCACAACTATTGCCTCTCTCATGGAACAAGGCAATCTACCTTCGCGGTATGCATTTTTAAAGACCGTTAAAAGATGTGGAAGTAGTAATTCCCCATGCTTTTTATAGAATTCCCCAGGAAGACCATTCCCACCAGGTGCTTTTTCATTGGGCATGGAATTCAACGCCATCTCCAATTCCTCCAGAGTTATGTCCTCCTCAAGAAGTGAGCTATTCTCCATAGATAAGGCAGGGATACTAATTCTCTCAAGGTAACCAGCTCTATCGGAGTCAGTAGTGACCAGTCTGGACCTATACACCTCCCTAAAGTGAGCGTAAAATTCTCCCAGGATATTCTCATCTCCTGTTACTAGTTGTCCACCAGTTCCTCTGAGCGAGGCTATACAGGAAGGACCATTTTGTGCTTTAGTCACTGTAGCTAACAGGTGTCCTGCACTTTCCCCTTGAGCAAAATATCTCTGAGTCATAAATAGGCGTTTATCGTCCGCTCTAGACTGTATGTGTTCCCTCAAAAGCTTCTGGGCTTCCTTCCACTGTGCTTCATTAGGCAATGTGGGTTGATCTATATACCTGGCTTCTAATTGCGTAACTCTATCTTATAGCTCCTTGTCCAGAAGACGACTCTTAGATTTCCTAACACTAATATGCTTAATGTACAACCCTCTGACATACGCCTTCAAGGTATCCCACACCACAGCCCCCGATGTCGAGCCTATATTAATAGACAAAAAAAATCAGTAATAGCTTTAGAGATATCAGTTCCTGTATCCACTATTGATAACCAAAATGGGTTTAAATGCCAGATGGGTCTAGGAGCACATATGTGTCTCCCCACTTCCAAGGTAATCAATAGTGGGGAATGGTCAGATAAACTACGGGGCAAATATGAGATCTCCTTTATTAGGGCTACCAAGGATGAGGATCCAATTGCTAGATCTATTCTGGACAAGGAGCTGTGCGATGCTGAATAACACGAATACTGACGCCGATCAGGGTATATGGTCCTCCATATGTCACATAAATCCACCTCCAACATCAATCTCGCCAGAGAGGTAGGAGCGGCAGTATATGTTCCCGACCCATTGTGGAATTTATCCAAGAGGCCATTAAGATAGGTATTGAAGTCTCCTACAATTAATATAGGGACTAGCGGAAATTTAGATGTAAAGGTAATAATCAGCTTCATAATTTCAGCTGAATATGGAGGGGGAACATATACCGCCACTAAAATAATCCTAAACTGAAAGATATGACAGTCTATGCATATAAATCTTCCATCATCATCAATATTTCCTGGGCACTAAACGGAATAGCTCTATGCACTAAAATGCTAACACCTCTGGCATGTGTGGAGTATGTAGAGTGGAACTCACACCCCACCCATGCTTTATGTGCTAAATTCGTCTTATCAGCAGTCAAGTGGGTCTCAGATAAACATACAATAGCTGGCTGTACATCCCTCATAGCATGGAAAATAGCTGATCGTTTAGACGCCAATGACATTCCTCTCACATTCCATGCAAGAATATTAACGGAAAACATCATGGTAACTCATAAGCAGATACAGAGTTCGGTGCCGACAACCCCATAGGAATCTCCCACTGGTAATAATACTGAAGATAGAACCTGCCCTTACACCCCCCTCCCAACTGTCCCTAAACTACCCTGAACATTCTGCTATTCATGAACCCAATAAACAGGGGTACATCGTAGACATTTAAAGTGAACCTAACCGTCATGGGTTAACAATAAAGGCACAGGAGATAGAGCAAGTGCCTAAATAGTATATGCGCTATAACCTGGATGCGCAAATGTGTTGGCTCACCCAACCTCCCTCCCAACCACATATTGACCCATACATTGTGAAACAGAACCAATGAAAAGCCAGCATATAAAACCTCCCTTCTCAGGAAAACATAAAATAATCCCACAATACTATATCTGGCACTGTGGGGTGTCAATCAAAAGACACTAGTAAAACAAGAACAGTTCCAGCAAAGATATCACCGTCTCCTCAGGTATTGTTGCCACGCCGATGATTTTCATGATTGTCCAGCCATTGACATGCCTCAGACGGATCTTCAAACATGTGCGTGGATCCATTCGCCACCACCCGAAGCTTTGCCGGATATAGCATGGAGTAAGGCCACTGCAATGATCTCAATCTTTTCTTTACTTCTAAAAATTTTGCTCTCCTCTTCTGTATGTCGGCAGAAAAGTCCGGGAACATAAGAATTCGGCTGTCGCCAATTTGAATGTCAGGGTTATCCCTGGCTGCTTTAAGTATGACGTCCCGGTCCCTGTAGTGTAAGACCTTAATCAGGAGAGGTCTCGGAGGCGCCCCCGGAGGCGGCGGGCGAAATGGCACCCGATGTGCCCGTTCTATTGCAAAGAGTGGGGATAGCTTTTCTTTCCCAATAGTGTCCACCAGCCACTTTTCCATAAATGAGACAGGATCTGAACCCTCAGTGCGCTTCGGTATTCCAATAAATCGCACATTATTCCGTCTTAGACGGTTTTCCAAGTCATCAGATTTTGATATAAGTAGGGATACGTTATGTATAACACGCTGTAAGTCCCTTTTAACAGGCGGTAGCTGGTCCTCCATGTCACTAACGCGACCCTCCAACTCCCCCACTCTTTCTTTAAACTGTCGCATGTCCTGTCTTATCAATAAAACTTCCTCCTTAAGGCCTCCCATATTGGCATTTAGAGACGTGAGGGCTGTACTGCATTGCGCCACCATCTTATACACGTCTGCAATGGTGGGTTCGGAAATGGGTGACGCTTCTGGCGGCAACTCTGGACCCACCTTTAGCCTTGCTACAGATGCATATGAGGCCGCTTCCAGGGGCTCCGCTCCTCCAGCCTCACCGGACATCCCAGCATCAGGCCCCGAATCATTCGCTGCAGCTGCTGGGGTGCGGGCAAACTTCCCCAGCTTCGCCGCCACATCAGAGAGTTTAGTACTTTGCACGGCGCCATTTTGTTTGGTAGGCGTGTCCGTGCCGCCGTCTTTGCTCTCCTTCTCCCTTTGCTTTTGACGGGTCATATCGTGACCGGAGCAACCCCTATCGTCCAGGGAGGCTTCTGATCAATGTCGGTCCACTCTGAGGTCAGGTAGGAAGCGGGTAAGCGATTAAGTGCAGGATACTGTCCAGGAGCTCAGCGCCATGCGTCTCTTTACATCGGCGGTTAGGCCACGCCCCTGATTATTTCAGATTTGAATGTATTAAGGAGTTCCTGGATGGAAAGGGGAGGTTTGCCTGTATACACTGTAGTATAGAAGGTATGCGGGTAATACTGGTGGCAATATACAGTACCGAACAATAATTTGGACACACCTTCTCATTCACAGAGTTTTCTTTATTTTCATGACTATGAAAATTGTAGATTCAAACTGAAGGCATCAAAACTATGAATTAACACATGTGGAATTATATACATAACAAACAAGTGTGAAACAACTGAAAATATGTCATTCTAGGTTCTTCAAAGTAGCCACCTTTTGCTTTGATTACTGCTTTGCACACTCTTGGCATTCTCTTGATGAGCTTCAAGAGGTAGACCCCTGAAATGGTTTTCACTTCACAGGTGTGCCCTGTCAGGTTTAATAAGTGGGATTTCTTGCCTTATAAATGGGGTTGGGACCATCAGTTGCGTTGAGGAGAAGTCAGGTGGATACACAGCTGATAGTCCTACTGAATAGACTGTTAGAATTTGTATTATGGCAAGAAAAAAGCAGCTAAGTAAGGCCTCTTTCACACTTGCGTTGTCCGGATCCGGCGTGTACTCCACTTGCCGGAATTACACGCCGGATCCGGAAAAACGCAAGTGTACTGAAAGCATTTGAAGACGGAACCGTCTTCCAAATGCGTTCAGTGTTACTATGGCACCCAGGACGCTATTAAAGTCCTGGTTGCCATAGTAGGAGCGGGGAGCGGGGGAGCAGTATACTTACAGTCCGTGCGGCTCCCGGGGCGCTCCAGAATGACGTCAGAGCGCCCCATGCGCATGGATGACGTGATCCATGTGATCACATGATCCATGCGCTTGGGGCGCCCTGACGTCACTCTGGAGCGCCCGGGGAGCCGCACGGACGGTAAGTACACTGCTCCCCCGCTCCCCGCTACACTTTACCATGGCTGCCAGGACTTTAGCGTCCCGGCAGCCATGGTAACCATTCAGAAAAAGCTAAACGTCGGCTCCGGCAATGCGCCGAAACGACGTTTAGCTTAAGGCCGGATCCGGATCAATGCCTTTCAATGGGCATTAATTCCGGATCCGGCCTTGCGGCAAGTGTTCCGGATTTTTGGCCGGAGCAAAAAGCGCAGCATGCTGCGGTATTTTCTCCGGCCAAAAAACGTTCCGTTCCGGAACTGAAGACATCCTGATGCATCCTGAACGGATTTCTCTCCATTCAGAATGCATTAGGATAATCCTGATCAGGATTCTTCCGGCATAGAGCCCCGACGACGGAACTCTATGCCGGAAGACAAGAACGCAAGTGTGAAAGAGCCCTAAAGAAAAACGAGTGGCCATCATTACTTTAAGAAATGAAGGTCAGTCAGTCAGCCGAAAAATTGGGAAAACTTTGAAAGTAAGGGCTATTTGACCATGAAGGAGAGTGATGGGGTGCTGCACCAGATGACCTGGCCTCCACAGTCACCGGACCTGAACCCAATCGAGATGGTTTGGGGTGAGCTGGACCACAGAGTGAAGGCAAAAGGGCCAACAAGTGCTAAGCATCTCTGGGAACTCCTTCAAGACTGTTGGAAGACCATTTCAGGGGACTACCTCTTGAAGCTCATCAAGAGAATGCCAAGAGTGTGCAAAGCAGTAATCAAAGCAAAAGGTGGCTACTTTGAAGAACCTAGAATATGACATGTTTTCAGTTGTTTCACACTTGTTTGTTATGTATATAATTCCACATGTGTTAATTCATAGTTTTGATGCCTTCATAGTCATGAAAATAAAGAAAACTCTTTGAATGAGAAGGTGTGTCCAAACTTTTGGTCTGTACTGTATATCCCTCCACTGATTTCGTCAGTTCCCCTGTGACTGGTATTAGGCTTTATGGCAGAGTATCCGGGTGTTATAACTGTTCACCGGATGAACGTCTGGACAGGTGTAGGGTGCAGGGGAAAGTGAGATTACTAGGATTCTCTGCCCTTTGTAACATTATGAAAGAAGTAGGCTTGATAGATGTGTGGAGAATGGACACCCAGAAGAACGTAAATACTCATGTAGTTCATCCACTTATCATACTCTGTCCCGTATAGACCTACAGTAGCGCTAGCGAATGATGTGATGTTCCTGTTGGTTCAGTCGTCTGATTATCTGCCTAGATATCTGTCGGATCATTCCCTATTGAGGGTGGAGTTGGTCTTGACCAGGAGAGCCAGGCCGGGGCCAAGGATGTGGAGATGTAACGCATTTTGGCTGCAGATCTTAGGCGATATGGAGATTATAAAGGGTGCCCTGCAGGAGTACTTCACATTTAACGCAGGTACGGCATTTCCGCATGCAGTTCGGGAGGCCATGAAAGCATACTTGAGAGGGATCTTGATTAAGTCCATTAGTAGACATAAAACACGGTCTAGGGAAGTAGATGTTAGGACTCACAAGGCTGTGGCGGCTGCGGAGGAGGCCTTTGTTGCAGCATCTTCACAGTCCACCAGCAGGGCACTTATAGGAAGCGCAGGAGCAATTAAGATGCCATCTGCTCCAGACAGAAAACACCTTTTTTATAAACAATGTTTGTTTGCAGAAGGGGAAAGGGTGGGCCACATGCTATCAGTTATATCTAGGGCCCAACAGGGAGCGGCGTGTATAACTGAATTAGTGGATACCCTGGGGAGGTCTTGTGGGAACAAGGAGGATATCCTAGATATCCTGAAGGGCTTTTACTCCTCTCTTTGCACTTCTAAGGCCTCTTGTTCTGAGGAGGAGATGCAAACATTTCTGCGGGGGGCTAACCTGCCTAAACTATCGGCGGTGGTGAGGGAGCAATTAAAGCTTCTGCCCCTGCCCTGTATGCTGTCACGGACAGCATACAGTGCAGTAATGCCGGCAAGGGACCAATCAGAGTGGCCCCTTGCCGGCAATCGATCCGATTGGTTAGTCTGTGCAGACTAACCAATCGGATCGCGGCAGTGTTAAAATGCCGGTTTCAGGCTCTGATCTGTGCTCTGCAGATCAGAGCCTGAAAGTCGATAGTGTTCCTCATGCCCACCCCCCCCGATCTGCGCCGCTCTAAGTACATGGTGCCCTTCTGTGCCCCCCCCCCCCCCCCGATCTGTGCCCTCATCTCCTTCCTGCTCATCTCCTTCCTGGCATGCGATCCACCCCCTGCATTAATTTTCTAGCCGCCCCCTCCTGCCCCATTGTAGTCTGTACCCCCCCCCCCCCCCTTCCAGCGCTGCCCCCGATTCCCCATTCTGTGTGTGATGGCGGCGGCTCCATTCCTGAGCCGCCGCCATCAGCAGAGAGTGTCAGCTATATGCTGACACTCTCCTGGGTAACCCCATAGATGCTGCGGTTGCGGCATCTATGGGGTTAACAGAGGGAGGGAGCTCCCTCTCTCCACCATCGGGGCTGCAGCGCTGTGAATGCAGCACCCGACGGTTGCCATCGCAACCGAACGCTTTGCAAAAGTGTCCGGTTGCCATGGCAAAGGCGTCCAGTGCTGCCACCTACAGGCAATCTGGAAGTATTATACTTTGCAATGCAAGAGCATTGCAAAGTATAGTACAACTATCAGCCCCACTGGATCTTCAAGATCCAAGAGGGAACTGATAAAAAAGTGAAAATAATAAAAGTAAAAATAAATCAATAAATAATTAAAAATGTAAATAAAAAAAGACATTGCCTTTTCCTATAAAAAAATAAAATAAAAATACACATATTAGGTGTCACCGCGTCAGTAACGACCGTCTCTATATATATATCACATGATGGACCCCGTCCGATAAACACCATAAAAATAAAATTTAAAAAACAGTGCCAAAAAAGCTATTTTTGTCACCTTACATCACAAAAAGTGCAACAGCAAGCGATCAAAAAGGCTTATGACCCCCAAAATAGTACCAATTAAACAGTCACCTCGTCCCGCAAAAAATTATACCCTATTTAAGACAATCGCCCAAAAAATAAAAAAGCTATGGCTCTCAGACTATAGAGACACTAAAACATCATTTTTTGGGTTTCAGAAATGCTATTATTGTGTAAAACTTAAATAAATAAGAAAAAGTACACATATTAGGTATTGCCACGTCCGTAACGATCTTCTCTATAAAACTATCACATGACCTAACTCCTCAGATGAACGCTGTAAAAATAAATAAATGAAAACTGTTCCAAAACAGCCAATTTTTGGGTCACCTTGCCCCATAAAGTGTAATAATGAATGATCAAAAAATCCTATGTACCCAAAAATGGTACCAATAAAAACCTCAACACTTTCTGCAAAAAACGAGCCCCTGCACAAGACGATCGGCAGAAAAATAAAAAACATATGGCGTTCAGAAAACCAATCCAGCACAATCTACCTTCCAAAAACCGTACGGCATTCCTTTCCTTCTGCGCCCTGCCTTGTGCACGTACAGCAGTTTACGACCACATGTGGGGTGTTTCTGTAAACCGCGGAATCAGAGTAATAAATATTGAGTTTTGTTTGGCTGTTAACCCTCAATGTGTTAAAGAAAAAATATATATAAAATGGAAAATCTGCCCAAAAAGTGAAATTTTTTAATTTCATCTCCATTTTCCTTTAATTCTTGTGGAACGCCTAAAGGGTTAACAAAGTTTGTAAAATCAGTTTTGAGTAACTTGAGGGGTGTAGTTTCTATAATGGGGTCATTTATGGGGGTTTCCACTATGTAAGCCCCACAAAGGGACTTCAGACCTGAACTGGTCCTTAAAAAGTGGGTTTTGAAAATTTTCGTAAAAATTGTAAGAATTGCTTCTAAAACTTCTAAGCCTTCTAACGTCCTAAAAAAATAAAATGACATTTCCAAAATGATGCCAACATAAAGTAGACATATGGGGAATGTTAACTAATAAATATTTTATTAGGTATCACTTTCTGTTTTAGAAGCAGAGAAATTGAAATTTGGAAAACTGTGAATTTTTAAAAATTTTGGGTAAATTTGGGATTTTTTCATAAATAAAGGTGAAATATATTGACTCAAATATATG
The DNA here is from genome assembly GCF_905171765.1 of Bufo bufo. Taxonomy (NCBI): domain Eukaryota; kingdom Metazoa; phylum Chordata; class Amphibia; order Anura; family Bufonidae; genus Bufo; species Bufo bufo. The sequence continues at coordinate 210,437,608 of NC_053393.1, forward strand.
CCTATCATGAAGTACAATGTGTCACAAGAAAACAATCTCAGAATGGCGTGGATAAGTAAAAGTGTTCCAAAGCTATTACCACATAAAGTGACACATGTCAGATTTGTTAATTTTGACCTGGACACTGGGGCATCAATGACACTTGGTCATGAAAGGGTTAATATTCGCAGAGTGTACACCAGTCTACAGGTCTCAGTGGAAAATGGCAAAGATAGAGCTATATTGTCACTTGACGCTGCTAAGGGGAGTGGGATTATCTTTGGTGTACACTACAATTTATGGGTCTTGGACAATGCTTTATAAAATGGGTGCAGGTACTATATTCCAATCCAAAGGCAAAGATTGTAGCCAATGGGGGAGTTTTCTCTTTTATTCAATTGGCTAGGGGAACTAGGCAGGGCTGCAGCGCCCCCACTACTATTTGCAATCGCCATAGAACCCTTGGCGGCAGCAGTGAGGGACTCTCCTGAAAAAACTGATACTTTTTTTTTTTTGGGGGGGGGGGGGGGGTAAGAAAGGTCTGATCTCTATGCTTCATAATAAGTTCCTGGAATCCCACCCATTGACACATCTGAGGAAATGAGAGGGAGATCCGGGAGAGATAACGCAGGAATAATGGGATGATATTTTAGAGGCAGTGCCATCATTAGGTGAAAATGGGAAATTATACCAACTCTTCATTATTCACAGGGTATACAAAAAGACAATATTTTTACAGCGCATTGGCGTCAGAAATTACACAAAATGCCCAAGATGCTTACTAGAACCGGCTGATTTGCTTCACGTGCAATGGCATTGTCAGAGATGAGAAAAGTATTGGATGGGTATATTAGAGATCATAAGCCAAGTATTTTCTGTAAAGGTCGATAGAAACATATAATGTGTCAGCAGATAAGAACCATTTGGCCCATCTAGTCTGCCCAATATACTAGATAGAGACCCCAAAATATATACAGTCCCTGACAAAAGTCTTGTCGCTTCTCTATTTTGTAGAAACTCCTGCTATTAACCTGACTCTTAATTAATCAATTGGTGTTAGAAATAGCTCATATGAAAAGCTAAAGCCCTCCCAAATGATGTTTAATGCACTGAAATAAATTAGTTTCACTGAAAAAAGATTTATCATTTAATCAAGACAGAAAGGTAAAATTTTGGCAAGACAAAAGCTGTGTTGCCTATACAGAAATTGAACAACTTTACTGCAAATCCAAAAATATTTCAGCAAATTAAGTAGTGGTGCTGTGAGATCCAAATTTAATATCTTGTATGACTTCCATGAGCTTGAAGGACAGCATCCATGCGGTTTGGCAAGGATTCATACAATTTATTGATGAAGTCATCAGGAATAGCAAAGAAAACAGTCTTGCATGCCTCCCAGAGTTCATCAATATTCTTTGGTTTCGTCTTCCATGCTTCCTCTTTCATCCTACACCACATATGCTCAATGGTGTTCATGTCTGGTGACTGGGCTGGCCAATCCTGGAGCATCTTGATCTTTTTCGCCTTAAGGAACTTTGATGTGGAGATGGAAGTATGGGATGGAGCACCATCCTGCTGCAGAATTTGGCCTTTTTTATGGTTGGGAATATAAGAGGTAGCTAAGATTTCTTGGTATTTTAGACTATTGATGTTGCCTTCCACCCTGCAGATCCCTCGCACACCCCCATACTGGATGTAACCCCAGACCATGATTTTGCCTCCACCAAACTTCACTGTTTTCTGGGTAAATCTCGGCTCCATGCGGGTTCCAGTAGGTCTCCTGCAATATTTGCGGCGACTGTGGTGTAATTCAACAGAAGATTCATCAGAAAAATCCACCTTCTGCCACTTTTCCAGCGTCCATCCTTTTAGCAGGCTGTGGGCCTTGGCAAATGCCACACGGTTTTTCAATTGTCTTTTGTTTAGTGCTGGCTTATGGGCACTGATTCGACCATGGAGGCCATTTTGAGACAGAATCTGACAAACTGTTCTGGTTGACACAGGGACTTCAGGTGACCAGGTCTCATGGAGCTCTGCTGCAGTGGAAAATGGGCTGGCCTTGGATTTTCGAGCCAACAAACGGTCCTCTCGAGCAGTTGTCTTGCGGAGTCGGCCTGACCTGGCCTTGTCCAAAACGTCTCCAGTCTCTTCAAATCTTTTTTTTATCCTCTGAACTTGACGCTGAGACACATTGAAGGTGTCTGCCACATCAGCAGTGGATCTGGTCTTCAGCTTCTTGATAATCAACACTTTAGTCTCCGGGTGAATCTTAGGCATGTTTGCAGAGGTCTAGTTGCAGTTGATGTGAAGGTCTAGTGTACTGGGGTTCTTTTTATACACACCTGAGACCTAATTGATCCATTATTACTCACAGGTGAAGCTCATATGACAAGGCGACAACACTTATGTCTTGGCAAAAATTAACTCAATGGGCTTTACCAAGCTGTGAATATTAGAATACTTTTTGTCAGTTTCGTTTTGCACTAAAACATTATTACAAAAGCTGTTGGGATTAAAATGACCCATTTCTTGTAACAAAATCTTGATTAGAAATATATTTTAGCGGCACTTCAGGTCAATTTGTACACAAGCGACAAGACTTTTGTCAGGGACTGTATCTTGGGATATGTTTTAAAGGTAGGGACGGACGAGGCTACTAAGGTGGCGATGGGAAGGCTCCTGTATGTAGCCAGGAAACTGATAGCATTGGATACAGGCGAGCCCTCCAACATTTGAGGAATTCCGCACAAAAAACACCATGCTGATGTATGAAAAAGCTTAAAAAGAGGTTGCCCCCATAAGTTTGACAAGCTGTGGAGTAAGTGAACATCCCATAGCCACATCGTGGTCTAGGCATAAAGGGAAGGGAGACGAATCATAGCCGGAGTGGGAAATAGTAAGGGAGGGTGGAAGAGTTCATCAGTTCATTCAATTGTAAAATGACGAGGAAATTGCAAAGGTTGATTGTACTTTAATGGTTTATTACATAATGACATTCTATATTTTGTGTGACTTTGTAATATTATTCTTGTCAATAAAAAAGATTTGATTAAAAAAAAGAAAGAAAGAAATTGGCTGCATATGTCGGGCAATATATAAAAATAAATAAATAAAAGTAGGCTGCGCAGTATATTTATTTTGGCTAGCTGTATAGAAAAGCAATATCTGCTCTGCTTTCCTACACAGAAAAAAGGTTACTGAGGCTCAAAAGACACTATTTTGGCCTCTGTCCAGTGAACAGAGGCCATTGTATATACAGTTGCAAGAAAAAGTATGTGAACCCTTTGGAATGATATGGATTTCTGAACAAATTGGTCATAAAATGTGATCTGATCTTCATCTAAGTCACAACAATAGACAATCACAGTCTGCTTAAACTAGTAACACACAAAGAATTAAATGTTACCATGTTTTTATTGAACACACCATGTAAACATTCACAGTGCATATGTGAACCCCTAGACTAATGACATCTCCAAGAGCTAATTGGAGTGAGGTGTCAGCCAACTGGAGTCCAATCAATGAGATGAGATTGGAGGTGTTGGTTATAGCTGCCCTGCCCTATAAAAAAAACACACACCAGTTCTGGGTTTGCTTTTCACAAGAAGCATTGCCTGGTGTGACTGATGCCTCGCACAAAAGAGCTCTCAGAAGACCTACGATTAAGAATTGTTGACTTGCATAAAGCTGGAAAGGGTTATAAAAGTATCTCCAAAAGCCTTGCTGTTCATCAGTCCACGGTAAGACAAATGGTCTATAAATGGAGAAAGTTCAGCACTGCTGCTACTCTCCCTAGGAGTGGCCGTCCTGTAAAGATGACTGCAAGAGCACAGCGCAGACTGCTCAATGAGGTAAAGAAGAATCCTAGAGTGTCAGCTAAACACTTATAAAAGTCTCTGGCATATGCTAACATCCCTGTTAGCTAATCTACGATACATAAAACACTAAACAAGAATGGATTTCATGGGAGGATACCACAGAGGAAGCCACTGCTGTCCAAAAAAAACATTGCTGCACGTTTACAGTTTGCACAATAGCACCTGGATGTTCCACAGCAGTACTGGCTAGGGCTGCAGTAAACGATTATTTTAGTAATCGAGTATTCCATCGATAATTTTTTACGATTCATCGAGTAATCTAATAAGAAAAAAAATTATTAATAGACTGTTTTCCTTTATAAAAACTCATCAGACCCCCTGCCATTAGTCCCCAACACCCTTCGTTCCCCACTGTGCTATCAGCCCAAGTGCATCAGTTCCCCCCAGTGCTGTGAAGTGTCCGGAGGCCCCCTGCTGGAAAGGTGAGTATTCCAAGCGCAGCAGGAGACCACGGAGCGGGAGTAATAGCAAGCGCTTCACTCCCGCTCTGTGGTCACATGACACAAACGAATCTTTGATGCAAAAAATTTGCATCGAGGATTTTTTTGTGTCGAATTACTCGATTTAATCGAGTAATCGTTTCAGCCCTAGTACTGGCAAAATATTCTATGGACAGATGAAACCAAAGTTGAGTTGTTTGGAAGAAACACACAACACTATGTGTGGAGAAAAAGAGGCACAGAACACCAACATCAAAACCTCATCCCAACTGTGAAGTATGGTGGTGAAGGCATCATAGTTTGGGGCTGCTTTGCTGCGTCAGGGCCTGGACAGATTGCCATCATCGAAGGAAAAATTAATTCCCAAGTTTATCAAGACATTTTGCAGGAGAACTTAAGGCCATCTGTCCACCAGCTGAAGCTCAACAGAAGATGGGTGTTGCAACAGGACAACGACCCAAAGCATAGAAGTAAACCAACAACAGAATAGCTTAAACAGAAGAAAATACGCCTTCTGGAGTGGCCCAGTCAGAGTCCTGACCTCAACTCGATTGAGATGCTGTGGCATGACCTCAAGAAAGCGATTCAAACCAGACATCCCAAGAATATTGATGAACTGAAACAGTTCTGTAAAGAGGAATGGTCAAGAATTACTCCTGACCATTGTGCACGTCTGATCTGCAACTACAGGAAACGCTTGGTTAAAGTTATTGCTGCCAAAGGAGGTTCAACCAGTTATTAAATCCAAGGGTTCACATACTTTTTCCACCTGCACTGTGAATGTTTACATGGTGTGTTCAATAAAAACATGGTAACATTTAATTCTTTGTGTGTTATTAGTTTAACCCCTTCCCGATCTATGATGTCGTACTACGTCATGGGAACCACTGCGTTCCCGCAATTTGACGTAATAGTACATCATAGTGATCGCGCGGGCACCTGAGCGGTGAGCGTGCGATCACTGCAGGGGTCCGGCAGTCCGTGGTAGCCGGGCCCCTGCTGTAAAAGCTGATGCCGGTGGATTAACCCCTTCTATGCCGTGGTCCGCGCTGACCGCGACATAGAAGGGGTTTGTGTTGGGTGAGTGATCGCATCGAGTCTTGCACGGCATCGGGAACTGCCTTCTACGGGTGCCGAGTGCCCGTACAGCAGTTTACAATCACATGTGGGGTGTTTCTGTAAACCGCAGAATCAGGGTAATAAATATTGAGTTTTATTTGGCTGTTAACCCTTGCTGTGCTATTGGAAAAAAATTGATTAAAATGTAAAATCTGCCAAAAAAGTGAAATTCTGAAATTTCATCTCCATTTTCTATTAATTCTTGTGGAACACCTAAAGGGTTAACAAAGTTTGTAAAATCAGTTTTATATACCTTGAGGGTGTAGTTTCTAAAATGGGGTAATTTTTGGGTGGTTTCTATTATGTAAGCCTCACAAAGTGACTTCCGACCTGAACTGGTCCTTAAAAAGTGGGTTTTGGAAATTTTACGAAAAATTTCAAGATTTGCTTCCAAACTTCTAAGTCTTCTAACGTCCCCAAAAAATAAAATTTCATTTTCAAAATGATCCAAACATAAAGTAAAGTAGACATATGGGGAATGTAAAGTAATTACTATTTTTGGAGGTATTACTATCTATTATAAAAGTAGAGAAATTGAAATTTGGAAATTTTTTAAAAAAATTGGTAAATTTTGTATTTTTTTTAATGAATAAAAATGATTTTTATTTTTTTGTAATTTTTACCACTGTCATGAAGTACGATATGTGACGAGAAAACAATTTCAGAATGGCCTGTATAAGTAAAAGCGTTTTAAAGTTATTACCACATAAAGTGACACTGGTCAGATTTGCAAAAAATGGCCTGGGCAGGAAGGTGAAAACAGGCCCGGGGTTGAAGGGGTTAAGCAGACTGTGATTGTCTATTGTTGTGACTTAGATGAAGATCAGATCACATTTTATGACCAATTTGTGCAGAAATCCATATCATTCCAAAGGGTTCACATACTTTTCCTTGCAACTGTACTAGGAAATTATTAACCACCTCAGCCCCCAGTGCTTAAAACACCCTGAAAGACCAGGCCACTTTTTACACTTCAGCACTACACTACTTTCACCATTTATTGCTCGGTCATGCAACTTACCACCCAAATGAATTTTACCTCCTTTTCTTCTCACTAATAGAGCTTTCATTTGGTGGTATTTCATTGCTGCTGACATTTTTACTTTTTTTGTTATTAATCGAAATTTAACGATTTTTTTGCAAAAAAATGACATTTTTCACTTTCAGTTGTAAAATTTTGCAAAAAAAACGAGATCCATATATAAATTTTGCTCTAAATTTATTGTTCTACATGTCTTTGATAAAAAAAAAATGGTTTGGGTAAAAGTTATAGCGTTTACAAACTATGGTACAAAAATGTGAATTTCCGCTTTTTGAAGCAGCTCTGACTTTCTGAGCACCTGTCATGTTTCCTGAGGTTCTACAATGCCCAGACAGTACAAACACCCCACAAATGACCCCATTTCGGAAAGTACACACCCTAAGGTATTCGCTGATGGGCATAGTGAGTTCATAGAACTTTTTATTTTTTGTCACAAGTTAGCGGAAAATGATGATTTTTATTTTTATTTTTCTTACAAAGTCTCATATTCCACTAACTTGTGACAAAAAATAAAAACTTCTATGAACTCACTATGCCCATCACGAAATACCTTGGGGTCTCTTCTTTCCAAAATGGGGTCACTTGTGGGGTAGTTATACTGCCCTGGCATTCTAGGGGCCCAAATGTGTGGTAAGGAGTTTGAAATCAAATTCTGTAAAAAATGACCAGTGAAATCCGAAAGGTGCTCTTTGGAATATGGGCCCCTTTGCCCACCTAGGCTGCAAAAAAGTGTCACACATCTGGTATCTCTGTATTCAGGAGAAGTTGAGGAATGTGTTTTGGGGTGTCTTTTTACATATACCCATGCTGGGTGAGATAAATATCTTGGTCAAATGCCAACTTTGTATAAAAAAAATGGGAAAAGTTGTCTTTTGCCAAGATATTTCTCTCACCCAGCATGGGTATATGTAAAATGACACCCCAAAACACATTCCCCAACTTCTCCTGAGTATGGAGATACCAGATGTGTGACACTTTTTTGCAGCCTAGGTGGGCAAAGGGGCCCATATTCCAAAGAGCACCTTTCGGATTTCACAGGTCCTTTTTTACAGAATTTGATTTCAAACTCCTTACCACACATTTGGGCCCCTAGAATGCCAGGGCAGTATAACTACCCCACAAGTGACCCCATTTTGGAAAGAAGACACCCCAAGGTATTCCGTGAGGGGCATGGCAAGTTCCTAGAATTTTTTATTTTTTGTCACAAGTTAGTGGAAAATGATGATTTTTTTTTTTTTTTTTTCATACAAAGTCTCATATTCCACTAACTTGTGACAAAAAATAAAAACTTCCATGAACTCACTATGCCCATCAGCGAATACCTTGGGGTCTCTTCTTTCCAAAATGGGGTCACTTGTGGGGTATTTATACTGCCCTGGCATTCTAGGGGCCCAAATGTGTGGTAAGGAGTTTGAAATCAAATTCTGTAAAAAATGACCTGTGAAATCCGAAAGGTGCTCTTTGGAATATGGGCCCCTTTGCCCACCTAGGCTGCAAAAAAGTGTCACACATCTGGTATCTCTGTATTCAGGAGAAGTTGGGGAATGTGTTTTGGGGTGTCTTTTTACATATACCCATGCTGGGTGAGAGAAATATCTTGGCAAAAGACAACTTTTCCCATTTTTTTATACAAAGTTGGCATTTGACCAAGATATTTATCTCACCCAGCATGGGTATATGTAAAAAGACACCCCAAAACACGCGAATCTGCGTACAGCGGTCCGGAGGTGGTTAAATGGCACCACTTCCAGTTCCCCTTACCTTGCAGGCTCTGTAGAGATACTTTTTATCTTGAGTGTGATGATAGAGAGATAAGAAGGCATATCCGTTTCCTGAAGTTCCATGACAGATGCTATATCCTTTTCTTAGAAGACCTCTATGCCAAATAACATCACCACACTCCACGGCATCTTTCAAGTACTTATCTTCTTTGAATAGCTAAAAAAAAAATAAAAGAAAATAAAGGAAAAAAGTTATAACAAAAACCCCAAACTTTCATTAGTGGAGGTCGTGCTTGCACATTATAGGAAAAAGTGTCAGCCTCTCTGGTGGCCGGGACCATGGTAGCACACATAGGCTAGTGCTTTTTCCTATATTGTGCAAGCACTACCACCACTGATGGATTGCAGGGTGGTCTGTAACCATGGAAACGAGCAGTGTATAATGTGATGGAAAAATGAATCCAGCCAGTAAAGGAAGCAATATGGACAATAACAATACATTAGTAAGTGCCTTGTATTAACTTTATCTACATGATAAATGCCACTTACTGAAGTGAGACAATCCCTTTAATATATGTGTGAACACTGGCATAACTATAGGGGTTGCAGCGGTCACAGTAGCGACCGGGCCCTGGCCCCCCTTGCCAGTGGTAGTGTACTTTTCCATTTATAAGATGCAGTGCATAATGGAAGCACTCACTAGTATGCAGGAGGTGAGGGAGTGAAGCACTGTGAGCACTGTACTTACCCCCTCCTCCCTTCTTGCTGTTCTTAGGTCCCGTGCTCCTGTGTCCTTGCTGCCTGCAGCGTCAGGACATACAGAGCGCACTCTGACCTGACGCTGCAGGAGGTTAGGTGACTGTGCAGCGCGGGCCCTAAGAACAGAAGAGAGCCAGGACAGGGAGAGTGGAAGCAGAAGAGGTAAGTTACTTTATTATTTTACAGTCTGATCTGAGGTCTGATATGGGGGTCTGAAGGGTCTAATGGGGGGTCTTGAGGTCTGACTGGGGCTCTGGAGAGGTCTAATGGGGGAGGTCTGGAGAGGTCTAATGGGGGAGGTCTGGAGAGGTCTAATGGGGAGGTCTGGAGAGGTCTAATGGGGGGGGTCTGGAGAGGTCTAATGGGGGGGGTCTGGAGAGGTCTAATGGGGGGGGGGGGTCTGGAGAGGTCTAATGGGGGGGGGGGTCTGGAGAGGTCTAATGGGGGGGGGGTCTGGAGAGGTCTAATGGGGGGGGGTCTGGAGAGGTCTAATAGGGGGGTCTGGAGAGGTCTAATGGGGGGGGGGGGGTCTGGAGAGGTCTAATGGGGGGGGTCTGGAGAGGTCTAATGGGGGGGGGTCTGGAGAGGTCTAATGGGGGGGTCTGGAGTGGTCTAATAGGGGGTCTTGATGTCTGACTGGGGCTCTGGAGAGGTCTAATGGGGGAGGTCTGGAGAGGTCTAATGGGGGGGGGTCTGGAGAGGTATAATGGGGGGGGGGTTCTGGAGAGGTCTAATGGGGGGGGGTTCTGGAGAGGTCTAATGGGGGGGGGGGGTTCTGGAGAAGTCTAATGAGTTGTCTGGAGGTCTGACAGGGGTCTGGAGAGGTCTAATGGGGGTATGGAGGTCTGATTGGGGGTCTGGAGGTCTAATATGGGGGTTTAGAGGTCTAGTGGGAGTCTGGAGATCTAATGGGGGTCTGGTCTGAGGTGTAATGGGGCTCTGGAGGTCTGGTCTGAGGTCTGATATGGGGTCTGAAATGGGGGTCTGGAGGTCTAATGGGGGTCTTATCTGAGGTCTGATATTGGGTCGGGGTCTGACATGGGAGTCTGTTCTTAGGTCTAAAACTGGGGTCTGACAGAGGTCTGAAGGGCGTCTAGTCTAAGATGGGGGGGTCTCATTTAGGGTTTTATATGGGGTCTGATCTGAAAGGAAGGGGGTATTTTTTTGTACTGGCGCACAATATAAAGGGGTGTTTTTGTACTGACGCACTGTGTGGTACGAGTATTTTCAGGGGGACTGTTTCTGCAGGATGGTATTGGGGGACACAGCGGACACAGTATTGTGGGGGGCAGGATGGGACGTTGAGAAGGTGGGAGGATGATGGAAAAGTAGGAAAGTAAGATGTCTGTGTTAAACTCTGCAGAGACGAGGCGCGGCTGAAAGAAGTCACCATGGCATCTGGTCTGACAGGTGAAATAGAGGAAAGAGAATATCTACATCAGAGAAGAGAAGTCACTGGATGTAAGAGGTATTGTATGTTCTGTAGCGCTTTATGTAATGTTTTCCAAGTATGTCCGCTTTTTTTTTCTCGTATGAGCGCTGCCTTCTCAGCTCTTTTTACCTGCTCATCACTGCAAATGTTGCGGCAAGCAGGTGAACAGAGCAGAGAAAGCAGCTCTTATATGAACGCTGCCCTCTCTTCAAACAGCTGATCGGCAGGGGTCCCAGGGGACCCCCTCCAATCTGATATTGATGACCTATTCTGAGGATAGGTTGTCAGTAGTAAAAAGAGGACAACCCCTTTAACAGTAGGACTGGAGGTAAGGGGTTAGGTTGAGAATTTGGCATGGGGGGGTAAAATTTTTGCCTTGGGCAGCAGAGAAGCTAGGTGCACCAGCGCTGAGGGAATGGGGGGGGAGGGGGCCTGAGCTGAACGCTTGCACCAGGGCCCATGAGCCTTTGGCTATGCACCTGCGTATGAACCTGGAACAGTACATAAAAAAAAAAAAAAAATATCACATTATACCCCTTACCATCACTTCATAGTGAGCCACTTTAATAAAATCCACCAGAAGATGGACATATGTGAAGGAGAACAACAGGCTCTGCCTTTTTCACCGTCTGGATATACCGCTATACAGTATATTCCGATAATATATTCCTGTTGCTAATACCAAGGACCTGCTGACCTATTTCATACTGGCGCTTTCATTCTTTTGATGTGATTTGGTTGATTTCTGCCCATTAAGACAAGATTTTATAGTCTTTATGGCAGCAGTTACCTAACTCTGGGTCTACTCTGCTTGCCGCAACACTTATGGTACTTTCACACTAGCATTAGAAGAATCCAGCAGGCAGTTCCGTTGCCAGATCCGGAAATCCATATGCAAACGGATATCATTTGTTTCCGGATCCGGCTGACAAATGAATTACAATACCAGTGTCATCCGGAAAAAAAGATTTTTGTATAACTTACCAGTAAAATCTCTTTCTCGCTCTTCCTTGGGGGACACAGGAAATCTTGGGTATAGCTCAACTCCCTAGGAGGCGTGACACTAAGTGAAAACTGTTAAGTCCCTCCTCCAGCAGCTATTCCCTCAGCCTGGAGAGAGAGACTACCAGTTGCGTGCCCAAGTAGTGAAATAAAGACAATGGCCAACCATGTAAAACCAAACAAGTCAACTACCTGACAGGGGCAACCAAACCGTAACGGCAAACCAAAACAATGGGTGGGTGCTGTGTCCCCCAAGGAAGAGCGAGAAAGAGATTTTACTGGTAAGTTATAAAAAAATCTCGTTTTCTCGCCCAATTCCTTGGGGGACACAGGAAACCTTGGGATGTTCAAAAGCAGTCCAAGAGGGGAGGGACCACAGCCCAAGATGAAAACCACCGGAGGCATCAAGAAACCGCCGCCTGCAAGACCAGGCAGCCCAAAGCAGCATCCGCCGAAGCATAGGTGTTCACCCTGTAGAACTTGGTGAAAGTGTGCAAGGAAGACCAGGTGGCTTACACAGTTGTTCAGCCGAAGCCTGATGCCTCTGAGCCCAAGAGGCACCAACCGCTCTGGTAGAATGAGCGGTAATACCAAAGGGCGTCTCCTTTCCCTTGGCGCGGTAAGCTTCAGCAATAGCCATCTTGATGAAGCGGGCAAGAAGCACCCTGGACGCCGCCAACCCCTTGCGCGGACCTTCCGGAACCACAAAGAGAGAGTCCGTGCGCCGAAAGGGACCAGTGACTTCCAGGTAAATCCTCAGGGCCCTAACAACATCCAGGCGGTGAAGCTCCCGTTCTCGAGGATGAGAAGGGAACGGACAAAGGGAAGGGAGGACGATGTCCTCATTGAGGTGAAAAGCGGATACCACCTTCGGAAGGAAGTCAGGAACCAGACGGAGAACCACCTTATCCTGGTGGAAGACCAAAAGGGGTTCCGTGCAAGAAAGTGCCGCCAATTCAGACACCCGCCGAAGGGACGTGATGGCCACAAGGAAAATGACCTTGCAGGACAAAAGGCGAAGAGAAACCTTCCGCAAGGGCTCGAAGGGGGGCAGACTGGAGAGCCGCAAGCACCACATTAAGGTCCCAGGGTGAAATGGGAGTGCGATACGGGGGGACAGAGTGAGCGACTCCCTGGAGAAAGGTCTTGACAGGACCGAGAGGAGCCAGAGGACGCTGGAAGAGGATGGAAAGCGCCGAGATCTGACCCTTTAACGAACTGAGACCCAGACCCAGGTCCAGACCAGACTGCAAGAAGGACAAGACCGTGGGAAGGGAAAAACTAGGAAGATGAACATCCAGGGTTTCGCAAAAAAACAGGCTTTCGTGCGCGGATCATGGTACAAACCACATCCGCAGAAAACCCCCGTCGCGTTAAAACTGCGGTCTCAATAGCCATGCCGTTAAACGTAGCGACCCTAAATGCTGGTGGAAGATCGGCCCTTGAGAGAGGAGGTCTTCTCTTAGAGGAAGCAGCCAAGGTGCGTCTCCCAGGAGCAGCATTAGGTCGGCGTACCAAGGCCGTTGAGGCCAATCCGGGGCTATCAGAACCGTAGGCATGCCCTCTGCCGCGATTTTCCGGAGAACCCGTGGTAGAAGAGGGAGGGGCGGAAAAATGTAGAGGAGGGAGAATTTCGTCCATGGAAGAACGAGCGCGTCGGCGCCGTACGCCCTTGGGTCCTTGGACCTGGACAGGAAGGTGGGGAGCTTGTGGTTGAGTCTGGAGGCCATGAGATCCACGTACGGACGGCCCCAACGGAGGCAAATGGACTCGAACACGTCGGGGTGCAGAGACCACTCGCCCGGGTCGATCGTCGTCCAGCTGAGGAAGTCCGCCACCCAGTTGTCCACCCCCGGAATGTAAATGGCTGACAGGGCCGGAACATGACTCTCCGCCCAGTGGAGGATGTGAGACACCTCCCGCATAGCCGCTGCGCTGCGAGTGCCCCCTTGATGATTTATATACGCCACAGATAGGAGAATCGCCCTCAGTTCCAAAATGTTTATCGGCAGTTTGGACTCCGATGGAGACCAAGTGCCCTGAATGGACTGGGGAGGAAACACCCCCCCCCCCAACCATGCAGACTGGCATCGGTGGTAACCACCAACCAGGTCATTGGCAGAAAGGATTTTCCCTGGAGGGGAGTCCGTAACCACCAGAGAAGGGAGGACCGAACATGGGGGGGGAGGGGGAAGGGCCAATCCAGACTCTCCTGGGACTTGTCCCAGGCAGATAGAATTGCCGTCTGGAAGATGCGGGAGTGATACTGCGCAAAGGGAATCTCTTCGAAACAGGACACCATCTGTCCTAATACCCGCATGCTGAGCCGGAAGGACGGACGGCGATGGAGAAGCAGGGTCCGAACCGACTGGTGAAGGAGCAGGTGCTTCTCCGGTGGGAGCCGAACCTCCGCCGCTTCTGTATCCAGAAGCATCCCCAGAAAGAGGAGTTGCCTGGACGGGATAAGCGAGGACTTGGGAAGTTTGAATATCCACCCGAACCGCTCCAAGGTTTGCAGCGTGAGGTTCACGCTGGTGGACGTCAGCGAAAAGGAGGGCGCCTTGATGAGCAGATCGTCCAAGTAGAGAAGCAGAAAAACGCCCCTGGAGCGGAGCAAGGCCAGGACAGGGGCAAGGACCTTGGTGAACACCCGAGGAGCAGTCGCCAGGCCGAAGGGGAGGGCGACAAATTGGTAATGGCCGTTCCTCAAAGCGAAGGAAACACTGGTGACATCGAGCGATCGGGACGTGTAGGTAAGCATCCTGGATATCGATAGATGACAGAAACTCCCCTTTTTTCAGAGAGGCCACCGCTGATCTGAGGGACTCCATCCGGAACCGCCGTAGACGGAGGAAACGGTTCAACCGCTTGAGGTCCAATATGGGTCTTACCGAACCTTCCTTTTTGGGGACCACAAAAAGGATCGAATAGAACCCCCTGAATCGGTCCTCTAGAGGAACAGGAGTGATCACTCCTTTTTCCAGAAGAATGCGAATGGCTTCAGAGAAGTCGGCCGCACTTTGGGGATCCCTCGGGACACGGGAGCGAAAAAAGCGAACTGGGGGGACGGACGCGAATTCGAGTTTGTACCCGGAAGATACAACTTCGAGGGCCCAGGCGTCGGAGACATGCGACTGCCAGATGTCCCTGAACAGGAGGAGTCGTCCCTGGGTGCACCTTCAGGCGGGGTTCTGCTTGGCCGAGGGAGGGCGAGTAGGCTGGGACTTACGCCAGGAGGGCTGAGTCCAAAAAAAAGGCTTCTTACGCCTATCTTGGGAAGAATTAGATGACGGACCGGACGCGGATCGAGAAGTGGAAGCCCTGCGGGAGGACCTAAAGCGAGAAAAACCAGGACGGCCTCGAATGGCGCTCTTGGTCCTAGGCTGGGGTAGATGGGTGCTCTTCCCCCCCGTGGCTTCGGAAATGATTTCATCCAGGCGGGTCCTGAATAAGCGAGAACCTGCGAAAGGAAGGCCAGCAAGAGACCGTTTGGAAGTGGTATCCGTCGTCCAAACCTTTAGCCAAAGTTCCCTTCTAGCTGAAACGGCCAGGGCAGATGAACGTGCCATGAGGGCACCTGCATCAAGGGAGGCCTCACAAATAAATTCCCCTGCCTGAACAACGAGTTGGGCCAAAGCACGGAGGTCCTGAATGGAGACGTCTAAATCAAGTTTCTGATCCAGCTGTGAGGCCCATTCTGAAACCGCTTTTCCGGCCCAGGCGGAAGCAAAAACTGGCCTGAGGGCAGAACCGGAGGCGGCAAATATGCCCTTAGTAATTGATTCCATGCGCCGGTCCTCAGCGGACTGAAGAGAGGAGCCGTCCGCCACAGGAATGGCCGTGCTTTCAGACAAGCGGGCCACAGGAGGGTCAACCTTAGGCGGAGACGCCCAAGTGGAGATGCAATCCGCCGGGAAGGGATAACAGATATCCAACTTCTTAGGGGGGGTAAAGCGGGCATCAGGGCGAGACCAAGCCTTAGAGACTACCGACGAGAAGTCGGCATGGAGAGGGAATACTGTGGACGCCTGCTTGGGGGCGTAAAAACGACACACCGGCCTTGTCAGAGCTGGGAGGATCAACGTGAATTTTAAAAGTGTCACGAATGCTGGTAATGAGATGGCCCACAGCAGAGGCCAGCTTGGACGGCAAGGCCGAGTCCATATCCCATTTCGAATCCACTAATTCTCCCTCTGAGGGCACGTCCTGTGAGGAGGAGGGGCCCGACTGAGACCGTACCCTTGGAGGTGACAGGGAAGCATCCATAGGATGACACGCATTCCGCCCTGGACCGCTTCTGGGGGTGCCGGGCCCTGGAGGCGTCGCTGGGAGCGAGCGACTCAGACGGGTCGGCCGAAGTAGCGAGCCGGAGGATACAGCAGGCGGCGTATCCGGCTCGGTGGTAGGCTGATCATTCGCAAGGCGGCCCACGACATTAGTGAGGCTTTCCACGGCCAGGGAGAGGGATTTAGCCCATTCAGGAGGATCCAAGAGAACACGGGGCGGCACAACAAGTGGCGGACCCTGTATTGGGACCTGGCATGGAGCGCAATGTGGGTCTGATTGCCCCTGTGGAAAGGGTGCATTACAGGCGGTACAGGCGTGGTACCAGGGTCCAGAGGCCCCTGAGGGATCGGACATGTTGGCTAGAAAGTATGGTATGGCCTTCCAGACTAGGGGCTGCTGGCACTAGGAAGGGGTTAACAGTCCTACCAGACCAACAGCAAACCGCAGGCAGCAGGCACCGGAGCACAAGCGCGATCCCTCCTCAGGTTAGGAGCGGCAGCAGAGATTGCTGGGCACTTGGGATGATTGGGAGGCGAGATAAGAGAGGAGCGGGAGGCAAGATAAGAGAAGAGCGGGAAGCAAAGCTCCGCCCCCTGTCAGTATCGTTCGCGCGCGCACGATTTAAATATATACATAAGGCCGGAAGTGAAGGCCTGTGGCACCGTAATGGCGCCGGAGGGTGCCGATTTCAACCCTTCTGCCCCCTGTATCCCACGAGACTGGGGCGGTAAGCGGCGCAAGGTACCGACCGCACCGGCAGAAGTGCGCCGCCGCGATCCCTGAGCGGCCGTTGCGCTGCCGGCCGGCATATAAGGGGTGCTCGGTCCTAGTGCCGAAGCAGGCAAGCCTGCCGGCGCATTCTGGGACCGCCGCTGCAGTCCCTGCGACGAATTAAGCACGATCAAGGGGCACTATCCCCTTGTACCATTGTAGAATTCTGCCCAACGCCGCCGGTTCGTCCCCTCGTCCCCCCTGCATATCGCCCCCCCTGAAGGAGTGGGGGCAGCCTGTAGTCCCAGAACAATTTGCATCCCGATAGTGAGGGGTGCAGGAGGGGGAGTGGGGAGAGAGAGAGAGGGAAGGTGGTGGGGAGCAGGGCTGGAACAGCCACTCTCACCATCCTGATGTCTTCACCCTCTGTCCACTCCAGCAGGGTTGCCCCTTCAGCCACTGGCACCGAAGTGGCAGGAAGCTGGAGAGGGGCTTGGCGTGTGGGAAACCCTTGCCCTGGCGGGATGCAGGGGAGCTGGGCTGCCCTGGTCCTCCTTTTCTTCAGTGGGGGAGGCAGCAGTGCGGATAGCCGTCACTGGCGCAGCGCGACCCCGGGAGAAACAGAGAGGTCCAGGCGTCTCTGTTGTCCCTGTGAAAAATAGAAAAAATAAAAAAATAACATAAAATAAATAAAATAGAAAAAAATGAAAGATAAAAGACAGCTCTGCAGAGCAGGGAGTGTCTTGCCTCCTTGGACACTAAGCAAAAAACTGGTAGTCTCTCTCTCCAGGCTGAGGGTATAGCTGCTGGAGGAGGGGCTTAACAGTTTTCACTTAGTGTCACGCCTCCTAGGGAGTTGAGCTAGGCGAGAAAAATGGATCCGGTATATATATTTTTTTCACATTTTTTAAGGTCTGCGCATGCGCAGACCGAAAAACCGGATCCATCAATGCGGCAATTTCCTGAACACTTGGTACCGGATCTGGCATTAATACATTTCAATGGAAATCCGGCAATCCAGCAAGTGTTCCGGACGGAAGAGAAGACATCCTGATGCATACTGAACAGAATGCTTTCCATTCAGAATGCATTAGGACGGAACTCAATACCGGAAAACTTTAACGCTAGTGTGAGAGTAGCCTAAGCCGAGAAGTGCCAAACTGTGCGGCACCTGTTGGCGAGATGTTAAATGCTCGAATAACATTTCTTAGTTATGTCATAGCAAACATTTTAAAGGGGTTCTCCAGGAATTAAGAAAATGAAAATACTTAAATATTACTTTATTAGAAATATATTCCCAAATACCTTACATTAGTTATAATGGCTCGTTTTGTATAGGGAGTGATCATTAGGAAAAACAAAATGGCCGATGTCCTATTAGTACACACAAAACCTGTCCTAATTACACAGGAGGAAAAGTTACTTCACAACACTGAGGTAAAGAGCTGCCTCATCCTCCTCTCTGCTCTGCTTGTCAGGGGTTATGATCCTGAATACAGTTTAATATGGTCATCAGCTGAATCTTTGTAGGAATGGAGTTCATGAGCAGATGTGGCTAATGAGCAGCAGCACTTGTATGCAGTCTCCATTACCACAGTCTGTCCTGTCTTTACTTCATGTCTCTTCATGAACTCCATTCCTACAGAGATTCAGCTGAAGATCTTGTCATCTGTATTCAGGATCATAATCCCTGACAAGTAAGAGAGGAGGATCAGGCAGCTTATTACCGCAGTGTGAAGTAACTTGTCCTCCTGTGTGATTAGGACAGGTTTTGTGTGGACTAATAGGACAGCGGACATTTTGTTTCTCCTAATCATTGCTCCCTAGACAAAACGAGTCATTATAACTAATGAAAGGTATTTGGGAATATATTTATAATAAAGTAATATTGACATATTTTCATTTTTTTAATTTCCGGAGAACCCCTTTAATTGAACCAATTAGATGTATATGCAATCAGTCTGTTGTAATAGTCTACTGTAACTTAACCACCTAGTGAGTGCCCAGAGTCAGAGATAGTCGCGTACAAGTGCTCTGCTATCTCTAGCAGTCCCATAGGGCTGAATGGAACATATGCATATATACATATGACACAGTGCCCCTGTTCTCATGATTAACAGGGGCCCCAGTGGTCGGATGTCTGTGGATAGGGAATAAGTGTCTGTACTGGGACAACCCCTTTTAAAGTGGTTGGCCTATCTCACACATTGGTGGCATATCCCTAGGCTATGCCACCAATGTCTGAAAGGTGTGGGTCCCATCTCTAGAACGGAGCCTGCAAAATGAAGGAGAGTGCATGAGGCATGCATGGCCCGCCCTCCATTCATTTCTATGAGCCAGTGGAAATAGCTGTCTCAGCTATTTCCATCAGCCCCATTTAAGTGAATGGAGTGGTGGTCGTGCTTGGTGCGCTTCCAATTCTTTCCTATGGGACTTCTGAAAATAGTCAAGTGTGCCGCTTGGCTATTTCCAGCACTCTAGAATGGAGGGCGGCTGCACTCTGCTTCACTTTGTGGGCTCCAGTCTAGAGATAGGTGCAGATCCCAGACGAGGGACGCCCACCTATCAGACATTGGTGGCATATCCAAGCGAGATGGGCCAACCTCTTTAAAGGTATTTTCCTACCATCAGCACTAATCCATAGAAGATCCTACCGTTTTGACCTTGGGAAGTACCCAGAATGAAAGGGCTGCATACTTGCCCTAACGAGTCATGGCCCATTTATTTTAGACATTACTGAGGGTTTTAATGATTGGACTCTCGCTGATCAGACACTATCAATGTTAGTGGTAGGAAAAACCCTTTTGAACCCCTCAGTTTTAAAGCCCTGATTCTGGCTGAACCCTAGATAATTATCAATGTGCTTTAAAGGGTTTACCAACTTGAATAGGTTATCAGTGTCAACGTGATGTATAGATTTAAGTCTCCTTCTAGAATTTACATTATATTTGAAGATTTACAACACACTAATAAAGAATATAAAAACACTGGCTGATGTGTACCTTGTGGGCCTGAAGAAGCATGTGTATGACTCCTGGTGCTCCATGGCACCAGTGTACCAACCGATCTGTTTCATTGCTCAAAGACGACGGATAATTCCCAGACCTGAACTTCTTGTGACGTACGTAGTCAATACTTGGTTTCACCAGCTCAGTCAAGGTTTCTTGGTCTACTTTTGCTAAAGGCTGAAATAAAAAAGACCTTAACACAAAATTTCTCAGAAGCATAGAAAATCATGGATATCTTTAGACAGGAAATCAGTCAATAAATATTAAGTTAATCTAATCTTTTCCGGCAAGCTAATGAAATCCAATAATTTAATATCCTGGAGATGAATGTGGAGTTCCCCAGCAACATAGTAGAAAAACCTACTTCAAATCAAAGGCTCACTTTATGAACAAGCAAAAGGCAAACGAGCAAAGCTGGCCATACACATAAGAGAAAAGATAACTGAAGACAATAATTTTGTCAGTATTGGCTTGCCATCTAATGTGTGTGGGGCCTTCACAACGTATGACTCCACAAAGTTGACCAAATTTCACACTGTTTTCAGGGTATGTCTAAAGACCCGGAATATTTGATCATTTCATCAGAAATGCCAAAGGTGAATTATGCCTTCCAAGCGACTCAAGCACTTGGCAGGAGACATAGAAATCTGTGAACACATACCTTTGTGGTTGTTCCTAGCTTTAACCTGTTATTCAAGTTACGTGGCAGGTGCCTGAGGAACCCTGTAAGTACTCCAGGTTTCACTTGTAAACCAACATTTGCCACTTTGCCCTAATTGACAGCACCAGCCTTATCTGACGTCACTGGTATCCCATTTGAAGCCTGCTGTTCGTGGCTAGATGCATGCCTTTCAAGTATGCGCCGCTGACATAGTCTGTGCACCCAGTGATTGAATGGCGCCTGCGCATGATTTCAATTGGGGTGCCATTGATATCCGAAAAGCTTGGTACTGTCAATGTGGGAAAAAAAGGGGAGGCGTCGGACACTTGCCAAAAATAAGACCTCCTTCGTGCACTTGCCATCTAATTGGCATAGTGTAGGGCTGAAACGATTCTCGATTAAATCGAGTAATTTGACACAAAAAAAAACCTTGATGCAAATTTTTTGCATCGAAGATGCGTTTGTGTCATGTGACCACGGAGCGGGAGTGAAGCGCTTGCTATTACTCCCACTCTGTGGTCTCCCGCTGCGCTTGGAATACGCACCTTTCCAGCAGGGGGCCTCCGGACACTTCACAGCACGTCGCGGAACGATAGAGTGTCGGCGGAGCCCCTGCTGGAAAGGTAAGTTGGTAAAACGGAGGGGGTGGGGGCGCGACTAAGGCCAGAGTGCATAGCGTCATAGCAACCAATGACGCTGTGCAATCCGGGTGTCAGGAGGAGCAGGGCAGCAGAGACTATGGCACAATGGGGGGAGGGATGATGGCACTGGGGTGGGGGAGTGGAGCTGGTGGCACTGGGGTGGGGGAGTGGAGCTGGTGGCACTGGGGAGGGGGAGTGGAGCTGGTGGCACTGGGGAGGGGGAGTGGAGCTGGTGGCACTGGGGAGGGGGAGTGGAGCTGGTGGCACTGGGGAGGGGGAGGGGAGCTGGTGGCACTGGGGTGGGGGAGTGGAGCTGGTGGCACTGGGGAGGGGGAGTGGAGCTGGTGGCACTGGGGAGGGGGAGTGGAGCTGGTGGCACTGGGGAGGGGGAGTGGAGCTGGTGACACTGGGGAGGGGGAGTGGAGCTGGTGGCACTGAAGTGGGGGAGTGGAGCTGGTGGCACTGAAGTGGGGGAGTGGAGCTGATGGCACTGGGGTGGGGGAGTGGAGCTGATGGCACTGGGGTGGGGGAGTGGAGCTGATGGCACTGTGGTGGGGAAGTGGAGCTGATGGCACTGTGGTGGGGAAGTGGAGCTGATGGCACTGGGGTGGGGGAGTGGAGCTGATGGCACTGGGGTGGGGAAGAGCTGATGGCACTGGGGTGGGGAAGAGCTCATGGCACTGGGGTGGGGAAGAGCTCATGGCACTGGGGGGAACTGATGCACTTGGGCTGATCGCACAGTGGGGAACAAAGGGTGTTGGGGACTGATGTCAGGGGGTCTTATGAGTTTTTATAAAGGAAAACAGTCTATAAATTTATTTTTTGTTATTCGAGTACTCAATTCATCGTAAACAATAAATCAATAGAATACTCGATTACTAAAATAATTGTTTACTGCAGCCCTAGCATAGTGGAATAAAGTGTCATTTGGTGCATTGCTTTTGGAATAAAGTCAAAAAGGTAAGTGTCCACAGGTTTCAAGTTGTTTAGCAGTCACATGGCAGACCTAATATCCACCTCACCGACTCACGCTTTACCTGCATCAGCATATAGTAAATGCCAGCCAATCCATGGGCCGCTCCCACGTACTGCTTCTTGTGCCATTGATACAGCAGAGGACAGCGTTCTGTCTTGTGCTCTTCTTTGGACAAATTCTTCCCAGACTCAATGATGGCATCCACAAGCTATTGAGGGAGAAAGCACTTTAAGTCATTCTTTTCAAGCATCCACTCAGAAATCTCCAGTGCTGGCATATTAGCCCCAGGTCCAGTTAGATGTCACTACAGGGTTCCTCCAGCGTTTTTCCTCTAGCTGCTTTCCTAACGTGACAGAAGGCTCAGCCGCTGAGGACCTTGGATTTACATCGGGGTATAAAGCTGCTTTCACGCGCCTCTATACAGGGAGTGCAGAATTATTAGGCAAGTTGTATTTTTGAGGATTAATTTTATTATTGAACAACAACCATGTTCTCAATGAACCCAAAAAACTCATTAATATCAAAGCTGAATATTTTTGGAAGTAGTTTTTAGTTTGTTTTTAGTTTTAGCTATTTTAGGGGGATATCTGTGTGTGCAGGTGACTATTACTGTGCATAATTATTAGGCAACTTAACAAAAAACAAATATATACCCATTTCAATTATTTATTTTTACCAGTGAAACCAATATAACATCTCAACATTCACAAATATACATTTCTGACATTCAAAAACAAAACAAAAACAAATCAGTGACCAATATAGCCACCTTTCTTTGCAAGGACACTCAAAAGCCTGCCATCCATGGATTCTGTCAGTGTTTTGATCTGTTCACCATCAACATTGCGTGCAGCAGCAACCACAGCCTCCCAGACACTGTTCAGAGAGGTGTACTGTTTTCCCTCCTTGTAAATCTCACATTTGATGATGGACCACAGGTTCTCAATGGGGTTCAGATCAGGTGAACAAGGAGGCCATGTCATTAGATTTTCTTATTTTATACCCTTTTTTGCCAGCCACGCTGTGGAGTACTTGGACGCGTGTGATGGAGCATTGTCCTGCATGAAAATCATGTTTTTCTTGAAGGATGCAGACTTCTTCCTGTACCACTGCTTGAAGAAGGTGTCTTCCAGAAACTGGCAGTAGGACTGGGAGTTGAGCTTGACTCCACCCTCAACCTGAAAAGGCCCCACAAGCTCATCTTTGATGATACCAGCCCAAACCAGTACTCCACCTCCACCTTGCTGGCGTCTGAGTCAGACTGGAGCTCTCTGCACTTTACCAATCCAGCCACGGGCCCATCCATCTGGCCCATCAAGGCTCACTCTCATTTCATCAGTCCATAAAACCTTAGAAAAATCAGTCTTGAGATATTTCTTGGCCCAGTCTTGACGTTTCAGCTTGTGTGTCTTGTTCAGTGGTGGTCGTCTTTCAGCCTTTCTTACCTTGGCCATGTCTCTGAGTATTGCACACCTTGTGCTTTTGGGCACTCCAGTGATGTTGCAGCTCGGAAATATGGCCAAACTGGTGGCAAGTGGCATCTTGGCAGATGCACGCTTGACTTTTCTCAGTTCATGGGCAGTTATTTTGCGCCTTGGTTTTTCCACACGCTTCTTGCGACCCTGTTGACTATTTTGAATAAAACGCTTGATTGTTCGATGATCACGCTTCAGAAGCTTTGCAATTTTAAGAGTGCTGCATCCCTCTGCAAGATATCTCACTATTTTTGACTTTTCTGAGCCTGTCAAGTCCTTCTTTTGACCCATTTTGCCAAAGGAAAGGAAGTTGCCTAATAATTATGCACACCTAATATAGGGTGTTGATGTCATTAGACCACACCCCTTCTCATTACAGAGATGCACATCACCTAATATGCTTAATTGGTAGTAGGCTTTCGAGCCTATACAGCTTGGAGTAAGACAACATGCATAAAGAGGATGATGTGGTCAAAATACTCATTTGCCTAATAATTCTGCACTCCCTGTAGAACAGGAACAGCAGCCAGTTTTACAGACATTTGATTTATTCCTAGTGTTCGGTGACCTTTCTGTCACCATGCAAATGTTTGTGAAAGGTCAGACAACCATTGACATCAATGTGATGAAACACGAGAAATGCTACGGCCATGTTTAACCATTGTCGATGACTAACCTCTTTGATGGTGGCTTGAGGCACCGTGTCTGGACCGATCTCAGCATTTAGATACAGCAACGCATAGAGATATCCAGCCCTTCCATACAGCAGTTCATCCGGGAGCTCAGAGTCCGTGCTGACCACCCCTCGATGCAAGGCCAGTAACCTAAATGTCAAAGGTTACAAGAGATTAGACTACGAATTCTGTCCAGTCGGCAAATGTATTCACTGGGATTATAACACCCTATGGTGCATTTCTGAAAGTGTCGAAAACAAAAACTGTCTTTGTTGCCCATCCCGACCAATCGCGCAGCAGCTTTTATTTGGTTTTGTTTTTTGCAAATCCGTTTATTGTTTTGTTAGGATTAGGGCTGGGCGACGTGGCTTAAAATCTATATCGCGTTATAATTTGAAGCATGTGCGATATAACGATATATCGCGATATATTATTTTCTTTTGTATGTAAACAAATTATAAAACTGTTCAAGAAATGTTTAAGATGTGCATTGTGTAACAGATCTTTCTCTAAACAATGTAAAGATAAAGTGTCCCACAGCAAGCGCCATCAGCCCCATGCCATTGCCATCATCCATGTCCCCCATCCAGCGCCATCAGCCCTATGCCATTGCCATCATCCATGTCCCCCATCCAGCGTCATCAGCCCCATGCCATTGCCATCATCCATGTCCCCCAGCCAGCGCCATCAGCCCCATGCCATTGCTATCATCCATGTCCCCCATCCAGCGTCATCAGCCCCATGCCATTGCCATCATCCATGTCCCCCAGCCAGCGCCATCAGCCCCATACCATCATCCATGTCCCCCATCCAGCGCCATCAGCCCTATGCCATTGCCATCATCCATGTCCCCCATCCAGCGTCATCAGCCTCATGCCATTGCCATCATCCATGTCCCCCAGCCAGCGCCATCAGCCCCATGCCATTGCCATCATCCATGTCCCCCATCCAGCGCCATCAGCCCTATGCCATTGCCATCATCCATGTACCCCAGCCAGCCCCATCAGCCCCATGCCATTGCCATCATCCATGTCCCCCATCCAGCGTCATCAGCCCCATGCCATTGCCATCATCCATGTCCCCCAGCCAGCGCCATCAGCCCCATACCATCATCCATGTCCCCCAGCCAGCGCCATCAGCCCCATGCCATTGCCATCTGCCATCATCCATGATCCCCATCCAGCACCATCAGCCCCATGCCATTGCCATCATCCATGTCCCCCATCCAGCGTCATCAGCCTCATGCCATTGCCATCATCCATGTCCCCCAGCCAGCGCCATCAGCCCCATGCCATCATCCATGTCCCCCAGCCAGCGCCATCAGCCCCATGCCATTGCCATCTGCCATCATCCATGATCCCCATCCAGCGTCATCAGCCCCATGCCATTGCCATCATCCATGTCCCCCAGCCAGCGCCATCAGCCCCATACCATCATCCATGTCCCCCAGCCAGCGCCATCAGCCCCATGCCATTGCCATCTGCCATCATCCATGATCCCCATCCAGCACCATCAGCCCCATGCCATTGCCACCATCATCATCCATGTCCCCCAGCCAGCACCATCAGCCCCATGCCATTGCCATCATCCATGTCCCCCAGCCAGCGCCATCAGCCCCATACCATCATCCATGTCCCCCAGCCAGCGCCATCAGCCCCATGCCATTGACATTTGCCATCATCCATGTACCCCATCCAGCGCCATCAGCCCTATGCCATTGCCACCATCATCATCCATGTCCCCCATCCAGCCCCATGCCATTGCCACCATCATCATGTCCCACAGCCAGCGCCATCAGCCCCATGCCATTGCCAGTTTGCCACCATCATCATGTCCCCCAGCCAGCGCCATCAGCCCCATGCCATAGCCATCCATCCCCCAGCCCCCCTGCTAATATACTTACCTTTCCTGCAGGGTGTGCGGCTGGCTGATGGAGTCTGCAGGAGACGGACCGCGTCTTCTTCCCAGCATGCACTGGGAGGGACCTGACGTCACACACAGCGTCAGCCAGCGCGCTGATGATGTGTGCAGGCAATGCCCTGGCCAGTGCAGCGCAGTGCAGAGTCGGGAGGCCACAGAGCGGTGAGTGAAGGCTTCTTTAATTCACTACCGCTCCGTGGTCAACTATCTCGATATGGCGTTATAGACAAAATCTATATCGTTGCCCGAATTTATGACGATAATATTGTATATCGTTTATATCACCCACCCCTAATTTCAACAAACTAATACAGTACAACATAACCAGTATCAAGGCA
Organism: Bufo bufo; assembly: GCF_905171765.1. Classification (NCBI taxonomy): domain Eukaryota; kingdom Metazoa; phylum Chordata; class Amphibia; order Anura; family Bufonidae; genus Bufo; species Bufo bufo. The sequence continues at coordinate 210,463,671 of NC_053393.1, forward strand.
ATATATACTGAGAAATACAGACATTGGTAGACAATAATACCAGAAGGAAGGCATTCTAGCCGAAACGTGCGTCGGGGTACGTGGCTCTCCTGAGGTGGACATTACTGCTTTATGGGTATGTTACTTTATGGTGTGAGGTCGTTTCTTGCATAAGTAGTTGGTGCCTGTATATGTTACTTTTGGTACACTTGGCCATTTGCTATATGTTATAGGAAGATCGATCTTTGTATTTACTTGAGATCTCTCCTCCTCCTAGATTTTGTGTTCACTGACAGTGGGCACGGCCATTTAAGTGACCTATCTTTATACATATATATATATATACACACCTTTATTTACGGCTCCATTCTTAGGGTATCGATAGTCATTCCTTGTGTACTTCTAGAGATATGAACTTTGATATGATTTGGATACTTGTGATATTTATGTGATATTTCTACAGTTGTGTTCAAAATAATAGCAGTCAGAGATTACTAACCTAATCAATCACTGTTTTTGTTAGAATTGATATTTCTACATGGCAAATAATTTACTAGCAGGTGTAGTAGAGTAATAGAAATCGAACAGACCCAACAGTCATGACGTGCATGCTGCTGATTCTGTGTAATTGAATTACTAATTGAAAGGGGCATGTTCAAAATAATAGCAGTGTAGAGTTCAATGAGTGGGGTCATTCATTCTTTGAAAAACAGGTGGCAATTATTGCCCTTATTTAAGGAAGGAAGGCAGCAAATGTTGTACATGCTGGTTACAGTGCATTTCTCTCTAATTCGGAGGAAAATAGGTTGTTCCAGACATTGTTCAGAAGAACAGTGTACCTTAAATAAAAAGTTGATTGGAGAGGGGAAAACATATAAAGAAGTGCAGAAAATGATAGGCTGCTCAGCTAAAATGATCGCAAATGCTTTAAAATGGCAACCAAAACCTGAAACGTGGAAGAAAGTGAAAAACTACCATTCGAATGGATAGAAGAATAGCCAAAATGGCAAGGACTCAGCTCCAGGAAGATCAAAGAAGGTGTAAAGTTACCTGTGAGTACTGTTACAATTAGAAGACGCCCATGTGAAGCCAAGCTATCTGCAAGAAGCCCCCGCAAAGTCCCACTGTTGAAAAAAAGACCTGTGCTGAAGAGGTTACACTTTGCCAAAGAGCACATTGACTGATCTAAAGAGACATTTTGTGGACTGATGAAAGTAAGATTGTTCTTTTTGGGTCTAGTGGCCGGAGACAGTTTGTCAGACGACCCCCAAACACTGAATTTAAGTCACAGTACACTGTGAAGACAGTGAAGCATGGTGACGCAAGCATCATGATATGGGGATGTTTCTCATACTACGGTGTTGGGCCTATTTATCGCAGACCAGGGATCATGGATCAGATGAATACATCAGAATACCTGAAGAGGTCATGCTGCCTTATGCTGAAGAGGAAATGCCCTTGAAATGGGTGTTCCAACAAGACAACGACCCCAAACACACCAGTAAACGTGCAACATCTTGGTTCCAGACCAACAAGATTGATGTTATGGAGTGGCCAGCCCAATCCCCGGATCTTAATCCAATAGAAAACTTGTGGGGTGACATCAAAAATGCAGTTTCTCAGGCAAAACCAAGAAATAGAGAAGAACTGTGGAATGTAGTCCAATCATCCTGGGCTGGAATACCTGTTCACAGGGGCCAGAAGTTGGTTGACTCCATGCAACACAGATGTAACAGATGTCCAGGAGTTCTCAGAAACAGTGGTTATACCGCTAAATATTAGTAAAGTGATTCAAAGGAAAGCAAAATCTTCAAACATTTTTCAGTTTATATAGTGAATGTGTGAGTTTGTAAAGAAGAATAAAAACACTGCTATTTTGTTGAACAGTCTAATATTCACTTTTCTTCAATTTTTTTTTAGAGGAACAAAACAAATGTGATATATTTTTCTTCATGTTTTGATTTGGAATAGAATGTGTAGTGTTCCCAATGCATTTGTGTGTATGGAAATAAAAGCTATTAGAAGGATTTAGAGCTTTATTCACTTTTTTTTTTAAACACACTGCTATTATTTTGAACACAACTTTATATATCAGTGTATTTAGTGTATATTCCAGCCAATTGTGGTTGCCTTATTGCCCTCTACCTACTGGTTTATTGTGTTATGTCCCCTCAGGTGCAGTCCACCTTTTTATCTGATGTATTACATCATATATATATTTTTTATGAGAATTATTGAATAAAGTACATTTACATTTTGCTACTAAACCCGTTTAGTCTCAGCTTATCCTTTGTTTGTGTATTGTGTAGGGACAGGCGCGAATTAATGGGTAATGCCCAGTTGTCAATTTATACATACATTTCTGATAGGAATAACAGATCAGGGGTGGGAAGAACATTGAATTTTCAGAACCATGTAAAAAGGGAAAATATGTGCATTATAGTTTCTATAATCTACCGAGTATTTGAGAAGTTTACAGCTTCTGTTCTACTGGCATGGCACGGTTTCCAGCAGGGTGGATTTGATTTATAGATAGAATAACAACTTTTCATATTAGGTTGATTCTGTATTCATAGGTTTGTAGAAGTTAGGATTAAGGTCTTTTTCTCAAATCTGTTCATGTTATAACATTTTTGCTGTGAAGAAGAGGCATGTGATCTCTGCTGAGTCAAATTCAGTTTTGAGAACTGCAAAAGTAAACCAAGCATCTGTGATAATATCTTGTAGGCAGAGAAACTGCCCAATAATCTTACAAAAACCTCTGGAAGAGCATGACATTGTGAATGGATTAATGGAATTTATTTACCAAAAAAAATAAACATATACAGCCTTATTCTACATAATTAAAAACCTAATCTTTATTTCATGATGGAATAACCTTTGGATGGTTATATATTTTCCTCAAAAAGCATTTTATATAAAAAAAATCTGATTTAAATAAAAAAAATATGGATTTTTATCCACCCTGGTTTCCAGTCACTGACACAACAAGAAATTGATATGATGGATATTCATACTTGCCATGAGCTTGGCAAAAAATAAAAACAATGGACTGTATTTCACCCAGGGGTTCAGTTTAGCTGGGGGAGATAAATGAAATCCAGAAATAGTGCTGCTTCAGCAAGGCATAGCTTGCTGGAGACTGTTTTGTTTAAAGTTGTATGGGCTGAATTTCTTTGGACTGGGAGCGAGTCTCTCAGTCCACACCCCTAGTCCACTACAGGTATTCCCTTTAGCTAAGTAGATCACAGGTGAGGTCAGCGGGGCTATAATCAAGGAGGGATAAGACAACCCTCTGTGTATGACTGTAGAGAGGACGTGACCCCCACAGAAAGGCTTGGAGCCTGAGACCCTGTGTGTAACCTGTGACTAGAGGTGAATCAGGGAAAACTACTGTGTATTAGTTAGAGCCCAGACGGGCAGGTGTTTATTTCATGTTGATGCTTATGTTTGTGTGGGTGCTGAAGTGCCACAATAAAGCATCAGTTTGGACATTAAATCCGGTTGTCTGCGAAGAAGTCTGTGACTGCGACCCCCTGAGAGAGAGTGATTCCATACACCACCAAGGGGTGCAGTCTAAGGCCTCTTTCACACAAACGAAACCTATTGGCTCAGGAGGCGGTCAGTGAAACTCGCACTATTTTGCAAGCAAGTTCAGTCAGTTTTGTCTGCAATTGCGTTCAGTTGTTCCCATGCGGGTGCAATCAGTTTTGATGCATTTTTCACACACGTGAAAAAAACTGAAGGTTTACAAACGAAATCTCCTAGCAACCATCCGTGAATAATGCATTGCACCCGGACTTGCTTCTGGATTGCATCCGGATGCAATGCGTTTTTCACCAAAGCCCCATTCACTTCTATGGGGCCAGGGCTGTGTAAAAAAACGAAGAATATAGAACATGCTGCGATTCTCATCTAACGCAGAACTGATGCATGAAAAAAACAACAAAAAAAACAAACAAACACTCATGTGCACAGACCCATTGAAATGAATGGGTCAGGATTCAGCACGGGTGCTAAGCGTTCACGTCACGCATCGCACCCGCACGGAAAACTCACTCGTGTGAAAGGGGCCTAAGTGAGTGAGTGCTCATCTGTTTTATGACAACTGGGCTCCTGCAGTAACGGCCAGGACCAGGGTATTGCTGGGTGCCAATGTGCTTATATGGCAGGCAGGGGTCTAATGAAGTAGAAAACAAAAAATATATATATAAATCTGGCACTGCTGTGATCCTACTGATCCAGAGAATAAAGTTATGTTATTTATGCTACTATGTGAATGTCGCAAAATTTACAGCATAAAAAGACAATGATGGTATTTCTGTTTTTACCCCATTCCTCCCAAGACAGAGTTAATAAACGTTAATCAGTAAGTTATGTGTACCCCAAAATGGTGCATTAAAAACTTCAACTTGTCCCACACAAAAAACAACCCCTCAGATGGCTACCTTGACAAATACATAAAAGAGTTACTAAAAGACAGAAAGAATTGCTGGGTCATTAAGGCCCAAAAGGCTAGTCACTAAGGGGTTAAACTGTAAAATTCTGTCTCCTCATAGTCACCACTAGGGCAAATTAAAGAACATACAGATTACTAAGAGGCAGAATTTGACAGTGGTTTCCAAACCCTTTGCAATTGCAGCTACGTGCCCGAATCTGCTCTGCTTAAAGAAAGAAAAGCACTTATCTAGACACCAGAGCGCCTTTCCAGCGCCCAGGGACACGTCCCCTAGGTTCTAGTCTCCTGTGGAGTGGAAGTGTGAAGTCCTGTCTGTCAACACATGGACCACTGCAGATATTCACGTGATGACTGACGGGATGCCACATTTCCAGCCCACAAACTCTGTAATTTTTTATTTTTTTTTGCAGATCTGGGCACAGAGCTCCAACAGCAGTGGGGGTCGGATAACTCCTTTAAATCTATATCTGTGTGAAGTCATGAATCAATGGATGAACTATGTAACAGTATGAGAAGATTTGATGTCCTGGGCTCTGACCCCCATATATAATACCAAACTGATTGTGAATGGGTGAGTTTTAGTTTGATACACATCACCACTGAAGCCAGTTATTGGCTGCAGCGGAGCAGACGTTCATGCCCTTGCCAGACATGAATTAAACAAGCCATGGACCAGTAGATGGACACATGGGAGTTGGCACACAGACCAGAGTGGTGGGTAGTAGGCAAGTATGAATATTTCCATACAGAGGCAGACTGTGGGCACTTGTGAAAAGTTAATTATTCCCGAACAACCCCTTTAATGCTGTCTTCTTGTCCTGTCTAGCAGTTCTGAGATGACTGTAGGCTAGCCCAGAAGTGAATGTCCTCCTCTAGACTTTAGGGGATGAACTTACTACTGAGCATGTGCAGCACAGTTTCAGGCACTATAACAAAGGGCCTTAGAGCAGTATGAAGATACCAAGTATATGGGCAGGAGAGATCACAAGAGAAGTGAGAACTCATCTATTATCACTAGAACATCCGGCTTATCACTGTTTATAGTATAAGGGACAGTAGAGAACACAGGAGAGGTGAGGACTGATTATTACCACTAGAACACCCTGCTTATCACTGATTATAGTATTAGGTACAAGGGAGAATATAAGGAGAAGTGAGAACTGATTATCTATTACCACTAGAACACCCTGCTTATAGTATAAGGTACAGGGGAGAATATAAGGAGAAGTGAGGACTGATTATTACCACTAGAACACCCTGCTTATCACTGATTATAGTATAAGGACGGGAGAGAACACAGGAGAGGTGAGAACTGATTATTATCACTAGAACATCCTGCTTATCACTGTTTATAGTATAAGGGACAGTAGAGAACACAGGAGAGGTGAGGACTGATTATTACCACTAGAACACCCTGCTTATCACTGATTATAGTATTAGGTACAAGGGAGAATATAAGGAGAAGTGAGAACTGATTATCTATTACCACTAGAACACCCTGCTTATCACTGATTATAGTATAAGGTACAGGGGAGAATATAAGGAGAAGTGAGAACTGATTATCCATTACCACTAGAACATCCTGCTTATCACTGTTTATAGTATAAGAGACAGTAGAGAACACAGGAGAGGTGAGGACTGATTATTACCACTAGAACACCCTGCTTATCACTGATTATAGTATTAGGTACAGGGGAGAATATAAGGAGAAGTGAGAACTGATTATCTATTACCACTAGAACACCCTGCTTATCACTGATTATAGTATAAGGTACAGGGGAGAATATAAGGAGAAGTGAGAACTGATTATCCATTACCACTAGAACATCCTGCTTATCACTGTTTATAGTATAAGAGACAGTAGAGAACACAGGAGAGGTGAGGACTGATTATTACCACTAGAACACCCTGCTTATCACTGATTATAGTATTAGGTACAGGGGAGAATATAAGGAGAAGTGAGAACTGATTATCTATTACCACTAGAACACCCTGCTTATCACTGATTATAGTATAAGGTACAGGGGAGAATATAAGGAGAAGTGAGAACTGATTATCCATTACCACTAGAACATCCTGCTTATCACTGTTTATAGTATAAGAGACAGTAGAGAACACAGGAGAGGTGAGGACTGATTATTACCACTAGAACACCCTGCTTATCACTGATTATAGTATTAGGTACAGGGGAGAATATAAGGAGAAGTGAGAACTGATTATCTATTACCACTAGAACACCCTGCTTATCACTGATTATAGTATAAGGTACAGGGGAGAATATAAGGAGAAGTGAGAACTGATTATCCATTACCACTAGAACATCCTGCTTATCACTGTTTATAGTAAAAGGGACAGTAGAGAACACAGGAGAGGTGAGGACTGATTATTATCACTAGAACACCCTGCTTATCACTGATTATAGTATGAAGCTACAGGGGAGAATACAAATGTCTATTACCACTAGAACACCCTGCTTATCACTGATTATAGTATAAGGTACAGGGGAGAATACAAGAGAGGGGAGAACTGATTATCTATTACCACTAGAACACCCTGTTTACAGTATAAGGGACAGGAGAGAACGGAACTGATTATCTATCACCACTAGAACACTCTGCTTATCACATATATAGTACACTGCTCAAAAAAATAAAGGGAACACAAAAATAACACATCCTAGATCTGAGTTAATTAAATATTCTTCTGAAATACTTTGTTCTTTACATTAGTTGAATGTGCTGACAACAAAATCACACAAAAATTAAAAAATGGAAATCAAATTTTTCAACCCATGGAGGTCTGGATTTGGAGTCACACTCAAAATTAAAGTGGAAAAACACACTACAGGCTGATCCAACTTTGATGTAATGTCCTTAAAACAAATCAAAATGAGGCTCAGTAGTGTGTGTGGCCTCCACGTGCCTGTATGACCTCCCTACAACGCCTGTGCATGTTCCTGATGAGGTGGCGGATGGTCTCCTGAGGGATCTCCTCCCAGACCTGGACTAAAGCATCTGCCAACTCCTGGACAGTCTTTGGTGCAACGTGACGTTGGTGGAAAGAGCGAGACATGATGTCCCAGATGTGCTCAATTGGATTCAGGTCTGGGGAATGGGCGGGCCAGTCCATAGCATCAATGCCTTCGTCTTGCAGGAACTGCTGACACACTCCAGCCACATGAGGTCTAGCATTGTCTTGCATTAGGAGGAACCCAGGGCCAACCGCACCAGCATATGGTCTCACAAGGGGTCTGAGGATCTCATCTCGGTACCTAATGGCAGTCAGGCTACCTCTGGCGAGCACATGGAAGGCTGTGCAGCCCTCCAAAGAAATGCCACCCCACACAATTACTGACCCAATGCCAAACCGGTCATGCTGGAGGATGTTGCAGGCAGCAGAACGTTCTCCACGGCATCTCCAGACTCTGTCACGTCTGTCACATGTGCTCAGTGTGAACCTGCTTTCATCTGTGAAGAGCACAGGGCGCCAGTGGCGAATTTGCCAATCTTGGTGTTCTCTGGCAAATGCCAAACGTCCTGCACGGTGTTGGGCTGAAAACACAACCCCCACCTGTGGACGTCGGGCCCTCATATCACCCTCATGGAGTCTGTTTCTGACCGTTTGAGCAGACCCATGCACATTTGTGGCCTGCTGGAGGTCATTTTGCAGGGCTCTGGCAGTGCTCCTCCTGTTCCTCCTTGCACAAAGGTGGAGGTAGCGGTCCTGCTGATGGGTTGTTGCCCTCCTACGGCCTCCTCCACGTCTGCTGATGTACTGGCCTGTCTCCTGGTAGCGCCTCCATGCTCTGGACACTACGCTGACAGACACTGCAAACCTTCTTGCCACAGCTCGCATTGATGTGCCATCCTGGATAAGCTGCACTACCTGAGCCACTTGTGTGGGTTGTAGACTCCGTCTCATGCTACCACTAGAGTGAAAGCACCACCAGCATTCAACAGTGACCAAAACATCAGCCAGGAAGCATAGGAACTGAGACGTGGTCTGTGGTCACCACCTGCAGAACCACTCCTTTATTGGGGGTGTCTTGCTAATTGCCTATAATTTCCACCTGTTGTCTATCCCATTTGCACAACAGCATGTGAAATTGATTGTCACTCAGTGCTGCTTCCTAAGTGGACAGTTTGATTTCACAGAAGTGTGATTGACTTGGAGTTACATTGTGTTGTTTAAGTGTTCCCTTTATTTTTTTGAGCAGTGTATAAGGACAGGGGAGACCACAGGAGAGGGGAGAACAGATTATCTACCACTAGTGTTGAGCGAAGCTCTTCGGATGCTAAATCCGAAGTCGCTTTGTTCAAAACTTCGGATTAATACTGTACGGAGATCCGTCTCAGTACAGTATTAAAATGTATGGGCTCCAATGAGCCGAAGTTATTCGCAAAGTCGCACGTGACTACATTGAAAAACTTCTACAGTAGAGGAGAGAACACAAGAGGGGTGAGAACTGATTATCCATCACCACTAGAACACCCAGCTTATCACTGTTTTTGATAAAACAGTGACTGATAGAACATAAAATATATTTATGATTAACATTTCTAAACTTTTGTAAATGTACATGAAAGGTTATAAATGATACAATATTAATAACAAGCTAACCATTTTACACTTTTCAACACTGTAGTGAGTGGTGTAAAATGCAAGATGTTGCAAAATTTTTGTGCAAGTGACCAAAAAAAGTTTCAAAACCCTATTTTTCAACTTTTTGAAGCCAGAATTCTGGAGTGCAGGGGTTGATTATTTCCCACCTTATTGTACAAATATACTGTATATAAAAATTTAAATCAGGAAGAAATCCCAATTCTATCCTTCAGGCAGTGAACTAGTTAAACTTCGAGTGGTTCAGCGTCACATGTCGGTTAGGACCAGGTTCTGAAATACCTCTTCCCACAGGGACCAGTCTGTCCTTTATATAAAAGCATCCTTCTCCTCACATTTTCATTAGCCAGAATAAATGTACTGTGCCTTTACCCAATATCAGACTTTATTTTAAAGGACTTGCCTTAATGTAACTAATGATTTGCATTACGGATATAAATGGGATGTATCTCCATGGAAGGGAATCACTTGGGAAATGAATGAATTTAGAAACATAATTAGCGCCACCAACAAAATACAAGCTCCGTCACTTAAGGGCAGGAACATGCAGACTATAGCTCTATTCATCTGGTAATGCTTAAATCGATGATTCCCCCATAGAATACCAATGGTAATGACAAGGCTTAAAAACACAATGATCAGCCATAACATTAATATTGTTTAGATGCTTGTCAAGGCATTGACTCCACAAGACCTGTGAAGGTGTCCTCTGGTATCTGACACCAGGAGGTTAGAAGCAGAACCTTTAAAGGAGGTTATCCCATGAAAAGCATTCCATATTGTTCAAATCAGCACCTGGATGTGAATACTTTGTAATTCTATGTAATTAACATTTAGTATAGCCACTGAGCTAGTCATTAAAATGTCTGTATAGTGTCACCTGCTGTTTGTTCTTTTCCTCATTTCTCAGCTGGACACACATGCTGAGTTCCATCCTTCAACTGCCACCAGCTGTATCTACTGCTAAAAGCTGTGACAGAACTGTAGCAGAAAGGGCACGCCCTGAGGTTCCATTCACACTTCCGCAAATGGGTCCGCAGCCGTTATGCAATATCGGGAACGGGTGCGGACCCATTCATTCTCAATGGGGCAGGAATGTATGCGGAGAGCACGGCCCCGAACTTCCGGGCTTCGGCCCCGAACTTCCGGGTCGCGGCTTCCGCAAAAAAATTAACATGTCGTATTCTTGTCCGCTGCCGGATGTGTTGCGGATCCGCAATACACCGCGGACGTGTGAATGGACCCTGAAGCTGTGATAGGGAGACAGCTGCCCCTGAGAAAGAACATCCCCCTCCTCGAACTACCAGCTTGAGAAATGGTGAAAGCTCTGGATCCCCATGAGGTTCTAGCTTTGTTAGAAAGAGATTGTTATATGATATCAGATTTCTTATATTAATCATGGGGTAAGCCCTTTCAGTTCTGTAAGTTGTGAGATGTGGTTTAGGTAGATGGTACATATCACAGTACCATCCACATGAATGCCCAAGACCTAAGGTCTACTAGCAGAACACTGCCCAGTATATCATACTGGCTCCACCGCCTTTTGTAAAAAAAATATGAATATCAGACATCATACACGTGTCAATCACCTTCTAACAAACTCCAAACCAGCCCTGTACCTCACATGGATCCAGAGATCTGCCTGTTCATTGCTGCAATTGCTCTGCTAGATTTCTTTCAAGCTGGCAGCTCAGGGGATGAGGGAGGATGGCACTGAGCATGTATGTCAACCTCGTTGAGTTGGACAAAGAATTTAGACAAAGTGCAAACAGCAGGTGGCGCTATACAGACAGTGGCTGTTAGTAAATTGCTAATTACATGCAGTTACAAAAGTTTACAGATCCAAGTACGGGTTTGAAAAATGTACAATATTTTTTGTGGGGCATCCCCTTTAAAGGATCTGCTGCTGACATCGTACTACCAGATAAGACAAGGACACCTTCAGCAATAGGAGAGGTGAAAGGGCCTATCTTTTAGGCTATGTCTGGAACATGGCCACCATCTTGAAAGCCGCCATACTGGATCAAAAAAGCAAATTTTTCCAATGGTAAAGGGGGTCATGTAGCATATTAAAGAAGACAAGAATTTTCTCAGAAATCAATTGCTACAATCAGATTTGCAATATCTCGTGGTTCAAAAGTTATCAACACAGAAAGTTGCAACAACGGGAACGCTATTTGACGTGTTCAATGTGTCTTTGATATACTACATGACCCCCTTCCCATTGGAAAAATTTACCCTCGATCCAATATGGCGGCTTACAATATGGAGGCCATGTTCCGGACATAGCCTAAAAGATAGGCCCCCTCACCCATTACTTGCTGGGGTATTCAGATATTTCCTTTTACCTTCCGTTTCTGAAATAAAAGGGTGTCCTGAGACTTTTGACCATGTGTGTGTAGGTATATACACTTCTCAAAAAAATAAAGGGAACACTTAAACAACACAATGTAACTCCAAGTCAATCACACTTCTGTGAAATGAAACTCTCCACTTAGGAAGCAACACTGAGTGACAATCAATTTCACATGCTGTTGTGAAAATGGGATAGACAACAGGTGGAAATTATAGGCAATTAGCAAGACACCCCCAATAAAGGAGTGGTTCTGCATGTGGTGACCACAGACCACTTCTCAGTTCCTATGCTTCCTGGCTGATGTTTTGGTCACTTTTGAATGCTGGCGGTGCTTTCACTCTAGTGGTAGCATGAGACGGAGTCTACAACCCACACAAGTGGCTCAGGTAGTGCAGCTTATCCAGGATGGCACATCAATGCGAGCTGTGGCAAGAAGGTTTGCTGTGTTTGTCAGCGTAGTGTCCAGAGCATGGAGGCGCTACCAGGAGACAGGCCAGTACATCAGGAGATGTGGAGGAGGCCGTAGGAGGGCAACAACCCAGCAGCAGGACCGCTACCTCCGCCTTTGTGCAAGGAGGAACAGGAGGAGCACTGCCAGAGCCCTGCAAAATGACCTCCAGCAGGCCACAAATGTGCATGGGTCTGCTCAAACGGTCAGAAACAGACTCCATGAGGGTGATATGAGGGCCCGACGTCCACAGGTGGGGGTTGTGCTTACAGCCCAACACCGTGCAGGACGTTTGGCATTTGCCAGAGAACACCAAGATTGGCAAATTCGCCACTGGCGCCCTGTGCTCTTCACAGATGAAAGCAGGTTTACACTGAGCACATGTGAGAACGTGACGGAGTCTGGAGATGCCGTGGAGAACGTTCTGCTGCCTGCAACATCCTCCAGCATGACCAGTTTGGCATTGGGTCAGTAATGGTGTGGGGTGGCATTTCTTTGGAGGGCCGCACAGCCCTCCATGTGCTCGCCAGAGGTAGCCTGACTGCCATTAGGTACCGAGATGAGATCCTCAGACCCCTTGTGAGACCATATGCTGGTGCGGTTGGCCCTGGGTTCCTCCTAATGCAAGACAATTCTAGATCTCATGTGGCTGGAGTGTGTCAGCAGTTCCTGCAAGATGAAGGCATTGATGCTATGGACTGGCCCACCCGTTCCCCAGACCTGAATCCAATTGAGCACATCTGGGACATCATGTCTCGCTCTATCCACCAACGTCACGTTGCACCACACACTGTCCAGGAGTTGGCAGATGCTTTAGTCCAGGTCTGGGAGGAGATCCCTCAGGAGACCGTCCGCCACCTCATCAGGAGCATGCGCACAGGCGTTGTAGGGAGGTCATACAGGCACGTGGAGGCCACACACACTACTGAGCCTCATTTTGACTTGTTTTAAGGACAATACATCAAAGTTGGATCAGCCTGTAGTGTGTTTTTCCACTTTAATTTTGAGTGTGACTCCAAATCCAGACCTCCATGGGTTGAAAAATTTGATTTCCATTTTTTTATTTTTGTGTGATTTTGTTGTCAACACATTCAACTACTTAAAGAACGAAGTATTTCAGAAGAATATTTAATTAACTCAGATCTAGGATGTGTTATTTTTGTGTTCCCTTTATTTTTTTGAGCAGTGTATTATCCATCAGTGAGTGGTCAATGTGCTTGTGTCAGCAGGATCAGCTTGATATCTATGCAAGTGTACACAATATATTGCTTTGATGGACCTGGATGTCAGGCTATCACACAGCAGTAGTTTGATATTTTGCATCAATATTTCAAAGCCAGTTCTAGGAGTGGGTCCAAACACAGTCCAAATCTTTTCCCTCTGTAGGGTCCGCTCCTGTTTTTGGCTTATAAAAGCTGACCAAAACACTGACTAAATACTGACTGGATAAAAGTGGTGTTGTTAGTTTGTACTTTGCTGATCTCTACGTCCTTACTTTGCAATACAATCCTTGGATTCTGTTTCATTTTGCTGCTTGTGATGGGCTACAGCACCTACAGCAAGAGGCCCGGCATCACCGCACAGGAATGTGACTCTTCGGCCGTTCAGGTTGCGCAGAATTCTTTTCACATAATCGAGAGAGCGCTGTAAGTGAGCCTGGTCTTTAGTGATGCGATGAAGCTGCAGGTAGAGGAGGGCTGTGCCTACAAGAGAAGAGCAGTAAAGAGGGTTACTTATATCTACTGCAGTACCAATGATGAACATCACCTACATGTATACTTGCACATTACCTACAGATGTATAACAAGTGCAATAACGGCAATGAAACCCCATAGACCACAGTACTATTCTACTGGGGTATATGGGACAAGCGATCAGAAGATCACAAGTCCAAGTCTTCTAAAGGGACTAAAAATTTAAGAGAAAAAAAAAAAAGTTTAAAAATGTAAAATACAAAAAAATAATAATAATAATAAAAATACTAATAATTCCCTTATCAATTTTTATAAAAATAACTAATAATAAAAGACAACATAACAGGTAAGACTACATCCAAAAAACGTCTGAACTATTAAAATATAAAAATACTTTTCCTGTGTGGTGTATGCCGTAAAGGAAAAAAAGAAAAAAACATCATGGTCGCCTTGTCCCCAGCCAAAAATTTAATAAAATGTGATCTTAGTCTTATGGCACCATTAAAAACCACTGTACACCCTCGCAAAAACAAAGCCCCCATACAGCTCTGCAGATAAATAAAAAAAGTTATGGTGTCAGAATATGGCGCAGCAAAGAAAAACATTTTTTAAAAGTTATTTTAAAAACAAAAGTAGTAAAACATAATAAAAACTACATGAATTGGGTATTGCTGTAACTGTACTGACCAGCAGAATAAGGTCATGCCATAAAACAACCCAAAAAACCTTGGTGGAATTTTTTTTCTCCAATTTCACTGCACAGAGAACTTTTTTCCACGTTTTCCAATCCAAGCTGTGGTAAAATAAACAGTGCCATTAAAAAATACAACTTGTCCTGCAAAAAAGAAGCTTTTAAACGGGTATGTGAACAAAAAATGAAAAAAATTTGGACTCTTGGAAGGTGTGGAGGAAAAAATGAAAATAAAAAAAACAGGCCATGTCCTGTAAGGTTAAATATGTAGTCGGATGCGAGTGGGAGATGCTGAGTAGATTGATGCACTGTACCTGTGTACTTTTATAGGAAATGATTCAGTATAACGTGTAGCTTAGTGACAGAAATCCTTGCTCGTTCTATGTTTAGTGGGTGGTCCTACTCACTGACTCCACCCACTGGACTCATCAAGGATTCCAATCAATAAGTTATACTGAAAAATTTCCTATAAAATGTTACAGCCATCTCACCCTGCTGTATATCATGATGCCAGTAGACTGGATGGCATATTCATGCTGACAGGTTCCCTGAGCCGTCACTTTACTGAAGACACCCGCTCTGTTCATGACTGGAGTTTCTCTGTATGCGATCCCTGAGTGGAGTACTATAGAACGACCAGGTTTTCTGTGGATCTGAGCAACCTCATACTAGGCATGGTCATTGGTCCTAGACTAGCCGGGGGTTTCCATTCAGAGAATGGTGTGATCGAGGAAAAACACCCAGTGAAAGGGGATCCTGTGGACATAAACTACTCGTCAAGAATTGTTCTAATAAACATCTGGCATTGTACCTGATGAAGGGACTAGTCCAGTCCTCAAACGCGTTAACAGTACATGGTGAATAAACATATGGAAGAGATGCCAGTTCTCAGAACTCATCCCTGGGGTAGCAGCGCCAATTCAAGGTTCCCCTTTTTTCCACGTTTATCTGTTCTGACAAACAGGCAGTGCAAATCAAGCAAACTGCAGCCAAATACTGGAGCACCAACTAACGTGTCTGACCGTACAACTTGTTGCTCCTTAGCACCGATGGGCTATAACAGCAGATGATCAGTTTAAGCGCCATAGCTGTCTAGGGGAAATGGAAAGGCAAGACTCCAGAGGGCAAAACAACTGGATCCCTAAAAAGTGGAAAAACATCACCTGGTCAGAGGAATCCAGGTCTCTGCTGTACCATGCTGATGGCACAAGCAGCATAAAACAATGAACCCTTCCTGTCAACAGTTCAGGCTGGTGGAAGTGCAGTAATGGAGTGATTCATGTTTTCTTGGTACATCTTGGGTTCTCTGATAATTATGGACACTAGAGCTCACCTAATGGTTGTAGCTGAACAATTTCATCCCTCCATGGCAGCCGTTTACCCTATGGCACAAGGACACTTAGCAGTACAATGCACCATGCCACGAGGTTTGGATGGTCATGGACAGATTCCAGGAACATGACAGAGTTTTCCTTGCTTCCCTGGCCTTCACAGTCGAGATTCTAGATCCCAATCCTATAGACATGTCTAGCACAAGGTAGAATGGGCTGCTCAGAGCGGGTCAGTACCTCCACATAATTTGTGAGATGCTTTCCAGTCCACACAGGTCAATAATCCTGGAGAACGGTTTAGATGCCTAGTGGAAGCAATGCCATGACAAACCGCTCTGAAGGCTAGAGGAGGTCTAACGTGCTGCTATATGGGTGTCTCTAATAAAGAGGCCATTCAGTGTGTACCCAATGTAGCACCCACCTGTATACCCAGTATATGTAGAGCAGTCATGTGGGTCAGCAGTCTTTAGACCTTCCTCCATTTGTTGTAGCAGGTCACTAATTTTCGCCTGGATGCGTCTTGAAAAGCTTCCTGTAATCTATAAAGGAGGAAGAATATGTGGGTTTCCAATAAACACAACTAAAGACATAAGAATTGTATGAAATACAATTACCAATAAGATTAATACACAGAAAGATACTTCCCACAGTCTGAAGAAATGAGATGCCCATGGAAAAGTGTTTGTATACTGGCAATTGCTTGCATCTACATTGCCCCACGTGACCCGGAAATATTTAGAAGAAAAAACAGTATTCATTGTAGAAAGTCAAATGTCCCCTGATTAGAGCCAACTGGATTTAGTACTGCAGACCTAACAATCATTCAGATCATTAGTCAGCGAGTCGGTCAGCAGGGCCTGGGGAGAGCAGTACAAACGTACCTTTTCTGAAGCTTTTATTATCAGAAGTACTGTGAATATGACGTTTTATTCTGCTAGGCAAGTGCCTAGGGCGGGCTGCACTGGGAAGTGCTTTATGTATTGAGCTGCTTCACAGCCCCTCCTCTCTATGAGTGACAGCTCCAGCATCCAACCAGGACCCCACTATAGCTGTCACTCAGAGCAGAGAGGAGGGGCCGCGACCAGAGAGCTCTGAATCCAGTGCAAGTGTAGGCAGAATAAAACCTCATATTCACACTACTCCTGACAATAAAAGCTCCAGAAAATATATGTTTGTACTGCTCTCCCCAGCCCCTACCTAGTGCTGTCGGCAGTTTAGTTGATTACTGAAACAATACAGGTGTAAGCGGTCATTTTTTTCTGTTACAGAGTTCCAAGTACCCCTACTTCTCTTCTCACAGTCATGGAGTTAAAAAGGACTCCAATTAGTAAATAATAATAACTTCTTGTTTAGACATTCCCCTGTTATTCCTCCTGGAAATGTAGGACTAATAAACAGCCAACTGGGTGTTACTCTTTTTCTTGTCTAACAAGCATGTCCCTATGTACTGACAATGCTCCATCAATGCTGACAGTGGAGGCTGTGGACCAATGGAATGATAACTGCAAGTTATCGATGTAGCCATAGTTTTCCTAGAGGAATAACAGAGAAACAGCAAAATATAGTATTCTAAGAAATGGTGTTACAGCATTGTTTTTCCATGGGAAATACAAGTATTTCATAAAATAAAAATGTCAGGAGAGGTGACAAATCCTATGAGACCAACGGTGTCCGGACCTGGTGACAATCCACCCATAAAATAAAACTGCGTCCGCCATACAGCTGTGACCTGAAAATGATCCCATAGCAGCACCCACAGATTACAGTAGATAATGACACATAAGTGCCCAACACAGCGTCACAACCTAGAAGTAGCACTAGATAACAGCTGATATAATCCCACCGCAACGCAGCGTCAAGACATCTGAAGAACAGACCCCTCTAAAGTGAGGCACCATTGACTATGTAGACTATGTACGCTGGACCATGAGGTGTCGATATGAATTTTCTTCTTCCAGAAACGTTTGTTCTATATGAAAAGTAAGACTAGTGAATTTTATTAAACATCTCCATAAATGTTTTTCCTTTCCTAAGATATTTTTTCACTGGGCACACGTCAATTCATCGACTCACTGCTATCACTCTGCTGGATATTAATACGGTTGATGTTCCTTCTGAGCACACGTTACAGCGGACGCGTTAGAAATCCCCTGAGCGGGCAGAGGATGGCGTTCATTTCTGGGGAAAGTCAGCTACAAAGGTAGAAATCCTCCTGGGAGGACGGCAGAGGCTTTCACAGAGAGCGTCCCTGGAATCCTATCGACCGCTACGAAGATGCCAGGATAACAGCCTCACTGACCTGACACCATGACAGGAAAGCTCCGAGCACCAGCTAACAAAATAACGCTCAACACCCTTAACTGGCCCTGAACAACGTGAAACTCCTACCTAATAGTTCACGGTAATGAACACCTCGATCTTGATTATTTTTTTTTGCAAAAGTGTTGCTGCAAACTTACCCCTTGTCTTGCAAAGGGTGACATATATGCTGTAGATTTAAAGGGGTGTTCCCATCTGGGACTTAAAGGGGTTCAGCTCTGAACCCGGACATACCCATAATTTCACCCAGGCAGTACCCCTGATGTTAGCATCGAACCATCTCATGCTCCCATGCACTCCCTTGCCCTGCAGTGGATCGCGCAGGGCAAGGGCTCTTTTGTTTACAATAACACCTCTGCTTGGCAGTGTGTTCGGTGACGTCACCGACTCTTATGGGCATGCTTTAGCGCTGCCTTAGCCGTTTTACAGGCTAGGACAGCGCTAAAGCCCACCCATCAGTGTTGGTGACGTCACCGGGCTTCCTGGCAGCCCCATGGAGAGCCCGGTATGTCACCGGAACTCCTAAAAATGCCTTTTCCCTGAGCGATTTAGCGCAGGGCAAAGGAGAGCATCGGAGCATGAACTGCTCTGATGCTCAAGTCAGGGGGGCTGCCTGGGTAAAAATGGAGGTATGTTTGGGTATGTCCCTTTAAATGGATTCTGTCACCAAAATTCTGCTTATAGAGCCGTTTATAGCGTCTGTCAGATCTCCTATAGCATGTCCACAATATACCTTTGTCATATACAGTACAGACCAAAAGTTTGGACACACCTTCTCATTCAAAGGGTTTTCTTTATTTTCATGACTATGAAGGCATCAAAACTATGAATTAACACATGTGGAATTATATACATAACAAACAAATGTGAAACAACTGAAAATATGTCATATTCTAGGTTCTTCAAAGTAGCCACCTTTTGCTTTGATTACTGCTTTGCACACTCTTGGCATTCTCTTGATGAGCTTCAAGAGGTAGTCCCCTGAAACGGTCTTCCAACAGTCTTGAAGGAGTTCCCAGAGATGCTTAGCACTTGTTGGCCCTTTTGCCTTCACTCTGCGGTCCAGCTCACCCCAAACCATCTCGATTGGGTTCAGGTCCGGTGACTGTGGAGGCCAGGTCATCTGGCGCAGCACCCCATCACTCTCCTTCATGGTCAAGTAGCCCTTACTTTCAAAGTTTTCCCAATTTTTCGGCTGACTGACTGACCTTCATTTCTTAAAGTAATGATGGCCACTCGTTTTTCTTTACTTAGCTGCTTTTTTCTTGCCATAATACAAATTCTAGCAGTCTATTCAGTAGGACTATCAGCTGTGTATCCACCTGACTTCTCCTCAACGCAACTGATGGTCCCAACCCCATTTATAAGGCAAGAAATCCCACTTATTAAACCTGACAGGGCACACCTGTGAAGTGAAAACCATTTCAGGGGACTACCTCTTGAAGCTCATCAAGAGAATTCCAAGAGTGTGCAAAGCAGTAATAAAAGCAAAAGGTGGCTACTTTGAAGAACCTAGAATATGACATATTTTCAGTTGTTTCACACTTGTTTGTTATGTATATAATTCCACATGTGTTAATTCATAGTTTTGATGCCTTCAGTGTGAATCTACAATTTTCATAGTCATGAAAATAAAGAAAACTCTTTGAATGAGAAGGTGTGTCCAAACTTTTGGTCTGTACTGTATATGAATCCTATAAGACCAACAGTGTCCAGACCTAGTGACAACTCACCATTAAAATAAAACTGCGTACGCCATACAGCTGTGACCAAAACATAATCCCATAGCAGGACCCATAGATTATGCAGAAAATCGATTTTATAAATATGTAAATTACCTCTGAAAAGAGCCCATGGGACTGTCCCTAATGTCTATGGAGCCCAGCAGCGCCCATTTCGAAGGAGTCCGCACCGCCCCGCATCCCAAAGTCCCCTCCTTGGTCCCCCGACATCAATCAGCGGAATCCTCGTAATCTCGCGCATGCACCTGTACACCACAAGTAAGCGCCCGCGCGGTCTCTCTCTGTGCTGGCATCAGCCTCAGGGAACGGACTGCGCATGCGCCAGCTGTCGGCACACTTTGCTTGACATGGTTGGACTATTTTCAGAGGTAATTTACATATTTATAAAATCGATTTTCTGCATAATCTGTGGGTCCTGCTATGGGATTATGTTTTGGTCACAGCTGTATGGCGGACGCAGTTTTATTTTAATGGTGAGTTGTCACTAGGTCTGGACACTGTTGGTCTCATAGGATTCATATATATGACAAAGGTAAATTGTGGACATGCTATAGGAGATCTGACAGACGCTATAAACGTCACTATAAGAAGAATCTGGGTGACAGAATCCCTTTAAAGGGGTGTTCCCATCTGGGACTTAACCCTTAGGGCTCTTTCACATGAGCGGTTGCCGTGCGGGTAATCCGCTGCGTGAAAGAAAGACAAGCCCCGCTCCGGACAGCAGATACACGGAGCAGTAACATGATTGATAACGCCCTGTGCCTCTCTGTAATCTTCTTACTACAAAATCACGGTCACATCTTTATCTCACCGTGATTTTGTAGTAAAAAGGTCACAGAGAGGCACAGAGCGTTATCAATCATGTTACTGCTCCGTGTCTCTGCAATCCAGAGCGCGGCTTGGCACTCTTTCACGCAGCGGATTACCCGCATGGCATCCGCTCGTGTGAAAGAGCCCTTAGAGGACCCTGAGATTTTCCATTTTTGCATTTTCGTTTTTCACTCCCCGCCTTCCCATAGTCCTAACTTTTTTATTTTTCCGTTTACAAAGCCCTATGAGGGCTTGTACTTTCTAGTGGTGCCATTTAGCGTTGCGTACCATGTAGTGGGAAGCGGAAAAAAAAATCCAAATGGGATAGAATTGGGAAATAACGCAATTCTGACAAAGGTTTTTTTTTTTTCTTTTACACCGTACACTATGCTGTAAAATTGACCTGTTATCTTCATTCTCCAGGTCAGTACGGTTACAACAATACCACACTTGTATAATTTTTCTTGCTTTTTAATGCTGAAAAAAAATTAAAACCTTTGAGAAAACAAATTATCACCATATTCTGACCCCTACAACGCCCCATATTCTGCCCATTGTGTTAATTGATGGCTATATTTTTCAATATAACAATCTAGGGCTGCCACCTAGTGGCCTGTATTGGTATATTTCTCTAATAGACTCCGAAGCCTGCTTGAGGCTACGGTCTTTTTGGGCAATGTAACAGGTTCCCCGATCTCAGCCGGAGAACGCTGTTATCGGAGGGGAAGGGCGCGGCTTCCGCTTCCGGACTGCTCAGATGCCATGGTCACATTTGACCACGGCATCTGAAAGGGAAATGTATGCAATCAGCCTTATGGGTGATCGCATACATGTGCCGCAGGTCTCTGCTATTTAAAGGGAACCTGTCACCGGGAGTTTGTGTATAGAGCTGATGACATGGGTTGCTAGATGGCCGCTAGCACCTCCGCAATACCCAGTCCCCATAGCTCTGTGTGCTTTTATTGTTTAAAAAACAAACAAAACGATTTGATACATATGCAAATTAACCTGAGATGAGTCCTTTTCCTGACTCATCTCACGTACAGGACTCATCTCAGGTTAATTTGCATATGTAGTAAATCGGTAGTGCCTGTTCAGCACTAGGCTTCATGCACACGACCGTATCCGTTTTGCAGTCTCAACACGCATGACATCTGTGTTGCATCTGTTTTTTTTGCGCACTCTGTGGTCCGCATTTTACAGCTAAAAATAGGACATGTTGTATCTTGTTGTGCAACGGACACGTGGATGTGGACATGAGGCCAAAATCCATAATACTTTATTTAGTCTTGAAAAAATGTAAAATCCATTTTGCTGTCTATCGATATGCCATCACTATCCCAGGTGGGACAGCCCCTGTAACATCTGCACCATGAGGCACACAGACTTTATGATGCCGCATGGAGGTGAAATGATTCCATCCACTTGGCTTCTGCTGTAAACCCTAAGGGTACAGTCACACGGCGGCTTTTTAAGCTGAGATTTTTCACTGAAAACCCGCCAGCGGCGGTGTCCTCTCTGCCTCCCATACATCTCAATGGGAGGCAGCACTAAGGATCGCGGGGCGATGGTCTAAAGCCATGGCCGTGCCGAGCAAGGACATGTCCCTCAGCATTGTGAACACCCCCTAAGGGTTATGTGCAGAGTATGTATTAGGGCTCATTCAGACGGCCGTATGCTGTCCGCAAAAATGCAGGTCCATTTTTTTGCAGATTAGATGTAGACCTATTCACTTCTATGGGGCCTTTTTCTTCCATTCTGCGGCTCCACAAAACAAATAAAACCGGTCCTATACTTGTCAGTGAGAATCAGGACATGGCCCTATTAAAGTGCAATCCGTTTTTTGCGGACATGCTGAACTGCAAAAAAAAAAAAAAAACGGATTCGCATACTTGCGGCCAGCATACTACCTTCTTAATGAGCCCTTAGACAGAGAGTTTCTGTGCATAAAATTCGCACTATAGCACGGTACAAGCCAAGTAAATGAGATGTCCAAAATCTCATGTACACAGTGTGGAAATTGACCTGTGGTGTAAATTTTGAAATCTGCAAGATGTCAATTGTTTGAGTGGATAAAAATTTCTTAGAAAAGGGGCAGAATAAGTTAAAAATTGAACATGCAATACCCATCTCACCTGCTGGTCTGACGCGGGTCCACCCACAGTCAGCCAATCAGTGTCTGCAGTGGTGACCTGCCTCAGCTGTGATTGGCTGAGCTCTCACTTCCTGTGTGTCACGAGGCACTAGGGGTGGAGCAGCGGTGGGGGATTGATGGAGTATTGCCTCAACTTTTTATATATATTTTTTTTAAACCATCCTGCTCCTTTTCTCAGAAATCTTTATCCAGCTGACAACCCCTTTAAGAGAAACACTGCCGGTGGGCACAGTCTATAGCTGACGGTTATGTCCCCGGAGGAACGCTCATTTCAGAACTTCATCCCCTAGACATCTTTATCTTCCAGCGCGGTTCGTATCAATCCCATCTTGTCAGGCATACAAGCACTTCAGTAATATTAGGATAGGATTACTAGAGCCGACTCCATGCACTGGGTAACATATTAATAAACAGTCATCCATCCGTCAGGCGCAAGATCTGCACAGAATCACTGGAGTAAAGCACAGATTTGGGACCATAGACAGGGGTATTCCCATCTCAGACAACGGCGGCATATCGCTAGGATATGCCCCATTGTCTGATAGGTGCAGCTCCCACCTCTGGGACCAGCACCTACACCGAGAACGGACCCCTGAAGATTGTAGAGGGCGCACACTGCGCAGCCACCCTCCATTTATTTCTATGGGGCCGCCGAAAATAGCTGAGCGCTGGCTCGGCTATTTCCATCAGCCCCATAGAAATTAATAGGAGCGGTGGACATGCAAGCGCGGTGCGCTCCCATTCAATCCTATGGGGAGAGCGATTGGCGGTGGCCAGACTGCGGGAAACCCAGGGTCCTCCGGCCGCCACCTTTCCCGCTCCGTTCTCAGTGTAGGTGCGGGTCCCAGAGGTGGGACCCGCACCGATCAGACAATGGGGACATATCCTAGCAATGGGGGCTGCTTTTATGCAGAAACAGCACCACCCCTGCCCACAGGCTGTCTGTGATACTGCAATTCAGGGAGTGGCGCTGTTTCTAGACGAAAGCCGCCATGTTTTCTAATCCTGTACATGGCAGGTTTTTGCCCCACAGACCATGCTGCACATTAGCAGAAAAAGAAAATGAACACAATCCTAGAATAAGCGCTGCACATGAAAGCCGGGCTCCTGATCTAATGGCCCGGATCTGCAAAAGCGCCAATCTGGGCCGCTTAACCCCTTCGATGCCGCATCAATAGCAACCATGGCATCTAAGCGGTTAATAGTGAGGGAGCTCCCTCTGTCAGGTAAAAGCACCTCACGAGTGAGATCACATGGCAGTGAGGGACCTACAAAAATATCCAAGTTAGGGCTTGTTCACACGACCGTGCTGTGTTTTGCGGTCTGCAAATTGCGGATCCGCAAAACACAGATGCCGCCCGTGTGCCTTCCGCCATTTGTGGAACGGAACAGGAGGCCTATTATAGAAATGCCTATTCTTGTCCGCAAAACGGACAGGAATAGGACATGCCTCATCATTTTTGCGGGGCCACGGAACAGAGCAACGGCTGCGGACAGCACATGAGCGGCATCCGTGTTTTGCGGATCCGCAACACTATAAAAAAAGCAGAATTACTTTTTTTGTTATTTGCCATGAAAAAATAAAATAAAATGAACAAGCGATCAATAAGTGTTACATACCCCAAAACGATACCAATAAAAACAAACCCCAAAACGTTGGCCCACAAAAACAAAGCCCTCACATGGCTCAGTAGAAAGTAAAATAAAAATGTTATGGGTCTCGGGATGTAGTGATACAAAAAGATTATCTTTTTTCTTTTAAAGGTTTTTTTTGGGGGAGCAAAAATAGAAAAACAAAACAAAACAAAAAATTATTATTATTACAACGTAAGAGCTCACAAAGAGTTAATAAAAGTTAACCAGTAAGGTCTCTGTACACCAAAATGGTGCCATAAAAAAACTATAAGGCCTCTTTCAGACGGGCGTTGCGGGAAAATGTGTGGGTGCGTTACAGGAACACCCGTGATTTTTCCGCGCGAGTGCAAAACATTGTAATGCGTTTTGCACTCGTGTGAGAAAAATCGCGCGTGTATGGTACCCAAACCCGAACTTCTTCACAGAAGTTCGGGCTTGGGATCGGTGTTCTGTAGATTGTATTATTTTCCCTTATAACATGGTTATAAGGGAAAATAATAATATTCTGAATACAGAATGCAAAGTAAAACAGCGCTGGAGGGGTTAAAAAAAAATAATAATAATTTAACTCACCTTAGTCCACTTGATACCGGCATCTCCTTCTGTCTCCTTTGCTGAACAGGACCTGTGGTGAGCATTCATTACAGGTAAAGGACCTGTGGTGACGTCACTCCGGTCATCACATGATGACATCACCATGGTAAAAGATCATGTGATTACCGGAGTGATGTCACCACAGGTCCTTTACCTGTAATGAATGCTCACCACAGGTCCTGTTCAGCAAAGGAGAAGACAGAAGAGATGCCGGTCTGCGCGATCAAGTGGACTAAGGTGAGTTACATTTTTATTTTATTTTTTTAACCCCTCCAGCGCTATTTTACTATGCATTCTGTATTCAGAATGCTATTATTTTCCCTTATAACCATGTTATAAGGGAAAATAATAATGATCGGGTCTCCATCCCGATCGTCTCCTAGCAACCATGCGTGAAAATCGCACCGCATCCGCACTTGCTTGCGGATGCTTGCGATTTTCACGCAACCCCATTCACTTCTATGGGGCCTGCGTTGTGTGAAAAACGCACAATATAGAGCATGCTGCGATTTTCACCGCTCGTGTGCACAGCCCCATAGAAATGAATGGGTCGGTATTCAGTGCGGGTGCAATGCGTTCAACTCACGCATCGCATCCGCGCGGAATACTTGCCCGTGTGAAAGGGGCCTAAGGGTGGATTCACACTAGCGTTAGGGATTTCGTTATGAAAATAACGGAATCCATAAGACGGAAGGACGGATCCGTTCTTCTGCCCATAGACTTGTATTATGACAGAATGCAAAACGGAAGCCTTTAACCTCCTCAGGACCGCCGTACGCAGGATTGCGTCTTTGCGGCGGCCCTGCTCTTCTGGGTGGACGCGCCGGCGCGTCCTCTTGCGAGACGCGAGATTTCCTGTGAACGCGCGCACACAGGCGCGCGCGTTCAGAGGAACGGAAGGTAAGAGAGTGGATCTCCAGCCTGCCAGCGGCGATCGTTCGCTGGCAGGCTGGAGATGTGGTTTTTTTAACCCCTAACAGGTATATTAGACGCTGTTTTGATAACAGCGTCTAATATACCTGCTACCTGGTCCTCAGGTGGTCCCCTTTGTTTGGATCGACCACCAGAGGACACAGGTAGCTCAGTAATATGTTGCACCAAGCACCACTACACTACACCCCCCCCCCTGTCACTTATTAACCCCTTGATCACCCTTGATCACCCCTGATCACCCCATATAGACTCCCTGATCACCCCTGTCATTGATTACCCCCCTGTCATTGATCACACCCCTGTAAAGCTCCATTCAGACGCCTGCATGATTTTTTACGGATCCACTGATAGATGGATCGGATCCGCAAAACGCATACGGACGTCTGAATGGAGCCTTACAGGGGCGTGATCAATGACTGTGGTGATCACCCCATATAGACTCCCTCATCACCCCCCTGTCATTGATTACCCCCCTGTCATTGATCACACCCCTGTAAAGCTCCATTCAGATGTCCGCATGATTTTTACGGATCCACTGATAGATGGATCGGATCCACAAAACACATACGGACATCTGAATGGAGCCTTACAGGGGGGTGATCAATGACAGGGGGGTGATCACCCCATATAGACTCTATGATCACCCCCCTATCATTGATCACCCCCCCTGTCAGGCTGCATTCAGATGTCCGTATGATTTTTACGGATCCACGGATACATGGATCGGATCCGCAAAACACATACGGACATCTGAATGGAGCTTTACAGGGGGGTGATCAATGACAGGGGGGTGATCACCCCATATAGACTCTATGATCACCCCCCTGTCATTGATCACCCCTATGTCATTGATCACCCCCCTGTCATTGATCACCCCTCTGTAAGGCTCCATTCAGACATTTTTTTGGCCCAAGTTAGCGGAAATTATTTATTTTTTCTTACAAAGTCTCATATTCCACTAACTTGTGTCCAAAAATAAAATCTCACATGAACTCACCATACCCCTCACGGAATCCAAATGCGTAAAATTTTTTAGACATTTATATTCCAGACTTCTTCTCACGCTTTAGGGCCCCTAGAATGCCAGGGCAGTATAAATACCCCACATGTGACCCCATTTTGGAAAGAAGACACCCCAAGGTATTCCGTGAGGGGCATAATGAGTCCATGAAAGATTGAAATTTTTGTCCCAAGTTAGCGGAAAGGGAGACTTTGTGAGAAAAAAAAAAAATATCAATTTCTGCTAACTTGTGCCAAAAAAAAAAAAAATTCTATGAACTCGCCATGCCCCTCATTGAATACCTTGGGGTGTCTTCTTTCCAAAATGGGGTCACATGTGGGGTATTTATACTGCCCTGGCATTCTAGGGGTCCTAAAGCGTGAGAAGAAGTCTGGGATCCAAATGTCTAAAAATGCCCTCATAAAATGAATGTGGGCCCCTTTGCGCATCTAGGCTGCAAAAAAGTGTCACACATGTGGTATCGCCGTACTCAGGAGAAGTTGGGGAATGTGTTTTGGGGTGTCATTTTACATATACCCATGCTGGGTGAGAGAAATATCTTGGTCAAATGCCAACTTTGTATAAAAAAATGGGAAAAGTTGTCTTTTGCCGAGATATTTCTTTCACCCAGCATGGGTATATGTAAAAAGACACCCCAAAACACATTGCCCAACTTCTCCTGAATACGGCGATACCACATGTGTGACACTTTTTTGCAGCCTAGGTGGGCAAAGGGGCCCACATTCCAAAGAGCACCTTTAGGATTTCACAGGTCATTTACCTACTTACCACACATTAGGGCCCCTGGAAAATGCCAGGGCAGTATAACTACCCCACAAGTGACCCCATTTTGGAAAGAAGACACCCCAAGGTATTCCGTGAGGGGCATGGCGAGTTCCTAGAATTTTATATTTTTTGTCACAAGTTAGCGGAAAATGATGATTTTTTTATTTTTATTTTTTTCCCTTACAAAGTCTCATATTCCACTAACTTGTGACAAAAAATAAAAACTCCCATGAACTCACTATGCCCATCACGAAATACCTTGGGGTGTCTTCTTTCCAAAATGGGGTCACTTGTGGGGTAGTTATACTGCCCTGGCATTCTAGGGGCCCAAATGTGTGGTAAGGAGTTTGAAATCAAATTCTGTAAAAAATGACCAGTGAAATCCGAAAGGTGCTCTTTGGAATGTGGGCCCCTTTGCCCACCTAGGCTGCAAAAAAGTGTCACACATGTGGTATCTCCGTTCTCAGGAGAAGTTGGGGAATGTGTTTTGGGGTGTCATTTTACATATACCCATGCTGGGTGAGAGAAATATCTTGGCAAAAGACAACTTTTCCCATTTTTTCATACAAAGTTGGCATTTGACCAAGATATTTCTCTCACCCAGCATGGGTATATGTAAAAAGACACCCCAAAACACATTCCTCAACTTCTCCTGAATACGGAGATACCAGATGTGTGACACTTTTTTGCAGCCTAGGTGGGCAAAGGGGCCCATATTCCAAAGAGCACCTTTCGGATTTCACTGGTCATTTTTTACAGAATTTGATTTCAAACTCCTTACCACACATTTGGGCCCCTAGAATGCCAGGGCAGTATAACTACCCCACAAGTGACCCCATTTTGGAAAGAAGAGACCCCAAGGTATTTCGTGATGGGCATAGTGAGTTCATAGAAGTTTTTATTTTTTGTCACAAGTTAGTGGAATATGAGACTTTGTAAGAAAAAAATCATCATTTTCCGCTAACTTGTGACAAAAAATAAAAAGTTCTATGAACTCACTATGCCCATCAGCGAATACCTTAGGGTGTGTACTTTCCGAAATGGGGTCATTTGTGGGGTGTTTGTACTGTCTGGCCATTGTAGAACCTCAGGAAACATGACAGGTGCTCAGAAAGTCAGAGCTGCTTCAAAAAGCGGAAATTCACATTTTTGTACCATAGTTTGTAAACGCTATAACTTTTACCCAAACCATTTTTTTTTTACCCAAACATTTTTTTTTTATCAAAGACATGTAGAACAATAAATTTAGAGCAAAATTTATATATGGATCTCGTTTTTTTTGCAAAATTTTACAACTGAAAGTGAAAAATGTCATTTTTTTGCAAAAAAATCGTTAAATTTCGATTAATAACAAAAAAAGTAAAAATGTCAGCAGCAATGAAATACCACCAAATGAAAGCTCTATTAGTGAGAAGAAAAGGAGGTAAAATTCATTTGGGTGGTAAGTTGCATGACCGAGCAATAAACGGTGAAAGTAGTGTAGGTCAGAAGTGTAAAAAGTGGCCTGGTCTTTCAGGGTGTTTAAGCACTGGGGGCTGAGGTGGTTAAAAGGCATTCCGTTTGGTTTCCGTTGGGAAAGCATAACGGATCCGTCTGGGTCCTGTCGACATCACTTTGTTTTCCGTCTTGCATAACGGGACCCAGACGGATCCGTTTTGATTCCCATAGACTTCTATTAGGACGGAGAGCATGCCTTTTAAAGGCTTTCCGTTTTGCATTCCGTCATAATACAAGTCTATGGGCAGAAGAACGGATCCGTCCTTCCGTGTTATAACGGAAAGCCATAACGCTAGTGTGAACCCACCCTAACTTGTCCCGCAGAAAATAAGCCGATGGAAAAATTAACAGTTATAGCTCTGTAGCAGTATATGTAATGTGACAAAAATATATATTTTTTAAAGCGCTTGGTTACTAAGGCCCCAAATGCCTGCAGATAGAAGGGGTTAACCGGTGACCCAGCATGTCTGGTGGCACTAGGACAGGTATACAGGGAGCCACCAGATGGAGACCGCATTCTGCCGCTGAGGTCATAATAACCGCCAGGGGGCACTCTGAGAAAGACAGCAGGTTCTGCATAGTGCGCAATGTCACAGGCCCTACCTTTCCATCTCTGTCAAAGGGCAGGTCCAGTGCCCCGTGTTCAGCGGCGGCGCCGGCTTCTTCTTCTTCTTCTTCTTCTCCCTCTCCCTCCGCCTGCTCTACCGTTTCAGGGGCAGGCCGGTAATCCGGGTAGAAGTTATTAAAGGAGCGCTCCTCCATCTCCGCCTCCCCGCCGAACTGCAGCTTCAGCCGTTTAGACATGCTCTCTCCCATCTCCCCGACCGAGAGCCGGCAGGGACAAAACACCCGGCCAATTAGCGCAACGCGTCCTCTGTGCACTGTCACCGCCACACACCGGAGGGCTCAGTGCCACAGAGAGCTGCCAGTGTGTGGGGCAGTGTGGTATTAATGATATGGCCAGTCGCGATATGTGTTGTGGTGACAAAGCACAAATCTCCCTCAGCAGCTAGCATTCATAGCTTCTTCACCTCCTCCTGTCACCATGAGCACAGCTGTGGCCAGCGTCCAGGTCACATCAGCCCCAAAAGTTCTTCATCCTTCCAGTCATGTGAACCCCACAGATCCCTCCTTACAGGGAGCCCCAACATCCACAGCAGGGTCCACTGGTGGAGATGTGAGGAGAGCATCCACTTCCCTAAATGCCCAGGAGCAGCGCTCCTCCGTCCCCTCACAGCCTTTGTCTTTGGTGCTGAGTTTGTCTTCCCTCCCTGTGATCCACAGATGAAGAAGTGGGTAGGACAGGCTCAGGGGAGGAGGGCTGCAGTCACACACGCCACGCACAATTGTCAGCACCGCCATGACGGACAAGCCTGCTCCCTCACTGAGGCAGCTTCACACATGATGTTTTCCAAAACGCCACGCTGGATGATGCGAAATTGTAAGGCTACATGCACACGTCGGTGAAAAACGGACATGATGGACCAATGGTAGTCTATGAGGTTATTTACACTGCAATTGTTTTGACAGCCAGCGAATAACGGACGTCAAAAAATAGAACATGTTCTATCTCGTCCGGTTTTTCGCTGACCAACTGCCCCCCATACAAATGAATTGGTCCGTTTCTCAGAATGGCATCAGTGAAAAACAGTCAGGACAGTGTATCAGTTTTTTAATGGACTTTTTTTTCACTGTCGAGTGCATGTCGCCTAAGACCTCCTATAAAACACTGCGTTTTTTTTCTACTGGTTTTAATAACTTTTTTCCAAAATTGCGGCATGCTCTGCGTATGTCGCTTTTTATTTCTGATGTTTCTCATAGGCTTATCTGTAAGAAATGAAAGGCCTGAAAAAAACGCAAATAAGACAAAAAAAAAACACCCCAAAGAAACATATAGGGAAGGCTGAATACTCAGCCTGCAATTGTGGGAGGGGCGTAAGGGCTTTATATTCTCCTCCCACCTAGTCACCTGTGCACGTGCAGTTTCGGTCATTGAGTTGAACCTGCGCGCTGCCTCAAGCCTTCAGGAGTTTGTTTGGGTAAGTTCCCTTCCTCTTCACAGCATGGCCGGCCCGCCCGCACACAGCACTCCGGTAAGTATGGCTACACTCGCCGCCAGCTCATCCCACGTGGTGCGGCCCAAACAGCGCGGCCACGCACCACAGTCTGCTCCCTGTTGCTGGATGCCGGCCCGATCCCTCTCCACGGGGAAACTTCCCGGAGTCCGGCACAGCGTGTCTGACCCGATCCAGGACTCAGTAGCGGCAGCTGCCCGCTTTCCTGCATGGCGCAGCTGTCCACAGGGGGCAGGTTTTTCCATCCGGCCCTCTCCTCCAGTAATGCCAGGCGCCCCTTCCCCCGCTGTGTCCCTGCAGGCGCTCCAGCCCACGTCCCCACATTCCCGCAGCCCGATACTGCCACTCACCGCTGCGTGCACATCCTAGGGTGGAGCCTTGTCTCATCAGCAAGCTCGGCAGAGGCTCTATCGCTACCCAGTGGATGTGCCGCAGACTGCTTCTCTGTTCAAAAAAAGAAAGAAAAGGAGCACTTTCGCCACCCAGTGGACATGTAGGGGAATGCGTTCAGAAAAAAAAAAACATTTCTAGCTTACGTTTGTTAAATTAATGTTGCAGCCGGGTACGTTCCAGGCTTACGTTTGTTAAATAAATTTTGCAGCCGGGTACGTTTCCAGGCTTACTTTTGTAAATGTAATGTTGCAGCCGGGTACGTTTCCAGGCTTACGTTTGTTTAAAATTAATGTTGCAGCCGGGTACGTTTCCAGGCTTACGTTTGTCAAATCAATGTCGCAGCCGGGTCCGTTTCCAGGCTAACGCTTGTTAAAATTCATGTTGCAGCCGGGTACGTTCCAGGCTTACGTTTGTCAATTTAAATATCGCAGCCAGTTGCGTCCTAGGCTTACGCTGGTTATATCATGTTGCAGCCGGGTACGCACCAGGCTTACATTTTTGTCGAGTACTCACGTTTGCAATGTCAGTGTCTAGCCAGTCACCTTCCAGGCCCACATCGCTGAGACATACCACCTCCTTCGGCCCGTCTTTCTTCACGCAGCCATGTTTCTCTTTTCCTAGCCTTCCATCATTTAACTTCACTATCACGTTCCATCCACCTAGTGCCCCGCCTCAGGTGCATCTTTCACCAGGGTCATGCATGTCGGCTGGGTTTTGGTTCATGACGTCATGTTTTTTTCTCCTGTTATGTACTTCTCAGGCTTCCTGATCAGTTACCTCATCTGGCACGTCCAGACCACGTTAGTAGTCGTTCAGGCTTCCGGGCATTTCCCTTACGGCATCCGTGCTTTCAGGTTTAGGCAATCCAGACCCAGGTAAAAAAAAAAGCAAAAAAACCCAAAGGGTCAATACCTCTTCATACACAGAGTGTGCTCGCTGGCACGTCCTACTAAATTCACCACCTTTCCACGCTGCCGTCTCGCTGTCTTACGCTGTAAAAAAAATCACGTTTTCCGTTCTCTTCACGTTTCGGTCCTTTGACATTTCGGGTTCTTTCTACAATAATCGCTTGGCTTCGTTCCGCAGTGTAATCATGTCACAATTGTCTGACATCGAAGACGCGCTATCGGTCCCAGAAACAGCAGTTTCACAACCCACTAGCAATATGTCGTTAAGGAGCTGGACGATCCCCAAACTGATCGCCGAATTGAACAGGAATCATCCAGCATCCGTCCGGAAGGCAGAGTTGTACAGGCTCCTGGTTACAGACTTAGCCGTTCCAGCGGTTGAGCAGGTTCCCATGTCCACAATACAATACAACTTTCTCTGGTGCAGTTGCATGCTGCCATTAACAAAATCTCCAGCTCGGTCACTGACATACAGAACAGACTGCTCGCAGTGGAAGCTAGGGCCACCCCTTCTAACTGTCCAGCCTCACCCATCCCATGTCCCTCCGCTTCCCCCAGGTAGGTTCTCTGGGGCACCCGACATAGCCCAGTCACATTTCATTCCCGACAACCTTTAAAGGGACATCCTGGCAGGCAAGGATGTAAACCTTGCATCCATCCTTATTGCCACCAACGACTCGCTAGACAGCAGGACCATCGCCTGCGGCGACGTTTCCATTGTCCTTAAATCCAAGGATGTCCGTCTCAATAAGAAACTCACCATTCCAGAGTTCGTACTGGCATTTAGTCTCTTCCAAGACATCACATGTTCAGCACAGCCAGGTAGACGGGAGGAACTGGATGCTTATCTATACAGGGTCACAGACCTGGGGCACAAATACGGTGTCCACGCTTTTTACAATTACCATCGTTCCTTCTCCACAAAAGCTGCCGCCGCATTGGCCCAGTTTCAGCATGTCATCAATTGGGCCACCATGGATATGGAGCTGTTTTTCAGGCATTTCGCAGGGCTTAAGGCACCAGCCTGCGCCTCGTGTCAATCCATGCTTCATTCATCCGATTGGTGTCCCAACCTGAGTCCCGCCCCTCAAGATAGGTATTTTTCTGGTCCCCCCGGACCGCCTAAACCCGTCCCAACAGTCGACAAATTAGGCAGACCCATAGTCTTTCTTGGCAAATCCCAGGTATGCAACAACTACAACTTATCGATCTGCAACTACAACAAATGTAGGGCCCTCCATCTCTGCTCGGTCTGTTTCAGGGCCCATCCTCAATCCACCTGTCCTCAAAGGTCATCCAGAAATACATGACTAGGCGGGGTCAACGTGGACCTGTTGACAGTCCTTTTACAGGACCATCACGATCCCAATTTTGTACAGTTCCTGGTGTCCGGCTTCAGGAAGAGTTTCCATACAGGGTTGGTAGCTCTGCCTCAATCTACCTGGGAGGGCCCCAACCTCCTTTCGGCACTCAGAGACCCGTATTCGGTCAACACCTTAATCCAATCCAAATTACAAAAGGGCTTCCTTATAGGTCCTTTTTCCGCACCCCCTTCGATTCCTGGAGGGTCAGTCCCATCGGGCTCGTTAGCAAAAAATTCACAAATAAAAAACGCTTAATATACGATCTGTCAGTGCCTCATGCTTCTGATACACCCAGCCTCAACTCCCTCATTCATTCCAAAGAATTCTCAATGCAATACTCTTCCATAGACAAGGCCATTCAGCTTATCATCAAGTTGGGCAGAGGAACCTGGTTGTCCAAAGCTGATATTGCCGACGCCTTCAAGTTGCTACCCATTCACCCACAGCTATGGAAATTTTATGGAATCAAATGGATGGGTTGCTATTACTTTGCAAATCATTTACCATTTGGGTCCAAAAGCAGCTTGTGGCTCTTTGATCAGCTCTTCCAGGCCCTCCACTGGATTTTGGTTAATTATGCCGGCTGCTCCATGGTTAACCATTATCTGGACGATTTCTTACTAATAGAACTTCCAGACCCTAGTTCCGACAAACTCAACAACCTCTTAACAATTTTCTCTGAGCTAAACATTCCCGTAGCACCCACAAAGGTCGAGGGTCCCTCCACTTTGGTAACCTTTCTGGGCATTGTCCTAGACACCGATGCAATGCAGGCCAGGCTTCCGGAAGACAAGTTAAAATAAAAAAAAACATAGCCAAATCAGCGGCTTCCAGAACACTCACCAAGTTGGAGCTGCAATCATTATTGGGGATGTTACATTTTGCATCCAAGGTCAGGCCACAAGGCAAGGCTTTCATAGCTAGACTTCTCCAGTATTCAGTATATTGGGCAGACTAGATGGGCCAAATGGTTCTTATCTGCCGACACATTCTATGTTTCTATGTTTCTCCAGCTGCTCCCCACAGCCCCTGCACAGGATTTTCTCATTTACTTAGACAACGAGGCCTTAGCTGATCTATCCATGTGAAATTTCTTCTTGTCCGGTTGGAACGGCGTTTCCCTGTTTGTCCCAACATGGAGCCCCACTTCACCCACTCTCTTCACTGACGCAGCTACATCCGGAGGGTTCATAGCAATATATGGTAATCAGTGGTTTGCAGTCAAACAATCTTAAAGTCCTCCCCGTTACTAGAAATATATCCTATAGTGGTGGCAGCTCAGGTCTGGGGTAGGCTTTGGACAAACTCCCCAGTCGCCTTCATCACAGACAACCAAGCAGTAGTTGCCATTCTCCACAAAGGCAGGTCAAAGTCTCCACAAATCATGCCCTTAGTTGGTAAATTAGTGTGGCTCTCCCTGCATCACAATTTCCATTTCTCATGTAAGCACATCCAGGGGGCACAAAATTGTGCGGCGGATGCATTATCACATTTTAATTTCCCCGCTTTCTTCTAGGCAATGCCAGAGGCGGAACAGACGGGACTTTCACCGCCGGCGTTCAGAGCACCGGTAATGGACTAATGAGTCATATCTCAGCAGCCAAGTCACTCATCCACAAATCCCTATCATTCAACACTGGTAGGAATTACAAAACTGTCTGGAATACCTTCATCCAATTCACAAACCGGCATCCCAGGAATAACGTCAACAGAACCACATACATCACGGCTTTTCTAGCCTACTGTCATAAAGAACTAGGCCTTTCCCATAACACAATCAGGTTATATTTGGCCGAGGTACAGCATCAGCACATGTTAAGACACCCAGACAGCAGGTCATTGTTTGCTTCACAAGCACTCAAAGCAACCTTAAGGGGCATACTGAAGAGTTCCAAGAATCCAGGTCCAGGTAGACAACCAGTCTCAGGAGAGCTATTTAGGAAATTGTCCACCTCCCTAGACGGCAATCCTTTTGGGCCCTATACCAGCACAATCATTAAAGCAGCGATGTATCTCAGCTTTTTGAGACCCGGGGAGTTCACTCGCACCTCTCCCAGGGTCAAAGGCTTGTCCATAGGTCAATTGGTATGACATAGCAGTCATTTCACCTTATCCCTACATTCCACAAAAACTTCCCAAGCAGGACCCCCGACAAAAATCTATTATTTTCAAACGTTCAACGATTGGTGCCCTGTCAGGGTCCTTACAAAGTTACTGTCCGTTCTGGGCAACTCCCCACCAGATAGCCCGCTATTACCTTTCAAAAACCGACCTCTCACTTCAACACAGTTCATCTCCCACGTTCGCACACCGGCCTCAGGTTTAGGTTTCAACTCCAAACTCATTTCTGGACATTCCTTCCCCATTGGAGCTGCATCTTCGGCTTCTAGTCATGGGGTTCCTCCCCACATTATCCGGAAAATGGGCCGCTGGCAGTCATTCTGTTGTACTCGTTATGTTCCGAACCCACAGGCGGAGATATCCAAAGCTTTTTCCAGCCTGGCCTTGTAAATTGCTGTTTCAAATAAATTGCTGCATACTAAATGGTTTGGTTTTTGCCCCCTTATAGGCATACCCTCGCTCATGGCTAAGGGCACATCACCAGCCATCTTAGATAGGTTCGGTATCGATAAGTAAGATAGGCAAGCTGCCTCCAGTCGGGTTCCTCGTCCCCTGCAGCCTTGATCACAAATAAGGAAGGCTGAATACTCAGCCTGCAATTGTGGGAGGGGCTTAAGTTTTTTTTATTCTCCTCCCACCTATTCACCTGTGCAGGTGCAGTTCCGGTGCCCCACCCTCCCTTCCCCTTTTTTCCATAGGTCCCTAGGGTATGCCCCCTTATAGGCATACCCTCGCTTATGGCTAAGGGCACACCACCAGCCATCTTAGATAGTATCGGTAAGTAAGATAGGCAAGCTGCCTCCAGTCGGGTTCCTCGTCCCCTGCAGCCTTGACCACAAATATATTTAGGCTTCATGGACGCGACAGTGAAAAACGGACATGTGATGGGTGGTTTTTTTTAACAGCCATCACACGTCTGTTTTAAGAACAATGGTCGTCTGTGGGGTTATTCACACAGCAGTTTTTTTGACAGCCAGTGAAAAACTGACGTAAAAAAATAGAACATGTTCTATCTTGTCCGTTTTTTACTGACCGACTGCCCCCGTAGAATTGAAGGGGTTTTTAGCGTCCATTTCTCAGAAAGGCATCAGTGAAAAATTGTCCATTTAAAACTGACCTTTTTAAAGGGCTTTTTTTTCACTGTTGTGTGCCTGTAGCCTTAGCGGATAATTTATCAAACCAGATATGTTAGGTTTTTTGTGTAAAAATGTTGAACGACATGACAAATTCAACTTTTGTTTTTAAATGTGGTCTTTGTTTAAGGCAGAAGTGAGATTAGATCCGGATTATGGCACATTGACTGTCTGTGACACTTGAAATGTCGCAAAAAAAGTTGCATCCTACGCCAGGCAGCCCCCTGGGGTATTTTTTTAAGACTAAGGCTGAGTTCACACGGGCGTGACGGATTTGTTCAGGATGCGTCCCGGGTGTACTGCGGCAAACCCGCGCGAGTAGGTACCCAATTGCAGTCAGTTTTGACTGCGATTGCGTTCCGTTGGTCAGTTTTTATCGCACGGGTACAATGCGTTTTGCACGCACATGATAAAAAACTGACTGTGGTACCCAGACCCGAACTTCTTTACTGAAGTTCAGGTTTGGGTTAGGTGTTGTGTAGATGTTATTATTTTCCCTTATAACATGGTTATAAGGGAAAATAATAGCGTTCTTTAATACAGAATGCTTATTAGGTGGTCAATTGAGGGTTAAAAAATTATTAACTCACCTTCTCCTCTTGATCACGTAGCTGCCAGTCTCTTCTTACTTCTTTAATCATGAGCTGCCGGCTAAAGGACCTGTGGTGACGTCAGATCACATGGTCCAATCACATGGTCCATCACCACGGTGATGGACCATGTGATTGGACCATGTGATGTCATGTCACCAAAACTGAAGGTATACAAACAACATCTCTTAGCAACCATCCGTGAAAAACGCATCGCATCCTCACTTGCCTGCAGATGCAATGCGATTTTCACGCAGCCCCATTCATTTGTATGGGGCCAGCGTTTCGTGAAAATCGCAGAATATAGAACATGCTGCGATTTTCACGCAACACACAAGTGATGCGTAAAACCAACGCTCATGTACACAGCCCCATTGAAATTAATGGGTCCGGATTCCGTGCGGGCGCAATGCATTCTCATTACGCATTGCACCCGCGCGGAATACTCGCTTGTGTGAAAGGGGCATGTAAGTCATGCAACACAGTGTAGTTGCACCAAATCCATGAAAACTGTGCACCATTTCATAAATTTGGTGCACCCGCACAATGCAGAAACAGACTTCGGAGTGACATATAAACAATCTCAAATGACCCCCCAAAAACTACACAAAAGAAATATGTGCCAACACCCTGGGGCGTATTTACCAAGACTGGCTTTTTACACTGGTCTTAGTTTCCCCCTGTGCTGCCATAGTAGATGGCTAATTTACAACAAGGCGTGTGCTTCGTCATAAATTGGGCGCATCTATGGCAGTATATGCGCATACCAAAAAAAAATCGGTTTTAAACTATATTTGTAGTTTCAGGCATAAAATTTTAGTTCTACTAAAAAATTTAAATCCTTTAGGGTCCATTCACACGTCCGCATAAATGGGTCTGCATCCGTTCTGCAATTTTGCGGAACGGGTGCAGACCCATTTATTTCAATGGGGCCGCAAAAGATTTTGAAAGCACCCCGTAGTTCCGTTCCGAGATGTTTTCTCGAGTGGGTCTGCCTAAGGAAGGTTCTGACTGACCAAGGGACCCCGTTTATGTCCAAAGTCATGAGGGAACTCTAAGTTGCTCCACATAAAACAGTTACGGACGTCTGTGTATTATCCGCAATCGGTTGGCCTGGTAGAGAGGTTTAATCAAACATACAAAAATATGTTAAAAAGAGCGGTGTCTAATGATGGGAGGGACTGGGACCTTCTTCTGCCCCATCTCATGTTCGCAGTGTGAGAAGTGCCCCAGGCCTCTACTGTGTCCTTGCCCTTCGAACTGCTATACAGCAGACCCCCTTGCGGTCTGTTGGACATGGCCAAAGAGGCGTGGAAACAACAACCCACACCGCCCAAAAGTGTTGTTGAATACGTCACCCAGGTTAGGAAGCATATGGAGACAGCACAGCGAGCCCAGAGTAGGGTCTATAAACGGCAGGCTCGGGTCCGGAACTTTAACCCGGGTGATCTGGTACCGACTGTAGACAGTAAGTTCCTAGCTAGGTGGCAGGGGCCCTACGAGGTACTTGAAAAAATTGGAGAGGTAGATTACAAGGTACACCAGCCATAGAGGCGAAAGCCGGAGCAGGTGTACCATGTGAATCTGCTCAAACCATGGAGACATAGGGAAACCTGTACGGATGACAGCCCACGACCAGGATTCTTAGGGGAAGCGGTTTCGGCCCCTCTGTCTGTAGCAAGGGAAGCGGCTGCCATAGCCTCTCCTCTAAACAGGCTCAGGAAGCCAGGGAGTTCATTAGTCGGAACACGGACGTATTCTCGGACCTCCCTGGACACACGTCCATAATCCGGCATGACATTATCACTGAGCCTCAGGCAAAAGTCCGGTTAAAACCGTACCGGGTACCCGAGGCTCAGTGACAAGCCATCGCGGAGGAAGTGCAGCTAATGCTCCAGCTAGGTGTCATCGAGGAGTCAAAAAGTGAATGGGCCAGTCCGATAGTCTTAATACCCAAGCCGGATGGGACATTTCGGTTCTGTAACGACTTCCGCAAACTGAATGAGGTGTCCAAGTTTGGCGCATACCCCATGCCCCGAGTAGATGAGCTTATTGAGAAGTTAGGCCAAGCCCGGTATTTTTCTGTGCAGGATCTCACCAAAGGCTACTGGCAGGTACCTTTGACGGAGGCTGCCAAGGAAAAAACGGCTTTCATCACACCAGAGGGGCTGTATCAGTACAAGGTATTACCATTTGGTCTACATGGCGCTCCTGCCACGTTTCAAAGGCTAATGGACGTTGTTCTACGCCCACATCGTCGGTACTCTTCGGCGTACCTGGTCGATATCGTTATTCATAGCAGCGGCTGGGAAAGTCACCTACCTAAAGTACAGGCTGTAGTGGACTCCCTTAGGAAGGCTGGCTTAACCGCTAACCCAAAAAAGTGCGCGATAGGGTTAGAAGAGACCAAGTACCTGGGGTATGTAATTGGGCGCGGAATGATCAAACCTCAGGTGAACAAAATTGAGGCAATTAAGAAATGGCCCCAACCTGTCACTACACGACAAGTAAAGTCGTTCCTGGGTATGGTGGGGTACTATATGAGGTTTGTCCCCCAATTTTGCTACAGTCGCCGCACCATTGACAGGCCTTTTAAAAGGACCCAGGTCCGTGACGGTTCAGTGGAATGAACAGGCGGAAAAGGCTTTCTCCGCTTTGAAGTCTGCCCTGTGTGGGTCCTCGTATTGCGACACCTGACTTCAAGAGTGAATTTGTGGTACAGACCGATGCCTCAGAGCTGTTATCTCTCAGGACGTCAATGGGGAGGAACATCCTGTTTTCCTGAGCCGAAAGCTTACCCCAGCTGAGACTAGGTACAGTATAGTGGAGAGAGAGTGCCTGGCCATCAAATGAGCACTCGAGTCGCTATTATCTGTTGGGGAGAAAGTTCCGTCTGGTAACCGACCACTCCCCTATCAAGTGGATGAGCCAAGCCAAAGAGAGGAATGCTCTGATCACCAGATGGTTCTTGTCGTTACAGAACTTCAAGTTCTCAGTGGAACACAGGGCAGGCCGCTTACAGGGAAACGCGGATGCCCTGTTCCAGGTACACTGTCTGGCAAGTGTTCACCCGATCAGGGTTGAACAAAGGGGGGTGGTATGCAGGAAGGCGCAAGGGTCCGTCGTTGACGGAAGGTATGTGTCACTGAGATTCCTGGCCTCAGTGAGGTAAGAGCCGGTAATTTCATGTGTCAGCGGCAGCTAGTGCTGGCTGACATGGTTTTGCTATTTAGTATGGCCGATCTGGGCCGGCTCTTACTGGAAGACGCCAAAGTGCAGGGTGGGTGGCTTCTCCCCACGTTCCAAGCCGGGTCTTGGTTTGGGCTATAAAACACAGGCAGCACTGTCAGGTGGTAGGAATTTTACTCCTCTCTGACAGTCTCTGTGTTGGGACCTGGGAGTTTGGGCCTGGGTAAAGGCCTGCTACCTTGTTGCCATGAGAGCAGGTGGTTTCTGCTGTGTCCAAGAACTTCTGCATTGCTGCATGGTGTGAACAAACACCAGACTCAAGGTGACTATTTTCCTTGAAATTGACTTTTTGTTTTGCTTATACTTATGTGTGAATAAACACTGAACTATTTAAGTTAAAGACTTTGTGGTTGCCTCTGTACTGCGTCCGCTAGCCTGTCTACCAGAACAAATCCCCACTATATATATATATATATATATATATATATATATATAAAATAATAAAAAGAGCAGCACTCCAGGAAGTAAAAAATGAAAAAATACTTTATTTACCCATATAGGACAAGCGACGTTTCGGCTCAGTATGTGAGCCTTTCTCAAGCAGTGAGTACAGGCGAATACTATAAGGTACAACGGATCCCAAAAGGGATGAGGTCCAGTTTACGTCCTAATTTATTCTCTGGCTGTCCATCCTACTGCAAAAGATTTGAAAATTTATCTAATCGTTATGCATTGGACTTTATAGTAACATAGTAACATAG
Organism: Bufo bufo; assembly: GCF_905171765.1. Classification (NCBI taxonomy): domain Eukaryota; kingdom Metazoa; phylum Chordata; class Amphibia; order Anura; family Bufonidae; genus Bufo; species Bufo bufo. The sequence continues at coordinate 210,505,254 of NC_053393.1, forward strand.
TACATAAGGCCGAAAAAAGACATTTGTCCATCCAGTTCGGCCTGTTATCCTGCAAGTTGATCCAGAGGAAGGCAAAAAACCCTGTGAGGTAGATCAGGCAATCAGAATAACTCCCTGGATCAACGACCCCTCTCTAGTAGCTATAGCCTATAATATTATTAAGCTCCAGAAATACGTCCAGGCCCCTCTTGAATTCCTTTATTGTACTCACCATCACCACCTGGCAGATCTGGCAGATCTGGTTCTGTGCAGGAATTGTTGTGCTTTTATTTCAGGTTCCACTCTTCAGAGGTTTGGATACTGTCTGATCTGTAGACAGCTCTCCATAATGCAGCAGGAAATTAACTTTTTGAAATATGAGATTTTTAAATTAACCACTAAACAAACTCAGGCTGAGAACATTGCAATGCCACTGCCACAGAGGCCCCCTAGAATAGGGAGATGGGTTACTGTAGGTTCTGGTAGACTGAGAGTTGTGGATAGAAGGCATGTCCCACAGTCTGTGGCTCTCCATAATTCATTTGCAGCACTTTCAGAGTGCAAGAGCAACATGGAGGATGGCTCAAGCACAGTGGGTGAGAAACAATCATCTCCCATGCCTAAAGTATGTAAGACTGCAGCCAAAGACAAAAAGGAGAAGGTGAGGATTGATAGTAAGCAGCTGTTGGTGGGCGATTCCATCATAAGAGGTGTGAAGTTTGAGGAGAATGGTGTTGTGAGATGTCTCCCTGGTGCTACCGCTAGCAGGGATAGACGACGGATCCTTAATATTGTTAGGCAAGCAAAGCAGGAAAGGGAAGTGGATGTTATTCTCCATCTTGGGACAAACGATCTGGCTTGCAATGAGGTTTCAAAGGTGAAAGAAGCTTTTCACACACTTGGAAAGGATATACGGGAGGTTGCATCAACTGTTTCATTCTCTGCAGTTTTGCCTGTGCATAACCTTCAGCATGACAGGAAGATGCGCATTAAGGAATTCAATGTATGGCTTGGTGAATGGTGTCTGAACCAAGGGTTTGGCTTTGTGTCTCATGTTAGCTCTTGTTGGAATGGAAAAGAACTGTACAAGAAAGATGGTTTGCATCTTTCTCTCAAAGAAACGAATGTCCTCGGTGAACAGTTCCAGGTATTTGCTAAGAAGCATTTAAACTAGGAAAGGGGGGCAAAAGAGTGATAATCCAGCAGTCCAACTGCCCCCCGGGACAATGCCAGAAGAGGCCAGTAGCACAAAGGTTAAGGAATGACAAGCTCAGAGTCTTGTCTACAAATGCTCGCAGTCTAGGGAATAAGATCAATGAACTTGAGGCTATAATGGCATCTGAGAATATAGATGTAGTGGCTGTTACTGAGACGTGGTTCAAGGGGAGTAATGACTGGGATATATCAATACCAGGGTTCTCTCTATACAGGAAAGACAGAGAAGGCAAGAAGGGGGGAGGGGTGGCCCTGTATGTGAAAGATAACATAAAATCTAATTTGATACAAGTTAGCAAGAACAATTTAGAGTCAGTTTGGGTTACCGTGCAGCTTGATAATCATAAGGTAACTCGTGTAGGTGTGATATATAGACCACCTAGCCAAGTCAAAGAATTAGATGATCTACTAGTTGAGGAAATAGCTAAAATGACATTGAAGGGGAAAGTTATCATTATGGGAGACTTCAATCTTCCAGATGTAAACTGGAAAACCAAAATAGCTAGTTCTGCCAGGAGTACAGATATTCTAAATTCCCTACTGGGATTATCTCTACAGCAAGTAGTGGAGGAGCCAACCCGGAAGGAGGCCATTTTAGATTTAGTATTCACAAATGGGAATTTGGTATCTGATATTACTGTAGGGGAAAGCTTGGGATCTAGTGATCACCAGTCAGTGTGGTTTACTATAAGTACAGTGACTGAGTCACACCACACAAAAACAAAAGTTTTAGATTTTAGAAAAACAGACTTTTCTAAAATTAGATTAGTGGTATACAAGTCCCTATCAGACTGGAACAGTTTCATTGGAGTCCAGGAGAAATGGGACTACTTAAAAGTGGCACTATTGAAGGCAACAGAAAATTGCATTAGGCTTGTCAGTAAAAGCAAAAAAAGGAAGAGACCACTGTGGTACTCAGCAGAAGTGGCCAAAATCATTAAAAACAAAAAGATAGCATTTAGGAATTATAAAGAAAAACAAAACGAGGATGACAGACAAATTTATAAGATTAGGCAGAGAGAGGCCAAACAAGTTATAAGAGCTTCCAAAGCACAGGCAGAAGAGAAATTAGCTCAGTCAGGGAAAAAAGGCCAGAAGGCATTCTTCAGATACATAAATGAAAAAAGGAAACTAAAACAAGGAATTACCAAATTAAAAACAAAAGAAGAAAGGTATATAGAAGAAGATAAAGAACTAGCTGACTGCCTCAATGAATATTTCTGTTCAGTTTTTACAAAGGAAAATGAAGGAGAAGGACCTCAGTTAGGAAAGAAGACTAATGAATCTTTTGATGCATGTGTCTTTACAGAGGAAGAGGTTCTAAGTCAGCTGTCTAAAATTAATACAAATAAGTCACAGGGGCCTGATGGGATACACCCAAAGCTATTAAAAGAGCTCAGCGTTGAACTAGCAAAACCATTAACAGATTTATTTAAACAATCGCTGGCAACAGGAGTCGTCCCAGAAGATTGGAAATTAGCAAATGTTGTGCCCATTCACAAGAAAGGTAGTCGGGAGGAATCGGGCAACTATAGGCCAGTAAGCCTGACATCAATAGTGGGGAAATTAATGGAAACCATACTTAAGGGGAGGATTGTGGAACATCTAAAATCCCATGGATTGAAAGATGAAAAACAGCATGGGTTTACTTCAGGGAGATCATGTCAAACTAATCTTATTGATTTTTTCGATTGGGTGACTAAAATAATAGATGGAGGAGGTGCAGTAGACATCGCTTATCTAGACTTTAGTAAGGCTTTTGATACTGTACCACATAGAAAGCTTATCAATAAAGTGCAGTCTTTGGGCTTGGACTCCCATATTGTTGAATGGATTAGGCAGTGGCTGAGGGACAGGCAACAGAGGGTTGTAGTCAATGGAGTATATTCAGACCAAGGTCTTGTTACCAGTGGGGTACCTCAGGGATCTGTTCTGGGACCCATATTGTTTAATATCTTTATCAGCGAAATTGCAGAAGGCCTCGATGGTAAGGTGTGTCTTTTTGCTGATGACACAAAGATTTGTAACAGGGTTGATGTTCCTGGAGGGATACACCAAATGGAAAAGGACTTAAGAAAACTAGAGGAATGGTCAAAAATATGGCAACTAAAATTTAATATTGATAAGTGCAAGATAATGCACCTGGGACGTAAAAACCCAAGAGCAGAATATAAAATCAGTGATACAGTCCTAACCTCAGTATCTGAGGAAAGGGATTTAGGGGTCATTATTTCAGAAGACTTAAAGGTAGGCAGACAATGTCATAGAGCAGCAGGAAATGCTAGCAGAATGCTTGGGTGTATAGGGAGAGGAATTACCAGTAGAAAGAGGGAGGTGCTCATGCCGCTCTACAGAGCACTAGTGAGACCTCATTTGGAGTATTGTGCTCAGTACTGGAGACCATATCTCCAGAAGGATATTGATACTTTGGAGAGAGTTCAGAGAAGAGCTACTAAACTGGTACATGGATTGCAGGATAAAACTTACCAGGAAAGATTAAAGGACCTTAACATGTATAGCTTGGAAGAAAGACGAGACAGAGGGGATATGATAGAAACTTTTAAATACATAAAGGGAATCAACAAGGTAAAAGAGGAGAGAATATTTAAAAGAAGAAAAACTGCTACAAGAGGACATAGTTTTAAATTAGAGGGGCAAAGGTTTAAAAGTAATATCAGGAAGTATTACTTTACTGAGAGAGTAGTGGATGCATGGAATAGCCTTCCTGCAGAAGTGGTAGCTGCAAATACAGTGGAGGAGTTTAAGCATGCATGGGATAGGCATAAGGCCATCCTTCATATAAGATAGGGCCAGGGGCTATCCATAGTATTTAGTATATTGGGCAGACTGGATGGGCCAAATGGTTCTTATCTGCCGACACATTCTATGTTTCTACCTCCTCAGGCAGAGAGTTCCATAGTCTCACTGCTCTTACCGTAAGGAATCCTCTTCTATGTTTGTGTACAAACCTTCTTTCCTCCAGACGCAGAGGATGTCCCCTCGTCACAGTCACAGTCCTGGGGATAAATAGCTGATGGGATAGATCTCTGTACTGACCCCTGATATATTTATACATATTAATTAGATCTCCCCTCAGTCGTCTTTTTTCTAAAGTGAATAACCCTAATTTTGATAATCTTTCAGGGTACTGTAGTTGCCCCATTCCAGTTATTACTTTAGTTGCCCTCCTCTGAACCCTCTCCAGCTCTGCTATGTCTGACTTGTTTACAGGAGCCCAGAACTGTACACAGTACTCCATGTGTGGTCTGACTAGCGATTTGTAAAGTGGTAGGACTATGTTCATATCACGGGAATCTATGCCCCTTCTGATGCAACCCATTATCTTGTTGGCCTTGGCAGCAGCTGCCTGACACTGGTTTTTGCTGCTTAGTTTGCTGTTTATTAAAATTCCTAGATCCTTTTCCATGTCAGTGTTACCGAGTGTTTTACCATTTAGTATGTACGGGTGACTTGCATTTTTCCTTCCCATGTGCATAACTTTACATTTATCAGTGTTAAACCTCATCTGCCACTTATCTGCCCAAGCCTCCAATCTATCCAGATCCCTCTGTAGTAGTATACTGTCCTCATCAGTGTAAATTACTTTACACAGTTTAGTGTCATCTGCAAAAATTGATACTTTACTATGCAAGCCTTCTACAAGATCATTAATAAATATATTGAAGAGAATAGGGCCCAATACTGACCCCTGAGGTAATCCTCTAGTGACAGTGACCCAATCTGAGTATGTACCGTTAATAACCACCCTCTGTTTTCTATCACTCAGCCAGTTACTTACCCACATACAGATGTTTTCTCCCAGTCCGAGCATTCTCATTTTATATACTAACCTTTTATGTGGTACAGTGTCAAATGCTTTGGAGAAGTCCAGATATACGACATCCATTGATTCGCCGCTGTCAAGTCTAGAACTTACCTCCTCATAGAAACTGATTAAATTAGTCTGACATGACCGATCCCTCACGAAGCCATGCTGATATGGCGTTATTTGCTTATTTCCGTTGAGATGCTCTAATATAGCATCTCTCAGAAAACCTTCAAACAGTTTACCCACAACAGATGTTAAACTTACCGGCCTATAGTTTCCAGGCTCTGCTTTTAGCCCCTTTTTGAATATTGGCACCACATATGCCACGCGCCAATCCTGTGGGACATTCCCTGTCAGTATAGAGTCTGCAAATATCAGAAATAAGGGTCTGGCTATGACATTACTTAATTCCTTTAGGATACGGGGGTGTATGTCATCCGGTCCTGGCGATTTGTCTATTTTAATCTTTTTAAGTCGCTGATGTACTTCTTCCTGGGTCAGACAGGACACTTTTAATGGGGAATTTATTTTTGCATTCTGCATGTCATCTGACAATTTATTTTCCTCAGTGAATACATTGGAGAAAAAAATATTTAACAGCTTTGCTTTCTCCTCGTCGCTCTCTGCGACTCCCCCCTCATTACTCTTTAAAGGGCCAACACCTTCAGATTTATACTTTTTAACATTTATATAATTGAAGAACATTTTAGGGTTAGTTTTACTCTCTTTGGCAATTAATCTCTCGGTCTCTAGTTTGGCCGCTTTTATTTGTTTTTTACATGTTCTATTTTTTTCCTTATAGTTTTTTAGTGCTTCCATGCTACCCTCCTGTTTTAGTGTTTTATATGCTTTCTTTTTGTCATTTATTGCTTTCTTTACAGTTCTATTTATCCACATTGGTTTCTTTTTGTTCCTTAACCTTTTATTACCATACGGTATGTACCTCTCACAATGAGTTTTTAGGATGTTTTTAAAGATATCCCATTTTGTGTCTGTATTTGTGAGGACTTTGTCCCAGTTAGTTTGGCCTATGGCCTCTCTTAGTTGGCTAAATTTAGCTTTTTTGAAGTTTGGTATTTTTGTTCCTCCCTGTAGAAACGCTCTTTTGAATGATAATTGGAAGGTTATTACTTTATGGTCACTATTTCCCAGGTGTCCCCCAACCTGCACGTCTGTTGTTCTGTCAGGTCTATTGGTTAATACTAAGTCCAGTATGGCCGTCCCTCTAGTCGGGTCCTGAACCAGTTGGGAGAGGTAATTGTCTTTGGTTATTGCCAGAAACCTGTTTCCCTTATGAGATATACAAGTTTCAGTTTCCCAGTCTATATCTGGGTAGTTGAAGTCCCCCATAATAACCACCTCATTATGATTTGCCGCCTCGTCTATCTCGTTTAGTAGTAGATTTTCTGTGGACTCTGGTATATTTGGTGGTTTATAGTAAACTCCTATTAGTAATTTATTGTTGTTTTTAGCTCCATGTATCTCTACCCACAGTGACTCCACATGTTCATGTCCCTCACTTATATCTTCTCGGACTGTGGGCTTTAGACAGGACTTTATATAAAGGCAGACCCCTCCCCCTCTCCGGTTTTGACGATCCTTTCTAAACAGACTGTAACCTTGTACATTAACTGCCCAGTCATAGCTATCATCCAGCCATGTCTCAGTTATTCCCACTATGTCATAGTCCTCCTCACACATCACTAATTCCAGTTCACCAGTTTTATTAGTCAGGCTTCTGGCATTAGTATACATACATTTGAGAGGTTTATGTATATTTTTTACCCTACACCTTTCCTTCTGAACTGTTCTAGTCCCTCCTTCCATTCCTCCCCCATTCTTATTACCTTGCCCCCGGTCTCTATCTGCACTATCTTCCCCTCCTATAACGTAATTACCCTCCCCCCCAGTCCCTAGTTTAAACACTCCTCCAACCTTCTAGCCATCTTTCTCCCCAGCACAGCTGCCCCTTCCCCATTGAGGTGCAGCCCGTCCCTACGATAGAGCCTGTAGCCGATAGAAAAATCGGCCCAGTTCTCCAGGAACCCAAACCCCTCCTTCCTACACCAGTTCTTGAGCCACTTGTTAATCTCCCTAATCTCCCATTGCCTTTCTTGTGTGGCTCGTGGTACAGGCAGTATTTCGGAAAATACTACCTTTGAGGTCCTTGCCCTCAGCTTTTGACCTAAATCCCTGAAATCATTTTTAAGGACTCTCCACCTACCTCTAACTTTGTCATTGGTTCCGATATGGACCATGACCGCTGGATCATCTCCAGCCCCTCCCAGTAATCTGTCAACCCGATCCGCGATGTGTCGAACTCTAGCGCCAGGAAGACAGCACACTGTTCGGCGATCACGGTCTTTGTGACAGATTTCCCTATCTGTTCCCCTAATAATGGAGTCTCCCACTACCAGCACCTGTCTGGCCTGCCCTGCTCTCCTGGTCCCCTGCTTACTGGAGCTGACATTCCCCTGACTGGCAGAGGAAGTGTCTGGCTGCAGCAGTGCCGTCCCCGGACTGACATCCCCCTCATCTGCCAAACGTGCAAACTTGTTGGGGTGTGTCAGATCAGGGCTAGCCTCCCTGGCACTCTTCCTCTACCCCGCTTTCTAACTGTTACCCAGCTAGCTACCTCACTTTCCTCAGCCTCCTCTCTGTCACCCTCCCCCTCATCTACCCCAAAGAGTGCTTGCTCGGTGAGAAGCAAACTCTTTTGCAAATTATCAATGCCTCTCAGTGTTGCAACTTGCCCATTTAGAGACTCGATCTGCGATTCCAAACTGGTAATTTGCTCACATCTAGAACAAAGATATACACCCTTGAACTCCTGTTCCAGGACTGCATACATCATGCAAGATGTGCACTGGACTGCGTTGTAAATTGTGCAACACATACTAAATGGGGATTACAACAGTAAAAAAGTAAAACAGTATAAATGATTTAGATCCTGTCTGCTGTAGTCGAAGGACCACGTAAAATTAAGCCAACAACACACCAGGAAATTATATCCAACCTTAGTTTCCAAACTCCTTTTCTTAAACTCCTTGTTTTTTAACTCCACTTAATAAGAAGCCACTTAGTAGAGTTATGTTGCTGAATATTGAATATTTGCAGGAGGAACTATCTGGTGTCACACTTGATTTAACTAAAATTGAGCAGCAGTTGAGTAATTTGTCCTCAGCAGAGGAATGTGGGACATTTCATGATATGATTTCTACTCAGTTACAAAATTTTCGCACCGACATGGAGGAAGGAAAGCGCTCCAAATGGAACCGTGATGCGGACGACTATAAAAAAGGCAACGTATATTCCTGGCAATCGGATGACAAAAATACGCAGTCCAATAAGGACACATGGAAGAAAAAGAAAAGGAATGTGCAAATTTCCTCTACAGATCAATCTTTTTTAGGATTGAAAGAACTGGAATTGTCCGGAAACAACGCATTAGACGTGGAGGCCACAGACATCGAAGGTACCAAAAGGCTGCGCAGCAACAAGCCGCGACCAATACCGTGCAGGAACATTCCACTGAGGAAGAAATGATTGTGGTAAACCTTTCATCAAAGGACTTGGCCAACTCTCAAGTGAGTGTTCTCAGTAAGTGTCACGAGGGTATCAAGAGCCACGTCTGACTCCGTTATACCCGGGGTCAGGAAGTCGCAGCGGGTGGCTGCGCGCTCTATATCTAAAGATCACGTTGTTTCTTTGTGATTGTTTTCTGTGTTTGCCTTGCTATCCTTTTTGTCTCTCTCAGGGATCCGTAGCTTCTCCTCCTCAGCTGTTTCTTGTCTGCCACTCCCTACCTCCTTATATTCTCCCCTCACACTTCTCTAGTTGCCAGTTATAGAGCTTCCTGCCTGGACATCTATACTGACCCACTGGAGTGGTTAATCCTGGTTGTCGTTCCTGAGTGCTACCCTCCGGATCCCTGTTGGGCTTATTGTTGTCTCCTGTTGTCTCCCACCTGGGAATATGTGTTGAGTCTGTGTTGTCTGTCCTCCCCTTGGTGTTTTCCCTTAGAGTTAGTGGTGCGGACTAGTGTTCCCATCGCCCTGTTCACTACCTAGGGCTCAGCTCAGGGAAAGCCAGGGCTTTAGGCACGTGATCGGCGTACGGGTGAGGAACCCGTCTAGGGACGTCAGGGCAGCCAGGTGCCAGCCGCCAGGTGAGTCAGGGGTCACCATCTTCCCTCTCACTTGGGCAGGGCCTTCCTCGTTCCCTCCCTCTGTGTCACGTATGTGATAGCCACGCCGACCGTGATATTATAACTGGCCCTTACTTTTTGAGAAAAAAAAAAATATATTTTTGTTTGTTGTTTTTTTTCTCTCTCTCTACTTAGAATCCAATATGGATCCTATTGATGCCTTGGCAGAACAGCTTCAAAGCCTGTCTTTGGAGGTGGCAGGATTGAAGGCGTCTGTTCTCCAACAACAGCAGCAAATGCAGCAGACCGCACCCCCAGCGGTTGCTATGGGTAACCAGGTTGTCACTGAGCCCAAGGTTGCTCTTCCCGACAGATTTTCTGGGGGAAGGGACAAATTTGCGACGTTCCGTGAGGCCTGCAAATTATATTTTAAGTTGCGCCCTTACTCCTCAGGTCATGAAGAACAGCGGGTAGGGATTGTCATTTCCCTGCTTCAGGGGGATCCGCAATCCTGGGCGTTCTCGTTACCCCCTGGTTCCCAGGCTCTCCGGTCAGTGGAGGGATTTTTTGGGGCTTTGGGTCTCATATATGATGACCCTGACCGAGTCGCCCTGGCTGAGTCGAAGTTACGGAGACTCCTACAGGGAGATCGGTCAGCAGAGGAATATTGCTCAGAGTTCCATAGGTGGGCTACGGATACTCAGTGGAACAACCCGGCTCTCAGGAGTCAGTTCTGCTCTGGGTTATCTGAAAGGGTTACGGATGCACTGGCGCTGTATGAGACCCCCCTTTCCCTTGATGCTGTTATGTCCCTCTCTATCAGAATAGATAGACGTCTTAGGGAGAGATCGAAAATTCCGGAGCAATTGGTTACCTCTCCCAAGCAACAGTCAGCCTGTACTGACTTAGATGAGCCTATGCAGCTAGGCGGAACTTCTCGTCAGGTCCGTCCTCCCGAGGTTCGCCGTAGGGGGGGGGCTTGTTTTTTCTGTGGGGGGAGGGGTCATTTCATTAATGTCTGTCCCTCCTTTCTCAAAAACAAAAGACCGTCGGAAAACTACTAACCCCGGGCTGTGCGGAGGATGTCAGCCGGGGGGTATACGTTTCCTCCATACGAACATCTCAATTTGTGTTACCAGCGGTCATTGTTTTTGGTGTTAAGACGGAGTCTGTTTCTGTTTTTCTAGACAGTGGAGCAGGGGTAAACTTGATTGATGCCCATTTTGCCCGCACTATGGGTTTGTCTCTCTGTACGCTGCAGAGACCTATTCCCGTATTCGCTATAGATTCTGCTCCTCTGTCTCAGAGAAACCTCACCCACATTGTTCGTAATTTACACCTTCGGGTAGGGGACCACCATAATGAGTGTCTTTCATGTTACGTTCTGGAGGGCCTTCCCTCTCCGGTGGTATTGGGTCTTCCCTGGTTGGTAGCGCACAATCCAGTGGTGGATTGGCAGGCCAGGGAGATATTGGAGCGGAGTGAGCATTGCAGAGAGAATTGCTTAAATAACAATTGCTTAATCGCCTCCATAGCTTCCCTACCTACATTTAGTTCGGACTTTGAGGACGTTTTTTCTGAAAAGTGTTGTCAGAAACTACCACCTCATCGTCCTTATGATTGCCCGGTTAACCTGATTACCGGGGCAAAATTACCCAAGTCCAGGTTGTATAATCTTTCGGGTCCCGAGAGACAAGCCATGAAAGATTATATCTCCGAGAGTCTGGCTAAGGGACACATCAGACCCTCTTCTTCACCCGTGGCTGCAGGGTTTTTCTTTGTTAAAAAGAAAGATGGGGGCCTGCGTCCTTGCTTAGATTTCCGTGAGTTAAACCAGATAACCATCCGTGACCCATACCCTCTTCCTCTCATTCCTGACCTTTTTAATCAGATTGCGGGTGCTAAGTGGTTCTCCAAACTTGATCTTAGGGGGGCCTACAATCTGATTCGTATCAGGGAAGGGGATGAGTGGAAGACAGCTTTTAACACCCCTGAGGGGCATTATGAAAATCTAGTTATGCCTTTCGGTCTGACCAATGCCCCTGCTGTCTTCCAACATTTCGTTAATGATATTTTTAGTCATCTCATCGGCAGGTTTGTAGTCATTTACCTAGATGATATCTTAATTTATTCGGCTGATCTGAAAACACATGAGGTGCATGTCAGGCAAGTACTGCAGGTCCTACGGACGAATAAATTATATGCGAAAATTGAAAAATGTGTCTTCGCTGTTCAGGAATTACAGTTCCTGGGATATCTATTATCTGCTTCAGGTTTCCGCATGGATCCTGGGAAGGTCCAGGCAATTTTAGATTGGGATCTTCCTGAGAACCTTAAAGCCCTACAACGGTTTTTGGGTTTCGCTAATTTCTATAGAAAGTTCATTAAAAATTATTCAGTGATCGTTAAACCCCTTACCGACATGACTAGGAAGGGGACGGATTTTTCCAAATGGTCTGGCGCCGCTAAAGATGCATTTTCCTCTCTAAAGGAGAGGTTTACCTCGGCACCTGTTCTAATTCAACCTGATGTCTCCCAGCCTTTTATTGTCGAGGTAGATGCGTCAGAGGTGGGAGTGGGAGCTGTATTGTCTCAGGGTCCGTCTCCTGGCAAATGGCGTCCTTGCGCTTTCTTTTCCAAAAAATTATCTTCTGCGGAGAAGAATTATGATATTGGATATAGGGAACTGTTGGCGATTAAACTGGCGCTTGAAGAGTGGCGTCACTTCTTAGAGGGAGCAATCCACCCCGTCACGGTGATTACGGATCACAAGAACCTTCTGTACCTAGAATCGGCTAAGCGTCTCACCCCTAGACAAGCTAGGTGGTCGCTATTCTTTACCAGATTTAACTTTGTAATCACCTATCGTCCTGGGGCAAAAAATACCAAGGCAGACGCATTATCTCGTAGTTTCCCTGGAGGGGGTAATGTTTGTGATCCGGTACCTATTTTACAAAGAGGAGTGGTTGTCTCTGCTGTACACTCTGTTCTAGAGGGAAAGGTGTTAGAGGCTCAGTGGGACGCCCCGGCCTCTTGCCCCTCAGAGAAATTGTTTGTACCGTTAAACCTGCGTCTTGAATTATTAAAAGAACATCATAATTCGGCACTTGCTGGACACCCGGGTAGTAAAGCAACCTTGGAGCTTTTATCTCGTCGTTTTTGGTGACCAAGGTTGCGTCAGGATGTAATGGATTTCGTGTCTACTTGTTCTACTTGTGCACGCGCGAAAGTCTCTCATACACGTCCAGCAGGGTCTTTATTGCCACTTTTCATCCCCAATAGGCCATGGACACATCTGTCAATGGATTTCATCACTGACTTACCGTTGTCGGCGGGTAAAACAGTTATCTTGGTAGTAGTAGACAGGTTTAGCAAAATGGTACACTTTATTGCGCTACCCGCACTTCCTAATGCTAAAACTCTCGCTCAGGTGTTTATCAGTGAAATCGTGAAGCTTCACGGGGTCCCTTCCGATGTGGTTTCGGATCGGGGAACCCAGTTTATTTCTAAGTTTTGGAAAGCTTTTTGTTCCCGTTTGGGGGTTCACTTGTCCTTTTCCTCAGCTTTCCATCCTCAGTCGAATGGACAGACTGAGCGTACCAACCAAAACCTAGAAACATATTTAAGGTGTTTTGTGTCTGAAAACCAAGAGTTGTGGTCATCATATTTACCGTTAGCTGAGTTTGCCATAAATAATCATTATCAGGAGTCCACTGGCAAGTCACCATTCCTTGGTGCATACGGTTTTCATCCCCAATTTTGTACTTTCAAAGAGGGGGGGTCTTCTGGGGTTCCCGAAGAGGAAAGGTTTTCTTCATCTCTTTCATCGGTATGGCAGAAGGTGCAAGTTAACTTGAAAAAGATGAGTGGTAAATATAAATGCATGGCCGATAAGAAACGGTCGCCAGGTCCGGACCTAGGAGTGAATGACTATGTGTGGTTGTCTACTAGGAATATTAAGTTGAAGGTTCCTTCTTGGAAACTGGGTCCTAGGTTCATTGGTCCCTATAAAATAGTAGCCGTCATTAACCCTGTGGCTTTTCGCCTGGAGCTACCTCAGACTTTTAAGATCCATAACGTCTTCCATAAATCGTTACTCAAGAAGTATGTTCCACCTCTAGAACCATCGCCGCTGCCACCTCCTCCTGTCATTGTGGCTGGTAATCTGGAGTTTCAAATAGCCAGAATTGTTGATTCTCGTCGGGTCCGCCGCTCTCTTCAGTATCTGGTGCATTGGAGGGGTTACGGTCCCGAGGAAAGAATGTGGGTTCCAGCGTCAGAGGTAAACGCCAACAGGTTAATTCAGACTTTCCATGCCTCTCATCCGGAGAGACCTGGTCCTGAGTGTCCGGAGGCCCCTCGTGAAAGGGGGGGTACTGTCACGAGGGTATCAAGAGCCACGTCTGACTCCGTTATACCCGGGGTCAGGAAGTCGCAGCGGGTGGCTGCGCGCTCTATATCTAAAGATCACGTTGTTTCTTTGTGATTGTTTTCTGTGTTTGCCTTGCTATCCTTTTTGTCTCTCTCAGGGATCCGTAGCTTCTCCTCCTCAGCTGTTTCTTGTCTGCCACTCCCTACCTCCTTATATTCTCCCCTCACACTTCTCTAGTTGCCAGTTATAGAGCTTCCTGCCTGGACATCTATACTGACCCACTGGAGTGGTTAATCCTGGTTGTCGTTCCTGAGTGCTACCCTCCGGATCCCTGTTGGGCTTATTGTTGTCTCCTGTTGTCTCCCACCTGGGAATATGTGTTGAGTCTGTGTTGTCTGTCCTCCCCTTGGTGTTTTCCCTTAGAGTTAGTGGTGCGGACTAGTGTTCCCATCGCCCTGTTCACTACCTAGGGCTCAGCTCAGGGAAAGCCAGGGCTTTAGGCACGTGATCGGTGTACGGGTGAGGAACCCGTCTAGGGACGTCAGGGCAGCCAGGTGCCAGCCGCCAGGTGAGTCAGGGGTCACCATCTTCCCTCTCACTTGGGCAGGGCCTTCCTCGTTCCCTCCCTCTGTGTCACGTATGTGATAGCCACGCCGACCGTGATAGTAAGGGACTTTCGTTTTGCCCTAGAACTGTTGCAAACTGGTTTGAGTTAGATTTTGATCTGCATGTTTTTTTCCGGGCCATTAAATTAAAGGTCTGGTTTCAGAACAAGGAGCGGATCGAACATGCCAAGATGAGTGAGTTATCTCTTGGTATGTTCGATCTCTCACTTGGTAGTAACTTCAATCCTGTCATCTGTGATCCTGCAATTGAGGCGTACATGGCTGCGGTTAAGTCTGACATTCAGACATTGAGAGAGACACACTCTCCACAACCCTTTGGTCGCCCCAATGTGACTGTTGATGAGATTGTTGCCCTCAATTAATTAAAACGTGACCCCGAACTTACTATTAAGGCCGCAGATAAAGGCGGTGCGGTGGTTGTACTAGACACCTGCAAATACATTGCAGAGATTTTGAGGCAATTGAGTGATAATACCATCTACAGGCCCATTGATGCTGACCCTAAGTTTAAAATTGCTGAATTGATCAAAAATGTCTTGGCTGGTGCTCTGGACGTGGGGGTCATCGATGAGGGACTTGTGGATTACCTTACTGTAACGCATCCAGTCACTCCGGTGCTGTATGTGTTGCCTAAGATCCACAAGTCTCTCATCGATCCCCCCGGTCGACCTATTGTATCAGGTTCTGATTCAATTTTCAGTCATGTCGCTATCTTTTTAGACAGGATACTACGCAGTTTTGCATGTGGAGGTAGTTCTTATATACAAGATACTACCGATTTTCTACTTAAATTGCAGCTCATCGATGTGACGGATGTACAGGAGGTGACGTTAGCATCATTTGATGTCACCTCGCTGTACACCTCAATTGATCACTGCAAGGGGTTATCGGCAGTCGCATACATGTTAGACAGATCTTCTTTGACTATTCAGGCCCAACAGTTTGTATTGTCCCTTCTTGAAATTGTCCTGAGGTCCAACTACTTTCTTTTTCAAGATTCTTTTTACTTGCAGGAACAGGGCGTGGCAATGGGGTCCAATGTGGCCCCAACTTATGCCAACATATTTATGATTTGATTTGAGGAAGATGTCATCTATGGAAGCCACCATTTCAAACATGCTAGGGCGTGGTGGCGGTACATAGATGACATCTTCCTCATCTGGACTGGTACTGTCGAACAACTTTGTGAATTCCACGAATTCCTTAATGGAATTGATGATGCACTTCAATTCACCTTAGTGCATTCTCACATTGAAATGCAGTTTCTTGACACACGTGTGTTCCTGGCGGACGGTAAATTGCATACTGCACTTTTTTTACGAAACCGACCGACAGGAACACACTATTGACGTACAGCAGTAATCACCCTAAAAATATGATCAAATCCTTGCCCTACTCTCAGTTTTTAAGGGCAAGACGCATAGTTTCAGATCCAGATGTGTTTGATGACACACTGGATTCACTGAATAATAAGTTCAAGAAACGAGGGTATCCCTCTAAATTACTCCAGGATAAAAAAGAACTGGTCAGGAAACTAAATAGGGATGATACGCTTAAAACCAAAGTACAACAAACAAAACCAGCCAGGATTCCTTTTATTTCCATGCACTCAGAACAGAGTATAGCCATAGGGAATATCATCCGACGCCACTGGAATATACTGGGTGGATGCCATAGTGCCGTCAAGGAATTCCATTCTCCACCCTTAATGTCCTACCGCAGATCCAAAAGTATAAAAGACCAACTAGTCAAGGCAGATGTGGGTACTTTAAAAAAATCAAGACAGACAACATTGACAACAAACAGTACAGGATGTTTCCCATGCCTATCATGCGTGAATTGTAAATACATCTTAAAAGGTAGAAATTTTGTGCATCCGCAGACCAGGGTGACATACCCAATACGACACTACTTAACCTGTGATTCTAGTTACATCATCTATGCACTCACATGTCCTTGTAATTTAATTTACGTGGGTGAGACAACCACTGACTTTAAGTCACGGCTCAATAATCACAGGTTGAGTATACGTAAAAAGCGGCTTGATTTACCAGTGTCTAAACACTTTACGGACCTCAAACACACAGAAAGGGACCTTAGGTGTTGCATCATTGACTTCATACCAATGCCCAGGAGAGGTGGCAATAGAGCCAATCTTTTAAAAAAACGGGAGTTGAAATGGATCCACACACTTAATTCACTTAAACCACATGGTTTAAATGTGGATTATAAAATCGGGGTGGGTTAAGTCTGTGGTTTGCCTCTTTGTTGCATATTGTGTTGTCGACCGCTTCCATGTGTATTATGTGGATTTTTTTGTACAGGACAAAAAATGTTCTTTATTAATTTTCATGTTTAATACAACAAAATAATTTTCTCTTTCTCTTTTTCTTTCTTTTTTTCTTTTTCCTTTCTTTTTTCTGCAGTAGGTGGGCCACAGAGTATGAAGTGAGGAATTATGGAGGTATATTTATGGACGGCATGCTCATATAAGGATTGTCTCTTATCCATAGTATAAATCTTTTTAATTTTCTTGCTTTTGTATGAATTTGGTGCTTTTGTAATCACAGTCCGTTGTGTACAATGGCAGGTACTTATGAGGAGATCCCTCCCTATTAGATGGCAATGGGTGGGCTTTGATCACAGATGCAGTGTGACCCTACACTAACGTGTTGGTGCGCAACTGATCTTGGGTCACGGATGTGGGCTGCAGCTTTGATATTGTTGCGTCCCGGATCTGAACTCACCCAGCCACCATTATAGGCCATAGAGCACTAATATGTGCCATTACCTTGCTTTGTTACACATCGGCTGTTAATATCAGAAGTATCTGGCAATAAAGGCAAGTTGCCCTGAACCAAGATGGCGTAAGATACATCAGAAGACCAACACGCAGTTGCGGTACTACAGGCACATCGTAACCCGGAAGTACGCCATATACGTCATTGAGACATGCGCAGTTGCGCTATAGGCACGCCAAACCGCATGGATTATGACAGCCGTCTATGCTATACATCCTCCTTCACCCTCCGTCTGCTTGACCTACGCAGTAAGCATTAAGCACTTTATCAGCACATACAGCTGACACCGTTCACTAGATGATTGATAATTATAAATTTTTGTATACATTTGTGTAATTCACAGGATAATATATTAATTTTTACAAGTGATTATTTATTGTATGATTATGCACTGAGGTTCACTATGAGATATATTGTAAATGTGATACATGTATTGTATTTTTTATTTAATTAATGTATTTATTATGAATTGATCACACCTGCATTGCACATTGATTGTATTCACCTCACTGGTATATATATCCAGTATTTTGTCTGTACTCACTGCTTGAGAAAGGCTCACATACTGAGCCGAAACGTCGCTTGTCCCATATGGGTGAATAAAGTATTTTTTCATTTTTTACTTCCTGGAGTGCTGCCCTTTTTGTTATTTTTTATCTATCTGGATTGGCTTATATCCACACTGGGCCAGCTGCACCCGCATTTTTTCCATCGACGGTGCTGCCACTGAACTTTTTGTTTTTATATATATATATATATATATATATATATATATATATACCCCTTATACTACACATTGGTAATTGTTTCTATCAGTTTGCCCAGCCATGGTGGCATATCATAGGCAGGATCACATCATTACCATCTATTGTACAGCAGTGCAGTGAGGCCCCGCCCCCTCACCTCACTAGGCAGCTCTGCAAGTGGTGGCAAACAGTCCTGCTCATATTCTAGGACAGGTTGCTGGCAGCCATTTTAAATCATTTCCGGAGAGCCCCTTTAACCACCTCAGCCCCCAGTGCTTAAACACCCTGAAAGACCAGGCCACTTTTTACACTTCTGACCTACACTACTTTCACCGTTTATTGCTCGGTCATGCAACTTACCACCCAAATGAATTTTACCTCCTTTTCTTCTCACTAATAGAGCTTTCATTTGGTGGTATTTCATTGCTGCTGACATTTTTACTTTTTTTGTTATTAATCGAAATTTAACGATTTTTTTGCAAAAAAATGACATTTTTCACTTTCAGTTGTAAAATTTTGCAAAAAAAACGAGATCCATATATAAATTTTGCTCTAAATTTATAGTTCTACATGTCTTTGATAAAAAAAAAATGTTTGGGTAAAAAAAAAATGGTTTGGGTAAAAGTTATAGCGTTTACAAACTATGGTACAAAAATGTGAATTTCCGCTTTTTGAAGCAGCTCTGACTTTCTGAGCACCTGTCATGTTTCCTGAGGTTCTACAATGGCCAGACAGTACAAACACCCCACAAATGACCCCATTTCGGAAAGTACACACCCTAAGGTATTCGCTGATGGGCATAGTGAGTTCATAGAACTTTTTATTTTTTGTCACAAGTTAGCGGAAAATTTTTTTTTTTTTTTTTTTTTTTTTACAAAGTCTCATATTCCACTAACTTGTGACAAAAAATAAAAACTTCTATGAACTCACTATGCCCATCACGAAATACCTTGGGGTCTCTTCTTTCCAAAATGGGGTCACTTGTGGGGTAGTTATACTGCCCTGGCATTCTAGGGGCCCAAATGTGTGGTAAGGAGTTTGAAATCAAATTCTGTAAAAAATGACCTGTGAAATCCGAAAGGTGCTCTTTGGAATATGGGCCCCTTTGCCCACCTAGGCTGCAAAAAAGTGTCACACATCTGGTATCTCCGTACTCAGGAGAAGGTGGGGAATGTGTTTTGGGGTGTCATTTTACATATACCCATGCTGGGTGAAAGAAATATCTTGGTCAAATGCCAACTTTGTATAAAAAAATGGGAAAAGTTGTCTTTTGCCAAGATATTTCTCTCACCCAGCATGGGTATATGTAAAATGACACCCCAAAACACATTCCCCAACTTCTCCTGAGTACGGCAATACCAGATGTGTGACACTTTTTTGCAGCCTAGGTGGGCAAAGGGGCCCATATTCCAAAGAGCACCTTTCGGATTTCACAGGTCATTTTTTACAGAATTTGATTTCAAACTCCTTACCACACATTTGGGCCCCTAGAATGCCAGGGCAGTATAACTACCCCACAAGTGACCCCATTTTGGAAAGAAGACACCCCAAGGTATTCCGTGAGGGGCATGGCAAGCTCCTAGAATTTTTTATTTTTTGTCACAAGTTAGTGGAAAATGATGATTTTTTTTTTTTTTTTCATACAAAGTCTCATATTCCACTAACTTGTGACAAAAAATAAAAACTTACATGAACTCACTATGCCCATCAGCGAATACCTTGGGGTCTCTTCTTTCCAAAATGGGGTCACTTGTGGGGTAGTTATACTGCCCTGGCATTCTAGGGGCCCAAATGTGTGGTAAGGAGTTTGAAATCAAATTCTGTAAAAAATGACCTGTGAAATCCGAAAGGTGCTCTTTGGAATATGGGCCCCTTTGCCCACCTAGGCTGCAAAAAAGTGTCACACATCTGGTATCTCCGTACTCAGGAGAAGGTGGGGAATGTGTTTTGGGGTGTCATTTTACATATACCCATGCTGGGTGAGATAAATATCTTGGTCAAATGCCAACTTTGTATAAAAAAATGGGAAAAGTTGTCTTTTGCCAAGATATTTCTCTCACCCAGCATGGGTATATGTAAAATGACACCCCAAAACACATTCCCCAACTTCTCCTGAGTACGGAGATACCAGATGTGTGACACTTTTTTGCAGTCTAGGTGGGCAAAGGGGCCCATATTCCAAAGAGCACCTTTCGGATTTCACAGGTCATTTTTTACAGAATTTGATTTCAAACTCCTTACCACACATTTGGGCCCCTAGAATGCCAGGGCAGTATAACTACCCCACAAGTGACCCCATTTTGGAAAGAAGAGATCCCAAGGTATTCGCTGATGGGCATAGTGAGTTCATGGAAGTTTTTATTTTTTGTCACAAGTTAGTGGAATATGAGACTTTGTATGAAAAAAAAAAAAAAAAAAATCAGCATTTTCCACTAACTTGTGACAAAAAATAAAAAATTCTAGGAACTCGCCATGCCCCTCACGGAATACCTTGGGGTGTCTTCTTTCCAAAATGGGGTCACTTGTGGGGTAGTTATACTGCCCTGGCATTTTCCAGGGGCCCTAATGTGTGGTAAGTAGGTAAATGACCTGTGAAATCCTAAAGGTGCTCTTTGGAATGTGGGCCCCTTTGCCCACCTAGGCTGCAAAAAAGTGTCACACATGTGGTATCGCCGTATTCAGGAGAAGTTGGGGAATGTGTTTTGGGGTGTCATTTTACATATACCCTTGCTGGGTGAGAGAAATATCTTGGCAAAAGACAACTTTTCCCATTTTTTTATACAAAGTTGGCATTTGACCAAGATATTTCTCTCACCCAGCATGGGTATATGTAAAATGACACCCCAAAACACATTCCCCACCTTCTCCTGAGTACGGCGATACCAGATGTGTGACACTTTTTTGCAGCCTAGATGCGCAAAGGGGCCCAAATTCCTTTTAGGAGGGCATTTTTAGACATTTGGATACCAGACTTCTTCTCACGCTTTGGGGCCCCTAGAATGCCAGGGCAGTATAAATACCCCACATGTGACCCCATTTTGGAAAGAAGACACCCCAAGGTATTCAATGAGGGGCATGGCGAGTTCATAGAAATTTTTTTTTTTTGGCACAAGTTAGCGGAAATTGATATTTTTAATTTTTTTCTCACAAAGTCTCCCGTTCCGCTAACTTGGGACAAAAATTTCAATCTTTCATGGACTCAATATGCCCCTCACGGAATACCTGGGGGTGTCTTCTTTCCGAAATGGGGTCACATGTGGGGTATTTATACTGCCCTGGCATTCTAGGGGCCCTAAAGCGTGAGAAGAAGTCTGGAATATAAATGTCTAAAAAATTTTACGCATTTGGTTTCCGTGAGGGGTATGGTGAGTTCATGTGAGATTTAATTTTTTGACACAAGTTAGTGGAATATGAGACTTTGTAAGAAAAAAAAAAAAAAATTCCGCTAACTTGGGCCAAAAAAATGTCTGAATGGAGCCTTACATAGGGGTGATCAATGACAGGGGGGTGATCAATGACAGGGGGGTGATCAATGACAGGGGGGTGATCAGGGAGTCTATATGGGGTGATAACCACAGTCATTGATCACGCCCGTGTAAGGCTTCATTCAGAAGTCCGTATGCGTTTTGCGGATCCGATCCATCTATCAGTGGATCCGTAAAAATCATGCGGACGTCTGAATGGAGCTTTACAGGGGGGTAATCAATGACAGGGGGGTAATCAATGACAGGGGGGTGATCAGGGAGTCTATATGGGGTGATCACCACAGTCATTGATCACGCCCCTGTAAGGCTTCATTCAGACGTCCGTATGCGTTTTGCGGATCCGATCCATCTATCAGTGCATCCGTAAAAATCATGCGGACATCTGAATGGAGCTTTACAGGGGGGTAATCAATGACAGGGGGGTGATCAGGGAGTCTATATGGGGTGATCACCACAGTCATTGATCACGCCCCTGTAAGGCTTCATTCAGACGTCCGGATGCATTTTGCTGATCCGATCCATCTATCAGTGGATCCGTAAAAATCATGCGGACGTCTGAATGGAGCTTTACAGGGGGGTAATCAATGACAGGGGGGTGATCAGGGAGTCTATATGGGGTGATCACCACAGTCATTGATCACGCCCCTGTAAGGCTTCATTCAGACGTCCGGATGCGTTTTGCGGATCCGATCCATCTATCAGTGGATCCGTAAAAATCATGCGGACGTCTGAATGGAGCTTTACAGGGGGGTAATCAATGACAGGGGGGTAATCAATGACAGGGGGGTGATCAGGGAGTCTATATGGGGTGATCACCACAGTCATTGATCACGCCCCTGTAAGGCTTCATTCAGACGTCCGGATGCGTTTTGCGGATCGGATCCATCTATCAGTGCATCCGTAAAAATCATGCGGACATCTGAATGGAGCTTTACAGGGGGGTAATCAATGACAGGGGGGTGATCACCACAGTCATTGATCATGCCCCTGTAAGGCTTTATTCAGACGTCCGGATGCGTTTTGCGGATCGGATCCATCTATCAGTGCATCCGTAAAAATCATGCGGACATCTGAATGGAGCTTTACAGGGGGGTAATCAATGACAGGGGGGTGATCACCACAGTCATTGATCATGCCCCTGTAAGGCTTCATTCAGACGTCCGGATGCGTTTTGCGGATCGGATCCATCTATCAGTGCATCCGTAAAAATCATGCGGACATCTGAATGGAGCTTTACAGGGGGGTGATCAGGGAGTCTATATGGGGTGATCACCACAGTCATTGATCATGCCCCTGTAAGGCTTCATTCAGACGTCCGGATGCGTTTTGCGGATCCGATCCATCTATCAGTGGATCTGTAAAAATCATGCGGACGTCTGAATGGAGCTTTACAGGGGGGTAATCAATGACAGGGGGGTAATCAATGACAGGGGGGTGATCAGGGAGTCTATATGGGGTGATCAGGGGCTAATAAGGGGTTAATAAGTGACGGGGGGGGGGGTGTAGTGTAGTGTAGTGGTGCTTGGTGCTACTTTACTGAGCTACCTGTGTCCTCTGGTGGTCGATCCAAACAAAGGGGACCACCAGAGGACCAGGTAGCAGGTATATTAGACGCTGTTATCAAAACAGCGTCTAATATACCTGTTAGGGGTTAAAAAAAACACATCTCCAGCTTGCCAGCGAACGATCGCCGCTGGCAGGCTGGAGATCAACTCTCTTGGCTTCCGTTCCTGTGAGCGCGCGCGCCTGTGTGAGCGCGCGCGCCTGTGTGCGCGCGTTCACAGGAAATCTCGGCCATCGCGAGATAACGCGTATATGCGTGACTGTGCGCAGCGCTGCCACCTCCGAAACGCGATCCTGCGTTAGGCGGTCCGGAGGTGGTTAAATGGTTATATTTCACAATAAGTACACTGCAGTTACAAAGTCTATTCCAGAGGCACAGAGCTTGGTGGATATTGGTAGCGTCTCTCTTCAGGGGCACACTGCTTGCAATGCTTTCAGGGACACCTCCAGTCAAGGCCTCTTTCACATAAGCGAGTTTTTCATACAGATGCGACTAGTGTTGCAAACAGATATCATCCAGACTAAATCCTGAGCCATTCATTTAATTGGCCTGTGCACATGAGCTTATCACTGCTCATCTCTGTGTGCAGGAAAAATCTCAGCATGTTCTATATTGTGTATTTTTTACACAGAACTGGTCTTTAGAAATGAATAGGGCTTGCATGAAAAACAGAAGGTATCCTGATACAATGCGTTTTTACTGATGACTACTAGGAGATATGGAGTGTTATTCTTCAGCTTTTCTTCAGCTTTTCTTTTCGCACATGAAAAACGCATCAAAAACTAATTGCATCTGCACTGAAAAAAATGAAACTCTGAACATAATTGCAGACAAAACTGGTTAAACTTATGTGAAAAACCATCAGTTTTACCCTTAACACTCCCTGACTCTTTCTATGTCAAATAAAAGAGACGTAAGGGCTGTCCTCAGACGCAGCAGTCCCAAACAAGTACGCAGTCTATGCTGGTCAAGATGTGTGGGCCAACCAACATATTCTCAGCATCAACATGGCTCACTAGTTGGACCAAGTTTCACTCTCATAGTTTGATGCTGGATTTCTTTGCCAGTACCATGCAGCCTGCCACAGCTAAATACACGTCAATGATGAGGCATACAAAGTCTATATTTTCCCCTCCCCCATGGACTCCGCCTCCATGGACAGGAAACCTGTAGCATAAAAAAGGTGCCACTCTCCCACCTTAGTGAGGTTTCCTGTCCCTGGAGCAGGAGACTTGTAGTTTTTTTTTCTAGGGACCCATGACCAGGAAATCCTAGGAAAGCCTAGAGGGTCATGTGGTCTTACCAGCCCAAGAGACCGAGTGCCGGGTCCTTCTCCTTCAAGGGGATCGGGGGATGCTATGGGCCGTTCCTCGATCTTCAGGGCTGTTTGCACGGGTCCCTCAGAGGAGTGAGACCGCGTGGGGGCCGCAGGACACAGGATGGCGGCTGTTGGAGGAACATGGCAGAGGGCAGTGTTCCAGGGCGCGCACGTGGAGGCTGCATACTGACCGCAGGAGCAGTGGAGAGTCGGCGTTCTCAGAGCTGGGGGCACCATTGGCTGCATTGGCTAGAGTTTAAGATTGGCTGCTATCCCTTAACCACTCTGGGAGGTCGGATTGCTTTTTTCCAGCACAGGCAAGCAGAGCTCAGACTCCGGATCGGCTACTGGTGAGGACCTAAATGCGATGGTTTCTGGCACAGTCGGCTCCCAGGGAACAAGTGGAACTCTCTAAGGAGAGGTGCTGTTCCCTGCTTCAGCTTAATTTTGCTTTTAAACCTCTATGCCCCCAGGAGTAACATGGAGCAGGACAAGAGGTCGGAAGAAATGGAGACAGAAAGGCAGACGCCAGTATAGAAGCTTCTGAAGGGGTAAGGTACAATTGTTGGTATAGAGAATACTGATATGTGGTTGTGTATGTGCCATTTTTTTCATTAGATGGCGCCAAAAAAGGTCATGGCGAAAAGGAAAAATAAAGAATGTGCCTTATGTAGATGCCCCTTATCGTCTTCCTATCTTAAGAAGTTGTGCCAGCAGTGTATCGAGAGGACGCTGGCAGAGGAATCCCCAAGTTTTATGAAGGATATTAGGGCCTTGATTAGATCTGAGGTTAAAGATTCTCTTAAATCATCTAAGAAGTCTAATAAATCTGAGGAACGGGTGGATTCAGAGGTGGAATCTTCAGGTGATAGTGAAGATGATAAGGACGAAGGGTCAGAGGATTCGTTTTCTTCAGAGGAGGACAGTGAGAATTTTTTTTTATTTCCAGTGGGTGACACGGATAAACTACTTAAAACTATTAGGGCCACTCTAGAGTTAGAGGATGTTAAAGAAGACAAATCGGTAGCGGACGCAGTCTTTGAAGGGTTACGCGAGAAGAAGAGAAGATGTTTTCCCTTACATAAAAGCATAACAGCCCTAATCGAAAAGGAGTGGAAAAAAACAGATAGGAAGGCCTTTGTAACCAAGAATTTTAAGAGGAAATACCCCTTTGAGGAAGAAGCCTCTACATCGTGGGATAAAGCACCTAAGTTGGACGTAGCAATATCAAAAATTTCTAGAAGGTCCTCCCTGCCGTTCGAGACCCATTAGACAAAAAGATAGATTCCTGTCTTAAGAATACATGGGAGGCATC
This sequence comes from Bufo bufo, assembly GCF_905171765.1. NCBI lineage: Eukaryota > Metazoa > Chordata > Amphibia > Anura > Bufonidae > Bufo > Bufo bufo. Next base: position 210,530,651 of record NC_053393.1, read on the forward strand.
TACCGCATCCTTCAGACCTAACATAGCAGTAGTGGCGTCGCTAGGGGGGGTGAGGGGGGGAAATCGCCCCCCCTATGTTGTCCTTTGCCCCCCCGGTTGCCCCCCCGCTGATTCCCCCACGTGAATACTAATGAGCGCTTCCATTATGGAAGCGCTCATTAGAACCGAGAGACCAGGAAGTGGTGAACGCTCTGTACTTACTACTTCCTGGTCCTCGGCTGTCGGCTGTGCAGGGCTGCGCACAGCGTGAGGGCGCTCTGTGACCTCACGCTGTGCGCGCCAGTTCAGAGCACAGTCGACTGAGGAGAGGCAGGCGGCGTCCAGGAGCAGGAGAGGTAAGTGATTTTTTTATTTTATAAACTATGTGGCTGCTGGGGGCATAAGGGGGGCTAATGATGAGAGGCATATGGGGGGCCGGGGCTAATGATGAGAGGCATATGGGGGGCCGGGGCTAATGATGAGAGGTATATGGGGGGCCAGGGCATTTGGGGGGCTAATGATGAGAGGCATTTGGGGGGCTAATGATGAGAGGCATTTGGGGGGCTAATGATGAGAGGCATTTGGGGGGCTAATGATGAGAGGCATTTGGGGGGGCTAATGATGAGAGGCATTTGGGGGGCTAATGATGAGAGGCATTTGGGGGGCTAATGATGAGAGGCATTTTGGGGGCTAATGATGAGAGGCATTTGGGGGGCTAATGATGAGAGGCATTTGGGGGGCTAATGATGAGAGGCATTTGGGGGGCTAATGATGAGAGGCATTTGGGGGCTAATGATGAGAGGCATTTGGGGGGCTAATGATGAGAGGCATATGGGGGGGCTAATGATGAGGCATATGGGGGGCTAATGATGAGAGGCATTTGGGGGCTAATGATGAGAGGCATTTGGGGGCTAATGATGAGAGGCATATGGTGGGCTAATGATGAGAGGCATATGGGGGTTAATGATGAGAGGCATATGGGGGCTAATGATGAGAGGCAGCATATGGGGGCTAATGAGGCATAAGGGCTGATATGGGGGCTAATGAGAGGCATAATGGGGGCTAATAAGAGGCATAATAACAGTGTCTTCCACAGATGCCCCCATAACAGTGTGTCTTCCACAGATCCACCATAACAATGCGACTGCGCACTGATGAGAGACAGAAAGAAGGGGAAAGAATCCGCAGAAGCAAGAAGAGGACGGCACCGCAGACGACTGAATGGCTTCTTTTGTAAGTAAATAGTTTTAGTATAAATGTATCCCTGCAGACCGCAATTCTCTGGTATTTTGTAATCTTATTTATATATACTTAATTTGTTTTTGCCCCCCCATTTTTGACTGTGGTATCTTTGTGCCCCCCCTATATATTGATCCTAGAGTCGCCACTGCATAGCAGCAACAGTTACTGCCAGATCTTTGGCCATTTGGCTTGACAGGCTAGAGGGGCAGATTAGGGATAAATGCCCTAGAGATCAAATTCTGGCCTCTTTGCCGACTTTACAGAAGGTGGCGGATTTTTTATCTGACGCTTCAGTTGAGGCAGTCAGATTGTCGGCCAGGTCAGCTTCTATTTTGAACTCTGCCCGTAGAGCCTTATGGCTTAAGAACTGGAAAGGAGGAGACATGGCTTCCAAACAGCGTCTATGCAGTATTTCCTGCCAGGGACAGTTCCTGTTTGGCCCAGAACTCGATGCCCTTCTAGAAAAGGCAGCAGACAGAAAAAAGAAATTGCCACAGGAGTCCTCTTTCTCACAGTTTAAGAGTCATAGGCGTCCCTTTCGTAATTCCTCTAGGTTTCAGGGAAAGAGGCAGCTGGGGGATAGAGATCAGTTTCCCAGGGCCAGAGGTTCAGGGAGTAAGGGCTTCATGTTCGGGAGTACCTCCTCTCAGAAAGAAACTGTCTAAGAAATGACGCCAGGCTACAGGTAGGAGGAAGGCTAAAATACTTCCTCTCTGCTTGGGAAGAGATTGCAGGAAGTTGGGTCAGAAATATTGTGGCAGAGGGCTTAAAATTACAGTTCAGAGGACATTATCCACAAAGGTTTGTGGTCACGAGAGAGTCCCCAAACTTGTCAGCAGAAGTGGACCTACTAATAGACAAAAAAGTGTTGATACAGGTACCAGAAGCAGAGTGGGTGAAGGGCTTCTACTCGACGCTTTTCCTAGTAAAAAAAACGGACGGTTCTTTCCGGACAATTATAAATTTAAGACAACTGAACAGGTCTCTAGTTGCAAAAAGATTCAAAATGGAGACCATAAAGTCTGCAATTCACCTAGTCTTTCCGGGATGTTTCATGGCAGTATTGGATTTGAAGGATGCGTACCTGCATATCCCGATGCATCCTTCTTTCCAGAGATTCGTACGAGTAGCAGTAGTAGGGAACGAGAGGACCAGACACCTCCAGTTTCAGGCTATGCCCTTCGGGCTTTCAAGTGCACCAAGGACTTTCACCAAAGTACTGGCGGAGGTAGCCTCATTCATTCGCAAGGAGAACATTCTTTTCCTGCCCTACCTGCACGATTTCCTGATAATCGCCAATTCCAGGGAGAAGTGTCAGAATTCTATGATGCATATTCTGGAAGGTCTAGGATGGATAATAAATCTAAAGAAATCCAGATTAGAACCCAGCACAAGCCAGATTTTTTTAGGTTTACAGCTGGACTCCTTACAACAGAGGGCGATTACAATGTAGGGCGATTAATTTTCTAGCAACATATAACACTCTACCTATAGCTATTTTATGCACCTGACCGGTGGCCAATTCAGAGACATATCCCAACACAGACACTTTAGGGTCAGAGGGTATCCGTACCTTATAAACGTCTTGTATTGTCTGAGATACCAACTCCCAGTATCTCCCCAACCTCTCGCACGTCCACATCATATGCAACAAATCTGCAGAAACCACAGAGCACCTTGGACATTTATCCATGGGTCTAAACCCTATACGAAACAAAAAAAAACGGTGTCTTGTAGACCCTATGGACAATAAACAGCTGCGAGAGTTTACGTCCTTCACTCAAGGAAGAGAGAGGTATCGCCTCCAGTATGTCAGACCATTGGTCATCAGTTAGCTCGCCAACATCTTTCTCCCATTTACCTTTAGCCGCAAGCGGATGTGACATTAGAAACTTATCAAGCAACAGCTTGTATATACAGGAAATCATACCTCTCCTCTCCCCCCTGGACAGAATCTGGTGCAATGCACCATCTCTCCCTGCCATCACAGTCGTACCTTTAAATGTGGAGTTGTATGCGTGTCTCACCTGAAGATACTTATAAAAGTGAGTTCTAGGCAATTCATACTTCTCCTGAAATCTGGTAAATGACATGAACTTCTTTTCTTCCAAAAGGTGGCCCAACCTCAGAATACCCTTTCTTTTCCATGCCCCAAAATCAGACAGGGAGAGGAATTCCGGCAGCACGGGATTATCCCACAGTGGAGTGTATTCCGTATTGCCGATAACCCCCCTCAGGAGCTTAACCCTGTTCCACACGGAGTGCATCAAGTATCCCAGATCTCCCATCATACCATTCTTCCCGGCCCCCTTAGTCTCCAGGATCAGCAATAGGTCATTAGATGCCAAGCAATGGGTAAACAACTGACACGACACCTCACTCGACTCTAGTTCTATCCACCCTTTAAAACGTTGGCATTGTGCAGCCAGGAAGTACACCCAGGGGTTTGGCACTGCAAGGCCCCCTTCCGTCTTAGGATATTGCAACGTTTCAAGTTTAATTCTCGGTTGCCCCTTCCGCCATATGAGCTCCCTGAAAGTAGCATTGATTGGAACAAATTTGGACTTTGACAGCCAGACCGGGGAGTTATGTAGAATATAGAGTAGCTGAGGCATCAACACCATTTTAATAAGATTGGCTCTTCCCGCCACCGACAGGTATAATTTACACCATGCCTTAGCTTTGTTACGAAATTTAATAACCAGCGGGTCAAAGTTAAGGTGCACAAAGTCTCGGATTCTAGGGGATATATGGATACCCAAATACTTAAAGGTCGCTACACATGGAATACTTCTGTCTCGCACTGTCTGCGATTGCACTTGCCCGTCAAGCAGCATAATCGCCGACTTACTCCAGTTAATAGTCAGACCCGACAGGTCACCGAAGCAATCAATGATTTTCATAGCCGCTTCCAAAGATGGACCAGTGTCCCCCAGAAAAACCAAAGTGTCGTCTGCATACATCGCCACTTTATTATTAACTGTCCCATATTGGAACCCCCGAATGTCCGGTGACTTACGAATCGCTGCGGCTAACGGCTCAATCGCAACTGCAAATAGCAGAGGCGACAGCGGGCATCCCTGTCTAGTACCCCGGCCCAAACAGAACTTGCGGGACATCCCACCATTCGCCCTGACACATGCTTTAAGATTAGAGTATAGCACCCGGACCCAGGATATATACTCATCTCCAAACCCCATATATGCCATAACTCTCCACAGGAATCGCCACTCAATGCTGTCAAAGGCCTTGGCCGTGTCTAAAGAAAGGATAGCTCTATCTCCAACATTGTCAGCTGGAAGTTGAATACTGGCAAACATTCTTCTAATATTAATTGACGTTGATTTCTGAGGCATGAAGCCTGTCTGGTCAGGGTGTATGATAGACAAAATCACTTTAGACAGACGCATGGCCAAAACCTTTGCAAGCAACTTAACATCAGTGGAGAGTAACGATATCGGTCTATATGAGTCAGGGAGAGAGTGATCCTTGTCCGGCTTAGGAATGACTACTATTAACGCCTCCTGCATAGACGGAGGTAGCACCCCCCTCTCCTTGGAATAATTGAATACCTTCAGAAGTTCCGGCAGCAACACTTCCGCAAAGGACTTATATACTTCCGCCGGGAGCCCATCTAAACCTGGCGCCTTGTCGCTAGCCATAGCAGCTAGTGCCGCCCTCAATTCTTCTAACTCAATCGGCTCCTCTAACCGCATACTGTCTTCCCTGGAGAGCTTAGGGAGATTTAATGTGGCTAAAAAGGCGTCAATATCCTAATCCGAACATGACACCCTAGAAGTATACAGAGAGGAATAAAAATTATTCAGTATATTCAAAATGTTGTCAGTATCACGCCTGAGGACGCCACCAGCATCTAACAGGCCAGATATACATTGCGACCCTTGCTGCGCTTTCGCGATAACCGAGAGCATATGGCCTACACTCTCGCCTTCAGTAAAAAACTGCTTCTTGTAAAACAGTCGTTTCCTCTCTGCTACTTCCAAGAGGTGGCACCTCAGCTCCTCCTGCCTAGTCTTTAAGGCCATGCTTGTTAGGTTAGATGGATTCAACACAAAGGCTTCCTCCGCTAGCTTCATGTTATCATGTTTCTGCAGATCAAGCTCTCTAGATTTAGATTTAATCCGACTGACTGCTTTGATAAGGGAGCCCCTGAGGAAGGCCTTCATCGCTTCCCAAACGACTATCGGAGACGCAGTCCCCTCATTTATACAAAAATATTCCCTAAGGGATTGAAGCGTATCGGACGGGTCACCTATCAGTTTTAACCAAAAGGCATTTAAACGCCAGTATCTAATCCCCGGCCTGGCTGTCTCAGAAATATCAAGGGCGATGCTAAATAAGGAGTGGTCAGATAAGGTCCTAGTCAGATATTCTGAGTTCTGCACAAACGGAAACATATGAGCATTTACCAGACCCAGATCTATACGCGACAGGGAGCCATAAGTCGAGGAGCAACACGAGTACTTCCTGTCCAGGGGGTGGGTCTCTCTCCATACATCCATCAGACCTACTTCCCTCAGTATTCTTGCAAACGGGGTTTCACCCGTATTACTACCGCTAGGTGTGATCTGGCATCTATCAAGCGAACTGTCAAGTACATTATTAAAGTCTCCCACTATTAACATTGGAAGTTCTGAAAATTCTGCCATAAACTCCATAAGCTTCCTTAAAGGCACCGAGGAAAATGGTGGGGGTATATAGATTGTCGCTAACACCATTCTCATCCCTTGGACCACACAATGCACTCCTATAAACCTTCCCTCATCATCCACACATACCCTGGGGCATTCAAATATGATATTCTTATGAACTAGGATACTAACCCCCCTGGAATGCGAGGAGAAGATGGAATGCACCGAATAACCCAACCACGGCTTTTGCATAACATGTGTAGATTGTTTGGTCATATGCGTTTCTTGCAAGCATATTATTGCCGGCTGATATCTATATAAGTAACGGAACAGACCGTCTCTCTTCGTAGCATCCGCCATTCCCCTCACATTCCAGCTAAGTATTCTCGTAACAGGTCCCATAAGAATGCATACATACATAAAAGTACAATTGAGATTCACACCTCTCCACCTTCCAGCAGCTGCAAGGAAAAACAATGTTAATCACCAGAATACAGTCTCCCATCCCTTCTCCATTTCCCCCGACAAGGTATAAAAGGACTGTACGTTTCAGCATTTTAGAATTGCCATCAATAGCACCTTTGACAGTATTATCCCCCACTAACCCCTTCCCCCCTCCCTCCCCCCACCCAACTATCCCTCCCCACACAATAAACATATGCAGCATAATTAGATTCAGTAGTGAACCCGGGGCCAACATTGTGAACCTGGCCCAACAGCGCCTGAAGCAGCACAGCATCCAGCACGATACCGTACGCAGGCACATTGAGAAGGTGGGGAGCAACCGAGGGCGTATGCTCTACCCACAAAGTGTCTCCAGCAACCGGCTAAAGACAGAAGTAAAATGTCCACAACGGTGGGTGGACAGTCCAGGGGACATCAAAACTTTGATCAGGAACAGGAATGTCCATCAGTCTCAGGTGTCTGTTGAAGGGATCCTAAGGCGACGTTCATTTTGATCCAGCCACTTGACCGCAGCATCCGAGTCCTCAAAGAACACAGCGGATCCAAACGCCACCACCCTGAGCCTGGCCAGGAACATCATGGAATACTGTACTTGCAATTCTCTCAGCCTCCGGTTTAATCTCCACAAAGCGAGCTCTCTTCTTTTGTACATCCGACGAATAATCTGGGAACAGAGACACCTGAACCCCATTAATTTTTAAATCAGGATGAGACCTCGCAGCCCTCAGTATAGTGTCTCTGTCTCGATAGTGCAGGATTTTAGCCAGTATTGGGCGTGGCGGACGTCCTGGCGGCGAGGGCCTGGTGGGGACCCTATGTGCTCGTTCAACAGCGTAAAGTGCAGAGAGTCCTCTATCATGGAATTTTTCCGCAAGCCATTTTTCAATAAACTCAGTAGCCTCTGGGCCTTCAGACTTCTCAGGAATGCCCACCAGCCTAATATTATTGCGGCGAGAGCGGTTTTCAAGGTCGTCAGTTTTTGCATAAAGCGCCGCTATATCCTTTGACGCAGCCCGGCTCTCTCTCTGTAGGGTAACAGCCCCATCTTCCAGATCCGAGACCCTCCTCTCTACTTCTGAGGTGCGTTCAGCCACCTTATGCAGGTCATGACGGATAATGGATATATCCGCTTTTAGGCTTCCAATGTTAATATTCATATTCTGGAGGGTGACGTTACAACTAGCAATAGCTGCCATCACGTCTTTCAAGGTGGGCTCAGGGGCAGTGATCACTGGCAGACCCTTTTCAGTGCTGCACAGGCTAGAGCTCGCCCCCCCCTCATGCTGAACAGGGGAATGCTGGTCATCATTACAGGGGCCATCTTGCTCCCCTAAGCCTTCCTCCACTTGTGCCAGGGTGTCATCTCCTTCTCCCCATATATGGCTGGGGGACTGATGGGACTTGTGAGCGAAGCGCTCAAGCCGCGCTGCCGCTCCCTGACTCACCGCTGCCCTCAGGTCAGGCTATTCCTCCTCCTCAGCGCCATCTTGAGACCGGGTCTCTCTTTCCTGACGGCTCGGCGTTTTGCCTCTTTTCGCAGGCATAATGCTGTTTCCTTGCACCGGACCGCTTCCTGGATATGTCCCCAGCTCCTTCAGGTATTTTAAAGATAGATCGCCACCATAGTAGGTATAATAGAAAGAATACTTGCCGGAGCTAGTGCGGCGTGCGTCCTACTCCATGCGCCGCTAGGCTCCTCCCCCGGAAGGAATAACCTTGGACTCCCAGATGATGCTCTGCAGGAGGACTCTTATCTCCCTCAACTGGTGGTCGGAGGTAAAAAACTTAAACCAGGGTATTCCGTGGAATTATCCAGACCCAGTAGTAATCACGACCGATGCCAGCCCATGGGGGTGGGGGGGGGGGGGCGCATTTTCAGGGTCAATTGAGGCAGGGAAATTGGTCCTTGCTTCAGAGAGATTTCTCCTCCAACAGGAAGGAACTAAGAGCAGTGTTGTTAGCCTTAAGAGCAGACCTTTCAGAGATACAACACAAACACGTCAGGGTTATGTCCGACAACAGTACAGTGGTGTCATATTTGAAATACAGGTCAGGTAGCGCATATATCTGCTCTACATATAAAGGGGAAGGAGAATATTCAGGCCGACTTTTTAAGTCGTCATCGGTTAAGACAGGGAGAGTGGTCCCTGAACCCCTTAGTGTTTGCAAAGATTGTGAAGTTATGGGGAACCCCGGAAATAGATCTATTTGCCACCAGGGAGAACAGTCAGGTAGAGAAGTTTTGCTCCCTCAGCCCTTACGAATCCCCGTTTGGGGTGGATGCCTTTCTCCTAGAATGGAAGTTTCGTCTGGGGTATGCCTTTCCCCCGCTTCAGCTTCTCCCCAGAGTCCTCAGGAAAATAAGAGAAGAGAAATCAGACATGGTAGTTATTGCCCCATTTTGGCCAAAGAGGGCATGGTTCTCTCTTCTCAGGTCCATGTCGGTATCGGAACCTTGGGTTCTTCCCGAGATTCCGAATCTCCTGGTGCAGGGCCCAGTAGTGCACTAGGAGGTAGGGTCCTTGCATCTTACGGCATGGAGATTGAAAGGGCACATTTAGTCGACAAAGGGTTTTCTGAAGCTCTAATTTCTACCCTACTTAACCACCTCAGCCCCCAGTGCTTAAACACCCTGAAAGACCAGGCCACTTTTTACACTTCTGACCTACACTACTTTCACCGTTTATTGCTCAGTCATGCAACTTACCACCCAAATGAATTTTACCTCCTTTTCTTCTCACTAATAGAGCTTTCATTTGGTGGTATTTCATTGCTGCTGACATTTTAACTTTTTTTGTTATTAATCGAAATTTAAAGATTTTTTTGCAAAAAAATGACATTTTTCACTTTCAGTTGTAAAATTTTGCAAAAAAAACGACATCCATATATAAATTTTGGTCTAAATTTATTGTTCTACATGTCTTTGATAAAAAAAAAATGTTTGGGTAAAAAAAAAAAATGGTTTGGGTAAAAGTTATAGCGTTTACAAACTATGGTACAAAAATGTGAATTTCCGCTTTTTGAAGCAGCTCTGACTTTCTGAGCACCTGTCATGTTTCCTGAGGTTCTACAATGCCCAGACAGTACAAACACCCCACAAATGACCCCATTTCTGAAAGTAGACACCCTAAGGTATTCGCTGATGGGCATAGTGAGTTCATATAACTTTTTATTTTTTGTCACAAGTTAGCGGAAAATGATGATTTTTATTTATTTTTTTATTTTTCTTACAAAGTCTCATATTCCACTAACTTGTGACAAAAAATAAAAACTTCCATGAACTCACTATGCCCATCAGCGAATACCTTGGGGTGTCTTCTTTCCAAAATGGGGTCACTTGTGGGGTAGTTATACTGCCCTGGCATTCTAGGGGCCCAAATGTGTGGTAAGGAGTTTGAAATCAAATTCTGTAAAAAATGACCAGTGAAATCCGAAAGGTGCTCTTTGGAATATGGGCCCCTTTGCCCACCTAGGCTGCAAAAAAGTGTCACACATCTGGTATCTCCGTATTCAGGAGAAGTTGGGGAATGTGTTTTGGGGTGTCATTTTACATATACCCATGCTGGGTGAGAGAAATATCTTGGCAAAAGACAACTTTTCCCATTTTTTTATACAAAGTTGGCATTTGACCAAGATATTTATCTCACCCAGCATGGGTATATGTAAAATGACACCCCAAAACACATTCCCCAACTTCTCCTGAATACGGAGATACCAGATGTGTGACACTTTTTCGCAGCCTAGGTGGGCAAAGGGGCCCATATTCCAAAGAGCACCTTTCGGATTTCACTGGTCATTTTTTACAGAATTTGATTTCAAACTCCTTACCACACATTTGGGCCCCTGGAATGCCAGGGCAGTATAACTACCCCACAAGTGACCCCATTTTGGAAAGAAGACACCCCAAGGTATTCGCTGATGGGCATAGTGAGTTCATGGAAGTTTTTATTTTTTGTCACAAGTTAGTGGAATATGAGACTTTGTAAGAAAAAAAAATCAAAAAAAAAATCATCATTTTCCACTAACTTGTGACAAAAAATTAAAAATTCTAGGAACTTGCCATGCCTCTCACGGAGTACCTTGGGGTGTCTTCTTTCCAAAATGGGGTCACTTGTGGGGTAGTTATACTGCCCTGGCATTTTCCAGGGGCCCTAATGTGTTGTAAGTAGGTAAATGACCTGTGAAATCCGAAAGGTGCTCTTTGGAATGTGGGCCCCTTTGCCCACCTAGGCTGCAAAAAAGTGCCACACATGTGGTATCGCCGTATTCAGGAGAAGTTGGGGAATGTGTTTTGGGGTGTCATTTTACCTATACCCATGCTGGGTGAGATAAATATCTTGGTCAAATGCCAACTTTGTATAAAAAAATGGGAAAAGTTGTCTTTTGCCAAGATATTTCTCTCACCCAGCATGGGTATATGTAAAATGACACCCCAAAACACATTCCCCAACTTCTCCTGAGTACGGAGATACCAGATGTGTGACACTTTTTTGCAGCCTAGATTCGCAAAGGGGCCCACATTCCTTTTATGAGGGCATTTTTAGACATTTGGATCCCAGACTTCTTCTCACGCTTTAGGGCCCCTAGAATGCCAGGGCAGTATAAATACCCCACATGTGACCCCATTTTGGAAAGAAGACACCCCAAGGTATTCAATGAGGGGCATGGCGAGTTCATAGAAATTTTTTTTTTTTGGCACAAGTTAGCGGAAATTGATTTTATTTATTTTTTTCTCACAAAGTCTCCCTTTCCGCTAACTTGGGACAAAAATTTCAATCTTTCATGGACTCAATATGCCCCTCACAGAATACCTTGGGGTGTCTTCTTTCCGAAATGGGGTCACATGTGGGGTATTTATACTGCCCTGGCATTCTAGGGGCCCTAAAGCGTGAGAAGAAGTCTGGAATATAAATGTCTAAAAATTTTTACGCATTTGGATTCTGTGAGGGGTATGGTGAGTTCATGTGAGATTTAATTTTTTGACACAAGTTAGTGGAATATGAGACTTTGTAAGAAAAAAAATATATAATTTCCGCTAACTTGGGCCAAAAAAATGTCTGAATGGAGCCTTACAGAGGGGTGATCAATGACAGGGGGGTGATCAATGACAGGGGGGTGATCAGGGAGTCTATATGGGGTGATCACCCCCCTGTCATTGATCACCCCCCCTATAAGGCTCCATTCAGATGTCCGTATGTGTTTTGCGGATCCGATCCATATATCCGTGGATCCGTAAAAATCATACGGACATCTGAATGCAGCCTGACAGGGGGGGTGATCAATGACAGGGGGGTGATCAATGACAAGGGGGGTGATCAATGACAGGGGGGGTAATCAATGACAGGGGGGTGATCAGGGAGTCTATATGGGGTGATCACCACAGTCATTGATCACGCCCCTGTAAGGCTCCATTCAGACGTCCGTATGCATTTTGCGGATCCGATCCATCTATCAGTGGATCCGTAAAAATCATGCGGACGTCTGAATGGAGCTTTACAGGGGTGTGATCAATGACAGGGGGGTAATCAATGACAGGGGGTGATCAGGGAGTCTATATGGGGTGATCACCACAGTCATTGATCACGCCCCTGTAAGGCTCCATTCAGATGTCCGTATGCGTTTTGCGGATCCGATCCATCTATCAGTGGATCCGTAAAAATCATGCGGACGTCTGAATGGAGCTTTACAGGGGTGTGATCAATGACAGGGGGGTGATCAGGGAGTCTATATGGGGTGATCACCACAGTCATTGATCACGCCCCTGTAAGGCTCCATTCAGACGTCCGTGTGCGTTTTGCGGATCCGATCCATCTATCAGTGGATCCGTAAAAATCATGCGGACGTCTAAATGGAGCTTTACAGGGGGGTGATCAATGACAGGGGGGTAATCAATGACAGGGGGGTGATCAGGGAGTCTATATGGGGTGATCACCACAGTCATTGATCACGCCCCTGTAAGGCTCCATTCAGACGTCCGTGTGCGTTTTGCGGATCCGATCCATCTATCAGTGGATCCGTAAAAATCATGCGGACGTCTAAATGGAGCTTTACAGGGGGGTGATCAATGACAGGGGGGTAATCAATGACAGGGGGGTGATCAGGAAGTCTATATGGGGTGATCAGGAGTGATCAAGGGTGAATAAGGGGTTAATAAGTGACGGGGGGGGGGGGGTGTAGTGTAGTGTGGTGCTTGGTGCAACATATTACTGAGCTACCTGTGTCCTCTGGTGGTCGATCCAAACAAAGGGGACCACCAGAGGACCAGGTAGCAGGTATATTAGACGCTGTTATCAAAACAGCGTCTAATATACCTGTTAGGGGTTAAAAAAATCACATCTCCAGCCTGCCAGCGAACGATCGCCGCTGGCAGGCTGGAGATCCACTTTCTTACCTTCCGTTCCTGTCAGCGCGCGCGCCTGCGTGCGCGCGTTCACAGGAAATCTCGGCCATCGCGAGAGGACGCGCCGGCGCGTCCAGGAGGAATGAATCAACCACCTCCAGGACGCGTCTGTGCGTACAGCGGTCCGGAGGTGGTTAAAAGCAGGAAAAAAGTGACCAACACAATTTATGCCAGGATTTGGAAAAGATTCCTATCCTTTGCAGGCCTAGAGACCAATATTTGACCAAAAAAAAATTCTACTAGACAGGTGTTAGAATTTTTTCAGCGAGGGCTATCTTTAGGTTTAGCTAAAAGCACACTCAAGGTTCAGGTTTCGGCCCTCTCGGGATTAAGCGGTAGGAGCTTAGCTATGGATCCCTGGATAGTCAGGTTTTTCAAAGCAGTAGATAGGGTTGCTCCAGTTAAGGGACCTAGATTTCCCCCCTGGGACTTGAATTTAGTGTTGAAAGCATTGACCAGTCATCCATTCGAGCCTATTGGGGATAGTTCTACCAAAATGCTTATCCTGAAATTGGTTATCTTGGTAGCTCTCACTTCAGCGCGAAGAATTAGTGAGATTCAGGCCCTGTCTTTTAATCCCCCGTTTATGACAATAAGTAAGGATAGAGTAGTGATTAGGCCGGACCCTAACTTTAGTCCTAAAGTCCCTTCCAAGACAAACAGATTACAGGAGATAGTTCTCCCAGTTTTCTTTCCAGAACCAAAGAATGAAGATGAAGAAAAATTGCATCTTCTAGATGTAAGAAGATGTCTGATCCAGTACCTAGAAAAGACCAAGGACTGGAGAAAATCTTAATAATTATTTGTCTTGCACGCAGGGGCTAGGAAAGGTAATGCTGCCTCAAAGAGTACCATCGCTAGGTGGATTCGAGAGCTAATTTCCTTAGCATACTCTAATTCTGGTTCTTCTCCTCCTCTATCTTTGAAAGCTCACTCTACTAGGGCGGTGTCTACCTCCTGGGCAGAAAGGGCCAGTGTGTCAATTGACCAGATCTGCAGAGCTGCCACTTGGGCTTCTCCCTCTACCTTCTATAGGCACTATAGGCTTCAGCTTGACTATCTCTGACCTCCTTTTTGGAAGAAAGGTGTTAGAAGCTGTTACCCACCCCTGATTTCTATGTAATCTCTCTCAGTGGTGCTGTCGTGGGGAGGGGAAAAATGCTGATTACACTTACCGGTAATCAGATTTTCCTGACCCCACGACAGCACCCGTCTAATTCCCTCCCTAAGGTGGTGGTGCTGTGTGGAGTGCACGTGGTGAGACGCAAAAAAAAAAAAAAAAAAAATATATATATATATAGTAAGCTGTATTAACCAAAAGGAGAGTCCCTCTCATGCTCTGTAAACTCACTGAGGTGGGAGAGTGGCTCCACCTTTTTTATGCTACAGGTTTCCTGTCCATGGAGGCGGATCCATCTCTCAGTGGTGCTGTCGTGGGGTCAGGAAAATCAGATTACCGGTAAGTGTTCTCATCATTATCTGGCTTAAAGGGGTTCTCCGGGCTTTTCATAAAATACCGGTGTGCTGTTCCTTTCATATTGAATTTCTGCACTGTATTATTTCTTGTTTTACCTATGTTGTTTAAGTCTATTGTTCTCTGCTGCCATCTGCTGGCCGGAATTCATATGCTGCACGCCTTCGTTCTTGTTAAATAAAGTTTTTTCTCTGGGCGTGGTTTTAGCAGCCTTGGACCTGGTCACTTCCTGTTGCCTTTTTCAGTGCTGCATTCTTTGTGACTGGAGACACACACCTTGGCTTGTGAAGGCATCAGTTTTTGACCAGCAGTTGCCTCAGCAGTTAGCCTCAGAAAAGACATCCACATGACAGCATCTACTGCATTCCTGTATTGTATCACCGTATGTCACTGCTCTGGATCAAATAAACCCACGTTTGATTGCATCCTCATGTCTACGTCTGGATCCATCTAACCTGAGCCTCTGCCGGTCCGGTCTGCTCCACTGCTTGGATACGAAGGTAGGACAGTCACAAAGTCATTATCAGTTACACCTTCATTCGCCTTCATGTGGGGACAGAACAGTCAAAAACTGCCTTAAAGCCTTATACCCCAGTCAATATCTGTCTGAATGTCCAATGCCCGGCTGCAGGTTCCCTCAGAGCCCAGTGCCACACTCAGGAACCTCCCCTGCAACAGGCCCACTCCCAGCAAATCTGCCCGGCAACAGTGCACGTCCCATAAGCCTAAGGGGAAGCACGGCGTGTCCGCAGTAGATATACTCTCGCCTGGAAGTCCTCCACTACTCGCCAAGCCACTTTCTACATCCTATATTAACCCTTGCTCGCATGATATAAGAACTGTTCACGCACGCGGGGCCTCCCTCAAACCAAAACCCCGCAATTCACTCAAAACACCTTGGGAAACTCATCGGGGTGCCTCATCTGAGCCGCACTGCAATTTTCAGCCCCCAATTCAAAAGTTCGATTTCTTAAAGAGACAGCGCACCTTAAATCAAAATGTCCAAAAAGGACCTTGTACAGTTCCCCAGCGATGAAACAAAGCAAATGCAACCTGATACTGATCATTATGAAGAGCTGGAGGTAGAACCCACACTTCCAGCAGACCAAGTCACGCGACCAAGGCGCTCTCTCAAACCAACTATAAAGATCACAGAAAATTATCACACCAGGAAAGATGAGCTATGTGACAACCTGGAAGAGCTATGGGAACGAGTTTCCTCCCTCATATCAGGACTTAAGTCCTCCTCAGGCGATGCCACCAGCTTACAAGTTACCGTCGTGCGGCTGAACGCAGCCCATGAAAAATACAAGAGACTGTCCACAAGGTATATAACCTTTCTAAAAGACTCTAATATTGAAGAAGCCCCGTCAGAGTTGTGCAAGGCAGAATCAATAGACAGACAAAGAGACGCCATGGTGCTGGACGCTAAAGATAAAGTGGAACTCCGCATCTCTCATTTACAAGAAACCAGATCACACAGATCGCATTCATCCAAACATTCCTCGCGGTCCTACAGATCATCATGCTCTAGAAGCTCCAACCTGAGCGACAGATTACTAGAGGCCCGCATAAACGCAGAGCTATCCAAAGTGAGGCGTTCCTTCACCGAAAAAGAAGTCCTTGCGAGAACAGAAGCACAGACGGCGGCGGCCAAGAGGGCGGAGGCAGAAGCCAAGAGGGCAGAAGCGGAGGCAGAAGCCAAGAGGGCAGAAGCAGAAGCAGAGGCTCGAATAAAGATCCTCGAATCAGAGAGGGAGGAGGAAATCGCATTAGCAAAAGTAAGACTACTTGAGCAAGCTTTGAGCCAAGGCCTTGATTCAATCTGTTTACCACCAGAGGAGATAGACGATCCAGCTGATCGCACCAGCGACTACATACTGAAACAGTTATCTGCACCACCCCCAGTGTGCAGTACTGTCCAAGCCAACAACACTGATACCTCCAAGTCAGCTCTACCTGCAGTGGCAGCGATACCCACAGCACCCGAGCAATCCAATAACAGTTGCCCAGACGCGCCCTCTCAAGGGCAGTTATTACAGCAAGATGGCGACCAGGTGTTTCCTGGCCTACCTCCACAGCTCAAGCAGCAGTCATCAGAATCTACAGAGGCTAGACCACAGCTCAACCCTGCAGCAACATCATTCTACCCGGAAGCATCTCACCCTTTTACGCCACGCAGCCTAAACGCCCCAGGGGCATCACAAGTTGTCATGGCAACAAGCAGTGAGAAATCAGATATGTCTGAGTTTGCCAGGTTTATGGTGAGCAGAGAGCTAATTAACACCAGTCTCTCAAAATTTGATGACCGTGCGGAGAGCTACAGAGCCTGGAAGGCAACCTTCAAAGCCGCCATCGCCAACCTCTACCTAACTGCAGAGCAGGAGCTCGACCTCTTGATCAAATGGCTGGGCCCAGGCTCCACAAATCGCATCAAGAGCCTTAGAACTGTCTATGTGGGACAAGCAGAAGCAGGTCTCGCTGCAGCCTGGCAGAGACTCGAACGCACCTTTGGCAGTGCAGAAGCAATAGAGAAGGCACTATTCAGGAGACTGCAGAACGTCCCCAAGATCAGTCTCAAAGATGTCCATAAGCTTCAGGATTTAAGTGATTTGCTCATGGAACTGGAGCTTGCCAAAAGAGACCCTCGTCTGTCCGGGCTGTGCTACCTAGATACAGCCCATGGGGTGAACCCAATTGTCGTGAAGTTACCATACAGCCTGCAAGAGAAGTGGGCGGCATCAGTCTCAAGGTACAAAAGAGTGCATGACGTCACCTTTCCCCCATTTATTCATTTCTGTAGATTCATCGATGAACAGTCCCAGATGAGGAATGACCCCAGCCTCGACTTCCTGGAGTTCAATACTACAGCCTCAGTGACACCATCATCAAGGTATGAAAGTATTGTGCATAAACACAGAGACTTTAAGAGCAGCGTGAATGTTAGAAAGACTAACCTACCATCATCTGCAGTACCCACTGGTAGACAGTACACTACCTCATCAGGAGACAAGGCCTTCAATCGTGAATGTCCCATTCATAAAAAACCACACTCACTGAACAAATGCAGTGGGTTTAGATCCAAAACCATACAGGAGCGCAAGAAAGTCCTCACCGAGCTTGGGGTATGCTTCAGGTGCTGTGCTTCATTGGAGCACATGGCTAAGGACTGTAAATCCATTATCAAGTGTGAGGAGTGTCATAGTGAAAGACATGCCTCAGCTATGCACCCAACTCCACTCACAAGGGATTCACCTGCTGCTGTCACCACCAGTCCTGCTCAAAGTCATGGCGGGGAGCCCCAGAACCACGCTAACACAGCCACTGCTGTTTCCTGCTCATGCTTGGACGTATGTGGGGAGGGCCAGAGTGAGAAATGTTGTGCCCGCATATGCCTAATCAAGGTCTACCCGGAGGGGCTACCATAAAAGGCAGTAATAATGTATGCCATCATTGACGACCAAAGCAACCGTTCCCTAGCAGGACCTAAATTCTTTGAAGCCTTCGGAATAAAGGGACCATCAGAACCCTACATCTTAAACACCTGCTCGGGTCGCATAGAGACTAGCGGCAGGAGGGCACAAGGATTTATCGCCTGTTCCGTCAGTGGAAATACGGAAATACCTCTACCGACGCTGATCGAATGCGATCAAATACCCAACCATAGGGATGAAATTCCTACCCCGGAAGCTGCATTTCACCATCCACACCTAAGGCACCTGGCCAACGTTATCCCACCTATGGACAACAACGCTGAGATTCTACTCCTGCTTGGCAGAGACAATCTAAGGGTACACAAGGTGCGTCAACAGTGTAATGGTCCCGACTATGCACCATACGCCCAGAGACTGGACTTGGGATGGGTGGTCATAGGAAATGTATGTTTGGATCAGCCAAAAATCCACTCATTCAAAACGTGCGTGGAGATGGACGCACAACTTGCATTAAGCCTTGTCCTCATCACTATGAGGTGAAAGAGAAGCCTCCAGACCTCATACAACCACCTGACGACATTCCTCCCTTTGCTGACAACTTCGGAAGATTAGTCTTTCACACAAGCAAGGACGATGATAAAGTAGCTTTGTCAGTAGAGGACAGAGAATTTATCAAGATAATGGACAATGAGTTCCTTAAAGACGAAACCAATCACTGGGTTTCTCCATTACCCTTCCGAGCTACCAGGGTGAGACTCCCGAACAATAGGGAACAAGCTCTGTCTAGATTTAACTCTCTTCAGCGTACCATGAACAGTAAGCCTGAGATGAGAGAACACATTGTTGCCTTTATCGACAAAATATTCCGCAACAACCATGCAGAACCAGCTCCATCCTTAGGGAAGAACGACGAGTGCTGGTACTTGCCTTCATTTGGAGTGTATCACCCACGGAAACCTAATCAAATTAGGGTTGTTTTCGACTCAAGTGCCAAACATCAAGGTGTATCGCTTAATGATGTCCTAATCTGACGAATAACCTAGTTGGAGTGCTGATGAGGTTCAGAAAAGAGCTCGTTGCCATCACCGCTGACATTGAACAGATGTTCCACTGTTTCGTAGTCAGAGAGGACCACCGGAATTTCCTCAGGTTTCTGTGGTACAAGAATAACGACACCAACGCAGAGATGGCAGAATATCGAATGAGGGTACACGTATTTGGAAACAGCCCTTCACCTGCCGTGGCAACTTACGGCCTTCGGCGAACTGCATTAGAGGGAGAATCCAAGTACGGTAAAGACGCCAGAGACTTTGTAGAAAAGGACTTCTACGTAGACGATGGACTCAAATCACTACCGACTGAAGAAGCGGCTATCGATCTGCTCAAAAGGACTCAAAGTATGTTGTACCAAGCTAAACTTAGACTACACAAAATTGCTTCAAACAGCCTGGCCGTTATGAGCGCCTTCGAATCAGGCGTTCATGCACCAGGATTCAAGGACATTAACTTGGGACTGGACAGTCCACCTGTGCAGAGGAGCTTGGGCCTCAGATGGGATCTCTCGGCTGACTCTTTCGGTTTTCAGATAAGTTGTGCAGACAAGCCATTCACAAAACGAGGCGTCCTATCAGTGGTAAACAGCCTATTTGATCCGCTGGGATTTGTAGCGCCCATCACCATACAAGGTAAATCTCTACTGAGACAGTTTTCTGAAACAGTCAAGGATTGGAAAACCCCACTTCCCTCCGAGAAAGAGCAAAAATGGGAAGCCTGGAAGCGATCTTTGTGTGCCTTGGATGAGATCCACATCCCGAGATGCTATATTAAAACTTCACTTTCCTCTAGCATAAAGAAAGAACTCCACGTGTTCTCGGACGCCTCCACGGAGGCCATCGCAGCGGTTGCCTATCTGAAGGTGACAGAACCCAACAACCAAAATCACGTTGGAATAGTCTTTGGTCCAGAGTTTCTGCTTGGAGAGGCGGACGAATGTGTACAGGAAGTTTTCAGCATCCAGGATCCGGATAATGATCCAGAAATCCGCACTGAAGTTAGTGCATTAGTCACTGGAACAAAGCAAACCGCCAGCTTCAGTTGTCAGCGCTTTGAACGTTTCTCCAGTTGGATGAGACCCATCAAGAACGTCCCTGATGGGTGAACAGGACTGTATCAAGCTTCGCAGATCTTCTCCATTCCAAGTTGGAAAATAGGACTAATCTATGTTTTGCATTCTAACATGTTTTTCTTTTACAGGTTGTTTATATTTTATGGACATTCGTCATAGTGAAATCCCCAATGTGAATTTCAGACGGGGAGTGTGCTGTTCCTTTCATATTGAATTTCTGCACTGTATTATTTCTTGTTTTACCTATGTTGTTTAAGTCTATTGTTCTCTGCTGCCATCTGCTGGCCGGAATTCATATGCTGCACGCCTTCGTTCTTGTTAAATAAAGTTTTTTCTCTGGGCGTGGTTTTAGCAGCCTTGGGCCTGGTCACTTCCTGTAGCCTTTTTCAGTACTGCATTCTTTGTGACTGGAGACACACACCTTGGCTTGTGAAGGCATCAGTTTTTGACCAGCAGTTGCCTCAGCAGTAGCCTCAGCAGTTGCCTCAGCAGTAGCCTCAGAAAAGACATCCACATCACAGCATCTACTGCATTCCTGTATTGTATCACCGTATGTCACTGCTCTGGATCAAATAAACCCACGTTTGATTGCATCCTCATGTCTACGTCTGGATCCATCTAACCTGAGCATCTGCCGGTCCGGTCTGCTCCACTGCTTGGATACGAAGGTAGGACAGTCACAAAGCCATTATCATTTACACCTTCATTCGCCTTCATGTGGGGACAGAACAACCGGCATGTGTGGAGGAAAGATAGTTTTATCATGACTTACCTGTTCAGTTCCTGGCTCTTCTGCTTAAATCAAGACTGGATATGTTCCTGAGTCTTTCTGTTCAGCTCCTGGCTCTTCTGCTTGAGTCAAGACTGGATGTGTTCCTGAGCCTTCCTGTTCAGCTCCCGGCTCTTCTGCTTGAATCAAGACTGGATGTGTTCCAGAGTCTTCCTGTTCAGCTCCTGGCTCTTCTGCTTGAGTCAAGACTGGGTGGGTTCCCATGTCTTCCTGTTCAGCTCCTGGCTCTTCCATTTAGGTCAAGACTGGATGTGTTCCTGAGTAGAGTTGAGCGAACCCGAACTGTAAAGTTCGGGTTCGTACCGAACTTTAGAGTTTTCGGCACCCTAACCCGAACATTTACGTAAAAGTTCGGGTTCGGTGTTCGGCGATTTTTATGGCGCTTTTTGAAAGGCTGCACAGCAGCCAATCAACAAGCGTCATACTACTTGCCCCAAAAGGCCATCACAGCCGTGCCTACTATTGGCATGGCTGTGATTGGCCAACTGCAGCATGTGGGGGAAACTATTGTGTGTGGGGAAATTGCTATGTGGGGACAAATTACTATATGGGGCAGTGTGGGGGAAATTGCCATGTGGGGACAGTGTGGGGTAATTTCTATGTGGGGGAAAATTACTATGTGGGGCAAATTACTGTGTGGGGGCGGTGTGGGCAAATTACTGTGTGGGGGCAGTGTGGGCAAATTACTGTGTGGGGCAAATTACTGTGTGGGGGCAGTGTGGTGGAAATTACTATGTGGGGGCAGTGTAGAGCAAATTACTGTGTGGGGGGCAAACTACTATATGGGGGCAGTTTGGGGGCAAATTACTATGGGGGGATTACTATGTGGGGGCAGTGTGGTGGAAATTACTATATGGGGGTGTTGCTATTGGGGAGGCACTGTAGGGGCAATTATATTATTTCTGGGGACACTATACAGGGATTATTGCCTGGAGCACAATATAGGGTGTTATTATTACTCGGGCCAGTCTAAGGGATATTATAGCTGCTGTAGACACTATAGGAACATTTGGGGTAATTTATCAAACTGGTGTAACGCAGAACTGGCTTAGTTGCCCATAGCAGCCAATCAGATTCCACCTTTCATATTTGACAGCTCTTTTGGAAATCCAGTTCTACTTTACACCAGTTTGACAAATTACCCCAATTATGTCTATTCGGGTCACTATTTTTTCAGCAGTATAGTTCCTTGGCCATTGGGGAGCACAACGGGCACAGTATTGGGGGTGGCAGGATGACGCTGTGGGGACACCAGGATGAGGAGGTTGATGGAAAAATTTTGAAATCTAAAATGTCTGTGTTACAAACTGTAGAGACGAGATGCGGCTGAAAGAATTTGCCATGGTGGTCTGGGTCAAATGGAGGAGAAGAGGAAAGAGAAGGTCTACATGACAGGAGATGTCCCTTAAGAGGTATGTGGTGCTGTATTCTCCTCCATGTCTTTTTTATTACAATTATATGTATTTTAAATTTGGTGACTCAATTTTTCAGTTTAGGACCCAATTTGGGGTATTTTTTCAAGTTTGGTAGACAGCCCCGGGCCTATCATGCACTTAATCCGCCCCTGGCTGCAGTGGAGTAAGCACCTTCAAAACCAAGAAAGGGCTCAGGCCCCTCCTGCTCCCTCTTCTGCTGCTGCCTCGGCCTCTTCCTCCGCCTCTGGAGGAACGTTGGCACCTGCCGCCCAGCAAACAGAGGATGTGCCACCAACACCACCTCCATCACCAAGCATCTCCACCATGTCACACAGAAGCGTCCAGCTCTCCATCTCACAAATCTTTGAGAGAAAGCGTAAATTCCCACCTAGCCAGCCTCGATCCCTGGCCCTAAATGCCAGCATTTCTAAACTGCTGGCCTTTGAAATGCTGTCATTCAGGCTGGTGGAGACGGACAGCTTCAAACAGCTCATGTCGCTTGCTGTCCCACAGTACGTCGTTCCAAGCCGCCACTACTTCTCCTGGAGAGCCGTGCCCTCCCTGCACAACCAAGTATCGGATAAAATCAAGTGTGCACTGCGCAACTCCATCTGTGGCAAGGTCCACCTAACCACAGATACGTGGACCAGTAAGCACGGCCAGGGACGCTATATCTCCCTAACTGCACCCTGGGTAAATGTAGTGGCGGCTGGGCCCCAGGCGGAGAGCTGTTTGGCGCACGTCCTTCCGCCGCCAAGGATCGCAGGGCATCATTCTTTGCCTCCTGTTGCCTCCTCTTCCTACTCGGCTTCCTCCTCCTCTTCTACCACCTCCTCATCCGGTCAGCAACAGACCTTCACCACCAACTTCAGCACAGTCAGGGGTAAACGTCAGCAGGTCGTTCTGAAACGAATGTGTTTGGGGGACAGGCCCCACACCGCGCAGGAGTTGTGGCGGGGTATAGAACAACAGACCGACGAGTGGTTGCTGCCAGTGAGCCTCAAGCCCGGCCTGGTGGTGTGCGATAATGGGCGAAATCTCGTTGCAGCTCTGGGACTAGCCGGTTTGACGCACATCCCTTGCCTGGCGCATGTGCTGAATTTGGTGGTGCAGAAATTCATTCACAACTACCCCGACATGTCTGAGCGGGCCGTCTGTGCGCGCTTCCGGCGTTCTCATCCTACCGCCGCTCGGCTGTCTGCTCTACAGCGTAATTTCGTCCTGCCTGCTCACCGCCTCATATGCAACGTGCCCACCAGGTGGAACTCCACCTTGCACATGCTGGAGAGGCTGTGTGAGCAGCAGCAGGCCATAGTGGAGTTTCAGCTGCAGCACGCACGGGTGAGTCGCACTGCGGAACAGTACCACTTCACCTTCAATGACTGGGCCTCCATGCGAGACCTGTGTGCCCTGTTGCCCTGTTTCGAATACTCCACCAACATGGCCAGTGGCGATGACGCCGCTATCAGTGTTACAATACCACTTCTATGTCTCCTTGAGAAAACACTTAGGGCGATGATGGAAGAGGATGTGGCCCAGGACGAGGAGGAGGAAGAGGGGTCATCTCTAACACTTTCAGGCCAGTCTTTTAGAAGTGGCTCAGAAAGAGGATTTTTGCAACAGCAGAGGCCAGGTATAAATTTGGCCAGTCAGGGCCCACTACTGGAGGATGAGGAGGAGGATGGGGATGAAGCATGTTCACAGCGGGGTGGCATCCAAACGCAGCTCGCGCCCATCACTGGTGCGTGGCTGGGGGGATACGGAGGACGCAGACGATACGCCTCCCACAGAGGACAGCTTGTTCTTACCTCTGGGCAGCCTGGCACACATGAGCGACTACATGCTGCAGTGCCTGCGCAACGACTGCAGAGTTGCCCACATTTTAACGTGTGCTGACTACTGGGTGGCCACCCTGCTGAATCCCAGTTACAAAGACAATGTGCCATCCTTAATTCCCTCACTGGAGCGTGATCAGAAGATGCGCGACTACAGGCGCACGCTGGTAGACGTGCTCCTGAGAGCATTCCCGACTGACGCCGGGGGACAAGTGGAAGCACAAGGTGAAGGCAGGGGAGGAGGAAGAGGTCGCCAACGCAGCTGCGTCAGCGCCAGCACCTCAGAAGGCAGGGTTAGCATGGCCGACATGTGGAAAAGCTTTGTCACCTCGCCGCAACAACCGGCCCCAACTGCTGATATGGAGCGTGTTAGCAGGAGGCAGCATTTGAACAACATGGTGGAACAGTACCTGTGCACACGACTACACGTACTGACTGATGGTTCTGCCCCATTCAACTTCTGGGTCTCCAAATTGTCCACATGGCCAGAGCTTGCCCTGTATGCCTTGGAGGTGCTGGCCTGCCCTGCAGCCAGTGTACTCTCTGAACGTGTATTTAGCACGGCAGTAGGCGTCATTACAGACAGACGCAGCCGCCTGTCCACAGCCAACGTGGACAAGCTCACGTTCATTAAAATGAACCAGGCTTGGATCCCACAAGACTTGTCTGTACCTTGTGCAGAATAGACATTTATACCACCATCAAACATACATTCTTGTACTCAAGTCAAGTGCAACGATTCTTTGTCTTCTTTTTTTTATTTGTCCCAATATTTTGGGGGCTACCTACCCCAATAAAAAACAAACAAACATTGTTGGCTGCCTCCTCCACCTACAACACCACATTCACCGCCTCCTCAACCTCCGATTCCATATCCACCTCCTTCTCTGAGTTGCAGGTTAATAATTTGTAATTTTTAGTTATTTTATTTCATTTTAAGTTATTTCCCTATCCACATTTGTTTGCAGAGACGTTGGCATGCTCTTAAGCACATTTTACTGCCTTTTCAAGGACTATTTTAAAGCCATTTTAATTTTAAAAAAGTGTCAATTTTAGTGCCCTAAATTGAAAAAATTCTTATTTTCAATTGTCGGGTGACATTTTACCATTTTTGGCGTATACAAACCCCTGCTGTGCCTGGGTGACAGGGGCCTAAATCTCTCAAAATCCTCTGTTGTATTGCTGGGTGACAAGAACCCCCTTTTGCCATGAATGAACCCCTGCTGTGCCTGGGTGACAGGGGCCTAAATCTCTCAAAATCCCCTGTTCTATTGCTGGGTGACATGAACCCCCTTTTGCCGTGAATGAACCCCTGCTGTGCCTGGGTGACAGGGGCCTAAATCTCTCAAAATCGTCTGTTCTATTGCTGGGTGACATGAACCCCCTTTTGCCGTGAATGAACCCCTGCTGTGCCTGGGTGACAGGGGCCTAAATCTCTCAAAATCCCCTGTTCTATTGCTGGGTGACAAGAACCCCCTTTTGCCGTGAATAAACCCCTGCTGTGCCTGGGTGACAGGGGCCTAAATCTCTCAAAATCCTCTGTTGTATTGCTGGGTGACAAGAATCCCCTTTTGCCGTGAATGAACCCCTGCTGTGCCTGGGTGACAGGGGCCTAAATCTCTCAAAATCCTCTGTTCTATTGCTGGGTGACAAGAATCCCCTTTTGCCGTGAATTAACCCCTGCTGTGCCTGGGTGACAGGGGACTAAATCTCTCAAAATTCTCTGTTCTATTGCTGGGTGACATGAACCCCCTTTTGCCGTGAATGAACCCCTGCTGTGCCTGGGTGAAAGGGGCCTAAATCTCTCAAAATCCTCTGTTGTATTGCTGGGTGACATGAACCCCCTTTTGCCGTGAATGAACCCCTGCTGTGCCTGGGTGACAGGGGCCTAAATCTCTCAAAATCCTCTGTTCTATTGCTGGGTGACATGAACCCCCTTTTGCCGTGAATGAACCCCTGCTCTGCATTGCTGATAGGGAACTAAATTTAGTGAAAACATCTGTTACTGATCGGAAGATGCGCGACTACAAGCGCACGCTGATGATAGCATTCCCACCTGACAGCGGGGGCACAGTGGAAGCACAAGGCGAAGGCAGAGGAGGAAGAGGTCGCCAACGCAGCTGGGGCACCACCAGCACCTGAGAAGGCAGGGTTAGCATGACCAAAATGTGGAAAAGCTTTGTCAGCCTTGGAGGTGCTGACCTGCCCTGCAGCCAGTGTATAGTGTGAACGTGTGTTTAGCACGGCAGAGAGCATTATCACAGGTCGCAGCCAATGTGGACAAGCTTACGTTTATTAAAATGAACCAGGCATGGATCCCACAGGACTTGTCCGTACCTTGTGCAGAATAGATATTTGTACCAGCCTCAACCATCCATTCTTGTACTCAAGTGCACTTATTCTTTGTTTTATTTAGTTATATGTCCCAATATTTTGGGGGATACCCCAATTTAAAAATAAAAAATAACACAAATCAGTGTTGGCTACCTATTCCTCCTTCACCGCCGCTTCCACCTACACCGCAACGTCAACCTACACCGCCACATCCACCCATCCACCGCCTCCTCAACCTCCTACTCTTAGATCCAGATTGTTATTTAAAATTTTTCTGTATTTTATGTTATTTTAAGTCATTTCCCTATCCACATTTGTTTGCAGAACAGTTGTCATGCTCTTAAGCACATTTTGATGCCTTTTGCAGCCCTCTAGCCCTTTCCAGGACTATTTTAGAGCCATTTTAGTGCCCAAAAGTTCGGGTCCCCATTGACTTCAATGGGGTTCGGGGTCAAGTTCGGGTCCCGAACTCGAACTTTTTTTCAAGTTTGGCCGAACCCGAACATCCAGGTGTCCGCTCAACTCTATTCCTGAGTCTTCCTGTTTAGCCCCTGGCTCTTCAGCTCGGGTCAAGTCTGGATGTGTTCCCGAGTCTTCTGTTCAGCTTTTAGCTCTTCTGCTTGGGTCATGTCTGGATGTGTTCCTGAGTCTTCCTGTTCAGCTCCGAGCTTTTCTGCTTGAGTCAAGACTAAATGTGTTCCTGAGTCTCCCTGTTCAGCTCCTGGCTCTTCTACTTGAGTCAAGACTGGATGCGTTCCAGAGTCTTCCTGTTCAGCTCCTGGCTCTTCAGCTCGGGTCAAGTCTGGATGCGTTCCCGAGTCTTCTATTCAGCTTCTAGCTCTTCTGCTTGAGTCAAGACTGAATGTGTTCCCGAGTCTTCCTGTTCAGCTCCTGGCTCTTCTGCTTGAGTCAAGACTGGATGTGTTCCTGAGTCTTCCTGTTAAGCTCCTGGCTCTTTTGCTTGAGTCAAGACTGGATGTGTTCCTGAGTCTTCCTGTTAAGGTCCTGGCTCTTCTGCTTGAGTCAAGACTGGGTGTGTTCCCATGTCTTCCTGTTCAGCTCCTGGCTCTTCCATTTAGGTCAAGACTGGATGTGTTCCCGAGTCTTCTGTTCAGCTTCTAGCTCTTCTGCTTGAGTCAAGCCTGAATGTGTTCCTGAGTCTTCCTGTTCAGCCCCTGGCATTTCTGCTTGAGTCAAGACTGGATATGTTCCTGAGTCTTCCTGTTCAGCTCCTGGCTCTTCTGCTTGAGTCAAGACTGGATGTGTTCCTGAGTCTTCCTGAGTCTTCCTGTTCAGCTCCTGGCTCTTCAGCTCGGGTCAAGTCTGGATATGTTCCTGAGTCTTCTGTTCAGCTTCTAGCTCTTCTACTTGGGTCAAGACTGGATGTGTTCCTGAGGCTTCCTTTTCAGCTCCTGGCTCTTTATTTTTTTTTTTTTTTTTTTTAACAAATCTCTTTTTATTAGGATTTTACCAGTCACATACATGATGACATTAAGAACAATGATGCCATGTAATCAAACACAGGAGGGCGGGAAGGGCAGGGATCTGGTGAGGGATGGTTGAAGGCACAAATATGTGAATATTGGTGTATTGACACCTTCAGCTAAATGTTCTGCATATAACATACTTACTTCTTGTAAGATTTAGTATACAGTCAAAAGAATGAAGTATAGATGTCCACCCAGGTATACATCCAAAGGGACATGTTCAAGCATATCTCCTATATAGGTCAATATGCCCAACCACCATCCAGAGGTAGTTAACAATAGTTATAACAATAGACAGTAACAGTTAAAAGTGTCGAATGGCCATGGACAATTCTTCCTTCAGAACATATGAGCAAAGAGCAAGAGTAATTGAAGCTGAGTGGTTGAAGTACCATATTAATTACTTCAGTAAGAACGTCAGTTTCCCTAGTCGTCTCCTAATCCTGAGATGGTTCATTACCCAATTAGTAGAAGAAATACCTGGGAGTCTAAAAGAGAAAACCCAGTGTGTATATATTACCAGAGTCTCTCAGTGAGACCCATAATTGCTCATTGATGATGACAAAATATTTTCCAGGGTTTCCACAGGTGGGCATATTAAGAGTGTGTTCTATTTGCCCAGCTTGCCAGTTCATCCATTAAGCATAACTGGTCGACTTTTTCGTACCATTGCTTTAGTGTGGGAGGGTCAGTGTTCAACCTACGAAGTGGGATTAGCAGTCTAGCTGCCTGAATAAGAAGGGTTGGCAATTCTGACGGTGTAGGTTGCCAGCTTGTGGAAGGTAGCCATAGTAGTACTGACTAAGGTGAAAGCTTGATGGAAGATTTACAGATCTCATTGGTCTTTTGTTCTACTTGACTCCAGTAGGAGCGCAATAGAGGGAAAGACCACATAATATGGCCCATGGTGCCTTTATATGTTTTACATCTCCAACACGTATCTGGGTCTGTAAGTCCCATTTTAAATAGCTTACTCGGATCATTGTACCAATCTGTCATGCTTTTGTAAGAATGCTCTTGTATCTTGACACATCTTGAGAAACCGTGAGACTTTTGGTGGATTTGTCTTATTTCTTGTGTGGAAAAAGACCTGTCAAGGTCTTGCTCCCATTCTCTTATATAAGCAGGTGTAATTATCTCAGTGGTGGAGTTTAATGATTTGTATAGAAATGAAATATTATGTCTCAGAAGATTTTCGCCTAATGCTAGTTTCTCGAACCACGATGGGGTTGGAATGGTATCATATTTGTTGGCTAGTAGTTTGCGTGAGCACTCCAATTCCTGTCTAGCTAGGAAATTGCCCTTCTCAATAGCTTGAGTGCATATGAGGGGTATTTCCTTTTGGCCTTTAAGAAGTGTCAAGAGTAGTGAGATAAGAATGTTTCTCAGGAGTTTCCAAAATTGGGGAATAGGGGTCGTGGGCACATATACTAGGTATGGAATAAAGTCTGCTGTCAGGTAGCTTGGGGGTTCAGAGAAAAGGGGGGTTTTAGCATGTATAGAGCGTGTAGCTAGTGTAAGGGATCGTCTCTTATCTGGGGGTCATTCTCACGGACTTCACCACGGACACCAGGTTGAAGTCCAAACGATGCTTTTATTTTTAAGCACATCAAAACAAAAACAGCAACCAAAACATAAATCCTCAGCCGTCTGGCCACTGACTAAACAGTTTTTTTCCCTCTCTATCGGGACCTGGGTCTACCACCCAGCTCCCCAAAACACATCACAGTGCTTACCCCCACACAGGGTTAGAGGGTCCCGGCTCCCACAGGCCTTGACACAGCCTGCTCCTTTCCAGACTGGGAGAGCCCTGATTGAGGAGTTCAGCCCAGATTTATTCGGGCTCCTCAGCTGGCTGCTAATTAACCTCATTACTAGCCTAGCTGCTGCAGACAATGGGAAAACCCTATTTCCCCAGGCTTTCTTGTTCTCACCCAGTTGCTCTGGGTGAGATACACCACTTGAATGGCCTTCCTATGGCCTTCTGGCAGCTCCACTGCCACACTAGATATATTCCTTTGGTGAGACCCTTCGGAGCTTCAATCGATTGTTCTAAGCCCCAAAGCCCTGCGAGTTGTCTATCTGACATTAGCGCTAACTCAATGGTAGAGCCTAATGTTCTATATTTAGGGATACATAATTGAA
The DNA here is from genome assembly GCF_905171765.1 of Bufo bufo. Classification (NCBI taxonomy): domain Eukaryota; kingdom Metazoa; phylum Chordata; class Amphibia; order Anura; family Bufonidae; genus Bufo; species Bufo bufo. Next base: position 210,560,428 of record NC_053393.1, read on the forward strand.
GCCACCATTGTATAGCTTTGTAATATGTCTGTAGATCAGGTAGTTCAAAACCACCCTCAGCCCGGCTCTTCATAAGTTTATCATACGCTAATCTCGGTTTTTTGCCCTTCCAGAGGAAGGTTGTAAAGATATTTCTGACCTGTTTGAAGAATACTTGCGGGAAATGTATGGGAACCATCTGGAGTAAATATGTTAATTTTGGTACAATGTAAGTCTGAAGTAAGCTTTTCCGCCGCATCCAGGACAGCCATGGTATAGATAAAGACTGAAATTGAGTCTTAATCTTCTTCAGGAGCGGGAGATAATTAGATCTACACTCATCTAAAGAATTATTAGGAACACCAAACTAATACGGTGTTGGACCCCCTTTTGCCTTCAGAACTGCCTTAATTCTACGTGGCATTGATTCAACAAGGTGCTGATAGCATTCTTTAGAAATGTTGGCCCATATTGATAGGATAGCATCTTGCAGTTGATGGAGATTTGAGGGATGCACATCCAGGGCACGAAGCTCCCGTTCCACCAGATCCCAAAGATGCTCTATTGGGTTGAGATCTGGTGACTGTGGGGGCCATTTTAGTACAGTGAACTCATTGTCATGTTCAAGAAGCCAATTTGAAATGATTCGAGCTTTGTGACATGGTGCATTATTCTCCTGGAAGTAGCCATCAGAGGATGGGTACATGGTGGTCATGAATGGATGGACATGGTCAGAAACAGTGCTCAGGTAGCCCGTGCATTTAAATGATGCCCAATTGGCACTAAGGGGCCTAAAGTGTGCCCTGAAAACATCCCCCACACCATTACACCACCACCACCACCAGCCTGCACAGTGGTAACAAGGCATGATGGATACATGTTCTCATTCTGTTTACGCCAAATTCGGACTCATTTGAATGTCTCAACAGAAATCGAGACTCATCAGACCAGGCAACATTTTTCTACTCTTCAACATTCCAATTTTGGTGAGCTCGTGCAAATTGTAGCCTCTTTTTCCTATTTGTAGTAGAGTGGTAACCGGTGGGGTCTTCTGCTGTTGTAGCCCATCCGCCTCAAGGTTGTGCATGTTGTGGCTTCACAAATGCTTTGCTGCATACCTCGGTTGTAACGAGTGGTTATTTCAGTCAACGTTGCTCTTCTATCAGCTTGAATCAGTCGGCCCATTCTCCTCTGACCTCTAGCATCCACAAGGCATTTTTGCCCACAGGACTGCCGCATACTGGATGTTTTTCCCTTTTCACACCATTCTTTGTAAACCCTAGAAATGGTTGTGCGTGAAAATCCCAGTAACTGAGCAGATTGTGAAATACTCAGACCGGCCCGTCTGGCACCAACAACCATGCCACGCTCAAAATTGCTTAAATCGCCTTTCTTTCCCATTCTGACATTCAGTTTGGAGTTCAGGAGATTGTCTTGACCAGGACCACACCCCTAAATGCATTGAAGCAACTGTCATATGATTGGTTGACTAGATAATTGCATTAATGAGAAATAGAACAGGTGTTCCTAATAATTCTTTAGGTGAGTGTATATAAGCTCACAGGGTTATTGGTAAGTGTAATTCCTAAGTATGGCAATGAGTTTAGGTTCCATTTAAAGGGAAAGGATGCTTTAAGCAAATTAATTGTGCCAGGGAGAGTCCCATGGCTTCCGATTTGGTGTAATTAATCTTAAATTTAGACAGCGATCCAAATGTACTAAAGATTTCCAAGATTTGTGGGAATGCTTGTTTGGGGTTCGTGAAGAGCAGGAGGAGATCGTCCGCAAACGCTGCACATTTTATGCTCTATTTTGTCTACTGTCAAACCCTTAACAAGAGGGTTGTCTCAAAGCCTGTAGCAAAGTCTCCATGACTAATATGAATAAGGAGGGGGAAGGGGGGCACCCTTGATGGGTTCCATGTGTAATGTGAAAAGCCTTTGATAGGGAACCGTTCACTCTCACCCTCGCACTTGGTAAGTGGTATAAAGACATAACTGCTTGAATGAATGCTTCGGGAAAACCAAATCTGTACATTGTGCGCTGCATATACAGCCAATCCACTCTATAGAAGGCTTTTTCAGCATCGGTTCCCAGAAGCACTAGAGGAAGTGCTTTTTTATTTGCCCAAGTGATGGCATTGATAAGTCTGCAAGACTGAAGATTACCCTCTCTGCCCAACACAAACCCCGTCTGCTCTTCGTGGATAAGTTTGGGGATAAAAGCATTAAGTCGATATGCCAACAATTTAGCCCATATTTTAACATCTAGATTGAGTAATGAGATGGGTCTATAATTACAACATTCTGTACTATCCTTGCCTTCTTTGGGTATTATGGTAATGGTAGCCTCTAATGCTTGTCTTGGCAGGGGTTCTCCCTTAACCAAGGCCTGCCATCAGCCAGTTACATGGGTCGCTAATACTGGAAGTCATTTTTTATAATAGCCGGCTAGGAGGCCATCTGGCCCCGGGGCTTTGCTTATAGGCAGGGTCTTGATGATCTTTGCAACTGCCTTCTTCTGTTATAGGTGCTAGGAAACCTCTCCTTCCCCCAATTTCAGTAGATTCAGATTGTTCAAGAATGTATCCACAGGTGAAAATTGAAAAATTAGAATATCGTGCAAAGTTCATTTATTTCAGTAATGCAACTTAAAAGGTGAAACTAATATATGAGACTCATTACATGGAAAGCGAGATATATTTTAAAATGTTTATTTGTTATAATTTGAATGATTATGGCTTACCGCTTATGAAACCCCAAAGTCTCAATTTTGAGGTACCCTTTGCTCAGGGGGTATGGATTAATTAGCTGACTAGAGTGTGACACTTTGAGCCTAGAATATTGAACCTTTTCCCAAAATTCTAATTTTAAGCTGCATTAATGCAATTCCTTTTAATTTGCATTACTGAAATAAATGGACTTTTGCACGATATTCAAATTTTTCGAGTTTCACCTGTATGTGGTTTTCCCGGTCTATTTTGGGCTGAATTCCAGGTGTGACAGAATGAGTATTATATAAATTTGTGTAATAGGAGCTGAATTTTTCCGCAATAATTTTCGCGGAGGAAACCATTAATCCTCTAGATGTTTTACTCTCAGAGATATGCTGTGTTTCAACCCTCTTCTTGATAAGATATGTCATCAACTTGTTTCCACTATCCCCATGCATATACTGTTTAAATTTGGTATATTGGTATGCTTTGGCGCATTTTATATTGAGGAGGTCTTTTAGCTGTCTTCTCAATGAGAGAAGTTCTTCCTGGACTACAGGTAATCTAGACCTTTTCTGGATGGTTTCTATAGTTGCAATCTGACAGCTAAGTTTAATCTATAGTTCTGCCTATCTTTTTTGAGTTTAGAACCTAACTCTATGAATTCTCCCCTGATGAAAGCTTTGTGAGCTTCCCACACTATAGTCTGGGAGGTGTCTGGTTTATTATCCTGGAAATATTGAGATAATTTTCTTGAAATGTCTGCTAAGTGTTTCTCGGAGTCCAGAAGAGTCTCATTGAGACGCCACATCCACTCACTCAAAGGAAAGGGTGGTTGTTACCAGAGCATGGTCTGATACAGTAAAAAAGCCAATTGTGGAACTCAGTAGCATATCAATGTGTGCTTCTGATAATAGAACATAGTCCAACTCTGATATGAGCCGTGGACCGCGGAGAAATACGTATAGTCTCTGTCAGAGGTATTTAAAGGGAATCTGTCACTAGCAATTTACCAATTTTTTTTTTCATGAATCCATGTTTAACAGAGTACCTTTTTTCCATCTGTCTTATTCTTTTTATTGTCAGTCTTGTCATTTCTTCAAAAAATCGATTCTTATGATATGTAAATGACGCTGTAAGGAGCCCAGAGGGGCGTTTTTCTTTCTCCACGGTGCCCAGGAACGCCCCTCTGAAGTGCCGTGCCCGGCTAAATTTGAAAACTAATAACGCCTCCAAGTTCATCTAAATCGCCTCCCAGAGGCGCGGCTAAGTGCTCAACACCCCCCCTCCTCAGCGCCGCGCTCTGTGGCAAACACCCCGATCCTCCTCTCGCCGGCATCCCAAATCCCGCGCAGGCGCAGTGCCTGCGATTGCCTGCGCTATGATAAGGTGACTGACGGCACTGCGCCTGTGCGGGATTTGGGATGCCGGCGAGAGGAGGATCGGGGTGTTTGCCGCAGAGCGCGGCGCTGAGGAGGGGGGGTGTTGAGCACTTAGCCGCGCCTCTGGGAGGCGATTTAGATGAACTTGGAGGCGTTATTAGTTTTCAAATTTAGCCGGGCACGGCACTTCAGAGGGGCGTTCCTGGGCACCGTGGAGAAAGAAGAACGCCCCTCTGGGCTCCTTACAGCGTCATTTACATATCATAAGAATCGATTTTTTGAAGAAATGACAAGACTGACAATAAAAAGAATAAGACAGATGGAAAAAAGGTACTCTGTTAAACATGGATTCATGAAAAAAAAAAAATGGTAAGGCCTCTTTCACACTTGCGTTGTTGGGATCCGGCATGCACTTCCGTTGCCGGAGGTGCCTGCCGGATCCGTAACAACGCAAGGGTACTGAAAGCATTTGAAGACGGAACCGTCTTCCAAATGCTTTCAGTGTTACTATGGCACCCAGGACGCTATTAAAGTCCTGGTTGCCATAGTAGGAGCGGGGAGCGGGGGAGCGGTATACTTACAGTCCGTGCGGCTCCCCGGGCGCTCCAGAATGACGTCAGAGCGCCCCATGCGCATGGATGACGTGATCCATGTGCTTAGGGCGCCCTGACGTCACTCTGGAGCGCCCGGGGAGCCGCACGGACGGTAAGTACACTGCTCCCCCGCTCCCCGCTACACTTACCATGGCTGTCAGGACTTTAGCGTCCCGGCAGCCATGGTAACCACTCTGAAAAAGCTAAATGTCGGCTCCGGCAATGCGCCGAAACGACGTTTAGCTTAAGGCCGGATCCGGATCAATGCCTTTCAATGGGCATTGATCCCGGATCCGGCCTTGCGGCAAGTCTTCAGGATTTTTGGCCGGAGCAAAAAGCGCAGCATGCTGCGGTATTTTTTCCGGCCAAAAAACGTTCCGTACCGGAACTGAAGACATCCTGATGCATCCTGAACGGATTTCTCTCCATTCAGAATGCATTAGGATAATCCTGATCAGTATTCTTCCGGCATAGAGTCCCGACGACGGAACTCTATGCCGGAAGACAATAACGCAGGTGTGAAAGAGCCCTAAATTGCTAGTGACAGATTCCCTTTAATGTTCTCCAGGAGTCAATGAGATGGTTCTCTCCTAGTGTTTTTTGGGTTTGTGCTGTAGTGCCTGATGAGGAGTCAAGCATTGGGTAAAGAGAAACATTAAGGTCTCCTACTATTATTTTGATCCCTTCAGCAAAGTCATTGAACCTGGTTAGGGTAGACTTAATCCATTTATGTTGATGGGTATTGGGAGCATACAAACTTGCAAGGGACACCAAAGTATTTCCCACCTTTCCTTTTACAAACAGAAACCTGCCTTCCTGGTCTTGTGTTTAAAATGGGGATGAAGGGTATGTTCTTACTTATTGCAATACTTACTCCCCTAGATACTGTTTGGTAGGTGCAGTGAAACCATTGTGAAAAGTGTGCACGAGAAAAGTTGGGTACTTTACCTACTTTGAGGTGAGTTTCTTGTAGGAAACAAACATTGCTCCTATCCCTCTTCAATAAGGTAAGGATTTGTGATTTTTTTTGAGGAGTGTTTAGGCCTCTAACATTAAAAGTGGAGACTTTCAACTCTGCCATATGGTGCTAGTTTTCCTGCGCCACTTAAGCTTCAGACAGATTATCCAGGGCCGTGTCAAAAACAAAACATAAGTTAAAACAAAACTAAGGAACATTATAAAACTTTTTCATACCTGTGCATTGCCAGTTACACCGGGTCCCTTAATTAAACACCAGGTCCATGGCGCAAAAAGCAATGAAACCTGAGTGGTCTCACAGTTGAGCCACTATTTAAAGGTATGTGAGGGCAGGTGGTGTTGAATAACTATCCCAACCTATGCCCTAACACCCATGCTTCCTACAACTGGAATACCTTCTTGTTTGAATAAAACCAACTAAAGTTATCGTATACTAGGTATTAACTGAAAGAAGAAAAATAAAAAAAGGTATAAATCAGTAAGAAGGAGAGGATGCCAGAGATTTAGATGGTTGGTTGTCTCTGGGTCAAGTATTACTCATAAATGATTATGGTGAGTCCTCTAGTGGTGGTCTTCAGTAATACATCTTCATCTCCTATTGGAGTATATATCTGCGGCTCTATGTGAATCCTCTGTGTTTCTTGTCTAGTCCATACATCTTTATAGGTGATGAAGTAGATATATAAAAGAAGAGGACTTCTGGGACCATACAATAAAGTAATAGTGATGTTGATTCTAATCAATCCAGCTAGCTTGGGGTTAGGCCTCATGCACACGACCGTTGTGTACATCCTCGGCCGTTGTTCCGTTTTTTTTTCGCGGACCCATTGACTTTCAATGGGTCCGTGGAAAAATCGGAAAATGCACAGTTTTGAAGCCGCATCCGTGATCCGTGTTTCCTGTCCGTCAAAAAAATAGGACCTGTCCTATTTTTTTGACGGACAACGGTTCACGGACCCATTCAAGTCAATGGGTCTGTGAAAAAACACGGATGCACACAAGATTGCCATCCGCGTCCGTCATCCTTGTCCGTAGGCTACTTTCACACAGACGGATCCGCTGATCCGTCTGCATAAAAGCTTTTTAGATCTGATTTTTCACTTCGTGAAAACTCAGATCCGACAGTATATTCTAACACAGAGGCGTTCCCATGATGATGGGGACGCTTCAGGTTAGAATATACTAAAAGAACTGTGTACATGACTGCTCCCTGCTGCCTGGCAGGTGCTGCCAGGCAGCAGGGGGCAGCCCCCCCCCCTCCCTCCTTCCCCTGTATTTAACTCATTTGTGGCCAGTGCGGCCCCCCCTCCCTCCCCTTTATTTAACTCATTGGTGGCCAGTGCGGCCGGCCCCCCCTCCCTCCCTTGTATTTAACACATTGGTGGCCAGTGCGGCCGGCCCCCCCTCCCTCCCTTGTATTTAACACATTGGTGGCCAGTGCAGCCGGCCCCCCCTCCCTCCCTCCCTTGTATTTAACACATTGCTGGCCAGTGCGGCCAGCCCCCCCTCCCTCCCTTGTATTTAACACATTGGTGGCCAGTGCGGCCGGCCCCCCTTCCCTCCCCCCCCAATTAAAATGACCGACCCCCCTTCATTGGTGGCAGAGAGTTCCGATCGGAGTCCCAGTTTAATCGCTGGGGCTCCGATCTGTTACCATGGCAGCCAAGACGCTACTGCGGCGCATTGCTTATAGCACAGACCTTTCACTTACCAGTAGGAGGAGCGCCCGGCCGATCACAGACATCGCAGGTAAGTATAATGCTTCTAAAATTGCTAAGTAACCATGGCAGCCAGGACTGCAGTAGCGTCCTGGTTGCCATAGTTACCGATCGGAGTCCCAGCGATTAAACTGGGACTCAGATCGGAACTCTCCGCTGCCACCAATAATGGGGGGTCGGTCATTTTAATTAGGGAGGGGGGGCCGGCCGCACTGGCCACCAATGTGTTAAATGCAAGGGAGGGAGGGGGGGCCGGCCGCACTGGCCACCAATGTGTTAAATACAAGGGAGGGGGGGGCCGACCGCACTGGCTACCAATGAGTTAAATACAGAGGGAGGGGGGGGGTCTGCCCCCTGCTGCCTGGGAGCACCTGCCAGGCAGCAGGGGGCAGTCATGTACACAGTTCTTTTAGTATATTCTAACCTTAAGCGTCCCCATCACCATGGGAACGCCTCTGTGCTAGAATATACTGTCGGATCTGAGTTTCACGATCTAACTCAAATCCGATGGTATAGTCTAACATAGAGGCGTTCCCATGGTGATGGGGACGCTTCAAGTTAAAATATACCATCGGATTGGAGAAAACTCTGATCTGATGGTATATTAATAGGGACTCCTGACTTTTTACATTGAAAGTCAATGGGGGACGGATCCGTTTGTAATTGCACCATATTGTGTCAACGTCAAACTGATCCGTCCCCATTGACTTGCATTGTAAGTCAGGACGGATCCGTTTGGCTCCGCACGGCCAGGCGGACACCAAAACTTTTTTTTCATGTCCGTGGATCCTCCAAAAATCAAGGAAGACCCACGGAAGAAAAAACTGTCACGGATCACGGAACAACGGAAATCCGTTTTGCGGACCGCAAAAAAAATGGTTGTGTGCATGGGGCCTTACTTGAAGCTTGGGCTAATGAGCACATACAGTATATAACATAACATGTGGTCCTCTAAGCTGGTTAATTAACAGAGAGAAATCTGTTGCATGTGTTTAGTCTCCAGTCAGACTATTGTTGATAGATTGATCTATGGATAATATAGTTCAAGGGAGAGAGTGTGCACGAAGTACCTTCCATGCCTTCACTCCAGCCGTCTTTTGCCGTTAGAAGCTTTCTGCTTAGGGACTGTTCCCCAGGGCACCTGAGTGGGCAGCTTTGGTAAACGGGGCAGAGTAGCATCTGCCGGGAGCCAGGACTCAATTGGCAATGGTGATATCGCTAACGCATTCCATGCCGCGTCTAAATCCTGTGGCACGCGGATAGTGCAGCGGCTTTTGTTTTTATTTATCAAAGTAAGGCCGAAAGGATATAGCCACCTGTATAAAATCTTCTGATTTCTCAAGTGGTCAGTTAGTGGCTTCAGGGTACCTCGTTTAATCAGAGTAGAAGGGGCAACATCTTGAAAAAACAAAACTGTGGATTTGCCGTACCTTAGCTCTTTCCTCATACGAGAAGCTTGCAAGATGGCCTCCGTATCCTTGAAGCATGGTAATCCACAAACCACATCTCTTGGCGGTTCCCCCTGTTTTGGAGCTGGACGCAAAGATCTGTGTATTCTCTCTATTATGATCTTTTCAGCTCTGTCTTCTCCCAAAAGGTCAACAAACATCTTCTGTGCAGCAGTTTCTAGCTCTTCTTGCAGCACTGCTTCTGATAAGCCTTTCATCCAGACATTTTTTCTTCTACTTCTATTCTCTTGATCTTTAGTCATGAGGTATGCTGTATTAAGTGAGGAGATTTGCGCTTCTAGTGATCGTGTTAATGCCGTACGGTGTGACACTATCTGACCTTGTTCTTCCTCCAGCTTCTCCACGTGCTGCCCCAGAGATCTTACATTATGCCTTAGCTCCTTTATCTCTTGTATCAGGGGGGCTAATGCTTGAGACAGAGTGTCTTTAAAGAAAGATTTTGTGAGTGCACCGCTATCTGCAGCTTGTGTGAGTTCACGAGTATCCAGCATGGAGTATCTGTCGTCTTCTTCTTCTCCCTCAGACTCCTGCCCATAAGCCTGATGCGCCATGTTGTCTGAGCGTGCCGGCGGCACTGCCAGTTTCTTCTTGAAAAATCTGTCTACTTCTGCTTGGCCCTTCTTTTGTTTTGGGGTACCCGGGGGCTCCTTGGGTCTATCTCTGCCTATCTTGACCATATTGAAGCTGTCTCTGTCATATAGTAACTATGAAGCACAGATCTGTGAGGCAGGAGCTCTCACTCAGACGTTCGTCTTGCTTGGCGGTTAGGCTCCGGCCCAGCTACTGGTTCTTCTGCTTGAGTCAAGACTGGATGTGTTCCTGAGTCTTCCTGTTCAGCTGCTGGCTCTTCTGCTTGAATCAAGACTGGATGTGTTCCTGAGTCTTCCTGTTCAGCTCCTGGCTCTTCTGCTTGAGTCAAGACTGGATGTGCTCCGGAGTTTTCCTGTTCAGCTTCTGGCTCTTCTGCTTGAGTCAAGACTGAGCGTGTTCCCGAGTCTTCCTGTTCAGCTACTGGCTCTTCTATTCAGGTCAAGACTAGATGTGTTCCTGAGGCTTCCTTTTCAGCTTCTGGCTCTTCTGCTTTCAGCAAGGATAGCTGCGGGTTTCCCGATTGTGAAATTATAAGGGCCTACCCGGCAGCATAAGTCTTCTGTGGGAGCTGCTGCAGAGGCTGAACCTCTGGCTCTTCGTCACGCTCCGGTCCCTTCTCGTTCCGGGAGGTTTGCATGTCTCTGGGATGCGCGGACCTCTGAGGCCGTGTTTGCACGTCCGGCTGCCAGCATTTGACGCACTTCCGGTTTGGGGGGAGACTGCGCGCGCCCGGCAAAGTTAAGTTCAGCCGGCTCACGCTGCTAGCTGGAGAAGAAGCTGGCAGTTGTTTTTCTCCATTGTGCTTTACAGCGTGTGAACATGGAGCAGACACAGCGCGCTGATCCCACTGAAACCACCAATGAATCCTCGGTACCATGGTGGGGTAAGAGAGGTAAAGACCCCAGAACCTCTTAATATTTGTTTTTCTCATGGGGCTCATTTTCTGTGTTTAGGTCTCCAAGGAGAGTAGAAGGGTCTCAAAATCTAAAGATAGAGGGTGTGCTATGTGTAAGAAGAAGTTACCCTCGGGCTGGGGGAAGCCTATCAGTCAAGTCTGTGTAAGCAAGTTATTAGAGGATGAGGCCCCGTCTCTTATGACCAGTCTAAAGCAGATGATCTGGGATGAAGTTAAGGAGTCGGTTAGCAGTCTCTTAGAGGGTCACCCCAGCACCTCTGCAGCTGCGTCTATTCCCCCCTCCAGTGATAAGGATATACTCTCAGGATTGGAGGAAGAGGGAGAAAGACTTTCATCGGATGAATCCTTTGATGATCATGTAGCGGGAAGACCGCTTTTTCAGGCTGAGAACATTAACTCCCTGCTCAGAGTAGTCAGAGCTACCATGGGGTTAGATGATTATAAAGCTCCATAATCTATACGAGACTCCATGTCTGTGTCCTAGAAAGATAAAGGGCTTTGACGTGCATGAAAATATTGCTGCTGTGATTAATAGGGAATGGAGCAAACCAGACAGAACATTTTTTGTCCCTTCTTGTATTAAACGTAAATACCCTTTTGAGGAGGAGGTGTCTGCCTGTCGGGATAGGGCCCCAAAATTGGATGCCCCTGTTGCCAAAATATACAAAAAAGCGGCTCTTTCATTTGAGGATACAGGTACCCTAAAAGACCCCATGGATAGAAGGGCTGAAATTTATTTTAAAAAGAACTGGGAAGCTACAGCGGGAGCCTTTAGACCAGCCATAGTGGCCACTTCTGTGGCCAGATCCCTAAAGATTTGGATGAAGGAGCTAGAAGATCATATAAAGGAGGGAACTCCTAGAGAGCAGCTGCTATCTTCCTTTTCCACCATATTTAATGCTATTGAGTTCTTGGCGGATGCTTCAGCGGATTCTTTAAGATTTTCTGCTAGAGCTTCTGCCCTATCCAATTCAGCAAGGAGAGCCATTTGGTTAAAGGATTGGAAGAGAGATTCTGCCTCCAAAGCCAAGCTGTGCGCCATTCCATGTCAAGGCGAATTTTTGTTTGGGCCCGTCTTGGATGATTTGCTTGAGAAGACCTCAGACAAAAAAAGGTTTTCCTTCCACCAGTCAGCAACCCCCTAAAAAAAACTTCCGTTCTCAGCTTAATAAAGGTGGATAGAAGGAAGGAGGGGTTTCTGTTAGAAAAGGATGTTCTGATAAAGGTCCCAGTACAAGAAAGAACAAAGGGGTTTTATTCAACTCCCTTTTTTGTAAAAAAGCCAAATGGCTCCTACCGCACAATAATAAATTTAAAACTTCTGAACCGGTATCTAGTGTACGAAAGATTTCGTATGGAATCAATCAAGTCTGTGATTCTAAATCTGTTTCCGAACAGTTTTATGGCGTCTCTTGATCTCAGGGATGCCTACTACCATGTCCTTATACATCCCAGTCATCAGAAATACCTAAGGGTAGCAATTCAGTTGGAGGAGGGGATCCTACATGTGCAGTTAGTTTCCAGCTCTCCCCTTCGGTTTGTCTCAGGCCCCCAGGGTCTTTACAAAGATTATTGCGGAGATGATGGCCCATTTGAGAGAGAAGGATTTAGTAGTCATTCCATATCTGGATGATTTTCTCCTTCTCTCTCAGTCATACAAGCAGCTAGATGAACAGATTTCATGGTTCAGGGAGGTGTTGGACAAGTTAGGGTGGGGTCTAAACCTAGAAAAGTCCAGTTTGCTTCCGAGTCAGGTGTGCACCTTTTTGGGGATGTTCCTAGACTCCACTTCTCAGATGTGTCTACTACCCCTACACAAAGCTTGTCTGATCAGATCCGGGGTTCAGTACCTGTTATCACATCAGCCAGTTTTTCTGAGAGAGGCAATGTCGGTTCTGGGGCTCATGACAGCAGCCATTCCGGGGGTAGAATGGGCCCAGTTTCACTCAAGGACAATACAGCTGCAGATTCTGAAGATTTGGGACAGAAATCTTTTCTCTCTGGACTCGTGGATTCGTCTATCACCTTAGACGCTTGTCTCACTGGAGTGATGGATGAATCTATCGAACCTTCGGAAGGGGGTTTACGTGGCAGAGACAGGCAGTCATACCTTTGACCACAGATGCAAGTCCCTACGGTTGGGGGGCTCATTTAGAATATCTTCTTCTTCAAGAATCTTGGGATCAGGGAGTTCAGTCCCAGTCTCACAATTTCAGGGAACTAAACACCATCTTGATGGCCTTAAGAGAGTCTCCAAATAATAAGAGGCAGAAATGTCAGAATTTATTCAGACAACATGACAGCGGTTGCCTACATCAACAGACAGGGAGGTACCAGATCTCCGAGCCTTATGTCCCTCAGTCAGAATTTTTTTTGTCTAGCAGATTTCTGCAGTACATCTAAGAGGGAGGGACAATGCAACATCAGACTTTTTAAGTCGCCATCTTCTTCGTCAGGGAGAATGGTCTTTGGATCAGCAGATCTTCTACAAAATAGTTTCCCTATGGGGTCTTCCAGAGATAGACCTCTTTGACATTAGGACCAACAAGAAGGTAGAGAGATTCTTCTCTCTTTGCCCAGGGGAGCGTCCAACAGCTGTGGATGCTCTAGCTCAATCCTGGAGAGAAGGGCTTCTTTATGCATTTCCCCCGGTGAAGTTATTACCAAGAGTCCTAAAGAAGATAAAGGAAGAGAGTGCTATAGTCATAGTGATAGCCCCTTCTGGCCCAGGAGAGTTTGGTTTTCTTGGCTCAGAAAAATGTCGATTGCCTCCCTTTGGGTTCTTCCAGTCTTCACGGGACTTCTAGCTCAAGGTCCAATCCTTCACCCAGAGGTAGAGAATCTGCATTTGACTGCCTGGCTTTTGAAAGGCAGATTTTAGAGAAAAAAGGTTTATCGGAGGAAGTAGTCACCACTCTATTGGCAAGTCGTAAGAGGGTCACTTCGGAGATCTATTTACGTGTTTGGAGGGCCTTTTGTGTATTTGCAAATAGACCAGTGGATGTTCTAGAAAGCCCTGATATCCCTCTGGTGTTAGATTTTCTGCAGGAGGGCTGGAAGAGGAAGTTGAGGCCTAGTACTTTAAAAGTACAGATATCGGCCTTAAGTGCTCTTTTTGAATTTAAGCTGGCTGCTCATCCTTGGATAAAAAGAGTTATAACTGCAGTTTCAAAATTATCTCCAGTCCATAGAGTTAAAATTCCACCTTGGGATCTAAACCTGGTACTTGAAGCCCTTACGTCAGATCCTTTTGAGCCTATCCAGGAAATCTCCTTAAGATTAATAACACTAAAACTGGCCTTTTTACTAGCCATTACATCTGCTAGGAGAGTGAGTAAGGTTTCGGCTCTTTCTATTGAAAGACCATATTTAAATATTTTGGAGGATCGAGTGATAATTTCGCCAGATCCTTTATTTTTGCCAAAGGTGTCGTCTTCTTTTCATCGTTCTCTGGAGATAGTCTTACCCTCTTTCTGTGCTTCTCCTAAAAATAGTAGAGAATCAGAATTACACTGTCTAGATGTTAGAAGATGTTTATTACAGTATCTAGAGTTCACTCAGCCTTGGAAATCTTCCTCTAGACTACTTCTTTCCTTTAAGGGCAAGAGAAAGGGTTTGGCTGCTTCATCCCAGACCATTGCCAGATGGATAAAACAGGCTATTCAGTTAGCGTATTTCTCCAAGGGACTCTGCCCGCCTACTGGATTTGGAGCCCACTCTACCAGAGTCTCCACGTCCTGGGCAGAAAGAGCCTCTGCCTCTATAGAACAGATTTGTAGAGCTGCCACCTGGAGTTCTCCTCACATGTTTTTCAGGCACTACAGACTTCAGTTACCCTCTAATGAGGGTCTAATATTTGCACGTAAGGTCTTTCAGGCAGTTGTCCCATCCTGATTTAATCTCGCTTAGATCCAGGGGTGCTGTCATAGGCGAGGGGGAAAAGTGTGATTACACTTACCGGCAATCTGTTTTCCTTGAGCCCATGACAGCACAAAGCACAGAGCAGCAGGGAGAGTGTAAAGTCCTATTCACCCTGATAGAGATCTATCAGGGTGAATAGGACAAGGGATGAAAAGATCGCAGGTTATAGCCCCTAAGGGGGGAAATAGTTATTAAATAAAAAGTAAAAAAAAAAAAAAAAGTTAAAAAAACAAACACCAAAATATTAAGTTTAAATCACCTCCTTGCCCAATTTTACATATAAAATATATAAACAATAAAAAAAATTACATATCGCAACGGCCGAAAAAGTGCGAACTATTAAAATATTTAAAAATATCTCCTATACGTTCACACTACACCCGGAAGAGAAGACTGCCGGCATCAGCGATAATCAGCAATCTTCTCTTCTGGGTGTAGTGTGACGTAATCGGCGCAGGCGCACTGAGGAAGGAGCTGGCAAGCGCGCGTCCTTCACTCAGTACGCCTGTGCCAATTGAGGAACGTTACGGCGCAGGTGCGGGAATTCAGCAGCAGACGGGGCCAGCGGGAGGAGGAGAGCGCTCGCTGGCCCTGTCTATCAAGAGGAGATGGGGCGTGTCTAGAAGCGTCAGATGCGGCGGCTACCAGCAAGTACACGCCCAACTTGCTGGTAGGGACATGTATGATTGCACTCAGCTGACATTAGCAAATAGCTAATGTCGGCTAATGAAAATTGCACAATGGGGGGTGACAGAAGCCCTTTAAAGGCTTTCATCCCTTTACCTTTGTAAATCATAGGTGGCTTGTGATCTCATGAAGAAATGCATCCAAATTAACCACCTCAGCCCCCATAGCTTAAACACCCTTAAAGACCAGGCCACTTTTTACACTTCTGACCTACCCTACTTTCACCGTTTATTGCTCGGTCATTCAACTTACCACCCAAATGAATTTTACCTCCTTTTCTTCTCACTAATAGAGCTTTCATTTGGTGGTATTTCATTGCTGCTGACATTTTAACTTTTTTGTTATTAATCGAAATTTAACGATTTTTTGGCAAAAAAATGACATTTTTCACTTTTAGTTGTAAAATTTTGCAAAAAAAAACGACATCCATATATAAATTTTGCTCTAAATTTATTGTTCTACATGTCTTTGATAAAAAAAAAATGTTTGGGTAAAAAAAAATGGTTTGGGTAAAAGTTATAGTGTTTACAAAAATGGTACAAAAATGTGAATTTCCGCTTTTTGAAGCAGCTCTGACTTTCTGAGCACCTGTCATGTTTCCTGAGGTTCTACAATGGCCAGACAGTACAAACACCCCACAAATGACCCCATTTCGGAAAGTAGACACCCTAAGGTATTCGCTGATGGGCATAGTGAGTTTTATAGAACTTTTTATTTTTTGTCACAAGTTAGCGGAAAATGATGATTTTTTATTTATTTTTTCTTACAAAGTCTCATATTCCACTAACTTGTGACAAAAAATAAAAAGTTCTATGAACTCACTATGCCCATCAGCGAATACCTTTGGGTGTCTTCTTTCCAAAATGGGGTCACTTGTGGGGTAGTTATACTGCCCTGGCATTCTAGGGGCCCAAATGTGTGGTAAGGAGTTTGAAATCAAATTCTGTAAAAAATGGCCGGTGAAATCCGAAAGGTGCTCTTTGGAATGTGGGCCCCTTTGCCCACCTAGGCTGTAAAAAAGTGTCACACATGTGGTATCTCCGTACTCAGGAGAAGTTGGGGAATGTGTTTTGGGGTGTCATTTTACATATACCCATGCTGGGTGAGATAAATATCTTGGTCAAATGCCAACTTTGTTTAAAAAAATGGGAAAAGTTGTCTTTTGCCAAGATATTTCTCTCACCCAGCATGGGTATATGTAAAATGACACCCCAAAACACATTCCCCAACTTCTCCTGAATACGGAGATACCACATGTGTGACACTTTTTTGCACCCTAGGTGGGCAAAGGGGCCCACATTCCAAAGAGTACCTTTCGGATTTCACCGGCCATTTTTTACAGAATTTGATTTCAAACTCCTTACCACACATTTGGGCCCCTAGAATGCCAGAGCAGTATAACTACCCCACAAGTGACCCCATTTTGGAAAGAAGACACCCCAAGGTATTCGCTGATGGGCATAGTGAGTTCATGGAAGTTTTTATTTTTTGTCACAAGTTAGTGGAATATGAGACTTTGTAAGAAAAAAAAAATCATCATTTTCCACTAACTTGTGACAAAAAATAAAAAATTCTAGGAACTCGCCATGCCCCTCACGGAATACCTTGGGGTGTCTTCTTTCCAAAATGGGGTCACTTGTGGGGTAGTTATACTGCCCTGGCATTCTAGGGGCCCAAATGTGTGGTAAGGAGTTTGAAATCAAATTCTGTAAAAAATGGCCGGTGAAATCCGAAAGGTGCTCTTTGGAATGTGGGCCCCTTTGCCCACCTAGGCTGCAAAAAAGTGTCACACATGTGGTATCTCCGTATTCAGGAGAAGTTGGGGAATGTGTTTTGGGGTGTCATTTTACATATACCCATGCTGGGTGAGAGAAATATCTTGGCAAAAGACAACTTTTCCCATTTTTTTATACAAAGTTGGCATTTTACCAAGATATTTCTCTCACCCAGCATGGGTATATGTAAAATGACACCCCAAAACACATTCCCCAACTTCTCCTGAGTACGACGATACCACATGTGTGACACTTTTTTGCAGCCTAAATGCGCAAAGGTGCCCAAATTCCTTTTAGGAGGGCATTTTTAGACATTTGGATACCAGACTTCTTCTCACGCTTTGGGGCCCCTAAAATGCCAGGGCAGTATAAATACCCCACATGTGACCCCATTTTGGAAAGAAGACACCCCAAGGTATTCAATGAGGGGCATGGCGAGTTCATAGAAAAAAAATTTTTTGGGCACAAGTTAGCGGAAATTGATTTTTTTGATTTTTTTCTCACAAAGTCTCCCTTTCCTCTAACTTGGGACAAAAATTTCAATCTTTCATGGACTCAATATGCCCCTCAGCGAATACCTTGGGGTGGCTTCTTTCAAAAATGGTGTTATTTGTGGGGTGTTTGTACTGCCCTGGCATTTGAGGGTCTCCGCAATCATTACATGTATGCCCAGCATTAGGAGTTTCTGCTATTATCCTTATATTGAGCATACGGGTAATGAGATTTTTTTTTTCCGTTCAGCCTCTGGGCTGAAAGAAAAAAATGAACGGCACAGATTTCTTCATTCGCATCGATCAATGTGGATGAAAAAATCTCTGCCAAAAAAAGAAAAAGCAGGGGAAAGGCGTCTGCCAGGACATAGGCGCTCCGCCCAACATCCATACCCACTTAGCTCGTATGCCCTGGCAAACCAGATTTCTCCATTCACATCAATCGATGTGGATAAATAAATCCTTGCCGGGATTTTTTTTTTTATATATATACAAAGTGTTTGCCAAAGTATATGAACACCGCCACCTCCTCAGCTCATATGCCTCGGCAAACGTATCTTTTACTGCAGAGGAGAAATCTCGTCTTGCAGCGCCGCATACACCGACTTGCGTGTAATCTGACAGCAGCGCAATGCTTCTGTCAGAATGCACATCAGTGCTGCAGCTAGTCGATCGGTTGGTCCACCTGGAAGGTAAAAAAAAAAGAAAAAACCAGGCCGCAACGCAATAAATTTATTAACTTTTGAACAGAACATATAAACTTTTTTTAACTTTTTTAACTGAACGTTAACTTTTTTACTTACCGGTAATTTTTTTTTTGTTTAGTTTTTTTTACCTTTATAGAACAAACCTCTCCTTCCCCATGGGACAATGTGCAAAGCGCAAATCGCCCAAAGATGTGGCGAAGTACGTTATGCACTTTATCCCAGGTGAAAGGAGAGGTTTGCAGCAGCTGTGAGTAAAAGGGCCCTAATAGCCCTGTGTGCCTGTCCTGTGAGATGCAATCCCTATGCTAAGCATAGGGCAGGGTGGTCAGGACAGTCAGGACAGAAATAGCGGGTGTCACGCCTTATTCCACTCCTGCTACAGACACGACATCTTTTTCGGGGTGACGGTTGGGTTGAGGTACCAGGAACGACACCGGGGAAATGTCGCTCGTGTAGACGGCTCACTACACTGGTGGATGGGGCCACGGAACCTTCTGGATACAGGAGGTTCTCGATGATCTCTTCCTGGAATTTGAGGAAGGATCCTGTTCTCCCAGCCTTACTGTAGAGAACAAAACTATTGTACAGAGCCAATTGAATTTAATATACAGACACCTTCTTATACCAGCCTCTGGTGCGTCAGGAAACTAAATACGGAGACAACATCTGGTCATTGAAGTCCACCCCTCCCATGAGCAAATTATAGTCGTGGACTGAGAGGGGCTTTTCAATGACACGGGTTGCTCGCTCAATTTGTATTGTCGTGTCTGCGTGAATGGAGGAGAGCATGTAAACGTCACGCTTGTCTCTCCATTTCACCGCGAGCAGTTCTTGGTTACACAAGGCAGCCCTCTCCCCCCTTGCAAGACGGGTGGTAACGAGCCGTTGGGGGAAGCCCACGCGACTAGTTCGCGCGGTGCCACAGGCGCAAATCTGTTCTAGAAACAAATGCCTAAAGAGGGCCACACTTGTGTAGAAATTGTCCACATAAAGATGGTACCCCTTGCCAAATAAGGGTGACACCAAGTCCCAGACTGTCTTCCCACTGCTCCCCAGGTAGTCAGGGCAACCGACCGGCTCCAGGGTCTGATCTTTTCCCTCATAGATCCGAAATTTGTGGGTATAGCCTGTGGCCCTTTCACAGAGCTTATACAATTTGACCCCATACCGGGCACGCTTGCTTGGGATGTATTGTTTGAAGCCAAGGCGCCCGGTAAAATGTATTAGGGACTCGTCTACTTAGATGTTTTGCTCGGGGGTATACAAATCTGCAAATTTCTGGTTGAAGTGGTCTATGAGGGGCCGAATTTTGTGGAGCCGGTCAAAAGCTGGGTGGCCTCTGGGACGGGAGGTGGTGTTGTCGCTAAAATGCAGGAAACGGAGGATGGCCTCAAATCGTGCCCTGGACATAGCAGCAGAGAACATGGGCATGTGATGAATCGGGTTCGTGGACCAATATGACCGCAATTCATGCTTTTTAGTTAGACCCATGTTGAGGAGAAGGCCCAGAAAAATTTTAATTTCGGAAACTTGGACTGGTTTACACCGGAAAGGCTGGGCATAATAGCTTCCCGGGTTGGCGGATATAAATTGTGTGGCATACCGGTTTGTCTCTGCCACGACTAAGTCCAAGAGCTCCGCAGTCAAGAACAGCTCAAAAAATCCCAGGGCCGAACCGATCTGAGCCGTCTCAACCCGAACTCCAGACTGGGCGGTGAAAGGGGGAACTAATGGTGCGGCTGAAGTTGGTGACTGCCAATCAGGGTTTGCCAGCACCTCAGGGATTCTAGGGGCTCTACGGGCCTGTCTGTGCGGTGGCTGCGACGGGGTAACTACTGCACGTGCCACCGTACCAGCTTCAACTGCCCTTCTGGTGTTCGCCACTTCACCATGTTGTACGGCAGTGCTGGTACTAGATCCAGGGAGGGCTGCGCTGCTGGTGTATGCCTCACCACGTGATCCGGCAGCGCCAGCCCCACTCTGCTGTTCTTGAAGCGGATCCTGCGCAACCTGTGGTCTAGCGACATGGGGCCGGGTACGCCTGGTTCTATCAGGGACCTCCACCTCCTCGTCCGAACTTTGGGTCAGAGAGCCACTGCTTTCTACAGGTTCATATTCTGACCCGCTAGATTCGTCAGATGAGGGTTCCCATACCCTCATCTGACGAATCTTGTAGGCCTCTTCAGAATCCTGTAGGCCTCTTCAGAAGAATACCCCCTGTTTGACATTTTGGACTACTAAATTTAGGGGTATTCCCTGAGACTACCCAATAAAAAAAGCAAGCCTGTCTTACAAAGGGGAGGCTAGCGAAGTACCGGAGGCCGGCGCGGTTGATAAAAAATATCAAAACTGATTTTTTTATCACCGCAGTGCTTGTAAAGTGAATGTGCAGTGATCAAAAAATATATATTTTTTGTCACTGCGGTGGGGCGGGCGTGGGTGAACGCACGTGTGGGCGACCGATCAGGCCTGATCGGGCAAACACTGCGTTTTGGGTGGAGGGCGAACTAAAGTGACACTAATACTTTTATAGATCTGACCGTGATCAGTTTTGATCACTTACAGATACTATAAAAGTACAAATGCTGATTAGCGATACGCTAATCAGCGAATCAGTGACTGCGGTGCGGTGGGCTGGGCGCTAACCGATCGCTAACTACCTAACCAAGGGGCCTAAACTATCCTAAAACCTAACAGCCAGTACTAGTGAAAAAAAAAAGTGACAGTTTACACTGATCACTTTTTGTCTTTCACTAAGTGATTGACAGGGGCGATCAAAGGGGTGATCAAAGGGTTAATTGGGGTGCAGGGAGGTGATCTGGGGCTAAAGTGTGGTGTTGGTGCTACTCACTGTGAAGTCTGCTCCTCTGCTGGATCCAACCGACGAAAAGGACCAGCAGAGGAGCAGACAAGCCATATAACAGATCATATTTACTAATATGATCTGTTATATGGCTTGTGATTCGTTTTTTTGAAAATCGCCAGCCTGCCAGCCAATGATCGTTGCTGGCAGGCTGGTGACGAAATTGTCCTTTAACTTTTGCCGGCCCGCGATGCGCATGCTCGGGCCGGCTTTGAGCGAAATCTTGCGTCTCGCGAGATGACGCGTATATGCGTGACTCTGCGCAGCGCTGCCGCCTCCGGAACGCGATCCTGCGTTAGGCGGTCCGGAGGCGGTTAAATTAAAATACACATTCAAGCTGATTATCACTGTGGACGGATTTATACTCTGTGCTCAGATTTCAGTGAAAACACAATGTTAGTCATTTACAAAGACCGGCTTTTTACACCGGTCTTTGTTTCCCCTCTGTGCTGCCAGAGGATTTGCCTGATTTATGACAAGGTGTGTACAGTACCCCAGTGGACAGGGGTATCTGCAATTGTTTGGTAATGTACTGTAATATTATATACTGCTTTATAATGTGACAAACTCAGTATGTTCCAGCATGAGACAGACATGGCCAGAGTTAACTATCCTGGCCCAGCCTTCTCTAGAACTTGGGGTGTTGGCTGGCCCTTCCCCTTGTTCCAGGAGAAGATCTTATTTATTCAAGGATTAGACTGTGGCCCAGCCCTCTCTAGAGTTTAGTGCGTGGACTCGCCTTTCCCCCTAGTTCAAGGAGAATATTTTAGTTATTCAAGGATTAAGCTGTTAGGGGAAGGGCCTAAAAGAGATAGGGAGCAGACTGCAGGCGCTCCTTTTCCCAGGCATTCAGCTTTAATGCTTCTGGTGACTAACAGATCCCCTTGTGTCCTCTGCCACTTCTGCACAGTGAGAGTGAACACGTTTAAGTTTTTGTAAGGCTACAGCGTAAGCATCAGCAAGGTAACCAGCATGAAGCATTACAGACCCTGCTTCTGCAAAGGGATAACATGTTAAGACACTCTCTGCACCCTCAGATTGGTTGACACTGAGGTTACAACATTTTAGTCAGCAAAGTGATCACGATACAGCATTTTCAGGCCTTGCTGCAGTGGATGGATAATAAGTTAAGACACACTGCAAACTGTACTATTTTGGCCAGTTGTATTATTGGAACTGCATGACACTTTGCGAATTGCAGACATTGTGACAGATTAAGGTTTCTAGCCAGAGATCCTAGTACTAGAGACTGTAGCAAGAGACAGAGTAATTGAGTAATTTGAGGACTATTGCTGTAAACGTATGTTTAGCTCATGCTGGCCATCTGGGGAGAATTTGCTCTGTGTAGTGATAACTGCTGTCTTGCACCCACATAGAAATTTAACATCAAGGGCACTCCTGAGGGAGTACACCATGACACATCATCAACCAGGGCCACTACCACTCCCATCCCCTGCTTCAGCTTCTCAGGGGCTTGCTGCACGTGCACCTGTGTCTGCATACGGTGGCCCTACGGTTGGTGCCCATACAAATTGCAGTCCGCAGCATGGGCTGAGCTGGCACACGTTTGTGTGCCTGAGCCCTAAGACAGTATAACATTTGTAAGGCTTCTGTGCAGCACTGCTGTTGTAAAAACACAACCAAATTGCAGAAAAGTCACAAATAAGTCACAGTCACACGTGACTTGCATTCTGGTCTGTGATAGCACAGTCCAGTGCCACGTTTGCCCTGTGGCCAAAAGCGTTGGATTATGTGCGATTGTTGCGTCGCAGTCACAGCATATAGTGTGTCTCACTGCAACATCATGGACAATCATTAGATGCAATGTTGCACAATATTCGTATCACACAACATATTGCCATGTAGACCCAGCCTTAGGGCCTATTCACACGGCCGTATTTTTTGTCTGCATCTGATCCCCTTTTTATTGCGGATTGGATGCGGACCCATTCATTTCAATGGGTCAGCAATACATCTGGACAGCACAACGTGTGCTGTCCACATCCGTATGTCTGTTCTGCAGTCCTGCAAAAAGGATAGAACATGTCCTATTCTTACTGTTATTGCGGACAAGAATTGGTATTTTTACAATGCAACACGGACATCACACAGATGTCATCTGTAATTTTTGTGGATCCACGTTTTGCGGACTGCAGAATACATATGGTCATGTGCTTGAGCCCTGTGTTCTAAAAGGGGAAATTTTGCTTTGGACATTCAAGGCATTGACAAGCCTGGTCTTATTGTACTAATTGTAATGCTAGGAAAGTCCATCTCCTACTTATGTTTTTTTTCATGTGACAACTTGTTCATAGATGTAAATTCAGCGTCCTACTCAGGACATGTGGGAACTGCAAAATTACTGTGAAACGGCATAATCATACTGCATGTCATTTTGTATTGCAACACCTGTTGTATCCCTGTTCATAGGCTGGTCTGGTGTAATTTATACATCCCACCACTAGATGGGGATAGCACTTAGGTCATATAAATACTTAGGTCAGGCCTAGTGGGACAGATTAGGGTGGAGCAGTTTAGTTGAGGTAGAGAACAGTGAGGAGATGAGAGGAGCAGAGCAGTTTGTTAAAGGGCTTCTGTCACCCCCCAACCCCCAATTTTCAGTTTTTGACTTATTATATTTGTTAATGTAAGCAGATTCCATATATGCCCCTCATACCTCGGGCTGTGCAGTAATTACAGTAAAAAACTTACTTTTATTATATGTAAATTTCTTCACTACCAGCAAGTTGGGCGGACTTGCTGATAGCCGTCGCATCCTCTGTTTGAAAAAATGCCCCCTCCTCCACTTGATTGACAGGGCTAGCGAGCGCTCTCCTCCTCTCGCTGGCCCTGCCTGCAGCCTCAAATCCCGCGCCTGCGCCGTACCGGTCGAGGTCTTCTCTTCCGGGTGTAGGGCTGACGTCATCGGCGCAGGCGCACTGAGGAAGGAGCGGTCGTCCTTCTCTCAGAGCGCCTGCGCCGAATGACGACCGGTACGGCGCAGGCACGGGATTTGAGGCTGCAGGCAGGGCCAGCGAGAGGAGGAGAGCGCTCGCTGACCTTGTCAATCAAGTGGAGGAGGGGGCGTTTTTTCAAACAGAGGATGCGACGGCTCCCAGCAAGTCCGCCTAACTTGCTGGTAGTGAAGAAATTTACATATAATAAAAGTAAGTTTTTTACTGTAATTACTGCACAGCCCGAGGTAAGAGGGGCATATATGGAATCTGCTTACATTAACAAATATAATAAGTCAAAAACTGAAAATTGGGGGTTGGGGGGTGACAGAAGCCCTTTAAACTGAGGCTACACACCATGGAGTAGTGAGTGAAGCCAGCTGCAGAAATGAGGTAGAGCCAAGGTATGAGGCGCAGGAGAGCATTTTCCTTCTGTGATCCTCTTAGGCTGCGTTCACACGAGCGTGTCCGGATTAGTTCCGGATGCGTCCCGGTGTGTTGCGGCAAACCCACGCGAGTAGGAATGCAATTGCAGTCAGTTTTGACTGCGATTGCGTTCCGATGTTCAGTTTTTATCGCGCGGGTGCAATGTGTTTTGCACGCGCGTGATAAAAAACCGACTGTGGTACCCAGACCCGAACTTCTTCACAGAAGTTCAGGTTTGGGATCGGGGCTGTGTAGATGTTATTATTTTCCATTATAACATGGTTATAAGGGAAAATAATAGCATTCTGAAAACAGAATGCTTAGTACAAGGTCAATTGAGGGTTAAAAATAATAAAAAAAATTAACTCACCTTCTCCTCTTGTTCGTGTAGTTCTCCCGGTCTTTAGTTCTTTAAAAGATAAACTATGGGCTAAAGGACCTTTGGTGACGTCAGATCACATGCTCCAATCACATGGTCCATCACCGCGGTAAGTAAGTTTTTTTACTGTAATTACTGCACAGCCCGAGGTAAGAGGGGCATATATGGAATCTGCTTACATTAACAAATATAATAAGTCAAAAACTGAAAATTGGGGGTTGGGGGGTGACAGAAGCCCTTTAAACTGAGGCTACACACCATGGAGTAGTGAGTGAAGCCAGCTGCAGAAATGAGGTAGAGCCAAGGTATGAGGCGCAGGAGAGCATTTTCCTTCTGTGATCCTCTTAGGCTGCGTTCACACGAGCGTGTCCGGATTAGTTCCGGATGCGTCCCGGTGTGTTGCGGCAAACCCGCGCGAGTAGGAATGCAATTGCAGTCAGTTTTGACTGCGATTGCGTTCCGATGTTCAGTTTTTATCGCGGTGATGGACCATGTGATTGGAGCATGTGATCTGACGTCACCAAAGGTCCTTTAGCCCATAGTTTATCTTTTAAAGAACTAAAGATCGGGAGAACTACGCGAACAAGAGGAGAAGGTGAGTTAATTTTTTTTTATTATTTTTAACCCTCAATTGACCTTGTACTAAGCATTCTGTTTTCAGAATGCTATTATTTTCCCTTATAACCATGTTATAAGGGAAAATAATATAGTGAATAGACTGTCACCTAGCAACCATGCGTGAAAATCGCACCGCATCCGCACTTGCTTGCGGATGCTTGCGATTTTCACGCAACCCCATTCACTTCTATGGGGCCTGCGTTGCGTGAAAAACGCAGAATATAGAGCATGCTGCGATTTTCACGCAACGCACAAGTGATGCGTGAAAATCACCGCTCATCTGAACAGCCCCATAGAAATGAATGGGTCAGGATTCAGTGCGGGTGCAATGCGTTCACCTACCGCATTGCACCCGCGCGGAATACTCGCCCGTGTGAACGCAGCCTTAGTTCCTACATCCTACAACAGGCATCCTCAAACTGCGGCCCTCCAGCTGTTGTAAAACTACAACTCCCACAATGCCCTGCTGTCGGCTGATACCTGTAGGCTGTTCGGGCATGCTGGGAGTTGTAGTTTTGCCACAGCTGGAGGGCCGCAGTTTGAGGATGCCTGTCCTACAACCAGAGGATAGCGTTTTCGTCACTGGAAGAAGAAGACCAAGCTAAAGAGAGACATCGGTGATAACAGCCATTACTAAAGGCTTAATGGGCACCTTTGCACATGGTGGAGGACAATCTATCTACAGGCAGCCTCACCATATATTGAAGAATACAGATTAGCTACCTGTTTTACGGGGTTGGAAGATGCAGAAATAATAGGACTATGCATACCAATAAGCATTACAGGCAACCTCACCAAATAACTCTGGTTCACTAGGGACCTGAAGCAAAGGCACCTACCAGAACTACTGATACCGAACCTTCAAGCTAAACTAAACCCAGCCAAACCTATTATCAGTGGATCAACAGAATTCCTCTAAATTGCAAAAGACTGTATTCTGTCCGGATGTTAATGCCGCAACTGGAACCAACGTCAGCAAAAGTTGTGAGTTGGATCCGCGGATCTGCAAAACGCATACGGACGTCTGAATAGAGCCTTACAGGAGGGTGATCAATGACAGGGGGGTGATCAGGGAGTCTATATGGGTGATCACCCCCCTGTCATTGATCACCCCCCTGTAAGGCTCCATTCAGACGTCCGTATGTGTTTTGCGGATTCGCGGATCCGCAAAACACATACGAACGTCTGAATGGAGCCTTACAGGAGGGTGATCAATGACAGGGGGGTGATCAGGGACTCTAATATGGGGTGATCAGAGGTTAATAAGGGGTTAATAAGTGACAGGGGGGGGTGTAGTGTAGTGGTGTTTGGTGCTACTTTACAGAGCTGCCTGTGTCCTCTGGTGGTCGATCCAAGCAAAAGGGACCACCAGAGGACCAGGTAGCAGATATATTAGACGCTGTTAACAAAACATCGTCTAATATACCTTTCAGGGGTTAAAAAAATCGCATCTACAGCCTGCCAGCGAATGATCGCCGCTGGCAGGCTGTAGATCAGCTCTTTTACCTTCCGATCCTGTGAATGCGCGCTCCTGTGTGCGCGCGTTCACAGGAAATCTCCCGTCTCGTGAGATGACGCGCCGGCGCGTCAAGGAGGAATGAATCGACTGCCTCCGGAACGCAATCCTGCGTTAGGTGGTCCAGAGGCGGTTAAGAGGTCTTCCGTTTTGCATTCCGCATCTGTCCAGTTTCAATTATGCAGGAGAGGACTCCTTAAAGGGAGTCTGTCACCTCCATATGGCCATATACAGTGCTTACATGGCTCTGTAGCACACCTATACAGGATTGTAATGGTGTCTTTGTCTTTAGACTTGCACCAGCAGGAAAAACAAATGCAAATGAGCACTCTCAAGTGCCCAGGGGCTGCGTTCAGTGTGTAGGTGCCCAGGATGCTCTGCCTTCTTTTCACTTTACTCCTCCCCAGCCTCTGCCTTTGCCCGCCCTCCAAGTCTCTTGCCTCATCGATAGGTCCGGACTTGGAGGGCGGGCAAAGGCAGAGGCTGGGGAGGAGTAAAGTGAAAAGAAGGTGTAACATCCCGGAGTATGTCACTAAACTCTTTCTCCCCGCTACAACATGTTAGGTGTACATTTATTGTCATCTTGTGTGATCTAA
Source organism: Bufo bufo (assembly GCF_905171765.1). NCBI lineage: Eukaryota > Metazoa > Chordata > Amphibia > Anura > Bufonidae > Bufo > Bufo bufo. The sequence continues at coordinate 210,587,700 of NC_053393.1, forward strand.
CAATACATTCTTCCATTATATGTATTTTCCAGGCCTGTATAATGTATTTGCTTTAATTTCCATGTACGCCAGCAGGTGGCAGCAATATGTTCAGCAGACCTTAGCCAGTTTAGTATTGCTAGATTGGAATAGTTCATTCCAGTCTAGCTCCCCCCTCTTTGAGGAGGAGTGGAATGTTCCCACATCCTACCTCATGGGGAGGAGAGGAAGTTCTAGTTAGTGTACCAGCCCCCCTGCTTGGGGTAGGCTGCGTTGGTAGGAGCTCCCAGACATAGGGATCCCAACCTAGGATCCAGCCTAGGCTGAGGCCAAAGATCCCTCTTCCCAGACTGAGCTTTCAGCCTCAGTGCTGGTGGACAAGCAAGCAGCACCTCCAGAACTACAGATCTCCAGAACGAAATATACCCTGTGAGCAGAACTGTGAGTGTTAATCCAAAGACCCGGAGAAGCCAAATCCCTCCTCCAGCTAGTCAGGCCCATATCAAGCAGAAGACAGACAGAGCAGAAGATAGATACCTGCCAGATTCACTAGGCATATGATAAGAAGCAGAATATATATTGATTCCTGCCCCATATTGCCAATACCTGCTGGGACCCAAGACTATTGCTGTACTCGTATGGATTCAAGCTGCATTAAGTAAAGACAAGTTGAGCTTTATTACAAGTCTGGATCTCATTCATTATTACAACCAAGTTCCTCAATTACTCCTACTAACAACACTCATTTTATTGCAAGTGAGCCAGGATCCAGGAGTCCAGCCGTACCAAGGTAGGAGACACCGTTGACACTATACCTACTACTACACAGAGACATTACCCCACTCTGGCATTCTAACCTGGTACGTGAGTTATATCATCTTAAAGGGCCCTGCTACTATAACCTGCGCACATTGCAATTGGCGTCACAAACAAAAACTATTAATATTGCGCCAGTGTGCATCAGTCCCAATCTGGCTTACTGCAAAGGCAGAGCAGCCTGGGCACCTACACACTCAACGCCGCCCCTGGGCACTTGCGAGTGCTCATTTGCATATGAATTAAACTTCGTTTTTCCTGCTGGTGCAAGTCTAAAGACAAAGACAAAGGTACCATTACAATCCTGTATAGGTGTGCTACAGAGCCATGTAAGCACTGTATATGGCCATATGGAGGTGACAGACTCCCTTTAAATAAGTGTTTATGAACTTTTTGTAATTTGGCACAAAGTAAAAGTAGGATTCACACAGCTAGAAAAACAGTTAATCGTTTGTGATAGAACGGCTGAATATTTTTAATAAAGACCAATTGAAAAAATGATTTTGAGCCCAAAATGAGTAAAATGCAATCATAAAATAATTGCCCCTTAAGGGGTTAAGGTCAAAGACACTGCAGGAAAATATTACTTTAAAGTCTATCATAATATATTGAAACGTCTACATACACAACTGTAATGCAGTGGGTGTATGCCATTGCCCGCCTCCCAAGTGTCCCTCTTTTTGACCGACGTCCCTCTTTCCCTCTTTGATCCTTAAATGTCCATCTTTTTGACCTAGGGAATTAATGCATAAATGTGCATTAATATATGTACTAAATTTCTCCTTACTAAACTATCTGTATAGTTTCTACCTGTATATTAGACCATAACTTCAGTATTTTGTGCAATTTGGACATTAAAATATCTATAATCTGATGATTTATGTGCTAACATATAAATGTACACTCACCTAAAGAATTATTAGGAACACCTGTTCTATTTCTCATTAATGCAATTATCTAGTCAACCAATCACATGGCAGTTGCTTCAATGCATTTAGGGGGGTGGTCCTGGTCAAGACAATCTCCTGAACTCCAAACTGAATGTCAGAAGGGGAAAGAAAGGTGATTTAAGCAATTTTGAGCGTGGCATGGTTGTTGGTGCCAGACGGGCCGGTCTGAGTATTTCACAATCTGCTCAGTTACTGGGATTTTCACGCACAACCATTTCTAGGGTTTACAAAGAATGGTGTGAAAAGGGAAAAACATCCAGTATGCGGCAGTCCTGTGGGCGAAAATGCCTTGTGGATGCTAGAGGTCAGAGGAGAATGGGCCGACTGATTCAAGCTGATAGAAGAGCAACGTTGACTGAAATAACCACTCGTTACAACCGTGCAGCAAAGCATTTGTGAAGCCACAACACGCACAACCTTGAGGTGGATGGGCTACAACAGCAGAAGACCCCACCGGGTACTACTCATCTCCACTACAAATAGGAAAAAGGCTACAATTTGCACGAGCTCACCAAAATTGGACTGTTGAAGACTGGAAAAATGTTGCCTGGTCTGATGAGTCTCGATTTCTGTTGAGACATTCAAATGGTAGAGTCCGAATTTGGCGTAGACAGAATGAGAACATGTATCCATCCTCTGATGGCTACTTCCAGCAGGATAATGCAGCATGTCACAAAGCTCGAATCATTTCAAATTGGTTTCTTGAACATGACAATGAGTTCACTGTACTAAACTGGCCCCCACAGTCACCAGATCTCAACCCAATAGAGCATCTTTGGGATGTGGTGGAACGGGAGCTTCGTGCCCTGGATGTGCATCCCTCAAATCTCCATCAACTGCAAGATGCTATCCTATCAATATGGGCCAACATTTCTAAAGAATGTTATGAGCACCTTGTTGAATCAATGCCACGTAGAATTAAGGCAGTTCTGAAGGCAAAAGGGGGTCCAACACCGTATTAGTATGGTGTTCCTAATAATTCTTTAGGTGAGTGTATATCGAAGTGCAAGAAAATAAAAGAATATCCCAGGGGCTCCACATGCTGTAAAAAAATGGAGGAACTTATGCTCACCTAGCCGATCCCCAGCTGCTGCAGTTGTGACGGAGTCAGTAATTATGCTTTTGGCCGAGTTAGAGGAGTGGCCTAGTATGAAAAAAACTGCCGTGATGCGCGCCGCAAATATTGTCTCTCTTTATGATTTTCAAAAGTTGGGAGGTATGCCATTGAATGGATTGGACTTACAGCTACTCGTGAGGGCATTATTTGGTGGACCCCTGGTTTTCACCCTTTCACCCCTGTGCAGGGATCTGGATTTCACGGCAGAGACCTCCAATCTGCTGCTTTTAGGAGTATTCTCTGTTCAGAATCTGCTGATCCAAGCAGGTCAAGACACCAAGGAGACAGGCAGAAGTGGGGTCAGGGGACAACCGAAGTCAGAACAGTCAGAGTACATGCAATACAGTAATAAGGCAATAACTCAAGGAAGGCGGCACAGTGACAATACGGTAAACAGGCAGGGGTCGGGCATGAGAGGTTAGGACAATGTAGTAGTGCACACTTGCAGGACTAGATAACTATAGCTATGGCACCTTTCCATAGAGGAAGGAGCACTGCCTTTGGCTGGGGACAGATCAGCCTGTGCACCTACTGGCACTTTAAGAGCTAGGGACGTACATGCACCCCTGGGGAGCGATCACCAGAATGCAGATGGGAAAGCTCACGAGCGGTCTGCAGCATGGTGCTGTAGGGAGGGTGAGTACTTATTAATGCAGCATCTTCTCAATATGATATTGATTTTCTTGTAGTCTTCTCTATAGGATTTCCAAAAAAAGCATGTTCAAAGTGTTACAAAAAAAAATAAAAAATGCACAAAAAATGCTTGTAAAAAGCACCATAAAAAAAGTTTTTATTTCTAATCTCATACAACCTTTGAAAGCCACTTACTGTAGCTTGATATAAAGTACAGTGTGCAGTGTAAACTGTAGATTGGGCCCACTTCTGTCCACTAGATGGCACCCTGCACTTACAAAATACTATGCTTTCTCGCTTTCTGCCTCCAGAATGAAGAAATGGCAGCCAACCACATGTAAGAGCATAAAAGAGAAGTCGCTTATTTGCTTTATACTTCCCTTTACTATTCAATCCCGATATTGGCTTCAAAACTTCAAAAACTGTCCCTGATGTATACCTCCAACTGATGTCCCCAACGTATCCCACTGCATAGGCATGTAGTGGCAGATTTCACCCATTGTCTCTTATGTTAAAAAAATGTATATTGGGTATTAAGAATAACATTGCTGACTATGCTATTCTGTACAGCAACAGAAAAAAGTTATACCAGACCAATGGAGGCCTATAGGAGACGTTTTTGTCCTTTGTCCATAAAACGGGGGCCTATGAATAAGTTTGACATACACCTTCCCCCGAGGCATACAGACACTGCAGAATGCACCCGAAACTGTCTGTATATTGATAGCATTTATCTGGCTAGAACGTTTTAAGCAACGACTATTCGCAGGCATTCATTCTTCTCATATGGGTATTTTTCCACATTGGAGCGATTTTTTTAAAACAGGCGTGGAGAGGAGCTTGGAATACGATCGCATATGCAAGATTATTAAGAAATATCTTCCACTGTTATCGTCTGATAACCAGTGGATGGATATTGTCACGGAAAAGGTGAAATGTGTGGCAAAAAGGGCTCCAACCTTGGGGAATTTTTTGAGCCCAGTCTGTTTTCGGAACAGAGAATACAGAGATCGACCTGGCTTAAAAACAAAGGAAGTTATAAATGTGGCCATGCTAAGTGCATCTGCTGCGAACACACTAGAACAACAAGGAATTTTAAATCCACCGCCAACAATAAGGAATTCACCATACAGTCATATTTGAATTGCAATACAAAATTTGCGGTATATTTGATAACTTGCGAGTTTTGTAAATTACAATACGTGGGTTGTACCACAAACAAAATCAAAACAAGAGTTTGAAAACATATTTTTGATGTCCCACACTTCAAAAATCGCAACGTGTCTGCTGTCAGTACACACTTTGCGATTTTGCATGGCGGTGATACTTCCAATTTAGTGGCACAGGGAATTGAAAGGGTCTTTCTTCCAACCAGAGGTGGCGATCATAGGAGGAAACTCCTTAATCGGGAGGCTTATTGGATTTTTCAGCTTGGTTCGAGACAGCCCTTAGGTCTCAACAAGGCATGATTTAATTCTACATTATTAGGTGAGCTACTATGTGTCTAGGTATATTTTTATATATCTCTGTTCACTGAGTATATATATATATATATATATATATATATATACACTCCCCTAAAGAATTATTAGGAACACCATACTAATACGGTGTTGGACCCCCTTTTGCCTTCAGAACTGCCTTAATTCTACGTGGCATTGATTCAACAAGTGCTGATAGCATTCTTTAGAAATGTTGGCCCATATTGATAGGATAGCATCTTGCAGTTGATGGAGATTTGAGGGATGCACATCCAGGGCACGAAGCTCCCGTTCCACCACATCCCAAAGATGCTCTATTGGGTTGAGATCTGGTGACTGTGGGGGCCATTTTAGTACAGTGAACTCATTGTCATGTTCAAGAAACCAATTTGAAATGATTCGAGCTTTGTGACATGGTGCATTATCCTGCTGGAAGTAGCCATCAGAGGATGGATACATGTTCTCATTCTGTTTACGCCAAATTCGGACTCTACCATTTGAATGTCTCAACAGAAATCGAGACTCATCAGACCAGGCAACATTTTTCTACTCTTCAACAGTCCAATTTTGGTGAGCTCGTGCAAATTGTAGCCTCTTTTTCCTATTTGTAGTGGAGATGAGTGGTACCCGGTGGGGTCTTCTGCTGTTGTAGCCCATCCGCCTCAAGGTTGTGCGTGTTGTGGCTTCACAAATGCTTTGCTGCATACCTCGGTTGTAACGAGTGGTTATTTCAGTCAACGTTGCTCTTCTATCAGCTTGAATCAGTCGGCCAATTCTCCTCTGACCTCTAGCATCCACAAGGCATTTTTGCCCACAGGATTGCCGCATACTGGATGTTTTTCCCTTTTCACACCATTCTTTGTAAACCCTAGAAATGGTTGTGCGTGAAAATCCCAGTAACTGAGCAGATTGTGAAATACTCAGACCGGCCCGTCTGGCACCAACAACCATGCCACGCTCAAAATTGCTTAAATCACCTTTCTTTCCCATTCTGACATTCAGTTTGGAGTTCAGGAGATTGTCTTGACCAGGACCACCCCCCTAAATGCATTGAAGCAACTGCCATGTGATTGGTTGACTAGAGAATTGCATTAATTAGAAATAGAACAGGTGTTCCTAATAATTCTTTAGGTGAGTGTATATACTTTTTTTGCCATTGTTTTTTCATATATGTGCATTGATTGTACACCTGTTTAGGGTGTCTATCAGTATATGTGATTTTATTTTATTTCGTGTATCTTATATTTAAGTTGATCAGATGTGTTTGATTGCACCATGTGTGCTGTTTTCCGTGATCATGTGACCGATCGATTGCATGATCAGCTTTGTGAACAGCCCATAAGGTGCGGTTTTGTCAGAAGTTTGATGTGTCATGAGGAAGGACCGCTATTTATGGTCTGAAATGCGTTACTGAACTTGTCCTGTATGGCGACGATTTTATACCGCAATAAAGCTATGATTTTCTCATCATCTTCGAGCTGGATATTTCCATTTTTTCCTGATTTATTGCAACGCATCCAGGTGCATCATCCGTGCTTGGCTGGTGGAGGGGAAGGTGAGAGCTGCTGTGTGCTTTAATGTGATCCATTAATAGTAGAATACTATTAGTTAAAATGTGCAGGAGGTAATAAATTACAGAAATCAATAACAGTGATGTACAATAAAGACAATGAGAGCATAGGCTGATCACATTTAAAGGGGTTGTCCAGTTTCCCCCACCTCATCGGACCTGTGGAGGGGAGCACACTAACCTACTCCCCACACCGGGTTCCGACTCCATTAGTTAATTGCCATGCTCCAGTCCTTGCTCACAAACTTCCGGTTTGATGGGGGTCATATATGCTGGTGCAGGCAATTACTGGATGAAGAAGGGACATGTCCCTCATGTGTTATGTGACCCATATTTACCTGCTCCTCAGCAGGTAAGTATGCTTCCCTCTGCAGGTCCGGCGAGGTAGAAGGGGAGGTGGGTTGTCGGGTATAGCCGAAAAATCTCATCCCATATTAAAAGGCTAGGGCTCAACATTTAGATGTTCAAATCACGGTAATAGATCCTAGACACTTAACTTGATGAAATGTTTTCTAAAGAAAGCATCTCAAGACAAAGCGCTAATATAAATATAAAAAGAGAAAAATGAAGGAGGGAAGCCCTGCATGCCAGAATTCTGGCTCAAAGAGTCACAAGTAGGGATTTGGCTACTTTTTGGGGTCACTTGCGAAAATATTTGCGACTTTTTAAGCACTGCGTCTCCCAGCGCCGGATATGGAATGAAAATTTGGTCAGAATTTCAGTGTAGATCACTCATGTGTGACAGTTATAAAGTATGACTTTTTAACTTGTTGCACATCATAAATGAGACTTAAAGTCTTAAAGGGGGCATTTTAGGATTGCATTTTGCCCATTTTTGGCTAAAAATCTTTTTTTCAATAGGCCTTTATCAAAAATATTGAGCCGTTCTGTCAGAAAAGGTTAACTGTTTTTCTAGCTGTGTGACTAGTACTTTTACTTTCAAATGTCTACAAAATGGCTGGCTCACAACATTCTGCAAGTATTTTTACTCATACATATAAATAAAAAAACATTTAATGCAACATAGTGTTAAAAAGTGGACATTCACCTGTCGCATTCTACTGGCTATGGGAGAGATTTATCAAAACTGGTGTAAAGTAGAACTGGCTTGGTTGCCCATAGCAACCAGATTTCACGTTGCATTTTCTAAAGGAGCTCTAAAAGATAAAAGGTGGAATCTACAGTATGTGTGATTTACTAGTGTTCTAAGGACATAATGAAAAAAAAAAATCGTTTCCCTGCAGTTTCTATATCGTAAACCAAATCTTGTCATAACACATTTCCAGTACATTTAGTGCTTGCCATATGAGCCTGTGTATGTAAAAGTTTAGGCCCCCTGTAAATAAAGCTTATTTTCCATACCAGGTAGCCTTCATGGATAATGGGTTTGGAGACCACAAGCTGAACCTCAGTGCGGACACTCTGTAATAAATACATTTGGGTATGTTAACCACCCACATTGAGGCTCTTGCTATGCAGGATAAACTATTTGCTTTAGAAGTCCTCCCTAGCATTGCTTATAGTCCTCTGGTAAACTAAGAGGCTCCTCAACTGTCAGTGAGTTGCAAACGTTACAGAATACATATTGAAGGAGGCACAAGCCGCATGTCTCCCATCCAGCTGCTGATCATATGATCGGCTCAATCCTCGACAAGAAAACACAGCTGCTCAGGAGAATAAGGCCGGGTGCACTCTCAACGTGGCCAGTCTTGGAAATACAGGTTTGACAAAAACTAGGAAGTATCTATGATGCCCCATTGATAAAATAATCAGAGCATAGAAAACAGCAGCATGTAAAGTGGTAAGAACCATATGCTCCCAGGTATGAGTTCCTTTCCATCCAGTATAAGGGAACTGCATAAATAGCAATCCCTAAATATTTGGACGTATGCAGTCTACAGATGGGATGCAGGCTGATATATGGCTTCAACTACTACGAGAGCATGTAATATTCGTACTCCTGCAATACCCAAGCTCATACAATATCCACTGTCTCTAAATTGGGCCATAATGCTAAGGGCAACACTACCATTCATTTCAGTAATGATTAAAGGGGTTTTCCGGATTATTGTTGTATGGTTTTTAACAGATATGCTCATGTAGTAGTTGGTTACCTCATGTACATCTTCTCCATTCTTTTTAATTTATTTTTTATTTGGACTCCTCTGACCCATTTTCACCATGTAACCAAATCACTCTGGTTTGTTCACATCCTGCATGTAGCACTTCCTGTTTCTATATCTAACCAAACCCATGATGCACTTCTTCTTTCTCTGTCACAGCTTCAGCAGTCTGCTAATAACGCCCAGCTAGTATATAGCTCCTCCTACCCAGCTAGTTACGTGGACACTCCCCTATCACTGCCCCTAACACCCAGCTAGTTTATAGCTCCTCCCACCCAGCTAGTTACATGGACACTCCCCTATCACTGCCCCAAACACCCAGCTTGTTTATAGCTCCTCCCACAAGCTAGTTACATGGACACTCCCCTATCACTGCCCCAAACACCCAGCTTGTTTATAGCTCCTCCCACGAGTTAGTTACATGGACAGTCCCCTATCACTGCCCCTGTTGCTGCTTTGACACACTTTGATTTTGCTAATGCGCTGTGGCAATATGTGGGCATTCATCCCTAATAAGGTCTGATATGTAGACTTTCATTAAAAATATGGTCTAATATATAGACTTTCATTTAAAATAAGATTTGATATGTAGGCATTAATTCAGAATAAGGTATAATATATAGGCATTCATTCAGAATGAGGTCTAATATATAGGCATTCATTCATAAGGATTGATATGTAGGCATTCATTCATAATAAGGTCTGATATGTAGGCATTCATTCAGAATGAGGTCTAATATATAGGCATTCATTCATAATAAGGTCTAATACGTGTAGGCATTCATTCAGAATGAGGTCTAATATGTAGGTATTCATTCAGAATGAGGTCTAATATATAGACATTCATTCATAATAAGGTCTGATATGTAGGCATTCATTCATAATAAGGTCTGATATGTAGGCATTCATTCATAATAAGGTCTGATATGTAGGCATTCATTAAGAATGAGGTCTAATATATAGGCATTCATTCATAATAAGGTCTAATACGTGTAGGCATTCATTCAGAATGAGGTCTAATATGTAGGTATTCATTCAGAATGAGGTCTTATATGTAGGCATTCATTCATAATCTGGTCTGATATGTAGGTATTCATTCAGAATGAGGTCTAATATATAGGCATTCATTCATAATAAGGTCTAATACGTGTAGGCATTCATTCAGAATGAGGTCTAATATGTAGGCATTCATTCATAATAAGGTCTGATATGTAGGCATTCATTCAGAATGAGGTCTAATATATAGGCATTCATTCATAATAAGGTCTAATACGTGTAACCATTCATTCAGAATGAGGTCTAATATGTAGGTATTCATAGAAACATAGAAACATAGAATGTGTCGGCAGATAAGAACCATTTGGCCCATCTAGTCTGCCCAATATACTGAATACTATGGATAGCCCCTGGCTTTATCTTATATAAAGGATGGCCTTATGCCTATCCCATGCATGCTTAAACCCCTTCACTGTATTTGCAGCTACCACTTCTGCAGGAAGGCTATTCCATGCATCCACTACTCTCTCAGTAAAGTAATACTTCCTTATATTACTTTTAAACCTTTGCCCCTCTAATTTAAAACTGTGTCCTCTTGTGGTAGTTTTTCTTCTTTTAAATATGCTCTCTTCCTTTACCGAGTTGATTCCCTTTATGTATTTAAAAGTTTCTATCATATCCCCTCTGTCTCTTCTTTCTTCCAAGCTATACATATTAAGGTCCTTTAACCTTTCCTGGTAAGTTTTATCCTGCAATCCATGTACTAGTTTAGTAGCTCTTCTCTGAACTCTCTCTAGAGTATCTATATCCTTCTGGAGATATGGCCTCCAGTACTGCGCACAATACTCCAAGTGAGGTCTCACCAGTGTTCTGTACAGCGGCATAAGCACTTCACTCTTTCTACTGCTTATACCTCTCCCTATACATCCAAGCATTCTGCTGGCATTTCGTGCTGCTCTATTACATTGTCTTCCCACCTTTAAGTCTTCTGAAATAATTACTCCTAAATCCCTTTCCTCAGATACTGAGGTCAGGACTGTGTCAAATATTCTATATTCTGCCCTTGGGTTTTTACGCCCCAGGTGCATTATCTTGCACTTATCCACATTAAATTTCAGTTTCCAGAGTTCTGACCATTCTTCTAGTTTTCCTAAATCCTTTTCCATTTGGCGTTTCCCTCCAGGAACATCAACCCTGTTACATATCTTTGTGTCATCAGCAAAAAGACAAACCTTACCAGCGAGGCCTTTTGCAATATCACTTATGAAGATATTAAACAAAATCGGTCCCAGTACAGATCCCTGTGGAACCCCACTGGTAACATTACCTTGTTTTGAATGTTCTCCATTGACTACAACCCTCTGTTGTCTGTCACTCAGCCACTGCCTAATCCACTCAACAATATGGGAGTCCATGCTCAATGACTGCAGTTTATTGATAAGTCTTCTATGTGGGACAGTGTCAAAAGCCTTACTAAAATCTAGATATGCGATGTCTACTGCACCTCCACCGTCTATTATTTTATTCACCCAGTCAAAAAAATCTATAAGATTTGTTTGACATGATCTCCCTGAAGTAAACCCATGTTGTTTTTCATCTTGCAATCCATGGGATTTTAGATGTTCCACAATCCTATCCTTTAATAGGGTTTCCATTAATTTGCCTACTATTGATGTCAGACTCACTGGTCTATAGTTGCTCGATTCCTCCCTACTACCTTTCTTGTGAATGGGCACGACATTTGCCAATTTCCAATCTTCCGGGACGACTCCTGTTACTAATGATTGGTTAAATAAATCTGTTAACGGTTTTGCCAGCTCACCACTAAGCTCTTTTAATAATTTTGGGTGTATTCATTCAGAATGAGGTCTTATATGTAGGCATTCATTCATAATCAGGTCTGATATGTAGGCATTCATTCAGAATGAGGTCTAATATGTGGGCATTCAAGGGAGCTAGCACTGTGCGGGAAAGAGAGAATACTTACCTTGTGATCCTCCAAGCAGCTGCTGTTTTTTGCACTGTTCCCATTGTTTTTTTGGACTGTTCCCATTGTTTGTGAATAAGAGGTAATATTTTAGGGAAAAAGAAAACTGAAGGAATCTTGTAGACTAATGCTGATAATGATATGCTAGCTAATACAGGGATCAGCAACCTCCGGCACTCCAGCTGTTCTGAAACTACAACTCCCAGCATGCTCCATTCACTTCTATGGGATTTACAAGAATAGCCAAGCAAGTGTGCATGCAAAGTTATAGTTTCACAGCAGCTGGAGTGCCAAAGGTTGCTGACCCCTGCGCTAATATTATGGCTGGTATTAGTGGTGATAAATGAATATTGTGCAGCTATATAATTGTAAACATGTAACAAGCACACTGTACACAGTGCAGTATACACATACAGTAAGTTACTTGTATATACTTATACAGTCTATAGAATTCTAGCATATAGAATCATTAACTTTCATATATCGGAAAGCTTCTCCCTATTATGAAAGTCTTCCTATTATTTTTATGTATGTTGAATCATTTTATATCTATATAAGCCTGTGTTCACATCACATTTTTGTCCCAAATGTAACATATACACATGCCTAAGGTGAATGTTATACAGGGGCATTCATCACCAAAAGGTGTATACTGTAAAAAAAATATATATATATATATATCCATTTTTGATGGACGCTGCAGGAAGAAAAAGTGTAGTCTATCATGTTTTTGCATCCTTTATCCCCAATATATATGTTAAACATGACGTAAACAACCCCTAAGAGATGCAACTCCTATTCCCCTGCTTCCCATCGAGTTAAAAGATAAACTTCTGTCTGCCTTCAGCTACCACAAGGGGGAGCTTATGAGTTTACTGAAGACAGATCTAAATTCCGCTTTATACAGTGCAGTTCAAAGTGCAAAGTGAAGTTCGCTAGGAAATAAAAAGGAGCAAGGCAAGATGGTGTTCACAGTGTCTAAAATAATTACAAGATGAACAATAAACATAAATAAATATTTTTTAATATGCGAAAGTATATGTTTATCTTAAAAAAACAACATTAAATTCTAACAGGAGGTAAATCAATTGTAGAAAAAAACAATTATGTTGTAGCACATATTAATAATAATAATAATAATAATAATAATAATTTAAAAGGGTTTTCTGAGATTTTTTTTTTTTACTGATGACCTATCCTCTGGACAGGTCATCAGTATCTGATCGACACCCTGGACCCGCGCTGATCTGCTGTTTTGAGAAGGCAGCTGCGCCCCTGTGCTCGCCGCTGTACATTGTATAGCGGCTGTGCTTGGTATCGCTGCTCAGCCCCATTCACTGTGAGCTCCGCTGCCTTCTCAAACAGCTGATCCGCGGGGATCCCAGGTGTTGGACCCCCACCAATCAGATGCTGATAGCCCATCTAGAGGACAGGTCATCAGTATAAAAATCTTGGAAAACCCCTTTAATGACTAGTGTAATTAACACCATTTTGCACTACTCCAATTTATAAACTGGTAGTCTACTAGTGAGCAGTAGTCAACAGACGTGATGGAGACTCAGTGACACAAAGGTAAATTTTATTAAAAAAGGAATGTAAAGACATACGGCTAGATGAAAATAAAGTGATGGCCAAGCCATAATACTAAAAACCACAGGAGGAAGAACCAGCAATACTCCTGGAAATCAATAATGCAATACAGTATATCTTAGAGTATTGGCATTGACTTGGAGGAAATTTCAGAAATGAATTATAAGCAGCTAATAAATCACATTCCAATGCTAGGGTGAAGCCTGATGGCATACTGCCAGTGGTACCCCTAGACCACTAGTGTTACAAGCAACACAGAACATTTTGCTATTTAATAGTCTCTACAAAAAGAAGAATCTGGTACTATTGCCCAACACAAACTTATGCAAAGTATCATTTCAATTGGTCTTGGTTAAACATTTTCAGCAGTTTTCTCTGTACAGTTTCTGTTTGTTTGCAGACTATCGCTTTTGCAGACTATCGGCTGGTTTCACACAAGCAAGTTCAATGCATTGAACTCGCAGTGTGTGTCTGCAAGAGATCCTGTCCTGACCTACCTATGCACGTAGCATTATATTGATTTATGATGATGTGTAACCCTCAGAGTTCTGGAATGTATTGGATAACTCTGACAGCATTATGTCAGTGATATGCGATCCTATCAGTGCTACGTAGGTCAGGATGGGAGCTCTCTCAGCTCAATGCATTCAACTTGCTCGTGTGAAACCAGCCTTACACTTTCTTTCTGCCAGCAGATATCCTTTTTTTCTAATCTGATTTTATTTTCTGATTGTAGATTTTTATTTATTTTACTTCCTGAACATGATTATGGGGGCGGCCCTCTTGCCTGAGCTGTTTTTAACAGCATTTAGAAAGCATTAAGAAAAGTGCTTTATGGCAGCCACAAGGGCCATGATCTATGGGATAGTTTTCTAGGCATGCTGTGTGACCTGTGCAGAGGTCATTGTACAAGGAAAGAATAGAGAAGCTTTCACAATCACCTATTATGAATGGTGGATCATGTCTTATCTGTACACATAGGTAATATCATTAGAGGCAGGAATAGAATGAAAGATAAGCAGGTAACTGCAGTAAAGTGATCTGTACAGACCAAGAAGTGGAGCCTATTAGGCTTAGTTAGCTGAGTGTGAAAACTGTAAGATTTTATGTTTTTGTTTATACGGTATATAGATATTGACTTGAACAAAAATTATTTAAAAATATGTTTAACATAAAAATGTGATTTAAACAATAGGTCTTTTTCTGATGACACATTTCTTTTAAAGGGTTTCTACCACCAGATTTTCACCTATTTAGCTGTCTGACACCAGCGATCTTCTAGTGTCTGCTGTACCTAACCATGTTAATGTATTACTTTTGTCTGCTGCGGTTAAGCTTAAAAACGTAGTTTTATTGATATGCAAATGAGCCTCTAGGTGCTATGGGGGCGTCTTTTCAGCACCTAGAGGCTCCGTCCACTCACTATTTCTGCCGCCCAGCGCGTCCCTCCAGCCCGCCCCTCTCCTCTAGATTGACAGCCTACTTCTCCCCATCTCGGCCGAATTCTCGCGCCTGCGCCGTGTGCTTCTGTATTCGGCTCTGGTTACGGCGCAGGGAGCGGTCCGACAGTCACTGTGCCTGCGCCGAATACAGAAGCACACGCCGCAGGCGCGAGAATTCGGTTGAGATGGGGAGAAGTAGGCTGTCAATCTAGAGGAGAGGGGCGGGCTGGAGGGACGCGCTGGGCGGCAGAAATAGTGAGTGGACGGAGCCTCTAGGTGCTGAAAAGACGCCCCCATAGCACCTAGAGGCTCATTTGCATATCAATAAAACTACGTTTTTAAGCTTAACCGCAGCAGACAAAGGTAATACATTAACACGGTTAGGTACAGCAGACACTAGCAGATCGCTAGTGTCAGACAGCTAAATAGGTGAAAATCTGGTGGTAGAAACCCTTTAAGCCATATTCTAATCACTTTTATAAGAATTGAGCTAAAATGGATATTTATGAGCTGTCAGGAGTACAGAGATAAGGGCTACAGGCTCAGCCATCAGATCTTGTGTATGATGGGACTCAGTATAAAGCAAAAGCAATAGTCTGCAAATACACAGAAACTGACAGCTGTACAGAGAAAACTGTTAAATTGTTTAATAAAGATCAATTGAAAGAAGTATTTTTAACCCAAAATGAGTACAATGCAATAATTGAAAAAAAAAGGCCCCAAACATGTCCATAGCCTTTAAGAAATACCAGCACAAGAAAGTACCACTATCTTCAAGGACCTTGACAACAGAGGGCACCTGTACAACAAAAGCATCTGGGTCCCAAGAGCAAATCTTGAGTGGTGAGTGAGGTGCTTGTAGTTCTTCCTCAAGGGAGAATTAGGAGCAAATCTGTCCTTTTAATTTGGCTGACCCACAAGCCTTGTCGTTAAAAGGGTTGTATGAGATTCCTGCAACAGCACCATATATTTGTTTATGGACCCGGTCTGCTACCTCTGCAGCTCAGGCCTTTTTAACTGAATGGAGATCTGCTGCATGCCAGACACAGCTCATGGACATGGTTCATTGAAAAAGGATCAAACTCTTCTTCCATTCTCATATAACCCTTGTTAACCCAGTCCTTTACACACAGTCTAGTATACTAGGGCCATAGCTATAGGGGTATTGAGGTAGCAGTCAACCTGGACCTTGGTACCTGAGTGCCTATAGCCCCCTCTGCCACATAAGAAAACACTAGTATTAAAATAGTACATGATACACGGGGAGGCCCTGTTTTACAGTTCAAATTTGGACCCCTTAGTTACAAGTTATGCCTTCCATGACTTTTTAACCCAGGATCCCAACCAATCAGCTGTTTGAGTAGGCTGCGGAAGTCCTATAAACGCCAAGGCCTTCTTGTAGCTTATCTTAGGCTAGTGACGTCACGTTTTTTGGTCACATGGCTTATTTGCAGATCAGCCCCATTCAAGTGAGTGGGGTTAAGCTGCGATATCAAGCACAGCCGCTGTACAATGTATAAGAGAGAAGACCATTGCGCTACTGTGAGCCTCGGTGCCTTCTCAAATAGCAGAGGATAGGTCATCAGTTAAAAAGTCTCAGAAAATCAGCAGGCAACACTGTAATTAATCTTTCAAAGGTGTTTTCCTGAAGTTCAATATTGATGGCATACCCTTAGTGCAGATCATCAATATCTGATCAGTGGGGGTCCGATTCCTGGCAATCAGCCTTTTGAAGAGGCCATGAGCACTGTGGCCTCCTCACACCTTACCAAGCACAGCGCCATACATTGTATAATGGTGGTGCTTGGCCTATTCACTTCAACAGGACTGAGCTGCGAATAGGCAATGTAACCAATGAACGTGATGTCACTGGTCTATAAAGAGGCCGTAGCACTCACAGGAATTCAATGGCCTCTTCAAACAGCTGATCTGCGAGGGGCCAGGAGTTGGACCCACACCAATCAGACTCTTGGAAAACCCATTTAAGGTGGTGATAGCCCTCCTATCTGAACATGTGGTACACCATGCTACGTTGTCTGCCCTGACGACCACTGGTAAATCGGTCACGCTTTGCCTTACATATGATAATGAGGTTTGCTATGTTTGAAAATCGCTGTGCAATTCAGTGCCATACATGAATCCGATTTTAAACAATTTTACACTTATTATACTCCAATATATACATATTATCCAATGAGTCAGTTCCAAAACACAGACATATGAAATGCCATTGGAAAACATCTAGTTGTGATTATGTACTTTTTTTTTTTACGGTAGCCTCTCTTTTCCCCGACATAAGACTGCTAAATATTAAAATATACCTTATACACTAGATTTCATGCTTAGAATGACAACAGGTTCTGTATATTGACTTTTATGCACAAATACCAGTTAACTTGGACAAAACACAGAAAACAAAAAGGTGAAAGGATATCTTGACACATTATAAAAACACAGGAATTAAAAAGCATTTTTTGCAAATTAAAAAAAAAATCTCTCAATATATATTTATATATAAAAGTGTTAGAGGTGTTGTCTTTCAGAACAAAACAACAGAGGAACATTGAGGATGATTCACTGGGAGCTATAGATCCCAATATATTCAATGTACAAGTGTAAGTGCCCAAGTACTGCAATATGCATTCAATTCATTAGGGTCCATTGTCTACAAGCGTCCTCTGAGAACTCACTGTGCCCCAGTTGGCAGAATGCCAGGAATGTTTGAACCAGCTAGTGGTCATGCTGAAGCTTCAATATAGTCGCTTTTTGGTGCCAATGCCAAATATTCACGATTTTCTGCCGCAGGAATTTTAAATCCATTGATTTTGGTTTCTTTTGGGAAAAAGTCCTGTTGGTAGTCAGGATTGTCCAGGCTTATTTGCTGGCCAATTTTTTGCTCCCAGATGGCAGGATAGTCATTTTCTGAGTGGTTTACGAAGGTCTGACCTGAGTTCAGGTATTCTGGATTGTTCACACCATTCCCATTGGAATTCCTATGAATGCCATTTGAAGGCTTTGTGTCCCCGGGAAGGAAATTATGGTAAACTGGGTTTGCGATGGTTGAGATCTGTGGCTTTGAATTCGTCTCGTTGACATATTCTGGAATGAAGAAGTATAGTAATATAATACATGTATGAAGCTGTCCCTTTAGAACTGTATCATTACTTCACTGACAGGAGTCAAGTGCATGGAAAATATATATCTGTTCTATGATTTTGGAGAGGCCAGCTATGCATTTCCCCTGCAGAAACCATTTAGATGAAGATATGGACGGGGGAGCCACATAACATGCATATGTCCTAGTAACGCATATAGACAGGGGTTGTCTTCATGAGATAGTTAATGAGATTAGTTGAAGGGTATGTGTCACCAGATTTTCGGCAACCATCATTGCATTAGACCTAATGGTAAGATAGGCTTGTAAAAACGCCCTTGTGTAAACTGTCCCTTGAAACCTAAGTTATAAAATATTGAGTGGTATATGTTAATTACCCAAGCAGAGTCATGTAGACACTCTTGGTCTTAAAGAACTTCCCAAAGGAAGTCATTACAAGCTAGTTCATCCGGCATCCAGCACATGTGCAATGGGCCAAGGTGTACTAGCATCCATGCTGCTATAGTTGGATTGTAATGGACTGATAATAGACCCACAACATGACTCTTCACGGTTAATTGAAATACAATGCACGCTAATTTAGAACTTTGATTTGTACTTTATGCTGCAATGGGCAGCTTAGACGAGGGCATCTTTACATGTTATCATAACTGGTCAACATCTACATAACTTAGTCTTCCAAAATATGTCAATAAGACATGTTATAAAAGACTGACTAGTGGGGTTGCTCTATCTATCTATCTATCTATCTATCTATCTATCTCTCTTATATCTATCTAATATCTATCTATCTAATATTTATTACCTATCTATCTAATATCTATTATCTATCTATTAATCTATCTATCTCTCTTATATCTATCTAATATCTATCTATCTAATATGTATTACCTATCTATCTAATATCTATTATCTATTAATCTATCTCTCTTATATCTATCTATCTAATATTTATTATCTATCTAATATCTATCTAATATTTATTATCTATCTATCTAATATCTATTAATCTATCTATCTATCTAATATCTATATATCTATCTCCCATATCTATCTATCTAATATCTATCTCTCTCATATCTATCTATCTTTCTATCTATCTCAGATCTATTTATCTATCTATCTATCTATCTATCTAATATTTATTACCAATCTATCTAATGTCTATCTAATATCTATTATCTATCTATTAATCTATCTAGGAAAGGAAAAAAAGCCAGCAGCACTCCAGATAATTGAAGAAAACGTGTGGTTTATTGACCCAAAAATGAAGCGACGTTTCAACAGCTCATTGCTGTCTTTATCAAGGGTTGATAAAGACAGCAATGAGCTGTTGAAACTTCGCTTCATTTTTGGGTCAATAAACCACACGTTTTCTTCAATTATCTGGAGTGCTGCTGGCTTTTTTTCCTTTCCATTTTACTGGACCCAGGTGCTGGTCCACACTGGCCGGTTGTGCACCCTTCTATCTACAGTGTGCTGCTTCCTCATTTTCCAAAAGTCTATTAATCTATCTATCTAATATCTAAAAGAGAAAAAATCCAAGGCAACACTAACCGTACTTCAGTCTGGAGTGTCGGCAGTACAGACGCAACCAACCGTCCAAATAAATAAAATAAGGAAAGCTGCAGCACTTCCAATGTGATGAAAGAAAAATGTGTGCATGGGTGAATAAAGGACTTCATTTTTCTTTCATCACATTGGAAGTGCTGCAGCTTTCCTTATTTTATCTAATATCTATCTATCTATCTATCTATCTATCTATCTATCTATCTATCTATCTATCTATCTATCTATCTAGTACACTGTTACCTACCTGGAATAGGATGGAATTCTTCGTCAATGCTGTCATTCAAAATGACTGTTGGGTCGGTGCTATATCTCTGGATGAAGCTGTCTTCTCTGAGTGGCAGATCCTGTGTGAAGTAAGTAGAAAGGCAAACTAGAAGTTTAAAGTAAGCATTACATCTGGTCACTGCAAATAAATGAGGCTGAAGGCTCCCACAAAATTAACATGTCAGCACCATAATTGGTTGGTTCAAAGGCACAAATGGGGTCATTTATCAAACTGGTGTAAAGTAGAACTGGCTTAGTTGTCCATAGCAACCAATCAGTTCCCTCCTTTCATTGTTTACAGCTCCTTTGGAATATGAAAGGTGGAATCTGATTGGATGCTATGGACAACTAAGCCAGTTCTACTTTACACCAGTTTGATAAATGACCCCAAATATGTATGTATATTTGAACTATATTTGAACTATGAAGCCAGATGGAGCAAAACACACAGTTATTATCATTCTACACACAGATCCTGTACATCATGAAATTATCATGGGCCCAAGTAGAGCTTTTAGACAGGGACCCAGCAGTTTCAATCTCATCTAGAATAAAGGCACCACTTACACCGGCAGATAATCTTCCAGTAACCATGATACAGTAAGTTGATAGACACTGATTTATTTCCACTTCCAATCATTGGCAGTATGTTCAGCACATATAGACTTACCCCATTTCGAGTAATGCATATGATGGGTGAATTGTTGCTTGTTGAACTCTAAAAATAATAGTACAAACATTATTCAAGACTCATATACTACATACCACGGACTTTGTCTAAATTCATAAAATAAATATAACCGTACCATTGTACTCAGGAGCGGCGTTCGAGATGTTTGGGGGCTGGTAAAAAATCCTTGATGCGGAATCAAATATTCTTCAGCATCAACAATATCTCCCATCTCATCATTCAAAGTCTGGTAGATCTTAGAGGCAGGGGGGCTGGGTAAATTCATTCTATCATCTCCCTACAAAAATATTACATTGTCATATTATATTATTTATAATCATTTGACACAGTATTAGCCATGTTCACACTTGCATTAGTTCCTTTCTGTCAAGGGAGGTTTGGCACGCCTATGCCCTGGCTGAAAAAACATGATGCCAGTGTGGCCTGGGCCTTATCTTTACTACTAACATCTTGCAGGTGGCATGCAGGGCAGTACAGTACCGAGGCATCTGT
The DNA here is from genome assembly GCF_905171765.1 of Bufo bufo. Classification (NCBI taxonomy): domain Eukaryota; kingdom Metazoa; phylum Chordata; class Amphibia; order Anura; family Bufonidae; genus Bufo; species Bufo bufo. The sequence goes on from NC_053393.1 coordinate 210,608,518, forward strand.
GTGGCAGCCAAAAACTCTTTGTCCATTAAGTTACAACTGGATCTCTACAGAAGACTCTCGTGATGTTGTACTAAGAAAAGACTTTCTTGATACCAATCAATACTATTCAGAGTTCTTACCTGTATGACAAGGTAGCGTGTCGGGTCACGAGCCATCTTACTAAATTCTGCGCTTAACTCACGGAATTTTGGACGACTTTCAGCGTCTATCATCCAACCTACATATAGTAAAACCAAAAACACATCTTACTAAAACAATGCTTCTCTTTTAGAAATGATGGGTATGCAGCGGAAACATTGGGGAAGATTTATCAAAACTTGTGTAAAGGAAAAGTGGCTTAATTGCCCATAGCAACCAATTAAATTCTGCCTTTCATTTTCCAAAGGAACTCTGAAAAATGGAAGGTGAAATCAGATTTTTCCAGTTTTCCTTTACACCAGTTTTGATAAATCTCCCTCATTGTATGACAGCACAATACATCACTTTTTTATTGTAGCGTCTATTAAATACAAATGGATTGCCGAGATCTACTCATCCTCAGTTCAAGAAATCAACTAGTTAACAAAAATGTATTCATGCTGAGACATTTCTGGGGTTTAAAAATGTTTACTCAGAAGATGCCTGACCATAATCTAGTTTTATATAGCTGCAGTATATTACAGATGACTAATAGAGTGTTTATACTGCATGATATATACAATACATTAAAGAGTAGATTATAACTCAGACGTCATAAAATCACAGCCAAAACAGCTCAATAACATTGCTACCAACATCAAGAAAATATTAACGTAAATAAAAAGCAGATTTTCTTACATTTCACCATAATCATGTACACATCAATAGTGCATATGGGAGGCTGAGGAAGACGCTCTCCTTTTTCTAGAATTGTTGAAATTTCACTGGCTGGAATTCCATCATATGGTTTAGACCCGAAAGTCATAAGCTCCCATACTGTGACGCCTGAAAACAAATTTGAACTATAAGTCTTATATTTGAATTAAATATGCCAATGATAAGTGTCTGTATACAATGAAGCAAACTCACCGTAGCTCCACACGTCACTTTGATGGGTATATATTCTGTGCAAAATGGACTCCAGTGCCATCCATTTAATTGGGACCTAAAGGATAAAACACAAATTTTCAACTTCTAAGCTAATGTGACAAAAAGAACATCTGTCAACCACGATCAACCCTATTAAACCAAGCCTGGTATGTTTGAGGATGGTGACTAAAATGAGTATTACCGATGCAGATACACTTTTATTTTTTGCTGTATGCAAATGAGGCACTCAGAGCACTGAGAGGCTGACCAAGCCCCTCGGAGCACCGCTTCACATCCATCTCTGCTGCCACTCCTCCACCCAGTGAGATTTAAGGGTGAGGCATCCTCACTGCTCTGATGCTTGGCCTTATAATTCTGACTGGGAGGGGGAGTGGCAACTGGGAGATGGTGGAGGTGAAGTGGTGCTCCGAGGGGCTAAGGCAGGCCTGCCGTGCTCTCAGCACTTCATCTACATATAATTAAAGATAAGAATTTCTCTGCATTGGTAATACTGACTGCAGAGAGAAGGGGCTCATTCTGGTCATCATTATCAACCATATCAGAGCGTATGCCTGGTTTAATAGGGTTGATACTGTACATGCTGTATATAACGCTAGGTGAATGCCTAATATTCAAAGCTTTTTACATTAGGTGCAAGTCAAGGAATAAAATCACTTAAAACTTGACATTTCTGAGGTCTTAAGTGTTACTGGCAGATCTAAAGGGTCAAAAAAGAACATCTGACTCCTTAACAAATGTATAATTTTGTCATTAATAAAATGAGTAACTGCACCCTCTTAAGTGGAAAGAACCAGCCAATATTAATGGCAGCTGATCTTGCTAACAAACTAAAGTGTATGGAGGTCTCCTGATTGTGCCTCAATGGCACTTGTTACTGGAAACAAAGTTTGGACATGTTGGATTTCAACAACCCTGCTCTTTTGTTTTGCTAAAGGTAAGCCACTGCTGGAGGGGTTGGACAGTGACTTGTTCTGCTTTCTCCATATTTGTGAGATTGGTGGACAACTGGATATATGTAGTAGTCAGACAAACAAATGCTCACCAAAAAATTATCATCTCATAATGTATGACCAACTTTAGCTTTGTGGACATCTTTGAAAGTAGGAGTTAGATATACACTGTGGTTTACTGTAGTATTTCATGTTCTGGTTTTATTGACATAAAACTTCAATTTTATGACCTCAAACTATTTTCCAGGATAAGCTGTTTAAAGAGTTCATTGAAATTTAAAGGGGTTGGCCACTTTTTGTACCAATGTGTAGAATGACTACATGCCACTTACTAATATTGCCTTTGTTGATATTCTGTGCCATTTGCTGCATTTCATATGTCATGTCCCCTTCTTGGGTAAACCTTCTGTGCTGTCTACACAGAAGATTTGTCCATAATATGGCCGCTGATGGAGGGTCATGTGACTAGGCAAAAATAACTCGAGACACATCACTCAGCCTTCTCCAAAGACACCACATCTGCAATCTGCACTTGTAATGGTAAGAGTTTTATTGCAGGTGCAGTGAGCTTTAATAGAGGAGGCTGAGTGATTTGCCTGGTCACATGCCTCCATCAAAAGCCATGTTATGGACAGGACGTCTATGTGGACAGCATAACAGACTTGACTAACAAGGGAAACTTATGAAATATAGAAAATGGTGCAGAATATCAACAAAGACTATATTAGTAAGTGCCATATAGTCATCTTACAAACACACTGATCAACAACAGAGAGAAAGTGGTCAACCCCTTTAATGTAATTAGATATATGTCACAACTGATCAGCCAGTGTTTTATGGCACAGTAATCATGGCAGCTATACTTCTTCCATCTCACCTTTCCACCTTCTGCATGATATTCCTTTTCATCTGCCCCCAAAAGCTTGGCCAACCCAAAATCTGTAATTCTAACATGGTTTGGTGTCTTTACAAGGACATTGCGGGCAGCTAAATCTCTGTGGACTAATCGTCGATCTTCAAGATAACTCATTCCCTAGTGAGATAAAAAGAAAGAATTAAAAGAGTTAGAGATAACCTAGTTGGTCCTAGGGTATCAGAACTGTGGCTAGATTGTAGTGTAGACATCTCAGAAATTAACACCTAATTTACTACAACTGTTTGCAGATGAGGTTCTGGCTTAGCTATAATCCAAGTTATGTCACAAAGCCTGTTTAAAAGGTTAAGCATTGACTAATAGGATATCTCCCTTATATCTAGTGGCATTTAAAGCTCAGCTTTCTTTTCTTTTTGAAAAGAGAGGTAATTTGCATACCTTTTTCCCAGAGGAGCATTGCTTGGTCTATAATAATCCTTATGCCTACCAGGCGGGCGCTCTCCATAAAGAGAACCAGTACCTCCAAACCTGACAAAGTCCTCTCAACAAGTTAAGGGCTGTTTCACATTTGCTGTAAGCAGATCCGGCAGTCTGTTCCAGCCAGGAATAGCCTGCAGGATCTGTGAATATTGAGTGCTACCGTACAGGGCATCAGGGCCACCAGAGCGCAGTCCCAGAGAAATCAGGCTAATGCGTAGTCAGGAACAGGCTGAGGTCAAAGTCCAGGAAGGCAACTGTCAGTATATCGACAGGTAAACAGATTATAGCTCAGACAGCTCAGAAGTAAAACAGACTAGCAGAACCTAGCAGTACCTGTATTGATGAGGCAAGGAGTAAGAGAGACAAGCAGGTGTTTATAGGGGAGCGGATAAGCTAGTTAGTCAGCAGCTGGACAGCAACTGCAGTGCTGAACCTGGGGTGAGATACACTGAACTTAGCTCCTGTTCACATATGCACACCCCAGACAGACAGACACATAGCGAGTGGAGCAGCAAACACTCGCCCATGCAAACTTCCTTTGATACAGAAAAACTGGTTAAGATTGACTTTACCTTAGCAATCTGCACACACCAGTTGAGAAGATGTCTTGAGCCAATATTGTCTTTATGTTCACGAACATAGTCAAGAAGACAGCCGTAAGGCATGAGCTGTGTGATCAACTGGACAGTGGAGGTTAGGCAAATTCCCAGCAAACGGCACACATGAGGATTATCCACACTGGCCATAACATACGCTTCCTAAAAAGAAGATGCACCAAACAGTTAAAAACATAAAACTACCATATCACAGAACCCTCAAGATTGATGGTTTGGGCATCCTATATTGATGACAAGCAGCCAAATGGACTATCCCACTTATGTGACATCTCATTAACTGATCTCCTTTTTGTTTTTTCATACAGTTAGTTAATCCTATCTATAGAGGGTTGCACTTAGGTTTCGATGAAATAGTGGAATATATCTGGTGACTGAAACATAGGTTGAACTATTTAACATATTTACGTGATGCTATCAGAGTGCAATCCTAATTGTGAATGTGGTGCCACGGATCTCTTGGCACTTGTCCTGCAGTCATGAATTGTTTGCATAACACACAGACATCTGTGAAGCTCCAGGCAGGGCTGGCACCAGGATACATTCCTAAGAAACATCTTCCAACTCTTGCTTCTGTGTGTACAACAAGGTATGTGTGCTGCTGCTCTTAGGAACACGTGTGCAATTTACTGTAGCTACCACAATTATTGTGCGAAATTCCATATAATTAACATTATTAGTATATCATAGCAATAGCAGATTGTGACGAATACCGTACCCCTCGTGCCCCAACTGATGTCAGACGTCGACTACGTTGAGCTCACGAGATACGGTCTGGTCACTGGTTACCAAGATGTGACGTTACGCCAGCTTGGTACAGATTACACCGACTCCTCCTGTACACAAGGGCACAGAGAGGCAACAAGCCCCAGTGAAACAGAGCTTCCTCAGCGCGGGAAATCTGCCACCAGCTTCTTGTTTGATATAAGTCCGGTCCGCTAACGGGATTATATAGGGTGACAAAACCAACCCGCGGTAGCTTATGACTAGGCCGAAACACGGACGTGGGGATTCGTGATCGAGATACAAGACAGCACAAGATTAAATGATATATTTAATCGCCTTAAGGGCACACTAGATAACACAATATACACAAGGAATATATACAGTGGTCTGAGGTTACAAATACAGGTAATATGGTACGAACAGGATAACACAGAATACAAATCAGTAACCGGGTAGATGAATGTTCGTTTGGGTTATGATTAGTCCTTTGCTGTAGTCACATGGAGGGCAGTGATGTCAGCTGGTTGCAGGTCCCTCTAAACACATGGCACGATGTGACCCTCCTTCGGAGAAAGACCCGCCCCCTTGCTGGCACAAGCCTTTTAACCTGTAGCCGGCCCCTCCCAGCCTCTGGGAGGGGTCCACCCCCCCCCTCTCCTGGACTGGCAGCAAATGACCCACAAAACCCTTTAGAGTTCATAGCTCCAGACTAGGTCACAGGGAGATGGTTCCGGGTACCAGTAAAGTCCAAGCATGGTACGGTTATTTGGTTTCTGTGGGGATATATGTATATCTCCCTTCCCTTGCCTCCCACCACCACACTAAGACCATGGGCCTGTTTATCGAGGCCACAGGGACACAAATATGTATCCGGTTTGTGCCTGTGATGGCCTGGCGATTCATAATTCCTTATAAATCGCCGGTTCCATGCTGTCTGCTAGATTTGATTGAACTGGGGAATGGACTAGACCTCCTGCTGAGAGATTCTTCCTGTCACATCATCTTGGTTCCTGGCTGACCGGATGGAAGTGTGAAAAGTTGTAAACACTAGTGGACTGCTAGAGGTTCTCTGCCATATGCTGGCTTTGAAGCAAGGCCCCCCTGTGGAGCTCACTATCTCTGCTATCTGACAGCTGATGGCTGGTGTGGGGACATGGATGACAGTAAATATTAATCCATATTCCTCACAGAGATGTGTTATCAGATCATAGTACGATACTTTGTAGTCAATGGACTCAAGTTCATTTCTTCTGTAACCTATTCTTATATTAGTTCTCCACATGTTAGTATATATATATATATATATATATAAATTGTAAGGGATAGCTCTCTCACAGAGGGTCGCAATTACAGACTTCTCCTCTGAGAACGGCGTTCAAGTCCAAATGGTGCTTTATTTTGGCACTTTAGCACCAGCACACACATAAATCCAAACCAAAATAAACACCTGCCTGTCTGGGCCCTAGCTAATACAGAGGTCTTCTCCCTGACTCACCTCTAAAGCGCAGTTTACCCACAGGGTCTCAGACTCCAACCCTTAGCAGGTCAGCTCACCAAAAATAAGTCATGGGGAGAGGTCCAACTTCTCTAAGCCGCACGTTCTAGCTGCCCACCTGGCTGTGACCACACAAGCCTCTCAGGCTTCCCTCTCTGTAGGGTCACTTCCTTCCCCAGACTCATACACTGAGGGTTAATTTATCCCTCCTTGTTTAACCCAGCTGGCCTTACCTGGGGCCAGGGAACGTGTAATGGATTAGGGGTGTGGACTGGAAGACTCCGACTACCAACCTGTCTCCCAGTCCAAAAAAATCCAGCCCATACAACTTTAAACAAAAATGATCGCCAGCAACTATGCCTTGCTGAAGCAGCACCATTTCTGGATTCCAGTTATCTGTAGCTTTCCAATTTCTCCATAAATCTCTTTTTCCACATATTATGGTAGTTCCATCTATAGGTCTATGGACTACAATCGATAACATCTGACTGACTTACTTTCTGTACAAAAGCTGAACAATAACCCTGAAAGAAAATCTTCCATAAACCTGTTATTTTAGAAACAGAAAAAGTTTCCTGTCCCAATAAAATAGAAGTCTATTTCCTGCGGCTCTAACTCAGGCGTTAGTAGACTCATTTTATAGCCAACATAAGCTGGCAAAGACATGCTTGCAAAAAGTGTACTTCAAGTTTTGCTGTTTCAACAGCTATTGTAGGAGCCTAGGGGGTACAGATGCCGGGAAATACATGTAAAGCTGTATAAAACCTGCCCAAAACACTTGAAACTTTGCAGACGTCTATTGATTACATTTGAACCATTACAAATTGCCAGGGCAGACTTCCAAATTAACTCTTTTAGAACAGAGTTCTAGGTGGTCATAAAGCCTGCACAGATGATTACCAGAAAACATAACCCAACTATATAGATTAGAAAGCTTTGAACCGAACGTCCCCCACATACACATGATCAGGTGTCCATGTATACTCTATATGGAGACGGTAGAAAACTGTTGCCAGACACGTCCTCAAGATAGGCCATCAATATCTGATCGGTGGGTGTCCAACTCCCAGAACCCCCACCAATCCAATGTTTAAAGAGTGGTTGTTCTGGTGAATGCTGTGGCCTCTTCCTAGGCCAGGAACGTCATATTCATCAATCATGTGGCCAGTACTGCTCAATTCTATTCAAGTGAAGCGACTAAGCACAGCCACTATACTATACTATACAATTTATGGCATTGTGCTTGGTAAACTCTGGGGAGGCCACAGTGCTCACTGGCCTTCTTCAAATAGCTGATTGGTGGGGGTTCCGGCAGTCAGACCCCCCACCAAACAGATACTGATGACCTATCATCAGGATAAGTCATCATTATTGTACTCCCAGAAAAGCGCTTTAAAGTAAGATTAACATAAAGTAATTAAAGGGGTTCTCCGGGAATTAAGACAACGAAAATACTTCTGATTGCCTTATTGGAGTCGGAAAGGAATTTTTCCCCCCTTAAGTGGGGAAAATGGGCTTGTACCTCACAGTTTTTTTTGCCTTCCTCTGGATCAACTTGCAGGATAACAGGCTGAAGAGGATGAACAAATGTCTTTTTTCGGCCTTATATACTATGTTACTTAAATATTACGTTACTATAAATATATTCCTAAATAATGGCTCGTTTGGTCTAGGAAGCAATCATCAGGGGAAATAAAATGACCACCGTCTGTAGTACACACAAAATCTGTCCTAATCCAGGAGGACAAGTTACTTCACAACACTGAGCTAAAGAGCTGCCTCATCCTCCTATCTGCTCTGCAATTTTAAAACTGGGATCTGAAGTTAGCTTTGGTACCTACTGGTACCTAGGTACTAAAGCCAACTTTAGATCCCAGTTTTAAAATTGTTTTCAAGTTAAATAATCGATGTCCAAAGTTATTAAAAGAAGTATCAATCACTTTCGGGGATAATTAATTTCATGTTGGCGGAGCCCATACATTTGAATAATGCACAGAGACGGATCTCCTTACAGCATTCAAACTAAGTTTTGACCGAAGCGACTTCGCTCAACACTAATCATAGTCTCTGACAAGTACAGCAGAGAGGAGGATGAGGCAGCTCTTAAGCTCAGTTTTATGAAGTAACTTGTCCTGCTGATTAGGACAGGTTCTGTCTGTACTAACAGGACGGCGGCCATTTTATTTCCCCCGATGATTGCTTCCTAGACAAAACGAGCCATTATAACTAACAAAAGGTATTTGGGAATATATTTATAAGAAAATAATATTTAAGTAGAAGGGGTGTGTAAAAAATAAAAAAATAAATGTTTACTCACCTTTTGAAAGTCCCGTCATTCCAGCAGTACTGCTCCAGTCCCCATCAGTCTGGATGTGATTTCCCATTCATGTGACCATTGCAGCCAATCACTGGCCTCAATGGTTGCGTGTGCAAGAATGGCACGTGACCACTAAGCCTCTGTAGTGATATACCCACTTGCACACGTGACTGCTGAGGTCAGTGATTGTGTGCAGAGGTCATGAGATTGGGAATGGTACATCATCACTTTCAGTCCAGCATAGACGAGAACAGTGGTGCTAGAATGCCAGGACTTTCAAAAATTTGTGACTTTATTTTATTTTACACACCCATTAATTTTACTATTAGGTTGGACAAACCTTTTAAGAAAACTAGAGTAAAATAATAATATTGTCCAGAGAAACTAATCAGATGAATCACTGGGTTTTTATCTTTTACTTACTCAAATGCTAACAACTGATTTGTTGGTGTTATACCGTATACCAGAATTTGATGATAATTGATCATTTCTTCATAAAGACATTTTTGGAATGACTCAGTGGTTTAGTTTACATTGTCAGCTCACAGCTTTTGTCACTCCCTTCATTTTTTTTGGTACCAGTTTTTTTTTTTCCGACTGAAGTCATGGTAAGCCCTCAATATAGTTGGTAGCAGTATAGTGATGATTCTCTTGGACCAATTACTAGGTAACTACTTTATAGGTAGAACCAGCTCGAGTCATTTGGAACTTCAGATGTTACCAAAAAAAAGTACAACTGTATCTGCAATTTTCACCTAGTATTCAAAACCGGGCAGGTATTTGGGTACAGTTAAACCGGTTCCATGCAGTGGTAAAGGGTCTTAGGCCACAATTTTTTCACTGCGGATTTCAAATGGGCATCAAGAAGTGAAATGTCATCTCTTAATGCAGAATCTGTGTGATATCTCAGTGAAAACTGTTCAGGGCTAATCCACAGTTAGATCCATCAATGCCAGAAATACAAGGGTCACTCTTGGATTTCTGCATTGGATTACATGGCAAAAGCTGTTGAATTCTTTCCAACATGTAGTTTCGCTCAAGTGGTTATACCCTTAAGGCTTGCAAGATCCTGGCACACATGACAAGAACACTTGCCATTCACATTTTGTTCTACTCTCTTGAAAACAGGGTAGGCAGCTTTAGGTTGTTGGCAGATGTTCCAACCATGTGTCAGTGCTGAGCTCTTGGTAAATACAGGAAATGCTGGTGGGCTCTCAAGAAAAGAGTATTATTTGGAAGGGAAGTGTATTAAAGCCAGATGCATTTGAAGAGAAATGTACTTTACATATAAGTAAAATAGATGGTAAAAGTTTATAACTGGTACAATTTGGTGTCTGCTGAATTCAATGGTCTGTCCATGTAATGTGTAGACATGCTGGATCCTTTGTTGAGAGGTGCTCTTTGTAGTGGCTCTTCATTCTAGTCCTTTCTTTGAAGGGGTTTTACCATGATACACAATGGGAGCATATCGATCGGATATGCCCCATTGTCTGATTGATGCGGGTCCCACCTCTGGGACCCACACCTACAATAAGAACGGAGCGGGGAAAGGAACAGAGGGTGCACTGCGCATGTGCAGCCACCCTCCATTCATTTCTATGGGGCCACCAAAAATAGCCGAGCGCTGGCTCGGCTATTTCTGTCTGCCCCATAGAAATAGATGGGAGCAGGGGCCGTGCGTGCGCAGTGCGCTCCCATTCACTTCTATAAGAGCAGCGGGGAGCAGCACTTGGTGGTTGATGGACCCACGGGAAATCCGGGGTCCTCCAGCCACAGCTCTCCCAGAGGGTCCCAGAGGTGGGACCCGCACCTATCGGACAATGGGGGCATATCTTAGCGATATTCCCCCATTGTATGTGATGGGAATATCGCTTTAAGGGTCCATTCACATGTCTGTGTGTGTTTTGTGGATACACGCATCCGCAAAACATGGACACTGGCAATGTGCGTTCCGCTTTTTGGGGACCGCACATCGCCGACAATTGCGGACAAGAATAGGACATGTTCTATTTTTTTCGGGAAAGGAATTGCGGAACCCATAGAAAAATACGGAACAGAATTGCGGACGTGTGAATGGACCCTTAGAGTTTTATTTTTAGAAGTATTCATTCCAACAGCATCAAGATATCAGGCTTTTGTAGGGGTTGTCCAACCTAGAAACCAACAACCCTAATGGTTGAAAAAGATGCCTACTTAAAAAAGAACCCAAAACTCCTGTCTGCAGCCCTGCTGTTCCCACATTACTGCCCCATTCCTGGTTGCACCGGAAATGGCTTGGTCCCATAAGTCTGCAACCACTGCAGCCAATCACTGGCCTCAGCAGTCACATGTGCTAGAATGGCACGTCACAGACATGTCTGTTTTAGCAATTATAGTATACCCCATGAAATAACAATTCTGCAGCACCCTTTCTTAGAAATCTGCATTCTGTTGCTCCCTTGTTCAGCCTCCCGGACATAGATAACTAAATTGACAACTGGGTGTTACCAATCCACTTTTAATACTGTGTGTCCTTACAAAGTCTGATCCTGTGAGCACTTAATGGACACTATCAGAGTGAGTAAGCACACTTATCAATGGGGGAAATTGTCTATTTATTAAATTTTTCCATGAGAGGAGTGGCACAACGCAGAGTTCTACTACAAAAATAATATATACTAATATGCTATCGTTTTAAAGGAGCAATCTTCAAAAAATTTTTTTACCCCATTAGGAAAAATCACTTTCAATATTCAGCCCAGGCAATTAGTCGTCATTGCAGGGGGAAGCTGCAGGCATCAAAGCAAATAAAATTACATGAAGGACCATATAATATATGGTCGCTGAGTCCTCAAGACTTGGATTTCCTCTTTGCAGTGGTCCCTCACTTGGATAGAGGAGGAGTCTCTCCAGGCTCTCACAGATTTGCACAATTGCCTTTCTACAGCAGCAAACTTCCATTTTAGTCATCTTCTGAGGAAGGTCCACCAGGTTAGGACCGAAACATATACACTGTACCTAAGAGTGCAGTGCTGCCTTTTTTAACTGATGTCTCTCTCTCTCTCTATGATGTCCATAAACATTAGCAGGACAGGGATTGTACTATTAGGAACTAGATATTTTACCTTATTAGTTAAGCACATATGCAATTTTAATTTAAATAACATTACAGTACGTATTATATTACCATTGCACCGATCTACAGTCTACAGCTCTTTATCTATTGTAGAACAACATCCAGGATGCCCTGACACCCCTTAGAGTGTCCGCCAAGCTGAATATACTGACTAAACAAAGGGGCTTTCTTTCTCCATGTAATTGTGTATCACGGTTACATCTTACATGGAGTGATGCCATCAAGTCTTCCACTCGAAACATAATGTTTGCAACTTCTCCAACCTATGCAGATTTCCAGAAACGAGAAGAAACAGAGTTTTGTTTCCCATTTGTTTACCTTGGAGATGATGAAGGTACATTGTGATCTAATAAAACTATGCCTGGTATTTTGTCCCAATCTGCTAAAAAATACCATTCGTTAAAAATAAAATAAAAAAATAACAGCCCAGGGGAATTGTGGTTACCAAGATCTACATAATAGTTGTTTCATTTGTCACCAGACCAGATTCTACATGAGCTCAGTTTTAATGAATAGCTATTTGGAAAGAGTTCATGTAACACCTAGCCTTACCACCAATGATACCAGCTAGTGTTGAATGCCATGCACAGAATTTAAAGCAAACCTTAGCAAGCTATGGAGACTAACACATTTAAAAAGTGGTACAAATGTAATACTGTATTTGGAGGATGACAAAATAATTTTAATCCATTGGTAAACTGATACTCACATCTAAAATTTCCTTGTTGGCTTTAGGTGATGTGGCCTCACGTAACTCTTTGATAGCAACAGGAATTTTGATGCCCTCACCTTCTGGAATCCAAAGACCCTAATTACAGAGATTAAATACATTAGTGAAAAACACAATTGTTAAGTATGTATATACTTATACTGTATTAATCATAGGTTTTCAGGTTTTCCTTCTTGGAATATTTAACATTTCCAGGTTCCTTGTTTTCACACCTCCACAATGAACAGTCACTTGTGTACTAGGGCAGTTGTCTACTAAGACACTGGACATTGGCCACTGGACCAAGGACAATGGTCACTGTAAGGACTAGTAAGATTTATCAATCCATTATTAAATAAGATCTATCAATCCATTATTAATCATGACTAGAGGAGAGGATCCAAATGAACCTATGGATAAAAATGAAAATCCAAAATATTGCAACATGTACATCCCATATATGTTTTGTATTTGTTTTGGCTGTTCTGCAACTACACACATCTGCTTATGACTGCCAACAGATGCCAAGTTGCATTAAGATATCAACTTATCTCCTATTTACAGAATAGGGGATGAGCATTTGATTAGCGAGGATCCAACTGCTGGACCTTCAACGTTTGAGAGACTGAGGGACCTATGCGCTCAAATAAATGGAGCGGCAGGTCAAGCATGCATGCAGAAGTTCAATTCATTGTCTGTTGGACTGCCATAGATAGCCAAGTACTGTAGTATTTATTGAATTATTATATCACGGGCACAGCAAGGGAGGGTGAGCAGGGCACATGCGCAGAATGTTGAGGGTGCACCAAGGCAGTTCATTTACATGGTGAAGCAGGGAGCCATCTGCTCCCTGCTTCACTGTTCCGCTGAGCTGCGCCGCACCCCAGCAGGCCACACATTGCAATACTGGGCTGTGTGGGAGAAGCGGTACAGGCCCGGGAATCAGACTCCTCCTACACAGACAGCAGCGCGATGTGTGTTACCACGTCATGCTGCTTCTGCTGGGGACTGCTGAGGTTGTGCATAGTTACATAGTTAATATGGCTGAAAAAATACATAAGTCCATCAAGTTCAACCAAGGGATAGGTGGAGACGTGAATCCCAGAAAGGAAGTGAGAAACAAGTAAGTATTTTATTATTATTTATTTACTTTATTAATGGAGCTGGATGGGGAACAATAGCCATAATGTGGGCCTTACTGCCGCTCTACAAGGTGGACATAACTGTGAGGGGCATAACTACTATGGGGGGGGAGCATAATGTGTACAGAGAGGGAGCATAATGTGGGCTAACTACAGTGAGGGGCACAATTTGGGCATTTCTATTTTGAGGGGGGGGGCACAATGTGGATATTACTACTGTGAAGGGGCACAATGTGGATATTACCACTGTGAGGGGACACAATGTGGATATTACCACTGTGAGGGGACACAATGTGGATATTACTACTGGGAGGCGGAACAATGTGGGCATCAGTACTGTGGCAGGGCACAATGTGGGTATTAGTACAGTACTGTGAGAGGGCACAATGTGAGCATTAGAAATGTGAGGGGACACAGTGTGGGCATTACTAGTTTGAGGGGGCACAGTGTGGACATAACTACTGTGTGGTAGTACTAAGGGTAAAGCAATGCCCTAGATTAATTAGTATTAGGGTGGCTAGGTCTTACAGGGCCAGCACAGCGTCCCCTGCTGGGGATTTCCCAGGGACAGTCACCATCCCTTGTTTATGTGGTTCTTCTTGTTTGCTTTATCCCCACAGAAACCTTGTTTTGGTTCCAGCAGACATCACACCAACATGCCAGTGTAACCCTGGATGTGGTATGACCAGTTGGTTCTTCGATTTATCGCAGGGTGTACTGGGTACTGCTGTGTACCCTATGATAGATTTTACCAGGTGTACATATTGGGGTAATTTACAAAGACCAGCTTTTAATGCCGATCTTTGTTCTGCACTGCTGGAGGATTAACCTAATTTATAAATTAGGCACACCTCCAGCAGTCTGTGTGCCTGGAGTTAAAAACTACTCAGGTCCCTGTATTCCTCTTTTACGTCTGTTTTCAGGTGTAAAAGATGGTAAATGTGTCGGGGCCGGAGTCAAAAACCCCCGTCATGCACTTGCCACTAAATAATTGCAAAAAAGAGTCTTGCAACAAATTTTACTCCTAAATTATTAAAAGTTATGTTTTTAAGTTATTCACCCATAAGCCTAAGGGGACTGGGTGGGACTGGTTGATTATAGTTATGCACTGAGCAGAGTTAGAGGCGTGACTTAGTATACAAAAGTTGCTGAGTCGCTCATGTTGTCCCTATTTCTGAACTAATAGAGTTGGGTGTCAAATTCTGAATCCTTGCCCTGGGTGCGGGAAAGCCTACCTACATCTCTACACCGCTATATATAAACTGAAAATAAAATAAAGATAAATGATCATTCCCTCACATCATACCTGATATACAGTCCCAAATGCTCCTGACCCAAGGACCTTTATCTTCTTGAATTCAGTTTCTTTCAAGATTCGAAGAAGTGCTTGGTTTGGAGCTTCACCACTGGGAGTAATAGGTTCCACTAACTACAATGAAACATTGAATTATTATAATACCATCTCCACATCATATCAGACTACATCATACAACTTCTCCCCAGTAGAATGTGTGACAAGTGTTAATCGAATATATCAGGTTTATTTTTAATATAATTGTATGGGGACCACAAAAGAAATATTTGTATAGTCATAATACATAAGATAGACCTAAACACAGACATAAAGTAGATTAGCAAGCTTACTACATTATGAAAATGGTTGCCTGGTTCCTGACAAGGATTCTACACCATTACCTCAAAATAGCTCCCCTGAAGGAGGTAGAAACCGTCCTGTTTCTACTGCCTCCTACAGGTTGGCTGTGACAGTTATTTAACAACTTTTTTCCTGGGAACATTGCACTATAAGCTTTATCTCAAGATGGCTCAAAGGGAAACAAACCTGCCAGTCATCATCCAGAGGCGGGGAGGACGGAGTTAGCGAGCAGCATTGTATCATCTCAATTGCTGCAGGCTTTGGAAGATTAGTACTCTGTAAGTATTGTAGAGAGTCTCCGATTTGCACCCTGGTGGAGGTGGTGCCCAGTGGTAGGAAGCAATCTCAAAGAAGTAAAATTAGTGAAACCACAGCCTGCAAGGATTGTAATATAAATAGATTTGTCTATATTCAGAGAGCTCCAAATATGACCATCAGTGGGCTGACCCTAGTGTTTAAGTCCATCCTGGACCTTGGTCATGGCCAATTAGAATTAGCGGGAGACTAGCAGATGTGTAGTGGAGCATCTACGCCTTCTCCAGCGCCTTTTAATCGGCCATGACCAAGGTCCAGGATGGACCGAAAAACCAATGTCGTCCCTATGATGGTCAGATTTGGAACTCTCTGTATAAAGACAAATTTATTTGCATCTCAATCATTGAGTGCCGTGGTTTCACTAACTTTACTCTATAAGTACTGACTGCTATCACTGCAGGGAGATACCACTAAAATCAGTGGGTCTGTCACTACTATGTGGCCTAGTTCTTTGCCATCCTTATTGAGATAGAGCTAATAGAATAATGCTCCCTGGGATAAGGTTTGCTAAATAACTCTCACAGCCAACCTGTAGGTGGCAGTAGAGACAGGACAGTTTTCTACCTCCTTTAGTGGAGCTATTTTGAAGTAATGGTATAGAAGATATCATTAAAGGGGTCTTCCAGGATTTTTATACTGAGGACCTATCCTTAGGATAGGTCATCATTAGCTGTTCAGTGGGGATCCAACACCTTGGCTGTTTGAGAAGGCACCGGAATTCCGGGGAGCGACACTGCCTTCTTGCAGCTCACTACATTGTATAGCATCTGTGCTTGGTATCGTGCTCAGACCTACTGAAGTGAATGGGGCTGAGCTGCGATACCAAGCACAGGCACTATACAATGTACGGCGCTGTGCTTGGTGAGTACAGAGAAGGCTGCAGGGCTCACAGGAGCATCGGGGCCTTTTCAAATAGCTGATCGGCTGAGGTTCCGGGTGTTGGACCAAAGAATAGGTCATCAGTATCAAAATCCTACAACATTTGTCTGGAACCAGGCAGCTGACAGGTTCCTTTGAAAGGGGTTTCTTGTTTTCAGACAAATTAAATTCATCACCGTATAAAATAAAGCAATCCTGCCACATTGAAAGCCCAATCCAATCTGCAGGCAGCAGGATATGGAGCAGGGGGAGCTGGGCAGATTGATAAACTTATTTGTGAAAAATATTCAGTTCGACTTTTATGTTATGTACGGTATTTATTTCACTGCTCTTTCTATGTTTAGGAGTCCAGGGGGTGGTCCTACTCAGTAACTGACAGACTTCCCCCTGTGCATACAAAATGTGCCTGTCAATCACTCTATAGGACCGCCCACTGGACTCCTAAGTATAAAAAGAGTAGGGATTAAAACCGAACACTCGTCCTGGTCTCAGCTGAGCAGTGGATACAATTACAAACCAGTCTAGACAATGCTCTATCTGCTGTGAATGGTACCAGAAGTTTAATGATATGATAAGAGTTAATAAGTGGTTAGGTATTTTCCTTCAACAGAGCTGACAGAACGTGAAGTGTTTTCGACCTCACAAGTGTATGCCATGACTAAGAACAAGACTTTCTTAGGAAACGCATATTATTCTCTTGTACTCATTATGGGTATTTTAATTCTGTTTAATTAAAAAGGTCAAATTTTACAAGTGCCAGAGCAGAAAATCTTTTCTGGAAATTTAATTTCTACCATTTTAATGATTCGGAGAGCTTCCTAACTATGGGAGAGTGGACAAGATTGAAGGCCGATGAGCTGATCTATATGGTATGTATTGTATATGGACTTTCTGGAGTACAGGCTGTTTAGCTCACAGAGCCTTGACTAGACCGATAGCATTCCACGTCTCAGCTGAAAGCAGGACTATGTACAGAATGTACTGGCTTGTTGTCTCTGAATGTAAACAACTGTGTTCTCATTCACTGACATCAAATTAATATCTTTAAAATTGTGAGAAAATGAAACATGAAGTTCTTACAATGTTGTATAACTTGTTATACAATGATTAAGATTCATTTATATAAAATTGAAATCCATTTATTAGCTCTCATGGATAATTTATTCTCAATACAGTAGTCCCCCTAATAAGGTGTAGACTTCCAGGTTTAATTCAACCATTTTTCTACAAGGCCTCCTCATTTCAGGGGCTCAAAAGTAATTGGAGAAATGAACATAAAATGTTCATTTTTAATTCTTTGTAGAGAATCTATTGCAGGCAATGACTGCCTGAAGTCTGGAACCCATGGGCATCACCAAATGCTGGATTTCCTCCTTTGTGATGCTTTGCCGGGCCTTTACTGCAGCTGGTTTCAGTTGTTGCTCGTTTTTGGGTCTTTCTGCCTTAAGTTTTGTCTTAAGCAAGTAAAATGCATTCTCGATCAGGTTGCAATCTGGTGATTGACTCAGCCATTGCAGAATATTCCACTTCTTTGGCTGTGGTTGCTTTTGCAGGATGTTTTGGGTCATTGTTCATCTGTACTGTGAAGCGCTGTCCAATCAACCTTGCTGAATTTGGTTGAATCTGAGCAGGAAGTATATCCCTGTACACTTCAGAATTCATCCAGCTGCTTCTGTCTCCAGTCACATCATCAATAAACACTAGTGACCCCGTGCCATCAGAAGCCATGCATGCCAATACCATCACACTGCTTTCACCATGCCTTCATCATGCTTTCATCATGAGCCATTCCAAGCCTTCTCCATACTTTCTTCTTCCCATCATTCTTGTACAGGTTGATCTTAGTTTCATCTGTCTAAAGAATGCTGTTCCAGAACTGGGCTGGCTTTACATGTTTTTTGGCAAAGTCTAATCTGGCCTTTATTTTTTAGGCTAATTAATGGTTTGCAACTTGTGGTGAACCAGCTCTTGTGAAGTCTTCTCTTTATTGTAGACTTAGATACTGATACACCGACTTCCTGGAGAGTGTTCTTCACTTGGATATATGTTGTGAATGGAGTTTTCTTCACCATGGAAAGAATTGTGTGATCATCCACCACTGTGCACTGCTCACCAGTGCACTGATTTGGAAATTCCTTACCCCTTCTCCTAATTAGGATGTGAAATCCCTCAAATTAAAGCTGAGAGTCTGCACTTTAAACCCATACCCATATTGATCACACTCCATACTAAATATAATAACAAGGTAATGGGGCAGAAGTAGAAAATACATTCACTTAGAAAGTTGATTAACAATTCTGTCTCCAACAGTGAGGAGGCAGGGTGCTCTGTGTAAGCGATTTTCTCTTTGTTCTAGCGAGCTGTATACACAGCTCTCAATGAATCACGTGATCACTGAAGGCTGAGTAACTGCATGAGCTGCTGGATTTTAGCACACCCTAAACGGCACCACAGCCTTGGTCAAGCGTCCAGGGGCTGTTTTCCCAGTGTAACTGAAAATAATATGAAATCAGCAATGTAAAAAAAACTAATGTTAGAATGCCTCCAAAGGTCTTAAATGACCTTAAGGGTAGCAAAAAGTGTAAAAAATAAAAATAAAGACAAAACAAAAAAATATTAATACAGTATAGTATAATTCTAACCGCACCTCCAACTGCTATATAAAAACAACAGTGACGGGCAGGGGTCACAATTTAAAAATGTTATTACGATATTAAAAATGGAATACACTAAAGCCCCATGTATCACTGAAAAAAGTTGTAAAAATTATTTAAATAAATAAATCAAAAAGTTATGGCTTTCAAAGCCTCAAGTACTAAAAAAAAAAGTAAAAATTTGTCTGGTCAGCAAGAGGGGTGAATGGCCTTGTCTTAAACTGTTTACTTGCAAGGGCCCCCATGACAGGCTTTTGTCTCCTAGACCTGGACTGTGCTATTTCTATGTATTTCTATTCATATCCTATTTCTTCATTATGATTGTATGTAAGTTGTTATGCAACATTGTTGTTACTTGTAAATAAATTATTTCTACATGGTACACCTAATTCCGAGGCAGCTACACAGCCAGTCATGTGTATAATCTAACTTGGTTTATGGGTATTGAAGTATCTTTTTCCTCACCACCTCAACTACTTTTACAGTACATACATGATATTTTATTTATAAAAAAATGTTTTTTAGTTTGTTTTTGTATTTTTTATATATTGCATTTTCATGAAATCAATGATGTCCGCACCTCTCTTTCTTGCAGTAATCTACGAAGAGTCCGCTTTCTGTTAATACGATTTCTTCGCATAAAGAAAAATGCAACCAATCCTAACACAACAGCTGCCAGAATGCCTCCAACGACACCGGCAGCAATATACGCCACACTGGATCTAAAAAAGAAAAAAATATTTGGTTACAAACAAATACAACGCTGTCAACAATCCTTTATGGTCAATCTCCAGGGCCTGACTACATATTAATCTCCCTCCCTTTAAAAGCTTTATTTGCAATGAGGTATCTCATAAAACCTCCGGGTATGTGGGTAGGGATCATTTCATGGGGGGAATCACTCTTTGAAGATTCACATTTACATTAATATTAGGTAATTGATATTTTTTTTTTGCTACAGTAAAATAGAGAGACTATTATGTCCATATTATTAATATGTTGTAGTTCTGCTGGAAATCTAGTAGCAAATCCCCCACAGTGGAGATTACAAGAGAATAAGAGATTTTTGCTAACACTTTGAATAATGCTGCCAACTGTCTGCAAAGATGAATAAATATTACTCAACCCGACGGAGTTGAAAGGGATAATCAGAATGCAATTTGTACAGGGGCTTGTCAAGGGTTTTTTTCGGATGTGTCAATTTGACCTTCACTCTTTCCCTAACTGTTAAGGGTCCTATAGTTTGTGAGCTGCTCGAATTTTTTATTGCTGCTTGTACATTTTTAAGGCTTTAAGAGATGGAAAATCTGACATAATCCTTGCATGAAAGCCAAACATCTTTCATAGCGTGGCTCCAATTCAGGCTCTGTGATGCTGTTCTGACACCGAAAATGGTACTGAATGACCTTGCAGCTTTGAAGTACATCCACAAATAGGAGCACAGTGGAACCCTTTATGCCAGGGGTGGCCAACCTTACGGACACAAAGAGCCAGAAAAAAAAACGTATGACTACCAGGAGCCACAAGCTATACATCGCACGGTTGTGATTTTTTTTTCTGTTACGGTGTTCACCGCATAGGATTTTTTTAATTTTTATATTTTAATAGTTCACACTTTTTCGGGCATGGCGATATATAATATGTTTATTTTTTATTGTTCGTAAATTTTATATGTAAAATTGGGATTTAAACTTTTAGTATTTTTTTTTTTTACTTTTTATTATTATTTTTATTTACTATTAGCCCCGTTAGGGACTAGAACCCTTGTCCTATTCACCCTAATAGAGCTCTATTAGGGTAAATAGGACCTCACACTCTCCCTGCTGCCCTGTGCTCTGTGCACACAGCAGCAGCGAGCGTACCATGGCAGCCAGGGATTCAGTAGCGTCCTGGCTGCCATGGCAACAGATTGGAGCCCCAGGATTACACTGCTCGGGCTCCGATCGTAACTGTCACCAATGAAAAGGGGGGAGGGGACCCTGTTGCCACTGCCACCAATGATACTAATACTTGGGGGGGGGGCACTGCGCCATCAATGGTTAGAATTTATAATACTGGGGGTGGGGGGGAGTGCACTGCACCACCAATGAATGTAATTAACACATTAATTCAAGTATAGGAGGCAGCGGGGGCCGGCGGCAGTATCACATACCCGGCCACAATAACAGGGCATGCGATCCACAGAACCGCGGCAATTAACCCCTCAGGTTCGGTGGATCCTATACCTTGTTATTGAGGCCAGGTGCCGGGTATGTGATACCGCCGCCGGCACCCGCTGCCTCCTATACTTGAATTAATTACATTCATTAGTGGTGCAGTGGCCACAGCCACTCCCCTTCTCCTCCCTGCTATCTCCCCATTGGTGGCAGCGGCAGCCGCGTCACAGGGGAGAGGGAGGGACTCTCTCCTTCTCCACTGTGCTAGTGAAGAGAACATGGTAGGCACTGAGAGCGGCGCATGCCATGTTCTCTATTAAGCTGCGCAGCTGCTACCCATCCCCACTGCAAGAGCCGCACTTGAAGCAGGAAAGAGCAGCGGGTTGGCCACCCCTGCTTTATGCATACAGCATCACTATAACCATGGGCGAAGAACCTTCTAAAACATTTAAAGGGAACCTGTCACCGGGATTTTGGGTATAGAGCTGAGGACATGGGTTGTTAGATGGCCGCTAGCACATCCGCAATACCCAGTCCACATAGCATTGTGTGCTTTTATTGTGTATAAAAACCGATTTGATACATATGCAAATTAACCTGAGCTTGAAAATATGACTCTTCTCTGGTCACACAAGTAAGATATGACTCTTATGTTAATTTGCATATGTATCAAATCGTTTTTTTTACACAATAAAAGCACACAGAGCTATGGGGACTGGGTATTGCGGATGTGCTAGCGGCCATCTAGCAACCCATGTCCTCAGCTCTATACCCAAAATCCCGGTGACAGGTTCCCTTTAAGGCTAGTTTCACACTGTCGGCAGAGATTTGGCAGGCTGTTCCGGCAGTGGGGTGGGGTCTGGCGGATCCGAGAGCAGGAGTATTTGTCCGGCTGAATCCCGGCATACTGGATCTTCATCGGACCCATTATAGTCAATGAGGCAGAAGGGCATTCCGGTACCGTCCTGGATCCAGAGGACTCTGGTAGGCTGCTCTCTGCCGTAACAGCCTGAAACTAGCCTAAGCATAATTTTGCATCTTTTAAAGCTGGGAATGTTGGAACCTATCAGTTTTTGCACCCTGTCAATTGGTTTCGAAATCTTCACAATTGGGAAGATTTGTGAATATAACAGATATTTAAAAGAAAACTCTACTATTGAACCAAAATATATGACCTTTCACAGCTTCAATAAAAAAAATATGATAAGCAACCCTGTTAATACTTTGCTCTGCTTATTTTGCTGTGATTTTGCATTACATGTTTTCGTTACCGTTCCGGTTTAAAGGGCATCTGTCAGCAAGGCCCCCATTTCTCCTAGAGACTCATTTGCATATATTAAAACATCATTTTCTCAGCAATGCGGGCACATAGGAACATGTGCCCAACACGTATTCCTTCAGCTGCCAAGCGGTCAGCCAGCTTCATAGGTACAAAGCTGCTGACAGATGCCCTTTATTTCTTGTATTGTATTTTGGGAATTCAAAACTTTAGGATTGGGACATGTCAACTTAAAGACATCTCAGTATCTATGAAGACATTTACAGAATGTTAGTGTCTACCAAAATAATGCAGACGTCTTACCCAGAAGATTTACAGCCTTTAATACCAGGACCTGTACACCTGTTAAAGTAAGAAGAAAAACACATATTTTACATACTTTTATATTTTGCAGCCCTAAATTTTAGAACTCTAAGAATCTAACAGTACTGGAAGGTACAAATGACGGGATGGTCAATGTTCTAAAAACTGGAATAGTAAAAAAATAAAATGAGGCAGAAGAATGTACCTTATTCTATTTCTTCTCCCTGACTTACCCCAAAATGTACTCCAATAAGAGCAATACAGGGGTCTACGTAGCGCAACCAAACCCCATAGGACAATATTGGTGCTGATTCTCTTGATTATACACTTTAACACGGACAGATTGGCCTTCAGCTTCCCCTCTGATGCCCATTCAAACTGGATTGCAAGAAGTCAGTATCCTGTTTCAAGTATCCCTTAGTAAATAGGGATAAGCTTGTCCCCCCTATTTTAATGGTCCCATTAGCAGCTGTCTAGGCTGCTTCTATGGTATGGATTCCTATGGCTATCTGTCCATTTTAGGTGAAGATAGATGTTCAAGCCATTACCGACTGTAGCTGCCCATTCTAAAATAACCAGTAGATGGCAGCACTAGTCAAAAGATGTATAGTGGTAAGAATTTATCCTGATTAAGGCTACTTTCACACTTGCGTTGTTCTTTTCCGGCATAGAGTTCCGTCACAGGGGCTCTATACCGGAAAAGAACTGATCAGGTATGTCCCCATGCATTCTGAATGGAGAGTAATCCGTTCAGTTTGCATCAGTATGTCTTCAGTTCAGTCGTTTTGACTGATCAGGCAAAAGAGAAAACCGCAGCATGCTACGGTTTTATCTCCGGCTAAAAAAACTGAAGACTTGCCTGAATGCCGGATCAGGCATTTTTTCCCATAGGAATGTATTAGTGCCGGATCCGGCATTCAGAATACCGGAATGCCGGATCCGTCCTTCCGGTATGCGCATGCGCAGACTGAAAAAAAGGTGAAAAAATAAATGCCGGATCCGTTTTTGCCGGATGACACCGGAAAGACGGATCCGGCATTTCAATGCATTTTTTCGACTGATCAGGCATTTTTAAGACTGATCAGGATCCTGATCAGTCTTACTAATGCCATCAGTTAGCATACATTTTGCCTGATCCGGCAGGCAGTTCCGGCGACGGAACTGCTTGCCGGATCTCTCTGCCGCAAGTGTGAAAGTAGCCTAAGTCTGTCTTAATATAGAAGAGCTAGAGAAATATCCCATAATCAACTTACTGCTGGAGTATGTTATGTCAGAGCAACTTGAAGTTATTGGGCCCCAATGCATAATCTGTAACTGGGCCCCGCTTACCATGTGCAGTTTTTATAATATTGACTCATCTTATGTGGAAGAGTAGCACCTAAACCTCTCAGGCATCAGGGCCTGGATGCAACGGCTACCCCTGCACCCTCTATAGCTACACCCATTTTTCTCACTTAGGCCTCATGCACACGACCGTATCCGTTTTCAGATCCACAAAATAGGGATGCGCTCTGTGTGCCATGCACATTTTTTTCCAGACCCAAAAAATTCAATGGGTCCATGTTCCACATTTCTCAGAACAATCATACAGATGCAGAATGCAAATGGACCTTTTGTGCTTTCCGTATCCGTACGTCCGTTCTCCAAATCCATAGAACTTGTCCTATACTTGGCTGCAAAATGTGGACCACGGACCCGTTGAAGTAAATTGGTCCATAAAAGAGGCAGATGCAACACGGACGGTATCCGTATTTTACAGATCCCCGATTTGTGGACCACAAAATACATACGGTTAGGAGTATGAGACCTTATGAGGAGAAAAAGCCATATGTCATTGCATGTATGAAGAATTTGAAAGCTGGGTTCAATCCCTGAGTTAACTGTAATGGAGACCATTTTAGTTTTTACTCAGCTTTCCCAGAAGATGCAAAAAAAATTTTGTTAGAAACCTTAGGGCATGTTCACAATGAACTATTTGCTGCAGATTTTGGCGCCTTTTCCTTTAACTGCCCATTGGTTATTATGGGACTCCGCTTAGTAGTTCACATGCTGTGGATTCAACATGTGGAATTGGAATCCAAAACACAGAGAAAAAAAATGGATGAGCATGTTCATTCTCGGCCATGTTTAGCCTGGAAATCATGACGAGAAGCCACTCGTCCCACTGGATAGAGCTAAATCTGTGAACAGAAAATCTGCAGCAGAAATCCAAGGGCCAAGGATTTTCATGTATTTTTTGCTGTGTGAACAAACCCTAAGGGCTCGTTCACACGTACGTGTGCTGCCGGTTGTTGATTTGCGGATCCGCAATACACGGGCACCGTTCCGTGGCCATTCCGCATCACGGAGGCGGACCCATTCATTTCAATGGGTCTGCAAATCCGGAGATGCGGAACGGAAGAACAGAACGGAACACTACGGAAGCACTACGGTGTGCTTTCCGGGGCTCTGTTCCGTGCTTCCGCACCACAAAAAGACAGGACTTGCTCTATCTTTTTGCGGAACAGAAGGATTGCGGACCCATTCAAGTGATTTGCGGTCCACAGCACGGGCATGGGCTTCACACGTTCGTGTGAACGAGCCCTAACAGTCAGATTACACATAGATTGTTTGTAGTCTGTTGCCATGGAGAGATACATCTGCATAGGAGATGTAGATACAAACAGTAGGAGATTTGTAATAAAGACTTTTTGAAAACTGGCTTAATTTCTTTAGATGCACTGGAGCAGTAACAAAGTTGATTGTGAACATGTACATAGGGGCACATTTATTAAGACTGGTGTTTTAGACGCTGGTCTTAATAAGCCCTATAGCTGGCGGTAGATGACCGAAGTTATCTAGAGGCGCTGGCCTTTCCATAACTTCACTGCATCCACCACAGATTCTAAATTTAAGACGGCTTCCTTGCTGTCTTATATTTAGACAATTTTCCACGCCTAAACCAGGAGTAGAAAATGGTAAATGAGAGGGTCCTCCCGGCGCATCCCCTTTCACGACCACTTTTTTTTTTTAGACCTGGCGTACATGTGGCGTATATCTGGTCATAAATGACCTCCATAGTCTTTAAATTGCAATGTTTCTACTAGAGGGTGAAAATAATGAAAATAGTAACATTGATAATAAAAATGTTCTACACAGAATACCCTATACCCCTTATCTGTCAGAACCACTGGACCTGCTGTAGGAAAATCCTGACTGATATAATAAAAATGTTCCATAATTTACAGTTGTGCTTCCAGAGCAGGCGGGAGCATGTTCTGTTTATACTTACCCTGTCTTGCATTCTAAGCTACAGAATTGACAAACTCCAGCTTCATCTGGATATTTTGGAATTAGGACATCATTGTCGCCATAATAGGAAGGTATGCAGTTTTTCACGCAGTGTTCTTCGTCAATGTAATGAGCACATTTTGTGCACTGATTTGCATCCTAGAAAAAAACAAGATCAAATAAAGAACTTAAATAATACATAACTCATGTGAAACAAGGGAGGTGGACGTTCTGGTGGAGGTACAGCAAGTGTCACACGAGTGTGGAGAGCTGGCAGTTTTATCATGCATTGCTGTGTCTGTTGCTTAATAACTTATCATTGGTGAAGTATATTTTCAAGAAGTTCTACTGGAGTTTCCAGCGATGAGACCTCTACTCATGAATATACTGTAGCTATATGTCATAACTTACTATGGTAGAAAAACCCCTTATACCATAGTAATGCGGTACCTATTTTCTTTTCTTTTTTCTTTTCAAAGTTCTTTTTATTATTATTATTAAATATATAGAGCATTAACATAGGCAAATACAAGGTTTACAAACTTACAGGTTTACAGTTTGTAAGATACATAGACTAAGTGAAGAGAGAACTTCATGAAGCAGAGTCAACTAAGATATTGCATTACATATTTTGTAAATCAGGTCTACAGAAATAAGTAAAGTCCTGCGTCTAGTCACAAGTGAACAATAATATGAAGTAACTGATTAACTGAATATCATTACTACAATAACCTTAACCTATAAGTGGAGGTGGAGGGAGAAGGGCGAGGGAAGTTGAGGGATAATGGTAAAGAGGGGGGTGGGCTGGCTTGTCAATAACTCATTATAGTGGTCTATTTATGTTGTTGCGTAAGTTCCGTAATCTTAAGGAAGGTAGGTACGTGAGAGGGTAAAGTAGCAAATAGTAAAGAGGGCAGGAAGGTTCATGTGTGTGCGCAGTGTGACACTGTGTACTCTAGGATCTTATTGGTGATCAAAATGTATGTGTCTTGCCCAGAAGCATACCTATTTTCAACATGCTTCCTTTCCTATCCCTCTACCAGCTTGTAGCCCATCTTTCCTCCTTATAGTAATAAATCCAAGTAGCGTAAAACAGTAAATACTAGACATGAAGGAGGGGAAAGCTGCAGCAGACTCACAAGAGGGGTATGGGTGTCTGCCTCAGTCTCAGCCACCAGATTGGTGGGGTTCCTGCCATGCTGGACTGCTTTGGTTTTTGCAGCCAGGCACATTTTTACCTTCTCAATCTGGCCAAAGTTGTTTTAGCGAATTTAACTCCTTCCCGACTGCCATACGGCTATATACGTGCTATTTGCACATGCCCCGTGCAGCTAGCACGTATATACACGTGCTGGCAGCGCTTTAATCCCAGCTCTGATTAGTGCGGAGCCGCTTCCTCTGTTAGTCCTGGCGGTCACGTGACCGCCGGGGGTGTCTAGAGCAGGAGCAGAGCTGCAGGGTCTAAGGACCCTGTGTCATTTCCCCTCAGGGGCTGTTTTCCCCTGTAACTGGGGCTCCTGTGGATGCCCCAGTTATGCCTCATGCAGACGTCCGTGTCAGTTTTGGATCAGTGGCAACACGGACCGTGTTCAATCCGTGTTTAGTCCCGTGACAGATCCGTGTTGGGTCAGTGGGTCCGTTTTTTGCTGCCCGTGTTGCATCCTTGTTTCACTGACACTGAACAGCGGAAAAATAATTTTCAAGGCATCTCTTCCTAATGATCCGTGAAACACGGATGCAACACGGATGGCATCCGTGTTGCATCCGTGGTTTTCACGGACCCATAGACTATAATGGACGTGATGGATCCGTGAACACGGACAAAATAGAGCATGCATCCGTGCTCAAAACACTGACCCACGGACCGTGCTAAAACACTGATGTCTGAATACAAAGATTTAAATGAATGGGGACATGTGTTGTCCATGGAGAACACGTACAGCACACGTCCGTGAAACACTGACGTGTGAACAAGGCTTTACAGTGGAAACAGTGAAAAAAAAACAAGTAAAAAAAAAAAACTCTGTGTCCTCCAGAGGTCTTTTAATAACCTCCTGGGGGACAGATTATGTACCAAATATTTTTAAAAAAAATATAAGTAAAAAAAAATAAAATGTTACTTTTTTTTTTAATGCCGTTGCTAACAGAAACTGTCACTATAGTCGCCCCCGTTCTCTCAAACCTATACATGTTATATATGAAAACGATCGGCACAAAATAGGTAACCCACTGCGATAATATATTTTTGTGTCAGTTTTAATATTTAAGAAACAAAAAGCTATAATAAAAAAAAACTTTTTAATAATAATTAGCAGTTTTCCTCCAAATTAAACCTAAAAAAAAGAAAAAAAAACCTCTAAAAAAAAAAGTCCTAAGTGTCAAGTAAAAAAAATATCGCAAAAATAATTTTTGTAGTCCAACAAATAAATACGCTAAACGCTAAACCACCAGATGCCCAAAATCACAAAAAGTTGCCTGGACATGAAAGGGTTAAGGTCCTTGGGCAGGTTAATGCAGTTGTATTTGTTACACAGGAATCACAGTGCATTCGGAAAGTCTTCAGACCGTTTCACTTTTTTCACATTTTGTTATGTTGTGGCCTTGTGCTAAAAAATTTTTTTACAATTACGATTTTCCCCATCATTCCACACTGAGTACCGATAATGACAAAGTGAAAACAGGAGGTTCTAAATCTTTGCTAATATATTGAAAAGGAAAATCTTGCATTGAATTAAGTATTCAGACCTTTTACTCAGGACTCAGTTAAAGCACCTTTGGCAGCGAATACAGCCTCCAGTCTTGTTGAGTTTGGTGCCACAAGATTGGCATACATGATTTGGTTTTTTTTGCCTTTCTTCTCTGCAGATCCTCTTAAGATCTGTTAGATTGGATGTCGACCATTGGTGGACCGCTATTTTCCTGGCCTCTCCAGAGACATTTAATTGGGTTCATGTCAGGGCTCTGACTGGACCATTCAAGACATTTACAAAGTTGTTCCTAAGCCACTCCTGTGTTTTCTTGGCTGTGTGCTTACAGGCACTGTCCTGTTGGAAGGTAAACCTTCGGCTCTATCTAAGGTACAGAGAACTCTGGATCAGGTTTTCATTAAGAATATCTCTGTACTTTGCTGCATTCAGCTTTCCCTCAACCCTGACCAAACTTTCTGTCCCAGCCACTGAAAAACATCCCCACAGCATGATGCTGTCACCACCATGCTTTACTGTATAGATGATATTCGGGCCTGGTTTCCTACAGACATAATGCTTAGAATTAATGCCAATCTTGATTTAATCCATTGGGTTCTTGGTCACATCTCTTACCAGGTCTCTTCCCCCCATTACTGAGCTTGGTGGGGCTGCCACCTCTAGGACAAGTCCTGTTTGTTCCAAACTCCTTCCATTAAAGAATTATGTAGGCCATTGTGCTCTTGGGAACTTCCTCCCGATCCATAGAATCCTGTCTCCGAGCTCTATAGGCAGTTCTTTCCTCCTCATGACTTGGTTTTTGCTTTGATAGCCATTGTCAGCTGTGAGACCTTATATAGACAAGGCTGTATCTTTCCAAATCACGTCCAGTCAACTGAATTTACTGCAGGTGTAGAAACATCTCAAAGATGATCAGGAAAAATAGGAGGCCTCCAGAGCTAAATTTCAAGTGTCAAAGCAAAGGGTGTTGATACTTATGTCCATGGGAAATTTTTCTTTTTTCTTTTTAATACATTTGAAAACATTTCAAAAATGGTTTACTCATTATGGGGTATTGAGTGCAGCTTTATAGGGAAAAACTAGATTTTTTTATTTTAGCAGTCCCAACATACTGTAACAAAATGTGGAAAAAGTTAAAGAGTCTTGACAACTTTCTAAATGCATTGTATATAACACATAGAGCCAACAGGTGGCAGCGTTGCCCACAGCCTTTGCTAGTAATGCTTCCTCCTGCCTAGATCATTTTCATCCCATATGATTTGGAGGTGAATTATACTGGTGGGGCTGGCTGGCTGTCACTATATCTAGAGGCATATTTGGGAGCGCTGTGCCTGTCGCAATATTTCAGGATGTCTTAAGATGACTATTAGAGATGAGCGAGTTTCAGGTTATGAAATTCGTTCACGCTTTGTTTACTGGTAAAAGGAGAATTCCGTTATGGATTCTGTTACCACGGACTAGAACACAATTCTATAACGGAATGCATAACAGAATGCCTTTAGAGGCATTCCGTTATTCATTGCGTCATAATAGAACTCTATGGCCTGCATAACGGATCCGTCCTGTTTCAGTTATGCAAGAGAGGACGCCCCTGCAAAACGGAAACGGGGCGGATTAATTTTGCAGCCCATAGACTTCTATTATGACGAAATGAATAACGGAATGCCTCTAAAGGCATTCTGTTATTCATTCCGTCATAGAATTGTGTTACAGTCCGTGGTAACGGAATCCATAACGGAATTCTCCTTTTACCAGTAGACGAAGCATAAACGAATTTCAAAATATGAAATTCGCTCATCTGGAATGACTATGCTAAGAACTTTTGGCACCACTATACGTGGGAGAGACTCCGACTAACAGAGCCCTTCACAAACACTGCCTACATGTCTTATTCACAATAAGTGCCCTGATTTACAGCTGCTCTGTCATGATGGTGCCACTTTAATAAACATGTCTACAAAATTCTCCCATGTATATATGCTTAACATGTTCCCTTTTTCACTATAATTTATTAAATTCTATATCCGGAATTGATGACCGTTTTGAAAAATTAAACCTGGCAACTGTGTTGCGTATGGAAGAAGAAGATTTGAAAATATTCAGGTTAGACACATTTTTGGCACCACTACATCTAATGTACCGTACATACTTTGCATCTCCATAGGTTTTTTTACCTACAGTATAAGTACTCTTCAATTGCAATTGCCTCTTTAGTATATTTTAAAAAAATAAAAAGTAAACTTTGAATTTATAAAAATGTCAACAAACTATGAAGCAAACTTCACATTTGCAATGGAGTCTTCATGTGTGGCCACAGTCTCAAAATTCAAAACTACAGGACAAAATAGCACGGCATGCTATGTTATTCTGTCTGGTAAAATGGCGAAATTTGTAACGAAAACCCAATGATCCTGTTATAGTTAATGGTATCCGTCATTATTTTCTTCGTTTTGCTCCTGTAACAGAGCAGAACAATAGAAATAAAAGTGCTGATGTGAACCCAGCCTAAATCCCTTCATAGGATAATGCTAAGTAAAAGCCTGAAATGGTTAATACTGCTGACCGTCATCGGACGCACTGTGATGCAGATAATGCTTCAAACATCTGGTGGTTCATATTTGTCCAGATGTTTGTCTTCAGCCTTACATTCGGTCTTCGAGAATGTTGCTGTATCTGAAGCAATATGTAATATTATCCAGTTCCTGTCTTGATTTAATACTTCCCAGTGATGAGCACTGCTGTCTTATCAACTTCCGAGAAAAAACACAAAAAGCAATCGGGAGAGTGTTTCTAGGATGAGATAGCAGAAGGTTCACCACGGCTCTCAGACATCAGATTCATGAATGTATTTGGGAAATGCAATGTTTCTTATTGTGGTTAAAAAGGTTACACAATGAGCAATATCTACAAAACCCTTGGTAATAAAAAGTTCATATAACGCTAATGAAAAAGACTAGAAATGCTCGAAACATGTTTATCAGATATTATATATATTCGCCTGTATACTTATTTATTGTACCTACTTATATAGGTCTGACATATTCCGCAGCGCTTTCCAGACATTATTGTTGCTCACAATCTCAAATCCCTACCAGTATGTTTTTGGAGTGTGGGAGGAAACCCACTCAAATACAAGGAGAACATACTAACTCCATGCAGACTTTGTCCTTGGTTGGATTTGAACCTAGGACCTGAGTGCTGCAAGAAACCCTACATGCAGATAGTACTGTGAAGAGTAGACATTTACTTAAAGAAAAGAAACAAGAAAATATGCACTACATCCAGATTTGTAGACTTGACCTTTCATGCTGCTTGCATTTCCCTCTGCACAGTGAACACAGCAGAGCTGTACCCCGGTTGGTGTGGCTGTACCCCTTCAGTATCTACTCTAACCCCCAAGGTATATGGACATCAATAGTCATAGGTTTCCCAACTATTATAAAGTCCATGTGACAGTAATCACCACATTGTCTCACATTTCCATACAGTAATTACAATATAGAACCCCCTCTCCCCAATTTAATAGTAGTCAAATCAGTGCCTCCCCATTTTCCACGAGTCACGGTAGTGGCTTCTCCCATGCCTCAACATTTTCTCCTTCCTCTAGCAGTTAAAGCAGTGCCCCCTTTTTCCTCAATAGTAACTTTCACCCTGTACTGTAGCTATACAACACTCCTAGTAGCCACTGTAGGGTCCTTCAGCTTTCTCCAGTGGTCTCAGCAGGGCTCCTCATAAAGATCATGGCAGAGCCTTCCTCCCTTTTCCTCAGTGGTCACCTTCTTACCAAAATAAGAACAAAGCAGCAGAAGAAGATGTGTGCAGCAGAGGGGAATGCACTTCAAGGCTCCTACTATAATTAGCAGTCAGCGGCATCTCAGAATCTACTCTATAGCTTTACAACTACATCATGACGGTACACATGGGAGCCACATTATTATATGGTTTGAATTTGTAGAGTCATGTTTGCTTTCATATGATAAGGGGGTCAAGAGAAACCGCCTCTATCTTTTCATCTGTTTTTCCAAAAATGAAACCATACTTAAAAAAAAAATCTATTAGATTAACACTTATGTGGTGGGAAAACTCTGGAAAGTCCTGAAGCCTGGAGCCTGCAGTCTGTGGCTTCAGATGAGCACAGATGATGCTTTACTGAGCCCTCCTCCAACTCACTTCTCTTAGCTTGGCCCTATTAAGGCCAGATATGAAATAATATTTGCAAAGAAAATAAAAAGTGTAATCAAAATCAGTTGTCCAATCTTTTACTTCTCTATTCCAATCCCACCCAGCGAGGCAGGAAGTTTAACTTCCCAGAAAGTTTCAATGGCATGCTTATGAAATAATTTAACATAATTACAGTCAGGTCAATAATGTACAAATAACGTCATTTCATGTAATACTGTGTGCTCTACTTAGAGGGGTTTTCTGGGAGTACCGTTTTTTAGCAAGTGTCTTCAGCCTGCCCCTAGACACAGACTCCATCGGACTCCATCTTCCGGACCCTGCACACTTCTGGCAGTGCATGGTCACATGCACTATTCCAGCCAATGACTGGCTTCAGAGGTAATGTGGCCCTCAGAAGCATGTGACCACTGAATCTAATCATTGGGTGGAGTAGTGCATGGGCATAGTCACATGGAAGAAAACAGTGCAGGGACAGGAACACAGAGATAGCGAAGGCAGGGCAGAGGACCAGAGCGGAAGGGAGCAGGAAATTATGATTCTTCTATTTTAGGGGCACTTGCTAAAAAATTACTGAAAAACCTGCTTAAAGTTTACGGAACACTAGAATAAGGTTACAGGTCAATGTCCTTGCCTTAAGGGTTGTATGAGAAGGTAAAAATTAACAAGCCATGGTTTAAGCCTGTGATGGCTAACCTCCAGCACTCCAGCTGTGGTAAAACTACAACTCCCAAGATACACACTTGCTTAACTGTTCTCAGAACCCCATAGAAATGAATGGAGCATACTGGGAGTCATAGTTTCACCACAACTGGAGTGCCGGAGGTTAGCCATCACTGGTTCAAGCCAACCAATGTGATAAAATGAGAAAAAAAGCTGGATCCATGGGTGGTCAAATGAAGTTCATTAAAATGAATGTTCATTAAAAAGTAAAAAATATATAAATATATAAAAACAATAATAAAACTGTAAAACATGTTTTTGGAGTGGGTCCCACTTCTTCCTCCCTCAGCCAACCAATGACAGGCCATCATCATCTAGAAGTTGACTGTTCAGATCCTGTCCTGAAGGAACGTTCCCACAACATTCCAAGAACATTCTAAGGGTCCATTCACACGTCCGTTGTTTCTTTCCTGATCTGTTCCGTTTTTTGCGGAACAGATCTGGACCAGTTCTGTACCCATTCATTTTCAATGGGTCCTGAAAAAAATTGGACAGCTCAATGTCTGATTTTTTTTCAGGACCCATTGAAAATGAATGGGTACAGAACTGGTCCAGATCTGTTCCGCAAAAAACGGAACATATCAGGAAAGAAACAACGGACGTGTGAATGGACCCTAAGAATGATCATTGGTTCTTTGTCTGATATCAGTGACTGTAAAGGTGGCCATACAGTCTAAAGTTGATCAAAATGGACAATTTTAACCAAAATGAATGTTTGTCGGTTGAATTTAACAACAAACGATTGTTTTAGCCAACTGATGACAGATTATTGTTTGAAAAGAAGATGGCCGTGTTAGATATTTTCGTCCGATAGTCGGATGATAAATCTTTAATTGAAAGAAAGAATGTTCGTGGACGATAGATCTTTCTTTGAAGAAGTCCCGAAGCCTGGAACCTACTTTATCATTTAGCTATAATAGCCTGCCTACATTCAATGCACTGCCTATGTTGTTCATAGTGCGTCCTGCACTGATTAATGGCAGGAAAAGCCTAAGGCATACTGGTACACCATAGACTTTTTCCAGGGTGTGGGTGCCCACAGAGAGGGCTATGTGTGCCGCCACTGGCACCTGTGCCATGCCGTTTTCTATTGTGCCATATTGTGCCAGAGTAAACGGATCCGTCCCCATTGACTTACATTGTGTGCCTGGACGGATTCGTTTGGCTCCGCTTCGTCAGGCGGACAGCAAACCGCTGCAAGCAGCGTTTTGGTGTCCTCTTCCAGAGCGGAATGGTGACTGAACGGAGCCAAACTGATGCATTCTCAGCGGATCCTTTTCCATTCAGAATGTATTAGGGCAAAACTGATCCATTTTGAACCGCTTGTGAGAGCCCAAAACGGATCTCAGAAACAGAAAGCCAAAACGCGAGTGTGAAAGTAGCCTTAGATGTATTGACCGAACACTATTCCCCCGACATCTGCCAGGTTACCCTCAAACACATTGGATGGTTGGCCAGTCTTTTTGAAATTTGAGGTTTGGCCGACACCAATCCTGTGTCCAAGGCCAGCTCATTATATTGCTGAAAATAATACATTTATTCTAGATTAGCATATAATATACTTACTGGTCCATCGCAGGTAACAGTGTTATTCAACTGCAGACACTCAGGGTGGCATGAAACACACATTTCACCAATTTCAATAAATTCTCTTGGATTACTACAAAAAAAAAGGTTATGTTTAGATATTATGTGGAAGAAGCAATATAATTATTAGTGTTGATCGAGCACCAAAGTGCTCGTGTGCTCGGGCCGAACACATCGGTATGCTCGTGTGCTCTACCGAGCACCCAAGCACAATGGAAGTCAATGGGAGAACCCCCAGACAACCCCTGCTCGGAAGAGAAGAGAGTGTCTGGTTCACAAAAAAAGTTGAAAAAATTGATGGAAACCCCACCAAAATAGTTTGGAAACAGCATTGGGAGGATGTCTGGATGTATCTTGGACACCCATTACCTATGACATACAATAGACAACCACACAAAGGCTATATGCCAAAAGCCGGGTATGTGCAAGCCAACAATCTATCCATGAGACAGATACAGTCAGTACACTTTACAATGGCAGCCTTGTGCGCTATGAGACATTCAAAACCAGCTCTCATCTGACTGAGAGCCAGTAAGCCTCAAAGTTGCTTTATATCTGTTGGATGGCTTGGGTTGACCTGCGCACTTAGATCAATATCCTTAGGGTGACAAAAAGTTTTCTGATTGTCCTAACATAATATTTAATAACCTTTCTATACAGTTTTGTCATGTAAACTCATTTGCATAAACATGGGCATATGGGAAAGACATGCAAATGAGCATAATCTGCCTTGTTTTTCAGCTGAAAAACTATTTACATGGAAAATTTGCGATCTACACTACTCATGAACAGCACCATCTATTGGTTTCATAGTCTTATGACAAGACTATCAATCCAATAGATGGCGCTGTTCATGAGTAGCATAGATCGCAAATATTCTAATCATGAATGTTTATCGCAAATTTTCCATGCAAATGGTTTTTCAGCTGAAAAACTAGGCAGATTTTGGGGTTTCCATCAATTTCTAACTTTTGGAGTTTCCATCAATTTCTAGCTGTTTTTGTGAACCAGAAACCCTCTCTTCTTCAGAGCAGGGGGTGCCTGGTTTGATGCTCGGGTCTCCCATTGACTTTCATTGTATTAAATTGTACTCGAGCACACGCACTATTCGGCTGAACACTGCGATGTGCCGAGCATAGCGATGCTTGAGCCGAACAGGAGTTCGGCCGAGCATGCTCGCTCAACACTAATAATTATATTACTGAACCATATTTTGGTGCAATTTAGCATTTGTCATAGATAACACGAAGAACACATGGATAACAGATGCTGAAATTTGCAAATATATTTTTCTACTATAAAACTGAACCTACATTAAAGTGCAAATATTAAATAAGTGGCCAAAACTAATGGCCATTAATTAATGTAAAACGGGACTCAAAATTACAGGGCGCTGGAAATATTATGAATCACTTCGAGACCCTTGCTCAAAAGTAGGGCTTCATTCACACTTCAGTATCAGTATCTTTTCATGTCTTTTCATTTTTTTGTCAAGATTAGGACTGGATTAAAAAAAGAAAAGTGGAAATGTTTGCCTTATATTTGTTCTGTGTTTAGGATCCACTCGTGGCTTAAACCTTCAATTATTATTTTTTTAATTATATGATTTTATTGTTTTTCTACCAAATTTGGCCCTTGAATTTCACTCCTGTCTACAGCGCGTTTCACGGCAGTTCATACTAAATCCGTACACCATAGACAATGTTTTTAGGGCACAGTGCCTCCATACATGTGAAGTCTAGGCACCACAAGTTTTTTTCCAGCCGGATTTGTATGGATTCTGTGTTCTACAACATGCCATACAGTGAGCGGTGTACTGACAGGAGCACACATCGCTGCTCCTGCCTGTCCTCGTCCTAGCGTGGCTGCAGGGTTCCCTGCTCCAATAGGTTTTACTGGAGGAACAAGGAGATTTTTTACTTTTGGATTACATACAAATCCATCTGGAAAAAAACTTGTGGCACCCAGACTTCATATGTATAGAGGCGCTGTGCTCTAAAAACATTGAATTTATCCAAGAAATCCAAGAATATCTTCATAATATAGAGTCCAACTGAGCCTGTCCTGCAGAGCAAGGATGCTGTGTGCATTTTTACTGAGGAGAAGCCATACAGTCTTTCACACGAGCGAGTTTTCCGCGCGGATGCGTTGCGGGAGTTGAACGCATTGCATCCGCACGGAATCCTGACCCATTCATTTCTATGGGGCTGTTCACATGAGCGGTGATTTTCACGCATCACTTGTGCGTTGCGTGAAAATCGCAGCATGCTCCTCTTTGTGCGTTTTTCACGTAACGCAAGCCCCATAGAAATGAATGGGGTTGCGTGAAAATCGCAAGCATCCGCAAGCAAGTGCGGATGCGGTGCGATTTTCACGCATGGTTGCTAGGAGACGATCGGGATGGAGACCCGATCATTATTATTTTCCCTTATAACATGGTTAGAAGGGAAAATAATAGCATTCTGAATACAGAATGCATAGTAAAACAGCGCTGGAGGGGTTAAAAAAAAAAAATACATTTAACTCACCTTAGTCCACTTGTTCGCAATACCGGCATCTCCTTCTGTCTCATTTACTGAATAGGACCTGTGGTGAGCTTTAATTATAGGTCAAGGACCTTTGATGACGTCACTCCGGTCATCACATGGTACGTCACATGATCTTTTACCATGGTGAATCACCATGGTAAAAGATCATGTGACGTACCATGTGATGACCAGAATGACGTCACCACAGGTCCTGTTGCTGCACAGAGATCAGATGAAGTCAGAAGGAGATGCCGGGCCGCGAACAAGTGGACTTAGGCGAGTTAAATTTTTTATTTTTTAACCCCTCCAGCGATGTTTTACTATGCATTCTGTAATCAGAATGCTATTATTTTCCCTTATAACCATGTTATAAGGGAAAATAATACTATTTACAGAACACCGATCCCAAGCCCGAACTTCTGTGAAGAAGTTCGGGTTTGGGTACCAAACACGCGTGATTTTTCTCACGCGAGTGCAAAACGCATTACAATGTTTTGCACTCGCTCGGAAAAATCGCAGGTGTTCCCGCAACGCACCCGCACATTTTCCCGCAACGCCAGTGTGAAAGAGGCCTTAGGCCCCTTTCACACGAGCGAGTTTTCCGCGCGGGTGCAATGCGTGACGTGAACGCATAGCACCCGCACTGAATCCTGACCCATTAATTTCAATGGGTCTGTGTACATGAGCGTTATTTTTCACGCATCAGTTCTGCGTTGCATGAAAATCGCAGCATGTTCTATATTCTGCGTTTTTCACCCCTGGCCCCATAGAAGTGAATGGGGCTGCGTGAAAAACGCATTGCATCCGCAAGCAAGTGCGGGTGCGATGCGTTTTTCACTGATGGTTGCTAAAAGATGTTGTTTGTAAACCTTCAGTTTTTTATCACGCGCGTGAAAAACACATCAAAACGTATTGCACCCGCGCGGAAAAAACTGAACAACTGAACGCAATCGCAGACAAAACTGACTGAACTTGCTTGCAAAATAGTGCGAGTTTCACTGAACGCACCCTGAACGCATCCGGCCCAAAAACATGACGCCCTTGTGAAAGAGGCCTTAGGCATCCAAATAGAAAGATTGTGTTGCAAAACATCTGTCTTGTTCTCTGTCTGAACTTGAGACAGCCCCATGTGTCTGAGCACTGCTCCACAGGCCATTTCCCCTTCTAGATGACATCCGACAGTTTCATACGCTTTTAAAATTTTACTAATTGCACTGGTCATTTGAAGGAACACTTAACTCAGAAAATACACACAAAAACTGCACACTAATATCCCAGCACTTCCTCCCTTTATCTCCATATTTCCTTTACTCCTACGTTATCTGATATTACAATTAACCTGAGAAAAATAAAAAAGAGATCTTCTCTCTGTGTCCCAATATATCAGCTATGTCTCGTGTCTGACTGTAAGACAACTGGCTGGATCAGTAGCCTCCCACATTTGCCTTGTCTACACTAAGACAAAAAAAGTTATCCCCTATCCAAAGGTTAGCTTAGCAGATATAGAAATGAATGGAGTGGCTGTGCATATGCCCAACTAGCGTCTCCGTTCATTCAGAGGGGCTTCAGGGGGCATGTGGCCCCCGTTCTCATGATCAGAGGGGGTTCAGTGGTAAGACCCCCACCGAACTTATAGTTATCCACTATCCTGTGGATAGGGGATAGCTTAATGCAGGGATGCTCAACCTGCGGCCCTCCAGCTGTTGCAAAACTATGACTCCCAGCATGCCTGGAAAGCCTACAGCTATCAGCCTACAGCAGAGTATGATGGGAGTTGTAGTTTTACAACAGCTGGAGGGCTGCAGGTTGAGTATCCCTGGCTTAACGTAACCGGAATACTCCTTTAACTCACACACATGGTTAAGCCCATCAGCCAAAGATGGAAAAGATCAGGAGATTAACCCCCGGTGTTCTCTGCAGGATTTCTACAACACTGTTTGTGTCAGAATCATTCAGAAAATACTGCAGACTGACGAACAATGAGGGTAAGTTTATCTCCTGTATACTGCGTTTAGTTTTCCTTTAAACGCAGAAAATGGAATCTTGCTCAAACCTCACACCGTAGTCAAGCTCCCATTGTCTGATATTTACTTGTGGCCTTGACTCAAAGAATTGTATGAACCAGGACAGGATAGATACCCAGCAGATCAGCAACAACACAAGTCTAAGCGTAACACTGGAAATTAGAGTCAATTAAAGGGCATCTGTCAGCAGGTTTGTACCTATGAAACTACCTGACCTGTTATATCTGCACTTGGCAGCTGAAGGCATCTGTGTTGGTCCCATGTTCCTATGTGCCCGCATTGCTGAGAAATATGATGTTTTAATATATGCAAATGAGCCTTTAGGAGCAACAGGGGCGTTACCATTACACCTAGAGATTCTGCTTTCGCTCTGCAATTGCCACGCCCTCTTCACTTTGATTGGGCCATGTGTGATTACATTTACACTGCCTGGTCCCGTTAATCAAAGTGCAGAGGGTGCGGCAGTTGCAGAGGGAAAGCAGATTCTCTAGGTGTAATGGTAACGCCCCTGTTGCTCCTAGAGGCTCATTTTCATATAATAAAACATAGTTTTTCTCAGCAATGCAGGCACATATGAACATGGGACCAACACAGATGCTTTCAGCTGCCAAGCGCACATGTAACAGGTCAGCCAGTTTCATAGGTACAAATCTGCTGACAGATGCCCTTTAAAAAGCAATACTAAAGGGATATCAGAATCAAAATCCATAGCCTACAGAATACAATCCCCATAGAGAAGGATTATTAAGTCACACGGATAATGCCAATGCCATTTTTTTTAAATTAAATGACAAACAAATTGCCTGATACAATGAAAACGTCAATCCTGGGTGAAAATGTTCCGTGAATTTATTGTAGCCAATTGTTTTATTTTGGTATATACTCGTTTAGTTATTAGAATGGTGCCGGATGTGTATTTGGGAGAGGAGGGAAGAGCGCACGGAGAGATTAGGAATTGTAAGCCCATATGAAACAGAAAACCTGCTGTCCTATTATTCTTCTAAGCATTTAATAAATCTTGTGAAGAAGCGGAAAGCTAGTTTTCCAGGAAAGCTAACGGTCTGGCTAAGAAGGAGATTAAAGGCAGTTTTAGGGCAATCAAGAGTTATGCGTTTAATTCATTTAGGGCTTTCTGGCCTTTTTTTTTTTTTTTTTAACCGGGAGCATTTTTCTGAAACTTCATCCAGGTATTACGCAAGTCGTCAGGATGATGAGCTAAAATTAGTGTTCTAATTTTCAAATTACAAAGTGCGAGGAGAAGGTTTTGTGGCAGTCTGTACTGTATGTGATTAAATAGGAAAAAACTAAATGCAGGATGGAAAATCCATCCTATAGAATAGCTGCGATATCCCACTGAACCCATGTATTAGTCACTCAGAATAGATTTAGATTGTGAGCCCCATTGGGGACAGTGTGACGCTAATGTCTGTAAAGCGCTGCAGAATATATAAGCGCTATATAAGTGCATAAAATAAATACATTTATTTCCTATCAAACTGTATTTATGGTATTAGTGTTTGTACAGGGCTTTTTAACATTTACTGTTTTATTACTGTATATTTGCCCCAAATGATCCGCTTTGGCTAGGTGACTCAATATATACAAAAGTGAAAAAAAAAATCTGTATTAAGCAAAATGTATGACTATTATAGACTTTACCCTGTAAGCATATTGCTTTAAAAGGTTCTCCAGGAATTATTTAAAACGTGTCCTAGAATATCAGAAGGACTGGTTGCCACCACTTACATGCTGCCTAGGGTAGGTGAGGGGGGGGGGGAGGCCTCACTACACATTACACTGCTTTTACAATAAATTATAATGATAAGATCCTGCCTATGATATGCCATCATGGCTGAACAGCCTGACAGGAACGCTCACCAATGTGTAGTATATGCAAGTGCCAGCACGTAATGTGGCACTCCCCTTCCTGGGCAGCTCTGCAAGAGATGGCAACCAGTCCTGCTCATACCCTAGGACAGGATGCTGGTGGCCATTTTAAATCTTTCCCGAGAACCCCTTTAAGACACAGACTTACCCTGTAAGCTTATTGCAGGATGACACACATTCTCTTCCACGTTTGAACGCTTTACAGGAAAGACACTGCGAGGGTCCAGGTCCCCAACAACCATTAGAACAAGAGGGATGACAAATCTTTTCTTCAGCAGCTGCAAAATAAATCACATTATTATTAAAGTGAATATATACCGTAGTCATCAACATCTGGGTAGACAAAATCTACATAATATACAGTAATTTACACTGAACTGTAAATTCATTTGGAATATTACAAATATCCTAGATTTTGATAATCTATATAAAAGTATCACCTTTAGCCCACGACCTTTGATTATTTAACATATTCCTAGGTTATCCACTTAGTGTTCACTGCAGGGACCTACTGATGCAGGGAATGCTTGCAGACTGCACACACTGTAAACATTGGGTACCTGCCACATTAAAAGGGTTGCTTGAATAATTTAAAAAAATGGTTCCCCCAGAAAAAAAACAGCACTGCAACAATGTTCTCCCGTTACTGCAGCCATGACATCATCATCTTTGGTGCAGTGATGAAGTGCTTGTATACCTAGTAGTATACTGCATATGACCACTGAGACCAGTGATTGGCTGCAGAGGACATGCCATTGCTGGAGCCAAAAAAAAAACTAAGCATCAGATCACCAGTTCTGGTGGTAGGGTGAAATAGGCAAATATATACGTATATATTTTTAATTATTACTATGAAAATTCCTGCCTACGGAAACCTTTTTTATTTTTTTTAAAAACTCAGAGAACCCCTTTGTATTTACTGCTCTGAGTACTTGTTAGCATGTAATATAGCCCTACTAACAAGACAGGAAATCAATGGTGATTTAAAGGGATTATCCCATGATTGATGTGAAAAATCAAAATCAGACATCACACAGTACATGACAATCTTTCTCTAATAAGGCTAGGTTTGAAAATAGGAATATCTTTCATGGGACAACACTTTAAAATGGCCATACATCAGATAATTGTCAACCAACCTGGTACTGGCCAAACGTGAAATGTGCATGATCTAATATCTATCTATCTATCTATCTATCTATCTATCTATCTAATATCTATCTAATATATCTACCTACCTATCTAATATCTATCTATCTATCTATCTATCTATCTATATATCTCATATCTATCTACCTATCTAATATCTATCTACCTATCTAATATCTATCTACCTATCTAATATCTATCTATCTATCTAATATCTATCTATCTATCTAATATCTATCTATCTATCTCATATCTATCTACCTATCTAATATCTATCTATCTATCTAATATCTATCTAATATATCTACCTACCTATCTAATATCTATCTATCTATCTATCTATCTCATATCTATCTACCTATCTAATATCTATCTATCTATCTAATATCTATCTACCTATCTAATATCTATCTATCTATCTATCTATCTAATATCTATCTATCTTTCTCATATATATCTACCTATCTAATATCTAGCTATCAATCTAGCAAATTATCTATCTATCTCATATCTATCTACCTATCTATCTATCTAATATCTATCTATCATCTATCTCATATCTATCTAATATCTATCCATCTATCTAATATCTATCCATCTATCTATCTCATATCTATCTATCTCATATCTATCTCTCTCATATCTATCTATCTCATATCTATCTATCTACCTATCTATCTATCTAATATCTATCTATCTCATATCTATCTCTCTCATATCTATCTATCTAATATCTATCTATCTATCTCATATCTATCTAATATCTATCCATCTATCTAATATCTATCCATCTATCTATCTCATATCTATCTCTCTCATATCTATCTATCTCATATCTATCTATCTCATATCTATCTCTCTCATATCTATCTCTCTCATATCTATCTATCTATCTATCTATCTATCTATCTATCTATCTCATATCTATCTATCTATCTATCTATCTATCTCATATCTATCTACCTATCTAATATCTATCTATCTATCTAATATCTATCTACCTATCTAATATCTATCTATCTATCTATCTATCTATCTAATATCTATCTCATATCTATCTACCTATCTAATATCTATCTATCTATCTATCTATCTAATATCTATCTATCTTTCTCATATATATCTACCTATCTAATATCTAGCTATCAATCTAGCAAATTATCTATCTATCTCATATCTATCTACCTATCTATCTATCTAATATCTATCTATCATCTATCTCATATCTATCTAATATCTATCCATCTATCTAATATCTATCCATCTATCTATCTCATATCTATCTATCTCATATCTATCTCTCTCATATCTATCTATCTCATATCTATCTATCTACCTATCTATCTATCTAATATCTATCTATCTCATATCTATCTCTCTCATATCTATCTATCTAATATCTATCTATCTATCTCATATCTATCTAATATCTATCCATCTATCTAATATCTATCCATCTATCTAATATCTATCCATCTATCTATCTCATATCTATCTCTCTCATATCTATCTATCTCATATCTATCTATCTCATATCTATCTCTCTCATATCTATCTATCTATCTATCTATCTATCTATCTATCTCATATCTATCTATCTATCTATCTATCTATCTATCTATCTATCTATCTATCTATCAATGATCACAAATAGTGTTTTCTTTCTACGCTGGTGACCATTGGGTCGGGGCTCTACCATCTCTTGGATGCTTACCACATTCCTCAGCGTTTCTGTTTTCCAAGATCGTCTTCTGTTGTTGGTTTGCTCTTAATAAAGTTGTCCAATTCATTGAGTCAGTATAACAGAGATTGGGATTTTGTCTAATTACAATGTCGCCATCACTCACTTCCCTGAGAGAGCGTAATCCCAGTGACGATATGGGGGTACGTGTTACAGCAAGCGAGTAACTTCCACTAGAATATAAAGCCATAAATGATGATCTTTCTATATGTAGATAAAATGTATAACTTTCACTATGACTTTAGGACTCATGATGTGTGCACCTTTTACTCAGTATTTCAAGCATGGGGGACAATTCATTCCTCAACTTTCTGAAATCTGCTTAGAATTTCACATTATTCTTTTTTTAACCAGAAAATTCTTGCACACATATTACACATTGTGGATTGGTTTTTGGCTTTTTA
The DNA here is from genome assembly GCF_905171765.1 of Bufo bufo. NCBI lineage: Eukaryota > Metazoa > Chordata > Amphibia > Anura > Bufonidae > Bufo > Bufo bufo. Next base: position 210,653,445 of record NC_053393.1, read on the forward strand.
CATTCAGCTATATAAATTGTGTTCTTGTATTACCTCATATTTGATATTTATGGGTCTAAATGTTATTCTAAGGCCTCTTTCACACGGGCGTTGCGGGAAAATGTGCGGGTGCGTTGCGGGAACACCCACGATTTTTTCGCGCGAGTGCAAAACATTGTAATGCGTTTTGCACTCGCGTGAGAAAAATCACGCATGTTTGGTACCCAAACCCGAACTTCTTCACAGAAGTTTGGGCTTGGGATCGGTGTTCTGTAGATTGTATTATTTTCCCTTATAACATGGTTATAAGGGAAAATAATAGCATTCTTGATACAGAATGCTTAGTAGGTGATCAATTGAGGGTTAAAAAAAAAATAAAAAAATTAACTCACCTTCTCCTCTTGTTCGCGTAGCTCCCGGTCTCTTCTTTACTTCTTTAATAACCTATGGGCTAAAGGACCTTTGGTGACGTCAGATCACATGCTCCAATCACATGGTCCATCACCGTGGTGATGGACCATGTGATTGGAGCATGTGATCTGACGTCACCAAAGGTCCTTTAGCCGATAGTTCATCTTTTGAGAAGTAAAGAAGAGACCGGGAGCTACGCGAACAAGAGGAGAAGGTGAGTTAATTTTTTTATTTTTTTTAACCCTCAATTGATCACCTACTAAGCATTCTGTTTTCAGAATGCTATTATTTTCCCTTATAACCATGTTATAAGGGAAATAATACAGTTTATAGACTGTCACATAGCAACCGTGTGTGAAAATCGCACCGCATCCGCACTTGCTTGCGGATGCTTGCGATTTTCACGCAACCCCATTCATTTCTATGGGGCCTGCGTTACGTGAAAAACACACAAAGAGGAGCATGCTGCGATTTTCACGCAACGCAAAAGTGATGCGTGAAAATCACCGCTCGTGTGCACAGCCCCATAGAAATGGACTGCATAGGTTCTCGCCAACCACAACCAGTACCAAAGACATACTAGGGTTAGACCCTGTCTCTCACATGGCTCCCTAGCAGTCACCTGTATGGCAAGTGCACCCTTGAATGCATTTACCCAACACTGCCGATTATAGAGGTTTTCCTACAATCAAATAGGAAAGGTGATCGGTGTCTGGTGGGTCCAACCGCAGAGACCCCCACTGATCATGAAAGCAGGGGTCCTAGCAGAGTGGAGGTCGAGCACTCAGCGGTCTCTGGCAGTCCCAATGAGTTTGAATGGAGCAGCCGTGTACAAGCTCATCCTTGGTATCATTCAAACAGGCAACACAGGACAGGACCACTATGAAGTTTACAGTGGTCAGACCACACCACCAGGAACGTGAAGCTGTACCTCATTTAGCATTTGGTATATTCAGCATATTTGTTATGGATTGTAAATATCAGATTAATACTATATTACAGTATAATTTACTTACTATTGTTTAGTTCTGCCTCTGATTATTTCCAGGTTCTCAAAAATACTCAAATCAGTGAAATTTGCCGGCCACCACTGAATCATTAAATAACCTGCAAGAACAGTAAGGGAGATGTCATTGTTATATTAGTACATTTTCAGGGTAATATGTAAATGAGAAAAAAAATACTAAAATATATAAAATATCTCTAAAAGAACCAGTTCTTTAAGAAGAGCAACCATTCTGGAAGAGATTCTTCTGTGATTTTTAAATTCCTCAATATTCAGTGAACGGTGAAAACTTTTTGAGAATTTCATTGAAATTGAAATTCTGGGGATGGTGGTCTTCTCAAAGAAGATGGCCTTTATGCATAGTATATATAATATAAATATATGGTGTAACTGAAAATCTATCACAGGAAATCTGGCCTAAATAAGGTGTGGAGCCTGGGCCCATCCCTAATCCCAGACAAGCACTATTTCAACAGTACCCACATCCTCAGGATGTGGATCCAGTTGATGTCTATGCCTTAGGCTCCCTGCCCCGCCACATATTCCGGTAAGTCAGAGGCTGCTTTAGGACACACCTACCAGAGTTCACAAAAGGCAGGTCCTCCAGTGTATGGGCTTCATGGAGGTTGAAAGCACATAGTGGATGTCAAGCGGTGCAATGACATCACTGCACTGCGTCGCCCATGCCACACACTTCAACGTGGGCGATAAGAAGTGGACTGCTCATTGTGGAAACAGGGTTAGGCGAGTTCCATTTATTTTTATTTTTTTACATTTTGTATTGAAGCACATACTAGAAAACTACTTTGGCAGCATAAAAGGGGGCCATTACTGTTCTGCGGTCCACTAAGGGGGACATTAATGTACTGAGGGACACTGAAGGGGACATTACTAAGATGGAAATGAATGTACTGGTGAAATAAAATTACACCAGAAGGCAGTAAAGAAACTCTCAGCAAACAAGCTGCTAGATTCTTGAACAGGAGCCTTTTGCAGTCCATGAGCGTAGGCCCTCAGAATCATTTCCTCAGCTGACAGCCCCAATAAGACCCCCAATGTTAATAAGACCTCAGATCAGACCCCCAATCAGACCTCAGCTCAGACCCCTATGTGAATGACCCCCAATCATACCTCAGATAAGAGCCCCATGCCTCTCATCAGCCCCCATATGCCTCGTATCAGCCCCCCATTGCCTGTCACCATCCCCCAGCAGCCTCTCTTCAGTCCCCATTACCTCTGATTAACCCCCAGCAGCCTCATGTCAGCCCCCATTGCTTTTCACCAGCCTCTTGTCAGCCCCCATTGCTTGTCACCAGCCTCATATCAGCCCCCATTGCTTGTCACCAGCCCCATGGCTTGTCACCAGCCACCATAAACCTTATATTAGCCCCCATCAACCTGGAATAAAATAAAAAAGCACTTACCTTTCCCACTCCGGACGCCGCCGCTCCTCTCTTCCGGTGCAATCCTTTTCATCCTGCCGCCGGCTATGCAGTGAACCGGCGCGCACAGCGTGAGGTCATAGAGTGCCCTCCCACTGTGCGCAGCCCTGCACAGCTGACAGCCGAGGACCAGGAAGCGGTGAGTACAGAGCCTTAACCGCTTCCTGGTCCTCCGGTACTAATGAGCGCTTCCATAATGGAAGCGTTTCATTAGTAGTCGCCCCATAAGACGCAGGGGCATTTCCCCCCCACTTTAGTGTCTTATGGGGAAAAAAATACGGCAACTCGGACAACCCCCTTTAAGGAAATAAAAGATTGAAATTAACAATAAAATTGCTGTACCATGAGAACTAACCTGATATTTCTCGGATAGATCTAAAAATATTCAAGCTAGCTGGATCCAAACCTTTTGTGTTGGTAAAAGGATCACTAAAACAGAAAACAGTTTGGATCTGGTTAGTTCAGACATTTCATTGACAACCTACCGTACTAAGATAATATGCACTGAGGTTCTGTAATGCACCCCTCTGCTTTCCTCAATAACTCTGCCTTAATAGAGACAATGAACATCCCGAACCATGTTTATTTTGTAGGGAGAAAACTCCTCTGGACTCCTGACTTTTCTAATTATTTTTACATAAGCAGTAAAAAGGAACCGTTTTTAGTGTGCAGTAATATATATATATATATATATAGCAAAAAAACCACTGGCAGCACCACCCTGGATAGTGTGGAAAAATAGACGGGTGCAATGTCCAAGTATGGTAAAAAGGTGCTTACCCACTTTAGAAGACAAAAAAATCGGACTGCACTCCAAGCATTTCTTCAAAAAAGTTTAGTTTTTATTCACCCATGAGGTGGCAAAGCGACGTTTCGGCTCAAGCATGAGCCTTTCTCAAGCATTGGTGAACAGTGAATAGCCAGTATATAAAAGGTGTGTCAATACATATAATCAAGCAACATAATTGGTACTTTAAAAATAATATATATATAAAATGTACAAATATGTGCAAAAACCGTATAATAGTCATGATTGTTAAAGTGACTAGTGCATTTCATACAATAAATCTCCAAAATACAATAGATTACATATAAAAACACCATAGGACATATAATTGGTTACATCTGTAACTCATCAATACGTCATTCATGCATCAACTGTAATAGTGCACATGTGCAAATAAGGAAGACTAATGAATTGCTACCTGGAGGGATGATGGCGCCCACATATACAATAGCGCTGCTCAGCGCGTCCTCAGGAGACCAGCGCGCATGTCCCAATCGTTTGACGTCATCTAGGGAGACCGACCGGTGCATAACAGTGCCGCCTACTGATAACATCAGCGGCGCACCCGATAACATGTCACCGCCTTCTCCCATCAATGCCTCCACATAGCGACGCATGCGCAATAGTTCCGGCAAGCTGTTTTCCGCCATATTGGGTAAGGGAATCAGAGCAGATAAATAACCATACAATCTGTCGCTTATCGTCCTATTCGTTCTGCACATACAGTTGTTGTGGTTGAATACCACCATGTTGCAGGGTGGATAAGTGACCAACTTTTCCAAAATGGTACACTTAGATCCACTCATCACCTCAATGCCAGCGGCACGTCAGTGTCGTCATCATTGTAGGATCATATCCTGCTTAAATATACAACTGTGAGGGTACTCCTCATTATAATAGACCGATTAAAACAAGCGACAGTGTACACTATAGAAAAGATATAAGTTACTCAATATAAATTACATCGCTCATTCCCAATTTTTTTCAAACTCGTCCTAACGGGGACATACGCATGGAATCCAGAGAAAAAAAATATATATATGTCTCAACACAATTATTTTTTCGTGGGCTCATCATCCACCAATCAGGTTCATCAGTTTTCTGAGGTGCCATCTGTGCAGATGTATCTGGAAAGATAATACAAAAGTGTCAGTGTCATAAATTAGTGAGAATACCCATTACATTTATGTTAAAATCAATTTATTACTCAAAATTATATGTTTACATTTTCTGTTTTTTCTTTTTCTTTTTTTAAAAACCAATGAATCTGTCAACCGCAGGAGGTATTATGGAGCCCATACCAATGCAACATAGGGGCAAAACAACCTCATCACAGACCTCCTCCATATCTATAATCTATATTTAAACCTTTGGGGTGCAGACTTTGTAATGTCTGGATCCAATGCATTTCTCTTTTTTTGAGTAGAGACACTCGATCTCCACCCCTCCGTGGCATTGGAACCTGATCCAAGATCCAACATCTGAGATCTTTTTCTTTATGACCCAGTAACCCAAAGTGTCTGGGCACTGGCAAATCTTTGCGTCCCTTTCTGATTGTGTAACGGTGATTATTCAGCCTAGTCTTAAAATCCGTGGAAGTTTCGCCTACATACAGAAGGTGGCATGGACAGGATAAGACATAGACCACAAATGAGGAATCACACGTAAGGTGAAACTTAATTGGGTAAATTTGTCCCGTGTCAGGATGTGTGAATGTCCTAGATCTACAGATCAGGCTGCAGTTGACACAATGCAGGCATGGGAAACAGCCCGTGCCAGATGGTGCCAACGTTGTCTGTCTGACAATGGACCCAGGTCCCACATCCGCTCTCACCAGTTGATCTCTTATATTTTTACACCTACGGTAGGCACATAGGGGAGATGTTCTAAATTCTGGTACCGTTTTTAAACAGCTGCCAAGTATTGGCCAGTGTCTTTTTAGGATCTTATTGATCACACCGCTGTGTTCTGAATAGGTGGATACAAACGTAATTCTTTTTTGCGTCTTCCTATTATCCTTACCCTGCAATAGGGAATCCCTGTCCACAGCCAGCACTTTTTGTTTCTGCTCCATGAGCAGTTTCTCCGGATATCCCCGTTGCTTAAATTTAACAACCATGCTGTCAACCGTTTTTTCTAGGGCTTCATTATCAGCTACAATTCGCCTGGCTCTTAGAGGTAACAAAGCCAGTGCCTTTGTTACCTCGCTTCTTACCATTGTATTGGAATACAACTATTTCCTTTTCCAAGATGCATACTATGTCCAGAAACGCGGCGTGGCGATGGGGTCCAATGTGGCCCCAACGTACGCCAATATTTTTATGCGCAGGTTCGAGGAGGATGTCGTCTATGTGTCCCGCCATGCCCAATATATTTTGGGATGGTGGCGATACATAGACGACATCTTCCTCATCTGGACAGGAACTGAACAACAGTTGTTGGAGTTTCATGACTACCTGAATAGTGCGGACAGTGAGCTACAGTTCACGGTGACCTACTCGGATACCTCAGTTCAGTTCCTTGATACTAACGTCATGGTTATGAATGGAATGCTATCTACATCACTATATACTAAACCCACTGACAGGAATGTGATGCTGAGATTTGAGAGCTGTCATCCACGCAGCATGGTAAAGCATCTGCCATAACCCAATTTCTAAGAGCCAGGCGAATTGTAGCTGATAATGAAGCCCTAGAAAAAACGGTTGACAGCATGGTTGTTAAATTTAAGCAACGGGGATATCCGGAGAAACTGCTCATGGAGCAGAAACAAAAAGTGCTGGCTGTGGACAGGGATTCCCTATTGCAGGGTAAGGATAATAGGAAGACGCAAAAAAGAATTACGTTTGTATCCACCTATTCAGAACACAGCGGTGTGATCAATAAGATCCTAAAAAGACACTGGCCAATACTTGGCAGCTGTTTAAAAACGGTACCAGAATTTAGAACATCTCCCCTATGTGCCTACCGTAGGTGTAAAAATATAAGAGATCAACTGGTGAGAGCGGATGTGGGACCTGGGTCCATTGTCAGACAGACAACGTTGGCACCATCTGGCACGGGCTGTTTCCCATGCCTGCATTGTGTCAACTGCAGCCTGATCTGTAGATCTAGGACATTCACACATCCTGACACGGGACAAATTTACCCAATTAAGTTTCACCTTACGTGTGATTCCTCATTTGTGGTCTATGTCTTATCCTGTCCATGCCACCTTCTGTATGTAGGCGAAACTTCCACGGATTTTAAGACTAGGCTGAATAATCACCGTTACACAATCAGAAAGGGACGCAAAGATTTGCCAGTGCCCAGACACTTTGGGTTACTGGGTCATAAAGAAAAAGATCTCAGATGTTGGATCTTGGATCAGGTTCCAATGCCACGGAGGGGTGGAGATCGAGTGTCTCTACTCAAAAAAAGAGAAATGCATTGGATCCAGACATTACAAAGTCTGCACCCCAAAGGTTTAAATATAGATTATAGATATGGAGGAGGTCTGTGATGAGGTTGTTTTGCCCCTATGTTGCATTGGTATGGGCTCCATAATACCTCCTGCGGTTGACAGATTCATTGGTTTTTAAAAAAAGAAAAAGAAAAAACAGAAAATGTAAACATATAATTTTGAGTAATAAATTGATTTTAACATAAATGTAATGGGTATTCTCACTAATTTATGACACTGACACTTTTGTATTATCTTTCCAGATACATCTGCACAGATGGCACCTCAGAAAACTGATGAACCTGATTGGTGGATGATGAGCCCACGAAAAAATAATTGTGTTGAGACATATATATATTTTTTTTCTCTGGATTCCATGCGTATGTCCCCGTTAGGACGAGTTTGAAAAAAATTGGGAATGAGCGATGTAATTTATATTGAGTAACTTATATCTTTTCTATAGTGTACACTGTCGCTTGTTTTAATCGGTCTATTATAATGAGGAGTACCCTCACAGTTGTATATTTAAGCAGGATATGATCCTACAATGATGACGACACTGACGTGCCGCTGGCATTGAGGTGATGAGTGGATCTAAGTGTACCATTTTGGAAAAGTTGGTCACTTATCCACCCTGCAACATGGTGGTATTCAACCACAACAACTGTATGTGCAGAACGAATAGGACGATAAGCGACAGATTGTATGGTTATTTATCTGCTCTGATTCCCTTACCCAATATGGCGGAAAACAGCTTGCCGGAACTATTGCGCATGCGTCGCTATGTGGAGGCATTGATGGGAGAAGGCGGTGACATGTTATCGGGTGCGCCGCTGATGTTATCAGTAGGCGGCACTGTTATGCACCGGTCGGTCTCCCTAGATGACGTCAAACGATTGGGACATGCGCGCTGGTCTCCTGAGGACGCGCTGAGCAGCGCTATTGTATATGTGGGCGCCATCATCCCTCCAGGTAGCAATTCATTAGTCTTCCTTATTTGCACATGTGCACTATTACAGTTGATGCATGAATGACGTATTGATGAGTTACAGATGTAACCAATTATATGTCCTATGGTGTTTTTATATGTAATCTATTGTATTTTGGAGATTTATTGTATGAAATGCACTAGTCACTTTAACAATCATGACTATTATACGGTTTTTGCACATATTTGTACATTTTATATATATATTATTTTTAAAGTACCAATTATGTTGCTTGATTATATGTATTGACACACCTTTATATACTGGCTATTCACTGTTCACCAATGCTTGAGAAAGGCTCATGCTTGAGCCGAAACGTCGCTTTGCCACCTCATGGGTGAATAAAAACTAAACTTTTTTGAAGAAATGCTTGGAGTGCAGTCCGATTTTTTTGTCTTCTATATATATATATATATATATATGTCTAAGTTCCTCCAAAAATAATGCTATACAATGCTTAAATACCTACATAATGCCATGCTCACAAAGCAGATTTTTCAAGATGAAGAATCTGATTTCTGCTGGTTATTTGCAGTTTGCCATGCTACAGATCCACACATGGATTAGTCCCATTCAAGTGCTAATCCATGTGTGTGTACCAACTCGGGTTTTCATGCAGAATATACTTCAATAAGTGACATGTCTGTTGTCCCGCAATGCAGATTTTAATTCCATTGTGGAAAATTTTGAATAAATCCGATTTTTTTTTTTAAAAGCTCAGTAATGGACAGCTTCACCCTATTATATGCAAATCGAAGACAAAATCAAAGACACCTTCTTCTACATGACACGGTGCCCAAACAGAGAATGCCACAATGCCACAGACCCTTGTACAGCTGGATGCAGTGGTGTAGGGAAAAATACTGGATGGGCAACCATGCTAAGGCCAGCTTCTCTTGACCTGGTCTATGAAACATTGTGGTCATCACAAGAGCTGTATATCATGGACAGCACCCACTCACTTGAAACTGGCCTGAACTAGGGCTGTGGCTCCTTCAAGCACAGCAAAGAGATTTTAATTATTTCAGGCAGTGTAATAAAATCCATGTCAAATGAGCTGCTTTCAGGTGAAGCAGCTCTGAAAAACATCCGATCAACCCCTGAAGTTTCAGATTCAAACACCAATGCAAAAATTAGTTGTCTATGTCACCTGTACTAGCATATGACTTACCCTACGGCAACTAACGGCAAGAGGTATATATTTCCATTAACTTTTGTACAATTTTCAAAACTACCAATGTTGGTGGCATTTATGGCTAAAGTATGTTCTAAAGCTCCAAACCCGATACCATCACAAATTTTCTCTGAAAGAAAACAAGAAAATATGCATAGTTAGCGTTTAACGGAGCAGCACATTTAATTGAGAAGCCTATTGGAAAAATGCCATAAAAACACAATATCTATGACTAGAGATGAGCGAATCAAAGATGACGAAGTGGAATTCGATCCGAATTTCAGGAAAAATTTGATTTGAACCGAATCAAAATTTCCGTGGTAACGAATAGCATTTCTTCATAAAATGGCTGCTGCACATGTTAGGACATGGAGCAAGGAACTCTGGGAATGAGGGATCACCCACAATGCCATGCATGCAACCAATCAGCAGCCAGCCAGCCCTGTGATGTCACAGCCCTATAAATAGCCTCAGCCTACTTGGATTCTGCCATTTTCCAGTGCAGGGAGAGACGTCAGAAGGTGCTAGGCACAGTGCTAGAAAAGACTTTATTGTGCTGAAAAACTATTTACAAGTTCAGGGAAAGATTAGTCAAGGTGTAGGGAAAGGATAGGGAGGTATTATCTACACCAGCGGTCCCCAACCGCGGGCCGCGGCCCAAGACCGGGCCCTGGGAGATATGTTGCCGGGCCGCAGAGGAGAGAGGAGCGCAGACGCCAGGCGCATGCGCGCCCGACGCGTACATGTTGCCAACATTAGTGGAGACGGAGGGAGGGAATCCCTCCATCCCATGACGCGGCCGCTGCAGAGCCCAATACAATGAGTGGGCTCTGAGGCGCCGCACCACTGCCACCAATGAATATGTCTAATATTAAAGTAGGAGGGGGGACAGGGGAGGGTTTACCGCTGCACCGTCTCAGCTAGTGTGCTCGTCAAACGGCAGCAGCGGCAGCCTCCTCCTCCTGACTCTTGTGTTCTCAGACCAGTCCCCAGCCATTAGTGATCTGGAAAGCGCAGGTACCCACACACTGTCCCACAGATTGGGTCACCTATTATTAATCTGATGTACATGGTGCTATTACATTAGTACCCCCATGTACCTCAGATTAAAAGTATGTGGCCCCCAAGCACATCATCAAATAATGGGCAACATTGGGTTAACCATTAATATAAGGTACACATAATGAGGTTTCTTACTATTAATGTGAGGCACATGCATGTCCAAATTGATAAAACAATGTGCCTTATATTAACAGCATGTACCTGATGCCATTAACCCCATGTTGTCCATTATGTTAAGCGGGGTACTTGACGGGGTTGCTATTAATATGTGGCACATGGTTTCATCAATTTAGACTTCATGTGCCTCACATTAATAGACAGTAACCTTATCATACTGTAGTACCCAACACCAGCCTACACATTAAACCCATGCTGCTCAATGTCCATTATGTCAGGAAGTACTTGCTGGTGTTACTATTAATATGAGGCACAAGGCTTTATCAATTTAGACCTCTATTTGCTTCACATTAATAGTAAGTGACCCCATCAAGTACCTCCTCACATAATGGGCAATTGATACTTTGCAAAAAGTAAAAATTAAAAAATACTCACACGTTACATGCAACATGTGGTTAACGTGTGAGTATTTTTTTTTTTCATGGTATCGAATTGGTGTTGCAATACTTTTTTTTTGGAGTCACATTTAAATAATAAATGTAATCGTTATATAGTGTTATATATTTTAATATGCACCTTGTGTTTTGTCGTGCGCGTGAATCAGTCAGCGCCGACCAGCACCCCCATAAACCCCGCCCACCCCCTAAGCCCCGTCCCAGAACCCCCCCACCCCACCCGGTCCCTGGAAAAATTGTCTTACATGAAACTGGTCCTTGGTGCAAAAAAGGTTGGGGACTACACTATAATAGGAGAACAGGGTGCAATAGGAGAGTGTACAGCCTGGGTAATAGGAGCGATTACTATTACACCTTGCTGCACTAATTGGGGATCCAAATTGCAGTTATACTGCTGCTTTTAGGTTGTTTGCACTATATGACACATCACTAATTCCAGCAAACCTTGCTTGTGATTGGGGTGCAAGTTCTGTGTGACACAGCCATTCACGAGGTGTATTATTAGGAAAAATATGTATGGCCTATTAGCCGTTCTGCATTGATTTTACATTATTTTACTTTTTTGGGGGGGGTTTATTAATATGAAAAAAAAGGGAAAAATAGGTCATAATTGCCGTTCAGCTGTGAAGTTACATTGTACTACAGCTATTTATGGGGCGTATTAATAGGATACATAAATACATCCTATTAGCCATCCTGCGTTGCTTTTACATTGTTTTCCTTTTTTTGCGGGGGTGTATTAATAGGGGAAAAAAAGAAAAAATATATGTAATAAGTGCCGTTCAGCGGTGAAGTTATATTGTACTACAGCTATTTATAGGGTGTATTAATAGTAAAGATACTTACGTCCCATTAGCTGTTCTGTGGTGAATTGTGTTATATTTCTTATTTGGGGGTGTAGAAATAGGAAAAACAATATGTCTTAATTTCCGTTCTGGGGTGAATTGTGATTATTTTATTTTTTGGGGGGGGAGTTTATTAATCAGAAAAAAATATATATGCCTTAATTGCTATTCAGCTGTGAAGTAACATTATACTACAGCCATTTACGTGGTGTAGAAAAAAGAAATATACGTACGTTCCATTAGCTGTTCGGCGGTGAATTGGGATTGTTATATATTTCTTTTTTTGGGGTGTAGAAATAGAAAAAAAAGGAGAAAAAAAAAGTCATAATTGGCATTCAGCGGGGGATTCACATTGTACTACAGCCATTTACGTGGTGTAGAAAAAGGAAATATATGTACGTCCCATCAGCCGTTCTGCGGTGAATTGCGATTGTTATATTTATTTTTTGGAGGTGTAATTATAGGAAAAAGAATACGTCTTAATTGACCTTCTGCGGTGAATTGTGATAATTTTTTATGGGGGGAGTTAATTAATCCTAAAAAAAAAAAAAAAAAAAATATATTGTAACGGATCACCTGGTACACCGACCGGGTACCTCCGTTGAATGAATGCTCCTAGTGCTTTCCGAGGACTCCAAGCACTCCACTTGACGCCGTACGCACTGCAGACCCCACGAACCGCCGAAGCTTGGTTGAGGTCTCACCGTCTCCTACCCACCCTGGACCTACGACAAGGCTCCAGGCTCCAGTGGGTGGACCTCTCCTAAAACCAGAGATCAGGAACAGCCCTTAAAAGAGCTAGTAGTTATAGCCAGGGGAGTATACACGTATAGCAATCCCCACACACATGAGACCAGGCTCTATGTTGAAGGTGAAACAGGAACTGACTGTACTTCACGTACAGCCTCTTTTATTCTCAAACCAAAAACATAGTACTGCCCACAGGGGTTTGAAATACAACCAATCAGTAATTAACAACACATACAATGCAACTACAGCAACCAATCGTTCACGCCCCCAGAGGACCAGAATGAAGACTGGGACATAGGACAACATATCCCCACAATGCATCATGGTCTCCTCCCCTCTGTCTGGAGACAACCTGAGGAGCAATCCAATTATCTCTCAGAACAAAGGGAGATCGCCAATACACATGTAGATACAACAGGACAGACATCACCATTTAAACACACAATGGGACAATGGCACAATAGAAACACACCCAGCATTTTCCTCCCAAGCTGACAAGTTACAATTATTATAGATTGTTACAACTTTGTGAGTTTACATTGGCCATACATATAACTTACATTAATTCAAACAGTATAACGTGGGGACAAACCTATCCAAAATTCACTTGAATCGGTTCAGGGGTTTAAAAGTTAGTATATGGCCCATAATCCTGGGGCAAGAGGCCAGCAGCCAGTCCTCTCCAAAACCCAGTGGCGAGGTTGGTTTCGCCACACATCTCCCCCTCCCAGGGAAGACTAACCAGATACCTGACCTCACGGTCAGTACCGGAGTTAGTCTGGCAGTCCAACCACAACCCAATACTGGACCTGTTGAATCTTGGGGCCTGGCTCTGTTCTGTATGTCCCCAGCTGTTGAGTGGGCATCTGCTACTCCTCGCCTCTTTGTGGTTCTCCAGCTTGGAGCTGTAGGTACTTGGTGGGCAGAGGCCGACTGCGCTCTGCCCAGATGCCAGCTCTTCTGCTGGGGTAGCCTGTGGGAAGTCCGGCTCTGGAGAAGAGGATAGGGGAGGGCAGAGGCCGACTGCGCTCTGCCCAGATGCCAGCTCTTCCGCTGGGATGTGGTCAGGGAATCCTATCCCCAGGACCTTGTTGCAGATCGGCTGTGGAGAGGAGGAATCGCTTACCTCCTCCTCCTGGCATTCCTGCAGGGTTGGTGGGGGATCTGAACCGGCCGTCCAGTATCTCGGTAGGTCTGGTGCAGAGACCGTGGTCCCATCTGCACCATCGGAGTTAGGGGTGCTGTCCCCCTGTGGTTGGGGAGAGAGATCAGTGGATATCGCAGGCTCATCCCCTGCCCCCAGAACTCGGTTGGGAAGTACCTGGGAAGGGGAGGGCTCGCTTACCTCCTCCTCCTGGTATCCCTGCGGAGATGGCTGGAGATCTGGACCAACCGTCCAGCATCCCTGTAGGACTGGTAGAGAGACCTCGGTCCCATCTCCACCTGCCATCTGTGGGTCCTCCCAGGACCAGTCTGTGAGGTCCCTCAACAGTTGCGAGTAAGAACCATCTGCGTCCACACCTGGCAACTCCGGCTGCTGTTGAGCGTCTGGGCCAGCTGCCCAGCATCCCGGTGGAGAGACCTCGGTCTCGTCTCCACCTGCCTGTTGTGGTTCCTCACAGGACCAGTCTATGAGGACCCCTACTTCGGGTTCCTCTGGCCGCCTCAGGGGGAGACTGCTAACCTCCTCGGATGCAGCCTCTGCTCGGCTGCTGTAACACTCCTTCCGCTGGGCAATTTCGCTCTCTTTCGCCATTCGGAATTCTCGTTCCATCCTTGCATGTCGCTTGGCTGTGACCTGGTTCCAGATGGCCTGGTATATATCCATGGACACATTACCTCCATACTGGGCCACTCGCTGCCTCACCTCGGCCAGCCAGTCATCTTCAGAGCCTTCCATACTTGTCTGCTCCAAGTCGCTGGATACCTCTGCTCCCAGGGGCGCTGTACGGATACTAGCGTTGCCCTCAATTTGTAACTCCACGAACGGTGTCTCCGAGCTGCTTCTCCTCACACTAGGACGCCATCCCACTGCTTGCCACCAATGTAACGGATCACCTGGTACACCGACCGGGTACCTCCGTTGAATGAATGCTCCTAGTGCTTTCCGAGGACTCCAAGCACTCCACTTGACGCCGTACGCACTGCAGACCCCACGAACCGCCGAAGCTTGGTTGAGGTCTCACCGTCTCCTACCCACCCTGGACCTACGACAAGGCTCCAGGCTCCAGTGGGTGGACCTCTCCTAAAACCAGAGATCAGGAACAGCCCTTAAAAGAGCTAGTAGTTATAGCCAGGGGAGTATACACGTATAGCAATCCCCACACACATGAGACCAGGCTCTATGTTGAAGGTGAAACAGGAACTGACTGTACTTCACGTACAGCCTCTTTTATTCTCAAACCAAAAACATAGTACTGCCCACAGGGGTTTGAAATACAACCAATCAGTAATTAACAACACATACAATGCAACTACAGCAACCAATCGTTCACGCCCCCAGAGGACCAGAATGAAGACTGGGACATAGGACAACATATCCCCACAATGCATCATGGTCTCCTCCCCTCTGTCTGGAGACAACCTGAGGAGCAATCCAATTATCTCTCAGAACAAAGGGAGATCGCCAATACACATGTAGATACAACAGGACAGACATCACCATTTAAACACACAATGGGACAATGGCACAATAGAAACACACCCAGCATTTTCCTCCCAAGCTGACAAGTTACAATTATTATAGATTGTTACAACTTTGTGAGTTTACATTGGCCATACATATAACTTACATTAATTCAAACAGTATAACGTGGGGACAAACCTATCCAAAATTCACTTGAATCGGTTCAGGGGTTTAAAAGTTAGTATATGGCCCATAATCCTGGGGCAAGAGGCCAGCAGCCAGTCCTCTCCAAAACCCAGTGGCGAGGTTGGTTTCGCCACATATATATATATATATATATATATAGATAGATAGATATAGGTCTTGACTGCCGTTCAGCGTTAGAGTAACATTGTTCTAAAGCCTTTTTTGAGGGGGTATTATTTTAATTTAATTCTTTTATTATACAGTATGTCAGACAGACAGGTAACAGGCCCTTCAAAGGGTTCGGTAAGTGGGCAAAAGCAGCAGAAGAAGGGGGGGAAACAGCAGGAGTCGCAGCGAGAAGCCTGAGCTCCCGGTTTCATCTAGCGGTCGTGTCTTGACCAACAACCCAGCAGTGCTTGAATGGTTGACTCGGTCTTCGACTTTGTCGCAAGTTACATCAGAAACCCCCAGCCCAGAGTCGGTGGGTTCCCCTGACACGACGCTTAGTTGGCTGGCCTGGGAGCAGGCCCAGTACCCTCACCTGTCCTGAACCTTCCTCTGTCATTTTCAGTTCCCTCAGTGCGAGATGCATTATATGCCATAGGCTCAGCTCCACTTTTCAGTGAGGATGAGCTACTAGAGAACAGTCAGCAGCTACTGCCCAGCTAAGATGTGGAAGAGACATTTGCCGCTTCCTCTGGTAGGCGGGTAAGTGGTGATGATGAGAGTCCCAGGGGAGCAGGTGTTGCGAACAGTCAGGCTCCTGGCCCTGAGACAGTTGAGGGGGACATCAGTGACGTGCCGACAGTAGAGGATGATGATGTAGTCGATCGCACGGGAGCCGGGTGAAGAAGGGGCTTCATCATCATCATCATCATCAGGAGAAGAGGGTGGCAGCTTGTGTGCGAGGCAGTGGCTGAGCCAGCAGGGTGGCAGTGCAGCAGTGAGTCAGCAGGGTGGCAGCGGTGAGAGGTCGGGAGACAAACATGCTCGGGGTAGACCACCCGCTTCGCAGGAGCCTAAGGTCCGGAAAGTAGCGGTGCAGGGGTTCACGGAGGCAGTGGTAGCAGGCAGTCAGCGCGGAGTGTTGGGGTGAAAATGCCATAAACGGCGGTGTGGCAATTTTTTGTTAGGTCGCCGGATGAGGTGTACATGGCCATTTGCCGAATTTGTGGGCAGAAAATTAAGTGTAGCCAGGTGGGCAAAAAATTAAGCGTAGCCAACCGTGGCTCTGATGCGGTGGTCTAGTCTGCCACAGCTGCTGCATCACCCAGTGGCAAGCTCCCAATTTGATGCAGTCAAGGCTCCACCACCTCAGCCGAAGGGAGCTGTCTGTCCTTCCCATCATCTGCTGGTCCTGATGCTCCTGCTCCTCCTCCTCCTCATCAGTCATTCTGTCAGCAATTGATCAACGAAGCGATTGCCAAGAGACAACAGTATACATGCACTCATCCAAAGGCGCAGAAGCTGAACGTGCTCCTGGCCAAATGGTGCTGCAGTCCCTCCCTTTCCAAGTAGTGGACTCTGCACCTTTCAGAGAACTGATGGCTTGTGCCGAGCCGAGGTGGAGGGTCCCAAGCCGTCATTTCTTTGCGAAAAAGGCAGTACCAGCTAGGGTTGGGCGATATCAAAAATATTCGCACGATAACGATATTAAGAAATTTATTGCGATAACGATATATATCACAATAAATGCCCATTTAGAATAAAAAACACTCAAATCGTGTACTGGTGTTTCCTTATTGCCCTCATACAGTATAATGTCTCCTTGATGCCCACATACAGTAATATGTGTTAGTTGCCCCACCAAGAACAGGGTCACTGTTCACCCCAATCTGATGGAGCGGCTGGTTGGGCATGCACCCTGCTGCTCCATTCATTCTTTATGGGAGTGCTGGAGATAACAGCGATCAGCTATCTCTGACACTTCCCTAGACAATGGGACATGCTAGCGGAAAACCTTGATAAGTGAGTTGTTCAGAGTGCACCCATCATAGGTGCACATTGTCAGAAAGGGCACCCTGGCATCATAAACATGTCTTTCAGCCAAATAAAACATTGGGGGTTATTTACTGAAGACCAGTGCTTTCCATATGGGTCTTAGCGCCTACACATTACAGCCATATTACCGCAACCCCAGAGCGCAGTGCCTGTTATCTAAGCCCCCGCCCCGGCCTCTCTGCGCAGCAGCTACCAGAGTGCAGCGAGTGTTATCCAGCGCCGGTCTCCTGGCTCCGGGGGTTTATAGTCGCTAGATGCCATTTTTTTTGTCACCTAATGGATTTGAGAGGACTAGGGTTTTCACAATATCAAAATTTTGATTAGATTTCGGTCCCATAAAAAAGTATTGCAATACTCAATACCACTCAAAAGAAAAATAAAACGCCAAAAAAGCCATGTGCATTCCGCATTTCATGGAACGTCCGGCCCATAATAGATCAGTCCTGTCCTATTTTTGAGAAAACAAGGAGACAAAAAAGGGCGAACTGTGTGTTTACGATACGTTATATTTTTTTTTTATTGTTTATATATTTTTATATGTAAAATTGAGAAAGGGGATGATTTCAAATTTTTATATTTTGGTGTTTGTTTTTTTTACTTTTTATTTAATAACTATTAGCCCCCTTATGAGCTAGAACCCTTGTCCTAGTAACCCTAATAGAGCTCTATTAGAGTGAATAGGACTTTACTCTTTCCCTGCTGCCCTGGGCTTTGTGCACACAGCAGCAGGGAGCTTACCATGGTAGCTATGGAAGGCTTCAGCAGTATCCTGGCTGCCATGGTAACTGATCGGAGCCCCGCAATTTCACTGCTGGGGCTCCGATCAGAAGCTACCACTGCACCACCAATGACGAGGGGAGGGGACCCTGTGACCACCAATAAATATAACAATGGGGGGGTGCCTGTGGCCATCAATAATTCAAGTACTGGGGGGTTGGGGGGGGCGCACTGTGCCACCAATGATTATAATTTGTAATAATGGGGGGCCGCTGCACCACCAATGAATATCATTTATAAAAATGGGGGGGGGGGGGGGGGAGGGCGCGCACTGCATTCCACCAACTAATTTAATTAACCTCTTAATACAAATATAGACTGAGGGTGCCGGCCTTATCACACAGCTGACACCCAGCCTCAATGACAGGTATCCCGCCGAACCGTGCCAATTAGTTCGTTTCTGCGGTTCGCGGGATCGCTGCTTCCTGTTATTGAGACCGGGTGCAGGGTATGTGATGTGGCCGGCAACCGCAGTCTATTTTTGTATTAAGAAGGTAAGTCTCATTGGTGGTGCAGTGGCCACAGCCCTTCCACTACTCCTCTCTTCACTGCTCATTGGTGGCACAGCAGCCACAGCCCCTCCCCTATTCCTCTCTTCACTGCTCATTGGTGGCGCAGCAGCAGCTGCATCACAGTGGGGAGGGACTCCCTCCTTCTCCACTGTGCCGGCTGTAAGGTGCCCCGGACCTTTTAGAGGCAGTCAGCACTATGACGTCACTAAAAATACTGCAGTAATTAAGAAACAGCCATAGCGCCATATCGCCGTTTCTTAATACCGCACTATATCGTTGGTATATTGTCCAACCCTAGTACCAGCCCTGCACACATATGTAGAAAAGAAGGTGGGCCAGTCCTTGAGCCTGTCAGTGTCTGCCAAAGTGCACGGCAGCGCCGACGTGTGGAGCTGTAAATACGGTCAAGGACAATATATGTCCTTTATGGCCCACTGGGTAAATGTGGTCCCTGCGACAATGTCCGCCTCTGTCTCCTCATCCTCCACCGCGTCCTCAGCCTCCACTGCAGAGACAATTCACAGTGTCCCTCCTGCATACCACATGTGCAGGGCTCGACAGTGTCACGCTGTTCTGCACCTAGTTTGCCTGTGCGAGTCACACAGGGGATGAACTGCTCCGCGTCCTTCATCAAGAAATTGAATTCTGGCTTTCTCCTCGACAACTCAAAATCGGAACCATGGTGACCGACACTGGGAAGAACATGGTGTCGGAGCTGTGTCAAGGAGGGCTGAGCCATGCGCTCCTGCGTGGCGCACGTGTTCAATCTGGTTGTAAAGCGGTTCCTGAAGTCTTCACCCCATCTGCAAGACATCCAGAAAATGGCCAGGAAACTTTGCATGCACTTCAGCCACTCATACACCGCAAAGCACACCCTCCTTAAGCTGCAGCAGCAGAACGGCATCCCCCAATATAGACTGATATGGGACGGTTTCCACCAGTTGGAATTCCACCCTCCATATGTTGGACAGATTATATGAACAGAGAAAAGCCATAAACGATTTCTTGATGATACAGGCGGACAGAGGTACTCCCCTGTGTAAAGCCTTATTCACATGTCAGTGTTCCACAGACGTGTACTGTACATGTTCTCCACGGACAGAACACGTCCCCATTCATTTTAATGTGTGTATTCACACATTAGTGTTTTAGCATGGTCCGTGGGTCTGTTTTTTTTTTAGCACGGATGCATGCTGTATTTTGTCTGTGTTCATGGATTTAACACACCCATTATAGTCTATAGGTCCGTGAAAACCATGGATGCAACACAGATGCCATCCGTATTGTATCCATGTTTCACGGATCATTAGGAAGAGATGCTTTTAAAAAAAATTCAGCTGTGCAGGGTCGATGGCACACGGACTGCAAAAAAATGGACACACGGATCCAACACGGATCCTTTACGGACAGCTTCACAGATGCATCACTGACCACCTTCGCACAGATTTGAGCACGGACATGGACGTATGAATGAGACTTAACTTCGATGTTAACCAGTGGCAGCTTATGCGTGACACCTGCCGTTTGCTTGGGCCCTTTGAGGAGGCCACTTTATTTGTCACCAGGACTACAGGATGAACAATGTCATTCCACTGCTTCATGTCCTGGAACAGATGCTGCTAAATCTGGCTGGCCAGGGAAGAGGAGACGTGACGACTACATCTCACTGCCCTATGAACCCTGTCTGGGCTGAACTAGAGGAGGAGGACATTCGAGCACAAGCAATGTGCAGAGAAATGGGTGGTTTTTCTACATAGGTGACAGGAGAGGAGGAGCAGGACCATCAAGAGCAGCTACAGGGCGATGAGAAAGATAAGGCAGAGGACCCAGACACACCTCAACACTATGTCACTGGGCCACTCTGTGGTGTCCTCATGCTGCTGCCACTTTAACACTATGTCACTGGGCCACTTTGTGGTCTCCTCATGCTGCTGCCACTTTACCACTCTGTGGTCTCCTTATGCTGCTGCCACATCACTACTCTGTGGTCTCCTCATGCTGCTGCTACCTCAACACTATGTCACTGGATCACTCTGTGGTCTCCTCATGCTGCTGCCACTTCACCACTATGTCACTGGGCCACTCTGTGGTCTCCTCATGCTTCTGCCACCTCAACACTATGTCATTGGGCCACTCTGTGGTCTTCTCATGCTGTTCCCACCCTCCCTACTCCATGACTGGGCCACTATTTTGCTTTTTTGGCCTGGTTGACACCATCATTTATTTGACCATTCTTCTGATCTGTCAGAAGGAAGGAAAAATGAGATGCACAACAGATCCTGTCTATGTAGCAGCTGTAAGGCCTGTATGACATGGTCCCTATTTTGCATCAGAATTGGCTTACGATTTGGTAGCCAAAAATAGGAGCGAGTACAAAACACAGAAGGCATGCAAAGATTCCATTCACGTGTCATCTCTGCTTTGGATCTACTCCTGTTTTTTGGGGGTTTTAGCAATACTGATGGATAACTGACCAAATGCTGACCTAGTGAAGGCGGATGCTCAACAGAGAGGATCCATTTTTTGGGGGTTAATGAGCTGACACCCTCTCCACTCTGTCGGGAGGGCTCTACTTGTATAAGCATTTAATAGAACAGGTAGAATAGACTAGAATAGAATAGACATCTATGTGGAATCAGCTGATGACAGTGTAAAAGGACTGCGCTTCATCTTGGCGCTAACATCGACCTGTAAGGCTGAGTTCACACTTAAGTTATTTGGTCAGTTTTGGCCTCATAACTGCCCAAATAAGTGAAGTGTGCAGTAATTCTAAGAGCGTCGCCTGTCATCTGCATGTCATACTGACTCACAGTATTGTTTCACTATCACAGCAGACTCCCTATATGTGTTACTGCAAGGCACAGTGTTCTGCACCACTATACAGTCTCTCTGCAGCCAGGAAATAGCTGTTTTTTAACGCGATTCGCCACGAATAAATTCGGATCGAATCAAATCTTTTCGGAAATTTTGGCGAACCGACCAAATCGAATTTTTTAGAAATTCGCTCATCTTTATCTATGACTAGTGTTTAGCGAACTTCTGTTTTTAACTTCGGTGTACAAGGTTCGTGTTCGGGATATCTAAGAATTCCATTCTGGATTCCGCTAGCACAGAATTCTTAGATAACACGAACCTGAACCTTGTACGCCAAACTTGAAAACAGAAATTTGCTCATTCCTATCTATGACCCATAAAAGCAAAAGAAAAAAAAAATGTTGCCAAAATGCTACAAAGGAAAACACATTGTAGTGCAGTTCGATTTTACTACAGACTTAAATGTAACATCTGGAGGCACAAAACATGCTGAAAAAAGCTGTTTTTTCAACGTGAAAGATGCAAAAACATTGATTTTATTCCTTGTCTAATTGTTACTAGGCATAGAATAAATGAATAAAAAGATTACATTTTATAAACAAAAGACCAGACATTGGGAATTGACAACAAACATGCAGTTTTTGATGCAGTTTTTAATTCATTCCTGGCTTTGGTTCCAAAAACTGCATCAAAACTGCAATGTTTTTTAAAAAAAAAAGCAAATCTGGGTGTGAAACTACCCTAAAGCTTCCTTCACACAATAATTTGCTCTGGAGTTTTTTTTTACCCCCCCCCCCCCCCCCCCCCCCAAAAAAAAACTCCATAAAAACCACATGCATTTTTTTGCACAACATATGCATTTTTAGGCATTTGTTAGTGCTGTTTTTGTGCTGAGATGAGGCATTTTTTTCAGGCTTTTTTCCCTATAGAGAATGAAGTGGAAAAGTATCTGAAAAAACACAATTGCTTTAGCATTCTACTGTTTTAAAGACTGTCAGAGACAAAAAATAAAAATGCCACTAACGTGAGAATATGCCAGTGAAAAAATAGTGTGTGCATCTTGCATTTCATAATTCTTTTAGTTAACATCTAGAGCTGGTGTTTTTTTTCAGCAGAAAAGGCGCTGAATAAGGCATGTGCAAAAAACACCATAAAAACATCCCTATATTTGATTTATTTATCCAACCTGAAAAGGTGTTTTTAAAATTTTTATCGACAAAGTAAATTTTGCAATGACAAATTTATTTCTGAAGTTGTAGCACAAGTTACCCCATGGGAGAACGAAATAAATAAATAATAGCTATAAAATTCTTAGAGCTTTCATCATAGTTGCTAAATTATCTAACAGAAACTAAGTCAAATTTCAAGTTTTCTCTTAGTGAAGAATGCTGGGTTCACGTTGGTGGTTTCCATGCACTATGTGGGATCTATACTAGAGACAATCCCTGATATCAAAGGGCTGGGAGCTCATCTAAAAATTCTCTGTAGTATAAAAATTCCAATGGTTTAATAAAAATTCTAGAATACAAAAATGTATTTTTATGGTTGTCTATAACAACAACATGAGAGGAAACATGAACACTTAGAATATTTACCTTGCGGACATGGTCCATCACACTTTTTACAGGTGCGGGCGCCTTCATCCTCTACCTCATATGAACCAGAACTACAAGTCCGAACACAAGATCCATGGTCTGTCGATATATAATTATCTATAAAATAAAAATACCAACTACTGTAAATTTTTTATAATTTTTTTAGATTGGCAAGTACTCAACAAATCAATGCATATAAAATCATTGTCCATAAATTGAAGATCCTTTTTACGGCCATAAACTTGAGGAGGAAGCCAACAAAATGTCAGTATCTGAATGGACAGTCAGTCAGGACTTCTATAGCTTTGCTGGTCTATGAGGCTCAGGCAGGGTGCTGGATCTCCTTATAGAGACCAGTCCTGTATGGACACTTACTGGAAGTACTCCATGGTATGGAGACTTATTGCTCCATCGGAAAGGAATATGCAAAGAGGAGATCCATGGGAAAGGAATATGCAAAAAGGAAATGGTTCTTTGCATATTCCTGTCCAATGGAGCATTGCCAATAAGTCTCCATCCATACCATGGAGCACTTCCAGTAGCTTTAAGGAGATCCAGCACCCTACAGAAGCTGCATTCAAGGCATCGCACCCAGCCAGCTAGAATCCTAATTCGTACTGATGAGGGGCAAGCACCCTCAAACAGCTGTCTACAGATGGATATCTGGCTTGGCATTTTCTCTTGTCTTATTCCAAGGCTTGTTAAAAAGTTGGATTTTGACACATAGGGAGCCAACTGTACAAGGTGGCGCCAGTGCGATGGTTCTTTTTCTTTAGAGATACCTCTTTACACTGGCCTTTAAGGAAGATCTGCTCCTCTAATTCCTTCTGTACTGACTGACATGATATAAACAACCCTTCCCTCTTGTACGTTAACCTACACTATTAGTTATTACTGAGATCCGGGCATGGCAGAAGTTTTACTTACGTGGACATTTTGTGACACATGAGGCGCCAAAACTGTATTTCCCTAAAGGGTTAGGTTCCATTTGATATGTATTCACATTGTACATATACAGCGGAGGACAGTTTTCCATGCATGTTTGACCATCACGAAACCTTCTGCATGCCTGAAAAAAAAAGGAGTTGAACATGTGTGTCGAGTGCAGTTGAACAGTTTTGTGGCAAAAGTAATGAGAAACATACAGGAACAATTTCTACTTTCCTTAAAACAACTGCATCTAAAACCACCCTAAAACTGCAATCAAGTACAGCTTTTTATATTACCAGGCAGTCTGTTTCTTTAGGACCTGTGCATCCAGCGGCACACTGACTATGGCAGCAATCACTGGGCATTGGTCCCCTGCAACGTCCAGGGCATTGTTGGGCACAACTGAGTTTTGTAGCTGAAGGTAAAAAAAAAAAAGAAAAAAAAAAAGTCATTTCCTTTTTTATAACAGAAAGGGTTCACATATTACATAAATATACATTCACATACATAACTACCTACAAATGCGTGCTTAGATATACACTACACATAGGCACAAATCATTATATTTTTTCTATATGCTAGCCATAACACACGACTTGGTCACTGTTTTTTATGCATAGAAAATTCACATAATGCAGAATATCTTCATTCGTTCGTTCTAATGATGAGTGGTCCTCTACACAGAAAATGTTGGCGATGTTAACTAGCAGGTCAATATACTCACTTGTATGACAGTTCTCTGGACCAGGTCCCCAGCACGTTCCATTGCAAGCCTCATCACATGCAGGACCTATAATTAAAATGACAATTTAAAGACAAATTCTGTATATACCGGTATATCATTTTAAGGACGCTCCCATGTACATGACTAATTTCGCAGATTCTACAGAAATCGTCAACTTTCCTCTTGGGTGTATGAGTACCTTTTATGATAAAATCAGCAACAGCAAAGACTGTATAATATAGTAGCATCTGTGTCACTTTACCAACCTAACTTGGCATAAGATGGGAAAGTTTTAGTTTTCCTTTGCTCATAGTAAAGATGACATCAAATGGGTTTTCCAGTACTTTTACATTGATTGTCTATCCTCAAGATAGACCATCAATATCCCATGCACTTCAGTGGGAGCACCCCTGTGTGCACTATACAAGGGATGCAACTATGTACTTCTGGCGCCAACTTTTGGAACCATAGCAACTGCAGAAATGCTGATCGTCGGGGATGCTGGGTGTTGGACCCCTACCGATCAGATATTGATGACCTATCCTCAGGAATTTACATAATGCAGCTGGACAGGAAAACTCAGGCGCACATACGTTCAGGACCTCAGCGGGAGAGCCCGCAGCCAGTCCAGCTTGTCACAAACGCACAGCGGACATGGCAGAATCACTGGCGTGATAGAGGTTTTAGTAAAAGCCCACATTTTCTTTCATTCAACAAGGAACATCAATTTTCACATCTATTCACTCTAGGCTACATTCACATGACAGTAAGAAAAAAAAAAGAAAAAGACTGTTAAAAAACAGAAAGGCAGTCCATTTTTAATAGTGTTTTTTTCACAACTGCCTTTCTGAAAAACACTTGAATTGTATGGGGGCTGTCAGTCCGTGAAAACAGACAAAACAGGACGTGTCCTATTTTTTAATGGCCGTTATTCAAGTGTGGAATAGAACTACAGACTTCAGTGGCTCTGGTTGTGTGACGGCTGATAAATCAGTCACATGGCTGTAGCGGGAATGTTCCCTTATTAGTCATTATAAAAAACACATAATATAAAAAAAGTGTAACAATAAATTGAAGTTTGTTTCTCTGCAAACTCTATACTATAGGTTCAAGCCTCAGAAGATTGTCCATACTTCTAGGTCTTGATAAAAGTTTAAGAGGCTTACCAGGATTTTTTTATCTGATCGGTGGGGGTCCGACACAGCGCCATACATTGTACAGCAGCTATGCTTGGTATTCACTTCAATGGGGTTGAGCTGCATCTAGGACATGTCACTGATGAAAGTGACGTCACATGGCTTTGGCAAAGCTGCGGCGCTACTGCAAGCGCCATCTCAAACCGCTGATTGGCAGGGGGACCTGGGTGTCTGACTCCCATTAATCTATCCTCTCCCTCTCTTCACCAGTCTGTCAACAGTTTGTTCACTGTATTTGTATCATTTGTATTAAATGGGTTTTGCGAGACTTTTATTACTGATGATCTATCCTCTGGATAGGTCATCAGTATCAGATCAGTGGGGGTCTGACATCCGGGATCCTCGCTGATCAGCTGTTTGAGAAGGCAGTAATGCAGCGACCTTATCTCAGCCTTCCCTAGGCCAGTGACAACACGTTCATCCGTCACATGCCGGCACTGTGGTTAGTCGGCTGTGAGAACCCAGGAGCACAGTCTCAAACAGCTAATAGGTGAGGGTCCCAGGTGTCGGACCCTCACCGATCAGATACTGATGACTTATACTGAGGATAGGTTATCAGTAGTAAAATCTTGGAAAACCATTTTAAGTATGTGTAACCCCCTCTTGATGTACAGCGCCATGGAATTAATGGAGTTTTTAAATATATAATAATAATAATAGGTCATCAGTTAAAAAATCCTGGTAAAAACCCTTTAAGTGATTAAGTAAGCTATGACTAGTTATTGAAAGACAATCCACTAATTTGATGAAATAGGAGATTGCACGAGTTATTGAAAGGAATACGTACAGTTTGTGCGGGTACTCTTTTCCACAGCAATTACATGGTTTGGATTAACAATGTCCTTCCAATTCATGGAATCTACGTTGCAAAGCATTGGATTGTTTCTTATGGTAACTCCACCATGAATAATTTCTATAAAAATAGTAATTTAAAGGCATATTTCAAACACAACACTTCATGAGTAAACTGATATTTAGTCCTGCCAATAAAGCTTATTTGAATTTGATTTGGATAGGTAGATAGATAGATAGATAGATAAAAGATTTAATATTAAATGTAAATCATCAATGAAGTGAGTGCGTAATACTTTATTATAGAACAATAAGGGTATGTCCACATGGGACTGAAACACTAGAGATTTTCCAGTGCAGATTTGCATGCAGAAATTTCATCTACGTACTATACAAGCAAATTTTCCACCACAAATGACATCCCGTGTGGGCTTAATCTAAAGGAACCTTCTTGCATACCTTGTAAATTTCTCAAAGGCAGCTGCTCCAAACCAATTTTTTCGTTCCTATCCGCGAAGTTTGAAAATACGGAGAGCGCAGCGTTCTTATGCAAACTGTTACCTCGGATAATTCTAAGGTTGACCAGAGGAATGGTCTTAACAGCGTTAACACCAATAAAAACATATCCTCCAACTTCTTGTATTTCCTGCATGGACGTAAAGTAACAATCAAGGTAAAATGTGCAGCAAGTTATCAGGTTATATGCAAGTCATGAAAAATGAAATTTATCAATAAAATCAATAATAAATCTGTATGAGGTATATCACAGATAGATTAGGGCTGCACTTTAAACATTGGGATAAATCAGATTACATGTTTAGTGTACAAACCCATTTTCAAATAACCTGCTATTAAATTCTTAGTTAACAAAAGGGGAATCCACATTTTCACCCATTAGCCACAGCACAGAGCTGCTAGAAAGAGAATCTCTTACCCAACATGTTCATTTATTACTAATTTTGTGTATTGCTTGTTTCTGTGTGTCCAGGTAGTATGGCAATTCAATGGTTAACACTGTTACCTTGGTCCGGGGCTTGAATCCGACCAAGAACTACATCAATATGGAGTTTGTATGTTTTCCTGATGTTTGCATTGGTTTTATCTCACTTTCCAATAAACTGACTAAAGGGTGTCAGTGGCTATAGCTGTAGATCGACCACTATTTCTCCTACACTCAACAGAGAGAGGGGAATAAGCCATTGTATAACACCTATGGCTAGTGTTGAGCAAATCAAAGCCAAAGGAACTGACCGATCTGAATTTCAGGAAAAATTTGATTTGCAGCAACGTGGTAACTAATTTATTTTTCCTGAAATGGCGGTAAAAAAATTAAAATACATACTCCCCTTATCTATTTGCGTGCAAATAGGCCAATGGATAAGGTGAATATTTTTTTTTTACCCTGACACCCCTGAAAGGCCTAAGTTGTAGTCTCAGATGCCGCCATCAGCGATGAACGCAGCATCTAAGGGAGTTCAATGACGAGGGCGGCGCAATCGGCCATAACCCATCATTGCTCCAGCTACATACAAAGGTATGCGTTAGGGTACTTTCACACTTGCGTTTTTCTTTTCCGGCATAGAGTTCCGTCACAGGGGCTCTATACCGGAAAAGAACTGATCAGGCATATCCCCATGCATTCTGAATGGAGAGCAATCCGTTCACGATGCATCAGGATGTCTTCAGTTCAGTCGTTTTGACTGATCAGGCAAAAGAGAAAACCGCAGCATGCTACGGTTTTATCTCCGGCGAAAAAAACTGAAGACTTGCCTGAATGCCGGATCCGGCATTTTTTCCCATAGGAATGTATTAGTGCCGGATCCGGCATTCAGAATACCAGAATGCCGGATCCGTCCTTCCGGTCTGCGCATGCGCAGACTGAAAAAAAGGTGAAAAAAATAAATGCCGGATCCATTTTGCCGGATGACACCGGAAAGACGGATCCGGCATTTCAATGCATTTTTTCGACTGATCAGGCATTTTTAAGACTGATAAGGATCCTGATCAGTCTTACTAATGCCATCAGTTGGCATACGTTTTGCCTGATCCGGCAGGCAGTTCCGGCGGTGGAACTGCTTGCCGGATCTCTCTGACGCAAGTGTGAAAGTAGCCTTACATTTCTTAGTGAAATTAGGCGAAGCAACTAAAACTAATTTTTTATAACTTCAGTCATCTCTACCTATGGCTGATTTCTCATGAGAACAAAGGAGCAGGCAGGTTAAAATTTGACATGCCCATTCTTTCTCTCCCTATCATTTGCTGAACGATCTTTGGCCAGACTTGTAATACAGGTGCATCACAATAAATTAGAATATCATTGAAAAGTTAATTTCAGTAATTCAGTTCAAAAAGTAATATTCATATAATATAGATTCATTACACACAGAGTGATCTATTTCAAGTGTTTATCTCTTTTAATGTTGATGGTTATGGCTTACAGATAATGAAAACCCAAATGTCAATATCTCAGAAAATAAGAATATTGTGAAAAAGTTTAATATTGTAGACTTGTGGTTTCACACTCTAGTCAGATAACCTGCAAAAGTCCCTTAGTCTGGTCCAGAATGCTACACAATCATGGGGAAGAATGACTTGACAGTTGTCCAGAAGAAAGTCATTGACACCTTCCACAAGGTGTGTAAGCCACAACTGCTAAAAAAAATAAAAAAAATCTGGCTGTTCACAGAGTGCTATATCCAAGACATTTTAAAGGGAACCTGTCATCAACTTTATGCTGATCTCACTGAACTGAGGGCAGCATAAAATAGTGACAGAAATGCTGATTTCAGCGGTGTGTCACTCATGAGCTAAAAGTAAGTGGTTGCTGAGAACCAGTATCATAATCACTGCAGCTCGGGCCTGGAAAAGAGTCAAATCTACTTGAGAAGAGTCATGGTTATTCATAATCTCCTGCTCTCTCACCCATCTGCTGATGATTGGCAGTTCTCTCCTAGGGAGAAAACTAGGTAGAAGACTGTCAGTCATCAGCAGGTGGACGAGGAGAGCAGAAATTTATGAAAAACCATGACTCTTCTCAGGTGGCCGGGACTCTTTTCCAGGCCCAGTCTGCAATGATTGTGATGTTGATTTTCGGCAACCACTTACTTTTAACTTTTAAATGACACCCCTGAAATCAACTCACCTGTCTCTACTTTATGCTGCTGTTAGTATGGGCAGCACAAAGTTGATGACAGGTTCCCTTTAATGGAAAGTTGAGTGGAAGGAAAAAGTGTGGTAGAAAAAGGTGAACAAGCGACAGGGATAACCATAACCTTGAAAGGATTGTCAAGAAAAGGTCATTTAAGTATTTGGGGCAAATTCACAAGGGGTGGACTGTGGCTGCAGTCAGTGCTTCAAGAGCCACCAAACACAGACGTATGCAGGACATGGGCTACAACTGTCGCTTTATATGTGTCATGCCACTCATGACCCAGAAACAACGTCAGAGGTGTTTTACTTGGGCTAAGGAGAAAAAGGACTGCACTGTTGCTTAGTGGTCCAAAGACCTGTTTTCAGATGAAAGTAAATTTTACATGTCATTTGGAAATCAAGGTCCCAGAGTCTGGAGGAAGAGTGGAGAGGCACACAATCCAAGTTGCTTGAGGTCCATTATGAAGTTTCCACAGTCAGTGATGGTTTGGGGAGCCATGTCAAACTGCTGGTGTTGTCTACTGTGTTATATCAAGTCCAATGTCAGCCCAACTGTTTACCAGGAAATTTTAGAGCACCTCATACTTCCCTCTGCTGACAAGCCTTATGGAGATGCTAATTTTATTTTCCAGCAGGACTTGGCACCTGCCCACACTGCCAAAAGTGCAAATACCTGGTTTAATAACCACAGTATCACTGTGTTTGATTGGCCAGCCACTCGCCTGACCTAAACCCCATACACAATCTATGGGGTATTGTCAAGAGGAAGATGATGAGACACCAGACCCAACAATGCAGACGAGCTGAATGCCGCTATCAACGCAACCTGGGCTTTCATAACCCCTCAGCAGTTCCACAGGCTGATTGTCTCCATGCCACACTGCATTGATGCTGTAATTCATTCAAAAGGAGCCGCCACCAAGTATTGAGGGGATATCCTGTACTTACTTTTCAGTAGACCAACATTTCTGTATTAAAACTCATTTTTTAAATTGGTCTTACATAATATTGTAATTTTCTGAAATACTGTCTTTTAGGTTTTCATTAGCTATAAGCCATAATCATCAACATTAAAAGAAATAAACGCTTGAAATAGATCACTCCGTGTATAATGGATCTATAGAATATCTGAGTTTCACTTTTTGAATTAAAATACTGAAATAAATTAACTTTTTCATTATATTTAAATTTATTGAGATGCACCTGTACAAATTAGATGGTTGGCTGGTCCTACAGAAATTGCCTGGTTCAGCTGACCACAGTTTAATGGGTATGGCCAGCTTCAGAGCTATGACCCATTGACAATAGCATTTAAATAAAAGAAATGCGAACATCACTGAACTTAATAGAAGAGTTTCAGTAACATACCTTTATGAAAGATAGGTCATGATTCCGTTTTAAGTGGGTGAGTTCCAGACTTCCAAGTACAACCTGGCATCCATTGTACATCCTCTTCATAAAGTTGTAGTGTTCGTCAACCGTGTACATTTGTGTCAACTTGTTATCATTTCCCAAGCAAACTGTAAGGGAATACACGAAGTTAAGCAACTGGGAAATATACTAAAGTAAGAAAAATTATTTGGTTGAGATAGAAAGATTGCTGTTATAGTGGACCCCTCCGAATACAAATCCAGGATGCTGCAAAGGGAATGTCCTTACCATCCAAACATTCAGATATTATAGGGGGAGGTCCAGACTATACAGCCAGAATGCTGTTACAGATGTAGGTCCACAATTATAGAAGTAGACTGCTGTTATAGGGCATGGTACAAAATACTCTGTCACACTGCACCAGGCTACATAACCAGACTGCTGTATTAGTGAAGGTCCAGGCAATATAAACAGACTGCTGTATCAGGGGAGGTCCAGACTACATAACCAAAGGGCTGTATTAGTGGAGGTCCAGACTAAATAACCTGAGTTCTGTTATAGGGGGCGGTCCAGACTACATAACCAGACTGCTGTATTAGTGGAGGTCCAGGCAATATAAACAGACTGCTATATCAGGGGAGGTCCAGACTACATAACCAAAGTGCTGTATTAGTGGAGGTCCAGACTAAATAACCTGAGTGCTGTTATAGGGGGCGGTCCAGACTACATAACCAGACTGCTGTATTAGTGGAGGTCCAGGCAATATAAACAGACTGCTGTATCAGGGGAGGTCCAGACTACATAACCAAAGGGCTGTATTAGTGGAGGTCCAGACTAAATAACCTGAGTTCTGTTATAGGGGGCGGTCCAGACTACATAACCAGACTGCTGTATTAGTGGAGGTCCAGGCAATATAAACAGACTGCTATATCAGGGGAGGTCCAGACTACATAACCAAAGTGCTGTATTAGTGGAGGTCCAGACTAAATAACCTGAGTGCTGTTATAGGGGGCGGTCCAGACTACATAACCAGACTGCTGTATTAGTGGAGGTCCAGGCAATATAAACAGACTGCTGTATCAGGGGAGGTCCAGACTACATAACCAAAGGGCTGTATTAGTGGAGGTCCAGACTAAATAACCTGAGTGCTGTTATAGGGGGCGGTCCAGACTACATAACCAGACTGCTGTATTAGTAGAGGTCCAGGCAATATAAACAGACTGCTGTATCAGGGGAGGTCCAGACTACATAACCAAAGTGCTGTATTAGTGGAGGTCCAGACTAAATAACCTGAGTGCTGTTATAGGGGGCGGTCCAGACTACATAACCAGACTGCTGTATTAGTGGAGGTCCAGGCAATATAAACAGACTGCTGTATCAGGGGAGGTCCAGACTACATAACCAAAGTGCTGTATTAGTGGAGGTCCAGACTAAATAACCCAAGTGCTGTTATAGGGGGCGGTCCAGACTACATAACCAGACTGCTGTATTAGTAGAGGTCCAGACTACATAAAAAGACTGCAGGGGATGGTCCAGATGACATATTCAGACTGCTGGATTAGTGGAGGTCAAAACTACGTAACCTGAGTACTGTTATATGGGCAGGTCCAGACTACACTGCCAGACTGCAATCATAGGAACGGTCTAGACTTTGTAGCCATCTTAAAGTAAGTGAGCACTTTTAAGATCTATATCCCAAGAAATAATCTGGGTTCTAAAGCTAGCACAGTTTTTTTTTTTGTGCACCAACTAAAACCTGTCAGAGGTCCAGTAAAATAAGTAAGACGGAGCACACTGAATTGTAATATTCCCTTTCTCTACTAATAATCATTCTGACTTGACAGAGAATGAACTTTGATCCCTTAAGTGTTAAACAGAAAGAAATGGTAACTGGATGAGAAGCATAACAAAGGTGAATACATTATTAATGTAGGAGGTCTCCTAGGCAGGGTACAGTTTTCCTCTACAGAAAGCCGTAACCAGAGACTGTTGTGTAACTTGTTGATAATGGTCTATGTCAATGGTTGTAAAGATAATATATATTATATATTTACAGAAAAACACATATTACAGATATTGTAGATTTACCTACAAAAGGTTATGCAGGTAAAGAGGGAATAATACAACTGTAAGTAGTCCTGTTGCTAAATTTCATGGTGAATAAATGTCCATTTTAGACGATCATTTAAAAAATGTTTTTTTTTTGAGTATACCCAGCTTAAGACAGCTATCTTGACCCTCTATGTCCATTATACAACAATATTAAAGGCCAAGTCATAAGTTAATTCTTTCCCGTCCTCATGCAATAAGTCTGAAGCCTGTATCCTTCACTAGAAATGCGTGTATTGCACAGCTGCTTGGGCTACACAGGAAGTTTATAGATCACTGTGTGTATACAGAGACTCAATTATTGAACTGGCATCTCTAAAGAACCAGAATCACAGCTGGAAATGACCTTTTTTTCACTGCCTAAAAGGAGAATAAATACAGACAGTATATATATATATATATATATATATACACACACACACACACACATATCCAGTACTGTGCAATGCAAACGTGTAGAAAAAATGCTGCAAAGTGAGAATGCTTTCTAAAACAGTAGTGTTAACAGTTTACAGTATATGGTTCTTATGTACACGTAAGCCTATATGGTTTCCTAATACAGAGCAGAGTACTGCAATGAAATAAATTAAAAAAAGGTCCAGCTTCTCCAAAAAGTTACAGTCTTTATTTTCTTAGTGCAGGTTAAAATTCAATATCCATTAACAGCTTCTACGTATTTCAGACCCCTGTGGTTAGGTCCTTATTCATGAAGCTTTTTTTAAATGATTTCAGTGTTGTAATTGGTGCTAGGTTCCCAGCCCCAGTTTGTGCTTCCTACTGTGACATCCTTTCAGGTGAGCACAGCCACAACCACGTTTTTCAGAGCAGTGTACTGGTACTGCTATATCACATACACCTACAAGAAGTAGTCTTTAAATGGCCATATGTATAAAAATAACAATAATATTTATTAAATAAGTCACAATAATATAAAAAGATGAAAAACACAACCACTAAAGTGCGGTACCACTGAGGGACAAGAGGTAAATAAATAATTACGTCACCTATAAGAACTGTGTGGGGTCGATATAAACACCATAATGTATATAATTCTCAGACATGACATCTATGGACCATAAGTTTAAAGTGCCTAGTGCCAGATACAGTTCACCAAAACCAAACATAAGACTGGTGAAAAAATCCAAATACCCCTCACACAGAAGGGAAAGCAAAATCATACAATGAGACAAAGCTTACCCATGCTGTTACTGTCAACCTCAGAAGGACCGCACACCCTGGCGCTCGTTTCTTCGCACCCCCAGAAGAAGATGTTTTGCTGAAACGCGCGGTACAGCACTTTAGTGGTTGTGTTTTTCATCTTTTTATATTATTGTGACTTATTTAATAAAGATTATTGTTCTTTTTATACATATGGCCATTTAAAGAATCCGTTTCTTGTAGGTTTATGTGATTTCCATGAGTTGGCTTTTTTTAAGGGGTTATTGTACCTTATGCAACGTTGAGATTGAACGGAAGTACTTTTTGCTGGCTGGTAACCTATATGTTCTAACTGGTACTGCTATATCATTGGACTCCTCTAGAAGTAATGGTTCTAAAAGAGAATACCTTTGGAAATATAGAATATTACAGAACTCTGTCTATCTATATGTATACACACACACACACACACACACATAGTACCGTGCAAGCCTTTTAGGCAGGTATGAGAAAAATGCTGCAAAGTAAAAATGTTTTTATTTAAAAAAAAAAAATAGAAGTGTTAATAGTTTCTTTTTATCAATTAACAAAATGCTAAGTGAGTAAAAACTAAAAAGAAATGTAAATCAAATATTTGTTGTGACCTCCTTTTACCTTCGCAGGGAGGTTGTTACAAACATCTTGGAGAACTAACCACAGGTCTTCTGTGGATGTAGGCTTGCTCAAATCCTTCTGTCTCTTCGTATAGCCCTAGACAGACTAGATGATGTTGAGATCAGAGCGCTGTGGGACATCTTAATGACCATGTACGTTTGGGGTCATTTCTCTGCTGCAATTAGATGCCTCCCTGATGGTATTGCATGATGTTTGGAAGAACCTCCCTGCCGAGTTCCTTCAAAAACTGCATGCAACTTTACCTAGAAGAACTCATGCTGTTTTGAAGGCAAAGGGCAGTCTCAACAAGTACTGATTTGATTTAGATTTCACTTTTGAGAACATGTCGTCTAGGGAAAACAGCCAGAAGGCCGTAGATCTACTGTGAGTGTTGCTGCCTTTTCGAACAGCTAATCAGCGGGGGTCCTGGGTGTCGGATCAAATCCAAAGGATGGGTCATCAGTATTCTTGGAAAACCCCTTTAAATACACAAGAAAACACAAATACAAACTTTTCCATTGAATGGTTCCAAATATGCTACAACTGTACACACATAGGTACTGGTCTGACAATAAAGATGTATATTCTTTCTATTATGGTAATGTTTGTAGTCCCCATTATAAAAGATGGGATTTGGCCGGACAAGAAGTGATGAGTGCAGTGATTTTTGTCTGGCTGAAGCCTGTGATTTATGCCAGGGATCGATCAGATCCCTGCTGGATCTCATTATAGTCAATGAGGTCTGGAGGGCATGCAGGACTATCCGGCTATACTGGATCCGGAGAACCCCGGCAGGCTGTTTTCGGACAGAACAAGCTAGATTAGCTTTGCCGCAAGTGTGAAAGCAGCCTAACCCTTCCAATATCTTATATTCATGTCTTCCTTTATTAATGTAGCAATTTATGGTCTCATGATAAATAACAGAATCATTTACATTTCTTAAAATCTCTAGAATCGTATTATTAGGTTTGCACAGGGAGCAAGGCCAATGCTAAGCCATTCTGACAACAGTTATACAATAGGGAATTATTTATGCCATTCTCTAACATATCGGTGTAGGCTGACTGAGAGTGACAGACAAGAGCTTAGAATTGCGTTTGTTCATGCCATATGTGAACAGTACCCACTTCACAATTGGAACTCGCGACGCACCATAAAAAGGCAACGTACTAACGGCTGTTTGTTTTCATTTAAGAGCTTATAATTGCTGTCTGATTCATTTCCTTGTACATAAGGTAACTTTGCACTCCTCCACCTTTATATTTCCTGTTGCATCAATACCTAGTCATACCAAGACTAGCTCATCTAGCTAACATTACAACGCACATTTCTTGTAGCGACTTGCGCCAACTTTCCAAACATGCAAATATAATAAAGCCATTATCAGGGATAGCAGATGCATCTATCAGCAAGACAACCTCTCAGCCGCCATGTACTCTTTGTTTCTGTCACCAAGGTTCAGATCACTGTCCTCGCTTGTCACTCTGTTGGTAACCATTAACCTTTGTGAATGTTCCATGAAGAGCAAATATTTATAAGAAAACGCAACGAGGAGATAATAAGGCACATAAGGCAACATGGATGAACTATTTAGAAGCAATCATTCTAATCACCTCAATGGTAGTAGTGTAGCTTGTGACAAGAATAGACAGTAGACTGATTACATGGACTACTTATCAGTGACAGGCCTAAGGCCCCTTGCAGACGAGCATGTCCGGAATAGGTCCGGATGCGTTGCGTCTGCGCCCGTGCGATAAAAACTGAACATCGGAACGCAATCGCAGTCAAATCTGACTGCAATTGCGTACCTACTCGCAAAATTTTCCCTGATCGCAGACACAACGCATCCGGACACGCTTGTCTGAAAGGGGCCTAAAGAGATAACCATGCTCTGCACTGATGAGATGCAAAGACCCCAAAACAGCAGATAGGTGTCTTTTTCTTATGGAAAAGATTCTGGTTTTAGGTTTGTCCTCTTGGATACAAACTTATTTACAGGCCTACAGCGCATTATTTCTGCTGATGGGTTGTTGCTTCCAGACAGAGGTTTTATCATAGGTTGTGCAGAAGTTACAGTTGCATATGTGCCCTGGGGTTTGAGGTTGCCCAAAGTCCCTTCTGCCACATATGAGAAGAGTGTCATATGTCATAGAAAAGACTTTTGGGCCCTGAAGCCTCACACTAAAGTTCTGCTCCTAGACTTGGGCAGGTCTAACACATTAAAGATGTAGAAACTGTAGGAGACAAAGCAAGATATTTCTGTTTTGCAGCAATATCTTCTTTGGAAAGATAGTATTTTCAGAACTATTTAAATGTCGGTGGCTACACTAAAAAAAGACCCACAATACATCCGACAGGTCTGCATGGGAGAAATAAAATACAGATGTGCCCACCTTCACTTTAGCTCTAATATGGTTAAAGGGGTTGTCCACTTTTCGAAACCATTTCCATTCACCCTATTATGCGATTCTGAGTTAATAGTGAAGGGAGGGTTTTCTGTTCAGGTTCCTCATGCCTTGGTCAGAATGGAGAGCGGTTACAAAGAGAGTCTCTTGGTCTGGAGGACCTGTCTTGTCCTGTATTACACCGGCAACCCACTGATTTCATTGGATTTTTGTAATGCTTCATTTCCCCTGTGGTGGCGCTGCAGGGAAATGTAAGACTAGTCCTAGTTCACACTTCAGTGATTTCCATCAGTGATTTTTAAACCAAAACCTGGAATGGAGCCTCCATAGATAAGGTAGAATGGAAAGATCAGCACTTGCTCTGCGTTTCTGACCTGCACCTGGTTTTGGCTGAACATCACTGATGGAAATCACTGACCAAACACTGAAGTGTGAACTAGGCCTCACTGTCAGGTTTCCACATTGATTACAGCTAACCACTGTCAGTCCTGGCAGGGGGACACTTTAGAATCTACTTTGGTCAACACCGAATATTAATTCCGGAGTCGCTCTGGTGCTGGAAATAGGGCTGATAAACATACGTTATCTATAGACATGTGAACTCAAACACAAATTTCGAGGCTAATGGGCCCTTTAAAACTGGCCAACAATTGAAACGATCATTGCTAACCAGCGTTACTAGTAACGCTGGTTAGCGTTCATCTTGCTGTGCAAATGCACCGCCGATTACCTGATGAATAAGCAAAACGCTCGTTTATCGGGTAAAGGGACCATTGCACAGTGCACAGTATGGTGTCAAGGAAAATGCTTCAGTATCTACAATACTCTCATAATTTCATGGGCTACTCTGTGCCTCTTTTACCAGTAATCTTTTCTATTTTTGACCATTTTACAATTCACCCTGTTTTCAAGTTTTAGTTACTAGACTAAATTTTCTGGGGTTAGGAGGGAAGGCCAAATGTGCTGATTTAGATGTGGTCTGTTCTGCCATAAAATTATGTTGGTATCCTGTCTACTGGAAGCCAAAAACCACAACTTTCTAAAGATGGACATGAAATGAAACAGAAAATATATTAAAGAACTGGAATAAAATCTGATGAAAGAATACATAAACATAAAAGATAACAAACACCAACCAAATGATCATCAATCATTGCACTACGGTACAGTCTTTATAAGCCATATAACACTATCTTTACTCCTATATTCTCATATATAATAAAAATGACTTCTTAAAGGGAACCGGTCACATTGAAAATGACAGCTCGTCTGCAGAAAAGTGTGGCAAAATGTTTAAAAATAATGGTCAGTATCAGTGATTGACAGTTATCTCTGCATGCCCACTCATACAGGAAAGGCTGTCAATCACTGAGTAGGCCCACCCACTGGACTCCTAAGCATAGGAAGAGCAGAGCTTTAGATCGAGGATCTAAAACTCTGTGTTGATTAATAGCAAAATTCCTAGAGTTTCGATGCAATATATTTCTTCAGTGTAGACTTTTACAAGACCATGATTTGGTTGCTTCATGTATGCATAATTATTTCCTTATGTCTCCAGAAATGGTGGTGACATTATGGTTGACAGGATCACAGACATGTTTTTCCAAGCATAGTAGAAAAAGAAAACGGTTTTATACTGAAACTGTTTCTTACCACCCACTACTTTTTTGGACTGACATTTAAATTACTGTGTAGGACAAGGCTTAATAAAACTTTGTAAGAAGAAGTTCTGAAGAAAGGCTTCAGTTTCCGGTCTTGAAGTCAATAAAACAAAGGGGAGAGTCTTTGTGTAGGTGTAGATTTACTTATCATTATCTAAAGACTTCCTCAAACACTGTAGATTTTTACTTACAGTGAATTCATCATCTATAGTTCTTATACTGATTAAAACCAGACACTTATTTTTTCTAATCTGTTTTTATTTTGAGACTGCATTTTCAGATATGCTTTACAGTAGCCACATGGACCATAACTCAGCTAACTCAGCAACTTCTATGGCAGAGTGTTGTAGTAATTCTCTGTGACCTGTGTAGCGGTCACTGTGCATGGAGGGGGAGGAACTGAGCCGTGACTATCGCCATTGTGAATGATGGATCCTGTGTAATTATATATACTGTAGATGCTACCCGCCATTGTAATCCTGCCTATGATAATAATAGGATGACTCCTGAAAGGTGATCTCTTCAGGACAGCAAGTGTCAGTCTATCATAAATGTAAACTGCAGGATGTCAGGATTTTTTTTTATGATATGGAAATATGTTTACCGAAAAAACTTATTTAACTCCTTGACTTCAAAGCCCATAATGAGCACAGGTATAAATGAATAAACTACACTTAGTATTACCAAGTATACCAAGTTATACAGAATTTTTCTCATTAAAGAGGTTATCCCATGACTAAATGTAAAAAATGAAAATTAGACATCATATAGTACCAGCTCTGTACATAGAAACATAGAAACATAGAATGTGTCGGCAGATAAGAACCATTTGGCCCATCTAGTCTGCCCAATATACTGAATACTATGGATAGCCCCCGGCCCTATCTTATATGAAGGATGGCCTTGTGCCTATCCCATGCATGCTTAAACTCCTCCACTGTATTTGCAGCTACCACTTCTGCAGGAAGGCTATTCCATGCATCCACTACTCTCTCAGTAAAGTAATACTTCCTTATATTACTTTTAAACCTTTGCCCCTCTAATTTAAAACTGTGTCCTCTTGTGGTAGTTTTTCTTCTTTTAAATATGCTCTCTTCCTTTACCGAGTTGAGTACCTCACATGGATCCAGAGATCTTCCCATTCATTGCTCTGTTATCAATATGGCAGCTCTAGGGGAGTGTCTATTCTACTGAAGCTCAGGGGGCGTGTCCATGATCTCCCTATCACAGCTCAGGAGGCAGTTGAAGGATGAAACTGAGCATGTGCGGCCTTCTCAGTGAGAAGGACAAAGAAATAAGAAAAAGAACAAACAGCAGGTGGCACTATTCACGTGCATTTTATTGAATAACTACTTGGCTATGCTAAATTTTCAATTACATGTAATTACAAAAGTATTCAGATCCAGGTGCTGGTTTGAAAGCTGTAAAATATTTTCTGTGCGTTAACCCCTTTAAACTATATATCAATCTACTCATCTCCTCCTGCTTTTGTCACGGCGGGGAATAGGGGAAACCCCCCACCATACAATGTAAGAAGGACAATGGTAGCAACTAGGCCAGGACGCCGGGATCAGGGAGCAGGTCACCTCCTATTGCATCCCTAATCCTCTCCCTAACTCCCAACCGTATGAGCAGACCCTGATGGTGGGACGGCTCATACCCTGGATACCTAATATCCTGAGTCGCCCTGGAAATCCCTCACTTAAGAGCAGGGGAGAGACAACCTGTTCATCCACAACACGGAGCCTAGAAGCAGGGAAAGGGAAACACATACAGCAAAAGGAGATGGCAGGTAAGCGAAACCAATAACACACTTACCTGCCACAGACACACAGACTGGAACCAGTGCACAAGTGCTGGTGTCCACACCAACATTAAAGGATACAGCACACACCACAAACCACACAGGAACCCAGGACACCATAGCTGCAATAACATGGGACAGGGGAAAGTCTAGTAAACATAACACCAAACACCACCAGACATGTAACACCAAGCTAGACATATAAACACCCTGAACATAACCCACTCCATACAAATAGGGACAGGAAGGGAAGGAGACACCAGGATGACATTGAACATCTATGACCACAAGGGTGGCCCTCACTGGAAAGATGGTAAAGCCAGGAGCAGTGAACCACCAGCACACACCAATCCTGGATGAACACTCAGCTACAGGCTTCCAGCAGAGACTAAATAGCCCAAGCAGCCACACCCACAAACACACAACCCAGTGTTCACAAAACACTAGGAAGGGAGTTAACCCTTCCAACACCAGACAGAGGAAGGAAGCCACTTAAAGGGGAAGTGCACACACAAGCAAACATGTTACCACCGGCAACAACATGCGTGGCAACCATGTTACGGCAATCACCCAGAAGGCCGAGACACTGCCACCGCATGCTCTAACAGCAACACGTTGCCGCGGGCAACCGCAAGTGTGGCAACAGTGTCACAGCGTTCACCATAGGCCGTGACAGCTTTACTACCTGCTGCCTTTAGCTCAACCACCATGTTCAATGTGACAGGTTCCCTTTAAAAAGTCTTCAATTACTGAAGTATTTGTTACAGCGGCAGGTATATTATTATTAGACGTGCTATCATTTAAAAGCATGCAATTTTGCCAGTTGAACAACAACAAATATGTACAGCTACTACTGAAATATTCAGGAAGTCAAAATGATATTTACAATTACAACCAGGAAGCCTGTACAGCTTAAAAGTCGGCAAACAAAATTATTAAATGGACATTAACATAAAATACCAGTTAATTTAATATTAAGAGGCATCTGTACAATTATCATTAAAAGACATCTGTATCATAAGCAGAATAATGAAACTCTCTGTAACCTTATGTAATCAACCCTGCCCATGCCCTTGTGATAATGGAGCTGTCTGGATGAGACCACCTCTTAACAGGAGATACAGCTGGGTCTACCACTTGATACTGGCTCTTTGATTAGATACATCCAAGAGTTGTGATGCCATAAAGGACTGCAGCAACACTATATTAACCTCCACTAGTTAAAAGGGGTACAATGCCATGTTTTGTTTCCCTGTTCCTCAGTATTTAAAGGGGTTCTCCAGCTTTTTAACAATTTTTGTCCCCCTCCCAGCAGGACCTGCGGAGGGAAGTATACTTACCTGCTCCCTACCACTAGGTTCTGGCTCATTTAGTCCACAGCTGTGTTCACTATACTCAAGTTTCCACTTGAAAACGTATGATGCAGATGGCAGTATGTGCCACTGCAGCCAATGATTGGCCTCAGATGTTTGAGGACATGTCAACACTGAGGCCAACACTGCAATGGCACAAGTGACCCCACCTGTGCCAGAAGTTTGCAAGCAGGATCAGAGTGTGGCAAACACATCAGTGGACTGAAGGACCTGGAACGGAGTGGCAGCGAGCAAGTAAATATGCTTCCCTCCACTGGTCCAGTGAATGAAGGGGGGACGACGACGACGACCAAAAAGTGTTAAAAATCTGTAGTACCTCTTCTGTTAGGGAAGTTGTAGTTAATAGATGTAGGTCCTCATTCAGGATCCTCATCTATTTGTTGAAGTGTCTCTCTCTCTGGAGGATCCAGCATGCCTGTGTATGATAGCCCATACATTTCAGTGGACATTGTGTAATGCCTCATTTCCCCTGTGGTGGCATTGTAGAGAAACTGAACACTTGCAGCTGAGTCTCTCACAGAGTACGGCTGATCAAGGGGTCCCACCAGCAGGAAACCCTGTGATCTGATTATTTTTGAGGTATTTGACTTCCAAAGCAGACTACATCTTAAAGAGGCCCCTTTCTACAGACTGTACACATCATACACTTAAGGAATGTACTTTGTCCAAATGTTTAACAGCTGATAGGTGCATTTTTGCAGTTTAAAGTAATTACCTAAACTATTTAATTTACACAAGTGCATACAATAAAGACGTCCTAAACATAGTATTTTATGTTAAATGTAGAACGGTGTGGTGTTCTTTTCTCTGTTTATTAGTCATGGCAGCCCTACATGAATATTGTACATAGGAGCCAGGCCACCTGAAATAACACAATTTCCCTTCTTGTTCCCTATAGGAGAAACGTGACTCGAAGGCTCAGACATAAAGAAAATAGTGCATACTGTGCCAAAGTAATGAGCTTTCAGATACTGACAGAAGAGTGGTGTACCGCGTACTAAAGTTGGTGTTCGTCTAGGAAGAATTTTTGCCAATAATGATTGCATATTTCAGGTCTCCAGTGAAGTGAAACTTTTTCCTCTAGTTAAGTACAGTAGTTTACCGGCAAAAGCTTGTAAATTAAATGGTGAGACTTAGTCGACTTGTCTATACTGGGAATATATCAGAATGCAGCCCATAGGTTATAGTATCAGTATAACATATTGTAAAATGATTTTACCGCATTTCTCAGGGTCATAGAATTTGGTAAAAATACAAGGTCATAGATGGAAATAAGTTAGGCACATAAAAGAACAGGGAAGGAGTGGTCATAAAGTCCCCATACACATTAGTGTTCAGTTAGCCGAACCTGTCAAGCATGGTGGGTTCAGCCAACACTCTAATGTAGGTGGGGAGCTCCTGACTCTCCCCCAACAGATGATCTTGGGGGGGGGGGGGGTGAGAAGGATTGAGCGAAATGAATAGCTATTTTTACCGAATCCTGCTGTACTTCTGGGAGATAAGCTGCCACCAGAGTT
This sequence comes from Bufo bufo, assembly GCF_905171765.1. Taxonomy (NCBI): domain Eukaryota; kingdom Metazoa; phylum Chordata; class Amphibia; order Anura; family Bufonidae; genus Bufo; species Bufo bufo. The sequence continues at coordinate 210,697,259 of NC_053393.1, forward strand.
GTTTGGCAGTGGCTTTCCCCATAGAATACACATACACGTTCTGCTGAGCCAAACATTTATGTGTATGGAGAAGATGTTAAGGAGTCAGGAGAGATAGTTGCTGTTTATGCCCAACTTTACACATAGAATAGCAGGGAGTGAGTAGTATGGAACACTAGATGACTGATAACTGATGACTAAAGAACGAAGATCTAGAACAATAACTGTGAAAGGTGTAGTCTGGCTAAAGGTGCCCAAATACCCTCAACAGCTCTCTATCTTCCGACTCCCCTATACACACACAGACTCAGTTTGGCCGACCATGTACAGTATGTGCTTTCAATGGGGAGTGAGGAAAGAGTCCCCTGCCAGACATCGTTTGAATTAGCTTATCTTCTGGGAGAACAAAAGCTCTTTCTCTCTCCCAACATCATCCATTGGGGGAGTGTTGGGAGCTTCCCATAAATAATAGATTGTTAGCTAGTCCCACCGAAAACAACAGTCTCGGCTGACAATAGCCTAATGCATATTACTTCTGATGGAGTTCCACATGACAGACAACAAAGATATTGATGTGATCCTGGATTTCAGTTTAAGTCATAATCAGCATCATTGTAGCCTAAAGTTTACCATATACTTAGATAGCTATTGGCCACCAGTTGTCTCTCCAGACCTCCCCATACTCGTGCATACTCGGCTCGGCTGACCACTCATGTGTTCTCAGTAGGAAGAGGTGGCTCCTCTGACAGCAGCTTTTATCCACAAAAATAATAGGACTGGGCAGTTGAAATCCAACTGCCTGGTCCTTATCTCCCATGACATGTGTTGTCGAGTGAGAGGTCTCCATACACATTAAAGTGGGTGCCTATCCCACTGAAGAAGGTAGCTTCAGCCAACCTTTATCTAATGCAGGGGTAGGCAACCTCCAGCACTCCAGCTGTTGTGAAACTACAACTTCCAGCATGCAAATTTGCTCTGCTTTTCTAAGAACTCACATAGAAATAAATGGAGCATGCTGGGAATTGTAATTTCACAACAGCTGGGGGGCTGAAAGTTGCTGATCCTTGATCTAATGTATGGCCATCTTTGGTGGGAACACATGGTGCAGTGGTTGGACATTATCTAATGTCGTCTTGTAGCACAGGACTGTGAATGACACAATCATTTGAGCAGTAGGTTTTCCTACTCCTGGGACATATATTCCATTTACTGTCCTAGGTTTGCACTTCAATAACCTATTTAAGGCAGAGTGAGGCCTCATGCACACGAACGTGCCTGTTCTTCAGTCTTCAAGTTGCAGATCCGCAAAATATGGACGTGGTCCATATGCTGTCAGTATTTTTTTTGCCGACCCACTTACTTCAAGGGTCCACATTTTGCAGACATATTCAAACTTTTTGCAGAATGGACACATGGCTGCTAAAAGTACACATATGACCCATGTGCTTTCTGCATCCGTATGTTCCATCTGCAAAAAGGTAGAACATATCCTATACCTGGCCGCAAAATATGGACCACAGACCCTTTGAAGTCAAAGGGTCTGCAATAAAATAATTTTATATATATATATATATATATATATATATATATTCTTGTTCCAAACTTTTACTAACGTAACTGCAGAACCAGATAGAGAGGATTCTGATCCCACACAGATTTTCATTTCATTCTTCTCCCAGATTTAATGACCCAAAACAGGAAACAGACCCTGCACATAAATGAACATCAGCGCAGCTCCTTATTCCGTGCCCTGATGAGGAATCCAGGCCAGGAAAACACAATTCGCTTGTAATGCAAGTACCTGATTGCAACCTCCACCAGAGGAAATGAAGATACCAGACTGGCTGGACCACTGCTGTGCTTGCAGGCTAATATATGATATGTTTTCCCGAGCTTACACATTTATGGGGGAGCCCTGATTTCCAAAGAAATAGTGGGGGTGTTGACACGGGATAAGTTACACAAACCCCAGTATATCTGGACTGTATCAGCATATGGCCATGATTGACAAAGCAGAAGTTCACTGCAGTCTGCTCACTTTGATACTATAAATGGTTTATTTGATTTAAAGGAATAGTCCTAATCCAACTGACATGTAAAACAGATCTACATTTATTCATGTATTAACTGCTTAGCATCATAAAACTGAGCATGATACTTTTTTCATATGTGATACGGTGAAACTTCCTTCAGCATATTAAACTGACCTATAATTCTTCCCTAAAGGTCTGGAATTCTGGATTATTTCCAGGCGTGCTCACAACATACTATATCATTGTGTACTACTGACCTGAAATACTTTATAATATATGGGATATAAATTAACAGTTACCTAGCCTTTAAATACTACCCTACATCATGGATTAGCCCTTACTGAGCCATTCCGACAGTCGAGCATCTTTCTAACGTTATAAAAAAAATCCTATTATTCATTCATCCAATTTTTTCCCAATTTTCAAAATGTGGCTTAAACAATCAATGGAGTAAAAAACTGCAGGAAGAAAAAAAACATTCACCTATCTCAAAAGGCGCATGTGGATGAAACGTTGCTCACCCGTGGCGGTCAATAGCGAACACTGGATGCCATGAGAGGGCGTGGTTTCCTCTGCATGTGGCTGCCAAAAAATTAGCACACGATCCAGAGTTATTTTTTTCAAATTAAGTTCCAGTCAATTTCTGTCCATTTAGAGGCCTTGCCAACTGTATGTATCATCTATGCTTTCCTTTGCGATTCCCTTACAGCTGTGCTCCTCTTATTTTGTCATTCTCTTCGCATTTCCAAAGACAATATGTAGTCTTCCATCCCTGGGGCTGTGTAGTGGGTTCCTTCACTATCTCAAAGGAATGGAATGATGCAGCTGTGTGTTACTCAGGACTCCAACAAGTGCTGAGCAATTCAATGAAGAAAATTATAATATGTTGAGTTAATTGAACAGCATGGTGCTAATCTTTTATTATAGTATTTTTTTTCCGGCCAAGCATTCACTAAATAGTGATCAAGGATAACATGCCAATAAGAAATAATTAGGATTTTGCTAATAACTGCCATTTAGGTTGGATTTGGATCTAAACAAAAAAGGAGATTTATGTCTATCTATCTATATGAAGGAATCACAACACTCCAAAATGTATTAGTTCAAATAGGTGCATCTTTATCCATTTAGGTCTAGAGGACCTTAAAGTCAAAGAACCTTTTGGCGCTTGTAATATCTAAAACAGTGTCCAACGTGAACAAAGAAGACATACTGTAGGGACCTCCACATCTGGTCTACAATGAAATCAGTATCTTAGCACATTTTATAGTGGAGTACATTTTGTCTGCAAAACAGAACATGGGTTGATAAAAAGATACCATTAAGTTCAACCAAATCCTGATCAAGTTCAACTAAGTCTTGAATTAGGGAGAAAACCATTTTCTTCACTCCAGGTGTGGCATAAAAAGAAATCCATGGTTTTTTTACTTTTGAACTCTAATTCAACCCTCATAACATCCTGTGGTATACAGGAATTCCAGAGTATGACTGGTCTGAAGCGAATGAACCCACCAACAATACGAGAGACTAGAGTTAAGGAAGAACGGACTCCTGCGGCTAGTACAAAGTGGCAAATGAACAGCCAGTTTCTACCGATCATGCCATACACGTTATTTCTAACCTTTCTAATTTCTATAATTTTCCAACCTGACCGACTACATCTTCAACAGACAGAAGGTTTTTCAAATGATGTTTGCTAAAATATCCAAAATCTTCCATTTTGGAAGACTTTATTTCATATATATGGGCAGATTTACAGTATGTAACCTAACATTGTCTCATTAATTCTCCTCCACCGAACCTGACAGTTGGCACTATGTAGTCAGACAGGAAAAAGTTTTTAGGCATTTGCCAAACCAAGATTTGTCCATTAGACTTGCCAGATGATCAAATGTGATTTATCACTGGAATGAACGCATTTCCACCATGCAAGAGTCTAATGGAACCATCTTGATCTCTCTCCAGCTGACACTTTATGCATGTTATGCATGTTGATCTTTGGCCTGTGCGTTGTTCCTCAGCTATGGAAACCTAAAGCCATGAAGATCCCCATGATCAGTTCTTGTGCTGATATTGTGGCACAGCTAATTTGTGAGCTTGTATAGCATTCTACTATGTGGATGAACTATTTACGCACCCAGAAATTTCAATATCAGCACACTAGCTGACTAGACAAGGCAGGAATTTTAACAAATGAAATGTTAAAAGTGTCAGATGCTGAAAGTTACTAAGCTCTTCAGTATGGCCCGTTCCTCTGCTATTATACGGAAATAGGGACTCTATGCTTGGTTTTACGAATTTGATAGCAGTGGGTAGGACTTAATAAATAAATCCCCTAATAGAAATGGGTATACTCAGGGTATACTAATATTGTTGGCTATGTACTGTAAGGCACTGCATCGGTATAGTTATAAACCCTCCATATAAACACACTCCAGCAGGTGGAGTAGTCTACATTTACTGTAACAGTCAACCCCAAGTGAGCTGAATTGTGTAAGAGGTGCAGGGGCATCAAATTTAATTAGCAGGAAAGGATATTAATATTAAAGTGAACGTAATGTATTGCATTTCCTAACTGTTATGCAGGGCATGACTATATATTAACTGTAAAAATGCGTTGTTATGGCTCTTTATGTACAGTAACATAATTAGAAACCTGCTTGAAGAGATTATCTCATTAAGGCAACCTCTGTGCATATACCCCATTAGGATCCCTATGAGCCAGTATGGAGAGCCGCTCTGTAGGAGCACCTCCCTTTCTGGACGACTCTAGATGCCCTTACTTTATATGGATGGTGAATCATCTGATCCATTTCTGCTGCAGGGGATAGTCCTGGCTTGTAAGGGATGCCGGGAGACAAACAGCTGATCGCTCCTGCAGCCGTATTTCGAAACCTTTAAACTTCCTTGCTTTTGACCAGCTATGTGGAATCTCAAACACAGGTAATGACTCATATATTGACCTTCAATTTTAAGACAACAATGTTTTTATGGACTTATTGGCTTTACTTTCTATTTCGCTATGAGAATATAAAAAAAAAAAATATATATATATATATATATATATATATATAAAAAAAAAAAGGAGTATCATGCCCAAGATTGATGACACTTTCACATGAATCATTCAAAGTGGAGTCTGTATGTCTGTGACTCACTTACCTGAATAACTATATACACCTGATAAGGGGTCTTTCTACTCTCCATAATTAAGAGAAAATGCATGATCCCATTGCCTATAGAATATCATATCATACATTCATATATCCGAACGTTACGAGTTAACCAGTCCTGTCGTCTTATTACGTTGGCACATGAAAGCCAATAAGTATCATTTTGTAGCTCTGACAAAATCAAACCCAAAGGCACATTATCTCAGAAATGTACCTCTTTTCCACTAGTGGTGGATTAGCAGCTTAGGGGTGGGCCGGTACCAGCTAGTATAAAGGTATGGTTACAAATAGGCCCTGCAAATTCCCTGGATTGTCCTTGCCCGTTATGTAAAAATGTATTTTACGTGAGCGTTTTCTGATCTATGTTTAATGACTGTTTTATAGCATTTCTTATTATGTAGTCACAGCTGGTGATTAAATGTAGTTCAGTGTAACAAAAAATAAAGAGAATAATTTGCTGGCTCAATGCTACCCTAACTGAAGGCGGCATAAACTGCTGACAGATACCCTTAGCAAAACAATAGGTCTCTTACTTGACTCCGTCATGTTTCTAAAATCAGCTCTAGCATGAGCTAACTCATAGTCATGAGCACCCAGCTATCCCCGCCACCCCACTTATTGACTGCGTTTTTCCTATTGCAGTCAGCGGTGAGGGACAATTAGGAGAACAAAAAGTCTCTATAGTGCTTGGTCTGTGTTGCGTGTACTCCAAGAGCTCGGCTCATGTGGAGGCTCTTGAACACTGACCTTAGTAAAGCAGCTAAATCACCCAGTTATCTTCTAAGGGTATTTGTCACCAGTTTATGCTGCAGTCAGATATGAGAGCATAAAGTTAGTAATAGATTACCTTTAAAAAGGGATTTCAATATTGATGACCAATCAGCTGTTTGAAAGGAGTGATGTGGCCCGCTCGGATCATATCAAACACAGTGCCATACAAAGTATAGTGGCTGTTCTTGCAGCCCAGGCCTATTCACTGGAATGGGACTAAGCTGCACACAGAAAGAGGTTACAGCATTCAAATGAGCACTGTGGCTTCTTCTAACAGCTGATCGTGGATAATGATGACCTATCTTAGGTGAGCAATATTTTGCTCCTGGAAAACTCCTTTAAAGCAGAAAGGCTCAACTTTTTTTGGTTTGAGGGACACATTTTTACACTGCACCACTTTCAAGGCCTACAACAAAAACGAAAAGGGTATTATCGTCTGGGAAATTTATGGGGTATCAAAAATAGGTGCAGGGTTCTACTTCCAGAAGTCCAACCTATCAAGAGCATGGTCTCCTCTCCCACTCACAATACAGAAAGAAAGATACCAGGCATACATGCTTCTGTCTACATCGTAGTTTGTGTGAGGCCACAAAGTGCTTACCTGGCCCTGCTCCCACATTACATGTCACTTCTATCTGACATGGAAAGAAACATACAAGCATATGTATGACCAGATGTTTGGAGGCAACGCAGAATGGCACTGAGGCCCGCATGTGTTCCACAGGCTGCAGGTTGGTCATCCCTGCCTAAATATATTCATTGCTATGCAGTTGCTGGGCATACTTATAAATATATCATTTAGGTAGGTTGACTGCAGTGAAAAAATGTGTAGGCTTCATCATGAAAAGTCCTTGGTGGTATAACACAAGGTTTATTGACATCAATATTCTCTGATCACACAAAGCTGCTCATTGCCTTGCTGATGCAACCACAGGCCATGGCAGAACTTTCAAGGATGCCCTTAGTTATCCTCTTATCAGTCATCAAAGTACAAATATTAACTGTTCTCTGAACTGTCTTTTGTGTAACTTCCAATTCATGGGAGAGGGGAGAGCTGGAGACTCAGAATGAACTCCTTGGCTAGATTTATAGGCAGTAAGGACAGGACATTACGCAAAGTGACTAATTACTAGCAGGTAGAATACATGACTACAACAGATGTCTCTCAGGAGGCTACTGCTATAGAATTTTACTTAAAAAAGATCTGAAATTAAAACAGAAAATATAAAAAATATAAAGTAGAGCAGTTACTCACAGCAACCAATCAGGGTGTTGCTGTTATATAAAAAGAGCCTCTGAAAAATGAGCCCTAAAGTTTGATTGGCTGCTGTGGGCAACTGCATCCATTTTTCTTGGCACCAGTTTTGATATTTATTTTCTGTATTGTGCCAAAATTTGAAATATATATTTTTTCTAAAATACAATGTCTTGAAAAAGTATTCATACCCCTTGAACTTTTGCACATTTTTTTCACGGTACACACACAAACTTAAATGTGTTTTCTTGGAATTTTATGTGATAGACAAACACAAAGTAGCAAGCGGGTATGAAGTGAAAAGTGATGATACATGGTAAAAATCCGGAAAGTGTAATCTGCAGGGGGACCAAGAGTACCCATGCTCTAAACCCAGCCAACAGTACCTCACTCTGCACTGATTCCTTATTGAGAAGATTCTGCTTTGGCCTGTATGCTTTGATATATTGGAAGACCTGCTAAAAGGTCAGATATTGACCAAACCTAGGAGAGAGTTTTCCATCTTCCTGGTGGACAGCTACTTTGCATCCCTTGCTCCTCTAGACATTCTTTATAGTCACAAACAGTGGCGTCGCTACAGGGGGGCAATTGCCCCCCCCCAGGTCATTCCTTGCCCCCCCCGGGTGCCCCCCCCGCTGATTCGCTGCTGCGCCCGCACTACTCATTCACAACAACAGACAACATAGACATGACAGATGGGGGTGGGGGCGGCGTTCGGACCCAGCGGAGGCAGAGCTTGCAGGGCGGGCGCAGGCTGGGAGTGCGGCAGCCGCAGAGTTGACATCACCACGTAAAGCTGCGTGCCTGCCCTCCCGCACAAACGCTTGCTTCTGCAGCTCTGCTACTGCTAGTGAGCCTGTCTGTGCCCAGGCCCCAGCCTTGGACAGGAGAGGAGGCACTCTCCCAAGAACTCTGCCTGGCCCTGCCCTGGCCGGCTCCTAGGCAAGCTAAGAAAAGTAAGAATAAAAAGTTTAAAAAAAAAAAAGTATGTACCCCCACTACCTCGCTTTATGGCCTGCCTGCTTGCGCCCAGCCCCTCCTCAACCCCGGTACCCCTAGAACTTAGGGGTATCAGGGTACATTATACATAGGGTTATATAACTGAGGACCCCTGTATAATGTCCCCTGATAGCACTGAGTCCTCCTCAGTTATATTACCCTTGTATAATGTACCCTGATACCCCTTAGTTATAATATTACCCATTATGTCCCCTGATACCCCTCAGTTATATAACTGTCTGTTATCTCCCTTTGTATGTTTTAATCATGTACTTCAATAAATAATACTTTTACAGCTTATCAACTCTCAGCGTTCGTTTATAGGTTTTTCTACATTATACAGGGGGTAATATAACCAAGGGCTATCAGGGTACATTATACAGGGGGTAATATAACTTATATTACCACCGTATAATGCCTGATAGGCCTCCTGAGTAACTTATATTACCCTTGTATAATTATGGACCCAGATACCCCTTAGTTATATGATCCCGGGTCATATAACTAAGGGGTATCAGGGTACATTATTATACAGGGGTAATATAACTCAGAAGGCCTATCAGGCATTATACGGTGGTAATATAGCTTACATTACCCCTGTATAATGTCCCATGATAGCTCTCCTCAGTTATATTACCCTTGTATAATGTAAAAACAAGAGAACTAAAGCTCATAGACGTCCAATAATGAAAAATAGTATACATTATAATGCCTGATAGGCCTGACGAAGGTACGCCAAAACGCGCCTCGGGGTAACGCCATCCCAGGCATTCAGGTCGCTGTTATCTCTCGGTGAGTCCATGTCACTTCCACCCATACTCATGGCTTTTGTTATATAGGCAGGATATAGCCCCGGTGGGTTCATACAGCCGCTTTTGGTTGCGGTTCCTTGTGTGAATACCTCTTGGGGACATCACCTGTTATAGTTACATTGCCCGTTAATGCCATGATGTTTCTATATTAGGACTCACTTTCATAAATTTTCGCGCTTATTATTGTTGATGTTATATATGTCGACATTGTAATGCTGGGATGGTGTTTGTGCTCCCTATCCCCCTTGTTTTATGGTATTTATTATCTATTGATTTTTTGTAATTAATAAAGTATACTATTTTTCATTATTGGATGTCTGAGCTTTAGTTCTCTTGTTTTTTCCTTGTATTTAAAAGCTTGTCTAGTCATATATAATGCTGGGAAGTCTGCTTATATAGCCACACCATTGTAGTGTATATTTAATTGGCTATTGACACCCATGGTTGTGTTTTGTGCTTTTTTTATCCTTGTATAATGTACCCTGATACCCCTCAGTTATAGTACCCCTGTGTAATGTACCCTGATACCCCTCAGTTATATTACCCTTGTATAATGTACCCTGATACCCCTCAGTTATATTACCCTTGTATAATGTACCCTGATACCCCTCAGTTATATTACCCCTGTGTAAGGTACCCTGATACCCCTCAGTTATATTACCCTTGTATAATGTACCCTGATACCCCTCAGTTATAGTACCCCTGTGTAATGTACCCTGATACCCCTCAGTTATAGTACCCCTGTGTAATGTACCCTGATACCCCTCAGTTATATTACCCTTGTATAATGTACCCTGATACCCCTCAGTTATATTACCCCTGTGTAATGTACCCTGATATCCCTTAGTTATATAATATAACTAAGGGGTATCAGGGTGCATTATACAGGGGTAACATGTGACATAAGTAAGTGTGCATTGTGCGCGACAGTAACAGGCGAGAGCACTGCAAATAGGGAGCAGCAGAGGACTAGGGGGTAGGCTCTCTCCTGTTTCTCACAGGGTATGGGTATCAGGAGTCCTGGTGGCACACTGCAGGATGGCATAGCCTGCTACAGGTGCCAGTCAGCCACAGCACCAGTGTGTGTAACAGATCTGAGGGCCCCAATGACAACAAATCATTTACTGCCCCGTGCGGTCAAACGTCAAAGACTATTACCAGGGACTCACAAGGGCGCAGAACCATCTTTAGAGAAGACCCTACCAGTACTTCAGACAGTCTACTGGATTATATGTAATGTGATTAACTAGCCATGGGGACTGGGACATTTCAGTCCGTCCCTCGGTTTGGCTGGACAGGCATCTGGTTGTTATGGGGCAGCATACATTCACCGTGCTGTTTGCCTCAGCATCTGCAATTTGTGTAGAACCCTATACTATATTGTTTCCATAGTTTTCCATAAAGCGAATATAGATGCAAGTGAGCAGATGGATCTAGACGTGTAACATCCTTTCTTATGTGTTACAGCTTGTACAGAGTATTTTGTTATCTTATTTATATATACTTATTTAGTATTTTTCAGTAGTATGATTAGCTGGTGAAAATTATTAGTGCCCCCCCATTTTTGACTGTGTATCTTCTGTGCCCCCCGTTTACTGGCCGTTTTTTGTGTTCCGTATACGGTTCGTATATGGAACCATTCATTTCAATGGTTCCGCAAAAAAAACGGAATGTACTCGGTATGCATTCCGTTTCCGTATTTCCGTTTTTTCCGTTCCATTTAAAGATAGAACATGTCCTATTATTGCCCGCAAATCACGTTCCGTGGCTCCATTCAAGTCAATGGGTCCGCAAAAAAACTGAACACATACGGAAATGCATCCGTATGTCTTCCGTTTTAGTTCCGTTTTTTGCGGAACCATCTATTGAAAATGTAATGCCCAGCCCAATTTTATCTATGTAATTACTGTATACTGTATATGCCATACGGAAAAACGGAACGGAAAAACAGAACAGAAACGGAAACAAAAAACGGAACAACGGATCCGTGAAAAACGGACCGCAAAACACTGAAAAAGCCATACGGTCGTGTACAGGAGGCCTTAGGGTATTTTCACACTTGCGTTGTGAAGATCCGGCAGGCAGTTCTGTCGCCGGAACTGTCTGCCGGATCCGGAAATCTGTGTGCAAAAGGATAGCATTTGTAGACGGATCCGGATCCATCTAACAAATGCATTGAAACATCGATCTGTCTCTCCAGTGTCATCTGGAAAAACGGATCCGGTATTTTTTTTTCTGCATTTTCTGCACATGCGCAGATCTGTTTTGCCAGAACACTTGGTGCAGGATCCAGCATTAATGCATTTCAATGGAAAATAATGCCAGATCGGGCATTCCGGCAAGGGTTCCGGTATTTTGGACGGAGAAAATACCGCATCATGCTGCGGTATTTTCTCCGGCCAAATACCATAAGAGTGACTGAACTGAAGACATCCTGATGCATGCTGAACGGATTGCTCTCCATTCAGAATGCATTTGGATAAAACTGATCAGTTTTTTCCGGTATAGAGCCCCTAGGACGGAACTCAATACCCGAAAACTATAACGCAAGTGTGAAAATACCCTAAGGCCTCATGCACACGACCGTGCCATTTTTTGCGGTCCGTAAACCGCGGATCCGCAAAAAACTGAAGCCGCCCGTGTTGCCTTCCGCAATTTGCGGAACGGAATGGGCGCCGGCAATAGCGCGGACAAGAATAGGACATGTTATATTTTTTTAGCGGGCCCGCGGAACGGAGCCACGGATGCGGACAGCACACGGAGTGCTGTCTGCATCTTTTGCGGCCCCATTGAAGTGAATGGGTCCGCATCCGAGCCGCCGTTTCGGACCGAGACAACGGTCGTGTGCATGAGGCCTAAAGCTGAGTTCACATCATTTAGCTTTCCGTTCTTCTGATCTATCATTTTTAGCATCAGTTTGCATCAGGTTGTGTCACTTCCATCAGGGATCAGTTATTTTGGACGGGTGAATAAGTCCTGCATACTGTCATTTTTCTCCCATCAAAAATACCTGATCTCTGAAGGAAGTGACATAAACTGATGCAAACTGATCATAACTAATGTTCAAAAAAGATGGATCAGTTATTTTTAGTGCAAATTAATGCTAACTGAGCATATGCTCAAAAAAATTGATCCGTTCTTTTTTATTTATTTATCTGTTTTTATGATGGATCAGAATAATGGAAAGCAAAACGGTGATGTGAACCGCCTAATTCCCACCTGCCCATTTATGAACTAAAAATTACGTAATTAAAGGGAATCTGTCACCAACCTGACCGGTTTTAAACCAATCGCATAGTTCAGTGGGACACAAAGACATGACACAGATGTTACCTTTGTTTCGTTTTTCAGATCATCCAAATCGCCCAAAAAGTAGTTTTTATGATATGCTAATGAGCTGTCGCAAGTGCCCAGGGGCGGAGAGTCTGCTGAAAGTGCCCAAGTTCCCCTGCCTCACTCGCGCCTAACTCCGCCCCTCAGTAAGCTCAGGCCAGCCCTGTGGCTCTGTGACATCATATTTCCCTATAGGCCGTTCGTGCATCGCAGAGGCACAGAGATATGCAGTGAGCATGCGCCGATTTTACGCCAGCAACTCTGTGCCTCTTCCCACTGTGGGCAGAACACTGCGCATGCCCGGGCCCGGCAGCGATGCGCGAACGGCCTATAGGGATATATGATGTCACAGAGCTGGCCGGAGTTTACTGAGGGGCGGAGTTAGGCGCGAATGAGGCAGGGGAACTTGGGCACTTTCAGCAAACTCTCCGCCCCTGGGCACTTGCGACGGCTCATTAGCATATCATAAAAACTACTTTTTGGGCGATTTGGATGATCTGAAAAATTAAACAAAAGGTAACATCTGTGTCATGTCTTTGTGTCCCACTGAACTATGTGATCGGTTTAAAACCGGTCAGGTTGGTGACAGACTCCCTTTAAGTATGGGTTTGTTTTTTCAGACAACCCCTTTAGATTGCTCTGGAAATGACTGGCTGCTATGGGGAACAAGGTCACTTATCTGCTTTGATGAATAAAGCCCTATATGTTATACAGTGTGTTACTGTATGCGGCATGTAATCTGTAATGGCTGCACATGAGCTTTTTGTGGAATTTTTTTTTTTTGGTGGAATTTTTTTATTAACTGTCATAACAGGCCCTTTATATAGTCATGGTGATAAACTTTCGAAGATAATCTATACAATACTGTCAATGTCTGAGGAGTTGGGTAGTGGGAAGGAGTATCATCCAAAATCAGTCTACTTTGAAAAAATATGTCAATCCTCTTTGACAGGTGTTGGGAAGGGCTACATTTTGCATTCCTTTACTAGGTGGAATCATAGTGTCAGATTTATAACTACCTGCCAAACTACATAGTAGACAATTCTTAAACTTTCATGTGAAATGAAGAAAAAGTCATGTTCAGACCAGGAAGCATCTTTGGCTTTTCACGAAACAGATAAGTGGAGAATTATGATTTGCTTCCTCTTGCCATGGCCATCAAATGTGAAAGGGATATGAAGAAGGAAGGAAGGTAACATCAGGTGATTGCTATAATTAATGTAAAAAGAAGTTTACAAACCATAAAACTAGTCAGGAGCCAAAGGTTTACAGACTGTTGGGAAACTAACCTATTATAATCTGAAGGACAAATATTAATAAAACATAAGTGAAATGTGGATGATTTTAACTGTCTAAATAAAATTAATGTCTCCTATACGTGGAATTCTCTGAATTTAGAAAATGTTTCATGTAATCGACAAACGTAGACAGAAGAAGAAAAAGAATGAAGAAGCCCTTGTAGTAGGGACCATTCCAGATCCCCTTCTAAGTGCTAGCTCATGCTTGCCCCCAGAATCCTTGGACAAAGTCAATAGTTGTTAAAAATCCAAACTTCTAACGGGCAGATGTTACCCAATGCTTGTTCCTTTTTCATTATTTCCTAAGGGGAACTGCATGTGTCATTGCCATGTGACCCTGCTACAGTTCCACATAGACTCTTCATATGCCATGCCATCTAGTTGACAAAGACAGCAATATACTATGGGTCATAGCATGATATTACAGATCTATACTATATGTACATGAGAGTACAGGAGGCCAAATATTGCAGTGCCTATGGGAAGGGAGACCCTGCACTGGGGCACTGTCCATAATTAAGACGGTTATTAGTAATCTGAGCTATGGGCACCAACGAAGCTTCAGTTGGACAGAATCCTTTTTATCTTATTGGAAGGGAATCTCATTATTAGAAGGGAATCTCTTGCCCAGGTACTAGGGGCACTACAGTGAAAGACCCAGTGGACTACGTGACACGATGCCCAATTTGTTAGGAACATTGTGTAAATGACAGAACTTGGTCAAGCTGTTTGAGTATGAACCATACAAATAGATGAAGGATCACTTACCTCGCGAAATTTTTTGACCTTTTTAAGAACAGGACTACAACCTGAATTACAGCATATAAGATGCAAAATCTCTATAGGGTATGTTGTGCTTCCACACAGCAAGCTTTCCTGTAAAGCTTTCTACAATTAAAGGATCACTCCAAATATTCCGCACTATGTTGTACCTATGTAGTCCATGACACACTGATCCTGAACAGAATACTTACATCATGCACCGCTCTCTGGACCCTGCAGTGGACATAAAACAATGTATGCCTGGAGTGTTTCTTTAAACATAATAACTACAGTCACAAAACACCGACTATAAATGTCTCTATCCCTTTAAATCATATCCATGTAAATCCCAACAGATTAGCCATATGCACTGTACTGCCGGGATATTGCCAAGAAATGTAACATAAGACAGAGCCATGCATTCTTTTTTGTACGTAACAGCTTGCTCTATAAATATGGCCCATTTTTATTGGATATCAAGCAAGTATCACACTGTGCAATAATCATTTGACTATGTGTTTATCTTCTTTAACACAAGTAGTTAAGATAGCTTGTTACTCTATAATCTAATCTGCAGTGATCTGAAGCCTTCACAACCCTGCCACACAACCACGTGACTACTATATGACGGGTAAAAAGGCCCCATATACAGTACAATATAAATCTCCAGATATACACTCTGATCACAGATTTAAAGGGAACCTGTCATCAACTTTATGCTGATCTCACTGAGCGCAGCATAAAATAGTGACAGAAATGCTGATTTCAGCGGTGTGTCACTCATGAGCTAAAAGTAAGTGGTTGCTGAGAACCAGCATCATAATCACTGCAGCCCGGGCCTGGAAAAGAGTCAAATCTACCTGAGAAGTATCATGGTTATTCATAATCTCCTGCACTCTCATCCATCTGCTGATGATTGGCAGTTCTCTCCTATAGAGAAAGGGAGAAAACTATGTAGAAGACTGTCAATCATCGGCAGGGAGAGCAGGAATTCATGGATAACCAGGACTCTTCTCAGGTGGCCGTGACTCTTCCAGGTCCAGTCTGCAATGATTGTGATGTTGGTTCTCGGCAACCACTTACTTTTAAAACTTATCAATGACAAACTGCTGAAATCAACTAACCTGTCTCTACTTTATTCTGCTGTTAGTTTGGGCAGCATAAAGTTGATGACAGGTTCCCTTTAATATACAGTATTATTTTATCTCCTATGGTATATATTTTATTGATTATTCTTTGGGGTAAAATACTATATTATAGACAGTATGCAGGGTTGAGTTGCTCTACATTAGAAATAATAATCAATGCTGTGAAACAAACATAAGTGAAATGACAATCATCTCATGCAATTTGAATTGTTTCAAACTGAAACCAATATGATGTAGAACAATGAGAACATATCACCTCTAATTATATAACAAACATATGAAAAGTTGGCTAGAAGCTCTATGATCTGAATAAAACAAAGGCAGGGGGAGTCAAAAGTCAGGATACCCTTTTATTTCAGAAACAAAAATGGAAAATTAAATATCTGAATACCCTAGCAAGTAATGGGTGAGGGGGCATGTCTCTAAGGGTATGTCCGGAACATGGCTGCCATCTTAAAAGCTGCCATACTGGATTAAGGGCAGATTTTTCCAATGGGAAGGGGGTCATGTAACATATCAAAGAAGACCTGAATTTTCTCAGAAATCAATTGCCAAAACAGATTTGCAATATGTCTTGTGGTTCAAAAGTTAGCAACACAGAAAATTCTAAATTTTAAAGTTCAAAGTTCTGTGTTCAGCACCAGGGACAACACAATGAACACGTCAGATAGCTGTGCATCACAGAGATTGTGCCCAGTTGTTGTTGCAACTTTCTGTGTTGATAACTTTTGAACCAGATTTGACTCACCCTCTAGATCAATGTCATTGAACATGTTCAGCCAGATATATAATTTCTATTGTCCATTGGCCCATATACAGAACTCTAACCATTGGTATGAGGTTACATGGGCCCACCAGAGGGAAACAACTTGTAACGCCCTCTCTCCTACTATACACATCTTGTGCTAATCCTATCTTTATTGTTAACATTATTCATTAATAAACTCCAATTTAAGTGACTGACTCCAAAGTTAACTCCACATGAGTTGGTTTTCTGCTGATCCTTTGTGGCCTTGTGGTAGTTAAGGCTCATTATTGAGCCCAGTGGGTCAGTTTGATGCTGGCACATTAGTGTAACGTTGATCAAAACAGATGATTTCAACCAAAACAAATATTCGTTGGTTGAAATGTAACAACCAACAATCGTTTTAGCAAACCGATGATAGACCATTATTGTTGGAAAAGAAGTCGGCCATAGTCAGACGAAAGATCTTTTGTTCAAAGAAAGATCATTCGTAAATGAAAGCTATTTCTTTGAAAGGACACTCCCAGAAATATCTTTCACCCTCGTCCGGTTTTGTTGAACGTGTATGGGCAGTCTGAACAACTGTAGCAGCCAATATGGAATAAAATGCGTGTGGCTGTATCTGTGAAATAAATGTTCACCAGATGTTTGATTGTTCAACTGATGTTCATCCATGAACCTACTTCTCTCTCTCTGTGTATGGCCACCGTTACACTAATGTACTCCATGTTTGGTGTCTAAGTTCAACCTCAACTCTAACAATCTTCTGCTCTATGTTTAGTGTGTAAGTCCAACTCTAACTCCAACAATCTTCTACTCCATGTTTGATGTGTCAGTCTGACCTTGACCATAATATACTTCTACTCTATGTTTGATGTGTCAGTTCGACCCTGGCTCTAACAATCTTCTATTCTAGGTTTCTTCTATGCTGCTTATATTAGGCTTCATCATTCCTACATCAAAAAAGAAATACTGTACACCAAAGGAGATGACATGGTCCTGTTAAGTAAAACTAAAGCAAGATGGCCATGTGAAGACATGGCACACATATTTGGTGATCCAATAGTCTCCATTTACTAAACAGAAATCCTAATGAACTGGTGGATCTGTTATTCTGAAATAATTCTTAGCATATATGTATTGCACATGTAAATGATATATTCACAGGTTGGGGGATATACTGTAAAGAGTAGAGACATGTAACATGTTAAATACGAATAAGGTTAGGTTGTGCAGATTGGTGCTATTAAATTGTTAATAGTGATCATAGGCAAAGCTTTAGAACTGGCAGCAAACACCTGGGGTTCTGTCATATCAATCTGTTCCTCTGTCACGCAATCACTTTGTCACTCATCTACTATGAAAGGCGGCTCGAAAGACACAATATTTATTGCAGGTTTTTGTCCCCAGGAGCAAGCTGACACAATAACTACTAATTCTACTGGTTTATTTAATCTCTTTGTTTTTACCCCAATCTCCATGGCAGCTCACAATTGGTTAAGGCTTCTAGGCAAATAATTGGTTTATGAGCTCTTGCCTGAGAGCAAAGGCACATTATGTGTGGAAACCTTCCATCAGGTAAGAGTCAGAAGATTAATGCATATTACTAAAATCTACTCAGTCTTCCATATAGTAAAATGTTTGCATTGTTTGATTTACAATTTAAAAGGGGTTATCCAACACGAACAACGGACGCCATCCGTGTTTTGCGGATCCGCGATTTACGGACCGCAAAACACACCACGGTCGTTGTGCATGAGGCCTTACTTTTGGCCATGCCAACCATATATTTGCATATTAACTAGATGCACATATAGTCGATATGGAAAAGTATAATGCTGCAAGTAGTGATCGGAGGTAGGAAAGGGAGTAATTGTACTCCTTGGGCTTGTTTAATACAAAATGACATCAGTAATATTTGGCTAAGGAGTAGTGCTGAATAGAGGAGTATATGACAGTATGCAAACCTTAGCACACCCTTGCAGCAAGAGGCACTGGCTTTCTTATCTATAGATCAACACAAATACAATAGTCAAAGGTCACAGATAAAGCTTTACGGCTAAACGCACAGTCAAGAAGTATGTACAGGCCATATAATAAATGCATAAACACACAATACCTCTTCTGACCTGACTTTTTTTAGTAAAGAATTGTATTCCTCATGAAATAATAATTCTGGTGCTTCTTTTCTTTCAAGTCTGTTATTTCTCGTAATAATTTATGAATAAATTGAGAACTGGGCGGTACTAGTTGGGGTGGGCGTGCCCTTGCATACTTTGACACCGTCAAACCAGTACTGACAGACTGAGGAGGGACACACCTCTAGGAACAAGGGGGGGGGGGAATGGTAACACCCATTTGCCAATTTATTCATACAGCATATTGTACTGGCTCTCATTGAAGTGGCTCAGCTTTGTATAGATACATAATTTCAGGCAATGCTCCATGGGAAAAAAGTATGAGAAGTATACAGAATATATGTATGTATACCCATACACATAGGGGGTCATTTACTATTCTGAAATATGCCTAAATTAGGCGTATTTCAGACTCAGATGGCGGCGCAACTAACCGTTGCAACTAACCCCATCTGCGACCTCGCCCTGCTCACGCCAGAACTGAAATTGTGGGCGGGGAAAGGCCCGTCTTATCATATTCTACGCCTGTTTTAGTAGTAAAAAATGGTCTAAATGTAAGAAAGCTAGGAAGCTGTCTTACATTTAGAACTGGCGCTGGATGCGCCAAAGTTATGGAGAGGCCGGCGCCTCTACATAACTTCAGCAGATCCTCCGCCAGCTTTGGGGGCTTTATTAAGTCCGGCATCTAAAGCTCCGGTCTTAATAAATGTGCCCCATAGTGTCTTATTACTAAAATCTAATGATTCCACCACACTTGTTTCGAGCGGAGAACTGTAAGATGCTCTTGAATTTAACAAGATCAGAAGAAGAAGACCAAGACTCCTCTGATTAATGCGTAGGCTCCAGAGTCACGTGGACTCACCCACGATTTGCAGTAAAATAATTACACTACTGCACTACTATTACACATAGGGGAAAGAATGCTGTAATTGCCAAAACCTAATAAAGTGACAGCAGCAGATAGTATGTTAATATTTTTGGGGCCAGTAAGTATAGGCTTGTCCAATACTGAGGTCATCTCCTTCCTCTATGTCATCACTTATTGAACTGTGACCAAATTATCCTAGTTCCAATTAATACAATCTTTGTTAAAAAATTACCTTTAGGCTACTTTCACACTCGCGTTTGGTGCAGATCCGTCATGCATCTGCACAGACTGAACCGTTCAGATAATACAACCGTCTGCATCCTATCAGAAAAGATCCATTTGTATTTTCTTTAACATAGCCAAGACGGATCTGTCTTGAACACCATTAAAAGTCAATGGAGGAAGGATCCGTTTTCTATTGTGCCAGATTGTGTCAAAGAAAACTGATCCGTCTCCATTGACCTGTCCTATTTTTTTGACGGACAATGGCCTCATGCACACGACCGTTGTGTGCATCCGTGGCCGTTGTTCCGTTTTCCGTGATTTTCTGCGGACCTATT
The DNA here is from genome assembly GCF_905171765.1 of Bufo bufo. Taxonomy (NCBI): domain Eukaryota; kingdom Metazoa; phylum Chordata; class Amphibia; order Anura; family Bufonidae; genus Bufo; species Bufo bufo. The sequence goes on from NC_053393.1 coordinate 210,717,133, forward strand.
GACTTTCAATGAAAACTCGGAAAATGCACCGTTGTTCATCCGCGGCCGTGATCCGTGTTTCCTGTCCGTCAAAAAAATATGACCTGTCCTATTTTTTTGACGGACAATGGTTCACGGAACCATTCAAGTCAATGGGTCCGTGAAAAAACACGGATGCACACAAGATTGGCATCCGCGTCCGTGATCCGTGGCCGTAGGCTACTTTCACACAGACGGATCGCAGATCCGTCTGCATAAAAGCTTTTTCAGAGCTGAGTGAAAACTCAGATCCAACAGTATATTCTAACACAGAGGCGTTCCCATAGTAATGGGGACGCTTCAAGTTAGAATATGCTAAGAACTGTGTACATGACTGCCCCCTGCTGCCTGGCAGCACCCGATCTCTTACAGGGGGCTGTGATCCGCACAATTAACCCCTCAGGTGCCGCACCTAAGGGGTTAATTGTGCGTATCATAGCCCCCTGTAAGAGATCAGGTGCTGCCAGGCAGGAGGGGGCACACCCCCCTCCCTCCCCAGTTTTAAATTCATTGGTGGCCAGTGGGCCCCCCCTTCCTCCCCTGTATTACTGTACATTCATTGGTGGCCAGTGGGCCCCCCTCCCTCCCCCGTATTACTGTACATTCATTGGTGGCCAGTGGGCCCCCCCCTCCCTCCCCCGTATTACTGTACATTCATTGGTGGCCAGTGCGGCCCCCCCCCCTAATTAAAATCCCCCCCCCCCATCATTGGTGGCAGCGGAGAGTTCCGATCGGAGTCCCAGTTTAATCGCTGGGGCTCCGATCGGTAACCATGGCAACCAGGACGCTACTGCAGTCCTGGTTGCCATGGTTACTTAGCAATTTTTAGAAGCATTATACTTACCTGCGATGTCTGTGACCGGCCGGGCGCTCCTCCTACTGGTAAGTGACAGGTCTGTGCTATAAGCAATGCGCCGCACAAACCTTTCACTTACCAGTAGGAGGAGCGCCCGGCCGGTCACAGACATTGAAGGTAAGTATAATGCTTCTAAAATTGCTAAGTAACCATGGCAACCAGGACTGCAGCGATTAAACTGGGACTCAGATCAGAACTCTCCGCTGCCACCAATGATTGGGGGGGGGATTTTAATTAGGAGGGGGAGGGAGGGGGGCCCACTGGCCACCAATGAATGTACAGTAATACAGGGGAGGGAGGGGGGGCCCACTGGCCACCAATGAATGTACAGTAATACAGGGGAGGGACGGGGGGCCCACTGGCCACCAATGAATGTACAGTAATACAGGGGAGGGGGGGGGGGGCCGCACTGGCCACCAATGAATGTACAGTAATACAGGGGAGGGAGGGGGGGCCGCACTGGCCACCAATGAATTTAGAACTGGGGAGGGAGGGGGCTGTGCCCCCTCCTGCCTGGCAGCATCTGATCTCTTACAGGGGGCTATGATACGCACAATTAACCCCTTAGGTGCAGCACCTGAGGGGTTAATTGTGCGGATCACAGCCCCCTGTAAGAGATCGGGTGCTGCCAGGCAGCAGGGGGCAGTCATGTACACAGTTCGTAGTATATTCTAACTTGAAGCGTCCCCATCACTATGGGAACGCCTCTGTGTTAGAATATACTGTCGGATATGAGTTTTCACGATCTAACTCAAATCCGATGGTATATTCTAACATAGAGGCGTTCCCATGGTGATGGGGACGCTTCAAGTTAAAATATACCATCGGATTGGAGAAAACTCCGATCCGATGGTATAATAGGGACTCTTGACTTTACATTGAAAGTCAATGGGGGACGGATCCGTTTGCAATTGCACCATATTGTGTCAACGTCAAACGGATCCGTCCCCATTTACTTGCATTGTAAATCAGGACGGATCTGTTTGGCTCCACACGGCCAGGCGGACACCAAAACGACTTTTTCCTTCATGTCCGTGGATCCTCCAAAAATCAAGGAAGACCCACGGAAGAAAAAACGCACACGGATCACGGACCTACAGACCCAGTTTTTGTGGACCGCAAAAAAAACCGCTTGTGTGCATGAGGCCTTACATTGTGTGTCAGAGCGGATCCGTTTGGCTCAGTTTTGTCCGACGGACACCAAAACGCTGCAAGCAAACGGAGGCAAACTGAAGGATTCTGAGCGGATCCTTTTCCATTCAGAATGCTTTAGGCCAAAACTGATCCGTTTTGGACCGCTTGTGAGAGCCCTGAATGGATCTCACAAACGGAAAGCAAAAACAGTATGCAAGATGATTAACCCGCTCTATTGTAGAAACAGTACAAAGCCATGTAACAGATAAATTGTAATCTAATCTAAAGTTAACAAGGAAAATGATATGGAAGATAATAGCACTTAAAGGGGTAATGAGCAGGCAAGTAACTGTAGGGCTTGTAATGTTCACAGTCACACTAGTTTCAGGAGCCACAGGTGACCATAAGGTCCCTCTGCCCCATATGAAGAGACCAGTTCTATAAAAGGTGCATGATGTTTGGGAGACAGATTTTGCATTGGGGTCCAAAAAGTTCAGGTTTACATCTCCGGTTCATAAAATCCCTCTATGACTATTGAGGTACAAGCCTAGCAAATTTTAATCTGACTTTACCTAGAGCTGGTTTTTCTAAAGGTCCTTTTACACAGACCAATGATATGTCAGATTATCGAGGAAGAGCGTTTGTAGAAACTCTCGTTCCCGCTAATCTGCCAGTGTAAAAGGTGTCAGCAATCACCCGATGAACGAGCAAATGTTCGGTCCGAAAATCATCGTTCCTGCGCAGGAGATTGTTCTGTCAAAACATTGATCTGCTGTGCAGGAATAATGAATCCCTATATCGATTGCTTGTCCACATACAGCACAGGTCTCACCTCTGCAGATCATCGGATAGTGATCGGGAGGGTCTGCTTAGTTCCTGATCATCTGTCAGATAATTGGTCCGTGTAAAAGGACCTTAAGGTATTTCCCTGAAGCTCAGCATTCCCCATGTCTACTCACTTCGCTATAATTACAATGTAATGGGAACGATTGAAAGTCCTCAGTGGAGCTTATCAGCTGCACAAACTGTCTTGTCTGTCATTGAGAAAAGTCTTCTTTGCATCTTCTCAGTTTGAACAGATGGACGTTCATACATCTCATCTAATGCTTGCCACTATTTCTTCAAGAATGTAAAAATATGTAATAGGTGTACAAAACCTGATGAATTTCCTGCCCAGTTTTCTGCTCTTGCACTTCAAAAATTTCACATTTCATTGCAGTTTTGTGCCAAATTATCAGACTTTCTGGATTATCAAGTGTGAGATGAAAAGCATGTTAACTCTACATAATTAAGACAGTAAAATATAAACGCATTGCTTACACCTCCAGTAATACAATATATCGCCATGTACTTTACAATCAGTAATAAAATACATGTAGATGGAGTTATGATGTCATCATGCCCCTTTGATGACATCATTTGCATGCGAGAAACACAAACACTTATCAAAGCCATGTGAACTCTTATAAGAGGGGTCCAGTGCTGAGCTAATGTAAGAAATATGTAAGAAAAGAAACATGGATCGCACATCCACATGCATTGATCTATTGCTTCTCAGCATAATTAATAAACAAGTATACAAGGCACTTTGTACACGTTTTGATAAAAAATAGGCCCACTCACCAAGTCAAGGAGTCTCCTCTTTCGAGTGGGTACCTACTCTACTTTGGCACAGTGCCACATGGTGACCACCACTGCCGCAACACAGCATCTGCAGGGTTTTAGCTGTCAACCTTTGGAGAATCTGATTGCCCAACTGTATTACTTCTATTACATCTAGTATAGGTGCCAACCGGAAACCAGTACAAAGGGGAACATATATTGCGGCTTTTTAACCCCAATCATTTTCCATAATACTATACTATATTGCTAACCGTGTTAGATGGACTGGTTCATGGTACATACAATTTCACTACAGAACCGAGTAGTGTCTGTGTTCGAGGTCATATGGAATTCTTAGTCTCTGTCCTCAGCATGCAGCGGAAGCCGTGAAAGTCTAAATAAACTCAGGATAGTAGATAGGGGGGACAATATTACACATGAGGACTTCCTGAATGGCCGAAACACAAACAGTGAATGGATCTCGCTGCTGTGGCCTCCAGGAAAGGAAGTGGGACTAGTGCTGATTTAGGTGGGCAGCTCCCTCTCGTCTTCCAAAATACAAGACTCTTCTGTAGCTCAGCCAGGAAAATAAAAGTGAGCTTTCCATTGTGGGGGCACGAAGCCCACACATTTCACACATCATTCCTGCACAGCTCACCAGCTGCTTCAGCATTCCCCAGCTGCAGAGAGATGCATTCCAGTCCAGACAGTGAGCTGCCAGCACTAGTAAAGGAGCAGAAGACAGCCAAGGCTCAGGACACAGGGTCATACAGCGCATACTGCGCTAGCAAAACTGCTCCATTCCTGGTGTCAGGTCAGAATATAAACCAATTATTATGGGTCTTAACTACGGAATGATCATTCCATGGTATAACCTTGGAACTTGGGCACTTTCAGAAAACTCTCCGCCCCTGGGCACTTGTGACGGCTCATTAGCATATGATAAAAATGACTTTTTGGGCAATTTGAAGCATCAGAAGAACTAAACACGGGTAAAATCTGTGTCATGTCTTTGTGCCCCACTGAACAATGTCAATGTTTGAATCCGGTCAGGTAGGTGACAAGACTCCCTTTAAAAAAAAAAAATCATACTTACCTCATCCATTTGAGCACGAAGAGGTCACGGCCATCTTGCTGGAAGATCCCACATGAAAAATTGTGCGCAGATGACATATGATGTCACCACACCGGCTGACATGATGACATCATCATGCGTCATGCGAGATTTCGCACTGGATCTTCAAGCAAGATGGCCGAGGCCTCTTCGTGGTCAAACAGATGAGGTAAGTATGATTTTATTTTTATTTTTTATGAGCAACCCCTAAAACGCTTTAATATTGATCTCAGACGCGGCATCTGAGAGGTTCAATGATGGGGGTCAGCACAATCGCCAGTCCCTGCAATTATACCTGCTACGAATTACAAAGTAATTCGGCACAAAGCTAATTATTTTTTTTTATTCGGCAAAGCAGCCAAATCGAATTTTTAAGAACTTTGCTCATCTCTAGCCAGGACTATGGGGGAAAGCATAGGCACACATGTGCAGTAGATTCCATCCTGGATACCTCATATCTATCTATATCTATTATATATGTACATATAGTATAGACATAAATTTACCAGTGAGTTATAACAGCTAATATCTCATAGCTGTGTACTGATATTTTAGTAAATGTCTAAACTGAAACGGAGAAAATATTTTAACGGATGAAAAAAAATGACTGTACATTTAATAGGCTAGTTACATTAGTCTGGCAGGCTAAAGTACAAGAGTTATAACGTCTGCTTCAGATTTATGCCATGGTAAACTCAATGGAAATATTCCACAGTCACCTGAATTGGCAGCATTTGAAAAGTGTCATTGACTGCTTATTTTGCAAACTTAAAAAAAAACTGCACCATGCCAACAGGAGGACTAACACCGTACTATACTTATGGGTTCACCTAGACTAGAGTCATCTCCACCTGCAACAAAGTAATATGAAAGTGATCACCTTGAAGCCAAGGCTATAAGGATGAGAAGTGCTTATCTATAATGTTTAATAAGTAACTAATGGCCAACCAATGGAGTAGACATATTTAGATGCATCTAATACTTATTGTCTAACATGAAGCTTGTGCAGATAGGCCCAGCATTCCAGAGATAACCACGTGTCTGGTTCACATTTCCCTAAGATCTGGAATGTGCGACACTTTCCTATCCAGCTGCAGTTTATGGACAGGTCATCAATGCTCTGAATACATCATCTAAAAATAATTCTCAAGTTTTTACTTCTCGGTGACTCATCACTCTGTGGTTTTCTTACCTCATTGTGCTCTTCAAGCTTTAATATTGTTTTGACACATTAAATAACATTAAGGCCATTGTTTGCCTTGTATGATATGCACATTATTAAATGGGTGATCTCATGAAGGTCAACAGATGTTTTTAAAACCTTGAGTGAATGGACAATGAAGTCTCCACCAGATCTATGGTGAGAATGTGGAGGAGCACTAGTCCCCGACATGGGAATAATCTGCACAACGCAGCGAATTCTATGTTTTGCTTACCTAATATACAAGGTTAAACAATATGAGAATTGTAATTCTGGATGTGTGCTGCAATAAAAATGATGGATTTTTACTAGAAACATAAAATTACACTGCTTATAGTAAAAGAAAATTCATGGATATAGGAGCAGGGGAGGATTACATGTTGGGTCAGGTTGCCTCATCTCAGAAGTCTCTTTAGATAATTTAGTTTAGTGATGTTATGAGAGGAAGATGTTATCTACATAGTAATCCTCATTATAGTAGTAGGTGGAGCCCGAGATAAAGTTCCCCACAGAAGAGCATTGCATTGATTAGTGTAATGAGTCATGCACTAATTGGGTCACTACAAGGGGCTTTATCTAACCTGAAAGATGGTCTGAAAGAGTTAAGTGAGGCTGTGTTGTGCTAATAAAGAGGAAGTTTAAGAGCCAGGACAGGAAGTAGAATACATGGAGTAACTTAAAAAAATATATCCAGAAAACCATCAACCTGTTTCACACAGAATATTCACACGTATGCTGTTAATATGTAAGTAAGGTTCAGTCTATCAAAAATATGAGATGCATGCAATACAACTTGTCCAACATGTGAAACTACATATAATAATCTATAACCAAAATAAAAATAAAGCCACATCCTGGCATTCCTTTGAACCACAGTACAGCCAGTTTGTAAAAAAATAAAATAATGAATGTAATAAAAAGTAGGCTCACATATTCCCATAGTCATAAGGTATCTATTACAAAGGCTTATACAGTTAGTATGTCCATGCAGTCATTTAGGGAGACCCCAGACTATATCACTGTTGGGGAACTGTGTGCTCATTATGATAACTGCATATAGGCAAAAGACTAGGAGACATAATTTTACGAGATCTGAACGGTGGTGATCGGACACCTGGGACACTCACCGATCAGCTGTTTGAGAAGGCATCGGCGCTCGCAGTAGCGCCGCAGCCTTCTCGCTGCTTTGCCTAGGCCAGTAATGAAGTTTCATCTGTCACGTGGCCTAAGCGCAACTCTGTCCCATTGAAGTGAATATCAAGCACAACCGATATACAATGTATGGCACTGTGCTGGTAAGCATGGTGAAGGCTGTGGCGCTCACAAGAGCACAGGTGCCTTCTCAAACAGCTGATCGGTGGGGGTCCCGGGTGTCAGACCCCCACCGATCAGATACTGAAGACTTATCCTGAGGATAGGTCATTAGTATTAAAATCTCAAAAAACCTTTTTAACATGAAACCAAAGATGGTGGATAAACTAAGCTTTGTATATTAGGGTGAAGCATGTCATGTTCCTTTTCGGATACTCAGCAATGAAATGTTTGGGCTATGCCACTGTTCTGGCGGCTCCTATCTACAAATAACAATGCACATGAAGGATCCATATAAAAACAGAGAGCTCTGAAATCTCAGCAGAGCTTTTCCCTGCTCCTACATGTCCCAAATGCTTTCTAGGAGACTTCTTGCAGTCATAACCCATCTGTTTTCTCACAGTCCATCAACGCTCACAGTAATGTCAGTAACACTACCTGTAGCGCAATTAGGCTTCCTGCCTGACTTCTCCTCTGCATGCCAGGAATGTAATCTATCCTAAACAGAGAATAGGCTCACATCACATCTCGGATTTGGAAAGGACTACGGAAATAATGAGGAAAATGTATTGTACAATTGTATTCACCTTATTTAAACAGCCACGCTCTTATTAATTTCTATCATATTTCACACTTACACCAAATTAACGATATAGTGACTTGTAAATGGTTGTCATTACATTCCTGTTGCCTATTTGTAGTTTTTATGTCTGTGATACCTGTATGTCTATTATATTAGTGGCTAAATAAATGCCATCACATTGTGACAGGAGGGGGTTAACCGCTCAGACCCCCACACAAGAGTAAAGCAAGGAAGCCTCTTCAGATTTTATCTTTATGTAATGCCAATCCTGACCATTGGCATGCAGTTACCAATTCATTTCACTTGATGGGAAGAGATACTTTGCAGAGAGTACAGTACGTTTTTACATATTTTAGTGATAAATAACCTTTTAAAGGTTATTTAGGTTATATATATATATATATATATATATATATATATATATATTGTAGTAAGATTCATATAGGTAATTTTTAAAGTTCTACTATACTGTTAAAAATGCTCAAATTCAAACTTGTGGCAAAAACCACATGTAGCTTAGTTTTTGCTAATAATGCAGGAGATAAAAGAGGGAGCTTCTTCCATGATGTCCATTTTCCCTAAAAATGGAAAGGAAGTTTTCTGATAGAACATGCATTTGTCTTCATGTAGGTTCAAAGATTATAGTTTGAGAGGGTTTTCAATAACCTTACAATAGGTCATCAATATCAGATCTGTGGGGATCTGGCTCCTGGCACATCATCAGATCAGTCTGAAGAAGAAGCAGCACTCAAGTGAGTGCTGAACCCTCTCCTTCGAGCCCGTGACATGACATTGGTTAGTGACACAGCCTTTTCTGTAGCTTAGTCCTATTCAAGTGAATGCTAATGAGATGCAATACTAGGCACAGTCTCTATACAATGTATGGTGGTTTGCCTGGTATACAAAGAAGAAGATGCCATTATTACCCGGGCACCATGGCCCCGCTTCAAATTGCTGATGGACAATAGCACCAAGAGTAGGACCACCGTAGATGTTATATTGATTAGTCTGTAGACCTATTTAAAGATGCAACAAGGTGTTAAAGCTCTCCTGCGCTCAAAAATGGAACTGCCGTGCCTAAAAATCTTGTTTGATAATGCTGGGATGTGATCATTGCTCATCCACTTATAGATTTCTCATATATATGGAGCTTTATGAAGTTTCGCAAAAATATGAATTGAAGGAGAAGAAAAAAAGCTGATTACAAAGTTTGTCTAGTCCTATACTGGCACCAAATATATATGAGAATTTACCATAGAGTTTCCTTCTCAGCAGTTAGTAAAATGTGCAAATGGTCAAAGGGATGCTCTCAGCTGAATCTAAAAGTAATAATCAGAGACCTACTGCATGTTTTATTCATCATGTACAAAAACATTACAATTCCCTTATGGCGAAGAGACAAGATTCGATTTTGTGAAACTCTTCAGATGACAGAGGTGTAGACTAGAAAAAGATAAAAAATGCATAAATAATAACAGCACTCAAAGCCAACATGGCATTAATATCTAATATATATATATATAGAAGGTGTAAAAACAAGTGGACACCTAGAGTTATTGAATATTTAAATTATTAAAAGGGGGGCATAAATGCTTGAACACTGGAGGTAAACTGGGACAGGAAAAAACACACACCCCAGATTTACTAATCACTGAGAAAAAAAAGTGGCATGTGCTGTCACATGCGAAGTTATGCAGGAATTCTACTGTACAAGACTACTTCTAAGTAGAAAGAGTAAAACCCTACATTTTCATACATTTGGTCCCCTACTGACAGCGTCTTTCATTGGAGTGGCAATCATTCAATCAGGGTCTACCCCTTGTCTTGAGCTTTGAATACACTCACTGAACACTGCTGCGCCATGTGCATGGACCTTAAGGGATTGACAGGATTTTGATGGCCTATTCTCAGCTTAGGCTAGCAATAGAAGATCCGTGATGATCCAACACTTCGCACCCCTGCCAATTAGCTGAAACCTTTTAGCTCAGCGCCAACTACACAGCTCTATCCATTTTGCAATGGATGGAGCTGATAACTGCAGCATTGCTCCCATTGAAGTAAATGGGAGAAGTGATGCAGTTACCAGCTCCGTCCACTGCACAATGGATAGAACTGTGTAGTTCGGCGCCAACTTCTGGCCCCAGGTAACAGCTGACAACCTGCACCCGCTGATCTGATACTCACTGCTTATCCTGAGAAAAGCCATCAATATCAAAACCCAGGAGAACCTCTTTAACTATTATTTTTCAGAAAAGACCTTCACGTGGACTTCAGCGATCCTCGATCGGCAAATGCGCATGGGCCAACCCCACTACAGTAATCGACATCTAAATGAAAGAAGAATGGACGCTGAGCACACCACAGAGTACACAAGCTTCTGTACCTAGAATGGAGGGGGAACAGCCAACTGCATACCGATACATCAGAGTGCTGAGTGGGGCAATCAACAAAACCTTCTCTCCTACTTGAAACTTATATATATGGAATATTATTTTATAACAATTTGCCTAATAACGGTTAGTGGATCCACCTACAGCTTTACAACAAGGACATTCAGTTTTAACACTATCTGCACATTAACTATTGGACAATTCATACTGATGTTTGCCATTTATGTATGCATGCTATTCAGGATATGTCAATGCACTTTTAACTAATGTCGTAGAGCTAATGCTAGTCGCGGTCCCATTGTGACCAGCAGTTTTTCCAGACGGACCAAAGTATACATTTTAATATATTATAAGAAAATACGTTATACATTAACTGATGTAATTCTTGGAAGCCGTGTTTATTTAATATCTAGTCAATTGTACATGATCCCTGGGGTATGGCAACTGATGAGCTCTCGGTCCACCACATATCTGGGACTATTGTGCAGTGAGAACCAAAATTGTACTCTGATAGAAAATTTGACATTCTTGCAGTAGTTCTCTCAGAAAATAGTAAAGCCAGGGTCATTTGCCAATGCTTTATGTCAGGTTTTGGGTGCAAAAAAGTCACAAAGGGCATGCAAAAGTTAAGGTCATTTTGCAGCAAAACTTTTTGGACTCGGCTAGACTGATTGATTTTAACTATTGAACTACAGCTGCACTCAGTTGAATGCAATCCGGAGTGCAGCTGTCACTCAATAGTTCAAATCAATCAGTTGTGCAACAAAAAGTCACAGTCTAAAAAATGTTTGGTGTTTTCCACCACGCTGGTGACTAGGACCCATGTCGTAGCTGTATGTCATGGGTTCGATCCCCAAACATGGCGCCCGCTTGCACGTGCAGCGGGCGCCTTAGCCGCAGGGTTTCTGCCATTTTAAATAGCAGAAACCCGCGGCACATGTATGCGATCAGCCATAAGGCTGATCGCATACATCTTACTCTTCAGATTAGGGATCGACCGATATTGATTTTTTAGGGCCGATACAGATACCGATAATTTGTGAACTTTCAGGCCTGATAATTTATAACGATATTCTGGGAATTTTTCATTTTGAGAAAAAAATAAAATTCCTACACAAACTCTGCCTGAAAATTAATATGTTTATTGTAAAGTGTATTTTTTTTTGTTTATTGTTAATGTGTATTTTTTAATCTTTTTCATTTATACTTAATATTTTTATGTTTTTTTTTTTTTAATAACACTTTTAGCCCCCTTAGGGACTAGAACCCTTGTCCTATTCACCCTGATAGATCTCTATCAGGGTGAATAGAGCTCACACTGTCCCTGCTGCTTTGTGCACACAGCAGCATGGAGCTTACAATGGCAGCCAGGGCTTCAATAGCGTCCCTGGGCTGCCATGGTAAACCGATCGGAGCCCCAGGATTACACAGCTGGGGCTCCGATCGGAGTAGCAGGGGGAGAGGGGATCCTGTGGCCACTGCCACCAATGAGTAATACTGGGTGGGGGGGGGCGCACTGCACCACCAATGTTTTTTACTATTGGGATTGGGATGGGGGTGGGGGGCGCACTGCATCCACCAATGATTAATAACTGGGGGGCTTGGGGGGGGGGGGGCGCACTGCGCTACCAATGAAGATAAGTCTCTCAATCATTCATAATACAGGAGGCGGGAGCTGGCTGCAGAATCACATAGCCGGCTCCGACCTCTATGAGCGGTAGCTGTGATCCGCGGCACCTGAGGAGTTAACTACGCGGACCGCAAGCTATTGCTCATAGAGGTCGGGAGCGGCTATGTGATTCTGCAGCCAGCTCCCGCCTCCTGTATATGAATTAATGAAAGGCTTATCTTCATTGGTGGAGCGGTGGCCACAGCCCCTCCCCTCCTCTTATGTTCTCTCCTCTCATTGGCGGCGGCGGCAGCGGCAGCAGCAGCACAGGGGGGGGGGGGAAACACTGCTTCCTTCTCCCCTGTGCTGCGGAGGGAACACAGAGAGCGCTGAGAGCAGCGCGTTCTGTGTTCCCAATACGTTATCGGTATATCGGCAAAATAGATGCCGATACCGATAACGTTCAAAATCCTCAATATCGGCCAAACCGATAATCAGTCGATCCCTACTTCAGATGCTGTGGTCAAATGTGACCACGGCATCTGCGCAGACCGGAACCGGAAGTCGCGCGCTTCCGGTCCGGTAACAGCTTTCCCCGGCTGAGACCGGGGAATCTGTTGCCTTGCGCTAATTGACCGAAGCCTCAAGCAGGCTTCAGAGTCAATTAGATGTATATATCAATACAGGCCACTAGGTGGCAGCCTTGTATTGATATAGTGCAAATGAAGTCTTCAATGATGGCTATTTAGCCATCACTGAATACTATGGGCAATCGAATGATTGCCAGTTATTGTCACCCAAGGTGACTTAAAAAAGTTTTAAAAAGTTTTAAAAAGTTTTAAAAGTTTTTACAAATATATATTAAAATCCTAAAAGTTCAAATAACCACCCTTTCCTTAAAATAAAAATACTTAATATATATATAAAAATAAATAAACATCATGGGCATCGCCGCATGCGAAAAATGCCCATACTATAAAATATAACAATATTAATGGCATACGGCAAAAGTCGTAGAGGGAAAAAAAAATTGAAACAAGCCAATTTGCCATTTTTTTGTCACAGTTTTGTCAACTGCCCAATATTTTTTTTATATAAAGTGATCCAAAAGTCGCACACACTTAAAATTGGCATCACTGAAAGAACACATCGTCCTGCAAAAAATGAGCCCCCGCACAGCCTCATACACCATAGCTACCAAAAAGTTATAGGGGTCAGAATATGGTTATGAAAAAGATTCTTTTTTCCTCAAAGGTTTTAATTTTTATTTTAGTATTAAAACGCAAGAAAAATTATATAAGTGTGGTATCGTTGAAACCGAATTGACTGGAGAATGGAGATAACAGGTCAATTTTACGCATAGTGTACAGTGTAAAAAATACAATAAAAACCTTTGAAGCTTGGAATTTTTTTCCCGCTCCCTACTACATGGCATGCAATTGTAAATGGTGCCATTAGAAAGTACAACTTGTCCCACAAAAAAATAAGCCCTCATAAGGCTATGTGAATGGAAAAATAAAAAAGTTAGGACTATGGGAAGGCGGGGAGTGAAAAATGAAAATGCAAAAATGGAAAGTCCCAGGGTCCTTAACGGGTTAAAAACAAAAGTAGCTGGAGTTTCAGTTTCTGGTGCACGGATAGCAGAAGATGTATGTTTGTCTTAAAAAATTCTGTTGTGTAAAACTCCTTTAGTAAATGACCCCCACTGTGTGTATGAATACCACATTATTGGTAAAGTTTGATAACTAGAACCATAGGGAAATAGAACTAGACAATATCATTATATCTAGAGGTCCTAGGTCTAGTGACATTCTGTAGTTTGTGGTATACTGGTGGATATTTAATAGGGACATCTTTTCACTTATGTTGCACTGTGTAATCCCATAAGTACTGAGGGGTTTCACTCTGAGGCAGTAATAAGTCATTTATTTATTCATTCTGTGTATCACTTGGCTTTGGATATGTCCATATCTCAACCTATGCGTAAACGTGCTGTGGACTGCTAAAACCGTGTGGGTCAAATTGAATCCCCAAAGTAGAAATATTTTCATATGTAATGAAAAGAAATGCACACCGCTTGAAAATGGGGAAGAAAAATACTACTCAACTGAGAGGCGGTTTTGGATCGCAATCTCGATATGTCAGGAAGTTGAATCCCTTACAAAGCATAGCAAATACTGTCTTTTGCAAAAAACAGCACGGAGAAAAATACGTTTTAAACATCATGCTGTGCCAGCTCATGATTTGTTTTCCTTGTAACACTAAAGTTAAGCAGATGCGAGCCAAAGACTAAATTTGATGAGACATACGGTATATATCCTCACATAGTCATTGGTGCTTAACCATCAGTTCACTTCATTTTTCCCGTTCCTTCTTCTCTCACTTCCTTCTGTGCCTCAACATCGTTTCTGATCTGTAAGAAAGAGGCTCAATCTATATGACCCACTGTCCCATGGATGGTTTAAACAAAATACTCTCCCTCTACACATACGTACCAAGCCAAGATTCAGGTTATTGTCCTTTTTCCTTAAAAGAGTTGTCCGGAGGGGTAAACATTTTTTATATAAGGGGCAAGGATGTGCGAATCGATTCTAAAATTATATTTGTCTATAATTTTTTATAAATTCCTGACCTGAAGAAGGGGAAGTGTGTATCCCCGTTGTTGCATGATTTCCAATAAAGAAGAGTTCATTTCAACTTCAAATTGCAGTGGTCCCTTGAGCCGTGCAGTATAGTTGTTATGATTCAGTCATTTTTGGATACCTCAATGTTTAGATGGAGAAAAAAGGACAAAGGGATGAGAGTTGGAATGGACTTGTTACTGTGGACACCTTCTCCACTTTTTGTTTTCACTTTTTGAATAGTGAATAGCCTCCATAGTGGCCTATTTACATCTATGAATGCATAGGGTTAGATATGATAGACCTACAATAGTTCTGTAAAATATATTTCAAAGTCAGAACGCCACATAGATAAAGAATTACTAATTTTTGCATGACAAAATTTCTCGAAATTCGATTGAATAAATCGGACTTGAATCAAAAGTGGTACAAATCTAGGATCTCCTGGAACTGTATGCAACTCATTTCAAGCTCTTTAACTCTAAGCGCCTGGCTGATGGTGGTAAAAAACAGTCTCTTTAAAAACAAACTGCACTGTAAAATGTTTTACGTAAAAAAAAAAAAAATCTGAACATTTTTTGCTTACTAGCAGCTTTTGCCTGCAGGTATGTATACATACACTTCACCTGCGGTCATGTGATTCTCCGTCTTTATCTTTCCGGTCTTCTGAACTGAAAATTGCTAGTGCCATTTTGAGAAATTCCTCTGCATTGAATTGCCCAAAAAAAATAAAAAAATTTATTTCTGATTTATTAACATGAACTTAAGATATATTTTTGGTTCAGAACGGTTTGCTCCAAAAACATTTTTCAAATGTCACAGAATTTGCAGGCAAGTGCAATAAAAAAAAAAATCTCAGCTGGATCTATTCTTGTTTACCTTGTGTCAGAATCTACAGAATGTTCTGAAATGTAACATCTATATTAAATACACTCCAGGGTTTAGATTGGGCCTGCCAATTTTTAGCCCACGACACACAGATCTGTTGCCAAGGTTGTAAAAAATCTGGAACACAGAAATACTGACATGGCTATAAATCTGGCACAGAAGACACCAAAAGCTCAACTTCAAGATGTGATGCTTATTCACAGAATCATCCAGACAGAAGCCATCACTTATATATGTATTTTCTTATTTCTTATAACTTATTTCTATTCTTATTTCTTATCTTAAACTACTTATGTATCACAGTACGTTTTTTTTTATAGGCAGTTTTATTGGTGATTATGCATTTGTTCTCATGGCCAGTCCAATAAAACAAATAATCTCCTAAAGTCTACAGCATGATGTCCATCAGTGATCTTGGTCTACCTCCAGTTATGCAAACCTTACGCTCTTCTTTAGCTTTGAACACTCGTTCGGCTGACAGTTACTGTATCTCTCCTGACGCCACCATATACATATACAATTGACTTGGCCAAGTTTGCATGTGTTGTCAATGGGAACGGAGGAAAAAGCTCCTGCCTTATTTATTCTTGGGGTCCCCACAATAGAGAACAGAATCCAAATGTAGAAAATAGGAAGTATTTTTTGTTTCCTATCTTGCCTCCTGGACCATTTTGTTAGCGAGGGATGAAAATTTACTGATGACCACACTTCCAGTATGAGAACCCTGGTGGACAGCACCACTGCAGTCAACTTTAAGTTTTGGGTGGAGTTACACTTTAACAGATATTGATCTGTTCTCCTCATTGCAATTCCTGAATCAATAATAGGCTATTTATGAAAATATTCTCATATCTCACCCTAAAGCCTAAGGCCTGCTATACACTTTAGATAGCTGTTGGATAACAGTAATTCCTGCAGACCACCACACATTCGGTTTTGCCAAGTGTGCATGGGTCCAGAATGGGGACAGAGGGCAGAAATCTGCATCCAGACTGGTCTAGCAGTGGCTCATCTCCCTGAGAACAAAAGGACCAAGCATGCTGAAAACCAGCCCAATTCTTCTTTCTACTGAAATTTTCCATCAGGGGAAAGTTGGGACACCCCCATGGATATTAGATGGTGGGTTCCGCCAACATGAAACTAATGTGTACGACCAACTTAAAGGGAATTTGTCAGCTCTGAAAAAAAAAATATATATACCAAGCAGTGTATAGAGTAAGTGACGCCGAGTCCGGTTATGTCATTTTTATCTCCATACTCTCTTGCATCGCGACGCTGTGCTCCCACAAACCAGCAGTGAAGTGCATTGAGAGGAGTCCTCTTTCAGTCCTCTCCATTATGTGTGTGAGCTCAGGAGTCCTCTCAATGCATTTAACTGCTGGTTTGTGAGACTACAAGTGAGTATGGAGATAAAAGTGACATAACCGGACTCTGCGTCACTTACACTATACACCGCTCACTCTAGTTTGGGGCATGTTTTGGAGCTGACAGATTCACTTTAAGACAGGCACAGAAAGCTCTAATGAAATAGGCAACGCATACAATTTGGTGCTAGTTTTTTAAAGCAATTTATGTCCAAGCAAATGCAAACCTCTTAAATTTTAGCTGCCCCCTAAATTTTACTTTTCTATTAAGCAGTGCAACTTTAGAAACATAGAAGAGGGACAGCAGAAAGAGACCACAGGGTCCATCTAGTCTGCCCTTATATTACTACTTATGTTAGGATAGACATGTGTTTATCCCAACAATAGCAAGTTCCTGGTAATGGATTTGAGTGGACAATCCCCATAATAACCTAAAGTGTTGTTTGGCAACCATTGCCTCCTAAATTATTATGATTTAGTGCATTGTAGGCATTTTTAGCTTTTTACTGTAAACTGTATATTTTGTACCAGTCTGCCAAGGAATGTGTGCGTCTTTAACCTAAACCAGGAAAATGTATTTTAACCTGCTTTCTTTCAATTCTATTTCAACCACTAAAAGCATAAAAAAATCCTTGTATATACTAAGCAAATGAAACTTGTAGTACCTGTGTAATATTTCTTTATTACTTTTTCTTTTAACTTAGTTTAGTTGTCCTTACTCTTTACGGTGTACAAAAATTCATATTTGATCACAACCATGAACGATATTATGCAGGACACAGTTACGAATGATTAAAGTACTAAATAAAATCACTGAACAAAAAGTGAAAGATGATGATGGTTTCCATGTAACTACATGAGTTTTTGCTACACGGTTTAACTGGGAGTAGGATATGAGCATAACATCAAAATAATTAAAAAAAATATTACAAATGTAATAAAAAGTTTTTCGGTCAGTTTTTTTTTTTTTATTCAATAAAGGGCCTGTCCCATGAAAAATATTCTATAGTTTTCAAACCACCAACTGGATCTGAATACTTTTGCAACTGCATGCAATAAAAAATTTGTTAAAGCTACTGAGTTATTAAATGAACTCTATCTGTATAGCGCCACCTGCTGTTTGTTCTTTTTCTAATTTCTCTGTCCTGCTCACAGACACGAAAGCACATGCTCAGTCCATTCCTTCAATTGACACCTGCAGCAGCAGAAAGGACACCCCCCAGAGAAAGGAAGCGCCTACTAAGCCGACGGCTTGAAATAAATCTACCAACAATCGGAGCAATGAATGGGAAGATCTATGGATCCATTTGATATACAGGGCTAGTTTTAGCTTTGTTACAAAGAGATTACCATGTACTATATGATGTCTGATTTTAATTTACATTACTCATGGGATAACCCCTTTAATATGTAAAAATAATTAGGATGTGTAAATGCACCTTAAAAGCAGCATAAAGTGGTGCTCAGTCTTTAATGTTCTAGCGTCTTGCGTGAAATAGACTTACTAGTATGTATAAAAGGCACATTTTACGGGGACATATTACAATGGCAATGCGCTTATAAAAGCGTCCATATCTAATTAAATTGTCTTCTTTCTTCAGCACACACAGTTGGTTTCCATGGGGTTTTTACACAATCAAGTTAGCACACGCTAAACAGTATAAAACAAAAAAACAAAACGTCTCAGGCATATTAACTCTAGAAGCAGGAGACAGCCCCTGAGATCGAGTTTAGCAGAGAGCAGACTGAGATTTCAAAAAGAAAAAAAAGAAAAAGACTGAAAATAAGCAAAATCTGGTTGTCAACATCACATAATACGCACTACCTACATTAGAAGCATATTATGATGGACATTCTGGAGACTATGACCTACATACAAGCCTGCTGCCAGACAGTCTGTATTTTTCCCTAGAGGAACTCTGACGGTGATAAGGAATCCTTAATATGAATCACACAGAAATATCATCTGTAATAAAAGCTCTACCATAAAACTGTAAAAAGAAATAAAACTGTAAGAAACAGTAAAACTGTAAAACAAAGAGATACGCACTATTGACTCTGCACAGACGCCAAACGTACCAAGTCTCCTGGTTTCTATCTAAATGTTGCAAGAGCCTTAGGGTATGGCTACACAGTGACAAGTCGCAGAAAAGTTGCGACTAGTTTAGACCTGTGATTTGGTTGTGAAAACACAGTCAAGTCGCAAGTTAGTCACGTGTTGTGCACGACTTACATTAGGTTACGGCTACACAACGATGTGTCAAGTGACAAGAACGTTGTGCCACTTTTCATATAGTGTATTTCAATGGTGTCGCAATGCGACATGCTGTGACTGCGATGCACAAAAAGTCCATCCATGCCTGATATGCACATTAGGCCTTTGGTGCAATGAGGATGTCACCATTGCTCTTGTTGCATCCAAGCTCCACTCATTTCTGTGGCCCCTCACTGCCCGACCTCGTCAATCAAACCAGTGAGGAAGGGGCCAGCCACAGAATTGAGTGGAGCTTAGGTGCAACAAGAGCAAAGGTGACACCCTCATTGCACTAAAGGCTAATTTGCATATTCATAAAAAGTATCATAACTCAGGAATGGAGTCTTGGATTTACAAAGGAAAAACAAGATTTTAATCAGAAGATCCACACCTATGTGTGTATGCAAACAGCTTGAGAGAAGATTGCTAGTGACAGATGCCTTTTAAATTTCTGTTAGTCTGTGTTTGCCCTCTGCTTTCAAAATGCAGGCAGTGTAAAGGTCAGGCTACTGCCGCACTGTACATTAATGGTGACCTGAAAGTGTTGGGCGGTCTGCTTTAACATACCTTCCTATGTGACTCATTTCATCTCCTATGTGATGAACAATTCCAGGCCTCCTTACTTACTTTCCAATCCAGTTATCTGGACTTCTTAATTTCCCTGTGTGGAAAGTGTCTTACTTTGACACGTCCACTGACTTTACTTTTACTATAACTTAGCACCAGGACATACTCGGTTACTGACTATGTATTTTCACATTTCAAACTGCAGCACAAAACACCGGATATGAATAATAGCATTAATAGTCTCAATCAAGTTAGATATTGGAGCAAATTTAAAGGGAACCTGTCACCTTGAAAATGCAGCGCAATCTGCAGGCAGCATGTTATAGAGCAGGAGGAGCTGAGCAGATTGATGTATAGTTCTGTGGGAAAAGATTCCGTAAAACTTTCATTTTAATCATTAAAATCTCTGCTTTTTCTGGGCTCTTGGTTACAGCAATAAAGTTCTGTATACTGCAGCCAATCACTGGCCTCAGAGGTATGTGGTATGGGACCGCTGAGGCCAGTGATTGGTTGCAGAGGTCACATGCTGTAGACAACCCCATCACCACTGCAGTTATGCAAAGCCCAGACGGAAGATCAGCAGCGCTGGAACGGAGGAGGTTTAGAATGGTAATTTTTGTTGTTGTTGTGCAGTGGGTAGATATGGATTACCTACTCATCAGCTGTTTGACTTCTCTTCCAAATGACACTGCACGTCGTCTCGCTTGTAGTGGTGGCGCAGTGTAATTAAAAGTACTTGTAAAATCCACTGCCAACGAGATGAAGTGCTGTGTCATGGTGAAAAGGAAGCAGCTCTCGCACAAACGCTGCCTCCTATTCAAAGAGCTGATCATGGCAGGAGTGCCAGGTGTTGGATCCCCTCTGATCTGAGCCTGAAGTCATTAGTACCTACCCAATGCACAACCCCTTTAACTCTGAGGCAAGTAGTAGGTACTCATATGTTAACTGATCTCTGGGATGTTAGGCTGGTAAGGCTGCACAATTGTAATTAGTCTGTGAAGGTTCTCATTTATCCAGGTCATGGTATATCTGTAAAGAATAAATCAAGGCAACTGGACTTACCGTAGATTTCTTGAAAACGTTTCACTCGTTTTTCCAACGAGCTTTCTCAATTCTGAATTGAGAAAGCTCGTTGGAAAAACGAGTGAAACGTTTTCAAAAAATCTACAGTAAGTCCAGTTGCCTTGATTTATTCTTTACAGATATAATTGTAATTAGGTACAAAAGCTGTAGAATATAATATATCAAAAACACTATAAGATCAGTCAACAGGAGCTTGTTAACAGTTTCTATATCACAACCATTTTTATACTGCCGAAAGTTTTATGTTATGTCCTCTTTACTTCATTTTTAAGTTGGAAATCAATAGTCAAGAAGCATCAACCATTGCTAAGTATCTTATATAAAGATCAGAAATAATCATGAGGGGGCACATTAACTATACTTAAGCCGGGTACTTGCAAACAACAGTGGGATCTAAGTCTACTTTCACACTGGCGTTCTGGCTTTCCGTTTGTTAGATCCGTTCAGGGCGGATGACGGATCCGCACAAAACGTGAAAGTAGCCCAACAGGTACTCCTGGAACTTCTGTTACTGAGGCAGAAAAAATGAGCTTGTAGATGGTGTTCAGAAACAAAAGGCTCATTATCCTTCACAATCCTATTCATCCTCCAGCCAAGGCTTCCTTGTGCACAGTGGTAGATCCACTACAAGCTGTTTGCACTTCTAGCTACAGAACATGCAAAAGACAATTGTAAAGTATTTGCATTATCTTCGCCAAATGGGTAACTTCAAATAGGAGCCATGTAAACAATTAGATAATTACATGTGTGCTTAATGTAGAGCATTTCTATTGTTAGGTCAATAGAAACATAACTTATAATTGCACTAATTGATATATCTCGTATTCTCTATCTTTTCTGTAGTTAATCATGGAAAATAAAAAAAAATCTGTTAAAGTGGTTATTCCATACAAAAAAAATATCAGACGACATCATATAGTACATGACAATATCTGTCTAACAAAGCTAGAACCAGCCTTCACGTGGATCCAGAGATCTCCACATTGATTGCTCCATTTGTTCTGCTACATCCAGAGAGCATTGTCCGCTGGGTCAAAAATGGGTAAACGTGCAGAGTTTGGTACATGTGCAGACAACTAGACACAGTACAACTAGTAGGTGCCTGAAATATACCAAGGTTGGCAGCCACTGGCGGGTAGAGATCAGGGTGTGCGCTCCTTTAAGAGCCAGAGGGAGTGGCCTTGCTGGCAGGTTTTAATGAGGGAACGGAGGCAGCGCAGTGGCGAGGCCCATCCGGATGAAGATTACTAGAGGTGGGTCCGGACTACTGGCTAAGTGAAACGGATCGTGGCCGCCTCTGTAGCAGTAATTTTGATATATACACCTACACATCGTAATAAATTACATTTAAAGTTGAACTCTGGCAACATGGGAACATTCTGTAAAATCCCAGTCAGTTCAATATCCCCTCTAATATGTCAATATATGACTCTGTGCTATCACTGGTCAACTCATCATCTTCTTGTCCGCGCAGTCAGGACTGGAAATGCTGAAGTCCATGTGAGTGTATGTTAGGGTCTGTTCACATGACAGTTTGGCAGGGGAAGACATAACTGATGACAAGGGGGCTACCCAAGCCCTCCTCATGGCCACTAGTCAGATGCATAACAAACTAATGCTCTCAGCATTAATTAATGTAGTAGCATCAGGCACTTACGCACTTGGCCAGTAGCCGTAGGTGCTCTTCTTAATTCAACTGTATTGCCATACAGTTTCATACCATGGTGCAGGCGGCAGTATTTTGTGCTGCACTGTGGTATTTGGTTCTGCTGGGGCAGTATTTTGTTATGCACTGGTATTGCTGGTGCCGCCCTACTTCTGTTGTCCCTGCCTACAATATGAGCCATGCAGTTTGGCCTCTATCTGGTGTACATGGTGGGTAAAGATCTCAATGTATATGTTAAATGGAGCCAATACAGTAGGATCTGTGACCCATATTCTCACATGTTAAAAAATGTATACCACACTGTATACTTTTTTAACATAGTAGTGATCATTTTCAAAAATGATCACAACCACTGCAATGTGTTATGTCCTCAGAACCCAAGAGTTGTAAAGCAGACTAAAAATATTTTACAGTGTGACTCTAAGAAGCGGCCACAATATGAAAAAGTATACTTTAGTGTGCCATTTACAGCATAAAGTGCTATTTACAGCTTACAGGATATGCTAAGTATACTGTGCCTTCAGGACTGGACTCATTTGGAGATACTAGGATAGTCTTTATGAAAGAAATATAGATTGGGTTAGCTCACCACCATTGGAGTGGGGCTGCAATCATCCCACAAAACATTATATGTACGCAGTTATCAACTGAAAAAAATAGTCCAAAAGCATCATTTGTGGTTTCTCTGTTGTTGGTAGACAATTTTATAGGTACTATTTTCTGTCCAGACCTCTACCGGTGTTATGTTAAGAATGTGGTAAAGGATGAAGAAAATTCACTCTTAGGGATACATAAAATTAAACCATACAACATCTTCTCCTGGTGTCCTTGGAACTCTATGAATAATGGGGTTTAATGTATTATAAATTATAACGCTGGCCATGTTTCAGACACCAAAATGTGGAAGTTGTAGAAGACAAGAAAGTCAATATGTGTAGAACCCTTTTCGAACTGTATAGATACCTAAAGGAACTTGAAGCCCACCAAACATTGTCTCTGTTCTAGTTTAGATCATGACTTTATGAAAACATGATTAAAACCACCAAGTAATGTATTTTTACAGTGATTGTGGGAACATGCTTAGCTTAGATTGAAAGTGGAAAAACCTGTTTTTACAGCCTATATTTCAATGGGAAGATATAAGATGAGAGGTTTACACCAATAATCCTTTAGGCGCCAATGAAACGTGCATTGATATGAGATGAAATGTCACAAAAAGATTTAATTTTCTTTCATGGAGAAAAATGAAGACAAAATGTATTCTGCACAACTTTATTGGTTTCCTTCTAGCATTGTTTTAGTGTATCGTGAGGTAGGAACTGGAACAAGAAGGCTTTTTTTTTTTTGCATACAGTGTCTAACCCAGAGTAACCCAAGTAAGATCAAGATTAAAGTGGTGCCAGATACCTAGAACCGAAAAGACTGGTGGTTAGTCACCTTCCATGGCCTTTCCATGAGCCTTGGGACACACTCTCTGTAATAGTGCAGTCCTTCTAAAGAGAGGAGTCCTGCACAGGTTCCTACTACCACATAGCATACAGGATGAGACATACCAAGGCTGTGGCTCTTTTCTTTCCCATTACCATTAATCTAATCATTAGTTAGATGACAACTCAGTGGGGTCTGTCACACACAGTATTTAAAATCCATTATGGGAAAACTGAGCAAGAACTCTCGTAATTCAGTAGCTCATAGGAGAGAGTTCTCGCTGGGGGTCATAATGTGACAATCTGATTGTTTCACATCACTGCAACCTACTGTTAAATGTCTCCGCTAAGAAAATAGAGATGTCAAGATAATTGACGAGAGAGAAAGTGATTAATATGAATTTCATCACATGATAAAAAACAGAAAGCAGGATATCTACACACACATTATACGCCTCAATGATGTCCCTAATAAATGGCATTCTATGATACAGTACTGCTTCTTCAGAATAGATAGGTAGATATGTACATCTATAATACTTGCCATTTTTTAAAATTTTTTGCTTTTAATCACAGGCAGCATTAAAAAGCTAGTTGAGAAAGTACAGAATGTACATTTACGAGTTAAACTGAAACATGAGAACAGTATATATTTAAAATCAGCTTCATTTCCTTTTTAACGTTGAAAATGTCTTCAAGTCTGCCAAGTTCAAGTCCATTCCTGTCCTTTTCACTTAGCAAATCGACACAAGTCTGCCAGATTCTCACCGTCTCTCCATTTTCTCTCTTCGCTTCTTTCGCTTTTCCCCCCATTTTCTGGCACGGGGCACACCTGCTCTTAATTATTCCAGCAGGCACAGAGACGTGTGTACCCAGGTTGCTATGGAATAACAAATAACTTGCGTATTCTCCCAAGAGATGCCAATTCTCAACGTTTCCCTCACTCTCTCCATGGCCTTTACTCATTATTCTTTTACTTCCCGTTTCACATTTAAATTACTGCAAGAAAATACAGTATCCAGCTGGAAAATGTCACTAACTTACTGGTTTAGGGAGCTCATGCAGAGCTATATTGTTGAATATTCTTCCATAAAGTCTGCCCTGGTCCTCTATGAAATATGTAGTAGGGCGCCAGTCTCTAAATACCTTACACCTTATAGTATTTGCATGTTACAGAAATGGAAAAAAGTTTCCCATTATAATTCATTATTTCTTCGGGGTTTGGTGAATTATTTTTATAAGTGCGGTACTTATCTAGGAAGCACCTACATCACCTCAAGGGATTGCTAATCAACACTAGGGAACGACACTCCCTATGGCGTCCTCAAGCACCCATGGACACCAGTGGGGTCGCTGACTGTGGTTCTAAAGGGTGGGAAGTACATACAGACGAACTCACTATTTTAGAGGTGAAGAAAAATAAAGGAATTCATGTTAACCCTAAGGGCCTTTTTATACACAGGCCATGTAAGGATAATGATGATCATTGGTCCATGTAATCATGCCACCAATCACTCCATAAACAAGAAAACAATAGTTTGTCGGGTGATTGCACCTTATATGTGGCACCAAAAATCACTGTGTCCTGGCAGCACATCTCCCCGTGTAAAAAAATTCAAACTATATGGAGACGAACGATCGTCGTACCGATTGTTTATCCTCATATTAAAAATAATTGTGGCGTATAAATGGAAGTTAACAAGCCCTATTTGATTGGCATTTCCCATATAGACAGTGATCCTGAGAAAGGAGAGATACAAGTATTAAAAGGTATAGTCTAATTTGGCCTACATTTGGAAGAAACTGTTTCATGGTCCCTATCGGTCATGTAGTGGTTTCTAGGAACAGGGCATTTCTGGGAGTAGTATATAGTTTAGCCTCATCCAAGTGTACAGAAAAAAGCAAACCCGTTTTGTTGTAATGTGAGGCAACTTTTTTACAACATGCTGTGTAAAGACTGACCATAACCATCACTTCATCCATTTTTCTGCTAAAATCACTCTTTTTGACTTGACCTGCAGTCTTCATGTCTATTGAGATCACCTTAAAGAAGGTATTCTGGTTATATCAAGTGATCCCCTATGCACAAAATAGGGGATAACTATTAGACTGTGGAGGTTCTACCACTGGAATGCCCACGGATCACAAGAACAAGGCCCTGTACCACATAGGACCCAACAAAATGAACAGAGCAACAGGTCCGGTATGTGCACTGCTGCTCCATTCATCTCTATTGGACCTAGTGGAAATGGCCAACCACTCTACTCACAATCTAAATTCCAAATTAACCTATTAGTATGAGTGTGGGAGAAAACCCTCGCAAACTCAGGAAGAACAAACTTCATGAGGATACTGTCCTTGCTCAAATTCAAACCCAGGACCTGAGCACTGCAACAGTACTAACCAATGAGCAACCATGCAATACAGTGGTCCCTGAAGATACAATGGCCTCAGAATACAATATTTTCAACATAAAATGGTCTTTCCTGGGCCTTCATAACTTGACACTAGACTCAACATACAATGCCTCAGACTCAGATCCAACCTATCAACATGGCAATTTCACTGGTAAAACACCATGTGTAGTAGCTCCTCTTTACAGTACAGTAAGGTACTCCATGTCCTGTACTAGCCTCTGTCTATACTAGGATGAGATGCCTCTTTGGATAAGGGTGGCTCCATGTGATTTTTCAGGTGCACTGTGTACTGTACAGGATCCTGAAGAAGCCCCAGCCCTCAACACAGAAAATAATTTACAGCTTCCAATATCTATTACTGACTGATATATACAAGGACTTACTTTATCTATCTTAGTTATCTGCTTATTTTTCTTAAATCTGCATCTTGGGATAACATTTTGGGGCTTTGACAATAATTACTAGTTTTCCATAGAGTTATGGGCTCACGTTGCAATGGTTTCAATGTAAAGTGATTATCCCGGAACCACTTATCTTGAGGAACCACTTTTATATGAATCTATTAATCTTATTGGCATATTCTATCCCATTAAATGATGCATCATCTGACCTCAGTGACTTTCTCAGGTCTGCACTGATTTGTTCCTTCTGGTTTGTAATGACGCAGGTTACATGGTGGTGTACCTGTGACACAGGATGAGTAAACTGGGCACAGTCAGCTGTACGTAAGCATGTCAAATCTCTGCTACTTATTCTTGTACACACTTCCTGTTCCATATAGTATGCCAAAACCTCTGGAGGAGATGAGAAGTATGAAACATGTCATGCACCTGCACAAAAATGTGTATGGTCTTGCAGCATTAGCTTGGCAGGTAGAAGATTTGCTCAACTTTTCAGAATTGTGAAATACATTTTAATCAGACTTTACATTTCGTAAATCACAGATAATTAGTTTATTGCCTATAGGTCTTCAAGAACTGTCAAGTTGCTTTTTTTTTCTTAACAGTACAGACATCCTAAAGGCCCCCGTACACATTACCATACTGTTGGCCGAACCCAGTCTGATTTCGCATGAGCCTTCAGGCTAGTTTTACGCTAAACATTAAAACCTTCCGGCAAAGGAACAACCTGCCAGAGATCATTGTATCTGGCACAGCCGGAAAGGGCCGGAGTACCACCAGGCCGCATTGACTATAACAGGACCCGGTGGGGATACGGCCTATTTCCAGCATTAGTGGCAGCCGAATCCCGACACTAGGAACCCCGTCAGCTCCCATTGAACTGGGTCTGGTGGTGTATATGGCTATACTGGACACGATGTACTCCAGCAGGCTGTTCCTCTGCCGAAACAGCTTGCCAAAAGGTTTTAAAGAGGACCTTTCACTAGAATAAAACATCTAAACTAACTATACAGACATGGAGAGCGGCGCCCAAGGATCCCCTTGCACTTACTGTTATCCCCGGGCGCCGCTCCGTTCGCCCGGTATAGCCTCCGGTATCTTCATAGTTAGGCTCCACCCAGGGGAACCTGCCGGCATCTCATTCTCCCATGCTGTAGCGCTGGCCAATCGCAGCGCTCAGCTCATAGCCTGAGAGAAAAAAAAAGCCTCTCAGGCTATGAGCTGAGCGCTGCGATTGGGCCAGCGCTACAGCATGGGAGAATGAGATGCCGGCAGGTTCCCCTGGGTGGAGCCTAACTATGAAGATACCGGAGGCTATACCGGGCGAACGGAGCGGCGCCCAGGTATAACAGTAAGTGAAGGGGGATCCTTGGGCGCCGCTCTACATGTCTGTATAGTTAGTTTAGATGTTTTATTCTAGTGAAAGGTCCTCTTTAACATTAATGTGAAACTAGCCTTAGCTCTCATATTTAAAGTGTCATTTATTTTTAAGATATTTCACAAGATATGTAAAAAGTTTTGATCGGTGGGGGTCTGAGTGCTGGGACCCCCCCACTGATCGCTAAAACCACTCTGTGATTGTTTAACAATGGGAAATCCAAGAAATGCTGATTAAACTCCATTCTAGAACTGAATGTGTGCACTTGTATATATAACAAACTTAGGATCAAATACCATAGACTTTCACTGAAGACAGAATAGCGCACACACCCAACCAGTAAACCAGTCAC
Organism: Bufo bufo; assembly: GCF_905171765.1. Taxonomy (NCBI): domain Eukaryota; kingdom Metazoa; phylum Chordata; class Amphibia; order Anura; family Bufonidae; genus Bufo; species Bufo bufo. The sequence continues at coordinate 210,745,369 of NC_053393.1, forward strand.
CTTTCACTAAAGGAGCTCTCTTTAAATAATAGGTTTCACTGCAAACATGTATTGACATTTTCCTGGAAGGTATGGGCGGGCGTCACCTATAGAAACATATAGGAAGTTTACATGACCCTTACTTCAGAGGTATTACTTTTGACAAAAGGGCTGAACGCACACAATAATATAACTCTGGCACATAAGGAAAGTCACTCGTTAAAATCAGACTATTCTATAGATATCAAGCAGTACAAGGTAGTAAACGACACTGCAGGACGACAATATCTCGACTGTGTTATAGGCACAAGGACTAGACTTCTTAAGTTTTTTACATGCGTAGAGGTCAAGTAACAGCCTCTTACACAGAAGACAGCTCTTAAAGGCTTATCCCATGACAATCAGACATCATATAGTTACATGACTTCTCTTTCTAACAAAGCTAGAACCAGCCCCTGTAGCTCCCCTGTATTCATTTCTGCTAGATTTATTTCAAGCTGGCAGTTCAGAGGGTGCGAACTCTCTCAGGGGGTGTATACTTTCTGCTGTACCTCTCTCACTATCACAGTTCAGGTGGCGTGTCCCTCCTGCTACAGCTCTCTCCCTGTAAATGTCACAGCTTCTAACAGTACAAACAGCTGGTGGAACTAAGCATGTTGCACCATGCTCATCGGTAGGTGGACATGCACATTATTATAATATTAAACACCAGGAGGCGCATTATACTGAAGTAAACAGAATAACTGAAAACTGGAGTATTTTTGTAACATAAGGAAATCACCCAAATACCTAGTTTTTCATGCCATTATACATTAGATGAAAGTTGATTGAAGTTGCTGATGTTGGAGATATCGGCGATGACTCTCTAATGTGCAGTGGGGACTCCCCTTATAGCATAGGCTGGGGGAAATGCATGTATCTATGCACTAATCACAGGAGTATATGTGTAGGCCTCTAATTGGCCATGTGATTGTCTGTCTAGTAATCTATTAACTTTCGATCAGAGATGAGTTGTGTGACTGGTACAGACTAGTCCCGGTTGTGCGGTTATTAACTGTCCCTTGTATCCAGGTGAAGACTGATTCTTATGACATTTATTCTATTAAGCTTCTAAGCTGATTATTATATTCCTTATCGGTTTTCCTCAGTCATTACTGTAAGTGACTCTCTAGTTCCTGTAACAAATAAATAGAGTTGTCCACATTAAGGACTGCACTTAACAATTATTAAAAGGGCTTTCCTGCAGGTCTTGGGACTGGCAAAGGCAGCCATGTTTAAAGCCAGTGCAATAGCTTCAGTGGTCACACCTCCATGTCAAATGGGACCACGAAGTGCAGAATAGCAGGGGAATTGGGGAGCATTGGTGAAGTATGTCTTTTCTATGTTTTATGCAATTCTGAGCCCCTTTTTTTTTTACTGCCTGGACATCCCCTTTACGGTATAAATTACAAACATACAAAACTTAGCGTGCCTATTTTACTGAGCACAAGATAGTGAAAATGTGTAAATGTCTTATTTGTGATTAAAGGGGTTGTCCGGGTTCAGAGCTGAACCCGGACTTCTCCCCATTTTCACTCCTCCTTTTTTTTTTTTTTTTTTTTTAGACCCGGTGACATACTGGGCTTCTGCCTAGCAGTGAGCCCGGTGGTGTCACCGGTACTAATGGACAGTCTTTAGCCTTTACAGGCTAGGGCAGCGGTAAGCCCGCCATCAGTGCCAGAGTCTCACCGCAACACTGCTGGGCAGAAGCTCCGCCTAGCGGTGTAAAAAATCTAAACAAACAGCAGCACAGGTGGCAAGGAGAGCATCGGAGCATGAAATGCTCCAATGCTCATATCAGGGGGGCTGCCTGGGTGGAAATGGGGATATGTCTGGGTTCAGCTCTGAACCGGACAAACCCCTTTAATTGAAATACTGTATAATTATAAAAACACACAAAACAGATTTTTCTAGCACAATTGCAAGGTCAGGTTCACAGAGAGGTGCAGGCAGAAGAATATTAACTCAGCACTGTAGTAAATCATAGTCCACGGTACTACATACTGTACTCATGATACTTTCACTTAACTATGTAGCATACGGTAGCTGTTTGACTGTTTTTGACTTATCACATGAAGTTGTCCAATGATATTGAAGACAACTCTTGTCCATATGCCCTATAAGAGGTGCAGAGGAAGGTCCGTAGCCTGAGCGGCCAAAGTCTTATCTCCAGATGTGAAGACTCCAATATTTTAAATTGCACATGTTATGAGCTTTACCTCAAGACCAAACCATTGATTTGACATGCGTGACAAAATTCCCCAGGGACTGCTGGGGGTTACTGATCTTATAGAAGGTTGTCTTGGTGAGAATAGAATAACCTCAATGGTCCCAAACAAACATATTAATACAGTATATACTCTTTATGAAATGCTGCTAAATGTAATTGTGGGCAGATCCCACATCTACAGTGAAAGAGTTAACTCAACAAGAAAGGAAATGTAGATATCTCAAGAAAGACCAGGGCAGAAGGCAAGTACTACTTGTGCTGAGCAGCAGTTCCGAACTGCAACCTGATCATATTTCAGTGTTTAAACTACACGCTTAACACAACTATTTTAATGCATGAAGAGGGAAGCAATAGATTTAAGAGAATGTTCTTACCACTATGGGTACTACTTGGCGCCCGCATCCCCAACTATGCTGTGTGAACCTGGCTGGAAGAGGTTTTGTTACCTTACATAAAATAACTGCAATGCTGAATAAGAAATATGTTTTCTACATTTATTTTACATGTATTTATTTTAATTGACCGTCTTGTTTTTGATGCTTTTAATTCATTTTTACATGATAATACACACCCCACTAAATGCCTTCAAATTATTATATGCACTTTAATTAAAATTACAGTTTTAAAGTAGTTTATTATACAATGCTGTAGACTACCATTCCTACCTCTCTCAAAACAATTTTTTTAAATATTTTCTTTAATGGGGTTGGCAACTCTAACTGCCTCCACGGTATACCCCTGAACTGTTTGGGGGACTAGGGGGACAAAACTACTATGCGGTAACACCAAGGGGGTTCCCACTCATGAAATGCCTGCACTGGGCCCACCAATTTGTTAAAAAGGCCCTACTGGGCCGGCTGTGTAATCAAAGCAGATGGCAGTGTCTCCATCCATGGGACTCAAGATGGCGTGGTCATGAGATTTACCCATAGGACCTCCTCTCTGCCTGTTCTTCTGTGCAGGTTTTAAATATTAGCTTCATGCTTTCAGTGAATGTACAGATACAGCTGCAGATACTCCTGTATCTGAACACGCTAAATGCGTTCAGCTTGATCAACTCTTTAACACTTCAAGAAGGGCAGGCAATTAGTGAGGTGGTCATGTGGCTAATCATGTGACACCATATTCTTAAAGTGTATCTAGCCCTTTCAACAAATTCAGCATTAATCAGTAGTCCAGTGTGTGTACATGAGGAATAACAAGATTTCTGGCGAGTATATGACTTGTATCTGGCATATTTAGCCGTTTTCCCTTGTGCATGCTGAATGTCTAGTTTGCAGTTCTCCCAGAGATGGTGGGTGGAGACTAGCTGCCATCCACTGCACACCGAAAGTAGAGGAAAATCTGCTTCCTAGACTCTTATTCACTCAAATCAGCTCCAGGATCATGGGGAACATTACAGAGAGGTATTGACCCTGTATGGTTGTGACTTTAGCACTTGTGCTGAGATATAAACTTCCTATGCAGCTTTACAGACTCTTTAGTATCTCTGCTTGAGTCCCGTCTCACTCATGCTCCTGCTCACTCCTCCCATCCAATACTTTAAGAAATGAAGGTCAGTCAGCCGAACAATTGGGAAAACTTTGAAAGTAAGGGCTATTTGACCATGAAGGAGAGTGATGGGGTGCTGCACCAGATGACCTGGCCTCCACAGTCACCGGACCTGAACCCAATCGAGATGGTTTGGGGTGAGCTGGACCGCAGAGTGAAGGCAAAGAGCCAACAAGTGCTAAGCATCTCTGGGAACTCCTTCAAGACTGTTGGAAGACCATTTCAGGTGACTACCTCTTGAAGCTCATCAAGAGAATGCCAAGAGTGTGCAAAGCAGTAATCAAAGCAAAAGGTGGCTACTTTGAAGAACCTAGAATATGACATATTTTCAGTTGCTTCACACTTGTTTGTTATGTATATAATTCCACATGTGTTAATTCATAGTTTTGATGCCTTCATAGTCATGAAAATAAAGAAAAACTCTTTGAATGAGAAGGTGTGTCCAAACTTTTGGTCTGTACTGTATATATATATATATATATATATATATATATATATACATCAATGAACACAATAGACAATCTAATGATTGACAGTTATTGTCACCCAAGGTGACTTAAAAAAAGTAACAAAAAAATTGTTTTTTTTTTGTTTGTTTTTTAGATTTGCAAAAAAAGAGTTTAAATCACCCCCTTTCCTTAAAACAAAAATTCTTAAACAATAAAAAATAATCATGGGCATCGCCACGTTCGAAAATGCCCATACTTTTAAAATATAATAATATTAGTGGCATACGGCAAATGGTGTAAAGGGGAAATAAAATAAAAACAGCCAATTTGCAATTTTTTGTCACTTCAACTACCCAATAATTTTTTTTATAAAAAGTGATCAAAACGTCGCACACACTTCAAATTGGTATCACTGAAAAGAACAGATCGTCCCGCAAAAAATTAGCCCTCACACAGCCACACATAACTACAAAAAAGTTATAGGGGTCATAATATGGTTATAAAAAAAAAAATTTCCCTCAAAGGTTTTAATTTTTTTTTTCAGTATTAAAACTCCAAAAAAATTATACAAGTGTGGTATTGTTGTAACTGTACTGACCTGGAGAATGAAGATAACAGGTCAATTTTACCACATAGTGTACAGTGTAAAAAAATATAAAAACTTTTATCAGAATTGTGTTTTTTCCCAATTCTACCCCATTTGGAATTTTTTTACCACTTCCTACTACATGGTATGCAACCGTAAATGATGCCATTAGAAATTACAACTTGTCCTGCAAAAAAGAAGCCCTCATAAGGCTATGTGAATGGAAAAATAAAAAAAAGTTAGGACTATGGGAAAGCGGGGAGTGAAAAACGAAAACGCAAAAATGGAAAATCTCAGGGTCCTTTAGAGGTTAAAATCTAGACGTGTCAGGCAAATTCCGAGTTCATATTTGGAATCAGCGCGGCAATTTTAGTATACATCACATGTTTTTCTCTCAGTAGCAAAATCATTGTTGTGCGGTATAACATGAGAACTAGACATTTCTCTCTGATAAGGCAGATTACGTAATTTCTTGTGGTCGCTTGCCCCTCTGATTTATGTAAAGTTGCGTGAAAAAGTTTAAGTCCTATTGATGGGGCACTGACCTGGTTTCTATTACAAATATTCTAATTCTTACTGGTAACCCACAAGCTAAACATGCTTGTTGTATCTTCTCTCTTAAACTTCTCTTGTGCAGGAGAAGACAAAAGATATACTGTAACTGCTGCAGACACAAAGGGAAGAAATACTCAAATTTCACTTAGGAAGATAAGCTAGAAATAAATATCCCAGACATGCACTGCTTGGACCTCACCATCTTGTGTAGGACACGTACAGATTAACTCATTTATGTTCAGTAGCCATGTGTTACAGAATACATAGCTAGTGATAGGTGAATTTTATTGATTTTACATTTATATTTACTAGAACATAGTACTGTATATCTTTTTATGAAATGTATATGCAAATATGGTCTTAAGCAATGCTCACAGGAGGTATTCATTTATTCAAAAGGGGTTGTCTGAAATAAATAAAAACTGGGGCAATAGCAGTAAATGTCCTAAAATAACCAAAAATAAATATCATACTCGTGACTTTTATCCCCTGCCCCCCCCCCCCCAGATTTTTTTTTTTTCCTGGCTGCAGTGGTGATGTCCCATACACACCATATCACCACTGCAGCTAATAACTGGCATCAGCAGTCCCATCCTGTATGCTACTGAGGCCAGTGAATTGTTTTTGTTTAGGGCTTCCAGTTTTAATTTATCTCAGACAACCCATGCCACTAGAGGACATGTGTTCATTACCCTATCTATAAGAGACACATACACAATTATGGCTCTGTTCACGTTGGCATTCTTCTCCTTACATCAGGAGTTATGATACTTTTGATATAAAAAGTTATGACATCTGTACAGCTATTTTTGCTGTTATAGTGGGATCAGAGTCAAAATTAATAAAGTTAATTAAAGCAAACTTGTCACCATAAAAATGAAATGTAAGCTACAGGCAGCCTGTTATAGAGGAGAAGGAGGTGAGCAGATTGATTTATAGTTTCATGGGAAAAGGTACAGCAAATCTTGTACTTTGCTGCTCATTCTGGGCTTTGAAGTCAAAGAGGAGGTCCTGTCTGTGATTGACATCCTTCCTTCTATGACTGTACATACAGAGATTGCTGTCAATCACTGATGGACGGCCTCCTTAAGTAGCCTTTAGATTAAACTGCATTTTTATAGTGAAAGCTTGCCTTTCTGTCCTTGTAGTCACAAAAAAACATAACATTGTACCAAGTAGAAAAGAAGCCTTGCAGATACCATTATTGGAGAGATGTTAAAGGGTTTCTACCACCAGATTTTGACCTATTTAGCTGTCTGACACTAGCGATCTTCTAGTGTCTGCTGTACCTAAGCGTGTTCTTGTATCACCTTTGTCTGCTGCGGTTAACCTTAAAAACGTACTTTTATTGATATGCAAATGAGCCTGTAGGTGCTATGGGGGCGTCTTTTCAGCACCTAGAGGCTCCGTCCACTCACTATTTCTGCCGCCCAGCTTGTCCCTCCAGCCCGCCCCTCTCCTCTAGATTGACAGCCTACTTCGCTCCATCTCGGCCGAATTCTCGCGCCGTGCGCTTCTCTATTCGGCGCAGGCGCGAGAATTCGGCCGAGATGGAGAGAAGTAGGCTGTCAATCTAGATGAGAGGGGCGGGTTGGAGGGACGCGCTGGGCGGCAGACATGGTGAGTAGACAGAGCCTCTAGGTGCTGAAAAGACGCCCCCATAGCACCTAGAGGCTCATTTGCATATAAATAAAACTACATTTTTAAGGTTAACCGCAGTAGACGACGGTAATACAAGAACACGGTTAGGTACAGCAGACACTAGAAGATCGCTGGTGTCAGACAGCTAAATAGGTCAAAATCTGGTGGTAGAAACCCTTTAAATCACCTCAATGTATGCTCCATGCTAAAGCTCCTACACTGGTTATACATTGTCAATAATTGTCAGATGACAACTATTCCTCTGGTACAGGCTTATCTTCCTTGAGAATAAGAGGATCGGTCATGTTGAAATCCAATAGCCTTATCTTTCTTTCCTCTGACATCTGCCTTTGGGTGAAAACTCAGATGCCCCATACAAAAAACCAGCAGGCTCATCAACATTAATCCAATGTTTATGGCCGGATCAAAGTAGTTTTCTAAGTATTTTATACCGATGACCTATCCTCAGGATACGTCATTAGTATCTGATTGATGGGAGTCCAAATTCTGACACTCTCCATAATCAGTTGTTTGAAAACGCAGTGGCACTCCGGTGAGCGCCCTGACCACTTACTAGGCCAGTGACGTCACGTTCATCTATCACATGGGTACAGCTCAGTCCCAATCAAGTGAAGGGGGCTGAGGTGCGTTACCAAGCACGGCTGCTATACAATGTACAGTACGGCACAGTGCTTGGTAAACTGGGAGAAAGCCAGAGCCCTCACTGGAGCACTGCTACTTCTTTAAACAGCTGATCGGCAGGGGTGCCAGGCGTCAGATCCCACCGATCACCTACTGATGACCAATCTTGAGGATATCCTCAGTATAAAACACTCAGAAAACCCCTTTAAAGCCCTCAAACAAATTACTGTCATTTTGGCCAAATACACTAATTGAGTATACTGCTAAACATATTGTGTAACACATGGTATTATTCTCCATTGACTTTAAAAGGGTTCTGTGCAATTTTCATGTGGTGTTTCATGTCAAGTTTTAAAATCTTGAAAAAAAAATAAAAAATTCCATAGAAAACAAAATAAATGATGTATATGTGCTGATAGTAAATAAAGACACTTTATAAAATCAATCAAACAAACCCATTATACAATGCAGGACCACCTTCCAAAAGTTGGTAAGTGTGTATCACGCTGTAACAATAATCCAACAATGTGTCTTCCTGATACTAAAACCTTCTCAGCTGCTCTTTAATGGAACCATAGATGACATTCCTGTGGAGAGACCAACGACTCAATGCTTCAGTCTTGCGCACCGAAAGACCTAGACTGCATTTTTCTTAGTAAAATAATTCCAGCTGTCTGTCTATTACATAACGCCCCCTTACTACTGTATGTTCAATTAAGTTTTAGGCTCACTGTTAAAATCCTCCACCCTCACTTACGTAGAAGCAGAAAAATGTCCAAGTGTTATACTGTAGATCAAGAATGCCAACTGTCTATATGCAGAAATAACATCATATCAAATATTTATCTCCATGGAAATCTGCAAGTCCCCTTGCTCTTTATAAAATATGTCATCAGTTGGTTTTGGCTTTACAATGTAGGGGTGTGACTTTATGAAGAAGGGCTTTGAATAATTATCTCAAGGCACTTCCAGACTTGACAGAAAAGATGGTGGTTTCCAGTCCCCTGCTGTAGGCCGCAGCTGAAGCCTGGCCATGACTGTAGACAAGCCATTGTGAGATGTATTAGTCTTGAAGGAAAAAGGTGGTAAAATGGCCCAAATTAACACTTTTCCTTACTTCACTTCTTGATGACCTACATATATACTAATTTGATGCACCTAAAAATCACACACTTTTTTAAAAGATTTGGCGCACTCCAAGTCCTCCATCTTTTTCAATTTCTCAACTTTCTTTAAATTTTGCTTAGTATATTCCCTCCATCCATTTTATGTGTATATGTAGTCAGAGTAGCAGTCTCTGATAGAGGAAATCGTTGAATGCATAAAACCAGACAAAATGGGGGATCAGAGGGGTAAATGCACAACAGCAGGTTGTAAGATGCTTTATCTAATCATTTTAATAAAGGAGGAATGCATAACTGAAAGGTGAAGAACACAAAGAACAGTATGGCAAATGTATCACAACTATCTAAAAGGAAGATTACCTTTGTTGCTCATAGCAACCAATCACAGAGCAGTTTTCATTTTACCAGAGCAGTTTTAGAGATAAAAGCTGAGCTGCGATTGGTTGCTATGGGAAAGAAAGGCAATCTTGGTAAATAAGGCCCACCGTCCCCTAAAATAACATCCCAGCATGATTAAGTATGAATATATGTCAGCCATAAGAAAAAAGTAAACCTCATCTGAAAATGTTACTTAGACTTCACTTCTCGTTAGGTCAATGAAGTTGATAACTGTCATATACGTAGACTGGAGTCTTGTTCTTTACCCTATGTCCTACACAAAAAAAAAAAGGTCCATGTTGTCTTCATATATTGAAGCAAGACAGGACTAAAAAGCCAGGCCAAGAAAGAACGCAACTTTTGTGCAGAGAAAACGGTTTTCAGTGTACGGCAATGGAAGATAATCCTTTGGAATCCGTTGATGATTGGCGGGGATTAGCCGAATATTTCTAGCACTGCTAAATGTCAAAGACTCAGCACTGCCAGACTTTCTGATCCTGCTGACTACATCCTTATTTCACAATGTACCTGCACAGTGATAGCAATGGACATCTTTTTTCTTATAAAGGAAGCTTTGTAGATATCATCTTTTTGAGATCTACAGGGATGGACCACATAAGCCTTGTAGAGATATCAACAGTGGACAGGTACTTCACATATTGTTAAATTATATTTCTTGAGGCACCATGTACATTGGCAAATTCACCCCATTAGCCAAACAGCACTGCAATGTGGACAAGTCTGAAAGGAGGCTGTTTCGGTTGGGCCCTTAGGTATATAAAGGAGCAGCTAGGCTCCTGAGAAACAACCACTCCATTCAATCACCTCCTCAAGAACAGTCCTCAGGATCATCATTCTGGTGATCATGAGGGTTCCAGTGGTAAGGCCGTCAGTGATTTATCGATGTATTTACTGTCTCCGTTTTGGCAGTTACATCATGTGACCCAGACTCACTGGATCTCACATTGATGCCCATCTCATAGGAATTATATATAACTGTGCATTTACAAACAGAGGAGGGTTATTCCTACGGGTGCCTCTTTATGCATTTAACGGGGTTATCTGACGTCTAAAACCTGGGCCTTCGTATACATTATACTTACTTACCTTAGGCTCGTTCCCGTCGTGGCCTGCTATTGGCTGCTCCCCCCCCCCCCCACGCTGGTTGTTTTGATCAGCGCAACGAGGAGATGCAGCGGTGGCAGTTCAGGAATCCTGAGCAACGCGGGTGACGGAGAGCAGGTAAATATAATATATATGAGGGGCCTGGGTATTGAGGGGGATCTTTTCGACTTTTGATAACCCCTTTAAACATTTGTATCTTTGTATTACAGAATAGGTCTATCAGAGTCCAGATACATGGCTAGGTCCTCTTCTTTAGTATTCCAAAAAGCTTTAAGCAAGATTTCAGTTATTTTTTATTATTTTCTTGTCTGTACTGACCTGGAATATACTAGAGAAGAAGCTTAGCTTGCCAAGTACTGCTTCTGTAGAACCTAGCACCATTATTTAAGAAGAGCACTGACAATACCGCCATATATATTACAGAATTTATGGTGTATAATGGTATATGATAAAAAATAGAGGGTTATCTTTTACTCGTACCCTTGTTTGAAGGGTTTCTCGGGGGGGGGGGGGGGGATATAGTTCCATTTCTGACATTTAGTTAAACAGGGTTTAAAATGGACTGTTGCTTTAGGAAAGGAATAAAGCTCTCTCTGGTCACCTCTAAATGTACCCAATGCTTACAGGATCAATAATAAAATACAATTTACAGACTTTTAGAATGAATGGCATTCGCCTGAAGGCCCCCTGAACACTTCTAGTTTAATATTTATAATAAATGTCCCGCCAACAAACACAAAGTATAGATCACATAGATTTGACCACTGATGCAAATAACACATCCGAGATCTAAGATACCATGTGAAATCATTCAACGCCCAGTTTCATTAGAATCAATGGGGTTAACAACATTTGCTGTAGCGGCAATCAAACGGAAAGCGTAACTGTATTGATTGACCTTTAGATGATTTGACTTTAGGCATTATTGTTTGCTCAATATCATTTAAAAGCAGAGTTACTGGTGTTTATCTCGTCATGGACGCATCAGTGCATGAGGCCGAGGCTTCACTAAGTGCTCATGTGTTGCGCATACTGCTCTCTCCTGATGCAGTCATTAATAATTGATATGTAAGCAGAGATAAACTCCGCAAAAAGTTCCCTCTCACAAATATAAACTATAAAGTAACATGTATACCAAATGCAACAGATGTCCCAAGGTTGGATAATGAGTTTTACACAACTGGATAAAAAGACTTGTATGTAAGGAAATGTAAAAGGGCAATAGTAAATACCAACCTGATCACTAGAAGACATGCTTTGAGGATTTGTCAGAACTAAAAATGGAACAAGATGAAGCAACAATATAAAGTTAAAGCTTCTACAGAAACTTTAGAAAAATGCAGTAAAACAGCTCAACAAGCAAGTTCAGTCTCCATCCAGATCGTATGAAATACTAACGATTCAGCTAGACTGCCTGAACATGTGATGGCCTACATGTATACCAATGCAACAGATGTCCCAAGGCTGGGTAATGATCATTTTCTACAGAAAATGATTGTTCAACTTTAGAAACATGCAGTAAAACAACTCAACAAACAAGTTCAGTCTCCATCCAGATAGAAACAGTATGAACTACTAACGATGCAGCTAGACTGCCTGACCATCTGATGTCAAGAGGTCCTACCAATTCTCACTGTTAGCAGATGCAGAGGACAGAAGAATTGAGCTGTTGGATTTCAATATGCCTGATCCTTTACTTCTCAAGGGATATAAGCCACCACTAGAGGTGTCTGGAAGCAGCTTACACCCCTCTCCTCATAGGGAACATATGCATGCTTGGCCAAGCCCAGAGTCCATGTGTATAGGGGGAGGTCAGAAGAGAAAGCTGTTGGCCAACAGCTATCTGATTTGAACAGCAAGCCTTATTCTCAAGGACTTCATATTAACTCTGCCCTCTGAGGATAAGGTCACATGTCCGCTAAAGGTAGCTGGGCTGCAGCTGTGACATATTCTTTTGGCTGCAGTGAAGTCTAATCCTTGGTTTCGGCGGATTATGGCAAAAGACTGTTTAGGCCAGTGATGGCTGCAGATTGCGCCAAGTTACAGTGCTGGATTGGTGAGCTTTTCTTTTTATCAGTCCCCTGCAGTTTTCCCCCCAAAACCTTCAACCTAGACAACCTATTTAAATCTAAATTTTCTCATAAGGTATTTGGAAGGGGCACTGTAAACCAAAGAACCCCTTTAAGGAAGATCTGTCAGCAAATTTTACAACACACACTTCATATGCTATTAAACCGATCTCTTAGGCCTGATGGGATCGATTTGCCTACTTTGAAAATGCACGTTAGAATGGCTGCATTATGAGCATTAGTAAGTACACCAGCCTCATCAGGTCTAAGATCTATAGAATAATGCATGGAGTTTAAATTGTGAAATCTGGCGATGGCTCCTCGGATGCTCTCCATTCACTTGTGCAGCTTACTGAAGTTTGATTTCTATGCACAGCACTTGAGCGAGTTTCATGATCATGCTGATTCTGGCCACAACAAGGTGTGTGAAGTGTGTGAAAAGCCTAATAAAAGAGGCAATCACAGAGAGTGATGTCATTTGTGTTCTGTTCTTCTAGCTTTGTTTACCATAACATTGCACAACCAGCCTTTGTTTTCATAGTAGGTGTGCTTTAATCGACACCTACAAACCTAGAAATTAAACTTTGACTAGGCATAGAAAACAAAATACACATTCACTACAATACAAAAGACCCCAGATTGCCTTGAGGGTCACAGCAGGCTGGCACCATCCACAGAAAAGATAGATAGATAGTATATATATAGGTCATATATAAAGCAAAATTGCAAAAGACAAACCATATCCAAGGTGCTTAGTTCCAGTATCCTGTGAAAACAAACTGACTTGTTTAGCTGGCAGAGAATGTGAAGCTTGAATTGTTTAAAGAGGACCTTTCACTAGAATAAAACATCTAAACTGACTATACAGACGTGTAGAGCGGCGCCCAGGGATCCCCCTGCACTTACTGTTATCCCCGGGCGCCGCTCCGTTCTCCCGTTATAGCCTCCGGTATATTCATAGTTAGGCTCCACCCAGGGGAACCTGCCGGCCTCTCTTTCTCCTATGCTGTAGCGCTGGCCAATCGCAGCGCTCAGCTCATAGCCTGAGAGGCTTTTTTTTTTCTCTATGAGCTGAGCGCTGCGATTGGCCAGCGCTACAGCATGGGAGAAGGAGACGCCGGCAGGTCTCCCTGGGTGGAGCCGAACTATGAAGATACCGGAGGCTATAACGGGAGAACGGAGCGGCGCCCGGGGATAACAGTAAGTGCAGGGGGATCCCTGGGCGCCGCTCTACATGTCTGTATAGTTAGTTTAGATGTTTTATTCTAGTGAAAGGCCTTCTTTAACTATTAGGCAAAGGATAGGTTCATTTTGGGATAGACCATTGTTTTTGTTGATTGTCTAGTACTGTAGTAGATTCTCAGTAGGAAACATTTTATTAGAGATGAGCAATCCATTTTGGGCGAATAACGAGAGAGAGATAAACATGTGCAATCCAGCTTTCTTTCCAAAAGGATTAAAAAGCTGAGTGTTTCACATCCGCAGATATAGAATTGCATCCAGTCATTGCTCATAGAAACATAGAATGTGTCGGCAGATAAGAACCATTTGGCCCATCTAGTCTGCCCAATATACTGAATACTGTGAATAGCCCCTGGCCCTATCTTATATGAAGGATGGCCTTATGCCTATCCCATGCATGCTTAAACCCCTTCACTGTATTTGCAGCTACTACTTCTGCAGGAAGGCTATTCCATGCATCCACTACTCTCTCAGTAAAGTAATACTTCCTGATATTACTTTTAAACCTTTGCCCCTCTAATTTAAAACTATGTCCTCTTGTAGCAGTTTTTCTTCTTTTAAATATTCTCTCCTCTTTTACCTTGTTGATTCCCTTTATGTATTTAAAAGTTTCTATCATATCCCCTCTGTCTCTTCTTTCTTCCAAGCTATACATGTTAAGGTCCTTTAATCTTTCCTGGTAAGTTTTATCCTGCAATCCATGTACTAGTTTAGTAGCTCTTCTCTGAACTCTCTCCAAAGTATCAATCCTTCTGGATATATGGTCTCCAGTACTGCGCACAATACTCCAAATGAGGTCTCACTGGTGCTCTGTAGAGCGGCATGAGCACCTCCCGCTTTCTCAGCCTTTTAAACAGCCTGCCTAGCATGACTAGAATAACATCTGCAAAAAGCTCTACCAGGACAAAAGCCCTTTATCAGAACAAAACAAACAGAATTGCCTTTTCTAGCTGAGAGGCCTTAGGGGGACCTCTGGGTGGGTACTATTTATTATATGGAGACCAGTTAATATATGTGTCAGCTATTTTAGGCTAGGCAATGCTTCTGTTAGTATCTGGGGAAAATATATGCAAACATAACATCAGCTGGCATCATCTGTCAATCTATCTACATCCTCCATAGTCCATATTCCACTGCACAAGAGAATAGTACAGCATTACAAAATATTATTCAAAGGTTCTAATTTCTGGCACACACTGGGTGTGACCTAACAGTATGAGGACCAGACTCTACTGAGATGTCTAATTTAATCAAATCGTGGCCTACTTTTTAGTATCTACATCATTCAACATAAAAAATATGGACAGAAAACATGACTGGAGCATTTATTCAACACCACTGAGTTACGTGACTAAATCAGTATGGAAATTACCTATATTTACTGACTAATTGGAAACACCCAGTATAAGTTTTTTAGGATTGTTTTAAAATGACAGTAATTAGTAATGCACCATTAATTTTTGATGGAATAATTAACATGTTTTATTGAAAAATATTAATACCATTGCCTTTAACTGATTATTTTTCTACTCAAATCTTCAATTTCAGATATTTTTCATTCCTTTCATCATTTCAGTCATTCTCCAGCTCTCTTGTATGTCTTTTATATAGTAAAAAACTATACCCCAAACTCAAGTTATGAAGTTAAAATTGTGAAGTTTAATCCCTTTAAATCATTTGTGTCTCCATTTGCAGCTGCTGCTTGTCACTGAGTGCTTCCTTGTTTCGCAAACCAGGAAGAGTGAGTTTATACTAATCTGTAGTGTTACTCTTTAACTCTTTGATGTTTTTAGCTGTCATTTCATTTGGCCGTATTGCAAGGTAAGTTTTGCAAGTATACAAGGATTAGTTCGCTTTTCTAGGAAAGTGCATGCTAGAGCAGTTTCCTTTAGCTGGTTTTATGTATGCACATAGCTAGTAGGTTTTGCTTTGTCGCTTCTTAAAACTTTCACTACAACCCGCAACAAGTAGATCGTGAGAAAAGCAACATTAGTTAGAAAAGTAAAAAAGAGATATAATAAACACATCTATTAAATACTTTAGACGAAATTTCATGCATATGTAAAACCTGGAAAAGGAACCCTTTGTCACCTGCTTATCATCTGCCCTACTACTGGCTTGTTGCATAACTCCCAGGGTGCATACAGACCATCATAAAAGGCTCTAACTTAAAAGTGACATAAAGATATTGTGACCTATAGCACTGGATAAGCAAACACGCACTAACTCTTCCTGCTAATGCGCTTTGCTCAGAGGACCTGTCTCCACCCCTGACAGGTCTGTTTAGGTAAATAAATATATGGCACATGGAATGACAATTCTAGATCATCTACTCTTTTGACTCTATGTTGTGTCCTTCTTGTCTGATGACAGACTGTGCAGGGACATGCCCCCAACTGTTAAGTCCCATCTGTACCTTCAACCATAAACTTCTAGCAGGAATAAGAAAAGAATGGCTCAACGTAGAGTCATAAGAATAGATGCTTTGGAATGGTTATTAGATGAGGAATGCAAGTGGTTACCAAACAGACATGTCAGGAGAGGTTATAGGTCCTCTTCAAGAAGCAATGCAATACAAGCCATGGAGTGGAAGGCCACTTTCACACTTGCCGTAGCCTTTTCCGACAGGCTGTTCCGGTAGGGGAACAGCCTGCTGGATCCATGCTACTGCTAGTCCACCGTGCTGCCAGAAGTCCGCTCCGTCCCCATTCCCTGAGGTCTTACCACAGCACGGCAAATAAGCCGAGGCGCAGCCGGACAAAAACTGCAGCCTGTTGTAGTTTTTATCCAGCCGCCTCTGCTGGAAAAGACTACCGCAAATGTGAAAGTAGCCTAATTGAGGGGGGGGGGGGGGGGGGGCATCAGAAAAAAAAAAAAAGGACCAGATCGATTTCTCTTTGCTCTCCACTGTGAGAGCATGCTGAGAGTAGTGTCCCAACAGCTTTAGGTTCAAAGAAGCAATTATCAATTTTTGACACTATTGAGAGGGGAAATCCCACATATTGTACACCTTACTAAACGGCAATGTCCAATACAAAGAATTGGCACAGGATTTATGCAGTTCGAGGACTTTAAAAAGGACTAAGGGACATTCATTATGTGTGGAGGAGTTAGTTTAAGCTTAAATACAGGAAAGGGTTCTTTACAGTTAGAGCAGTCAAACTATGGAATGTCCTACCCCAAGAGGTAGTAACGGCAGATACTACATCAGCATTTAAAAAAAGGGGCTAGATGCTTGTCTAATTGCAAACTGCATTGAGAATTGTGATTCATCTAACAATTAATGTCATATAACTGATCTGAGAAGGGTTGAACTTGATGGACATGTGTCTTTTTCAACCTATGGAACTCTCAAGCGTGAGGTGGACATTTTACATTCAATACTGTATGTCAATTATTCCTGGGTGAAAAACCAGGAGCAGATAAGCGTGCTACACCCATATAAACCTCATATACCTACTTTTAATACTTAATATTCCACAAAAACAACGCAGCAAGGTGATCTGCGTGCAATTGTACAGGTTGAAAACAAATTGCCTTCTCTTACATAAGTAGCCTGCAATACAAGATCAGCAAGAAAACGCCCCAGTGGAAGATGTGATTCCTGTATTTCTATCTTTTTATGCCAGATGTATGTCACTAACTCAGGGTAAGACTGCTCATCATCTTTCACTCTATTGTGACACACTGTTTCAAAATGTTGTACCCACAGGTAAAACGGTGCAAAACTGATGAACACTACAGCCATTGCTATCCCACCGAGGTCCAAGCAGATCCAATAAAGACAACAGGCTGTCCGAACAAAATGCTCTATGGAAAGGATAAAAACATGTAGCTTAGTCATACAACATTTTCAAAGCTACAGCTGAAGCCTCTGCTGGCCATGGCACCAGCATGAGTCAACGGAAAATACTACAACTCCCAGCCACTGCATGCCCAGAAGGTTTATGCTGGTGCTTCTCAGCTGACTTAGTATAGGTCAGTAGTTATTTGGTAGCATTCTTGGGGGGAGATGTCAAACTCTATGGGACTAACTAAAAACTAAATTTTAACATTTTACCCAGGTCTACTTTAAAGGGGTTGTCCAGGATTTTGATGTTGATGGCCTAATATTCTCAAGATAGGCCGTCGATATCAGATCTTCCACCCTGCACCCCCTACCAATCAGCTGTTTCCATGTGGTCAGACGCAGGGGTGTAACTACCACAGTGACAGACCATGAGACTACTATGGGGCCCAGAGAGGGCCCAGTCTTAGTTGGGATTATCTCCTCATCTACTGGAGGTGAAAACTTGGTCAGGACTTTACCTTCTAAAAGGAACAACTTTTATCAAATGAGGCAATGGAATAAATGGCCCAAGGGTCATTGAAAAGGGTTTAGGCGGAAACCCGTCTGTCCTGTTTGGGGGGCCTGGTTTGATCCTTGCTATGGGGCCCTTATGCCACTGGTCAGAAGACAGCTCCATCCACGGTCATGGACTGAACAGGTAACTGCATTGCTTCTCCCACTGAACCAGACCATCCATTTCACAATCTTAGACAACCCCTATAAAGCAAAAGTTTTTATTTTATTTATTAATAATCTAGATTTCCCTGCAGTTCTTGAAAATGTGAACATTTCAGTACAAATCTGCCGCTTGTATGTGTTTTGGTTGGCAAACAAGAGCAGTAAACGGAATGGTACCTGAGGCAAAAAGGTTGATTTATACTGGGATAGTATTTCATGAGAAGAAAGAGGTAATAGTAGGTAGCGTGAACAGACATGAACAAGCATGCACGGACGGCAACGGGAGGGGCTCTCTATATGCATATTTTATAGATTTTTCACTGTTCATAAGGAACATTCACATACAGCCCTTCATCTAACAGCGAGGATTGTGAACCCATATCGCGCTTTGCATGTGAAAACTAGAATTTCCACATTCTCACGCATTCTAAGGGTAATTAAAGTGAACCTGTCACCACGAAACGCAGTGTAATCTGCAGGCAGCATGTTATACAGCAGGAAGAGCTGAGCAGAATCATTTATAGTCTTATGGGAAAAGATTCTGTGTAAATTGTGATTTCTACATTTAAACTGCTGCTCTTTTTATGCATAGGAGTGAAGTGGGCGGTCCTACTATATGATTGACAGCTTACTCAGGCAGCACGGTGGCTGAGTGGTTAGCACTGGTGCCTTGGGGTCCTAGGTTCGAATCCGGCCAAGGGCAAGATCTGCATGGAGTTTGTATGTTCTCCACGTGTTTGCGTGGGTTTCCTCCGGGTACTCCGGTTTCCTCCCACACTCCAAAGACACACTGATAGGGACCTTAGGTTGTGGGCCCCATTGGGGACAGTTGGATAAAGCGCTATATAAGTGCATAAAATAAATAAATAATACTCTGCATGATTAAGCATACAGGGAAAGTAGTCAATCACCGAGTAGGACCACCGACATGACTCCTATGCATACAAAGAGCTGAGATATAAATGTATAAATTACACGTTTTCCCGAATATTTTCCTATAAAACTATATATCATTCTGCTCAGCTCCTTCTGCTCTATACTATGCTCTCTGAAGATTGTACTACTCTTCGTGGTGACGGGTTCCCTTTAATACGTTCAAACGTTTTCTCACTTGTGAGGCCATGATTTACTTACCTGTGCTTCTTCCATGTCATAGCACTGATGATCTTTGAAGGGGTATTTAGGTTATCAGGAGACCATCACATTTCAGAAAATCTGAATCCTGTTACTACAGTGCCGTTAACATCAAGGGATACTCCTATATGTATCTCGTCCACCCATCCTGTTATGAAGCCTTCGACCACAATAATCGTGGTTGTACATCCAAATGATTGCCAGGCTCCACCTCTGAAGCCATTCTATAGGCCACATGAAGAGTAACTTCATTTATCATTTGCTGTTGTTTTTGTGTCTTTTGTTTGTCTTTGCTTTGTGTCTCTGCCCCAAATTTATGAAATGGAGCACCTTAATGATATATTTGGCATGAACGCAATGTGGTTTACACCTATATTTGTAAAAGTGCACCAGGGGGTTGCCTGGCGTAGAGATGCGACTTTTGCAAAAGTCGCATATAGTAAATGTGACCTAATCCAGATCTAATCTCACTTTTGCCCCTTAAACGTAGACCACTTTGAAAAGTGGCGAGGATCATCAAATGTTGCAAAAACACAGCAATGGCTATGACTTACGACATTTTTAAGCCCAAAAAAATGACATATCTGACTTGATAAATGTCCCGCATCATGTTTCTAGTAGTATTTTCCCTTTTACCCACTGAAGTATTACCGTACACATGAAGGATTTCTGGACAATTTCCACCTACTTGCCCTGCAATTCAACTGAAAATATAGTATGGCATGCGGTCTGCAATACAAACAAGCACATTTTTGCATACCATTCATGAAAATAATACACCGGGTATTTGGCTTAATGGCTCAGCAACAAAACTAGTGAATTATAATTATTTTACATTTTTAAAATGTGGGTGAAAAATAATGTATTATGGTATATGACAATAAAAAGTGTGGATTTGAAGTAAGAAAATACCAATTTTGTGATGTATGGGGGTCTAAAAGCTCTTTCTTGCCACAAGATATCTGGAGACAGAAGAATTGGGCAGGTTGGATTGTAACATGCCTGATTCTTTTTGTTCTCGGAGACCTAAGTCACTGTCAACCACCTACTATTCCCAACACATGCATGCTTGTTCGAGCCAAGCATGCATATTTATGGAGGTATCGGAAGAAATAGCTGTTGGCTCAATAAGTGTTCATCTTACAGTTATTTCAAGTGTATATGTGTCTTTACTCAAACACTGCTGACAGATCATTATTGGTAGTGGTGCACTTCTGGCAATGTGATTGATCATTCTGAAATGTTAAGCCACTGTCCTGTGTTGGGGCATCTTCGTAAGCAGCTTTAAAGGGTTGTCCAAGATTAGAAAAACATGGCTGTAATATGCCAAAAACAACACCAAACCTGTCGATTTGTTATGTGTGGTAGAAAACAGAGGGTGGTTATTAGTGGTACACACTCAGATTGGGTCACTGTCACTAGCGAAGTACCTCAGGGGTCAGTATTGGGCCCTATTCTCTCCAATATATTTATTAATTATCTTGTAGAAGGCTTGCATAGTAAAGTATCAATATTTGCAGATGACACTAAACTGTGTAAAGTAATTTACACTGAAGAGGACAGTATACTACTACAGATGGATCTAGATTGATTGGAGGTTTGGGCAGAGAAGTGCAGATGAGGTTTAACACTGACAAATGTAAGGTTATGCGCATGGGAAGGAATAATGCAAGTCACCCGTACATACTAAATGGTAAAACACTGGGTGACACTGACATGGAAAAGGACCTAGGAATTTTGGTGAGGTCAAACTAAGCTGTAGAAACCAGTGTCAGGCAGCTGCTGCCAAGGCCAATAAGATAATGGGTTGCATCAAAAGGGGCATAGATGCTGGTGATGAGAACATAGTCCTACCACTTTACAAATCACTAGTCAGACCACACATGGAGTACTGTGTACAGTTCTGGGCTCCTGTGAACAAGGCAGACATAGCAGTGCTAGAGAGGGTTCAGAGGAGGGAAACTAAAGTAATAACTGGAATGGGTGGACTACAGTACCCTGAAAGATTATCAAAATTAAAAAAAAAGACGACTGAGGGGAGATCTAATAACTATGTATAAATATATCAGGGGTCAGTACAGAGATCTATCCCATCATCTATTTATCCCCAAGACTGTGACTGTGACAAGGGGACATCCTCTGCGCCTGGAGGAAAGAGGGTTTGTAAACAAACATAGAAGAGGATTCTTTACAGTAAGAGCAGTGAGACTATGGAACCCTCTGCCTGAGGAGGTGGTGATGGTGAGTTCACTAAAAGAGTTCAAGAGGGACCTGGATGCAGGCTCGGACTGGCCCACCGGGGAGTCAGGGAAATCCTCGGTGGGCCCCTGGAGCCACTGCCTGCCACTTCAATAAGTACTGATTGATGATCACCTAGCTACTTCACTTGCCAATACTGCCACTGCCCAGTGCCTCCGCTCCCTTGTAGCACTAGTTGTGGTGCCTAGTGCGGCTGGGTCCCCCTTCCACCATGGTGGGCCCCACCTCCTCATACGTGCCGTGCCTGCGCTCTGCGTACACTGTCTGCATCCCTACGCAGCACAGGCTGCACAGCCAGTAAGGTTCCCCGCTGCCCACCCAAAATCTGAGGCCTGCAGAGCGTAGGGGCGGGTTTATAGTGTGCCCAGCTTGCAGCAGCTGCTGTGCCTGGTGCTGACAGTGTGCACGGCGGTGCCAGGTTGTACCTCATCTCCTCCCGGAGGTAACCTTCTGGCTCTTTCACGTCGCCTGTGACTTATGTGCTGTGTCTCTTGCACTTTTCCTTTTGAATGTCTTCTGCAAGTTGCTTGCTCTTTTTTTTGTGCTGTAGCTAAGTCGAGTTTGTCATCTAGCACATCATTTTTTTTTTCTTTTTTGCACTGCTGCTGAACCGACTGCATGAGCTTATTTTAAAGAGTTAGGGTCATGCAATCACTCGCTTGACACACTCAGCTCTGCTTCATCTGACTTGTATAATTTATAGCAGAGTTATTATATTCCAGAGACCAGATGCAACGTGGCTTTGTGGTGTAAGGATCAGTGGTTGTGCAGGGTGTTGGAATGGCAAGGGTTAATGTTATTACTTATTATGTGTTATTCGGTCATTGTCGCCATATTTTGGAGTCCACGTAGTTGTCAGAGGTGACGGTTGTCGCCGGTGTCACGTAATGTACACCATATTTATTGTGAGATCTTTTTTTTCAAGCTGAGTCATGCCTTAAATCAAAATAATGGCGCCCAGCAATGAGATATACCCCCCCCATCTCTGTGCGTGTATATTACCTGTCACGGGGCGCCAAAGGCGCACTCGGTCTCCCATCAGCCGCAGACCTGCTGCTTAGCTTCGGGAGCAAGCATCTGTGTTTGGCCTTGTTCCCAGGGTGGCTTTGCTAGCTGGGAGGCTCCCTGCTCCTAGGTCTGCCTTGAGCGCCGAGCTGATCACTCTTGTCTGTCTGTCGGTCATGTGACGCTGGCCACGTCACATGACCCTCACTCCCCACTATAAATACAGGCAGCCTGCTGGCCACAGGTTGCCTGTTAATTTTAGGTTCCTGGCGTTTGTTGGATACCTGTATACTTACCTGATCCTGTTCCCTGACGATCCTTTGCCTGCTCCTCCTGTACTGCGCATCCCTCCTGGTATTTTGACCTCGGCTTCCACCTGACTATTCTTTGCGGACTCCTTTGGTACTTCTCGATTCTCCTGGTATTTATGACCCCGGCTTCTCCTGATCATTCTTTGCTTATCCCTCTGTACTGCGTTGTCCTCTTGGTTTTGACCCGGTCCGTTCACTATCCGTTATTTGTCTTGTCTATCCTTCCCGCACGTATCCTAAGTTAGGGACTGCCGTCCAGTTGTCCCCTGTCATCAGGACTCGTGAGGCAAGTAGGCAGGGCCAGGGGTGAGGGTGGAGCGCAGTGGTCACTATCCTCCCCCTGTGTGTGCGTGGACCTGACCGTTACATTACCGTACTTATCACTAGGATGGAGCACCTTTGAATGCTGGATTCATGGAATTCACCGTAAATCACGTCTATACAGATTGACTTCAGTTGCTTGTTTTGTGTCAGACGATTTACCTGCACGTATTGACTCTCGTGACGCCACTTTCATATGGCAAATGTGACTTGGCTGAAGATGCCGCAGACGTCTTATGTCTGTGATGGACAGTGCCGATACCTCGGGGCAATTTTTGGGCAGAATTGCATTGAAAACAATCCATATTTCTCTTCTCCCCACCACTACCACTAATTTCGCCTCCTGCAGTTTTTTATGTTTTTTACAAGTGTTTTCTGGCCATTTTCAGGTTTTTGTCTTAGTTCTGTGTCCTTCCATGAACATGTAAGACCCACGCGTCAATCCTCTGGTCTCACCTTCTAAAATATTCCTGTTCATGGCATTAAAATGACGCTGCTCTCAGCGGTGATCATAGGGTGAGGCCTGCTGCATCGCCTTGCTTGTAGGGTCAGGCTCACAGCGGTGCCCATTGGGTCAGGCTTGCCTATTTAAACACCGTGCCCATAGGGTCAGGCTTACAGCGGTGCCTGTTGGGTCAGGCTTGCCTCACCACTGTAGCCACAGGGTCAGTTTTGCTGAGGTGCCCATAGGATCATGGATTGCATGTCAAATGAAAAAGTTTACTGGAGTGGATATGCCGTTTGCCACCACGTATTGACTCCTATGGTCAAGACACTTGAGAAAGACCCTATAGGGATGGTTACATGGTGGCCTATTTAGTCCAGTACACTTTTCCATTTGAAGATGCTGGCGAACATTTGCTTTACTTTGGATATTATTCAGGATGACTGAGGGAAGGGGTGGTTCATCCGGGATAAGGAATCTCCATGTGTGAGTGCTATCCAAACTACTACTGACTGTAAATAACAGATACATTATCAACTACAATGAGTTGCTTAAAGGGGTTCTGCAGTTTGTTTTAACTGATGATCTATCCATCCTTTTGGGGTCCAACACCCGGGACCCCCGCCCATCAGCTGTTTGAGAAGGCAGCGCCGCGGCCTTCTCACCGATACCGCAGGCCCAGTGACGTCACGACAAGTATCAACTGGCCTGGGCGGGGCTAAACTCTGTTCACTTGAATTGAGCTTAGCCCCGCCCAGGCCATTGATACTATTTGTGACATCACTGGGCGTGCGGTAAACAGTGAGAAGGCCGCTGCGCTCCTTGATCACCGCTGCCTTCTCAAACAGCTGATGGGCGGGGGTCCCGGGTGTCGGACCCCTGCCGGTCAGATGCTGATGATCTATCCAGAGGATAGATCACCAGTTAAAAACAAACTGTAGAACCCCTTTAATGATAAGCACTGATATAGTGCAGTGCACAATACCATTCTGTTTTGTACACTGTATTTTGTACTAAAATGCAAAGATTCATGTATGTAAGGCCAAAAAATTAACAAGTAATATTTCCGTGTATGGCAGCTGTAGGGTGGGCCCCTAGAATGATTTCCACTGGTGGTCCCTAGGTACCCCAGTCCGACACTGCCTGGATGTATTTCTGGAGTGTAATAATATTACAGATTATATTTACTATGACCCAGAGAGTTATTCTGATTGGAGTCGTGAAGGAATTTTCCCCCCTAAAATTAGGAAAATTGGCTTCTACCGCCTAAGAGTTTTCACCTTCCTCTGGATCAACTTGCAGGAGAACAGTCTGAACTGGATGGACGGATGTCTTCCTTCAGCCTTACACACTATGTTACTATGTTACTGGCTTATTTTGCCTCTAGGACTTTCTGACTGAACAGGTTTAATAAATTAGTGAGATTCACGTTGGTGATTAGAATCCCGTTTTCAACTTTACATTTCTGCAATGCAAATTTGTCTTTCTTTAAAGTGTAACTGCCATTTCACTACCAAAAATGAAATTCCTAACATATGTGATGCTAAAGGGAAGATATTCATTTTTCAGCTAATTTTACCTTTCTGATGTCTGTATTCAGCCCTTAGCAACCATATTTTTCTGTGCCTCTATTTCAGCTTCTTCCTAAAATGGCATCTGCTGCACTTCCTGTGGTGATGTTTGCCCTTCCTTGAGACCGTCCTGTATTTCCCTCACTTCCCATAAGCCCTTGCTCTCCTCACATGCACTAGCACACAAGCAGGACCAATCAGAATGCAGACACGTTATTGGGCCACTAGGCAACCTTGAAGATCTCTGGTGAAAGGACTGTTCCCTCCCCCTACACCCCCCCCCTTTTTTTTTTTTTCTATGTCTTTGTCCATGTCATTTGTCATGTCTGTTGGCTATTTGTTGGGTTGGGTATTACTGGTTGAGAAACTTTGTGCCTTAGGGTCCTTATGGCTATCTCGCTTCTACCTGATGTCTCTTTGTTTAGGATATATTGCACAGCAGTCCTTCCTCGGGCTGGTTACAGATAGACGCAGTCTCAGTTAGTTCAATTCAATGCTTTATTTTTGTTCGGTCTTCAATGCTTCATCACTGAATATTATCAAGTCTTACATATGCCCATCCAATATGTATGTGATGTATTTTGTGTATTATCATTTCCTTGAACTTCTGTGCACTATGCTATTGTAAAAGTGTATTCACGTTTCTGTTTTATACCATAATAAACATAAAAAGAATGCAGACACGTGACCTTAGGTGCCAATAGGTGCCCCCTATATGATATTTTTGCAGCCAGTACCCTCTATATAATAGTTTTGCGGCCTGGTGCCCCTATACAATATTTTTTTCTGCCAGGTGCCCCCCTATATCATAATTTTTGCAGCCAGGTGTCCCCTATACTTTAGTAACACAGCCAAATACTCACCTAGTTCCTTCTAGCAAGCTCCAACACAGCTCTCCCCTACAGCAGTGAGATGTACACTGTCAGATCGCGCTGCTGTGAAGGAAGACAAGCGCAGCCCTGATCCCCTCCAGAAGAGTGATCTACACTTACACATCGTGCTGCTGTGAAGGAATACAAGCGCAGCCCTAATTCCCTCCAGAAGTGAGATGTACACTGTCAGATCGCGCTGCTGTGAAGGAATACAAGCGCAGCCCTGATTTCCTCCAGCAGCGCAATGTATACTGTCAGATCGCGCTGCTTTAAAGGAATACAAGCGCAGCCCTGATCCCCTCCAGCAGCGCGATCTACATTTACACATCACGCTGCTGTAAAGGAAGACAAGCGCTGTCCTGATTCCCTCCAGAAGTGCGATGTACACTGTCAGATCGCGCTGCTGTGAAGGAATACAAGCGCAGCCTTGAATCCCTCCAGAAGCGTGATCTACACTGTCAGATCGCGCTGCTTTAAAGGAATACAAGCGCAGCCCTGATCCCCTCTAGCAGCGAGAAGTACACTGCCACATCACGCTGCTGTAAAGGAATACAAGCGCAGCCCTGATTCCCTCCAGCAGCGATCTACATTTACACATCACGCTGCTGTAAAGGAATACAAGCGCAGCCCTGATTCCCTCCAGCAGCGCGATCTACACTTACACATCACACTGCTGTGACGGAAGACAAGCAGTGCTGATTTCCTCCAGCAGCGCGATGTGTATAATGCATTTTCACTTAGGGTATGTTAATTATATGCCATACCTCTATAAAATAAGATATAGGGGTATTCATCACAGACTCCTTGCACGCATGAAGGCTGGGAGGAGGAGCCAGTGTCCTACAACACTGTGAACGCACATCCAGCGCTGAGCTCCTCCTCCCAGAGCTGATCCGTCTCTTGTTTTGAAGATAAAAGTGCACACATTTGTGGGAGTTTTTATCATAAAAAACTGAAAACACACATG
This sequence comes from Bufo bufo, assembly GCF_905171765.1. Taxonomy (NCBI): domain Eukaryota; kingdom Metazoa; phylum Chordata; class Amphibia; order Anura; family Bufonidae; genus Bufo; species Bufo bufo. Next base: position 210,772,371 of record NC_053393.1, read on the forward strand.
CACATATACTGTAGGGTACACTATACCATTACAGTAAAAAAAAATAATTATTAAACGGCAGTTACACTTTAATGTATCCTTTCTGAGGGGTCATATAAACGGGAAATGAAGCATATCACAGCGCAACGTGACTTATCTTCTCAAATACTCTTCGATGGTTACAGCAGATCTTGCACACTGATCTGCAGATTCATACGGCAGCTGCTTTTTTCCAAGAACACGCATAATCCTTCCTGTGTGCTTGGATGTAATCAGGTTACTTCACTGCAAGCTCCATTGTCCATCATGCTATTGTCCGTCTGGAGTATTTCATCGTACAAAAAAACAATGTTCCCCAGATATATACACACTGATAAAAATTCAGTATATTTCATTATATCAAGTAATACAGCAATTATTTATAAATCATTAAGTTATGTGGGTGAAATGAAATACTTTGTCATTTTTTTTTTGCCAGAAAAGAAATGTCATATTGTTACAGACTCAGTTGTAGGTAGAGATCTTCAAGAAATGTAGTTCTCAGAAGATCAAGGGACTCATCGTAGTTACCTTGAAGCATACCGCAGGCAAAACTGATGCACTGTGTTATGTCTAGAGCAGGACCTGGGGGGCAATGCGTGACACAAGCAGTTTCTTTTTAGCTTTTTCCGGGTCTATGTGTCCTGCACCAGAGGTCCTGCACTAGACATAAAACAGGGTGTACAATTTGCATGGAGAGTTTATACGTATATAAATACAGTGGATATAAAAAGTCTACACACCCCTGTTAAAATGTCAGGTTTCTGTGATGTAAAAAAATGAGACAAAGATAAATCATTTCAGAACTTTTTCCGCCTTTAATGTGACCTATAAACTGTACAACTCAATTGAAAAACAAACTGAAATCTTTTAGGTAGAGGGAAGAAAAAATATAAAAATAAAATAAACTAATACTTTGTTGAAGCACCTTTTGATTTTATTACAGCACTCAGTCTTTTGGGGTATGAGTAATCAGCATGGCACATTTTTACTTGTTAAGATTTGCCCACTCTTCTTTGCAAAAACACTCCAAATCTGTCAGATTGCGAGGGCATCTCCTGTGCACAGCCCTCTACAGATCACCCCACTGGGCCATTCCAAAACTTTAATCTTCTTCTGGTGAAGCCATTCCTTTGTTGATTTGGATGTATGCTTTGGGTCATTGTCATGCTGAAAGATGAAGTTCCTCTTCATTTTCAGCTTTCTAGCAGAAGCCTGAAGGTTTTGTGCCAATATTGACTGGTATTTGGAACTGTTCATAATTCCCTCTAGCTTAACTAAGGCCCCAGTTCCAGCTGAAGAAAAACAGCCCCTTGGCATGATGCTGCCACCACCATGCTTTACTGTGGGTATGGTGTTCTTTTGGTGATGTGCAGTGTTGTTTTTGGGCCAAACATATCTTTTGGAATTATGGCCAAAAAGTTCAACTCTGGTTTCATCAGACCATAACACCTTTTCCCACATGCTTTTGGGAGACTTCAGATGTGTTTTTGCAAAATGTAGCCTGGCTTGGATGTTTTTCTTCGTAAGAAAAAGGCTTTCGTCTTGCCACTCTACCCCATAGCCCAGACATATGAAGAATACGGGAGATTGTTGTCACATGTACCACACAGCCAGTACTTGCCAGATATTCCTACAGCTCCTTTAATGTTGCTGTAGGCCTCTTGGTAGCCTCCCAGACCAGTTTTCTTCTAGTCTTTTCATAAATTTTGGAGGGACGTCCAGTTCTTGGTAATGTCACTGTTGTGCCATATTTTCTCCACTTGATGATGACTGTCTTCACTGTGTTCCATGGTATATCTAATGCCTTGGAAATTATTTTGTACCCTTCTCCTGACTGATACCTTTTAACAATGAGATCCCTCTGATGCTTTGGAAGCTCTCTGTGGACCATGGCTTTTGCTGTGGGATGCGACTAAGAAAATTTCAGGAAAGACCAACTAGAGCAGCTGAACATTATTTGGGGTTAATCAGAGGCACTTTAAATGATGGCAGGTGTATACTAATTCCTCTTTAACATGATTTTGAATGTGATTGCTTAATTCTGAACACAGCTACATCCCCAGTTATAAGAGGGTGTGCATACTTATGCAACCACATTATTATTTTTATTTTTTTCCCTTCCCTCCACCTAAAATTTTTCAAATTTTTTACAGCACAGAAACCTGACATTTTAACAGGGGTGTGCAGACTTTTTATATCCACTATATATGCACTATCTAGCATAATCGTATTCGTGTACCCGCCAAGCACTGCTCTGCTGAATATGGAATAAGAGGTGCTATAATCTAATGACTACAGTTAGTGGAAGGTCAGATTATATTAACAAAAGCAAACTAATGATGTGATGAATAAGGTTTAAAAAAAAAAAGAGTCAGTGGGTACTAATGCCCCATTGAAAGACCTTGCCAAAAAACGATTCCCAATTTGGTAAAATTAGTAATCATATCACATTACAAGAAAGGTGCAATGGGACCTGTCACATGTTTGCTTTCAGCCAATCAGGAGGCAATTTTTTTTAACATACAGCTTGTCCTTTTACCTTGCCCCGACAGGCAAATCAGAGGCCAGTTCTTTAGTAATTGCCCATATTTTATATAACCCTAAGAGACATTACAAGAAAAAAAAAAAACTAATTGAAAAAATAATTCTGAGTGTGTTTATAAGATAAATGATGTGAAGTTAATGACCACAATCATTTTACAATGTTAGAAAGTAAAAACAGTGTGATGAATGTAAAAGCTTCTCAATAACGAGAAGGCAGATATCCGATTCTCACTGCCATACAATTCCTTACCCTCTTACCTTTCCCAGACAGGGAGATCAGAGGCAGGTTCTTCAGTAGTAGCACATCATTTATACATAAAAAAGAAGGAATCCAGCACGTAGCAATTCTTTTAAGTTGCTTTGGTCTTTATTTTCAACCGTTAAAATACATCCAGTGAACACCAACTTCCCTCTCACCCTCTTGACGCGTTTCGAACAATATAGTTCTTATTCGTATTTTTTTTTTAAATGTCTATTTTTTATTTTTTAAATGTCTACAAGGGTGAGAGATAAGTTGGTGTTCACTGGATGTATTTTAAAAGAATTGCTACGTGCTGGATTCCTTCTTTTTTATGTTGAAAACTGAGGCCGACCTATACCTCTCTGTGCACCAAGGGGTAGGAACAAAAGGTAAGCTGGATTTACTTTTCTATTGTGCCATCATTTATATACCAGTAATAGACATAAAAAAAAAAAACTCCTTGAAAAAATAATTCTGAGTGTGTTCATAAGATAAATGATGTGAAGTTAATGACCAAAATCATTTTACGTCAGAAAGTAAAAACAGTATGATGAATGTAAAAGCTTCTCAATACCAAGAAGGCAGATATCCGATTCTCGCTGCCGTACAATTCCTTTGTAAACAGAACTGACATGGGAGGGTGTAATTATGGATTGGAAAAATATCACTCACTCTTGCACGAAAGCCTTCATGTTTAATGACCTGGGTGTGCCTTTAATACTGAAGGGAGATTGCAGGGTGAAAACAGTAGCATGTGCTGCAGATTATACACTTGCAAAACCTATACTTTCTACAGCTCCACCAACTCGTGCCACTGGCATATAAGTACATTGGTGAGGGCTGAAGCAATCAGAACACTGAAAAAGTAAATATTCCAAAGGAATACTATTCCACAACACCACTTACTAGTTACTAGAGTGAACGAAATGCAAGATTAGCATGTGATAACCTTCACTGTGGTGTAGTATTATTTGCACTCATATTGATGTCTGGGAAAATTCATTTCAAAAGACCTTAAACAGATATGTACTTTAAACAGGGCCTGTCAACTCTCCTGACATGTCTGGTTTAGTTACTGATTGCATTGCCCAAGTTATAACAATTTTGGAGCATCTATTAGGCCCCTTTCACACGGGCGAGTATTCCGCGCGGGTGCAATGCGCGAGTTGAACGCATTGCACCAGCACTGAATACCGACCCATTCATTTCTATGGGGCTGTGCACACGAGCGGTGATTTTCACGCATCACTTATGCGTTGCGTGAAAATCGCAGCATGCTCCTCTTTGTGCGTTTTTTTCACGTAACGCAGGCCCCATAGAAATGAATTGGGTTGCGTGAAAATCGCAAGCATCCGCAAGCAAGTGCGGATGCGGTGCGATTTTCATGCACGGTTGCTAGGTGACGATCGGGATGGGGATCCGATCATTATTATTTCCCCTTATAACATGGTTATAAGGGAAAATAATAGCATTCTGAATACAGAATGATTAGTAAAATAGGGCTGGAGGGGTTAAAAAAAATAAAAATTTAACTCACTTTAATCCACTTGTTCGCGCAGCCGGCATCTCTTCTGTCTTCATCTGTGAGCAATAGGACCTTTGATGACGTCACCACGCTCATCACATGATCCCTCACCATGGTGATGGATCATGTGATGGACCATGTGATGAACGCAGTGACGTCACGAAAGGTCCTATTGCTCACAGATGAAGACAGAAGAGATGCCGGCTGCGCGAACAAGTGGATTAAAGGGAGTTAAATTTTATTTATTTTTAATATATTTTTTTTAAACCCCTCCAGCGCTATTTTACTATGCATTCTGTATTCAGAATGCTATTATTTTCCCTTATAATCATGTTATAAGGTGAAATAATACAATCTACACTACAACTAACCCAAACCTGAACTTCTGTGAAAAAGTTCGGGTCTGGGTACCACAGTCAGTTTTTTATCACGCGCGTGCAAAACACATTGCACCCGCGCGATAAAAACTGAACATCGGAACGCAATCGCAGTCAAAACTGACTGCAATTGCGTACCTACTCGCGCGGGTTTGCCGCAATGCACCCGGACGCTTCCGGACACACTCGTCTGCAAGGGGCCTTATAATGCCTCTATGTTGTGCCATTCTTCTATTATTCCTACCTGAAGTTTAAGATTGTAAGCCCTCACGGGCAGGGTCCTCTCTCCTTCTGTACCAGTTTGTAACTCGTCTTGTTCATACTTAGTGCAATTGTCTGTATTATGTATGTGCACCCCTCATCATATGTACAGCGCCATAGAATGAATGGCGCTTTAATAATAAATAATAATAATGAATGAATTGCCAGGAGTTTGCAATAAAGGTCTAGCTGGGTGTTACCAATTGGAGGCGTGTCCCTGCACAGTCTGACACTGGCAGCTCTGATTGGATAGTGTCAGACTGTGCAAGGACACCCCCCCAACTGGTAACTCCGAGCTAGACCTTAATTGCTGACGATTGACATTTCATTCATAAATTCTAGCAGGAATAATTAATGAATGGCACAACACAGAGTCCTAAGAATAGATACTTCAGAATTGTTATTACATGGGGAATACATGTAGTTAGTAAAACAAATATGTTAGGTGAGGTGACAGATCTTCTTAAATATAAGGGGGATACAGACTTTTCGGTTTAGAGGCCGTTAGATTATTGTTTTCTGCTCCAGTTATGTCCCATGTGGATGGCAGCTGCCCCTGCCCTATACTGTCTTTACATTAAGACATAACCTATGATATAAGATATATACCACAGTAATTGAAGAGTGGCTCTGGCTACTTGCCGCAAGTCCCACAGAAAACAATTCCTAGCCCACACGTTTAGGTACATTTTAGTCGGTCGACTGTATGTATGTATAAATATGCATGCAATGTTAATGATCAAATATTCAGGTAGGCACCATGAATGCAGGCTCAAAGTCAAAGTGTCTTCTTCTATTCAATAGCCTGCATTGTATGGCCCTGACAATTCACACCCCAAACATTTTTTTGGGCCCTACCCAAAATAAGCTTTGTTGAATTGTCATTATACTGTATTATATTAGTTTCCTAGACAGTACTGAGACACAGGAAAACTGAGTCACCTAAAGTGTCCTTTACCAGTTTCCTAGTTTAACCAGTATGAGATATTTAGTTTTCTGTTCCACCTACGAGATCAGAATGGAATTGGTGATCGTGGTGTTCTTTGATTTTTGTCTTAAATCACGTATAAGACGTTTTGCCTGGAGGATCATCATATATCATACCTTGAAAGCAGAAGCAGGAATTACAAAAAATGTACAATATCTAATGGTCTCAACAACCAAAGGAGTTTGATGAAGCTGCACACTTCATCAAACATATTCAACCTGAGCTCATAATAAATGGAGAACTGGAACGATAAATGAGGTTGCAGAACCATATCAATCTCCAGCAAAAAGTCTCCATTTCATGTATTATGAAAATTACAACTGCAAAAATAGCTAAATCCATTATCTAAGGTTGATCAAAACTGATATAAAACAAACAAACAGGTAATCAAGTGAAATTTAAAGGATATATACAACTTGAGGCAATTTTTTATTATTGCATTGTACACATTTTGAACTAAAAATCATTTTTTTAATTGGTCTTTAATAAATATATGAAGTCCTTTTTTCTTTACAGAGCTGAGATGCTCTAGTAGCAGCCTTTATATTTTCTGTCTTTTCCGTCAGACAGGGAGCGGACAGGCTTCTTATCGCTAATCTCTAACATTATAGACACTCATTACAGCTCAGTTCTTATCTTACCGATAAGAATGTGGCTTAAATAAGTGTTTATGACCTCTCAGAGATAAGGTTTATTAGATGGCTGGCACAAAGTGAAAGTACTAGTCACACAGCTAGAAAAAAATAGTTCACCCTTTGTGACAGAACAGCTCAATATTTTTAATAAAGGCTAATTGAAAAAAAGATTTTTAGCCAAAAATTTGTAACATGCAATCTTAAAAAAATTGCATCCGAAGGTGTACATAGCCTTTAAGAACACAGATCACTTTAACCCTTCAATATCAGATTGTCATTGCTTGGTAAGAAGTTGGCCGTATTTATATGTTTTGTCCAAAAGATACTAGCCCATCAATGATCTTCTGTGAAAGAAGGTTCCTAGAACATTTCCAAGAAGATTGTATGTCCTTTGCCTTGAGTCACTAAACATGGATGGCCAGCTTAAACAGTTGGAAATTTGTGGACTACAATGTGTACGATTCTGTTGACAGACCCAGCGATTCTGGTGACCTTTGTGGAAGATACCTAAAATACCTGAAAAACTCTGACTGAATGGTGTGCCTGGAACAACAAAGTTTAGGGTTTTCCTGGCTATAGCATTCTCTCTGGGGAAGTAAAAGTAAACATGGAAAAAAAACTGTATGAAACCTATAGAGTTGATCATTGACTAACTCAAGTCTACCTTTTTCCTTCAAGCAAATTATTGTGGATATAGTATGGAAAGAATCATTTTACTACAAGAAATAATGAGTATGAAGAGTATGAGTACAATGAGCAGTAAGAACTGCAGAAGACGGGAAATGTTTGAAAAACAATTCTCATGAAGTGGCAGGTGGTACAGCCTGTTTTGATATCATGAGCCCACACCCAAGGAAGATAGTAATTTGTAATATCTCACTTAAGTTCTTTAAACGGTTCATGCTATCTACGACACAAAGATTGTTTGATGTTTTAATGAAACATGGGCTTTAAATAAAGATGTAAATTTACACGTTTTCATTGACTTTTACAGTACATTAAGTAAAACTAATCTTACCCTTTATATGCGTCTGTTTGATACGAGTAAGTATTAGACCTCTAAGTTATAGGTGTTCTAGGCCCTTTCATCTTGTAGAATAACTGCATATCTTTTAAAGGGGTTGCACGAGTTATATAAAAACTCGGGCAACCCCTTACAAATAAAAATGAATAGATATTCACCTGTTTTGGATCCTCCTCCTGCTGACGTCACCTTCTTGGCTGCAGTGATGACTGTGATTCTGTGCATAGGTCATGGCTGCAGCCAATCAATGCACGGGATGTCACTGCCAATGCAGCAATGATCTTTGTGCACAGAACGTCACCGCTGCAGCCAGGAAGAAGCAGAAGAGAAAATTAGTAAATAGAGTAAATACATTCCTTTGTTATTTTAGGCCATTTACAGGGGTTGCCCGAGTTTCTATATAGTTCAGACAACCCCTTTAAGTAATGCAGTTTAAATAAAATGATAGCCATAATGAAAGACAAGCAGCGTACTTACAAATGAGAGTTTGCCAAGTAGCATAGTTCAGCACTTGGCACTGCTAGTAAATATTTATCATGAAGTAGACAGCTTCAGGCACTTGCCAAATACTGTACCAGGAACACGGCTAATGTTGATGGCTGTGGTAGCTTCTTCTGAGTATACTTTAAATCAACACAAATGAAAAGACCTCCTATTTCCAATCCATCATCAATTTATTGCTGTGAAGGAAAGATGCAAGGTAATCCTTCTGATAAAAGTAGGTGCCTAATTGGGATGGCTCTATTGTTCTCTTGAGAGACCTAGATAAAGATGCCCACATAAGAGCACTGCAATTATCACTTCAATTGTGTGATGCTCTGATGGAGTCATTATAGGGGGGCTCTCTCTGGTTGGAGTGAGTGGTCTGACCGTTTGCGCTAAAAGATCAAACAAAGGAGAGATTTAAAGAACCAGGACAGGAGGTCAAATACATGGAGTGAGTTCAAAAAATTATATCCAGGAAACCATCCACCCTTTAAAAAAAATACTCATAATAGTTACATATAGATTGTTAATATGTGATATAAAGTTTAAATTTTGGGATAAATCTCCAGATCTAGAAGAATATATGGTCGAAAATGCTCCTGTAACCAGACCCCATCAAGGTTAGATCCAATGTCCAAATGGTGCCAGCCTAAGTGATGTTTCCTCCATATTGGCATATTTGTTGCTCAGCAGTGTTTGGATTTTTTATAATTTCTAATGTGACATTAATGCATAAATGTAAAGAGATGGGACAAGAGGAGTTGAGGGAACAGAGCAAAGTTTATTAAAATTTTCTTTTTTTTACAATTTTTTCAACAGACCTATTTGGATTCTTTCTCGGACAAGCCCTATTATTTCCATATTTTATAAAGGTGCCGTTTCCTATCTTTGCCAATTTTTAATCCAACTCACAAAAAATAAAAATAAAAGCACATCTGCATAACTAAATTGGTTGTCCACAGGCTGATTCCCCTATTGAAAGAATCATACTTAACTGCCGGCTAGATAACATTATATGTGCCAGCTACAGCAGCCCTTGCACCGGACACGTCCCACCCCTCTGCCCACTGTTTGGAAAAGTGGTGAGTGGGGCTTTACACCCCCAATAAGTTCAAAAACTCTGCACAACCATGCCAAACGTTGTGACAGTTTGACACCCTTTTTCTGGCGTGCAGAGGATGATAAATGTTGTACCACATCCTGCTGCATCTTGAGCAACTCCTGTTACATATTTACTAGCTGCTAGGCCAATAAAAATCCCTTAGAGAGTTCTTTATAATTCATTAGTATAGATTTTTTGCTTATTCATAGCAATTAAAATACAAATAATATTAATTATTAGTGTTGATCGCGAATATTCTAATCGCAAATTTTAATTACGAATATCGGCAGAATATAGTGCTATATATTCGTAATCGCGAATATTATAGAATTGTTTTTCATCAGTCACCTCCCTTCTGGCTTGTGGACCAATGAGAAGGCTGCAATGTCTTTGTCAGAGCTTAGCAACATCCCTAGCAACCAATAGGAAAGTTGCCTACCCCTTTACTATATAAGAACCTCCCCAGCAGCCATTTTCTGCAGTTCTGAGATATATATACATATATATATATAGTGGGAGATAGTAGTCAGTCAGTGTAGGTTAGATAGTGATATAGTGTAGCTGATAGGTTCCAGTGCAGGGTGTTGGGTAGTGTGATAGGAATTAGTGTTTCTCTGCTGTCCATACATACATGCTACAGACATAGTGCTGTGATGTCACAACAATAATTAGTGCACCAATCAGTGATATCTACTCAGACCTGATAAAATGGGAAGTTGCATGTATTGCTCAAAAAATATGCGCATCATTAGTGCCGATTTGCGCAATGCGAAAATAATGACTGGAGATCACGAATTCTAGAATTATTGTTATAATTGTTATCTAGAATGTTATGCAAAAAATTAATAAACAAATATTGCGAAAACAAATATTGCCTATGCCGCTCATCACTATTAATCATTTCTCTTCACTCCTTTTATTTCTGTCCATATTATAGTAACCAAAGGGCCCTTGCAGACGAGCGTTGGTTCAGGCTGCGAGTCCGCAGTGCAGCTCCCTGCCTGACCTCCCAGTGCTGCCGGGGGTCACATAGCATTATATTGATTTATGATGCTATGTAACCCTTATAGTTCTGGAATGTATTGTATATAACTGACAGTATTATGCCAGTGTTATCCAATACATTCCAGGACTGTAAGGGTTACATAGCATTATAAATCAATATAATGCTATGTGACCCCGTCAGCGCTGGGAGTTCAGGCCGGGAGCTGCGCTGCGGACTGGCAGCGTGACCAACGCTCGTCTGCAAGGGCCTAAACAGTTATTTGAAGGCTCCATTATATGCAAAGAGAGAATTGCCCATACTGCAAATGAAAGCATGAAAAATATAATAAACAGACGGGTGAAGGCTTCTAACATTTACCATTAGGATCCATTTCCAGTGAACACTATTTTTTTGTAAAGGCAATGCTTCCTCAGATGGCTTCTCTTGAATTGAAACGACTACGCAGCACAAAGGATCGGGGAGGTCGCAAGTAATGGGTCACTGTACTGTTTAATCAATAGCAAGCGGGGATCAAATGAATGAATCTTATTAAAAAGTGCTGAGTTACGCTTAGAAAGAAAGACGATCACCTGGATATCACTCTCTGTAGCAAGTGTTTGATAAAATGTCTCAAACGCAGTGACGTTTTCTTGCATCTCATACTTGGACATTTAGTGGACAGCCATGTATAAATGTCTCATAATAACACTTTCTAAAAAAAAAGCTAATAAAAATGCAAAAATAATACAGCTGCAGTGTATTTACAGTGAGATGCCCTTCAGTTTTACTGGGGTTGCTGCCAGTTACACCAGCTAAAGAACTTAGATTTAAAGGGGTTATCCAATGATTAATGTAAAACATCAAAATCAGACATCATATAGAACATGTCAATGTCTTTCTAAGCCTTCTGCTTCATATGGATCCTGAGAGCTCCCCATTTATTGCTCCAACTTCTCTGCTAGAAGTACTTCAAGCTGAGGTCTGTCCTTTCTCAGGTTGCGTGTTCTTTCTCTCCCTATCACAGCTCAGAGGGTGTGCACTTTCTGCTGCAGCTCTCTTCCTATCACAGCTCAGGGAGTGTGTCCTTTGTGCTGTAGCTCTCGCCCTGTTACGGTCACAGTTTCTAACAGTAGACCGAATGGTGGCAGTTGAAGGATTGAACTGAGCGTGTGTGACCACCTAAGTGAGGTGGACGGAGAAATAAGCAAAAGCACAAACAGCTGGTGGAGCTATATAGATTTAGGTTCTTGAATACCTCAGTGGATTTACTAAACGTTTAATTACATTCAACTCCAAACCTATTCAGATCCAGGTATGAAAGACCAACCACAACTAACAACGCTAAACTTTTTCTGTATTTATCTATATTTACTTTATCGGGAGCCGTAAACATGGATGCAAAGAAGTAACAATTTAAAACCTAAATGGGTTGTCCGGGTTCAGAGCTGAACCAGGATATAACCCCTTTTTCAACTAGGCAGCCCGACTGATATAAGCATCGGAGCATTTCAAAGGCTTTTATTTTAGATCCGCCTAGAATTGAGTTCGGTGATGTCACCGGCATTGATGGGCGGCCTTTAGCGCTGCCGTAGGCTGTAAAACGGCTAGGGCGGTGCTAAACCCCGCCGTCAGTGTCGGGGACATCACCGGCAACACTGCTAGGTGAAGGTCTCCGCCTAGCAGTGTGAAAATATAAACAAACAAGGCAAGGGAGAGCACAGGGGGTGAAAATGGGGATATGTCCAGGTTCAGCTCTGAACCCAGACAACGCCTTTAAGGTTCCACAGACACAAGGGTTGCTCACAGGAGATGGTCCCCACACTTGGATATCACAGTGCAAAGAAAGGGGCGCTAACTGTCAGATATTTAACTCTCCAGTGCCTATACAGTAGCATATGCATATATCAAGTAGTGACAGTACAGTAATGATATTGATCTAGCCATAGTGATATGCCCACCAGAAAACAATTCTGGACCCATAGCAGTGACCACAGAGCAGTTAGTGGTATGGAAGGGTCAAAGCAAATGAATCAGACACAATGCTTTGTTATAAAATATAACTGTCCATTTATAATTGTTAAAGATTCTCTAGGTACTGGTACAGTGCTAAGTGATTGGCGCAAGGCAAACGTGGTGCCTATATTCAAAAAAAGATCAAGGTCATCCACAGGTAATTAAAGACCAGTTATATTGTCCCTCATAGAAGCTTAATAGGTAAAGTAAGGTCTATAGGCTTGGAAAGTATAGTTTGTAATTGGATAGAAAACTGGCTGAAGGACCGTTACCAAAGAGTTGTGGTTAATGATTCCTATTCAGAATGGTCCCAGGTTATAAGTGGTGTAGGTTCAGTGCTAGGCCCTTCATTATTTTATTTATTTATTAATGATATTGAGGAGGGGATTATTAGCACCATATCTATTTTTGTAGATGACACTAAGCTGTGTAGTACTGTGCAGTCTATGGAAGATGTCGATATACTACAAGCTGACTTAAACACTCTGAGTGATTGGGCATCAAGTTGGCAAATGAGGTTCAATGTAGACAAATTTAAAGTTATGTATCTTGGTAGCAATAATCTCTGTGCTTCATATGTCCTAGGTGATGTAACACTGGGAGAGTCACTTATAGAGAAAGATTTGGGTGTCCTTGTAGATGGTAGATCAAATAACACCATAAAATGTCAATCAGCTGCTTCTAAGGCCACCAGGATATTGTCATGCATTAAACGAGGCATGGACTCACGGGGTAGGAATGTAACATTACCACTTTACAAAGCGTTGGTGCAGCCTCATCTGGAATATGCAGTTCAGTTCTGGGCACCAGTCCATAGGAAGGATGCACTGCAGCTGGAAAAAGTACAGAGGAGAGCGACTAAACTGATAACGGGCATGGAGGGTCTTCGTTATGAACAAAGATTAAAAGAATTTAATTTATTTAGTCTTGAGAAGAGACGTCTAAGGAGGGGGGGACATGATTAACCTATACAAATATATAAATGGGCCATACAAAAAAAATACGGTGAAAAGCTGTTCCATATAAAATGCGCTCAAAAGACAAGGGGACACTGCCTCCGATTGGAGAAGAAAAAGTTCAGTCTCCAGAAGTGTCATAGCTTCTTTACTGTAAGAACTGTGAATCTGTGGAATAGACTTCCTCAGGAAGTGGTCACAGCAAAAACAGTGGACAGTTTTGAAAAGGGTTTAGATGAATTCCTAAAAGTAAAAAACATTAATGCTTATGAAAACGTGTAGAAATCGGAGTCTCATTTCCTTTTGGGATTCGCGTCCCCACCTATCCCTTGGTTGAACTTGATGGACGTATTTCTTTTTTCAACCGTATTAACTATGTAATATAGACGTGCACAGCAATCTACCCCATTAACGGCAACTTATACAGTATCTGAGGAACCACTTGTAAGCAGCTCTCCAGGTCACCTAGGTTCTCCATGTCATACACTCCATGTCTCTAGGGGGTACTCACACTGTTCTCATTCGGTGCTTTTAATCGATGGCCATATCCATGAGGGTCCTTTAATTTCTTTTATTTGAGTAAAGAGTACCTGGCTTAGAAACACTCTGAAAAACTGGACATGTTGAAACCCACCAGCCTGATCCTTCTTTCTTCTGAAACACACCCTCAGAGGAAAGTCATTATGCCCCCATTACAATAGATGGTGAGCTAGCCAAAATCCGCAATTATCTAAAGGCTATGGCCAACTTAACATCTGGTAGAAATAATAAAAAAAACACTGCAAAACGCTGTGAGAATCCAGCCCTAGAGAGATCAGCCCTGGAGTCAATGATTAATCTCAAATGTCTGTCAATATGGACAGTGCTCTAATCGGGGACTATCTTTGCTTGTGTTATGAATCTGGGGAGTCAGAAGGCACACAAAATTAACCTGCGCACCCCAAATTGCCCACATTTGCACCACCCAGGACATGACCATTCTACGACGAAGACTCAAAAAATTCATATTGTCAGCCGGAGTGGCAGAATACCCAGATATCACCCAATTTTAATTTATTATATGATCGACATTATCATCAGCATTTTTTTTTTCAGGAAAAGGCGATATGAATATTCCAGTGGCCGTCTATACAAAATGGGAGAAAGGGCACAGCAGATTTTCTTTGTAACACACGTTTAATGATGCAGCGTCCATTGATATGGGAAAGAACAAAAATGTCTTCTTTCAACACTCTTTCCGGTCAGACACTTCTTATTATTTGTAGCATCTTAGCAGCCCATTGACTGTTTATAAGAAGACAATGAAACAACGGAGCGGCTGATTCAGAGGCAGACGTCAGCGCCCTGCTTCAACCTGTTTGTAAACAGCGGACTGAATAAATCCCCTCTGTGTTTAAACCATGTGCGCTGTTTGCAACCTCTGCAAGATAAATTATAATCACTGGCCTCCAAGCTTTTCCATTTTTGGTGTGGAGCTGAGAAAACATCTTTTTGGAGCAGAAAATCATCACCAACCAAAAAAGAAAAGGAACTGCTAGGATGTTCAGTGAATCACCTCTATAATCCTGGCTTCTTGTAAAGGGCTTTCTCAAATGGAGACATTAGTATAATCTTTATTAGTCTATTAGGCTTGATAGAAATTCATTTGACTTAGTATCAGACGCACTGGAGTCCAGCTCAAGTCAAAGAAGCGCCTCCTTACATTTCCCCAAGGAAAAAAAAAGTGTTCTCCTTAAATCACAACAAAGTAAGGAACTTGTTAAATAGAGAACATGGAAAAATATATACTAAACAATTCCTGCGGACTACAGACTGCCATAAAAAAAAAACTGGCAGTCTACAGTTGACAAGTTTGGAAAATGGTCATCAGCCAGGTCACCGCAGTCATAGTTGTGGTTTGTATATACTGTTGTAATGTGTACTAAACCCACCGAGACATGGTCTTGATCGGTGGGGGTCTGAGTGTTGAGTACTAGTACTAGGAGACAGAATTGCTCGCAAGGTGTGGTTTCTCCTCACTACTCAATAGAAAGTGGAAGAGCCCATCTCGATTCTGGCTCCTGCAGAGAGAGTGCTATGCAAGGGCTTCTCTCTCCTCGTTTTAGTGATCGGTGTGGGTCTCAGCGCCCAGACCCCTACAGATCGAAACCTCTAATATGTTGCAAAGGCATATCAAACCTTTTGAGAAAGCTCAGCAACCCTTGAAACAGTATTGGTAATAGTATTTATTTTACCTCGTTACTTCTTGTGTAAGATAACGATAATGCATATAAACAGTAAGTTTAGGATGAAGGATGAAATATGACTACAAGGAAGCCATTGTGAATATCTGGTAGATTGGTGAAAAGAGTAATAAAAAGACCTAGGAATCAGAGATGACCATCCCTACCATATCTCACCCAGTTATGGACCCACAAAACCAAATGTATATGCTGACAGTATGTGAAAATGGATAATATATACTATAAGTTACTGTCTGCTTAGGGATCACCGTTAGGGCACTCATTTATATTGCCTACTGTAGTGTAGAGAGGCTACAAAGTGTCTGTCTTGCTTTGGAGGACCTGACCAGCCAGTGAATACCATGGTCAGTCTGTACACTTCTAGTTGTGTAATGCTTTAATTACCCTGTGGAGGCTCTGCAGGTAGAACGAACACTTGCTGCTTAGGTTGCCGATAGATTAAAGCAGATCACCACGATGCCAGCAGTGAGCTGTGATCAGATTATTGGAGTATAGTATAAAGCTGGCCAAACGTTTCGTTCATATATATTGGGGACAGTCGGGAGGCCCACAGATGTCCATCTGGTTCCAGGTACGTTCTGCCGACACTGATGTATTTGACCAGTTTTATGCCTTTAATATAATCAAAATATACTACCCAATTGAATTTTATATAAAACGCACAATAAATGAGGCTCCGGAGTTAAAAGGTTAACCCTTCACGTCTACTGTTTGCATTCCGCAAATTACATTAATTTGTGAAGAAGACATTCTGTTTTACAAGCTCAGCAAACATCACCTGTAGATACTGAGCAAACACACATGTAAAGGTTCATGTTTACCAAGTCAACATCAGAGCGGCAATGGCTGTGTTACTTTATAATTAAACTAATTAAAACACTGGTCCCACTTAAAAGGGCAAACTAATAACGCAATAAACCAACGTAAGTTCTGCTTCATCAGTCAGATGGTTTCATCATATTTTATTGGGCTAGGCATAGCTCAAAATTCTATATCCGCTAAAGTAAATGTAAAGTAAGAATGTGAATGGAGAGTAGAGCAATAAAAGATCCACGGCGTATGTGTGCACGTTAATATGCGTCAGTGCACATTGTAAAAAATGCTAATGGCCAATCTTCCCAAGATTTTGAATTTTTGACCATGAAAAGAATCTGTCAAGCAAATCATCATATCATCCTGATAAATCGGTTGACAAATTCTTTTAATTTCTGAAGGTCCTTCAACACTTCTGAAGGCCCCTCATTTCCAATCACTGGCCCACGTAATCATGACAGCGATAAACTGACAAATGAGCAAAAAATGTGTTAATTCATACTTTTGATGCCTTCATAGTCATGAAAATAAAGAAAACTCTTTGAATGAGAAGGTGTGTCCAAACTTTTGGTCTGTACTGTATATATATATATTTCACATTACTGTCATTGTACAGCTTATTTCACAGAGCATAATATTCTTTTCTTCAGAGGATCTAATGGCTGCAATGCAATATTCTTGGACCTTTTGTGGATCCACTAAGTCTGATCATCATTGGGTTATTTCACCAGAAGTGAATAGTTAAATATACAGTAAAAAATGAATCTGGTATTATACCGTCTATTACTAACGCGATCTCCAGATGTGTGTGTGTGTGTGTAAGTGAAATGACAGAAAGAGTTTAGGAAATGTAATACAGTCACACTAAACCCTTCTAACAACACCAGATGACGATTTAGTGTAGTGTTTGCAATGTGACTCCAGGTGTATTTGTTCAGTAGAAGACCTTTCGTAGCTGCTTGCAGCCTGATAGTTGTGCCACTCTTGAGACGGTGTGAAATTTTGTACAGAAGAACCTTATTTTCAGGGCTGAAACAGAAATAGGATGGGATGAGAAGAAGAGAGCGATCCTTACATGCATCCACTGCCTATGCAAAGTGGAGATGCTGAGAAAACAGTAATGTATCTCAGTACAATAATCTTTGAAGGGTTTTCTAGGATCAGGATATTGATGACCTATCCTCAGAATAGGCCATTGAGATCAGATCAGTAGTTTGAAGGACTCAATGGATCCATTCACCTTCAGTTCATCTATTTAGGATCAGCGGTGCAAGGCATTGCAGCTTCGCCTTGTTCACTTGAATGGGACTTCTTAAAAGCCTTAAGTACACAGCCAAATTATGGATTATCCATATTCTACATGTACAATAACCACTGCCATCAGGTTTTTAACAGAGGTACCGTTTGTAAAGGGCTCCACATATCTGTTTTATTAGTGGAAATGGTACTTACATTAATAAAGACACACTTCTCATAATGGGGTGGCATATCACTTGGATAAAGCATTACTGTCATATACAAGCTTGGCCTCTCTGTTGAGGCACAGCCGGGGTCGTTCCATTGCTGTGTCAACCAGTCCTCCTGAAAGTCAGACTGGTCAGGGAGCAGGGGCACCATGCCAATCATACTGGCTGGCGTCATATGCCTCATGTCAGTGGGCTGCTGGCAACAGGTGTCTATGATTGGTAGTCTTAGCCTCACTAGCGTGTATTAAACTATTGTTTGGATTCCTGGTACTCCGACTTTCAGATTGTCCCTGACCTTGCTCCTGACTGTCGACTATTGCTCTGGTGTTATCTCCTGGGATTGACCCTGTTATTTGACTCTATGTTTGTATATTGTATTGGTTCTGACGTATCTCTCTGGTTTGGACTCTGTCCTGATTTTTACTTAGCTTTTGGATTCTGATTCGTTCCTTGTCTTGCCTGTCTGGTTTTGACCTCTGACTACTCTTTTAAACCACTAGGTTTAGGTCCTTACACTTAGTCAAGTCAGGGACCATCGCCAAGTTGTGAATTTTTTTCTTGAACTGGATGGTCGCTTTTAAGAAAATGGATATGCTGCATATATGATATATAGATACATATAGTTAAAAAGGAGAAGGCCTGTGATCACGCGATGGTTGTTTTCTGGCATAAGGATTACGCCTTCACTGAGTTAGCAATCAAGGGATTAAAATGCCACACCTTCCCCTTTGTAATACAATTTATAATACATGCCCTAACCAAAAGTATATATCAAGGACTCATTTCATATATAGCTGCCTCTGCTCTAGAAAGAGATAATAAATCCTTATTCACTAAGATTGCCATCTGGTTTAGGCCTCATATCAATATTAGGTCATATGTATTCGAAAGGCTTCACCATACCTGTAGAAAAGAGAATACAAACATGGCAGAATTAACTCTGATTTATACTTTTCCTTTAGGAGATATATATATATATATATATATATATATAATATTGCAGAAAAAAGAGCGGCACTCCAAAGAATAAAAGCAGTGAACCCTTTATTCACCCCAGTGGTGCAACGTTTCGGCTCTAGTCACGAGCCTTCCTCAAGCCTCTTTCTATATATATATATATATATATATATATATATATATATATATATATGCACTAAACTTCCTATGTGTCAGTCTGGCCTATCGGCTCATAAGCTGTACATTGCTGTATTAGGGATACGTGCAATCTGGGCCTGGAACATGATGCCAATAACCCATATGGCCGCCAAATTATAGGTCCATCATTTTGTTTTTCAAATTTTTCATATGGAGGCAGAAAGATTTTCTCACACAGGTTTCCTATTATAATTGTGCCATGCTCCAATGGGGAAAATGGGGTAGGTAATGTTCACAATGTGACACAATTTACAAAAAAATAAAAATGCCTTAAAATATAAAAATGTATATATATATATTTTCTTTCTTATGGCCATAAAGAAGAAAGCTGAGTCATGCCAGAATAGTTCACACTGCTTTAATAGTCACCTTCATTAGGCATGATAGAGTCAGGTGGAACAAAAACATGAATCCTTCTGGGATTCGCGTCCCCACCTTTCCCTTGGTTGAACTTGATGGACTTATGTCTTTTTTCAACCGTATCAACTATGTAACTATGAAATGGGTTCTTAGTGGAATTAAGCTGGCCATACATTTTAGATAGCTTTCCTCTGAACATCCATTCCCCCACTGCTGTGTCTCCTGACTGCTCCATACACATGCACACTTAGCTTGGCGTTCATGTATTCTGAATCCAATTCTTATCTCCGCCAACATCTGCCATTTTGGAAGGATTGGGAGGTCCTAATACACACTAGGTGGTCGGCCGATCCGCTAAAATGGCAGTTTCAGCAAACATTAATCTAATGTTTATGATGAACTGGGAATCAAAAGAGCAATCAATATACTTTACTTGGGCCTTTGAACAATTTGAGCTGCACAATCTGCTTAAGTCTACTGGTCCATAAAAGTGTTATAGTTTTTGGTGTTATAGTTTTTGACATTAAAATTCTGAAGGACCTACTAGTACTATCCGTAAATACTGTAAATATATGAACGGCTCCAGCTGGCAAGTGACTGGTTAATCAAGACAATGAAACAATAGCTGGAAGCATTATACTAATCATAATTAAGAACATTAAGACATCTTTGCTCTTCATCAGGAGTTCAAAACCTGCATCTAATCCTATGATGGGGAGTAACCATGGTAACACGCTTTTGTTCTAACAGAGAACAATGAGAATAGACGAAAGTCTGGCACGCTGAAAATTATTAACTGTGATGGTTAAATACAGGGGCTGCTGAAACTTGTATTTTACAAGTTATATTCATGCCATTTTGTGAAGGAAGGAAAAAAAAAAAAACGAAGCGTCTTCTAATGTAAAAAGAAGGTCGGGAGAGTGGATACCATCAAAGGCCTCATTTACATGAGTGTATTTCAGGCCTCATACTGTCACCGATGTTTGTAGGTGGGTAATTACATGGCTGAATTAACACAGAATACTAAAAGAAAAAGCTTAAAAATCCATAATTCTCACTCATTTATCTCATAATCACTTTATGTTACAAAGTCTCTTTCCAGCAATCAGCTGTGATCTATGGAGGAACCTGGCAACAAGTGTTCAATTTTCCTGCAGTGCCACCACGGGAGAAACAAAGTATTACACAAGCTGTACATTTACTACACAGATATGTCAGGACCCTTTGAAGTTGCTCTCTGCTCCCCTAATGACAGACAGATGTCGGCCGAACGCTTAAGACGACTTCCCTATACACATACAGTTCTGCCAAGCATGCATGTGTTCTCAATAGGGAGAGTGGAGAAAGCTGCTGCTAGACACCTCCAGGGCCGGTACAAGGCAGGGGCCGAAGGAGCGGGTGCCCTGGGCGCTACCATTTGCGGACAGGAGAGGGGCGCAGGTGAAGTGCCAGCAGCAGTGGCGTCGCCAGGGGGGGGCCACGGCCCCCCCTACATCATGCTGTGCCCCCCCATGTGCCCCCCCAACTAAAATGACCCCCCCCCCCAAGTGAGCAGCCGCCGCCGGGCACAGGGAGATGAGCGCTTCCATTGCGCTCATCTTCATTGTAAACTGTCTGTGCCAGCGGAGGTGCAGGGGAGGGAGAGGCGTGTCCCTTCCCTTTCCTCTGATAGGCTGCAGGCAGGCACCGAAGTGGAGGAGAGGCCCCGCCCCCTAATTACTCCTGTTTACCTTTCTAAAGCTAAAGGACCTTTGATGATGTCATCACAGGTCCTGTAAGGGAACTGCACAGTGTAAAGTGTAGTTCCCAGGTTAGAACAGTGCATCTGCCAGGACCTGTGATGACATCATCTTCAACATCACAGGTCCTGCAGAATCTAGCAAAGGAACTGCACCAAAAATGGTGTAGTTCCTAGGTTTCAAAGGTACATCTGCCAGGACCTGTGATGACATCATCACAGGTCCTTCAACCCCTAACAGCAAGTATTAAAAGTTCACAAGCAGCTCTGTATTGATCCATACAGACTGGAATGGAGAGGTAAGAGGAGGTCCTCCACTTTTCATCATTTACCCCCCCCCCCTCCATGCCCTGTTTTTACTCATTGCTCACTCATGTATACTACTTCAGACAGTTACCACTACCTCATGTACCTCACAGTGACTATAATGCATAACTGACCACATATTTCTATAAACACTGCATCTACAGTATTATACCTTCTATGTGTCACATCAATACACTGCTCTGTATATATATATATATATATATATATATATATATATACATACATACACACACACATACATGCACACTGCATATATTACACAGTATTATACATGCAATATGTACAGATATATAGTATATACCGCAGTGCACTGATATGTGAGGTATGAGGTATAATAGATGCTGTGTGTACAGATATCAGTACACTTCTGTATATACTATATGTGAGGTACGAGGTATAATAGATGCAGTGTGTACAGATATATAGTATATACAGCAGTGTACTGATATGTGAGGTACGAGGTGTCAATACACTGCTGTATTTACTATATACCTGTACACACTGCATCTATTATACCTCGTACCTCACATATTACACTACTGTATATACTGTATACACTGCATATATTATACCCCGTACCTCACATATCAGTACACTGCTGTATATACTATATACCTGTACACACTGCATCTATTATACCCTGTACCTCACATATCAGAACACTAGGGAATATACTATATACCTGTACACACTGCATCTATTATACCGCGTACCTCACATAACTGTACACTGCTGTATATAATATACATCTGCATCTATTATACCTCTTTTGTGTGCCAGGGCTGTTTTGTAATCCCATTCCGGCCCTGATGGCATAAATTATAAAACGCAGCAGCAAGAATAGTTCATGGAACAAAGGGAGGGGCTATAAAAGGGGAATGGGGGCCCAATTTAGATTCCTGCTATGGGGCCCAGTGATTTTTATGTACGCCCCTGGCTGCAGGCACTAGGCCGGCAGCCTATCAGAGGCCGGCGCAATGACGTCATCGTGCCGCCTGAGCCTTACATTACAGAGTGGGACACAGGAAGAGGCTGCATCGCATCGCTGACACTTAGGTAAGTATAAGTGTTTTTTTTTTGTTTTTTTTTACAATAGTGTTACTGGCACATTGGGGGGGCTTATTACAAAACTGGCACATGATGATGGGGGGGACTTTATACTGGCACATGATGATGGGGGGGAACTTTATAGTGTCTGTGACTTTCAAAGTCCCACAGTCCTTTGTTCTATTGCTTTAAGTATATTCTTGTTTTGAAACAACATTGATTCTTTCTTAAAAACGGGGGGGGGGGGGGGGGGGGGGGGGGGCGCAGTTTGCCATCTTCGCCCTGGGCACCAAATGGCCTTGTCCCAGCCCTGGACACCTCTGATGGTGGCCTATCTCCCAGGAATACAGGATTGGGTGCTGAAATTCCAATCACCTGATCCTTCTCTGATGATGGTGGTGGTGAGGTGGGGGGGGGGGGGGTTGGGGTTTGGGGATGACTCACCAGTCCCCCTGAAAATGGAGGGGGGAGTTCCGATAAAAAATATTTTTTAACAATTTCGTGCAGCATGGCCCTTGAAACTGAAGATTTAAACTTACCTGCTCCATGCTGCTATGGTGATCCACACTGCCTACACTCACTCCACCTTCTGGTACATTCGGCTAGCTATGGGCATGGTCACATGCATCGCTCCGGCCAATGACTGGCTTCAGCAGTGAAGTGACCACAAGCAGTAGGTCACCACTGAAGCAAGTCATTGACTGGAGCAGTTCATGTGACAATGTCCATGGTCAGCAGGATGTAATTAGTGCCGGGATCGGAAGATGGAGAGCGCAGAGGCAGCACGCAGGACCAGAGAGGCATGGAGCAGGTTAGTAGGATCTTTTGTTCCAGAGGCCATGTTACAGGAACGTGTTAAAAAAATCTTTTTTTACTAGAAAAACCCTTTAAGAATTGTAGAAGAAGAGTAGAAAATGTATTGTACAAACCAGACAACCTCTTTAAGCATAATAAATCTTTACATGTGCTGATAAACATTCTTGTCCTTGGAATGGAGAGTGGAGCCCCTGGAATTAGGTCTGTAACTTGCAGGGATGGACTAGGAACTAAAAGCGGGTCTGGAGAACAATCTAAAAGTGGCCCCATGTTGTAAGCAGGTCTAAACTGACAGAAGGCGGGACATAACAAGTAGGCGGGCCCTACAATACCATAGTGCAGCACAAAGTACCACCCTAGCAGAACCAAATACCATAGTGCAGCACAAAATACCACCCTAGCAGAACTAAATACCACAGTACAGCACAAAATACTAGCTCAGTAAAGCCAAATAACACAGTGCCACCGGCCAGGTGCATAAGTACCCGATTCTCCAAAATTAATGCTGAGAGTATTGGATCATTATGTACCCATTCGGGAGACATGAGGAGGGCTTGGACGGCCTCCTGGACATTGGCCCACCATGTAATTTCCCTGGTGGGTCTATAGCCAGTCCGCCCCTGGTTCTAGTGACAATAATCTGCAACCATAGCGAGTTATTAAACCAGGTACTGGCTATTTTTCCTAATTAACTAACTTGCATACAATTATATTCTGACTTTTCCTCTATTTCTGCCACTCTTTGTGTTCTATGTTAGTAGTCAATTCCCTGCACCTTCTGTGTCTACTGGGAATAATACACATTGTAAAGGCACACCTCTTTAGACATATAAATGTCCACATGACAGCCCACATGCAAGTTTTTAAAAGGGGTTCTCCGGGCTCTCCTATATTGATGACCTATCCTCAAGATAGGTCATCAATATCAGATCGGCGGGGGCCTGACACCCGGCACGCCCGCCGATCAGCTGTATGAGGAGACGGCGCGCGCAGTGCACACGTGCCGTCTTCCTTCTCTCTTCCTGCTGCTGCTATGTCTATGTCAAAGCAGGAAGAGAGATGGAAGTCGGCACGTGCACACTGCGCGCGCCGTCTCCTCATACAGCCGATCGGCCGATCGGATATTGATGACCTATCCTCAGGAGAACTCCTTTAATTTAACAATTTTAAATAAAGGTAGCTTAGTGTTTCAAGATTCCATTCTAGCCAAAATGTTCCAAATAACAGGAAATACGCTTTTGAGGCCTGTTTTGTGTTCTATTTATATGACATTATTTGGTATACCGTAAATTTTTGTTCTTTGCTGTTGCCTAGTTTCGATGTATGCACCAGACAATATTTTCTGGAAATGTATGCAGTAGCTGGAAGGTGTTTTTTCAGCATCAGAGACAAACTGGGGCTGTTTAATAGCAGAATAAATAAAACCGCCTTGTCATTGGATTTATAATGTGGTGAATACCTCTGCATAAAACAACCTGATGGAAGAAGCTCCACTGCGTTACTTTATATGCAAACAGAAAAGGACAAGATTAATAATTTAGCTTTGTGGGTGGCCATGTGGAACAGGCCATGGGTTATATTAAGATAACATATTTGTCTGCATTGTATTCCGCAAACAGTGCCGCAGCCCTGACAGCTCTGTTCAGTTCTGCATGTCGAAACGGCATTGGACGGAAAGGGTCGCTGTATCTGCGTGTAGGCTGACGGCTGCTGTTGTGTATACAGGGCATTGAAATGAGCACTTTCCTATGAAAACAAAGTCAGAGAACCGCAAAGAACATTTCTACCTCCAAACAACCTGAACAACAAAGTGAAGTGAGAGATAACAAAGTTATTCTTTCACTTCCTATGGACAACCTTGAGCAATCATTCTGAAGAACAGAACTTGCTCTTTGAGCACTTGGCTGGTGCTGTTAATATACTGTATCACACTGGTCGCTCTTATGAATAATTCATTGGCTTCATAATTAGAGCAGCTTGGATACAAAAAAAAAAAAAAAAAAAGAAGAACACACAGGGGCAGCGCCAATTAATAGTTAATTGGTCTCCCTTTCAATCTTGTTGGCAGCAGGCACTAGATGGAAGATGGAGATAATATTTTGGGGAGCTCCGAAACATTGTGAAATAAAGTCGGATAGACAATAACCAGAAACATCTGCTTTATTAAAGTCCTTTGCCAAAGTGTTGATGCAGATTATGTGACAGCGCCGTGTGCACGCAGCCTTTGTGGAGGCACATGGAGTCTCAGTCAATCCCTCCGATGGCGTTGTAGGCATTAGGTGGGCCACTATAGAGCGCTTCTTTACAGCGCCACCCAACAGAGATGCTCTCCCTTGGAAGCAATATGATACACATGCTACTGAAGTACCGCAGAGCAGGGGCTATCTGCAAATGGTTTTTCATGTAATATATTGTTATGTATTGTCATGTTATGTAATGCAACCAGCATAGCTATGTATGGATGGCACAGCTGGGGTTAACAATCCAGGAAAAAAAGCAGCATTTTTCACCACCCTCGAGCTGACCAGTGCAGGTTATTGTCACCCATATCTCATTTATTCTTCTCTCGGTGGTTGCCAGAAAAAATGTGGAAGAAAAAATTAATACCAATTGCAAAGAAAACATTTTTACCTGGAAAAAAGTGGAAACTTCACCAATATTTGTCCTATTTTCAATACTTAAAGGGATTCTCCAAGCAAACTGTCCTCGAAAGTGAGCAGGACTGGTTGTCTCCATTTGCAGAGCTTCCCAGGGGAGTAAGGGGATGGGGTCTTGCTATACATTATGCTTACAATAGTAATGGAGCTATCCTATGTGCGGTATGCGGTCAGGCTGAGCAGCCTAACAGGAACACTCACCAATGTGTAGCATATGCAAGTGCCAGAGCACAGTGTGAAGTGAGGCAATGCCCCCCTCACCCCCTATGGAGATCTCCAAGTGGAAGAGGATTCTCTGGTGGGCCCCAACTGTGATACCAGGTCCAGGAGAAATAAAAAACATTTAGAGCTGCCTTTGGACCAAGTCACTTGCCACTAGGGTCTAGTTCTTTGAATGAAAAACTACTAGATTTTATTGATGATATGGGGGTGGGACCCCGAGAATAATTTCCTCTAGGGGGCCCAAATAATCCTAGTCCAGCACTGCTCACATTTTAGGACAGTTTGCCTGTAGTTATTTTAAATCCTTCCCAAGAACCCCTTTAAAATACAGTCTCCAAAACAATAGGGGCTTTTTGGGCATTTTAGGAAGTATAATTGGTCTATACCACGTACATGCCTATTCAGGCAAATAAGACTATGGATGGGGGGGGGGGGGGGGTTAATTATACTGGTACTCCTGACATTACTAGTAAGCACTAATCCTTCCGGAATATGAGACTGTCCTATGCGTGTCGCACCTTTCCTTTCTACATGGCTTCTCTGGGAAAGTGCATTTATAGGCTCAGTTTTACCAGTGCAATAAAAGCCATCAATCAAAGAAAGATGACATATATAATTAGCTTCCCCTCACCCACATGTAAGACATAAAGAGAGGTAAGCAGCCATGAAATGATTGAAGGGGTGAACTCAAAGGGTTGAATATAGATGTAATAAAAAGAGCAGGATCAAGGGAGTAGATTACGTCTACGAGTACGGACTTATGTGCAGACCATGTACAGACTAGAAGTTCATCAGTTGTCTATTGCATCAGTTAAATGTGGATTTTGGGGGCAGTTTTAGGCCTGTCTTGCCATTTTCCTACCCTCAAAAGGGTTCCCTCTTTTACTACAATGTGGTCCTTCAAAGGCATAGATATGTTTACCTCATATGGGGCAAAGAACCAGTCCCGAAGCAGAGTGTTGGCTTCAAAAAGTGATCCGCGCCCAGTCTTAAGACTAATTAGCATTTTGGACATTTTTAAAGTGAAAAATTCAGTTAGGTTACTTTCACACTCGCGTTTGGTGCGGATCCTTCATGGATCTGCACAGTCGGATCCGTTCAGATAATACAACCGTCTGCATCTGTTCAGAACGGATCCGTTTGTATTATCTGTCACATAGCCAAAACGGATCCGTCTTGAACACCATTAAAAGTCAATGGAGGACGGATCCGTTTTCTATTGTGCCAGATTGTGTCATAGAAAACTGATCCGTCCCCATTGACTTACATTGTGTGTCAGAGCGGATCCGTTTGGCTCAGTTTCGTCAGAAGGACACCAAAACGCTGCAAGCAACGTTTTGGTGTCAGCCTCCAAAGCGGAATGGAGACGGATCGGAGGCAAACTGATGCAATCTGAGCGGATCCCTATCCATTCAGAATGCATTAGGGCAAAACTGATCCGTTTTGGACCGCTTGTGAGAGCCCTGAACGGAACTCAGAAACGGAAAGCCAAAACGCCAGTGTGAAAGTAGCCTTAGTCGGAAAAGACCCAGCATGTGGAGGTGTTTTCCTTGTACCTTTATATAGTAACTTTGGAGAAGGGTCATCAGCTCACTTGACATGGTATGCTGCAGGAAGGAATGTGCTAGGCTGCAGGGCACATACAGCCACTTAACGCTCTGCTGATCGGCTCAGGGATGGGATTCACCTTTACACACTGTCTGTAGAAAGATTACACAAAAAGCCACCAGAAACATACTGTACAAATAACATGGAAGACGGGATTTGGTGTTAAAAATTCAGGTCCATATGCCTGTGTCGGACACAAACTCGGCGGTCACTGGAGGCTATTGTCTCCAGGTCCCTGTTCCGTGACACATGACCAAAGATAGGACCTGCTCTGAGTTTGTCATCACACACCCTTGATTCGTGCCAAAAAACGTTGGTGTTAATAGTCCTATAGATTTGTGTGCAGACCAAAAATATTCCCTTAGTAATAGGTTGGAGGAAAATCTATGAATCCAGGACACTAGAACTGAAGTAAATCCTACAAGGCTCACACGTCAGAGGTGTAACTTAGAGCTCTTGGTCCTAAATCCTCACCACCATTTACCAAGTATTAACGGTGTTATTTGGTTCTGCTGTGGCACCCTCAGGCACCAAGATATATGGGTTAAAGATACCTCTGGACCTTCTTAGGCTACGTCTACATTCGAAATGGATTTTTTCTGCGACTGTTGTGTCGCAGTCGCAGCATGTCGCATGTTGCAGTGCGACACCATAGACTGCCATTATAAAAATTGTCGCGCAACATTGGTGCAACAAAATGTCGCGCAACAAATGTTGCAGTGTAGTTGTGCCCTATCTGTCGCGGGATGATAAATGTCGTCGTGTAGACGTAGCCTTAGATATTCCCCTGCATGATTTTGCATTCCTATAGCACTTACTGCTGGGTTGCACAGATTTAGCTTTGCTCCTGTGATACTTTGATGTATATGTGCTGATGAGCCTAATACATCAAAGATGACTAAACGGAGCTGAAGGTGCAAGAAGCAGCTTGTTTCTATGTAATTCCGCTAACGGAAAAAGGAAGCATAGTTCCCAGATCACTTCAGAAAATCACCAGTCCAAACATGCCCTCTCTTTGCAAAATTAGCAAAAAATACAGCTCCATACCCTCTGCCTCCAAAAACAACAACAACGACAAAAAAAAACTATAAATACTTCAAGCTAATTTCATCCCATGATGGTGCGGTCAAGTAAGGAGGAAATACCTGTGGTCTCCTTCCCGGTAAATTCTATAATAAATGAATGAGCAATTCTGACCAAACCACAAGTCTAATCTACATTAATGAAAATTTTAACAAATTTCTAACGCAAACATAAACATATATTTCATTGCAGGGTGTAGGAAGCACATAGCTAGCCATAACAGGCACTGGTGACCATTCTGATCGCCCATGCAGCATACACAAGGTTACATGATGCTTAGAATTCACCATTTTTAAAGGATATGGGCTAAATTAAAATATGCATGATGCAAAGAAGTATTAGTGAATTATATACAGTATATATAAAGACAATATCAAAACTATATAATGCTTTATTTACATCTGCGTTGGGGCTCATGTTTCTCTAGACAAGTAAGCCTCCATGATGAAAACTTCATAGGCACCATTGGGGTCTATCAGCATCTTTTGTATCCATCATGTAATAGATCCACCAATTCCAATAACAAAGGAGAACAATGGAAAGAACAATGTGAACTAGAAAAGCTACAATTTCTGGGGAAATTGTGTGAAGTGTTCTTGCCTCCACCAGTAGTCTACAACTGGAGTGGGCGGAGTAACTGGGTGGAGTGGCTGGAGTAACTGTGGAAAGATTGGACTGGGCAGAGTAACTTTATGGACTGGGCAGAGTAACTGTGCGGAGTGTTTGGAGTGAGTAAAGATAGTAGACATTACACTAACCAATTGATAGATCAAATTTAAAGGGCTTCTGTCACCCCACTAAACTCATATTTTTTTTTTGTGTACTTATAATCCCTATACTGCGATATTGCCATACATTATGTTATTAATAATTTTCGTTCAGTAGATTTAGCAAAAAACTTACTTTTATGATATGCTAATTACCTTTCTACCAGCAAGTAGGACGTCTACTTGCTGGTAGCAGCCGCAGAAAACCATCCCCTCCTTCTGTTGATTGACAGGGCCAGCCGCGATCTCCTCCTCCGGCCAGCCCTGTCAGCATTTCAAAAATCGTGCGCCTTTGTTGATTCGGCGCAGGCGCTCTGAGATAAGGAGGCTCGCCTCCTCAGCACTCCCTCAGTGCGCCTGCGCCGATGACATCACCGAAAGAGAAGACGTCATCGGCGCAGGCGCACTGAGGGAGTGCTGAGGAGGCTACCCTCCTTATCTCAGAGCGCCTGCGCCGAATCAACACAGGCGCGCGATTTTTGAAATGCTGACAGGGCTGGCCGGAGGAGGAGATCGCGGCTGGCCCTGTCAATCAACAGAAGGAGGGGGCGGTTTTCTGCGGCTGCTACCAGCAAGTAGACACCCTACTTGCTGGTAGAAAGGTAATTAGCATATCATAAAAGTAAGTTTTTTGCTAAATCTACTGAACGAAAATTATTAATAACATAATGTATGGCAATATGGCAGGATAGGGATTATAAGTACACAAAAAAAAAAAAAAGTTTGGTGGGGTGACAGAAGCCCTTTAACCACCTCCGGACGGCTGTACGCACAGACGCGTCCTGGAGGTGGTTGATTCATTCCTCCTGGACGCGCCGGCGCGTCCTCTCGCGAGACGCGAGATTTCCTGTGAACGCGCGCACACAGGCGCGCGCGCTCACAGGAACGGAAGGTAAGAGAGTTGATCTCCAGCCTGCCAGCGGCGATCGTTCGCTGGCAGGCTGGAGATGTGTTTTTTTTAACCCCTAACAGGTATATTAGACGCTGTTTTGATAACAGCGTCTAATATACCTGCTACCTGGTCCTCTGGTGGTCCCATTTGTTTGGATCGACCACCAGAGGACACAGGTAGCTCAGTAAAGTCCCACCAAGCACCACTACACTACACTACACCCCCCCCCCGTCACTTATTAACCCCTTATTAGCCCCTGATCACCCCTGATCACCCCATATAGACTCCCTGATCACCCCCCTGTCATTGATCACCCCCCTGTCATTGATTACCCCCCTGTAAAGCTCCATTCAGATGTCCGCATGATTTTTACGGATCCACTGATAGATGGATCGGATCCGCAAAACGCATCCGGACGTCTGAATGAAGCCTTACAGGGGCGTGATCAATGACTGTGGTTATCACCCCATATAGACTCCCTGATCACCCCCCCTGTCATTGATTACACCCCTGTCATTGATCAACCCCTGTAAAGCTCCATTCAGACGTCCGCATGATTTTTACGGATCCACTGATAGATGGATCGGATCCGCAAAACGCATCCGGACGTCTGAATGAAGCCTTACAGGGGCGTGATCAATGACTGTGGTGATCACCCCATATAGACTCCCTGATCACCCCCCTGTAAAGCTCCATTCAGATGTCCGCATGATTTTTACGGATGCACTGATAGATGGATCCGATCCGCAAAACGCATCCGGACGTCTGAATGAAGCCTTACAGGGGCATGATCAATGACTGTGGTGATCACCCCATATAGACTCCCTGATCACCCCCCTGTAAAGCTCCATTCAGATGTCCGCATGATTTTTACGGATGCACTGATAGATGGATCCGATCCGCAAAACGCATCCGGACGTCTGAATGAAGCCTTACAGGGGCATGATCAATGACTGTGGTGATCACCCCATATAGACTCCCTGATCACCCCCCTGTAAAGCTCCATTCAGATGTCCGCATGATTTTTACGGATGCACTGATAGATGGATCCGATCCGCAAAACGCATCCGGACGTCTGAATGAAGCCTTACAGGGGCATGATCAATGACTGTGGTGATCACCCCATATAGACTCCCTGATCACCCCCCTGTAAAGCTCCATTCAGATGTCCGCATGATTTTTACGGATGCACTGATAGATGGATCCGATCCGCAAAACGCATCCGGACGTCTGAATGAAGCCTTACAGGGGCATGATCAATGACTGTGGTGATCACCCCATATAGACTCCCTGATCACCCCCCTGTCATTGATTACCCCCCTGTCATTGATTACCCCCCTGTAAAGCTCCATTCAGATGTCCGCATGATTTTTACGGATGCACTGATAGATGGATCGGATCCGCAAAACGCATCCGGACGTCTAAATGAAGCCTTACAGGGGCGTGATCAATGACTGTGGTGATCACCCCATATAGACTCCCTGATCACCCCCCTGTCATTGATTACCCCCCTGTCATTGATTACCCCCCTGTAAAGCTCCATTCAGACATCCGCATGATTTTTACGGATCCACTGATAGATGGATCGGATCCGCAAAACGCATCCGGACGTCTGAATGAAGCCTTACAGGGGCATGATCAATGACTGTGGTGATCACCCCATATAGACTCCCTGATCACCCCCCTGTCATTGATCAACCCCCCTGTCATTGATCAACCCCCCTGTCATTGATCACCCCCCCTGTCATTGATCACCCCTCTGTAAGGCTCCATTCAGATATTTTTTTGGCCCAAGTTAGCGGAATTATTTTTTTTTTTTCTTACAAAGTCTCATATTCCACTAACTTGTGTCAAAAAATAAAATCTCACATGAACTCACCATACCCCTCACGGAATCCAAATGCGTAAAATTTTTTAGACATTTATATTCCAGACTTCTTCTCACGCTTTAGGGCCCCTAGAATGCCAGGGCAGTATAAATACCCCACATGTGACCCCATTTCGGAAAGAAGACACCCCCAGGTATTCCGTGAGGGGCATATTGAGTCCATGAAAGATTGAAATTTTTGTCCCAAGTTAGCGGAACGGGAGACTTTGTGAGAAAAAAATTAAAAATATCAATTTCCGCTAACTTGTGCCAAAAAAAAAAAATTTCTATGAACTCGCCATGCCCCTCATTGAATACCTTGGGGTGTCTTCTTTCCAAAATGGGGTCACATGTGGGGTATTTATACTGCCCTGGCATTCTAGGGGCCCCAAAGCGTGAGAAGAAGTCTGGTATCCAAATGTCTAAAAATGCCCTCCTAAAAGGAATTTGGGCACCTTTGCGCATCTAGGCTGCAAAAAAGTGTCACACATCTGGTATCGCCGTACTCAGGAGAAGTTGGGGAATGTGTTTTGGGGTGTCATTTTACATATACCCATGCTGGGTGAGAGAAATATCTTGGTCAAATGCCAACTTTGTATAAAAAAATGGGAAAAGTTGTCTTTTGCCAAGATATTTCTCTCACCCAGCATGGGTATATGTAAAATGACACCCCAAAACACATTCCCCAACTTCTCCTGAATACGGCGATACCACATGTGTGACACTTTTTTGCAGCCTAGGTGGGCAAAGGGGCCCATATTCCAAAGAGCACCTTTAGGATTTCACAGGTCATTTACCTACTTACCACACATTAGGGCCCCTGGAAAATGCCAGGGCAGTATAACTACCCCACAAGTGACCCCATTTTGGAAAGAAGACACCCCAAGGTATTCAGTGAGGGGCATGGCGAGTTCCTAGAATTTTTTATTTTTTGTCACAAGTTAGTGGAAAATGCTTATTTTTTTTTTTTTTTTTTTTTTCATACAAAGTCTCATATTCCACTAACTTGTGACAAAAAATAAAAAGTTCCATGAACTCACTATGCCCATCAGCGAATACCTTGGGGTCTCTTCTTTCCAAAATGGGGTCACTTGTGGGGTAGTTATACTGCCCTGGCATTCTAGGGGCCCAAATGTGTGGTAAGGAGTTTGAAATCAAATTCTGTAAAAAATGACCTGTGAAATCCGAAAGGTGCTCTTTTGAATATGGGCCCCTTTGCCCACCTAGGCTGCAAAAAAGTGTCACACATCTGGTATCTCCGTAATCGGGAGAAGTTGGGGAATGTGTTTTGGGGTGTCATTTTACATATACCCATGCTGGGTGAGAGAAATATCTTGGCAAAAGACAACTTTTCCCATTTTTTTATACAAAGTTGGCATTTGACCAAGATATTTATCTCACCCAGCATGGGTATATGTAAAAAGACACCCCAAAACACATTCCTCAACTTCTCCTGAATACAGAGATACCAGATGTGTGACACTTTTTTGCAGCCTAGGTGGGCAAAGGGGACCACATTCCAAAGAGCACCTTTCAGATTTCACAGGTCATTTACCTACTTACCACACATTTGGGCCCCTAGAATGCCAGGGCAGTATAACTACCCCACAAGTGACCCCATTTTGGAAAGAAGAGACCCCAAGGTATTCGCTGATGGGCATGGTGAGTTCATGGAAGTTTTTATTTTTTGTCACAAGTTTGTGGAATATGAGACTTTGTATGAAAAAAAAAAAAAAAAAAAAATCATCATTTTCCACTAACTTGTGACAAAAAATAAAAAATTATAGGAACTCGCCATGCCCCTCACGGAATACCTTGGGGTGTCTTCTTTCCAAAATGGGGTCACTTGTGGGGTAGTTATACTGCCCTGGTATTCTAGGGGCCCAAATGTGTGGTAAGGAGTTTGAAATCAAATTCAGGAAAAAATGAGGAGTGAAATCCGAAAGGTGCTCTTTGGAATATGGGCCCCTTTGCCCACCTAGGCTGCAAAAAAGTGTCACACATCTGGTATCCCCGTACTCAGGAGAAGTTGAGGAATGTGTTTTGGGGTGTCTTTTTACATATACCCATGCTGGGTGAGATAAATATCTTGGTCAAATGACAACTTTGTATAAAAAAATGGGAAAAGTTGTCTTTTGCCAAGATATTTCTCTCACCCAGCATGGGTATATATAAAATGACACCCCAAAACACATTCCCCACCTTCTCCTGAGTACGGAGATACCAGATGTGTGACACTTTTTTGCAGCCTAGGTGGGCAAAGGGGCCCATATTCCAAAGAGCACCTTTCGGATTTCACAGGTAATTTTTTACAGAATTTGATTTCAAACTCCTTACCACACATTTGGGCCCCTAGAATGCCAGGGCAGTATAACTACCCCACAAGTGACCCCATTTTGGAAAGAAGAGACCCCAAGGTATTCGCTGATGGGCATAGTGAGTTCATAGAACTTTTTATTTTTTGTCACAAGTTAGTGGAATATGAGACTTTGTATGAAAAAAAAATAAAAATAAATAAATCATAATTTTCCGCTAACTTGTGACAAAAAATAAAAAGTTCTATGAACTCACTATGCCCATCAGCGAATACCTTAGGGTGTGTACTTTCAGAAATGGGGTCATTTGTGGGGTGTTTGTACTGTCTGGGCATTGTAGAACCTCAGGAAACATGACAGGTGCTCAGAAAGTCAGAGCTGCTTCAAAAAGCGGAAATTCACATTTTTGTACCATAGTTTGTAAACGCTATAACTTTTACCCAAACCATTTTTTTTTTACCCAAACATTTTTTTTTTATCAAAGACATGTAGAACTATAAATTTAGAGCAAAATTTCTATATGGATGTCGTTTTTTTTGCAAAATTTTACAACTGAAAGTGAAAAATGTCATTTTTTTGCAAAAAAATCGTTAAATTTCGATTAATAACAAAAAAAGTAAAAATGTCAGCAGCAATGAAATACCACCAAATGAAAGCTCTATTAGTGAGAAGAAAAGGAGGTAAAATTCATTTGGGTGGTAAGTTGCATGACCGAGCAATAAACGGTGAAAGTAGTGTAGGTCAGAAGTGTAAAAAGTGGCCTGGTCTTTCAGGGTGTTTAAGCACTGGGGGCTGAGGTGGTTAAAAAGTGCACATGGCAAGCTTGATAGAGTGAGAAATGCATTTCAACTTTTATTTATTTATAGAGCACATTTAATTGCAATGTTGTTGCCCAAAGTGCTTCACAGTTACATTAAAGCATACATTTATAAAAATATTAGCAGCCGATTTGTGTAGGTGGGCTTGAAAGTGAGGGAGTGGTGGCAGTTTAGAAATCATGTCCTGATTTTTCAGCTCACACTCTAGCTTTTGAACATTCTGCCATTCATTCCTATGGGACCAATTTCACCACAAAAACTTCGATATTTTGGGAACCATTCGGTGACACGTTCCGGTATATTACTGTCTATGTAGTGTAAAAACTGTGGGAGGAGTTAGGGTGGTAAATTTGGCTATAATAATAAGAATATATATATGTGAGATAACAGTAAGGCTACTTTCACACTAGCGTTCGGGGCTCCGCTTGTGAGTTCCGTTTGAAGGCTCTCACAAGCGGCCCCGAACGGATCCGTCCGGCCCTAATGCATTCTGAGTGGATGCGGATCCGCTCAGAATGCATCAGTTTGGCACCGTTTGTCCTCCGCTCCGCTCAGCAGGCGGACACCTGAACGCAGCTTGCAGCGTTCTGGTGTCCGCCTGGCCGTGCGGAGGCAAACGGATCCGTCCAGACTTACAATGTAAGTCAATGGGGACGGATCCGTTTGAAGATGACACAATATGGCTCAATCTTCAAACGGATCCGTCCCCCATTGACTTTCAATGTAAAGTCTGAACGGATCCGTTTGCATTATCATGAACAAAAAAAAAAAAAAAATTTTTTGTTTTTTTTTGTTCATGGTAATGCAAACGGATCCGTTCTGAACGGATCCAAGCGTTTGCATTATAGGTGCGGATCCGTCCGTGCAGATACCAGACGGATCCGCACCAAACGCAGGTGTGAAAGTAGCCTAAGTGGTCTTGCCATGCAAGAAAACTTAAAGAGAACCTGTCACCTGGATTTTGGGTATAGAGCTGAGGACATGGGCTGCTAGATCGCCGCTAGCACATCTGCAATATCCATTCCCCATAGCTCTGTGTGCTTTTATTGTGTAAAAAAAAAAGATTTTATAGATATGTAAATGAGGCTACTAATGTTTCCGGAGCCCAGCCACGCCCACTGTGAAGGAGCCCAGCACCGCCCCGCATACTCCGAATCTCCTCCTTGCTCCCCGACATCACAAAGCTAGAGCGGTGTAATCTCGCGATGCGCGAGCTGGCACATGCGCAGTGTCGGAATAGTGTTCCTTCCCAGTGCTGGCATCAGCCTCAGGGAACAAACTGCGCATGCGCTAGCTCGCGCATCGCGAGATTACGGCGCTCTAGCTTTGTGACGTCGGGGAACAAGGAGGAGATTCGGAAGATGTGGGGCGGTGCTGGGCTCCTTCACAGTGGGCGTGTCTGGGCTCAGAGTCAGAGAACGCTGGACTCATCTCTCATTCATGGAGGAGACAAGACTTATCTACGACTCATTTACATATCTATAAAGTTGTTTGTTTTTTTACACAATAAAAGCACACAGAGCTATGGGGACTGGATATTGCGGATGTGCTAGCGGCGATCTAGCAGCCCATGTCCTCAGCTCTATACCCAAAATCCAGGGGACAGGTTCCCTTTAATGAAGCCCAAATTGGACAACTTCATAAATTCAATGCATTTTTTTACTTTAACCAGATCTAGGAAACATTAGAGAATTGTAGTATTATCTAGTAACAATCATGAGCACTGTACATAGTGACATCACAGGACATTAGATCATCCGTTAGATGACTACATGTATATATTTTCTTATTATTATTTCTTATGCAGTCGGTGTGCCACCATATGGCTCAGCATTGACCGTAAAAGCATTGATTCTAGGGAAGAATGCCTCTGATGTAACATGGCACCTCTCTAGGCATTTTTATGTAATCAAGGGCATACAAGGTATAATATGAGCTGATAGAGTTGTATAGATGCTGTACTGCAACTACATACAACCGGGAGCTCATATGGATAAAATTCAATCCAAATAATCCTGCTTGTTTCTGCATGTTCTCCACAATTACCACAGTGGAGAACATGCATTCAAGAACCTGGCCAACAGATTCCACCATGTCTAGATTTACTGTACATGAACCCCAATGCCATATCTGCATTTATAAAAATGGATTCTAATGGGCCGGGATAACGGATCTACATGAGAATTATCACCATCCAATGGAGTAACCCGTGTAGGGCCATCTTCTCTATACAACTAGACAACATAAATTCAGGAAAACTCAGAAACTAGGCACATATTCATGTAGGTTTTTTTTCGAGGACATGGACAAAATTCAGCTGCATGTGAACAGGTTACAGAAATCCTATGCATTGGATGTGGAATGTTAGCAGATTTGAGGAGGATTATGGTGTGGAATTCACCTCAAATCCTGACCACGTGACAGAGTTCTTCTAGATCCTGGATCAAAGAGCAACATATTGACCTACCGAGAACATTGAACTCGAATCCTGTATAGCAATATATAGGGAAAAAATGTTTCATAGATACACTTCTAGGAATTCTTTTCTGGAGAAGTTCCCTGCCACACCACGTCTATGTGTGAACGCCTAAAGAGACATGCTAGACACAGGTAGAAGAACAGGACTGTTGAGACATTAATTAGCCAGGTGCTACTTTATGGAAAGGTTCAGAATCAGTCTCGGATATAGAAGTGGGCACATGCCATTAAGCAGTTCTTCCTTGGCACAGACACATAAATACACCAAAATCCCAGAACACAGTCAAGCGTTTAGCTCAGTTTCTGTTTTAAGTGTCTTCAAAACTGCTTTGTCTCAGAGCCAGGACATAAGCAGCTGGAGTCAACTCCCTGACAATACGAGGTAGGAAGCAGGTAGGAACTTGCAGGTCAGGAACGTGACTTCAGCACCCACAACAGAGGTGTGTTTCTGCCACTGCACAGTCACGGAAATGCTTCGAAGTTTTACAACATGGCAAGAGTGGCTACTTTAGCTCTGGCACCTGGCCAAGGGTCTTCTGGCAAAGTTCAAGATTTACCGCAGTGTCAGACAATAAGAGGGAATGAACAGGGGGAGAAAGTGAAGGACTTATGTAATGGTGAGAACTGTTCACAGGTTGGCTAATCTTATAAGGAGGGCAGAATTCACACCCAGACTCCATCTATCATCCTCTTCTTCACTGGCCTGTCTGGCTTCGGAACTTAAAGGGAACCTGTCATGGTCCTGAGCAGATTGTTATATAGTTTTATAAAAGAAGCTTCAGTAAAACTTGTAATTTATGCCTATAAATTCCTGCTCATTCTGGGCTTTGAAGTCCAGGAGGTGGTCCTATCAGTGATTGACAGCCTTCCCTCTATGACCGTGCATACACAGATAGCCGTCAATCACTGATAGGACAGCCTCCTGGACTCCAAACCAGAATGAGCATGTGTAGGGTTTTACTAAATCTTTTCCCATAATACTATTGGGGTCATTTATCAAACTGGCTTAGTTGCCCATAGCAACCAATTAGATTCCACCTTTCATTTTTCAGAGCTCCATTGGTAAATGAAAGGTGGAATCTGATTGGTTCCTATGGGCAACTAAGCCAGTTCTACTTTACACCAGTTTGATAAATGACCCCATATATATCAGACTACACTTCATTTTCATGGCGACAGGTTTGCTTTAAGCGAACTGGATAGAATTACATATAACGGCCCTCAAAGAATATGTTACGATAAATACAATTGCTCACTGTTCTCATCCATTTCAGGATGACTGAACGGGATTTGTGACAGAAGGAAGGTCTAGAAAAATCCCCTTCTCCATGATCACTACTTTACCTCACATATGTTACCGAGAGGTTTGTGGATATTCGCAGCTCTATTCATAGGGCACGCACGTGTAAGCGCTGTACTTATGATGGTACACACACCTTTGTCATTTATGTACAATACCGTATAATCCACAAAGCCACATTATCCGTTTTTTACGATACATAACACGCATGTTTAAAGCCATGCAGTTCACACCCCTAGAAAAGAGATGAGCTAAATACCGCCTCAACGTGTCTTCATGCGCTGCTCTATAATTTAGCTTTACGAAGACGGTTTCCAGTCTTAACCCTTCCCAGTCTCCTTTAAACGTGGTGCTGATATCCATTACAGTAGGGGCTCATGTCTGACTGGCGTCTTTACAAATGGCGCATTGTACCAGTCTGAGACATTTGATGATGAACTGAGACTTCTGACAAAAACTTGTGACGACGCGTTTACAGATCGTATTTCCTGCTTTCTGTTCAACTACTAAATGAAAATTTAAAATGTTGGATCCCAACATGTTACGCCAATTTCACATTTACGTAACATGGCCGCATTCTAGGGTGCCTACTATATAGTCACCGTTCTAAGTTCAGTTTAGTAAAGCTTCCTCAGGGCTGTAATAGGGACCCTGATATAAGGCGTGCGGCACGGTGTCACACCGGCCTACAATAACGTCCCCACCAGGGGTATATACCGGCCATGATGGCCTCTGACAGGGAAGCTTCCCGTGCACATGTCCGTACACATGCAGGCAATAAGAGAAACAGGCGTCATTATTAAACCGCACCACGTGCCGCACTATAATGAGGTGACCGGTTCACTTGCTTTATAAGGATATTATGACTCGCCCATGTGTAATCCATGTTACATATATGCAGCATGAACCATCCAATCATCACATATTCACTTTTTCTGTCATGATCACACATGGCACAATTTGCCTCGGATTAGAACAATTTTCCAATGTCCAATACTTGATGTCTGCAACAAATCTGCCAGGTGTGAATTCACCCCTAAACCACAACGATGGGATTGAGCTCTGCGTGTGGATCTGCTCATACGATAATACTATGATCACGTAGAATAAGGCCTATAGCTCACCAGAACGGTAATGGCTACCGGTTATACAATCTATAGTCGGCCATCATGTCAAAGGAAATGTGCCACCAGAGATGCTTCTGTAAATGGGTCCTAACAACAGTATAAGGCCTCATGCACACAAACGTATTTGGTTTCTGTGTCTTTTCCGTTTTTTTTTTTTTTTGCCAATAGGATGCAGACCCATTCGTTTCAATGGGTCCGCAAAAAATGCTGTGCTATCCGCATCTGTATGTCCGTTGTGTATCCCCGCAAAAAATATAACATGTCCTATTCTTGTCTGTTTTAGGCATTATTACAATGGATCCACAAAAAAAAAAAAAAAAAAACACACGTGGCATACGGGTGTCATCCGTTTTTTTTTGCGGACCGCAAAACACATACCGTCGTGTGCATGTAGCCTAATAGATGGTGATATGATATCCACTGAGTCGCCCCTTTAACACCGGTCGGAGGACTACTTTAGCAGAAAAGATTAGCCATTTTTTGATGGGGCACCTTCTATTATAGCCCTCTTATCACAAGTTTGGGGAGAGGGGTCATTCAGTGCATTCTCTGTGCGCAATTTTCCACCAAAATGTGGCGCAACAATTTCAGAATACGGGACAAAGGACTAACGATCTGATAAAGGGACGTCGTGCACCACCTTGATAAATTTCATCGTATGCTACCATCTAACTGCATCCATTCAAATGCCAAGAAGCAGACTCCAAGCTCCGGTTTCTCTCGAAGGACTGCGACACATGGACACACGTGCCCCATGCGCCTACATTTCACACCCATCGTAGAGAATGGGTCTCCTTTCCTCCTGTATACTTCTCCGTTATCTGATCTGTAGGAAGGAACAAAGTCACCTGTTGCCCCTTCCTTGACTTCCCAAGGAGCGGGCGGTCACGTGAAGGCGCAGGTAATTAAAGGGACACGCTCACCTAAGGCCAGTGGCATAGCCTGTAGGGTACAAGGTATATACATACAGGTCCTTACCAACTCTGTCGTCTTTGGTATCACAAGTCATGAAAGGAAACAAGGTGATTAGGAGTAAAGCAGCTCCTAGGTGTCTCAGGCTCAGACCAGGTCTCTTCATCCTGTTGTCAGGTTGTCAGTGAGAAGTCCACAGAAATCCCAAGATCCTTGGGGGAAATCTTTTCTTATTCCAATTATCCCCGATAGTTAAGTAAACTTCACATCCAGTGCATCAGATATCACAGATTCCTGGAGACAGGGGTAAGATCCAGAGCAGAGAGGGGCTGATCTCCTGTCTGCAGTCTCGGTCGCCTCCTTCTTACCCACACACCATCCTCCTGGAGTTGGTAAACTTTTGACAGTTTCAGCCGGGTCCGTGTCTCCCTGTCTGATCACGATACGAGGGGAATGTGGCATGCCTGGATCGTGACATCACAGAGGGGTGTGTCCCATTCCACTACCCTTCCCAAATCCTCCCCCCCCCTCCCGGCTGGAGCACTTGTACTACCGTAGTAGCACCCGGCTGGGTGATTCACACCGCCACCTAGTGGCCACTGCCGGAAGTCACATGACAGGTCAGTGCGATCTCGTGTTCCGTCTGTTTTCCAGGAACTGCTGCACACGGAGAAGAAATCCAGAGCACGGTAATCATCACACAGGAGCAGATGTGTGGATGTAGCAGTGCTGAATCTGTTATTCAAGTGTTTGTTGCTGTGGAAATCAGCGCAGCCTCTATCATGAGCAATGTGTCCAGGAGCAAACTCAGCTGTACTTTATCAGTGATCACTAGGAAAATCACAAATATCAAGATCATTGTGCCCAATAGCAAACTCAGCTCTGCTTTATCAGCAGTGATCACTAGGAAAATCACAAATATCAAGATCATTGTGTCCAATACAAACTCAGCTCTGCTTTATCAGCAGTGATCACTAGGAAAATCACAAATATCAAGATCATTGTGCCCAATAGCAAACTCAGCTCTGCTTTATCAGCAGTGATCACTAGGAAAATCACAAATATCAAGATCATTGTGTCCAATACAAACTCAGCTCTGCTTTATCAGCAGTGATCACTAGGAAAATCACAAATAACAAGATCATTGTGTCCAATACAAACTCAGCTCTGCTTTATCAGCAGTGATCACTAGGAAAATCACAAATATCAAGATCATTGTGTCCAATACAAACTCAGCTCTGCTTTATCAGCAGTAATCACTAGGAAAATCACAAATATCAAGATCATTGTGCCCAATAGCAAACTCAGCTCTGCTTTATCAGCAGTGATCACTAGGAAAATCACAAATATCATGATCATTGTGCCCAATAGCAAACTCAGCACTGCTTTATCAGCAGTGATCACTAGGAAAATCACAAATATCAAGATCATTGTGTCCAATACAAACTCAGCTCTGCTTTATCAGCAGTGATCACTAGGCAAATCACAAATATCAAGATCATTGTGTCCAATAGCAAACTCAGCTCTGCTTTATCAGCAGTAATCACTAGGAAAATCACAAATATCAAGATCATTGTGCCCAATAGCAAACTCAGCTCTACTTTATCAGCAGTGATCACT
Source organism: Bufo bufo (assembly GCF_905171765.1). NCBI lineage: Eukaryota > Metazoa > Chordata > Amphibia > Anura > Bufonidae > Bufo > Bufo bufo. The sequence goes on from NC_053393.1 coordinate 210,815,160, forward strand.
AGGAAAATCACAAATATCAAGATCATTGTGTCCAATACAAACTCAGCTCTGCTTTATCAGCAGTGATCACTAGGGAAATCACAAATATCAAGATCATTGTGTCCAATACAAACTCAGCTTTGCTTTATCAGCAGTGATCACTAGGAAAATCACAAATATCAAGATCATTGTGTCCAATAGCAAACTCAGCTCTGCTTTATCAGCAGTGATCACTAGGCAAATCACAAATATCAAGATCATTGTGTCCAATACAAACTCAGCTCTACTTTATCAGCAGTGATCACTAGGAAAATCACAAATATCATGATCATTGTGCCCAATAGCAAACTCAGCTCTGCTTTATCAGCAGTGATCACTAGGAAAATCACAAATATCAAGATCATTGTGTCCAATACAAACTCAGCTCTGCTTTATCAGCAGTAATCACTAGGAAAATCACATATATCAAGATCATTGTGCCCAATAGCAAACTCAGCTCTGCTTTTTCTGCAGTGATCACTAGGAAAATCAAACATATCTTGCACATTGTGTCCAATAGCAAACACAACTCAAATTTATCAGCAGTGATCACTAGGAAAATCACAAATATCAAGATCATTGTGTCCAATACAAACTCAGCTCTGCTTTGTCTGCAGTGATCACTAGGAAAATCACAAATATCATGATCATTGTGTCCAATAGCAAACTCAGCTCTGCTTTATCAGCAGTGATCACTAGGAAAATCACAAATATCAAGATCATTGTGTCCAATACAAACTCAGCTCTGCTTTTTCAGCAGTGATCACTAGGAAAATCACAAATATCATGATCATTGTGCCCAATAGCAAACTCAGCTCTGCTTTATCAGCAGTGATCACTAGGAAAATCACAAATATCAAGATCATTGTGCCCAATACAAACTCAGCTCTGCTTTATCAGCAGTGATCACTAGGAAAATCACATATATCTTTCTTGATCATTGTGTCCAATACAAACTCGCCTCTGCTTTATCAGCAGTGATCAAACATATCTTGCACATTGTGTCCAATAGCAAACACAACTCAAATTTATCAGCAGTGATCATTAGGAAAATCACAAATATCAAGATCATTGTGTCCATTAGCAAACTCAGCTCTGCTTTATCAGCAGTGATCACTAGTAGGGAATAACGAACTTGTGTTTGCGTACAAGGTTCGGGTTATCTAAGAATTCCGTTATGGATTCCGCTACCACGGACCATAAGTTATAGATAACCCGAACCCAAACCTTGTACGCCGAACTTGAAAACACAAGTTCACTCAACACTAATCACTAGTAAAATCACAAATATCATGATCATGGTGCCCAATAGCAAACTCACCTCTGCTTTATCAGCAGTGATCACTAGTAAAATCATAAATATCAAAATCATTGTGCACAAAAGCACCAACATTTCTATTAGTTAGGGTTAGAGATGAGCGAATTTCCGCTTATGAAATTCGTTCACACTTCGTTTACTGGTAAAAGGTGAATTGCGTTATCGATTCCGTTACCACGCACCGTAACGCAATTCTATGATGGAGTGCATAACGGAATGCCTTTAGAGACTTTCCGTTATTCATCCGGTCATAATAGAAGTCTATGGGCTGCATAACGGATCCGTCCCATTTCCGTTATGCAGGAGAGGACCCACCTGCATAACGGAAACGGGACGGATCCATTTTGCAGCCTATTGACTTCTATTATGACGGAATGAATAACGGAAAGTCTCTAAAGGCATTCCGTTATGCACTCCATCATAGAATTGCGTTGTGGTCCGTGGTAACGGAATCTATAACGCAATTCACCTTTTACCAGTAAACGAAGTGTGAACGAATTTCATAATATGAAATTGGCTCATCTCTAGTTAGGGTGCTGGCACACAGTGCGGTTCTGACATGCATTCAGGATGCAGTTTTCAGTTTAGCAGTCTCGTTAACCCCTGGTGTTCTGCATAGTGGGAATGATTTAATTCATTTCACCTAGCTAAAAAAAAACGGTATCCTGAATGCGTCCCAGCACCCTAAGGGCCCTTGCACACGACCATAGGCCCTCCGAGACATACGGTCCATGAGCGGCATTGGTCGTGTGCGCGGGAGCACACAGCATCATATATCACAATGATGCTGCGCACGTCGGGCCGCCTGCGGGACTATAATCCCGCACTTATAAGATCATATGAGTACAGGACAATAGTCCCGCGGGGGGCCCGACGTGCACAATATCACAGTAACCTATGATGCTGTAAGGCCTCATGCACACGCCGTTTTTCCTCCCCACGTTCCAATAACCATAACTTTTTTTTTTTTTTCATTCAAATAGCCATATGATGGCTTATGTTTTGCGGGACAAGATGCATTTTTTAATGCCACCATTTAATTTACCAGATCTCGGATTGGAAAATGGGAAAAAAAATTCTTTGTATGGCAAAATAAAAAAAATTCTGCCAAGGCTTTTGGAGTTTTTACATCACAGCGTTCACTGTGCGCTAAAAATGACCTGACGTACTTATTCTGGGGCTCGATACGAACGTGGCAATACCAAACTTGTATAGGTTTATTTTGTTTTACTACTTTAAAAAAAATAAAAACTTTTGAAAAAAAATCTAAATTTTCTTTGTATTGCCATATTCTGACAGCCATAACTTTTTTATATTTTGGTCTACAGAGCTGTATGAGGGCTTGTTTTTTTGCGTATGTGGTATGTATGTCTTTTTGATCACTGTCATTTAATTTGACAAAAAATGGCGAATCGTGCGTTTTAATTTTTTTTTCCATTATGGCATTCGCCATACAGGAATTTTTTTTCAATATTTTAATAGTTCTGTCATTTTCGAACACAGCGATACCTAATATGTTTAGTTTTGTTATTGTCTATATATTTTTATATGTAAAAGTAGGAAAGGGGGTGATATATTATTATTTTTTATTTTTTTACTTTTTTTATAATGGGGCCTTAGCAGCGTCCAGGCTGCCATGGCAACTGATCGGAGCCCTGCGATTTTACTGCGGGGGATCCGATCAGAAGGTAGAGGGAGCCGCATCCCTCTGTCTTCACTCGCAGGTGCCACGATCAGTGTTGATTGCGGCACCTCAAAACTGACAGGGGCGGCGTGATCGCCGTTTCTTGTTAGTGCAAGCGAGTGCCCGCTCTCTACATCCCCGGGGGCATTATGACGTAACTGTATGTCAGAATGTGCGAAGGGGTTAAAGTCTGTAGTGAATTATGCGTTTGTGTGTTCTTAGGGGGTCATTTCTCATTAAAGATTGTTTTTATGTCACTTTTAAGTCTGGCTTTACTTTGCTTGATAATATATGTGGCGTGAGTGCAATGTGGTTTACACTTTTAGGTGTAAAAGTAGACCAGGGGGTTGCCTGGTGTTGGTTGCGACTTTTTTTTGTGACTTTTGCAAAAGTCGCACTCAGTAAACGAGCCACAATCCACGTCTAATCCCACTTTTAGCTCTTGAACATAGATCACTGTAAAAAGTGGCGATGATCATGAAATGTTGTTTTTTCTTAGCCCGTAGGGTGCATGTTCTTGTTCTCGGGTTGTTAATGGTCAGCCTGTAGGTCAGCTGTCACTATAACATAGACTACTCCGAGAGGTAGTGGCCTGGTGGTTCCCCTGCAGCAGAGTCCAGATCCCTATTTAAGTATTAAAAGGTGAAGACCAGTGTTTCGCCAGGATAATGCCTTTAGGGGTGTCCCCAAGCCATGTCTGTTTGGTTGACACAGTGGTTCCACACCCAATGTCTAACATGCGCATAACTGAGCAATAGGAAATTATTCGTCATGCTTGTTTGTATTCAATTTTTCTGATCCTGCTGACGCACTACTTACAGAATGGGCAGATGGCCTTGTATCGATATTTATGTGGCTACTAATTTATCTCAAAAGCTTCTTAGAAATTTCTCTCCTGCTGGATCTCTGCTAACATGGCCAGATTAAAAGATTATAGGGAGGAAACAAGAGGCACATGCTACCACCTTGGGAATTCTTAGGTTATCTTATGCCATCCACCATCCATGCCCCTACTATTTTCTAGGTATGCTCCTGCAACTTCTGATTATATGTATAATTTGTATATAGGTTTTTATGGGAGCTGCTCACCTTTAGGAGATGCACCTGATGGCTGCCAAAAGGAATGAAGTTACACATTCTCTTTGAAGTCTTAGCTTGGTTATCTCCAAAATTTGCATCCAATTCAGTTGAGATGTGCTAAAGGTTTATTAGACTGGCACATAGTCTAGCTGATCTGTCAGTGTAATACTGCCACTGATTACCTGATGAACGAGCAAATGCTCGTTCATCGGGCAATTGAAGTTTTTCAACAGGTTCAAGAATCATCGTTTGTGTCATGCCCTGCTCAGACGATGTGCGGAGGTCTGCCAGATTGGCAGCACGTGTCTAGTCATTTGTTTTGTTTTGGAGTCGTGCTAGATCCGCCTCCCTTCAGGTGCTCTGGGTGGGGTCGTTGGTTTAAATTGCTCTCACTCCCAGGGTTCCGTGCGGGTTATAGCTTCTGTCTGGCTGTGGAAGCAAGGAGTGAAGGATTGGCTTTTCCTGCTCAGATAAGATAAGTTGGTTTCTGATTTCTTTGGTTTGCTGTCTAGGCTGTTTTAGTGTCGTCTGTCCCCTCCTGGTTCTGAGGGAGCAGGCTGCCCCTTTTCCCCTTTCACCATCTCAGGGATTCTAGGGTATTCTCAGCCCAGACACGAGGACACATTATTCCCACCTTCAGGGTCTGAATGTGGGCAAAGCAGAATAGGGAGAGCGGTTAGGGATTCGGTAGGAGGTGACCTTATCCCCAGCTTCTCGCCTAGAAATATTGTTTGTTTAGTTATCTGTGTATCTTATATCCTGTCCGCCGTGACATTATAACCTGCCCTACTTTGACTGCCATTACTCAGCGGTTTTGTGATGGCGTCAATTGATGCGCTAGTTGACCGCATGCAGGGATTATCTCTGGAGGTTGCGGATCTGCGTAGTTCGGTCACACGGTGTCAGAATGCTCCGGCATCAGGTGCAGGTCAAATTTGTGGGGAGCCTAAAGTCGCTCTTCCTGAGAGATTTGCAGGGGGTGCGGATGACTTTATCCGCTTTAAAGAGTCATGCAAATTGTATTTTCGGCTGCGTCCATCTTCGTCAGGTGATGAGAGTCAGAGGGTAGGGATAATCATTTCTCTGCTTAAAGGGGACGCACAATCCTGGGCCTTTTCTCTGCCGCCCGGTTCTCTGGGCCTCCGGTCGGTGGAAGAATTTTTCAAAGCCCTGGGATTAATTTACGATGACCCAGATCAGGTCTCGATGGCGGAATCTAAATTGCGTAATTTATTACAGGGTGAACATACTGCAGAGGTTTACTGTGTTGAGTTTAGGAGATGGGCTACCGAGTCAGAGTGGAATGACCCGCGTTACGTAGTCAGTTTTGTCAGGGGTTATCTGAGAGATTGAAAGATGCCCTTGCTTTTCATGAGTACCCGGATTCTTTGGAGAATGCTATGTCTTTGGCAGTACGGTTAGATAGACTTATTAGAGAGAGGTGTAAGGCTCCCTCCGTGCAAGGGATCCCTTCTGTGACTGGTTTCGTCTCTACTACTTCCCAGGATGATGTTACAGGGAACTCTGGGGTAGGGGAGGAACCCATGCAGCTGGGTCAGGTATCTTTCCGTTCTGGTAGTAGAGACTTTAGGAAATTGCATAAACTATGTTACTACTGTGGGAAAAGTGGTCATTTTATTTTTGCTTGTCGTTTTGTTAAACCACATGTTGACAAGAAAGAGAAAAAAAAAAAACGTCCTGACTCTTGGTAGCGTGAATGGAGTGGTGGAGCAAGCAGGTATGCAAGCTCCCTGTAATACTCATTTTCTCCCAGCTATGGTGGCGGTAGACTCAAGAACATTTTTTGTTGAAGTATTCATTGACTGTGGTGCCGGGGTAAACCTTATTGACTTTCTTTTTCTTCAAAATCTGGGTCTAAGTACGTGCACTTTAGAAAGAGAGATTCCGGTTTTTGCAATTGATTCTTCCCCTCTTTCTCAAAGGAGTCTCACTCATATTGCTCATGGTATTTAGTTAAGGGTGGGTGATTCACATGTGGAGATTATGTCTTGTTTTGTCATGAAGGATTTGCCCGCTCCGATAGTCTTAGGGTTACCGTGGTTGACAAAACATAACCCAATTATAGATTGGCAAGCAAGACAAATCATTGGTTGGAGCGAATTTTGTTCGGATAATTGTCTTGGCACATCTATCTCTGGTGTGTCCACTACGGCTCTACCTCAGTATCTCTCAGATTTTGCGGATGTCTTTTCGGGGGGGGGGGGGGCTCAGGAATTGCCCCCTCATCGTGACTATGATTGTCCAGTTAACCTCATCCCAGGGGCTAAGTTGCCAAAGTCTCGGCTTTACAATCTTTCTCAACCCGAAAGAGAGGTCATGCGGAAGTTTATCGCCGAGAGTTTGGCAAAAGGTCATATTAGGCCATCTAAGTCTCCGGTGGCAGTGAGTTTATTCTTTGTGAAGAAAAAGGATGGATCGCTGAGACCTTGTTTGGATTTCCGGGAATTGAACCGTATTACGGTCCGGGATCCGTTTCCCCTTCCTTTGATCTCCGACCTTCTTGATCAGATTGTTGGAGCCAAGGTGTTCTCCAAGTTGGATTTGAGAGGGGCCTACAATCTGATAAGAATTAAGGAAGGGGATGAGTGGAAAACAGCCTTCAATACGCACGAGGGTCATTTTGAGAATCTGGTTATGCCTTTTGAGTTGACGAACGTGCCAGCGGTATTTCAGCGATTCGTCAATGACATTTTCCATCATTTGGTGGGGAGGTTCGTGGTAGTTTACTTGGATGACATTTTAATTTACTCTCCTGATCTGAAGACCCATCAGGATCATGTGAGACAGGTTTTGACGATCCTTCGGGAGAATAAATTATATGCCAAATTGGAGAAATGTGTGTTTTCTGTGCAGGAGCTTCCGTTTTTGGAATATCTGCTTTCTGACTCTGGTTTTCGTATGGACCCCGAAAAGGTCCGGTCGGTTCTGGAATGGGACCGACCAGAGAATCAGAAAGCTTTGATGCGGTTTTTGGGGTTTATTAATTATTATAGAAAATGTATTTTGAACTATTCTACCATTGTAAGACCGCTGACTGATATGACTAAGAAGGGCGCCGACGTCTCTGTCTGGTCGGATGAGGCATTGCAGGCCTTTTCGACTATTAAGGAGTGTTTTGCGTCTGCTCCCATTCTGGTGCAGCCCGATGTGTCTCAGCCATTCGTGGTCAAGGTTGATGCATCAGAAGTCGGGGTTGGAGCGGTACTGTCGCAGGGTTCATCTCCTGGCAAGTGGGTCCCGTGTGCTTTTTTTTTCCAAAAAGCTATCAGTCGCCGAGAAGAATTATGATGTGGGAGATAGAGAGTTGTTGGCCATCAAGTTGGCCTTTGAGGAATGGCGTCACTGGTTGGAGGGGGCGTCTCACCCCATTATAGTATATACGGATCATAAGAACTTGGCTTACCTGCAATCTGTCAAGCGTCTGAACCCTAGACAGGCCAGATGGTCACTGTTTTTTACCAGGTTCAATTTTGTGGTGACTTTTCGCCCGGGGGATAAAAACGTCAAGGCGGATGCGTTGTCTCGCAGTTTTCCTGGGGGATGTGATTCAGAGGATCCGGCTCTGATTTTGGCTGATGGGGTGGTGGTCTCCGCTCTATACCCCGAATTGGAGATGGAGGTGTTGGAAGCCCAGGAGAGGGCTCCTGGTTCTTGTCCCCCAGGGAGGTTGTTTGTTCCTGAAAAACTGCGATACAAGGTATTCAAGGAACATCATGATACTGTCCTTGCTGGGCATCCTGGTGGTAAGTCCACCTGTGACCTTGTGTCCCGGAGGTTCTGGTGGCCCGGGTTACGTAAGAGCATTGAGGATTACGTGGCAGCTTGTGAAACCTGTGCGCGGTCAAAGGTTGCTCATACTCGACTAGCTGGTTCACGTCTTCCTTTGTCTATTCCGTCTCGTCCTTGGACGCACTTGTCTATGGACTTTATTACGGATCTGCCAAGTTCCTCCGGGAGAACAGTAATTTTGGTGGTAGTTGACCGTTTTAGTAAAATGGCTCACCTTATATCGTTAACTAGTCTGCCTAATGCCAAGACTCTTGCGCAGATTTTTGTTGATAATATCGTGAAATTGCATGGTATTCCTTCGGATGTAGTTTCTGATAGGGGCACGCAGTTTGTCTCCAGGTTTTGGAGGGCGTTCTGCTCTCGGCTTGGCATTCAACTTTCATTCTCTTCAGTCGAATGGTCAGACAGAGCGTACTAATCAGAACCTGGAGACCTACTTGAGGTGCTTTGTGGCTGAGAATCAGGAGGACTGGTCCTCATTCTTGTCCCTTCGCTTTGAATAATCGTAGGCAGGAGTCCACGGGTAAGTCGCCATTTTTTGGCGCATACGGTTTTCATCCTCAGTTTGGTACCTTTTCTGGGACTAGTTCCTCTGGTATGCCAGAGGAGGAGAGATTTTCTTCTGCCTTGTCTTCTATCTGGCGGAGGATCCAAGTGAATTTGGAGAAGATGGGTGAAAGGTATAAGCGAATGGCTGACAAGAGACGTGTGACTGGTCCGGACCTGTGTGTGGGTGATCTGGTGTGGTTGTCCACTAAAAATATTAAACTGAGAGTGCCATCTTGGAAACTGGGTCCAAGATTTATTGGTCCATGCAAAATATCTGCAGTGATCAATCCAGTTGCGTTTCGGCTGGATCTTCCGCAGACTGAGGATCCATGATGTATTCCACAGGTCTTTATTGAAAAAATATGTGAAACCGGTGGAACCATCGCCATTGCCCCCTCCTCCTGTTCTGGTCGATGGAAATTTAGAGTTCGAGATCTCCAGGGTTCTTGACTTTAGAGTTCTTCGGGGTTCCCTTCAGTACCTGGTACACTGGAGGGGATACGGCCCTGAGGAAAGGATGTGGGTTCTGGTGCTGGATGTCAGTGCCAGCCTACTGGTTAGGGCTTTTCACAGATCCCACCCGGATAAGGTTGGTCCGGGGTGTCCGGAGGTCACCCGTAGAAGGGGGGGTACTGTCATGCCCTGCTCAGACTATGTGCGGAGGTCTGCCAGATTGGCAGCACGTGTCTAGTCATTTGTTTTGTTTTGGAGTCGTGCTAGATCCGCCTCCCTTCAGGTGCTCTGGGTGGGGTCGTTGGTTTAAATTGCTCTCACTCCCAGGGTTCTGTGCGGGTTATAGCTTCTGTCTGGCTGTGGAAGCAAGGAGTGGAGGATTGGCTTTTCCTGCTCAGATAAGATCAGTTGGTTTCTGATTTCTTTGGTTTGCTGTCTAGGCTATTTTAGTGTCGTCTGTCCCCTCCTGGTTCTGAGGGAGCAGGCTGCCCCTTTTCCCCTTTCACCATCTCAGGGATTCTAGGGTATTCTCAGCCCAGGTACGAGGACACATTATTCCCACCTTCAGGGACTGAATGTGGGCAAAGCAGAATAGGGAGAGCGGTTAGGGATTCGCTAGGAGGTGACCTTATCCCCATCTTCTCGCCTAGAAATATTGTTTGTTTAGTTATCTGTGTATCTTATATCCTGTCCGCCGTGACAGTTTGCCAGCGGCAGATCTTGCTGTGTAATCAAGATCTACTGCCAGTAAATAGTGATTAAGTATAGGAACGAGCAATGGCGTTAGCGATCGCAATACTGTGGAGAGGATTGCTGAATGTAATAGTGTAGTGTCCCACTACGTAAGGGTGGGCACTACACAAGGGTCAATTGGGTCACGTTGTTCTCCACCTCCTGTGGAACATGGTTGTCTTTTATATTGCATTTTAATGTGAATTGTCATGTTATTTATGTTATCTCCTATGTACCAGGCCTGTTAGGGGTATAGTTCCTCCTCCTAGACAGTAGAGGGAGCTAGGGAACCCCCTAGTATAAATAGCCAGGTCCAGACCAGAGAGGGGGTGCGTAATCAGGAGCCAAGAGTGACTTCAGCCAGAAAAGAGCTGAGAAGCAGTTTCTGACATTCAGCTAGATAGCCCAGGCTCCTAGCTTGCCACCAGGAGAAGAAGCAGCCTCCTGAGAAAGTAAGTTCCTATAAAAGTACAGTGCAGAGCCAAGTTTATTCCAGCCAAACAGAGAGCTGAAGGGCAGAAGGATATATTTAAAGCAAGAAGACATATACGAGAGGAAGTTTTCCCTAACCAAGGATAAAGCCAGCAATAGGGCATACGGGCCTTGGAGAAAGACAGACAGGATCCTGAGGAAAAGTGCAGCCTGATCTGTAAGTGTTTAACCCTCTGAGTATCTTGCAAAGAACATTGCCTGCCATTTGATGTAAAGCCTGCCTGTCACCACCTTTTACATGTGGAACTGACCAAAGACTGTAAATAGTTAAACTGTTCAGTAAAATGAAGTTTTGGTTCACTGCAACGTGTGTTCCTCAATTATTACTACAAGAAAATGGTGTGCCACCGTTACCGGCACTGGCGTCATGAACTTAAAGGGATCTTGCCACCGGCAAATTAAACCTGCAACACCCAGGGCACCTCACCTACCACCTGGCCTGGTCCCTATACACAGAGAGTGCCCCAGAGGATCCATGTGCCAGCCTCTCCATCACTGCTGTACACCTGCCCAGGGTCTTCTATAAACTGTGAGTACCAAGAGCAACCCTCGGTTTATTAACTACCCCTGTGACCTCACACTCGCTCACCCTGCAGAGCTGCATACTGCCATAGCAGCTGTCTCCTCTGCTAACAAGCAGGCGATTGCCAGTAAAGGAACGCTTCCTTCCCTACAATTGCCTGCATACTTGTAAGAGGAGATAAGAGCTGCATTTACATGCAGCAATCATCTTCTCTATATGGGGGCTAGCAATCACTACGGCATTCACTAGCCCCCATAGAGAATCATTGTTTCTGGGCAGCAAATCACTGTTTGTATTGTTAATGTGCTGCACAGAAATAATAATTTTGGTACATCAATGTGAACGAGCTTTCATCAAGAAATTGGTATCACCTTACATAGGGCAATTATTGGGAACAAGAGTTCCTAGAGACACTACTTCACAATAATTGCCCCAGTTGTTGGCCCCTGTAGGTCAACCAGATTTTTTGCCTAGGGGCCTCCACTCACCTTAGTCTAAGGCTACTTTCACACTTGCGGCAGAGTGATCCGGCAAGCAGTTCCGTCGCCGAACGTATGCCAACTGATGGCATTACTGAGACTGATCAGGATCCTGATCAGTCTTAAAAATGCCTGATCAGTCAAAAAAATGCATTGAAGTGCCGGATCCGTCTTTCCGGTGTAATCCAGCAAAACGGATCCAGCATTTATTTTTTTCACCTTTTTTTTCGGTCTGCGCAGGCATTCCTATAGAAAAAAATGCTGGATCCGGCATTCAGGCAAGTCTTCAGTTTTTTTCGCCGGAGATAAAACCGTAGCATGCTATGGTTTTCTCTTTTGCCTGATCAGTCAAAATGACTGAACGGAAGACATCCTGTTGCATCCTGAATGGATTACTCTCCATTCAGAATGCATGGGGATATATATGATCAGTTCTTTTCCGGTATTGAGCCCTTTTGACGGAACTCAGTGTCGGAAAAGAAAAACGCTAGTGTGAAAGTACCCTAACCCTTCCTGCCCATTTTGGTAAATTGGGTTGGGTAACAAATGTTATCAGCAGGCATGTGTCTAACCATAGTGCTGCTGGAAATAACATTTCTCCTTAGGCACTGAGTAGTCAGTAAAACAAATCTTGACATTTATTGTTATGTAAAACATAATTCCAGGCAAAAACTGCAAAAATTCAGCTTCGGACCATACTTATATTCCAACATTTCTTTAAAACAAATAAAAAGTAGTGCAAATCCTACTTAAACATACAATGCAATGTTCTGCTCCCAGGGCTGTTCATCTGAGGTTGCCCTGCCTGTGTTTGCATTATTTTACTTCATGTATTCTCCACCCTGTAATATCTTATCTTCTAAAGTTTATCTGCATAGGGAAATCAGGGTCATTTATGATAACACGCGCAACAATGATTTTGCTACTGAGAGAAAAACGTGATTTATACTAAAATGAGCGCGCTGATTCCAAATATGAACTCGGAATTTGCCTGGCATGTCTAGATTTTAAGTACATGCAAAGCCTATTCAGTTATGTCTGATGTCAGAAGTAAGTATATAAGGCAAGCTGGACAGATTTTGATAAAGTGATCTGTTATAGTGCTATCAGTTTTGAAACTTAAGATGGATAAACGGAAATGTGTTAGGCTACTTTCACACTGGCGTTTTGGTTTCCGCTTCTGAGATCCGTTCAGGGCTTTCACAAGCGGTCCAAAACTGACAGTTTTGCCCTAATGCATTCTGAATGGAAAAGGATCCGCTCAGAATGCATCAGTTTGCATCAGTTCAGTCTCCATTCCGCTTTGGAGACTGACACTGCTTGCAGCGTTTTGGTGTCCGTCTGATTAAACTGAGCCAAACGGATCCTTTCTGACACACAGTGTAAGTCAATGGGGACGGATCCGTTTTCTATGACACAATCTGGACAATAGAAAACGGATCCATCCTCCATTGACTTTCAATGGTGTTCAAGACGTCTTGGCTATGTTAAAGATAATACAAATGGATCCGTTCTGTATTATCTGAACGGATCCGCACCAAACGCGAGTGTGAAAGTAGCCTTAACAATCCAGACAATTTCTGCTACATATGTGGCAAATACACCACTTTTGCATGACTAAAATCGCCAGATATTCAAAGAGAAACAAATCACAAATTGTGTATCTTGACTGAGTCTGTTCTTAAACCAGTACCACACGATGTAGAGAATCCAGTGCCTGCCCCTCCTACAGCAGGAATGGCAATTTAAACAGACGGTTCTGATTCTGATGAAGAAGATGTTGATTGTCAAAATGTATTTCCTGATCCAGAACAACTGGAGGGTCAGCCGCACTTGCTGAGCCGATCAGATTTAGATGATCTGGTAAGAGATCTGTCATTATCTAAAGTCAGAACTGCTAGCTTCTAGACTTCAGGAATGAAATTTGCTACAACGAGGCACCACAACTTCACACTTTCGTCATCGACACACCAAGTTAGCTGCGTACTATGCAATGGAAAGCGATGTCTGTTTCTGTACTGATGTAAATGGTCTTATGATGGAGTTAGATGGTAAACATGTTCCCGATGAATGGAGGCTATAAATAGACTCTAGCAAAACAAGTTTGAAAGTTGTCTTGTTGCACAATGGTAACGAAAAACCATCAGTTCCATTGGCTTATGTGATTGGAATGAAAGAGATTCATGCTTCTATGGAGTTAATTTTGAAAATGATCAAATACTCAGAACATGAATGGAAAATTTGTGCTGACCTGAAAGTGGTAGCACTGCTGCTTGGCCTACAGTTAGGGTACACAAAGCATACAGTCAGGTCCATAAATATTGGGACATCGACACAATTCTAACATTTCTGGCTCTATACATCACCACAATGGATTTGAAATGAAACAAACAAATGCGCTTTAACTGCAGACTGTCGGCTTTAATTTGAGGGTATTTACATCCAAATCAGGTGAACGGTGTAGTAATTACAACAGTTTGCATATGTGCCTCCCACTTGTTAAGGAACCAAAAGTAATGGGACATAATAATAATCATAAATCAAACTTTCACTTTTTAAAACTTGGTCGCAAATCTTTGCAGTCAATTACAGCCTGAAGTCTGGAACGCATAGACATCACCAGACGCTGGTTTCATCCTGGTGATGCTCTGCCAGGCCTCTACTGCAACTGTCTTCAGTTCTTGCTTGTTCTTGGGGCATTTTCCCATTCAGTTTTGTCTTGAGCAAGTGAAATGCATGCTCAATCGGATTCAGGTCAGGTGATTGACTTGGACATTGCATAACATTCCACTTCTTTCCTTAAAAAACTCTCTGGTTGCTTTTCAGTATGCTTTAGGTCATTGTCCATCTGCACTGTGAAGCGCAGTCCAATGAGTTCTGAAGAATTTGGATGAATATAAGCAGATAATATTGCCCGAAACACTTCAGAATTCATCCTGCCGCTTTTGTCAGCAGTCACATCATCAATAAATACAAGAGAACCAGTTCCCATTGGCAGCCATACATGCCCACGCCATGACACTACCACCACCATGCTTCACTGATGAGGTGGTATCTTAGGATCATGAGCAGTTCCTTTCCTTCCCCCATACTCTTCTCTTCCCATCACTCTGGTACAAGTTGATCTCGGTCTCATCTGTTCATAGGATGTTGTTCCAGAACTGTGAAGGCTTTTTTAGATGTCGTTTGGCAAACTCTAATCTGGCCTTCCTGTTTTTGAGGCTCACCAATGGTTTACATCTTGTGGTGAACCCTCTGTATTCACTCTGGTGAAGTCTTCTCTTGATTGGTGACTTTGACACACATACACCTACCTCCTGGAGAGTGTTCTTGATCTGGCCAACTGTTGTGAAGGGTATTTTTTTCACCAGGGAAAGAATTCTTCTTCGGTCATCCACCACAGTTGTTTTCCATGGTCTTCGGGTCTTTTGGTGTTGCTGAGCTCACCGGTGCGTTCCTTCTTTTTAAGAATGTTCCAAACAGTTGTTTTGGCGACGCCTAATGTTTTTGCTATTTCTCTGATGGGTTTGTTTTGTTTTTTCATCCTAATGATGGCTTGCTTCACTGATAGTGACAGCTCTTTGGATCTCATCTTGAGAGTTGACAGCAACAGATTCCAAATGCAAATAGCACACTTGAAATGAACTCTGGACCTTTATCTGCTCATTGTAATTGGGACAATGAGGGGAATAACACACACCTGGCCATGGAACAGCTGAGAAGCCAATTGTCCATTACTTTTGGGTTCCTTAACCCTTTAAGGACACATGACGATCGGTACGGCATGTTTCCCCGAGTCCTTAAGGACACATGACGTACCGGTACGTCATGTGTTGTTCCGATCACTGCCGCCCGGCCGGGCTGTGATCGGAACAAGGTGCCTGCTCAAATCATTGAGCAGGCACCTCGGCTAAATGCTCGGGGGGGTCCCGTGACCCCCCCATGTCCGCGATCGCAACAAGCCGCAGGTCAATTCAGACCTGCGGTTTGTTGCGATTTCTGCAGTTTCTGATCCCCGCGGTCCCTGACCGCGGCGATCAGAAACTTTAGTGTGGCGAAAATATATATTTATCACCCCCCCTGCACCTCTGAAAGATTTTAGCCCGTGGGAGGTGCAGGGGGGGGTGTTGCGGGTGGTGGGGGCGGTGGCGGGAGGCGGATCGCGATCCCCCGCCGGCCTCCCATTGAATAATCGTTGGGTACAGTGGGTATACCAGGGTGCCAGCACAATTGCTGGCACCCTGGTATAAGCGGCTGACATCGGTGGATGCGATGTCAGCCGGTTTAAACCCTTTCCATACAGCGGTCCGTACGGACCGCTGTATGGAAAAAGTTAACAGTAAGAGGGAGCTCCCTCCCTCTCCGATCGGGGGGCTGCTGTGCCTTTGCAGCCCCCCCGATGGGAGAGGGAGAGAGCTCCCAGACAGCCCCCCGCCAGCCCCGTCCTCACCCTTCCCCGTCTGCGAAGTTGTGGCAGACGGGGAAGGTTCCCATGGCAACAGGACGCCGTCTCAGGCGTCCTGCTGTCCATGGTGCTGAACAGATCTGTGCTGAAAGCATAGATCTGTTCAGTGTAAGTAAAATACAGTGCAGTACCCTATATATTGTACTGTACTGTATTATACAGACATCAGACCCACTGGATCTTCAAGAACCAAGTGGGTCTGGGTAAAAAAAAAAGTAAAAAAAAAGTGAAAAAAAAGTAAAAATCAAAAAACACATTTATCACTGATTAAAAATTAAAAAAATAAAATTCCCTACACATGTTTGGTATCGCCGCGTCGTAACGACCTGATCTATAAAACGGTCATGTTACTTTACCCGAACGGTGACGCCATAAAAAGTCGCATGTACGCCAAAATTGTAACAATCAAACCATCATCACATCCCGCAAAAATGAGACCCTACTTAAGATAATCGCCCAAAAACTTGAAAAAACTATGGCTCTTAGACTATGGAAACACTAAAACATCATTTTTTTTGTTTCAAAAATGAAATCATTGTGTTAAAACTTACATAAATAAAAAAAAAGTATACATATTAGGTATCGCCGCGCCCGTATCGACCGACTCTATAAAAAATATCACATGACTTAACCCCTCAGGTGACCACCGTAAAAAAATAAAAATAAAAACGGTATAAGAAAAAAGCCATTTTTTGTCATCTTACCGGTCACAAACAAGTGTAATAGCAAGCGATCAAAAATCATATGCACCCCAAAATAGGTGCAAATCAAACCGTCATCTCATCCCGCAAAAAATGAGACCCTACTTAATATAATCGCCCAATAACTGAAAAAACTATGGCTCTTAGACCTATGGAGACACTAAAACTTTTTTTGGTTTTAAAAATGAATCATTGGGTAAAAACTTACATAAATTAAAAAAAATTGAATACATATTAGGTATCTGCCGCGTCCGTGACAACCTGCTCTATGAAATTACCACATGATCTAACCTGTCAGATGAATGTTGTAAATAACAAAAAAAAAACTGTGTCAAAAAAGCTATTTCTTGTTACCTTGCTGCTGCACAAAAAGTGTAATATAGAGCAACCAAAAATCATATGTACCCTAAAACTAGTACCAACAAACCTGCCACCCTATCCCGTAGTTTCTAAAATGGGGTCACTTTTCTGGAGTTTCTACTCTAGGGGTGCATCAGGGGGGCTTCAAAATGGGACATGGTGGTCAAAAAACCAGTCCAGCAAAATCTGCCTTCCAAAAACCGTATGGCATTCCTTTCCTTCTGCGCCCTGCCGTGTGCCCGTACAGCAGGTTTACAACCACATTATGGGTGTTTCTGTAAACTACAGAATCAGGGCCATAAATAATGAGTTTTGTTTGCTGTTAACCCTTGCTTTGTAACTGGAAAAAAAATATAAAATTGAAAAATCAGCAAAAATGAAAAAGTGAAAATTTTGAAATTGTATCTCTATTTTCCATTAAATCTTGTGCAACACCTAAAGGGTTAACAACGTTTGTAAAATCAGTTTTGAATACCTTGAGGGGTGTAGTTTCTTAGATGGGGTCACTTTTATGGAGTTTCTACTCTAGGGGTGCAATCAGGGGGCTTCAAATGGACATGCTGTAGAAAAACCAGTCCAGCAAAATCTGCCTTCCAAATACCGTATGGCATTCCTTTCTTCTGCGCCCTGCCGTGTGCCGACAGCAGTTTACAACCACATATGGGGTGTTTCTGTAAACTACAGAATCAGGGCCATAAATAATGAGTTTTGTTTGGCTGTTAACCCTTGCTTTGTAACTGGAAAAAAAATATTAAAATGAAAATCTACCAAAAAAGTGAAATTTTGAAATTGTAATCTCTATTTTCCATTAAATCTTGTGCAACACCTAAAGGGTTAACAACGTTTGTAAAATCAGTTTTGAATACCTTGAGGGGGTGTAGTTTCTTAGATGGGGTCACTTTTTATGGAGTTTCTACTCTAGGGGTGCATCAGGGGGGCTTCAAATGGGACATGGTGTCAAAAAAAACAGTCCAGCAAAATCTGCCTTCCAAAAACCAAACGGCGCACCTTTCCCTCTGCGCCTGCTGTGTGGCCGTACAGTAGTTTAACGGCCACATATTGGGTGTTTATGTAAACGGCAGAGTCAGGGCAATAAAGATACAGTCTTGTTTGGCTGTTAACCCTTGCTTTGTTAGTGAAAAAAATGGGTTAAAATGGAAAAATTAGGCAAAAAAATGAAATTCTCAAATTTTATCCCCATTTGCCAATAACTCTTGTGCAACACCTAAAGGGTTAACGAAGTTTGTCAAATCAGTTTTGAATACCTTGAGGGGTGGTAGTTTATAGAATGGGGTCATTTTTGGTGGTTTCTATTATGTAAAGCCTCGCAAAGTGACTTCAGAGCAGTAGTGTCCTAAAAATTTGGGTTTTTTGTAAATTTCTGAAAAATTTCAAGATTTGCTTCTAACTTCTAAGCCTTGTAACATCCCAAAAAATAAAATATCATTCCCAAAATAATTCAAACATGAAGTAGACATATGGGGAATGGTAAGTCATCACAATTTTTGGGGGTATTACTATGTATACAGAAGTAGAGAAACTGAAACTTTGATATTAGCTAATTTTTCCCAAATTTTTGGTAAAATAGGTATTTTTTTTATGCAAAAAAAAAAATTTTTTGGACTTCATTTTACCAGTGTCATGAAGTACAATATGTGACGAAAAAACAATCTCAGAATGGCCTGGATAAGTCAAAGCGTTTTAAAGTTATCACCACTTTAAAGTGACACTGGTCAGATTTGCAAAAATGGCCTGGTCCTTAAGGTGAAATAAGGCTGTGTCCTTAGGGTTAACAAGTGGGAGGCACATATGCAAACTGTTGTAATTCCTACACCGTTCACCTGATTTGGATGTAAAAACCCTCAAATTACAGATGACAGTCTGCAGGTAAAGCACATCTTGTTAATTTTCATTTCAAATCCATTGTGGTGGTTGTATAGAGCCAAAAATGTTACAATTGTGTCGATGTCCCAATATTTATGAACCTGACTGTATGTGTTTTTTGTGCCTATCGAACAGTTCGTGATGACAAAAATCATTACAAAATGAGACAGTGGCCTCTCAGAGTCGAGCACACAGTTGGTCAGTACAATGCACAACACAAGTCACTGGTCGATCCACTTCAAGTTTATCTTCCACCACTTCACATTAAACTTGGTTTAATGAAAAATTTTGTAATTGCAACTTGATCGTGATAGAAATGGTTTCAGTAGGTTGAAGGAGAAGTTTAGCACACTGAAAACTGATGCTAAAATAAAAGCCAGAATTTTTATTGGCCCCGAAATCAACAAACTAATGCATGATGACACATTCAGAACAAAACTCAACCCTCTTGGAACTTGCAGCTTGGGATGCATTGGTGTTAGTTAGTGCAGAACTTCCTTGCGAACAGACGAGTTGCAACTATGCTGAATTAGTAGACAACATGCAGATTGAACAACTTGGCTGCCGAATGTCATTGAAAGTGAATTTCTTACATTTTCATCTTGACTTTTTCCCACACCAAAATAAAAAAGGCTTAATTCATATTTCTAGGTTGTGTATGTTTGGTGGCTCACCTTAATTCATATTTCATTCCTCTTCTGAACTCATATTAGATTAGGTGAACCCGAGAATGAGCCATTGCTGTAGATATCCATCAATCAGTTTTATGGATAACTCCTTAAAATATAACTCCCCACCAATACATTTATATCAGAGCCTTTTGCTCAGTCTATAGTACAGTTTGTATAGGTAGGCTAGGGAACCTAGATGGAGCCTCCAGTTGAATGATGGTGGAAGGGTCTACAACCTTGTACATGCTTTCTTTCAGTACCTTAATCTTTTGCCATATTATGCTAGCAAATTAGCTCATACCAGTCAAATCAAAGACAACCAGCTGTAGACAGTTTCTGTTTTGGTATTTTGGCCTCTTTCCCATGGAGCATTGCCTGAAAAGTAAGTTTTTTGGACATGCAGCTGAGGGAAGTATTGTTACTCATTGAGGAGACACAGTGATAGTGTCTCCTCAATGAGTAACAATACCTCCCTTCAGCTGCATTCAAAGACATCTCATCCAGTCAACCACTACCTGCTTTGTGCTGATGAGGAGCAAGAAGCCTGATGTACATATGAGAAGAGGTATACATACATAATACAGAATGCACTAATCATAAACAAGACAAGTTACAAACTAGTACAGAAGGAGAGAGGGTCCTGCGTGAGGGCTTACTAATCTACATGTATGGGAGAAGGACACAGTAGGGTGAGGGTGAAGTTGGTCATGGCGGTATAGAGGCAGCAGGGTCACTGGTTGTAGTCTTGTCTTGAAGAGGTGGGTTTTCAGGTTTCTTTTGAAGGATTCCACTGTGGGTGAGAGTCTGATATGTTGGGGTAGCGAGTTCCAGAGGTCTTGTGAGGATCGGAGAGTGCGTGTGGGGATGTATCGGGGAAGATAGCTCAGAGATGTAGGGAGGGGACAGGTTATGGACGGCCTTGTATGTATTTGTTAGTACTTTGAAGTGAATTCGCTGGGCAATGGGGAGCCAGTGAAGAGGTTGGCAGAGGGGAGAAGCAGAGGAGAAATAGGGTGAGAGGTGGATTAGTCGGGCAGCAGAGTTGAGGATAGATTGGAGGGGTGGCGAGAGTGCTAGATGGAAGGCCAGCAGAGGAGAGTGTTGCAGTAGTCTAGGCGGGAGATGATGAGGGCATGGTATGCTCCAAGGTGACAGTTGGCCCCAGTAGCACCAACTGTGTGTCCTTTTGTCTCATTGCTTGTTGATCTTCTTCTGTTTTGATTAATAAATTCATCATTTTGTATGTTCATTGCTTTCAGACGAATATGTTGGAGTGTGGTCAATGGAAATAAATATTACTGTTTTTAATACTATTACTTTGTAGAACCTCATCTAATAGATAATAATGACAATAGGTAATTGGAAGGAGGGACATAGTAAAAACGTAGCATCATAGGCAGTACCCATTATAGAGGTAAGGAACAGTTTGGGTTCGCCCAAGCCAACACTAACATCATAACAGTTTGTATTGTGTTTTTATGATTGAGTTCTACTAATTTCTCAAAATCTCTGAAATGACATCCAAGTGTGAATTACGATGTCTCAGCAATCAAGTGTCTTCAGCATTTTGTCTTCAGAGAAAGATAGAAAGGAAAGGAGAAGGGTTCTTCTCTGTGCTACATACAGATTGCAAGAAAAAGTATGTGAAACCCTTTGGATTGATATGGGTTTTCTGCACAAATTGGTCATTAAAATGTGATCTGATCTTCATCTAAGTCACAACAATAGACAATCACGAGTCTGCTAAACTAATAACACACAAATAAATAAATATTACCATGTTTTTATTGAACACTCCATGTAAACAGTTCACAGTGCAGGTGGAAAAAGTATGTGAACCCTAGACTAATGACATCTCCAAGAGCTAATTGGAGTGTGGTGTCAGCCAAGTGGAGTCAATCAATGAGATGAGATTGGAGTTTTGGTTACAGCTGCCCTGCCCTATAAAAAAACACACACCAGTTCTGGGTTTGCTTTTCAAAGAAGAATTGCCTGATGTGAATGATGCCTCGCACAAAAGAGCTATCAGAAGACCTACGATTAAGAATTGTTGACTTGCATAAAGCTGGAAAGGGTTATAAAAGTATCTCCAAAAACCATGCTGTTCATCAGTCCACGGTAAGACCAATTGTCTATAAATGGAGAAAGTTCACCACTGCTGCTACTCTCCCTAGGAGTGGCGGGTCCTGTAAAGATGACTGCAAGAGCACAGCGCAGACTGCTCAATGAGGTGAAGAAGAATGCTAGAGTGTCAGCTAAGAATTTCAAAAGTCTCTGGCATATGCTAACATCCCTGTTAGTGAATCTACGATACGTAAAACACTAAACAAGAATGGATTTCATGGGAGGATACCACAGAGGAAGTCACTGCTGTCCAAAAAAACCATTGCTGCACGTTTACAGTTTGCACAAGAGCACCTAGATGTTCTACAGCAATACTGGCAAAATATTCTGTGGACAGATGAAACCAAAGTTGAGTTGTTTGGAAGAAACACACTGGAGAAAAAGAGACACAGCACACCAACATCAAAACCTCATCCCAACTGTGAAGTATGGCGGTGGGGGCATCATGGTTTAGGGCTGCTTTGCTGCGTCAGGGCCTGGACGGATTGCTATCATTGAAGGAAAAATGAATTCCCAAGTTTATCAAGACATTTTGCAGGAGAACTTAAGGCCATCTGTCCACCAGCTGAAGTTCAACAGAAGATGGGTGTTGCAACAGGAGAACGACCCAAAGCATAGAAGTAAATCAACAACAGAATGGCTTAAACAGAAGAAAATACGCCTTCTGGAGTGGCCCAGTCAGAGTCCTGACCTCAACCCGATTGAGATGCTGTGGCATGACCTCAAGAAAACGATTCACACCAGACATCCCAAGAATATTGCTGAACTGAAACAGTTCTGTAAAGAGGAATGGTCAAGAATTACTCCTGACCGTTGTGCACGTCTGATCTGCAACTACAGGAAATATTTGGTTGAAGTTATTGCTGCCAAAAGAGCTTCAACCAGTTATTAAAGGGTTTCTATCACTTGGTATCACATATTTAGGTGTCAGACACTAGCGATCCGCTAGTGTCTGCTCTAACAAACCATCCTAATATGATAGGTTTTGGGGCAGCCGTTTTGCTAAAATAACAACTTATATCTATATGCTAATGAGCCTCTAGGTGCTATGGGGGCGTCATTAGCACCTAGAGGCTCCGTCTACCTTCATAAACTGTCGCCGCCCAGCGCGTCCCTCCAGCCCGCTCATCTCCTCCTGAATGCGATCCTCTCCGTGCGCGTCTCTGTTCTGCGCATGCGCAGTGAATGTCTGACCGCTTCCCTGCTCAGACATCTCCACTGCGCCTGCGCCGATGACATCATAGTGCTCTGAGGAACAGGCGCAGTGGAGATGTCTGAGCAGTGAAGCGGTCAGACATTCACTGCGCATGCGCAGAACAGAGACGCGCACGGAGAGGATCGCATTCAGCAGATGATGGGCGGGCTGGAGGGACGCGCTGGGCGGCGACAGTTTATGAAGGTAGACGGAGCCTCTAGGTGCTAATGACGCCCCCATAGCACCTAGAGGCTCATTAGCATATAGATATAAGTTGTTATTTTAGCAAAACGGCTGCCCCAAAACCTATTATATTAGGATGGTTTGTTAGAGCAGACACTAGCGGATCGCTAGTGTCTGACACCTAAATATGTCATACGAAGTGATAGAAACCCTTTAAATTCAATGGTTCACATACTTTTTCCACCTGCACTGTGAATATTTACATGGTGTGTTCAATAAAAACATGGTAACATTTAATTATTTGTGTGTTATTAGTTTAAGAAGACTGTAATTGTCTATTGTTGTGACTTAGATGAAGATCAGATCACATTTTATGACCAATTTGTGCAGAAATCCATATCATTCCAAAGGGTTCACATACTTTTTCTTGCAACTGTAATTGTTAGGTTATGTATTCAAATGGAGAAGTTCAACAATGTTGTCTCTCCACAGGAACAACTTACAGGATTCGAACTATAAACTGTTGGGATGATAAATGTTCCTGTCTTTCTGCTTTTCTTCTCCGAGTATATCTGGGGTGAGAATGGTAGGAACAAATACTTTGCATTACTGTGCCCATGATGGTATTGTCATGAAAGATTGGGAACAGTGGAGCCCTGTGCTCTACCTGCACCACTGTCCCTACCCTAAATGGTGGTCCACAACTTGGCCACAGTCCCTGACTTGACTAAGTGCAGGGGCCTAAACCTAAAGGAGTAAAAGAGTAGTCAAAATGTAACGGGGTTCCGAAGGTGCACTTGGTCCCCCATTGCCCGCAGAACTGTTGCTTAGCTTTGGGAATGAGTATCTGTGTTTGACTTCATTCCCAAGGCGGCTTTACTGCTGGGTGGCTCCCTGCTCCTAAGTCTGCCTTGAGCGCCGAGCTGATCACTCGGTGCTCAACTGGTTGGTCTGTTGGTCATGTGACGCTGGCCACGTCACATGACCCTCACTCCCCACTATAAATACAGGCAGCCTGCTAGCCACAGGTTGCCTGTTAATTTCTAGGTTCCTGGCTATTTGTTGGACTACTGAATACTCACCTGATTCTGTTCCCTGACGATCCTTTTGCCTGCTCCTCCTGTACTGCACATCCGTCCTGGTATTGTGACCTCGGCTCCCACCTGACTACTCTCTTATGACTCCTCTTGTACTTCTCAACTCTCCTGGTATTTGACCCCGACTTCTCCTGACCATTCTTTGCTTAACCCTTTGTACTGCATAGCTCTCTTGGTTCTGACCTGGTCCGTTCATGTTCCGTATTTTGTCTTGTCTGTCTTCCCTGCACGTATCCTAAGTTAGGGACTGTCGTCCAGTTGTCCCCTGTCATCAGGACTCGTGAGGCAAGTAGGCAGGGCCAAGGGTGAGGGTGGAGCGCAGTGGTCACTATCCTTCCCCCTGTGTGTGTGGACGTGACCGTTACACAAAAAGATCAAAACCAGACAAGCAAAACCAGGACTAGCTAGTGAGGCAGGAATACCAATCACAGGCACCTGTGTCCACCAGCTGCCTGTTTAAATAGCCTTTCACTTTCTACTTGTAATACAATCTACATATGTCATTAGTGCCATATACATTTAAAGGGGCTGTGATAAAGAAAGATTAACTGATTGTTGGGGGTCTGATCGCTTGGACCCCCACAATCCCGAGAATGGCGGCCCCATGTCCCCGTACTGATAGAGCAGCAAGGCATAATGTTCAACCTCCTGCTATATAAAGACGGGAACATGGGACCGCCATTGTAAGGATCGGTGGGGGTCCAGCAATCAGACCATCCCTGATCAGTTCTCCCCTATCCTAGGAATAGGTTGTAACTTTCAAACTTGGCACAGCCCCATTAATCCTGCAGCCATTCTATTACATGAAACCCAAGCCTAAGCCCACATGCACACGACTGTATGTGTTTTGCGGTCCGCAAATTGCGGATCCGCAAAAAAAAATATTGATGACGTCCGTATGGCATCCATTTTTTTTTGCTGGTCCATTGTAACAATGCCGCAAAACGGACAAGAATAGGACATGTTCTATTTTTTTTTGCAGGACTATGGAAAGGTACAACGGATCTTTTGCAGCCCCATTGAAGTGAATGGGTCCGCACCCGAACCGCAAAAAATGCGGAACCAAACCACGTTCGTGTACATGTAGGCTAAGAACCAGTATATCCTAGGCACTGGAGAAATACGTCGGGACGTTTTAATCCTGGGATCCAACCTATCGAAGTTGGGCATTACATGAGGGTTATTGTAGGGACATCAAGGCTTTAGCCACGAGAAGTGGGGTCGCCCCTTTCGAGGCGGGTGCTCCTCTTGTAGGCAGGGGTAGTGAAGGGACGTATAGGGACAGCGGACCTAACTTTACTGTGGACCCCACTTCTCTACAAAAGAAGCCCTAATGCAGTGGAACCACATTCATCAAGAAATCATCTGATGAAAAGATCCAATTGGTAGAACCGTGAGTACAGAAGAGCCGGACACATATAGTGTCCTGGCTACAGCATAATTGTTATCTACCTAAATAACCAATATTCAATACTGTAGTGCCTTTAGTATACAAAATATTAAGTGACATTTTTGTGGGAGTTTTGTATTTGATTTTTTAGCGATATCTATTAAATGTTTTAATAGAGGTTTAGAATTTTGTTCTGTGATACTGCTTTGATACTGGCTGTTTTTTCCATTTTAATAATCATTAAAACTAAATTTTAAAATATT
The DNA here is from genome assembly GCF_905171765.1 of Bufo bufo. Lineage (NCBI taxonomy): Eukaryota > Metazoa > Chordata > Amphibia > Anura > Bufonidae > Bufo > Bufo bufo. The sequence continues at coordinate 210,840,631 of NC_053393.1, forward strand.
AAAATGTATTTGTTCTGTAGAGATCAGAAGGAGAATTACAGGACACATCTTTTTTCCATAGAAGTCAGTGAGGCTGGTGAGGTTTGTTATGGCCAGACCCCTTCTCTAAAGGAAATCTCATTTCCAGAGCTCAAAGTAGCATCTTTTCATAATAATGTAAAGTAAATAGATAAAAAATTTGCAATTGCGAAAAAAAAATCTACATTTTATTCATTGGTGAAGCAAAAATAAGGTGATGGGTTCCCTTTAAAATCATCTAACAAATAGCAGGTTTATTATTTTAGAGTAAAATAAAGAGATATGAAAATAATGAGAATGGCAACATGGCGCAACTACGGTTTTGTGAACGATAATGGGCACGTCTAAACGGTCATAATTGAAATGTTCGCTACACCAAGAAACGACTCGTTCGTCACTTAATCGTACCAATCATCGCCTCATGTAAAGATACCTTAAATCATGCCCATATGAAGGTAGTGAGGGGCTGCAATGGATTAAACTCTGTTATCAATTGACTTGTTCCTAATAGAAAAGCTCATATGCCTTACAGCATGCCAAACCATGCCTTTATTGTGCTCTAGTCAGCTCTCCCAACTGTACCGTTCCTCTGTTATTCCTTCTGGAAATGTATACATAAATTTGACAACTAGGTGTTATCATTCCTCTGGAGTGTGTCCCTACACTCTTTGACACAGTTTAGTGACGGACAGAGGCGGACTGGGAACTTAAAGTGGCCCTGGAAAAAAAACAGGTCCAAATTAACAGAAGGCGGGGCAACACAATAACATAGTGCAAAATGCCATCCCAGCAGAATAACACAGTATACTGCCTCAAAAGCTGGCCATCTGTGGTGACCATCAATGGTTACCAAAGAAGGTCGGCCCTGCTCAAGGGATGTCGCGGTGCACGTGTCTGCGGGCAGGGATCCCAGTAGATCCCACATAATATGTTTCACCTGTTTGATTGAGTTGATCCACATACTCCCCAGACACCTGATTGTGGGAGGAGCCTATAGTAACAATGTGATGTCATTTCTTTTTGTATATATATCAGAGCTAGTGGTAAGGTATTTACACATGTCTGATGAAAGCATATAATTTGCTGAAACGCATGCGTCACAATGATGGAATATGTGACTGAATAAACCTACAAGAATGCGAGTGCCGTCTTTATTTGCGAAATCAATGGTTACCATCTTCTGTCCTTTTCCTCCAGTTGTCTATGGAGCAGGGGGCTTAGGAGGTGAGGGCCACAGCAGTTGAATTCAGGAGGACATGTTCGGTCACTGGCTAGATACATGAGTACCTGATTCTCACAGCGTTAATTACCGCTGAGAGCTCATTATGTACCTGGCCATTGGCAGGGAGGAGGACTTGGGTGGCCACCTGGGACATCGGCCCACTGGTAAATTTCCCTGTAGGGTCTATGGCCAATCTGCCCCTGGTGACGAATGACATTGCTAGACTTGGCAGGGGCACAACCTCATGGCAAGCAGAATGAGAGGGCCCCCCAGAGCGTTTCGCTTGGGGGACACATGGGGGCAATGGCACCTCACATATGTGTATAATACATTATTAGTATGGCTTCCATCTCTCTCTCCCCCCCCCCCCCTTTTTCTTGTTCTCTTGTCTCTTTCCCGCTTTTTCTTACAGGTTACCTCAGGCTGAGTTGTTTTGGTTTACCTGTGAGCCCTGGTGACAGCTGGGGCCTCAGCTGGTTGGCCGCTGCGGGGATTCAGGGACCCTGGTTGGTGGCTATTGCTGTGGCGGGAAGTGCCCTGTCTTTATATTGCAGGTCCCCGGAAGAAGCCAGATCACTGGCGAAACGGCATTGGGTCAGGAGGCGGCTGAGAGATCGACACACCACTCAGGGTATGCTTATTATTTTTTCTTTTAATCACCAAGTCTGTTTATCCTCACTTTTGCCTCCAATTCCTTTTGTTTGGGGCTCATTGTCCTGAGGTTTCTTGTTGACTAGCATCTGATCAATATATATTTTTTCCCTGACTTCTGGTGTGCTGACCTCCCAGCCCCTCCTTGGGTCCTACTCCTCTCCTTTGTATTCCACCTTTGTGCTGCCTTCTTTACCATCATGTATGTATTTTTATATTGTCAATAAAGTTTATTTATATTTACTATGCGAAGATTTTTGTGCAAATTTTTTGGTGATAGTTTATATTGCAGATGTGGCGGCGCTTCTGGGCCAGTTGACAAGACCGGATCGTTGCCCCGCCCTCCCTCCCTTTGTTTATGCTTTTGTCGCTTTGCTTTGTTAGAGGGGCTGTGTCCCTCAGCTATTGCTGAGTGGATTTCGGTGATGAGTACAATGTGAATGGGTTTATTTAATGATCTGTTGGTTGTATTTGTGGTTCAGTTATTTATTGAAGTATGTATTTTAAGAATACCCATAATAAAGCATTGCGGCCATTTTTATTCCACGAATTTTTGTTTGTCTTTATTTATTATTTATTGTTATGTAATTGTTATGTTTTGAATGGTGTCATTTGCATCCATGGTAACGCCCAGTTGTACATGTATTCTTCACACAATCTGCCTGCAACCACGGTGCCCTGCATCCAATCTCAATGTTAAGTTTGCAGATACAATATATTAACAAGTCGTAGCACGTTCAGGTCTTATTCATCACAACCACGTGTCAGAATACAGAATATACACTCGGAGAGCTGTAAGCCCACACTGTGGACAGAGAACATTTGCATTCAGATCATGGAAAAGAACCAGAAATAAACAGGTTCTGGGAGAATAATGTGACCAAGGAATCTGTATAATATCATAAAGGAAATATTCTGTGTATAAACAGGATGACACTGTCTGACGTTACTATGTAGCACATTGTAAAAAGGACATTACAGATGATATTCTTCTGCATTCCTATGGACAATAGAGGATCACCTGTCAATGGCTTCTACAAAAGAAAATGTTGGTAATAAATGCCATAAGGGCATAAGAACATTGTGGGGGGTCCGCTAATCAGGACTTCATCCATACGTGACCGTGATGAGCAGCTATCAAACTTGAGGACTTGTCTAAGCATATCACATGGTTGGGCATTCATTTGGATGGATGCCATATAGAGATGTACGAATTTCCCAGAATTCATTTCAGGTCCAATTAGGTTGAATCGGCTATCAGATTCTAATTCAGTCTGAATCAAAAGTGCCCTGAAAAGTTGTGTATGACACTCTGAGGACTTCTAGGACTGTATCCAACCCCATTCAAGCTCTTTAAAAAGCCCCTGTGAGCATGATCAACCCTATTAAACCAGTCATACTCTATTGCCTAGTAGGGTTGCTGAAGAAAACAATATCTTTCTTTTCTGTGTAGCTTGCAGCATTGTGGAGATAACAGTACTTTTATCTTTATGCAGATTAGGCAGTTGGAGCATCAAGGGGCCTTCATAGCTCTTGGAGCACTGCTACGGCCCTCGATGCTGAGTACACTTCCTCCTTGCCTTTGAATGACAGGGATAGACGGCCTAGTCTAATGGTGCCTGCGCTGTGGCTCGCTAATTATTGGTTCTCCAGTGTTATTTATGGTGGAAAAACAGTCATTGATGGCAGTAGGTTTTAGCAAAATTCAAGCATTTCCCTAGAAATGCATGATTGTACTAATGCGCTGTGGCCAATATATAAACTTAAAATAAGGTCTAATATGTAAGCATTTATCTAAAATAAGGTCTAATACAGTTTAAACCAGAACTGCCTTAATTCTACGTGGGCAGAACTGCCTTAATTCTACGTGGCATTGATTCAACAAGGTGCTGATAACATTCTTTAGAAATGTTGGCCCATATTGATAGGATAGCATCTTGCAGTTGATGGAGATTTGAGGGATGCACATCCAGGGCACGAAGCTCCCATTCCACCACATCCCAAAGATGCTCTATTGGGTTGAGATCTGGTGACTGTGGGGGCCATTTTAGTACAGTGAACTCATTGTCATGTTCAAGAAACCAATTTGAAATGATTCGTACTTTGTGACATGGTGCATTATCCTGCTGGAAGTAGCCATCAGAAGATGGATACATGTTCTCATTCTGTTTACCCCAAATTCGGACTCTACCATTTGAATGTCTCAACAGAAATCGAGACTCATCAGACCAGGCAACATTTTTCCAGTCTTCAACAGTCCAATTTTGGTGAGCTCGTGCAAATTGTAGCCTCTTTTTCCTATTTGTAGTGGAGATGAGTGGTACCCGGTGGGGTCTTCTGCTGTTGTAGCCCATCCGCCTCAAGGTTGTGCGTGTTGTGGCTTCACAAATGCTTTGCTGCATACCTCGGTTGTAATGAGTGGTTATTTCAGTCAACGTTGCTCTTCTATCAGCTTGAATCAGTCGGCCCATTCTTCTCTGACCTCTAGCATCCACAAGGCATTTTTTACCACAGGACTGCCGCATACTGGATGTTTTTCCCTTTTCACACCATTCTTTGTAAACCCTAGAAATGGTTGTGCGTGAAAATCCCAGTAACTGAGCAGATTGTGAAATACTCAGACCGGCCCGTCTGGCACCAACAACCATGCCACGCTCAAAATTGCTTAAATCACCTTTCTTTCCGATTCTGACATTCAGTTTGGAGCTTAGGAGATTGTCTTGACCAGGACCACACACCTAAATGCATTGAAGCAACTGCCATGTGATTGGTTGACTAGATAATTGCATTAATGAGAAATAGAACAGGTGTTCCTAATAATTCTTTAGGTGAGTGTATATAAAAAGACACATATGCATGTTTTTCTCAATATCTGACATGAAATCAGAATAAACCTTTCCTGTTTTTGGTCAGTTAGGATTATCATAATTATTATTATTTTCCAAATGCCAGAATAATGAGAGAGACAGAGAGAATGTTTTAAGGCATTTTTATTACTTTCTGCAAAGTCAAAAGTTTACATACATTTCATTAATATTTGGTACCACTGCCCCAAGGGTCCATTCACACGTCCGCAAATGGTGCTGGCCGGGTGTATTGTGGATCCGCAATACACCACAGACGTGTGAATGGACCCTTAAACTGTATGACTTGGGTCAAACATTTTGGATATCTTTCCACAAGCTTCTCACAATAGTTGGTCGGAATTTGGGCCCATTCCTACTGACAAAACTGATGTAACTGAGCCATGTTTGTTGGTCACTTTGCTCGCACCTGCCTTTTCAGCTTTGCCCATACATTTTCAATAGGATTGAGATCAGGGCTTTGTGATGGCCACTCCAAAACATTGACTGTTATCCTTAAGCCACTTTGTAACCAGTTTGGCAGTATGCTTCGGGTCATTGTCCATTTGGAAGACCGATTTCCTCCCAAGCTTTAACTTCCTGGCTGATGTCTTGAGATGTTGCTTCAGTATTTCCACATAATCTTCTTTCCTCATGATGCCATCTATTTTGTGAAGTGCACCAGTCCCTCCTGCAGCAGAACAACCCCACAACAGGATGCTGCCACCTCCGTGTTTCACAGTTGGGATGGTGTTCTTAGGCTTCCAAGCTTCTCTCCAAGCGTAACGATAGTCATTATGGCCAAAAAGTTCAATTTTAGTTTTGTCAGACCACAGGTCTCCAAAAATGTTGGTCTTTGTTCCTGTGTGCTTTTGCAAACATTAATCTGGCTTTTTTATGTTTCTTTTGGAGTAATGGCTTCTTCCTGGCAGTGTGGCCTTTCAGCCCATGTTGATACAGTACTCATTTCACTGTGGATATTGCCACAATCTTAGCAGCTTCTGCCATCATCTTCACAAGGTCTTTTGCTTTTGTTCTTGGGTTGATATGCACATGTCGGACTAAAGCACGTTCATTTCTGGGACACAGAACCTGTCTCCTTCCTGAGCAGTATGATGGCTAGACATTTGCATCTTATATAGAAAGAAGAAAAACAGGCACTCACCATCTGAATTTTTTAATTAAAATGTACAGATACGGTATACCACCTAAAATTTTATGGACTTTGTGCCTATACTTTCAACATGAATTATAAGTGCTTAGTAGCTGAATACATAATTTAGAGCTGAATACATACAATATTGTGCATAAAATTAAATGCTGAGTTAATCCACCTGGAATGAATATTTGTATCACTGGTCAGTATAGTCTCCAATTTGCTGAATACATATAAGCTGAGTACATAAAAGTAAAATTTCTATGTAGAAAGAGAAAACAAGTTGATGTGTTCCACAGGATAATATAAATTGAATTCCGTGGTGAGTATATTAGTAGGTTAGTTATTAAGTCTCTACACACAAGAGACTCTTTTGTATGCTGGCTGGCGGCGGGGGCGTCCCACCCACCGCGCAGCCACTCACCCGTCCTTTTTTTCTCTATGCGGCACTACTTCTCTGTCCCCAATGAATTTGTGCAGCAGATGTCGCTACAAAGACGGCGTCTCACGTGATTTGGAGCCGATCATGTGATGCAGGGGTGGATCACGTGTTATTCCTGCTTGTAATGTGCCGCTTGTTACTATTGTAATTCAATAAATATATTTGTCTGATTTCTTCATATGATATAGTGCCAGATATCAGATTAAATACAGATTAAATACATAGAGGGTCCCGTCCTATATCCGCCAGACGCGTTTCGAGGTATTCCAACCTCTTCCTCAGTGGCCATAAGTAGGACTGGGTCCCTCTTACTCTTTTATACCCCCATATTCTTAGTTTTCCACAAAATGTGGAATGGATTTTTTTTTGTTTGTATCCATTTCTGTGACTTATAAATGTATAAAGTACCCATTATTATCATATATATCATGTGATATTGCCTTTCTGCCATACAAAGGAAAAAAGGGACAATAAAATATCAATTGCGTTTATATTGCGATTCTCATGCGTTTTTTTTAGATTTGGTGCGTTTTTTTACTTTTGATTGCTCAATTGCATAATACATTTTGTATAGGAGAGAGACTTCATTATCAACAGCAGAAACATAATTTTTTTTTTAAATATTCTCAGAAAAAACATTATTTTTAAAGATCAAAGCATGATTCAACTTCTGATAGAATAAGTATATTTATTCATTCTATATTCATTCTTTTGTACTCTTTTTTATGTTTATCTTCATATGAATAATTTGTAATTTGTAATTGCGGATCCGTAAAAAAAAAAACGGATGACATCCATATGTCATCCGTTTTTTTTGCGGATCAATTGTAAATGTTCTATTTTTATTCTATTTTTGCGGATCAATTGTAAATGTTCTATTTTTTTTGCGGGGCTACGGAATGGACATACTGATGCGGACAGCACACGGTGTGCTGTCCGCATTTTTTGCGGACCCATTGAAATGAATAGGTCCGCATCCTATCCGCCAAAAAAACGGAACGGAAACGGAAACAAACAACGTTCGTGTGCATGTAGCCTTATCAAGAGAACAATAGAGCTATCATAATGTTATCCTGATTCTACACCTATTAATGATGAGGATTGCCTTGCAGATAACATCTATCCCTCCAGGCAGCTGTAAACTGACAACCGATTACCCATCTATATGGGAGGTCTTATAATTTGTGTTGATCGCTACAGAAGGACAATATTTTGTATTTTTTTCAATGACATACTATTGTCCAAATCCAAAAGAAAAACAGCTATTCCCCCTATGCCCTACTAAAGGGTTGTCCCAGGAGCCTAACCCATGTCCATATGTCCACCTGGGACCCCTCTGAGCCAGAGCAGAGAACCGATTAACCCCTATAATGCATGAGAAGCTGAAAGATAATTGGTCTGAATAAAATGATTTAATGATTAAGAAGTGTCTCCCAATATTTTTGTCCATATAGTGTGAAAGATTCCCTTTACAATGCTACCTGTAAGCATGTATACCAGGTGACAGAGTCCCACCCAATGTATATACTGTATTTATAGATTTTTAGTATTAGAGAAGGAGCTTCACCTATTTTCACGTATCTATTATTAGCATTTCCACTAACATGGTTTTTCCTATTTAACTGTTCTGCTTTCTGAGTCTAATTCCTTTAACATGTAAATGCTGCATCTGTAGAGAAAGAGATGATTTCAGTGCAATATAATTTCATTGCAATTTCCTACTGCAAATACTGACTGTTGAAAGTCCATTTAAGAAACATTATCGGCAATATTATAGGCCATTTCCTTCTTTATGTAACAGAAACCATTATCTGTTATGACAAAAAAGGTTGGTAACTGGCTATTTTCCATAAAAATATCGAGACTTTAAAGGGGATGTCCAGAGGTATTTATTTTTTAAAATGTATGACTCGCAGTGGCTTAAAAATTAAGAAGCCATACTCACTCTTCTTGCTTCTGTTTTTCAAATGCAGCTTTCTTCTCCGCTCTCCATTTTCCGATCCTGGTTTGACATTCTGTGAATGCCAGAATATGCCTGCTCCACCAATCGCTGACTAGGATGGATAATAGGAGGTATGTGGTTTCAACCATGGCAACGCACACCATTCAATTCATGTTTCAGGATGTGCTGACTAACTGTCTTTTTTTTTGCAGTGTGCACTTGGAGGAGTGGCTGCTTCCATCAGGTTTGTGCACTCCTAACTAACCCATCTTTTCCCATAATCAGTTTTTAATTAGTGCAATATATATAGCTGTGGTTTGCAGTCCCTGAATTCATTGGCGGCCTGCTGGCACAGAGAGAGATAGCAAATAGAGCAGACAAAGTATTCATGTGGAGCCTAAATCAGAGGAGAGGTATCATAGAGTAGGGTTCCATCCAGTAAGAGGTCACCTTGCTGTGGCGGATAGGCACAAATAATTATGATCAAAATATAATTGCTAAGTACCTCCATATTCATTTTATATGGGAATATAGCATTAGTTCATATAGTTTATGGGGGTGATTTATCACTCTGAAATATGCCTAAATTAGGATTACTTTAGGTGCAAGTTGCGCAGCAATCTGTGGCTTTGTCCCGCTCACACCAGCTCTAAGTAAGTGGGAGTGGCGTGGGCATAGAAAATGGTGTAATTGTAAGACAGCTAGGAAGCTGTCTTACATTTAGAACTGGCTCTGGATGTGCCGAAGTTATGGGAAGGCCTCCGCCTCTTCATAACTTTATCGGAACCACCGCCAGCTTAGGGCTTTATTAAGACCGGCATCTAAAACACCAGTGTTAATATGTGCTCCTATGTTTTCAAAGTGTCGTTGCATTGTGTTTGCTTTTACTTTTTCACTTATATAAAGATGAGGAACCCAGGCCGCAAACTCTGCAGAGCCATGTTAAAGTTGTTAGTGTCTTCATGCCGGTCTGGGCAAAATTAAAAACACGGGGAAAGGGAAGTCTACAAGAAGAGGAGACATTGGATTTAATTGTATAAATTCTTTGACTGCAATAGATCAGTACTGTCCAGTGTATAGTGGCAATAACTGGTCACATATTACTGTGGTATTATTTATATTTAGAGGTATGTTATAGATGTACTTATGATGGGACAAAGGAGCTTAAATTGGACAAATGTTTCTAGGAAAAAACATTAACAGAATCCCCCTCTTACCCCTGGTTACCTGATAGTCTGCCCCTGAAGAGGAGGATCCTACTTTTAGATCTCCTCGTGAGATACAGTGATGTTTGTGGTCTGCTCACATCAATCAGCAATAATGGACCATGACAGGTTCATGGAGGCACATTACTCCAAGTAAGCCCTTAATAATACTTAACGAAATTATTAAATAAAAAAACAGACTACTTAATGTTTGATAAAAAAGGCTGCAATGCTTTATTATGAATCACCCAATAAGTTATCATCTCATAAATTAATCAATTAATAATTTCAAATAAATAAATAATTAAATAACCATTAAAAATACCAACTCATTAACCCTTAAAACCACAATCCACTCAGCTATAGCTGAGTGATGAATCCCACACGCCACGCCTTAACAAGGCGAGGCCCCCCACAAGCATTGCAGCCCTTTCTCAATAGCAACCTGTAAACCCAAATTAAAAATGTCAATACCAATTTCTGACAGGTGCACATTATCTGATCTGAAAAGACCTAAGACCCAGCCTTCCAGATCAACATGCCTGTAAGAAAAACCACCAAGCAATGGAATAAACTTTTCTATGGCTCTATTAATCCTCTTATGAATCTTTTCGCAAAACAAATTCTCCTTGAAAGACCAAACTACGCGAGGCACTATCTCAGAAAATACCAAAACAGTGCCTGGCAACATGCACCTTAAAAGTGACAAATCTCTTTTCATTTCCCACAATAACATGGATGTTTAAGTTCCGAATTTCTCGAAGTACACTGCTCCAACCCATTCCTCTAATATACATGTGCAGATGAGTAATCAAACAATAAATTCGCAGTATAAATTCTCTTCTCTGCTCTCTTCTGAGCCCAGAATACATACGAATGGCCAATAATCCAAACTATTATATGACCTCCTGAAAAAGAAAATAATTTAGTCTTATAATAACAGATCCGGTCTAATATATTATTTAGCTCCATCAGAATCCCAACGCCCTATTCTTTTAATAATCGCTTCATCTAGACCGCACCTAGCTGCCTCAGTTGCTGCGCCGATTCTGAAAGAATGCGAAGAAATTTTAAACGAGCTAAGCCCTAGAGAAGCCAAGCATTTTTTAAGTACTGAACAGAATTGAAACTTAGTAAGCGGAGAACCATCCTTATGAATTAAAAAGGTGCCTGACACAGCTGGAGGAACTGAAAGCCAATCATGAACCAACTGAACGGGACAAAGTAATGAACTCTCCCAGGCATTCAACCTTATTATTCTACTTCTACCAAATTGATCAGTCTTAGAGCGCTTCAGAAAAATTTCAACAGAATCAACTTTTAGAGAAACATCAGACATTTCCAAACCAGAACACACTGAATGACTTGCTGAAACTAGTTCACCAATCCTTAAAGCTGCAAAAAATGCAAGTACAAAACTAATTCTAAAAAGTAACTCTTCAAATTAATCAAAACACACAGAAGGCAAAATTTTGTATAAACTACCCAACAATTTGACAGATATCGGCCTTCTGTTATCCATAACAGAGAATCTTTTACGGTATCCCTTTAACATCTGTTTAATAGGAAAATAAGCTGACAAAGGTTTTTTGCCAAACATCTTCTGAAAAAACGAGATTCCAGCGACTGAAGAAAAAGACAGGTATTTCTCAAATAGACTGGCTACAAATAACATGCCACAACCCAGGTCATCATTCTCACTGGACATTGAATTAGAGAAAATTAGCAAATCCCGCCATGCGGCTGAATAAGTAGCCCATGTTTTAGGCGCTACAGACTGTTTAATATTCTCCGATATCAATCCCATAACAGGTCCCAAAGATGCAGAGGACAAGGCATTCCCTCCAATTCCGCTTCTGGTGCTAGCTCCTGAAAATTGACAAACTGGAAACGAGATAGAGAATCCGCTAAAACATTATATTTACCTTGTACATATTTAGCTTTAACCCAAATATTAAGATTCATACAACATAAAACAAAATGTCTCGATAATTTAACTACTAACTCGCATTTAGACGATAGTGTATTAATTGCGAATACTACGCCTTTATTATCTGTATTAATCAAGATCCTTTTATTCCTAAAATAACTTCCCCATAAGTCAATAGAAACAAGAACAGGAAAAAATTCCAAGAGAACAATATTACATGGTATTCCATTATTAATCCATGCTGCTGGCCATACCTCTGCGGACCTTTTACTGTAACTCTTCTTACCAACAACTAGAACCATTAAAATTCTCTAAGAATTCTAACCAGATAGCCATATCATCTTTAAAACTTCTAATTAGTCTAATATGTGAACGAGGAGATTTAAGACCTCTAGTAGAAAAGTATAGATGCTTGGAAAAAACCCTTTCCATCGGGATAATCCTGCAGGCAAAATTTTATGAACCCAGTACCTTTTAAAGTACATTTCTCTTTCCTAATTAAAGAAACCAACAAAAACCTAATCAAATCCAACTTTTCTAACGATAAATGGAACTCCATGTTAACTGTGTCAATAACTATACCCAAAAATTCTATGCAAGTACAGGGCCAAACTGTCTTTTCTTCTGCCACAGGAATACTAAACAATTCACAAACCTCCAAAAATGTAAACAATAACTCTGAACATAAACTAGAACCGAACTGACAACTGACAACAAACAAAAAATTGTTGAAGTAGTGTAACAAACCACCATCCGGAACTAATGATTGCACAACCCAGTGAAGAAATGTAGAATACGCCTCAAAATAGAAACAAGATAAAGTAAACCCCATTGGTAAACATTTATCAAAATAATAATTCCCATCAAATTGGAAACCTAATGAATTAAATACAGACGGCCTAACTGCCAATAAGCGAAAAGCTGACTTCACATCTGCTTTAGCCATCAAGGCCCCATTTCCAAACCGCCTCACTAAAGCCAATGCATCATCAAATGACGCATATTCTACAGATGCTTCAGACCTGTCCACCACATCGTTAAGAGAGCCTTTCTCCGGAAACGACAAAGGGTGTACAAGTCTAAACTCCCCTGGTTCCTTTTTAGGAACCACTCCAAGAGGCGAAAGATGGAAGTTAACAAAAGGAGGATTAGTGAAAGGACCTGCTATTCTACCAAGTTCCAATTCTTTATGCAATTTACTCTTTACTATCTCTTTAAATTAAACAACCAATTTTAAATTATCTACCCAGCAGCAACCAATTCCTTCAAATTCAGGTACTATGAAACCAAAATAAAAACCTTCAAAAATCGTTTGATTTGAGATCTGACTTAGCCATAGTAGCATTTCTGAAAGCTTCACTGGCGTCCATGCTTTTAGAAATTTTCTCCCTGGTACCGGGCTGCTGCTGGTTAGACTGGGAGTTCCTTTTGAAACACCTCAGCATGGGATGAGTGCCACCACAAAAAATAACATTCATGTTTGTAGTGACAGTTAGAAAGCCATTTGCAAGATGCTTCATTAAAAGCAAAACATACCCCTTTTCTCATACCAGACTGAGGAGAATTATAAGACTTAGCTTGAAACGGTTTCTGAGGCAACATTCAATTCACCCAGAGACCTATATCCTTTACTCCCCATTTAAGTGATGTGTGTACCGCCAGTTTCTGCTGAAACACTTTATCGTATTGATACCAAGCCATACCGCTATAATTGCAGTATGCTTCTAGAATAATTTCAAGGTGTTGGAAAAGACCACTACAGTATTCTGGATGCTTTTCAGCAAGAACCGCAGAGTATATACAGAAAGCCTGCAGCCAATAATTAAAAGACCTTGTCATTGCACGCTTTCTGTCATCCTCATTTTTGTCATCCTTCCTCTCACGCACCACATGTTCCTTTGCAGATGGCAAAATGGACATGATCTCAATATACTCCAATCTCCAAATCTTTTCTTTAATACTGGAAGCCAAATGATAGCCAAGAAGTGATATCTCACATACCATCACCTCTTTCACTAAGTGCAGCATTACTCATAGTAACCTGCAACCTTTGCTAGCAGCTTGACCAGCCCAGACAACAGCGTGGACATGGACTCTTTGTTCTGTTTCGCCGGCGCCCCGCCTCAGGAGGAGGAGTATAGGCGCTCTCAGACTTCCTAGCTCTTTTGCGAGGAAAAGCCGACAACTCCTCCTCTCTCTGCTGACAGGCCGCCGCATCTTCAGCCGTCACTACCGGCGCAGCAGGGCTTTCTTCCTCCGGCTCTTCCCTTCTCGGCGGCGCTTGATCCAGGCAGCTTCTGAGCTATTCCTCCCCGCCGGCGGATTCGGCTTTCAGGATCAGCTGGCGCAGCAATTCTTCCATGGCGCAGGTCAGACGCAGGTCCAACACAGAAGGGTTCTTCTTCAAACTGGTACTCCAGCTAAGCCAGATGTCGCAATATAAAGGGGTCAGTTTCCCGCCGTCCACAGCCACAACAAATCAAGAACTTGGATTTCTCCCCCAGCAACCGATGGCAACCACAATCAGGAGGGGCCTGGACTCTTCAGCTAGCATCACTTCTAGCCAGGTGAAACCGTTTTTTACTTCACCCATGTAAAATTTCTCCTGAGGTAGATTACCTGTTAATATAAAATAAGGGGGGGGGGGGGGGGCAGAAAGAGACAAAGAACAACCAAAAAACCCTAACATTTAACTACCTGACCCGTATGTGCCCCCATGTGTCTCCTAAGCTAAACGCTCTGGGGGCCTATACATTTAATTTCTTTCTGAATTTTCTTCTGGTCAAAAATTTTTCAATCTATTTTCAATTAGCAATGCCCGCTGTGCCCCCTTTATAGTAGCAATGTCCTCTGTGCCCCCTTTATAGTAGAAAAGCCCTCTGTGCCCCCTTTATAGTAGCAATGCCTTCTGTGCCCCTTTTATAGTAGAAAAGCCCTGTGTCCCCTTTGTAATAGTAATGCCCACTGTGCCCCCTTTTTAGTAGTAATGCCCTCTGCTCTGTGCCCCCTTGTAGTAGCAATATCCCTGGTGCCCCTTTATGGTAGTAATGCCCACTGTGCCTCCTTTGTAGTAGTAATTCCCTATGCTCTGTGCCCCCTTTGTAGTAGCAATGTCCTCTCTCTGTTTAAAAAACAAACAAAAAAAACCCCACAGTAACTACTCACTTTGTCCTGTTCCTGAAGCTCACAGTCCTCTCTCCCCTGCAGACTTAGATCGCTCTGCAGCCCTGTTTGGGAGGAGCTTATGCAGATTCTGGGCTCCTCCAACACAGGCCGGCAGCGCGATCTGTGCCTGCAGGCTGAATGGTGGAGCAGGGAGAAGTCTCCATGCTTCACCATTCTGTGCACTGCCGGCATGAAGAAGGGCAGTAGCGCAGGGAGCTGAGCGGTCAGTGAGTGACAGGACTACAGCTCCCTGCACTCCAGGAGGGGGAAGGGGGGGGGGGGGGCGCAGCTTGAAGGGAACACTGGCAGCATCCACCAGCAATGTTTAACTGCTGTGTGGATGCCGCCCCCTCAAAAATAGTGAACACTGCTGCCTGAGGCAAGATTCTCATCTCGCCTGGTGGCAGAAACGGCCCTGCCTACAGTTTCTGTAAGTGGGGAGCAGATTGTCCCATGTGGCAAAAAAACACATTTAAGGAGTGCGTTGCAATCAGCTCTTTCCTCACCTATGTGAGATGGAGAAACAGCTCTTCTTGTCTGAACACTGTTTGTGTAGATAAAATTAAATGATCTGGACTGACATTCTGCTGTTTGGCCACAAGATGCCGCCGTAGCTAAACACAGCTACAGACTGCTTATATTTCTATATTCAGGAGAAGTGGAGTTACACAGAGCCTGGAGAGGAAGAGAAAGGAAGCAGCCATCTTAGAGGGAGCTGAGACTGAGGAAATGTCAGCAGAGGATCCGACGGCATCCAGGTGTGGGGGCATACCTCAGTGACCAGAGCGGCAGCTAAGGGTACTTTCACACTAGCGGCAGGATGGATCCGACAGGCTGTTCACCCTGTCCGATCCGTCCTGCCGCTATTTCGCCGTGCCGCCGGACTGCCGCTCCGTCCCCATTGACTATAATGGGGACGGGGGCAGAGCTCAGGCACAGCACGGCGAGAGGCTGCCGGACTAAAAAGTCAGACATGCAGTACTTTTAGTCCTGCGGCCTTTCGCCGTGCACTGCCGTGCTGTGCCGGAGCTCCACCCCGTCCCGAATATAGTCATTGGGGACAGAGCGGCAGTCCGCCGGCACTGGAAAATAGCGGCAGGACGGATCCAACAGGGTGAACAGCCTGTCGGATCCGTACTGCCACTAGTGTGAAAGTACCCTAAGTGAAGCTGATTGTGTCCAAGACCCTGATCCTGTCCAGAGTAACGAGGATTGCTTTCAGGAATGCTGATGAGAGCGGAGGAGCAAAGCGACATACACTGCAGGACCTTGTGCTTGTTGGAGAGGTGGAGGGGAAAACACGGGAGGATACGGTGGGCCGATGAGGGTAGTAGTTCATGTACTCACGGTTAGCAGAGCCTCCTTGGGCCAGCGTGCAGTGATAAGGAACACAGCACTAAATCATCTGGGACACTCTCGATTGCAGGGAACACCAGCCAGATGGAAGTTGAGGTGCCCTTGATGGTGTAGGTGCTTTGGTGGCTGGGCCCCTGTGTTCGTGACGCCAGCACCGTAAGGTGGAAATGTTGAGTGTAGTAGTAGTAGTAATGAAGAGTCAGTTGTTGTTAAACAATTGAACATTTACTTGAATCAATAGTCTCAAGGCAGATGTTACAGTCCATCAATAAAGTGCATTCATATGGCATAAGTGATGACTCAGAAAAAAGTTAAATTGTATTCCACTTATCAGGTTTAGGCAATTGTCAGTTGAGGAGTTCTCTTTAAAGTTGACACTTTACAGGCAAGACTTCTGTAATTATTCTCAGCCTAATCTATAGCACTCTAGTACTAAACATGCTGGTTTCGGTTTAGGCTTTCACACTCGCGTCATGGATCTGCACAAACGCATCTGTTCAGATAATACAACCGCATGCATCCGTTCAGAACGGATCCGTTTGTATTATCTTTAACATAGCCAAAACGGATCCATCTTGAACACCATTGAAAGTCAATGGGGGACTAATCCATTTTCTATTGTGCCATTTTGTATCAGTGAAAACTGATCCGTCCACATTGACTTACATTGTGTGTCAGGACAGATCTATTTGGCTCAGTTTCATCCGACGGACAGCGTTTTGGTGTCCGGCTCCAAAGCAGAATGGAGGCAGAACGGAGGCAAACTGATGCATTCTGAGCGGATCATTATCCATTCAGAATGCATTAAGGGCAAAACTGATCAGTTTTGGACCACTTGTGAGAGCCCTGAACGGATCTCACAAACGGAAACCAAAACACCAGTGTGAAAGTAGCCTTACTTTGAGCTATCCTATAAGGGCGTTCTCCCTCGTGGCAAGCATCAGTCTTCTGCTACATTATTTGCGGGATGCTCTCCTAAAAAGATTTAGGTTTTCCACTATATCCAGGAAGACTTCTAGTGAATAAGGACAATTCTGCACACTAATTATCCATTCATGTCCTGGCACTTGTTGCTCTCAGGCACTTGTGCTAATGAGGTCCATAAGCTAGATTCAGCTGTAACCCTCACTAGGCTTACTTCATATTTAGATAAAAATATAGAGTTCGGACCGCGCATATCAACAAGGTCAGTATGCAAACAATTTTTCTTTCTTCCTTCTCCCTTTTGACAGAGAACCAAGGGCTGCAAATAGCCAAGGGCAAAAGTTTAAGACGCTGGGATTTTTATATGCCAATTTTAAAGAGCGTGTTTGTGAGTATGTGCAAATAATTTTTTTTTAATCACACACCAACGGAGCTTCACTATTGCAGAAGCCACTTTTATTCACAGAACCTCTAGGAAAAGAAATCGAAAAACAGCAGATTCACCTGGGGTATACCTGAATTAAGTCCGTGTGCAGATCCTGCGGTATTGCATGAGCACGTGGATCTCCGCCAAAATAAGAACAGCAAGCTACGGAGTGATTATATACACGCCTTGGTTGACATAGCGCTGTGTAAGTATAATCTGTGCAGTGCAGGTCACCTAATCATACGGACTTACACTATTTTAAACTTTTATTAGTTGCAGGATATCCATTAAAAGGGTATTTGCAGCCCTTGGCTCTCTGTCAAAAGGGAGAAGGAAGAAAGAAAAATTGTTTGCATACTGACCTTGATGATATGCGCGGTCCGAACTCTATATTTTTATCTGTTTAAACGTGATTGATCCCACAACACTTTTGGACCTGCAGCACAGCATTGTTGCGGACTGGTGACTAATTTCTTTTTTATTACTTCATATTTAGACATAGACTCACTGTCTGGTGCTTGGTTGCTGTGGTTGTCTTCTCCAGGCTTGATCAGGGCCCAGAGGAAAGGAAAACAGCTACATGTTGATTTAGGCCTGTTTCTCTCCTCCATTAACTTGCTTCTCCTCTCTCACTCTGACTCTAACATAACATTCTGCCCTAAGCTAGACACACCCAAAGCTATATATAGTGTGGTGCCAGCACCACCTAGGGGCGAATGGGTGGAATGACAATGCCAGACTGATAATATGAAATACCATACATTAGATAAATACATAAATAAGATGTACATTTACACACTGATGTGGGACGCTGCATAGATAGGGTCTCTGTTTGTGTCAGGCCACAAGTGTTGCTATTGTTCATTGCAAGGACTCCATAATTTAAAGGACAGCTGATAAACTTCTCCACAAACTCAAGTCAGGCTGGCATTTTGCTCAGGAGGAATACTCAGGCACGTGCTACAAGACCAGTTATGGGAGGGGGAAGGGAGAGCTTTGTAAGACTGTAAACTGTTGTGCTGCACCCAGGGCCGGCGCCACTCATTAGCAGAGTAGGCCACCTCGTAGAGCGCCACTCTTGCTGGGGGCGTCGGCGCTCTGGAGTCTGGCCGCCAGTGGCAGTGCGAGGTGGGTGCGGCGGGTGCAGGCCGCATCGGATGACACCCCATCAGACTGGTGTGGACCCAAGTTCCCAACACCACTAGCACCCGCCCCCCTTGTACTTGTGTCGCTGATCTGATCCTGTACTTGCCGACTGCGGGGGCATGAGTTCAGTCACTTCGGCGTGCAATCCCGCGAGACCCGTGACCTTCCGAGCTGGATCTCATGGGATCACACGCCGCAGGACGGGATTGTGCGCCGAAGACACTGAACTTAACTGAACTCATGCTCGCGTAGCCGGCAAGTACAGACTGTACAGGATCAGCGACACAAGTATGGGGGGACGACGACAAACTACATAATGGAGGGCAGTCTGGGGGTAAAATTAACTTGTGTGGGGGAAAAATTACTTAGTGGGGGGAAAATTACATAATGGAGGGCAGTGTGGGGGCAAACAACATAATATGGGGCAGTGTGGGGGGAAAATTAATGTGAGGCAGTGTGAGGGGCAAATTATATAATGTGGGGCAGTGTGGGGGCAAATTACTTAATGTGAGGCAGTGTGGGGGGCAAATTACATAATGTGGGGCAGTTTGGGGGGCAAATTTTTTAATGTGGGGCAGTGTGGGGGCAAACTACATAATGTGAGGCAGTGTGGGGAAAAAATTATATAATGTGAGGCAGTGTAGGGGCAAATTACTTAATAGGGGGCAGTGTGGGGGCAAATTACATAATGTGAGGCCGTGTGGGGGGCAAATTATATAATGTGAGGCAGTGTGGGGGGAAAATTACATAATGTGGGGCAGTGTGGGGGGCAAATTACATAATGTGGGACAGTGTGGGGGCAAATTACTTAATGTGGGGCAGTGTGGGGGCAAATTACTTAATTTGAGGCAGTGTGGGGGGCATATTACTTAATGAGGGGCAGTGTAGGGGGCAGTATTACTAATGAGAGCATTCTAGAAGGGAATTACTATTGGTGGGACTATGAGGCGCTCTATTACTATGGGGCACTATTATTTCTTCAGGATAGTATTTGTGGTATTGGGGCCGGGGCACAGCGAGCAGGAGGATAAAACTGTGGGGACTCCAGATTGGGGGATGATGATAGAAAAGTGAGGACACTAAGATGTCTCTGTGTCACACTCTGCAAAAATAAGGCGGCTGAGAGAAGTGTCCGGACCGAATGGAGAAGATGATGACAGAGAAGATCTACATTGGAGGAGACGTCACCTGGAGGCCCTGGATGTGATAGGTAAGTGCTGCTCTGCTATATATGTGCAATGCTGCTATTTTAATGTTTTGCATATGAGAAAATGTTTTAATTAAATGTTCTATTTTACTATTTATATTATTTGGTCGAAAGGCTGATTGGGGAGGGGGGATTGTAACGGGACTGCTGTAGAATATCTAAAAAAGGGGCAGGTCAAAGAGCATGGTCAAGGGGGCGTCAAAATTAGCTTTTGCTTAGGGTGGCAAAAATCCTTGCACCAGCCCTGGCTGCGCCGCAGGGTAACCCGTACCACGCACCCAAACAGTTGTTCTTGTTTTTTTAGGGTAATAGCAGGTAAGATGTGGCAGTTTAGTTGTGCCCGCCAGTAGGCATATTACCACGCTTTCCTCCTGTATCCATCGGAGGGCGCCGCGCTGTGCAGCACAAGGGTCTCAGCCTTTGGGCTGGGTGTATGTAAATTTATTGTGTGTTCCCAGCATTTGTGGTCATGCTCATTTAAGTAAAATTCTGTTTTGGAAAAAGCTGGTGATGGAGTTGTTTTCCTCGTTCGTGACTTCGCTGTATCCTGGGGAGCCCACCCCGGTACACGGCTTACATCTACAAAAGAGTCCCTTACACGCAGTCCCAGATTCCACTAATAAAAAGCACTATGGTATGTAATCTCCCAAATTTACATCACCACTGTCTAGAAAGAGCTATGCCGTATTTTTCGCCCTATAAGACGCACCGGCCCATAAGACGCACCTAGGTTTTTGAGGAGGAAAAAGGTGTGCTTTTGGTGGGTTTTGAACTAATGGTGGTCTGTGCATGACACTACTATGGGGGATCTGTGGATGACACTGTTATTGGGGGGGAGATCTGTGGGTGGCACTGTTATGGGGATCTGTGGATGGCACTGTTATGGGGGGGATCTGAGGGGGGCACTGTTATGGGGGGGATCTGAGGGGGGCACTGTTATGGGGGGGATCTGTGGATGGCACTGTTATGGGAGGTTAATCTGTGGATGGCACTGTTATGGGGAAGTGATCTGTGGATGGCACTGTTATGGGGGGTGATCTGTGGATGGCACTGTTATGGGGGGATCTGTGGATGGCACTGTTATGGGGGGGTGATCTGTGGATGGCACTGTTATGGAGGGGGATCTGTGGATGGCACTGTTATGGGGGGTGGATCTGTGGATGACACTGCTATATATGTGTCACCCACAGATCCCCCACCCCATAACAGTGCCATCCACATATCCCCCACCCCAAAACAGTGCCATCCACAGATCCCCCCTTTCAATAACAGTGCCATCCACAGATGCCCTAATATACCGAGGGGCCGGTGTCATGCAAATGCGGCGGGGCCGGTGCGGTCACTGTACTCTGGCCCCGCCGCTCACTCACTGCTTTATTGCCTAAACATTTTATAATAATAGCTTTCATTGAAGTTCCGATCCCAGCCCCATCTGTACTACTTACTAAATGTCCTGTAGCAGGCAGAGCAGGGTGGGCGGCCGCCCGTAACTCCCTGACGTCACGTGCCTGCGCCGCCTACTTCATTCATAAAGTAGGCGGCGCAGGCATGTGACGTCAGTGAGTTACGGCCGCCCGCCCTGCTCTGCCTGCTACAGGACATTTAGTAAGTAGTACAGATGGAGCTGGGGATCGGAACTTCAATGAAAGCTATTATGAGGGCCTACCTCACAGTTTTTTTTTTTTGCCTTCCTCTGGATCTACTTGCAGGATAACAGGCCGAACTGATGGACAGATGTCTTTTTTCGGCCTCATAAGACTATGTTTCTATGTTACTATGACCAAAGATATGGTCATCTGAATAAGCTCTTATAAATAAAGTAAAAATAATTTGAGGAAATATTCAGCAAATACATTTTACAGATAATGTAAATTAGATCATCTGAATAGTGAATTAAAGAGCAAAGTTATCATGGTCAGTAATTTACAATGACTTTAAGACCCTTATTGTATTAAAACCATACAGGTATATTTCTCTAGTATATTTTGGGAGGAAGGAAGACCTGTAAAACAAAAATGGATTTATGAAGACAGACACCTTAATTTCTGTAACTAATTATTTTTCTGCTCTGCTGCCCTTCAGTTATTTAATTAGACCATCTGCAGTGCCCTATACATATTCATCGCAAGACGATAAGGAGGTAAAAATTGGAATCTTAATTAAGGCAGAGCAGTCTATGGGTTCATATATTGTCTATATCCATGCAACAAATCAACTTGAAAGCTAGATGAGCACCTTAGGAAATAATGGAGGATGTGTCAAGAGTGTTTAGAAAAAATTTATAGCACTATCTAATCACTTGTTATAGGATTATCTAAAGGATATCTCCACTCAAAACCTTAAAGAGGCTCTGTCACCAGTATGGCTGTTAAACCAGCCATACTTCCTGGTAGGTCTAATCATGCAGATTAAAACTATACCTTTCTTTTGTCTGTATACTAAACAGCTGCAGAGATATCTGTTGGAGCACCTGGAGGCGGGGGCTGAATTCTTTGAGCACTGCTTTGTAACAACCCCTGTACTCTGCACCCCCCCTCCATTTGATTGACAAGGCTAGACATCACCATGATGAGGACAGAGCTGTGTCCTAGCATGTACATATCATATACAACTATGTACTATAGCTTTACCACATTGAGATCTGCTCAGAAAGCTAATAATACATATTACTGCTTTATTCGCAGGCAGATATATAATTAGGTAATGTAAGGTAAGCTTCTAAGCATAGAAAAAACAGCTGTCTCTATACGGTTGACAGCATAGTGTTAAGTGCTCAGTTTGCATGTAGAGATCCAAGGTTTGAATCTTGGAGAGACTTTCAGATTTTTTATTTTTCAGATCTTTATGTTTCTTTCACATTTAACACATAAGGCCTCATGCACATGACCGTTGTGTGTTTTGCTGTCCGCAAATTGCAGATCTGCAAAACACGGATGGTGTCCGTAATTGCGACAGCCATTAATATAACTGCCTACTCTTATCCTCAAAACAGACAGGAATAGGACAGGTTATATAATTTTTTTTGCGGACTACGGAACGGAGCAACGGATGCGGAAAGCACACGGAGTGCTGTCCGCATCTTTTGCGGCCCCATTGAAGTGAATGGTCCGCATCCATTTGCCGTCATAACTGCTAATCATTAAAAACACTATTCTCAATATAGTAAAGACTTTTATTATTACTATACTATTGTATATTATGTATATATAAGTATAGCCTTAAAGGAGAGAGAGAGAAAAAATTATAGAAAAAAATCTATATGTCTCTCCTGGGATCTCTACATACAAGGCTGTGAACTTAACCTTACTTGATCATGCTTACAGAGCCTCTTTAACACAGAGTCAAGGGTCGGAACTGGCCCACCAGAGTACCAGAGGATCCTCTGACAATAATCGATCCCTAATAAAACAGGTCCTATACACAGAGGGTGGGCCCGCAGACAGAATCATTTCCTCTGTTGGGCCCAAGGGACTTCAGTCCAATGCTGACAGTATCTGACTGAGGGGTCCTTGTGCACACCTGAAGGTATGAATGCTAAGGGCTTACTCTCCATCTATACAGGGCAAGTCTATGATCACTTTTTAATTCATTTTGTTATTATTGCACACACCTAACATAGCAACAGTGAGGTCAAATAGGGTTTTTATTCAACCCAACCGATTAAGCTCCATATGGGGTAGTCTTCTGGTGATCCTTTGGGGCCCATTACAGTGCCAAAAGGTGCGCAAAAATCCTGTAGTAGATTGCATTTCGAGGATATACTACATGTCTCTTTTTTATCGCAATGAAACAGTTTTTGATTAGCACCAATGTAAACTTAGACAGTTTTAGGCTACTTTCACACTAGCGTTTTTGCGGATCCGTCATGCATCTGCAAAAACGGTTCCATTACAATAATACAACCGCATGCATCCGTCAAGAACGGATCCAGTTGTATTATGTCTTCTATAGCCATAACGAATCCGTCATGAAACACCATTGAAAAGGTCAATGGGGGGATGGATCCGTTTTCTATTGTGTCAGAGAAAACAGATCCGTCGGCATTGACTTACATTGTGTGTCAGGAAGGATCTGTCTTGCTCCGCACAGAAAAACGCTATCCATGACAGATCTTAATAGCGGAATTGAAAACGCTAGGTGTGAAAGTAGCCTTCAGATTTATCACAGTGCTGATGCTGGATAATAAATCTGGCCACCTTTATACTGTCTAGTCTTACTTTACAACACATATGTGTTGGTTTACGTTACCCTAAAAATTTGGCACATTTTTGGCTCGTTTTTGGTGAACAATGTTGCATCCAAGCCACGCCCCTTTCCTTCAAAACCACACCCCTTCCCCACCCTGTATGTTGTTATGGTGCAAAGCATGGACAGCGAGGTTATCGTGATGAGTTTTCGGTGGTATGTTTTGCACTTTATGCACTGAGACTTATCAAAACTTTATAATGAGATATGAGAATACTTACAATATATACAATAGATTGGATTTTTGACGTTTTTAGTAGTGTGTAGTACTAGAAAAATAACGTGTAACAAATTGAAGAAATGACATTGGCTTGTAAATACTCGGCAGTAAGTCATTCCTGAGTGCTCACAGCATAAAATCCACACTATAGCCAACATAATAAATAAAACATATTTCATATTTGAGTAATGATATTACGGTTAACTAGAGTAGCACATCAGTGATGGCAGAGACGCAGAAGTACGCTAGTCCAAATCCTGTTCTAGGAATTGTTACACATTTTAATGGGATTTTGGCTCGTATCTTAGATAATGTCGCACTTGTTATTACAAATGTTCTGTGAGATTTTAATGATTGTCCAATGTGACTGGAATAAGGTCAAGGAGAAATAGTTTCCTGGGCTACTGTTTTAACAGCATAAATACTGACAGAAAGAACTAGAAGCTCATTTAGTATGAGACCTCCATGCCAAATGTTACTAAAAAAACCAAATCTACAGTACTAACAAGGAGCACCCCTGTTCTCTGCAAACTCGACCTGTCCATATATCGCATGGACAAGCCATTCTTTTTAGTGTCCGGTGTAAGCTTACATGGCTATTTGACCACCCCCCCAATATGGAAGCTATTTAGTATGGGGCATCCTTGCCAAGTGACATTAGAAATTGCATTCTGTAGCTACTAATAATGAGGCATCCCTTGCTGAGGCGAACCTGGCCTGTCTGTATATTGTATGGGCGGCCATTCATTTTAGAGAGGTTTTCTGGGATTTTGATATTTATGGCTTATCCTTAGCCTAGGTCATCTATATCAGATCGCAATGTGGGTCTGACTCCTGGCACCCCACGATCAGCTGTTTAAAGAGGCTATGGCATTCCGTGAGTACCCTGGCCAGTGATGTCACGTTCATCGGTTACATGGTCTAGGTACAGCTCATTCCCATTGAAGAGAATGGGCTGAGCTGCAATGCCAAGTACAGCCGCTATCCACTGTATGGTGATGAGCTTGGTAAGCTGTGGTCTCCTCAACCAACTGATCAGCAGGGATGCTGGGTGTTGGACCCCTGATGATCATCAACATAGTGTTCAATATCCAGCTCCTGAAAACCCCTTTAATGTCCGGCATGTATCACACTTCCCAATGTAACCTTATTTATGGAGCTTACATGGTTATTTGAACACCATTCCAATATAAATTCTCACACCTCTATCTCAGTATATAATGAAATTTCACTTTTGCATCAGGGAATATAAGTACAGTTGTGTGTCTGTCTAGTTTACTATGGGACAAAATTTGTCCTCCACCCTATGCTATTTCTGTCAATTTACTCATAGTGGACCTGCACTTTTCAAGAAGCAACACTTCTGTTGTCAGATTCCATCTTTCATTTTTGATAGCTCCTTTGGAAAATGAAAGGTGGAATCTTATAAATACCCCAATAAACTTATGTTAATGCCTGGAGGCAGTCATTCCCTTTAAACGGCTATATATCACACACAACAACAAGAGATAAAGGTTTTCAAAGTAAATTAGGTAGTAAGTCCCTATGCTTTCCTTTATATTTTAGTCACAGTAGTAGTAGTCCTGTAAAACATATAGGTGTTGTGGAGCCACAAGTCATTCAGTACTTTATTGGTGGCTTGTGCATGTCCATATGGTTAATACTTCAAAGTTGAATAAGAAAGTAAAATGAGCTCCACTTATAAATATAGGTTTTGTGATACAGTGAGGGGTTGTGTCTGACAAGTCATTCAGTACTTTATTGGTGCATGTGCATGTCCATAAGGTTAATACTTCAAAGGAATAAGAAAGAGTTAAAATGAGCTCCACTTATAAATATAGGTATTGTGATACAGTGAGGGGTTGTGTCTGGCAAGGCAGGTATTTTCCTCCCATCATGTGCGGCTGCACTGGTTTTCCAAGCCAGGTGAGGTCAAATACCGGATCGAGATTAAGTGCCGGTCCGGGTTTTGGCAGCACCTGGCTGTCCTTAATATGCAGCTGGGCTCAGCAGAGATGTCTCCGTTTTTGGGATCTGTGGGCTTTGTGCGTGCTGGGGGGCTGAGAGCCGCATGCTGGGGAAACAGGCTCCGTAAAGGCCTGCTGTGGACTACTGGAGGCAGAACTGCCAGCAAGGTGACTTGTGTTATATGAACTTTCAATTGTGTGTGAATTAATACCAAGACTGCAAAGTTACGTGCTGTTTTGTGCAATTGCCTCAAGTGTTACCCATTACTTATCTTACCTTAAGGGTTCGGATATATTAGGCACCATGTAACAGTTAGTTGAGGTTGATCTGTTGTAAGATGAAAAATAGGCAAGTCCACAGATCAGAGTGAATTGGGACAAAGGCCAAAATTCAAATGGTTAGTCGACTAGGTCAGAGTACTTCCAAAATGGCAGGCCTTGTAGGGTACCCTTGTATATAGGGGTTAGTATCTGACAGGGGTGTACACAAATCTCATAGAACTCCATAGCAAAACTTAAGTTTGGACCCACCTGCCCCACCCAGTTTTGCCAGTATGCATGCGTCAAACACTACTAAGGGCTCTTTCACACTTGCGTTCTTGTCTTCCGGCATAGAGTTCCGTCGTCGGGGCTCTATGCCGGAAGAATCCTGATCAGGATTATCCTAATGCATTCTGAATGGAGAGAAATCCTTTCAGGATGCATCAGGATGCATCAGGATGTCTTCAGTTCCGGAACGGAACGTTTTTTGGCCGGAGAAAATTACCGCAGCATGCTGCGCTTTTTGCTCCGGCCAAAAATCCGGAACACTTGCCGCAAGGCCGGATCCGGAATTAATCCGGAATTAAGCTAAACGTCGTTTCGGCGCATTGCCGGAGCCGACATTTAGCTTTTTCAGAGTGTTACCATGGCTGCCGGGACGCTAAAGTCCTGGCAGCCATGGTAAAAGTGTAGCGGGGAGCGGGGGAGCAGTGTACTTACCGTCCGTGCGGCTCCCCGGGCGCTCCAGAGTGACGTCAGGGCGCCCCAAGTGCATGGATCATGTGATCACATGGATCACGTCATCCATGCGCATGGGGCGCTCTGACGTCACTCTGGAGCGCCCCGGGAGCCGCACGGACTGTAAATATACCGCTCCCCCGCTCCCCGCTCCTACTATGGCAGCCAGGACTTTAATAGCGTCCTGGGTGCCATAGTAACACTGAAAGCATTTGGAAGACGGTTCGTCTTCAAATGCTTTCAGTACACTTGCGTTTCTTTTCCGGATCCGGCGTGTAATTCCGGCAGTGGAGTACACGCCGGATCCGGACAACGCAAGTGTGAAAGAGGCCTAAGAACGAAAACCGAATGTCCCAAATTTTTGATGGATTTAGATTTTTTTTTTAATGGAAGACATTTGGAACAGGTGCTTGAAAAATAGAGCGCTCATTCTAATTAGTACATTCATGTATTTACAACAGACAACTGGCATAAATACATTGATAATATTTCCTCCATGCAGCTCTAAATCAGTGCTTCCCTTCATATAATCTATCACAAAACTGGCTGCCTGAAACCACCACTAGGGGGAGCTCAGTGCATAGGAATACAGTTACTGTTATAATCTCTTTGCAATGAGCTCCTCCTAGTGGCAGGTTCATGAAAATACAGTATTTTCAAGTCTGGAAGAGAGGAAGTTTTCAGCGCTGAACCCCTACTCCCTCTGGACCATAGTGATAGAAAAGTGTCAGAAAGACAGTTGTCCACGAACCGGCAGGACAGGTAGTGAATCCTCTGCACCAGAGAGGCGATGGCGCGGGTTGTACTAGAGGACCGTTCTAAGCAGTTACTGGTCTTCACCAGAGCCCGCCGCAAAGCGGGAAGGATTTGCACGGCGGGTAAACTACCAGGTCGTGTCCCCTAGTAACAACTCGACCTCTCTGGCAACTGATAAGGCGTGGTAGACAGGGAGAAGGCAAGAGCGTAGTCGGACGAAGCAGCGGTCAGGGCAGGCGGCAAAGGTTCAAAGGCGAGTGGACGGTAGCAACGGGTATGGCAACAGGTAAGGCAAACTAACATCATAGGGAACGCTTTCTCTGAGGCACAAGGCACAAAGATCCGGCAGAAGGCTATGGGAGGAGAAGGTATAAATGGGCAGTGCACAGGTGCAGCCTAATTAAGTCAGCACTGCCTCTCACAACCTTAACCCTTAATAACCCCCTTGGACCAGCACCAATCACTGGTGCACTGGTCCTTTGAATCTAAGAGTCCCGGAGCGCGCGCGCCCTAGAGAGCGAGGACGCACACGCCGAGACACTGGAGTGCTGCCTGGGGACATACGCTGTGAGCGCTCCGAGACCAGCAGGGGACCCGGAGCGCTCAGCGTAACAGTACCCCCCCCCTTTGGTCTCCCTCCCTTTTTGGTACCAACGAACTTGCGGATGAGACTGCGGTCCAGGATGTTCTCCTCCGGCTCCCATGACCTCTCCTCAGGACCACAGCCCTCCCAGTCGACCAAAAAAAATCTTTTCCCCCAGGAGATCTGGTCGCCAAGATCTCCTTGACAGAGGAATATATCGGAGGTACCGGCGACAGGGGTGGAGAAACAAGCTTGGGAGAAAAACGGTTAAAGATAGCAGGTTTAAGAAGGGAGACATGGAAGGAGTTATGGATTCGGAGGGAGGGAGGAAGATGGAGCTGATATGAAACTTGATTGATACGACTCTTGATTTTATAGGGTCCCAAGAAACGAGGGCCCAACTTGTAACTTGGGACCCTAAATCGGATGTACCTAGAGGAGAGCCACACCTTGTCACCCGGGCGAAATTCCGGTGGAGATCTGCGTCTCTTGTCAGCTTGAACCTTCATACGGGCGGAAGCCCTGAGGAGAGCAGCGTGGGTTTCTCGCCAGATGAGGAAAAATCCTGTACAAGACTGTCAACGGCAGGTACAGAAGAAGGAGTGGGAGACTGCGGCAGCGGTGGAAGAGGATGACGGCCAAAAACTACAAAGAAAGGAGACTTGTTAGAGGCAGAGGATTGTTTGTAGTTGTAGGAGAACTCCGCCCAGGGAAGTAGATCAGCCCAGTCGTCATGGCGAGAGGATACAAAGTGACGCAGATAGTCACCCAAAATCTGGTTCACCCGTTCTACTTGGCCGTTAGATTGAGGGTGGTACGAAGAAGAAAAGTCCAATTTGATCCCGAGCTGGGCACATAGAGCCCTCCAGAATTTGGAGACGAATTGTACCACACGATCCGAGACAATATGTTTGGGAAGGCCATGGAGACGGAAGATGTGTTGGAAAAATTGTTTGGCCAACATGGGTGCAGAGGGTAGACCGGGTAGGGGTACAAAGTAAGCCATCTTGGAGAAGCGATCCACCACGACCCAAATAACGGACTTGCCATGGGAGGAGGAAGATCAGTAATAAAAGTCATGGCGATGTGAGACCAGGGAACTTCAGGAACAGGTAGAGGCAAGAGGAGACCCGCTGGTCTCTGGCGAGGCGATTTATCCCGGGGCGCAAATCATACAGGCCTGGACGAAGTCCGAGACATCTTTCTCCAGAGAAGGCCACCAGTACCTTTGGGAGATAAGTTGGAGAGACTTTAGCACCCCTGGATGACCGGCAAAAGGGGAGGCGTGGCCCCACTTGAGAATTCGCAGACGCTGACGTGGAGGTACGTAGGATTTGCCAGGAGGAAGAAGGCGCAGGTCCACGGGAGGCGACTGTAATAAGGCGTTCTGGAGGGATAATATATCGAGGTGTTAACTCGTCGCCCACCACATCAGAGGAGCGAGACAGAGCATCTGCCCTAATGTTCTTGCAAGCCGGACGAAAATGGATCTCAAAGTTAAAGCGGGCGAAGAACAGAGACCAACGAGCCTGACGGGGATTTAATCTCTGAGCAGACTGGAGATAAGCCAGGTTCTTGTGGTCCGTGAAAATGTACACAGGATGTGTGGCGCCCTCGAGTAAATGTCTCCATTCCTCTAGTGCCAATTTAATAGCCAGCAGTTCCCTGTCCCCAATGGAGTAATTTCTCTCTGCGGAAGAGAATGTTTTTGAAAAGAAGCCACAAGTTGAAGTCTTGCCCCGGGAAGACTTCTGGGTGAGGACGGCTCCGGCTCCCACCGAGGAGGCATCCACTTCAAGAGAGAAGGGCTTGGTGGAATCTGGTCTAGAGAGAACGGGTTGCAGAGGCAAAGGCGGATTTCAGGGACTGGAAAGCTTCCTCGGCTTGGGAAGGCCAGGATTTGGGGTTAGCTCCTTTTCTAGTGAGGGCCACGATAGGAGCTACCAGAGTGGAATAGTGAGGGATGAATTGCCTGTAGTAATTCGCAAAGCCCAGAAATCTTTGTATGGCTCGGAGACCAGAGGGACGTGGCCAATCCAGAACCGCCGAGAGTTTGGCTGGGTCCATTTGAAGTCCTTGGGCTGAGATAATGTATCCCAGGAAAGGCAGGGAGGTCTGTTCAAATAGACATTTTTCAAGTTTAGCGTATAGGCGATTTCTCCTGAGACGAGTAAGAACTTGTTGCACATGGACCCGGTGTTGATCCAAATTGGAGGAAAAGATGAGGATATCATCCAGGTATATGACCACGCAGGTGTAAAGTAAGTCCCTGAAAATGTCATTGACGAATTCCTGGAAGACAGCAGGTGCGTTGCAGAGGCCGAAGGGCATCACCAAATACTCAAAATGGCCGTCCCTTGTGTTAAAGGCGGTCTTCCATTCGTCTCCCTCACGGATACGGATCAGATTATAGGCCCCTCGGAGGTCCAATTTAGTGAAGATCTTAGCCCCTCGGAGACGATCAAATAGCTCATAGATTAGAGGCAGAGGGTAACGGTTCTTGATGGTAATTTTATTAAGACCTCTGTAGTCAATGCAGGGTCGGAGGGAGCCGTCTTTTTTTGTCACGAAGAAAAAACCAGCCCCAGCAGGAGAAGAAGATTTTCTTATGAATCCTCTCTGTAGGTTCTCACGTATATAGTCGGACATGGCAAGAGTCTCAGGAGGTGAGAGAGGATAAATTCTGCCCCGAGGTGGAGTAGAACCGAGTATCAGGTCGATCGGGCAATCATAGGATCGGTGAGGAGGAAGAACCTCAGCTTGTTTCTTGCAGAAGACATCCGTGAAGGAATGGTATGGCTTGGGCAGCCCAGAAGGCGGAGAAACTTGCGGGTTCTGTTTGACCAGAGCAGGCTTGAGACAGCGGTCCGAACAGGAGGAGCCCCAACGCAGGATCTCACCGGTGGACCAATTCAGGACAGGACTATGACGTTGAAGCCACGGCAGACCCAGGAGGAGTTCGGAAGAACAGAAGGGAAGGACAAAAAACTCTAAAGTCTCGGTATGAAATATTCCGATGTCCATCTGTAGAGGCTGGGTACGGAACTGCACGGTGGCTGAGAGTCTCTCACCGTTAACAGTAGAGATGAAAAACGGCTTGGGTAGACGGATTACTGGAATACGGTACTTGTCAACCAAGGTGGGCGTGAATGAAGTTGCCAGCTGAACCGGAATCCAAGAAGGCGGCTGCGGAGAAAGAGGACTTGGAAGAGATGATCAACTGCACGGGTATGATGAGACGTGGAGAGGAAGAATCCACACCTAGCAACGCCTCTCCCACGCTTACTAGGTGCGAGCGTTTCCCGAACGCGGTGGACGGAGAGGACAATCTCTAAGGAAATGCTCGGTACTGGCACAGTACAGACACAGGTTCTCGTTTCTGCGGCGGCTTCGTTCTTGCGGAGTCAAGCGTGACCGATCCACCTGAATGGCTTCCACGGCGGAAAACCCAGTAGCGGGTTGAGGTGGATGCGGAAAAACGGGAGCCAGACGAGGAAAGCGTCTAGGACGAGCTTTTTCCTTTTCAAGGAGGAGTTCCTCCTGTCTTTCGGCGAAACGTTTGTCTATCCTAGTGGCCAGCAAGATGAGGTCACAAAGAGTGGAAGGAAGCTCACGTGCAGCCAGAACGTCCTTTACTTCACTGTTAAGTCCTTTCTTGAAGGTGGCACAAAGGGCTTCATTGTTCCAGTTCAGCTCAGAGGCCAGAGTGCGGAACTGAATGGCATAGTCACCCACGGAAGAACCTCCTTGGGTCAAATTTAGTAAGGCAGTCTCTGCGGAGGTAACCTGGGCAGGCTCCTCAAAAACATTCCGGAACTCTAGGCAGAAGCTCTGGATGGATGCGGTGGCAGGATCTGCGCCGTCCCATAGTGGTGTAGCCCAGGCCAGGGCCTTCCCGGACAATAAACTGAGAATAAAGGCTACCTTGGCTCGCTCAGAAGGAAACTGAAGCTCGAGGTGGAGAGAGCACTGCGACAAGAACCCACGGCACTGCTTAGGATCTCCGTCATATTTGTCTGGTAGGGACAAACGGATTCTGGTAACCGGTGGTAACTGCAGGCGGAGGTGATGCAGCAGGAGCAGACGGAGGAGCTGGCTGTTGCAGAGAAGGCAGGAGCTGCTGCAACATAGCGGTCAACTGGGCCAGCTGTTGACCCTGCTGGGCCACAATGGTGGTGAGGTCCTCCAGGCTTGGCAGGGGAACATCAGTGGGATTCATGGCCGGATCTTACTGTCACGAACCGGCAGGACAGGTAGTGAATCCTCTGCACCAGAGAGGCGATGGCGCGGGTTGTACTAGAGGACCGGTTCTAAGCAGTTACTGGTCTTCACCAGAGCCCGCCGCAAAGCGGGATGGATTTGCCACGGCGGTAACTATCAGGTCGTGTCCCCTAGTAACAACTCAACCTCTCTGGCAACTGATAAGGCGTGGTACACAGGGAGAAGGCAAGAGCGTAGTCGGACGAAGCAGCAGTCAGGGCAGGCGGCAAAGTTTCAAAGGCGAGTGGACGGTAGCAACGGGTACGGCAACAGGTAAGGCAAACTAACATCATAGGGAACGCTTTCTCTGAGGCACAAGGCACAAAGATCCGGCAGAAGGCTGTGGGAGGAGAAGGTATAAATGGGCAGTGCACAGGTGCAGCCTAATTAAGTCAGCACTGCCTCTCACAACCTTAACCCTTAATAACCCCTTTGGACCAGGCACCAATCACTGGTGCACTGGTCCTTTGAATCTAAGAGTCCCGGAGCGCGCGCGCCCTAGAGAGAGAGGACGCACACGCCGAGACACTGGAGTGCTGCCTGGGGACATACGCTGTGAGCGCTCCGAGACCAGCAGGGGACCCGGAGCGCTCAGCGTAACAACAGTTAGAGTGTCCATGCTAACCCTCATGCATTGGAAATGCATCCACAACTGCCTCTCATAACTGGACTATAGTAGAATGGGAGAAAGTCGCCTGCTCTAATGAATCATATTTTCTTTTACATCATGTGGGTGGCTGGATGTATTTGCATCACCTACCTGGGAAAGAGATGACACCAGGAGGCATGTCTTGGTGCTAGATAACCCAGGATGTCTTCAGAGGTCTTGTGGAGTTAAATGCCTTGACAGGATGGAGTTATTTTGGTGGCATGAGAGGAACCTATACAATAATAGGAAATGGACACCATCCCATTAGCATTAATGGTGGAAACGTGGAGATAGTTCAAAGTTTCAGATTCTTGGGAGTTCATATTAGTCAGGACCTGTCATGGATAAAAAACATAACAGAAATTACCAAAAAAGGCCTTCAGAGGCTTTATTTTCTGAGGAGTCTGAAGAAAGCACAACTCCCAAAACAGCTGCTAGTCAATTTTTACAGGTGCACCATATATTCTGTTATCACATACTGCATTACAGTGTGGTACTCCGGCTGCTCTTCTGAGGACAAGAAGACCCTCAAGCGCATCATCAGAATGGCTGGCAGAATCACTGGTACTCAGTTACCATCACTGGAGGACATCTTCACTGCTCACTGCAGCTACAGGGCAAAAATTATCTGCGGGGATCCAACTCACCCCGGCCACAGCCTTTTCACTCCGCTACCCTCTGATATATATATGCTGTGAACTGTGAACAGTAATGCTTTCTAGTGCAATGTTTTTTGTTTTTTTCTAGTGTAATGCTTTAGTTTAAATGTCAGTTCTTGTTCCTCTGTCCATGGCATCTAGGATTGGTCCAAACAACATTTCATTGTATTGTACATTGTATTACATTGTATTGTACAGTGACAATAAAGGCATCTTATCTTATCTCTTATCTTAATAGGCAGGCAGTTACTTTTAATGTAATGACTGATCAGTATATATCGATATATAGATACATACAGTATATGCATGCATTTATTTTAATGACACTCATTCTTTGGTCAATGAGAATTATATCTGTACATTTGTTTGCCATCTCTGGTTTGTGCACATTATAGTTCAGATGGAAAGAACGCTCTA
Organism: Bufo bufo; assembly: GCF_905171765.1. Lineage (NCBI taxonomy): Eukaryota > Metazoa > Chordata > Amphibia > Anura > Bufonidae > Bufo > Bufo bufo. Next base: position 210,875,020 of record NC_053393.1, read on the forward strand.
TTGTTTTTCTGTTGTTTTCAGATATAAAATCTCTTAAAAGCCATAATTTTAGTGTTGCTTCCCAGGAAGCATCAACCACTAAGTCAACCACATGTTTTTCTCACTAATGAACCATCCAAATAACAGAGACCTGTCTCCAGAAACTCTTAGACCACAGCCAGATACTGAGGTTCTCATTAGCTTGGCTGTCACCGCAGGTTAACAATAAGTCAGGTAACAGCACAATAATATTTGCAGTTTTTACATATGTCACATATTGGATAGTATCTGTGCTTTGTCCGATCCAAAAAGAGTCAAAGTTTTAAGTTATGTGGGTAATACTGCTTTATTTGGGTCATATAGACTACCGGTATGTTAATAAGTAAAATATCCTCTAAGGCTGCTTTCAGACGAGTGTATTTGCAATGCGTGTATAGTCCGGATTTAATGTTCCAGAATCCGCTGCTAATGTTAATGAATGGAGGTATTCAAATGGGCGTATAATTTCAGTCAGTATTTGAAATCTGCAGTATGTCCGAGTTTCCAAATACGCACATTACAGTCTGTGCAGTGCATAAATAATGAAGGAAGGAAGAAATACGCATGTATCCTGATGAAATCCTGAAGCAATCCTGATGACAATACTGATGGTATATCATCAGGATTCTGAGCCAGAATACTGACAGACTTCAATGCGCTCATCTGAAAGCGGCCTAAATCTCTAAAATGGTTAGTAATTAAATTAGAACTTGACCACTTCAAGTAGTAAAGTTAAATAAATGCTTCTTTTATTGTGTTCTTTTACACGACAATCAAAATCGTGATGTTTCGGTCAAATGACCTTTTTCAAATAGTACCATAGTAACACAGTGCAATGAACAATGCAATAAATATATAGATAGCAATGTGTCCAGAAAATGAAAGGTACAACTCCCACCATGCCCTGCTGTAGGCTGATAGCTGTAGGCTGTCCGGGCATGCTAGGAGTTGTAGTTTTGCAACAGCTGGATGGCCGCAGGTTGGGCATCCCTCTCCTAGTTGATTGAGGGAATAATACAAAAAATTGTATGAGGTACAATAGTAATGCTACGCAGAATACGTGTGTCCATAGCAGTTGGTAATGGTGTAGCTGTGGACTAGGAATTTAGGAAAACAAATAGCCCACCTCTTTCTCCTGGCGCACTTGTATGTCTATTTGAACTCCCCTAGTGCATGCCTTTAACAGCGCTCTCCTTTGAGTGTACTTACAGCAATCCTCTTGCTATTCTTTAGGCTCTTCTCCTTTTTCTCAATGGCAATATGTGATCTCTCTGGGGTCTGGCTATAGTTTATTATATATATATATATATATATATATATATACACTCACCTAAAGAATTATTAGGACCATACTAATACGGTGTTGGACCCCCTTTTGCCTTCAGAACTGCCTTAATTCTACGTGGCATTGATTCAACAAGGTGCTGATAGCATTCTTTAGAAATGTTGGCCCATATTGATAGGATAGCATCTTGCAGTTGATGGAGATTTGAGGGATGCACATCCAGGGCACGAAGCTCCCGTTCCACCACATCCCAAAGATGCTCTATTGGGTTGAGATCTGGTGACTGTGGGGGCCATTTTAGTACAGTGAACTCATGGTCATGTTCAAGAAACCAATTTGAAATGATTCGAGCTTTGTGACATGGTGCATTATCCTGCTGGAAGTAGCCATCAGAGGATGGATACATGTTCTCATTCTGTTTACGCCAAATTCGGACTCTACCATTTGAATGTCTCAACAGAAATCAAGACTCATCAGACCAGGCAACATTTTTCCAGTCTTCAACAGTCCAATTTTGGTGAGCTCGTGCAAATTGTAGCCTCTTTTTCCTATTTGTAGTGGAGATGAGTGGTACCCGGTGGGGTCTTCTGCTGTTGTAGCCCATCCGCCTCAAGGTTGTGCGATTTGTGGCTTCACAAATGCTTTGCTGCATACCTCGGTTGTAACGAGTGGTTATTTCAGTCAACGTTGCTCTTCTATCAGCTTGAATCAGTCGGCCCATTCTCCTCTGACCACTAGCATCCACAAAGCATTTTTGCCCACAGGACTGCCGCATACTGGATGTTTTTCCCTTTTCACACCATTCTTTGTAAACCCTAGAAAGGGTTGTGCGTGAAAATCCCAGTAACTGAGCAGATTGTGAAATACTCAGACCGGCCCGTCTGGCACCAACAACCATGCCACGCTCAAAATTGCTTAAATCACCTTTCTTTCCCATTTTGACATTCAGTTTGGAGTTCAGGAGATTGTCTTGACCAGGACCAAATCCCTAAATGCATTGAAGCAACTGCCATGTGATTGGTTGACTAGATAATTGCATTAATGAGAAATAGAACAAGTGTTCCTAATAATTCTTTAGGTGAGTGTATATATATATATATACTGTACATACACACACCATATTTTTCGCTCCATAAAACACACCCGACCAACCAGACTATAATAGGCACCTATGATATAGAGGAGAAAAATAAGACCCCTAAGCTCCATTAGACCTCAGATCAGACCCCCATTCCTCCTCAGACCTCAGATCAGACCCCATCAGGACCCCAAGCTCCATAAAACCTCAGATCAGACCCCCATGCTCCATCATAAAAAAAAATATGTATTTACCTTTTCTGCTCTACACAGTGCCGACACTCACTGATCCCTGGTCTTCTGCTGGCCTAGAACAGCGCTGTTACCTGATGTTGTGTCAGGTCATAGTGGGCACCTATGTGCACTAAGTCCTGATATTGTACAAAGTCAGGACACTTGCAGTTCGGCGCCCATAAGAAGTCCAGGGAGAGATGAGTACAGCCAGTGCAGAGGTCATGAAAGCGGGCATTAGTATTCACTCTGTAAGAAGATGCGCTGCCATTTTCCTCCCACTTTTGTGCATTATATGGATACGGTGTGTATGTGTACAGCCACATGGTCAAGTTTGGGAGCCAAAACCTGGAGTGAATTCAGAATAGGGTAGAAGTCATCTTCTGTCCTTTATACAGTTGCAAGAAAAAGTATGTGAACCCTTTGGAATGATATGAATTTCTGCACAAATTGGTCATAAAATGTGATCTGATCTTCATCTAAGTCACAACAATAGACAATCACAGTCTGCTTAAACTAATAACATACAAAGAATTAAATGTTACCATGTTTTTTATTGAACAAACCATGTAAACATTCACAGTGCAGGTGGAAAAAGTATGTGAACCCCTAGACTAATGACATCTCCAAGAGCTAATGGAGTGAGGTGTCAGCCAACTGGAGTCCAATCAATGAGATGAGATTGGAGGTGTTGGTTACAGCTGCCCTGCCCTATAAAAAACACACCAGTTCTGGGTTTGCTTTTCACAAGAAGCATTGCCTGATGTGAATGATGCCTCGCACAAAAGAGCTCTCAGAAGACCTACGATTAAGAATTGTTGACTTGCAGAAAGCTGGAAAGGGTTATAAAAGTATCTCCAAAATCCTTGCTGTTCATCAGTCCATGGTAAGACAAATTGTCTATAAATAGAGAAAGTTCAGCACTGCTGCTACTCTCCCTAGGAGTGTCCATCCTTTAAAGATGACTGCAAGAGCACAGTGCAGACTGCTCAATGAGGTGAAGAAGAATCCTAGAGTGTCAGCTAAAGACTTACAAAAGTCTCTGGCATATGCTAACATCCCTGTTAGCGAATCTACGATACGTAAAACACTAAACAAGAATGGATTTCATGGGAGAATACCACAGAGGAAGCCACTGCTGTCCAAAAAAAACATTGCTGCACGTTTACAGTTTGCACAAGAGCACTTGGATGTTCCACAGCAGTACTGGCAAAATATTCTGTGGACAGATGAAACCAAAGTTGAGTTGTTTGGAAGAAACACACAACACTATATCTGGAGAAAAAGAGGCACAGCACAGCAACATCAAAACCTCATCCCAACTGTGAAGTATGGTGGTGGGGGCATCATGGTTTGGGGCTGCTTTGCTGCGTCAGGGCCTGGACGGATTTCTATCATCGAAGGAAAAATGAATTCCCAAGTTTATCAAGACATTTTGCAGGAGAACTTAAGGCCATCTGTCCACAGCTGAAACTCAACCGAAGATGGGTGTTGCAACAGGACAACGACCTCAACCCGATTGAGATGCTGTGGCATGACCTCAAGAAAGCGATTCACACCAGACATCCCAAGAATATTGCTGAACTGAAACAGTTCTGTAAAGAGGAATGGTCAAGAATTACTCCTGACCGTTGTGCACGTCTGATCTGCAACTACAGGAAACATTTGGTTGAAGTTATTGCTGCCAAAGGAGGTTCAACCAGTTATTAAATCCAAGGGTTTACATACTTTTTCCATCTGCACTGTGAATGTTTACATGGTGTGTTCAATAAAAACATGGTAACATTTAATTCTTTGTGTGTTACGCAGACTGTGATTGTCTATTGTTGTGACTTAGATGAAGATCAGATCACATTTTATGACCAAATTGTGTAGAAATCCATATCATTCCAAAGGGTTCACATACTTTTTCTTGCAACTGTATTTTCTCTCCTTAATGATCCATTCCTGATTTTTGCTTCCAAAACTGCATCAGGAAACCTGATCGTGTCGCCGTACCCTAATTCCTAGTACACAGCTACACCATTACCTTTTCTTAATTGTTCCTTTTTATCTACAATTACGGGTTGGGAAACCTAACTCTGAGCACCCGCCTTTTCTTGACTGCCACATATTTGAGTATATTAAATGGTTAGTAATCATGATGATGAGATTGTATGTATGTTCATCTATAAATGTGTTGTCCTATTAGGATATCACCTGTATATACGCCCTTTTAGAATACATAACAGTTTCTTAGTTTCCCTACAGACCCACTGATGTTGCCCTGCTAGCCATTGTGGATTCAGCATCCTGTATAATTTACTTTAGCTACCATTACTTCCTGTAGTAAGACATAAAACATTGTGGGGGTCATTTATTATCCAGAGATATACCTACAGTATATTAGCGTTTGTCCCATCTCATACATTGGGGGCAGATTGCTAGGATATGCCCCCAAAGTTTGACCTCTGGGACCCATACGTATCTTTAGAACAGAGCCCATAAACTGAAGGTGATCGCACCGCACATGCGCAGCTGCCCTCCATTAATTTCTATGGTAGTGCCTAAAATAGCTGAGCAGTGCACTCGGCTATTTTCGGAAGTCCCATTGAAATTAATGAAAAGTACACCGCGCAAGCAAGGCCACTGATCCATTTACTTCTATGAGGCTGACAGAAATAGTCGAGCCAGCACTTGGCTATTTTTCGGCACTCGCATGTGCGTGGCGTAGCCTAATTCACTTTGTGGGCTCTGTTCTAAAGATAGATGCCCGTCCCACAAATGGGAGCTGCACCTAATTGACATTGGGGGCATATCCTAGCGATATGCACCCAATGTATGAGATGGCACAACCCCATTGAATGTAATTTCAATACAATTCATCCTTAAAAACTAGCTACACTCGTAATTAAAAAATGCTCTAGTTGGGCGGCATGACGTAGAGACGGATGCGCTGCGCTCCTCCCGGCGCTTCCCCTCGCTCCTCCTTGCTCCCAGCATCTCCTGTGTCTCGCTCCCAGTGTCTCCGGCCGTCCATGTGAGTGAATTCCCCTGTGGCAACGATTATGTACCGGTGAGAACGGCTATCTTCGGCTGCTGTGGCTGTTGGTGAGATTTGGTTGCTGCTCTAGCTTCCTTTATGTTGGCGTTCTTTGCCGGGGAGTGACGAACTGGCTGACGTTTGAATCCCCCGTTCGGTGCTGCTGTTTGGCGCTACTTGTGAGGGTTGCTGAAGAGATGCGAAGTGCAGTTTCCACTACCTGAATTGCGCACTAAAACTGGTGTTGACCTCCCTAGGGGACGCCAGGGTGGAGGTGTGTGTATGAAGTGAGCGCTGTCTGAGGCCATAGGTTGCCTATTTGGATGCTCTGGCCCTGTGAATAGGGGCTGAAGATTGGTGAGGCGGCTCAGAGTTGCTGTGGAAAAAGAAAAGCTGTTTTGTTACGCGATCCCCTTATTGTTGGGGCGGACGCAATCTATTGGAATTGGGCCCCTTTTTGAAGATTTCCCCTTTAAAGTTTGGTTCCCCCATCTCTTTGACTGCGTCCTGGAAGCAAGTGGCATTACTAATATCACTATCATCTGTTCCTAATTGGTTGATGTCCTGGGCCACCGTTAATGTCTGGAGTGACCACCTGTTTTGTGCAAGTGTTACTATCCTTCTAAGAACTAACCTATTAATAACTATAGGAATTGGGCCCCTCTTTGAAGGTCTCCCTTTTAACCCCTTATGGACCGGGCTCATTTTCACCTTAAGGACCAGGCCATTTTTTGCAAATCTGACCAGTGTCCATTTATGTGGTAATAACTTTAAAACGCCTTGACTTGTCCAAGCCATTCTGAGATTGTTTTTTCGTCACATATTGTACTTCATGACACTGCTAAAATGGAGTCAAAAAAATTCATTTTTATTTATAAAAAAATACCAAATTTACAAAAAGTTGGAAAAAATTGCAAATGTCCAAGTTTCAATTTCTCTACTTCTATAATACATAGTAATACCTCCAAAAATAGTTATTACCTTACATTTCCCATATATCTACTTCATGTCTGGATCATTTTGGGACTTACATTTTATTTTTTGGGGACTTTACAAGGTTTAGAAGTTTAGAAGCAAATCTTGAAATTTTTCTGAAATTTTCAAAAACCCACTTTTTAAGGACCAGTTCAGGTCTGAAGTCACTTTGTGAGGCTTACATAATAGAGACCACCCAAAAATGACCCCATTTTAGAAACTACACCCCTCAAGGTATTCAAAACTGATTTTACAAACGTCGTTAACCCTTTAGGTGTTCCACAAGAGTTAATGGCAAATGGAGATAAAATTTCTGAATTTTGAATTTTTTTTGGGCAAATTTTCCATTTTAATCCATTTTTTCCAGTAACAAAGCAAGGGTTAACAGCCAAACAAAACTCTATATTTATTGCACTGATTCTGTAGTTTGCATAAACACCCCATATGTGGTTGTAAACTACTGTAAAGGCACACGGTAGGGCGTAGAGAAAAAGGAGCACCGTGTGGTTTTTGGAAGGCAGATTTTGCTAGACTGGTTTATTTACACCATGTCCCATTTAGGTGTTCCACAAGAATCATTGGCAAATGGAGATGAAATTTCAGAATTTAAATATTTTGTCAAATTTTCCATTTTAATCAATTTTTTCCAGTAACAAAGCAAGGGTTAACAGCCAAACAAAACTCAATATTTATTGCCCTGATTCTTTAGTTTGTAGAAACACCCCATATGTGGTCGTAAACTACTGTATGGGCACACGGTAGGGCATAGAAGGAAAATAAGCACCGTGTGGTTTTTGGAAGGCAGATTTTGCTGGACTGGTTTATTACACCATGTCCCATTTGAAGCCCCCCTGATGCACCCCTAGAGTAGAAACTCCATAAAAGTGACCCCATTTTGGAAACTACAAAATAAGGTCGGAGTTTTGTTGGGAATATTTTTAGGGTACATATGATTTTTGGTTGCTCTATATTACATTTTTGTGAGGCAAGGTTACCATTTGCCATAAACTGTTGAGAAACACCTAAAGGGTTAATAAAGTTTGTAAAATCAGTTTTGAATACCTTTAGGGGTGTAGTTTCTTAGATGGGGTCACTTTTATGGAGTTTCTACTCTAGGGGTGCATCAGGGGTTTTTCAAATGGGACACGGTGCCAAAATAAAGGCCATCAAAATCTGCCTACCAGAAACCATACGGCGTTCCTTTTCTTCTGCGCCCTGCCGTTTGGTCATACAGCAGTTTACAACCACATATGGGGTGTTTCTGTAAACTGCAGAATCAAGGTAATATTAAGTTTTGTTTGGCTGTTAACCCTTGCTTTGTTACTGGAAAAAACGGATTAAAATTGAAAATTTGCAAAAAAAATTGCTGTTTTGGCACAGTTTTTATTTTATTTTTTTGACTGTGTTCATCTGAGGGGTTAGGTCATGGGGTATTTTTATAGAGCAGATTCTTTCGGACGCGGGGATACCTAATATGTTTACACTATTATCCTTTTATAAAGAAAAAAAACATTTTAGTATCTCCATAGTCTAAGGCCGAATGCACACGAGTGTATTACTGTAGTGCAGCAACGGCATGAAGCGCACGGCGTCATTGCAACCAATGACGCCGTGCGCTCCTGCTCTGAACAGGAATCCAGCCCGGCATACCACGGACCGCTCTCGGCCGCGGAACACGGGCGTGTGCATTCGGCCTAAGAGTCAGGTTTTTTTTTTCGTTTTTAGCCGATTATCTTAGGTAGGGACTCATTTTTTGCGGGATGAGAGGACGGTTTTATTGGCACTATTTTGGGGGGCATATGACTTTTTGAACGCTTGGTATTACACTTTTTGTGATGTAAGGTTACAAAGAAATACCTTTTTTGCACCGTTTTTATTTTATTATTTTGACCATGTTCATCTGAGGGGTTAGGTCATGGGGTATTTTAATAGAGCAGATTCTTACGGATGCAGCGATACCTAATTTGTCTACTTTTTTTTATTTATTTAGGTTTTACACTATATTATTCTTTTATAAACAAAAAAAAACATTTTTGTATCTCCATACCTAATATGTCTACTTTTTTTTACAAAATAATATTTTTGAAAAATGTTTTGTTTTTGTTTTAGTATCTCAAGTCTGAGAACCATTTTTTTTTTTTCCGATTGTCAGTGGCTAAATGGAAAAAAAGTTGGGGTTGAGCAATGAACTGTTGGGCATAAAAGTTTGTTTGCTCCACCATCAGATTCACAAAGTGGTCACTGAAAATTCTAAAATAGTCATATTCAGTGAAGTCCACTGTGGGAATCTGGATTCCTGCTTGGCCAACAAAATCAGGAATCACAGGCTCAAAATGCTCTGTCGTACACCAGACAAGTTCATCGGTAGGGGGCTCAGGTGGACATATCTGGTGGGCCGAAAAACTAGTACGAGCCCCAGAGCTGCACGTACTAGTGTGGGCCACAGGGTCCCTGGCATGGCGGTCCCCTTGCTTCGCCTGGCGCCGTCTCCGCCGCCTTGGGGGTTCATCATCATCGCTAGATGATGAGGAGGACGCGGATGACAAGAGGAAAGTGGGGTCATCCTCGTCCTCACTGGGACTCTCGGATTCGGAGGCAAGCAGAGCTGCAGCACCACTGGGGGGTCTAGGGTCCACAGCTGAGTGCTGTGGACCCGAGACACCCGATCCGGATGCTAGACCACAATAAAAAAACATTTTTTTTCCCCCCTAACTCTCCCTCACTGCCTAATCTACCTCTCCCTACCTCTCCCTACCTCACCCAAATACACTGATTTGTGCCTGATGGCACAAAAAAACTTACACTACAGTCGAGCTCCTCTCTTTTCCGCTCCACGGACGTGTATGAGCGGGGAGAGGAGCTCCGGCAATTCAAAATTGCAGCTGCGCCCGCCCACCTGCCCAGCCGGCCAATCAGAAGCGATCCTGAGAGGTGCCGTGACCGCCACATCTCAGGATTGCAGGACGGTGATTGGTGGTGTATTATAACACCACCGATCACCGTCCTATTCCGGGTTATCGGGTCACCAGAGAACCGAATAACCCGGAAACACAGCAAACCGCAGTTTCCAGTCTACAGATTGATGTTACAGTAATTAGGGATGATATGAGTAAAATGAGAAGAGGCGGATGAGGATTTTTTTCCTCATAAGTCATGGTGAGGGGAGTGGGGGGGTTGGGTGGGAATATGGGTGGGTTATGGCTGTCGCCGGGTGGGGTGTCGGGGGCTGGGATAGGTCTCCTCCTGGGCCGTTCCTCCATTTTTTGTCTGTATGTATTTATAAATGGCACATAGGGTATTGACTTGGAATATACGAGGGTTAGGGGACAGGACAAAAAGAATTATGTTTTTTGACCGCATTAATAAATATCTCCCAGCGATCGTTGCTCTTTTGGAAACACATACTTCACAGGAGAATCTTGGCTATATGAAGAAAAGATGGGCAAAGCTGGAATATCACTCTTATTGGTCCACATACGCCCGTGGCGTTAGTGTATATATTCATAAAGCTATAGATTTCGATTCGCTTGATTCCTTAGTTGATAAAGATGGTAGTTCTGTTTTCCTATATGGTCGCTGGAATGGGCATGTGTGCATTCTTGCCTTTGTGTATGCCCCCCCCCCCCCCCATTTTCTTCCAGAGTACTCTCATGTTTGGCTGAGTTTATTTTTTTATAAGTTTTCGGAGATTTTAATTGTGTTCTGGACCCTGGTCTGGATAGAGTGTCTACTACAGGCATGGCCAACCTGCGGCTCTCCAGCTGTTGTAAAACTGCAACTTCCACCATGCCCTGCTGCAGGCTGATAGCTGTAGGCAGTCTGAGCATGCTGGGAGTTGTAGTTTTGCAACAGCTGGAGAGCCTCAGGTTGGCCATGCCTGGTCTTTTATTACCGGCCCCAAGCAAAGTGTTGGTAAGCATTCAGTGTTGTCTGGGATATGTGAGGAGCTTGCACTGGTGGATATTTGGCGGTCGCTATATGGCGATAGGAAGGTCTTCTCTTGTTTTAGCAATACGTATAAAAGTATGTCCAGAATAGACCTTTCCCTCGCCAGCAGCGACATGCTAGACTTAATAGTTAAAATGAAATATGAGGCACATAGTGTATCTGACCATGCTCCAATGTTAATGATCTTCGAGAATATGGATGCTAGTCTTATTTGTCGTCCCTTCCATTTGAATCCACATTGGATTCACATAAAGAAAGGAACTGGATTTTTTTAAAGAAAACATTGCTGAATTTTGGCATATAAATTATGGTATGTCTCATATTCATGAGTCCCTTATTAAAGGCGCATATCCGTGGGATCTATTTCTTGAAGATCAAAAATAAAAAATCTGCATTTCATAAACAGGAAAGAGCATTGTCGGATAAAGTTTTAAAGAATGTGAAATAAGGGCTACAACATTATTAGATGAGGGCACTTAGCAAAATTTGAAGGAAGCTAGGGAAGAATATCTGAATTATATGGCTAATAAGGCTCAGCACAAACTCTTCTTTCAGGGCTTGAAGCGGTTCTCTGAGGGGGGCAAACCAGGAAGACTTCTCTCTAGGATCACTGCCAGCCAGAGATGCTATGAAAAAGTGCGCTCTTTGCGTTTAGGTGCTAGGAGGGTTATAGCTGATTCGGATGGCATCAGAGCCGAATTTTGGAAACATTTTTCTGTATTATATTGAACACTTTTTGAATCAATTGAATATTCCAATACTGTCAGATCAGGATTCTTTACAATTGAATGCGCCGATTCAGCTCCAAGAGCTTCAGTCTGTTCTGACTGGAGTTTGGGGGAATTCATCGTCAGGGTCTGACGGTTTGCCGATTGATGTATATAAAACGTATGGTGAGGTATTGTTACCTTTTTTGTTGCAGGTAATTAATGAATCGCAGAGCTGCGGAGTTCTTCCGCCTTCGTTGAGAGAGGCCATTGTTATTTTAATATTGAAAAAAGATGAGGATAAAAGTTGTATAGATTCTTATAGACTGATATCTTTGCCTAATACCGATTACAAACTTCTGGCCAAATTGCTTGCAAATCGTTTAAAGAAAATAATACACTTACTGATACATTCCAATCAGACAGGTTTTGTTCCTGGCCGACAGATCCAAACTAACTTACGAAGGGCTTTCTTGAATATACAGATGGGCGGGAAGGGGGGGGGGGCGCTCCATCCTGTAATTGGATGCGGCTAAAGGGTTCGACAGGGTGGAGTGGCCCTTCCTCTGGAGCACCATGGCGCGGATTGGTCTGGGATCGAATTTTATTCAATTAACTAAATTACTGTATTCACAAGCCTCTGTTAGAATAAACGTAAATGGTATTAATACACCCAGTATCCTTTTGCAAGCAGGGTACAAGACAGGGTTGCCCCGTCTCCCCCTTGCTATTTGCCATTTTTATGGAGCCTCTTGCTTGTAGAATTAGATCCGACCCTGGATTGGCTGGCTTTGGGGGAGGGGGAGCAGATGATAGGATTAGTCTTTACGCTGACAACATTTTATTGTTTTTGAGTGACGAGTACAGAGCGATTCCCCGGGTTATGCATATTATTGATGAATACGGCTCTGTGTCCGGCTACTCAATTATTTGGGATAAATCTATGTTACTTCCATTAAGTCGTGAATGTCCACAGGGTGATAGTACTGTTCGTATACTTTCTACTAAAGATCATTTAAATTATCTGGGTGTCACCGCCAGTTCTGTGAGAAGATCTGGCAGATGTTCTTCTCTACCTCTTGTATGATGTTCTTTGTTTTGGTTTCACTTTCTCATCTCTTTTCCTTCTGCCAGGTGTCACTTATTTCGACTAATCGTCTTCCTTTATAATTCCTCCCATACTGCCTCACTTTGCGGTTTATACTACTTCCTGGATGAGGTGTTCACTGCTGGAGGCTGCTTCTGCTGTTTGTTCAGATAAGTCATTTACTTTATTGTGTTTCCTTGCTGGCTTGATTCTAGGTGACCCTGACTCCGTCCGTATTAAGTGCAGGGAGCTGGTGGTCGTGTCCCCTCACTATTATAGGACTTTCAGGTGTCACACAGTATTAGGTACGCTCTTAGGGTTTTATAGGGCTCACCTATAAGCTCCTTAGTTTGGGATCAAGCCAGTCGCTCGTTTATTTATATGTTCCAGCTATCTGTTAACTTCATCTGTGACACTGGGTTTAAAAATCGGAGTAGATCTGAGCGACTATATTCTCTGGATCTATATGAGGTACATAGCTGGGTATAGCTTTGTTAGAAAGAGTTTGTAACACACAATATGATGTCTAATTTTCATTTTTACATGGCAGAACTCCCACCAGCAACATCTGTCTGTAAGTCGTCATTGTGATGTCGTCATTATATATACAGTCTATCTATCTATCTATCTATCTATCTATCTATCTATCTATCTATCTATCTATCTATCTATCTAATGGGATAAACAGGACTGGTTCCCTCCACTCCAAGGGCTGCACAGTGGCTGCCATATCTCCCAGTGAGCTGAATCATAAATGTGGACACAGTGGGGGAGATTTATCAAACTGATGTAAAGTAGAACTGGCTTAGTTGCCCATAGCAACCAATCAGATTCAAATTTTCATTGTCTAAAGGAGCTGTGATAAATGAAAGGTGGAATCTGAATTGACTGGTTGCTATGGGAAACTAAGCCACTTCTACTTTCCATCAGTTTAGTAAATCTCCTCCAGTGTGCATCCTGGGCTCATGTTCACACAATATGTGTGGGAGCCAAACTCTAGATGTCCAAAGCAGTCTAAGAGGGGCAGGCACGTAGAAGGATGCAGGAAAATGAAATGAATTCTCAAAATGAGTGACATCTACAAGAGTAGCTATTCTTGTGAAAGACTGTACTGGAAAATCGGGCAGTATCTCAAGTGAGCCAGAGTGTTGCTGGACGTAAAGGACGTCATTGTAAATGTTTTAATAGACTATATACTGTATATTGCTGTGTCCTGGCAATTTAATGTCTGTAGAGGTTTGCGAACCCCCAACAGAAATTCGATGCTGGGGGAAAAAGTCTATTGAGAATTAATTTGTCGATTTACTAAAGTGACATCTAAAACCAAATTAAAAATTCCAATAACTACTGTATAATTCAGGCCACTGCTTCTGATTCCTAAATATATGACCAGTTTAGTGACAATAATTAAGAAAATGATTCTCTGTTAAAATGTTGACAGATGGTCTGTAAGTAAATGTTCCTAGAAGATGTTCTTAGTGCTGCAAAGCTGAAATCTTTGGATATGAATGTATATTGCAATGTGGCATATGTAAACCCAGAATGTATTAATTAGGGATGAGTGAATCGACTTCGCATAAAACTTTGTTCTAATACTGTACGGACTGGAGAGAGCAGTCCAAGTAGGGTAATAGAAGATGGATACAAGAGTAAAGGGGTTACCTGGTGCTGCTGGTGCCAAAGGGGATGGTAGAGATGCGGGCTCAGTAAAGAGAAAGTGCAACTGCACATGAGAGAGACGCGAGCCACGTTTGGCCACGGTCAGCGTTCTATTTAAAAGCGCAGAGACGTATGTCCGGCCTGCGCAAGTGTAGAAAGAGTTCCAAGCCTCGAAATGGAATCCGCTGTGTGTGCAACACACAGCCATTGGTGAGGCACGCTCTATCAGAAGCGCACCATAGAGAGAGTTATATGTAACAAATGGAGAGGTTTAGGCAATATAAAAAGAATAATGGGAAAAAGAGGGCTGGATAAGGGTAAACAAGGGTAAGAGCAAGAACAAAACTTGGAAAAAATATGAAAAAATTTAATGAAAAAATGGGAAAAATGAATAAAAAAACGAGAATAAAGATTAAAAGTGGAGAATAAAAAATAAAGAATGAGAATAAAAAATAAAGGATCTGGTTGAATTGAATAATGGAAATCAAAATGATAAGAAATGAAAAGTAAAATAAAACTAGAAACGAAAGAGGTGAAAAAAATGTAAAAAATATATAGTAAAAAAAAAAAATATCGGTACATATATGAACAATGAAAGAATGGGGAGCAAAAGGTAAACTAAAGGTAGATAGAGGGAACCACAAGGAAAGGATAACCAGTAAGGCGGCACCAGGGGGAAATTTCTCAGACTATGGTATCTTTGGAAAGAAAGAAGAAAAACCGTGGTTAATAGTGGTCTCCTGATAGATCATGCCTCACCAATGGCTGTGCGTTCCACACACAGCAGATTCCATATCGAGGCTTGGAACGCTTCTTTTTACACATGTGCAGGTCTGAAACACATCTCTGCGCACTTAAATAGAACACTGACCGTGGCTCGCGTCTCTCTCTTTCTCTTTACTGAGCCCACATCCCTACCATCCCCTTTGGCACCAGGTAACCCCTTTACCCTTGAATCCATCTTCTACTGCCCTACTTGGACTGCTCTCTCGCACCTTGGTCTCCTCTCACTTATATTAGTTATGTCCTACAGATTTTTTACATATATTATACCAGCCTGATCATTTACTCTGTTGTTTGCTCTTTTATTTCATTTTACTCTGACCTTTTTTGTTCTCCATCTGATGTATGCTTGCACCTTAACCTGTATTCAACAAGTACAAATTCTGGCGCTTGGAGGGATCCACGTACCCCACATGTAACCGTGTATACTACTGTATTGCCTCTGCTCTATATGGCATTGCTTACCTCTATATGACCATGATTATTGCTGCTATTTTCTATAATGGAGCACCTATACTTGTAAACCCTTTTCCTCCCCCCCTCCCCTTTTCTTTTGATACATGATTTTTTTCTGCATGTTACATGATAAAATATGTATGGAATTTCTAGCCACTGGCTTTGTACAAATATATATATATATATATATATATATATATATATATATATATATATATACCTATTACTGGTAATATTGGACATTTTGTATGTTTCTTTATTTCTGTTTTATTTATTTTTGTTTTCTTCATACCCTAGTTTGATAAAGGCTTTAAGTAGCCAAAACGTAACAAAGATTTTGCCGCAGTCAAATAAATAAAACTTATATTCCAAGCAAGATACTACATTCCTTTCTTTCCTGGAGTTTTTATCTATAATACTAATTGATTTATCTCATTAGTAAAACCACCTACCTGCCTGTAGCTGAAGTGTAGCGGCGCATGCGCAGTCACTGCTCCCAAAGCCGAATTAGAGCTTCAATGTCTGCATCGCTGCTCGGAGCCGCACTTTGCGTCCAGAGCTATATATTCAGCCCTGTCAATTAACAGGCAGGTGGGTACTTTTTCAATTGTGGGGACAGCCTCTAACAGATGAAGACTGTATTGTAAGGGTATTTTTTGAGTACTGATTGGTTCTGTCCCTTTAATTCTGTTACCTTTTATTATTACTATCCTGTGTAATTATGTGCCTTGTAAATGTAGTACCCATCCCCCATTCTGCTGATAAGAACACATTCCTGAGTAATCTCAAAGACATGCGGGATGCACACTGGAGGAGGGGTTAATGAGAATTATTGTGGTCTGCACTAACAATTAATTGGGATTCTACCAGGAACCTCATCCTAGGTAGGATGTAAGTATTGCTTTGCCTATCTCTTGTACATACTGTGGTGTCGGTCATATGTTATAACATATCCCAAAATGAAAAGAAAGACGGTCCAGCTTCACTGAAAATACTTGAGGCTTTATTTAATCCCGTGCAGATAAAAACCAACGTACAGCAATGCAAGAAATCGACCGGTTTCGGATCACTAAAGATACGGATCCTTAGTCATGATGTGCATCAGTAGGAGGTGAAGTCGAGACTAAATAGTAGACCACCGGGGACAGGTGATCGCAATCAGGTACAGGACACACCTCCTGATGACATCCTCCACAGAAAAAGTACATAACAATTACAACATGCCAAGAGACATAGAAAAGTAAGATAAAATCTACAAGTTACAATAATAGAAAGAAGTTAAAATATTAGTAATGTAGAATAGTATCATAACGCCGATTCAATCCTGATGGTATCCGTGAACCTAATTTGAAGATCCAGAAGCACTCACGATTGAGCAGCTTTTTCTTGTGATCACCGCCTCTGCTTGGTCTGTTAACCCTTTCTACTCCTTGTACTGACATGCTGTCTGTATTACCATTGTGAACCGCAGCAAAATGCAGACTTGCGGCAGAAACATTTTTTATTTTAGCATGGGGTACATCAGAAATGTGACGGCATATTCGAACTTTTAAACAGTTTGATGTGCACCCAACGTATTGTAAATTACACAAGGAACATGTTATGCAATATACCACATACGTGGTGTTGCAATTGATATATTGCTGGACAGTATGAGTAGTATGATTACTTGTGGACAAAATATGCGAGCCCATCCTCATATATGAACAACATGTGCATTTTTTGTGCCCACATTTAAAATTGCCTATGTGTCTCAGCCAGGTGGGCTGGGACCCAGGTTTATCCAGGTATAGAGAGGGCTCACCATATTTGCCAAAGTGACAGCACGTCGGGCAACACATTTAACACCGCTTTTTGCAACATCACCCCAGACTTGGTCATATTTGAGAAGATGAAAATGTTTTTTGACAATATTACATATTTGTGAAAATTCACAGCTATAACTCGTAGAAAAAATAAGTTGCTTCTCTTTATGACCAAGCTTGGGCGTTTTGTTGGGGAAAATTAGATTATCCCGAGACATAATGGAAACCATATTCTTTGATCGGTTTAAAAGTCTGCTGGGATAATTCCTGGCTAGGAGACGAGTGGTGACAGTCTTCATTTCTTCAATACAAGTCTCACTAGAGGAGCAGTTGCGCAAGGCACAGATATATTCACCCCTAGGGATGTTATGGACAGTGTGTGCAGGATGACAGGATCCCGCATGCAGGATGGTATTTCCTGCGGTTTCTTTTCTATACGTGCGGCTCTGCACACGGCCATCCCCCACGTCCCCCACCAAACACAAATCCAAAAATGATATTAGGGTCTTATGAGAATTCAGAGAAAAACGTAAATTGCAATTGTTAGCATTGAGGAAGGATCCGAATGATGGTACGGCCGCCACATCGCCCGACCAAACAAAGAGCAGGTCATCGATGTAGCGACCGTACCACCGGGCGGACCCACTCCATGGGTTGGAATCAGAAAATAAAAAATGATGTTCCCACCATGCCATATAGATATTTGCAAGCGATGGTGAGAAACGGGCCCCCATAGAGACTCCTCTGCATTGGAGAAAAAACCTCCCATTGAACATAAAATAATTGAGCTGCATAAGAAATAATACAACTTTGCAGAGGAAATCTCTAAAGGGTAATGAAAAATTAGAATAGAGACTCAAAAACCAACCCAAAGAGATGATGGCGAGATCCTGGGGGATGGCCGTGTACAGAGAAGCAACATCAGCCGAAATCCAAGAAAAATCTGAGGACTGAAAAGAATGAAAGGCCTGTAAGACTGAAGCAGTGTCCTTCAGAAAACTAGGAATACACTGTACCAGTGGCTGCAGCATACTGTCCACCCAAGATGACAAATTCTCTGAGAAAGACCCGATACCCGAAACTATGGGGCGCATAGGGGGGGGAAAAATCCCTCTTTATGTATCTTGGGGAGGGAATGGAAGATGGGGACCACTGGATAAGAGACAAAAATATAGTCAAATTATTTTTGGTCCAAGTATCCACTATCCAGTCCCTCCTCCAAAATACTCCTCAAAAGGGTTTGGAAAGGAGCGGTGGGATCCTGTTTCAACCTGGTATAGGTAGCGGAGTCAGAGAGCATAAGCTCATTTTGTGCGGCATACACAGGTCTGTCCAGGATAACCACCGCTCCCCCCTTGTCAGCCTTTCTCACAATTATATCGGACATACTCTTCAATTCTTTTAACGCTCTGCGTTCACTAGCCGTGAGATTATTTTTACTGTCATTTACATCCCTGCTCTGAAACACCCTATCTAATTCAACCAAATCACGTTCTACATTATCTTGGAATTGATCAAGAGCGGGGGTGCTTGACTGAATGGGATAAAAATCTCTGTTGTAAGTGCGAAAATTATTCTCAAAGTCACTATGCACCTGCCACTCTGGGTCAATCCCAGAAAAAAAACGCATAGTCTGCATAGAGGCAATGTGTGATAATTCCTGGAAGGAAAAAGAAGGAATCTGATCAATAAGAGAATTTAACAGAGTTGTATCTACCTCTACAGAACCTATATCGACATTATCTATATCCGAAAAATGTGTCTTAATGGTAAGATTACGTGCAAAACGGTTGACATCAAGTAAAGTGCGATATACGTCAAAATGCACTGTGGGAGAAAAAGATAAACCTTTGGCAAGTACATTGATTTGCAATTGTGAGAAGACCTTAGCTGATAAATTAATGACTTGAATGTTATTTAAGTCTTTCTGTGACGTGACGGATAGCGACCTCCTCCTTGCATGCTTCCGCCCTGCACGGCGTTTTTTGCCGGCCTCGTGGTAACATTTGTGTTAGAATTGGTGTCATGTGCAATGCCCGGATAATCAACAGAGGATAACACAGATCATTCTGGGGCAGAATCAGAGGATTCAGCTTCAGTGGAGCTAAAAGCCACTTTGTTGCCTCTATTCTTTTTGTAGTAATGGCGTCGTTTCATAATAGAACGAGGTGTATTGGTACGCGTATCAGTCCAATTATACACATTATTAGACCTATAGTCTTGCATGTCACGGATATATTTCTCTTGTTTGATATGAATCAAACTGTCCTCCATTGCATTTAAACTCTTTTGGAGTTTCTGATCCAGTTCCATGAATGTCTCAGTATTAGCCAGAGGAGTTATCAATTCCTGTGTAACCTTGATTTCCTCACGCAAAGTGGATGATTGTTCCTCATAAGAAATAATAAGTTCCATAAGTTTAAATGAACAGTTGGATAAAATTAATTGGCACTTGCTAGTGAAGTCATCAGAGTAGACAGTAGTGGGTTTTTTTCGTAGGCGCAAGCCGCGTGGTATCATCTGTTTATCCAAATACTTTGTCACGCGACATTCTCCAGTGTTGTTTCGAAGTATGTTATAACATGGTAGACAGCCTTGGGTTTTAGATTGATCGACCGGGCCCCTACCCCACATTAAGGCTAGTGATGTATTTACTTTTTATTATTCAGTATATGATTTGTTTGTGTTATTGTATATTTAATCACACTTAGTAAATATATTTATTCACTTAGTCTGCATAAGCTTATTCATTCTCAAATCTTTCGAATTCACATTACGTTACAAAGACAAATCGATTTGTCGCTATGACTGCATTGTGTCCTCTACTTCTACACCCAGAGTTATGCCCCTGAGGATCTTTAAGGTTCTGTATTATGAACCTGTAGGAGGTCTGTGTGACACACACACTGTGTATGGACACAAAATTTCAGATCTGTACAACATAGGTCCATAATACGATACATAATATGTGCATGAGCTTCAAAGGATATAGGCTGTAATATGACTGTAGGTTTAGTTCCTATAGATTAAACTTGTATTTTCTATACGCTGATTGCTGTAATTGCTCATTTCCTAGCTTAAAATCCAGTGATTGTGAACTGTAATGTTCATTTAATTGAATTAGTGCTAATGATTTCCCTTTTCCAGGCTAACAATGATAATGAAGAAGTTACGTGAGTGCTACATATCCTTGGAGGTTTAGAGGATTCAAGATCGGAGGGCTACACCACTGGCAAACATCTCAAGGGTAATTCAGTCATCTAATTAGTGCTAATTAACCTAAACTATTTGTTTCAATACTTCCTCCAAATGTATTAATTCGTTTTTTCAACAGAGGCAATGTGCTGAGATTCAAGAGAATTTCAGTGCATGGAAAGGTGTCGGCATTACTCTAGGCAAACAGATGCATCTAAAACATGTCACACTTCAGTGGTGATTTGTAAAGAACATACAAGGTATTTTAGCTTTTTTTTTTTAAAAGCATTTCCATCTTTGTCATAGAAATAAAAAAGTAAATTCTGAATAGTCAATCCTACTTTGAGCGCTGCAGGTTACAGGTGTGGTGGGTCCTGTTCACACCGAGCTCCAATCTTCACAATGTTAAAACCGCGCTGCTCACCAGAAGACCACTTCAGTTTTGCGTTGACATTAATCAATATGCCAATCACTGGCTTCTTGCTACACATCTATTCGCCTGTCCTACAATGGTCAAGACCAGATAGGTAAAGATAGCTTTTATTATACTCACAAACATGCAAGGGACATAGGCATATAAAACAATTCGACCGGCTTCCCGTCTATCACCTGACCTGGGTTTCACCTTTGCTTTATCAGGGGTGCATGCTTTGTCAGGGGTACATGCACCCCTGACGAAGCAAAGGAGAAACCCGGGTCAGGTGATAGACGGGAATTGTTTTATATGCCTATGTCCCTCGCATATTTGTGAGTATAATAAAAGCTGGTTTGTGATTAAATCTCATTGCGGTGCTTCACTATCTTTGCCTAGCTGGTCTTGACCATTGTAGGACAGGAGAATAGATGTCCACCTTTGTCATGTTTGTACAAGGAGGCAGATGGAATCTATGTATAATTTATGATTATAAAGAATTCTAAGATTTGTTCATACCTAAAACACATATTTTCTGTTTACATGTTGCACTGCAGCCATGGACTATTCATTCCAATTTCTTCTAGGCTAAGCAGGTCATCCACCATGACTAGGAGAACAGTTTTCTATCCATCCATCTATCCATCACTATATAGACAAAAGTTTTAGGACACCCACACATTACACCTGCAGGAGATTTTATGACATCCCATTCTAAATCCATAGGCATAATTATGGAGCTGTCCTCCTCTCTTTTCCCATGCACCTAAAACACCTTCCACTCTTCAGGGAAGGTGTTCTACAAGATTTTGGAGTGTCTCTGTGGGAATTCTTGCCCATTCCTCCAGAACAGCATTTGTGAGTTCAGACAGTGATGTTGGACGGTAGGGCTTGATTTGCAATATCACTTCTGGTTCATCCCAAATGTGTTTGATGGGGGTGGCCAGTTAAGTTCTTCCACACACTTGCCCAACTATGCCTTTATGGACCTTGCTTTGTGCACTGGGGCACAGTCATGCTGGGACAGAAAAGGGCCTTCTCCAAACTGTTCCCACAAAGTTGGAAGCATACAATTGTCCAAAATGTTTTGGTACAGTACAGGGGCAGATTGGGAACTTAAAGTGGCCTTGGAAAAATCTAAAAGTGATCTCTCTGTGTATCTAATTCTATTGATCTATCTACCTATCTACCATTTGTTTATCACACACTTATCTATTTATCTGTGACTATCCTTTCGCTGAAGCAATAGTGTTTGTTCTAGGGATATGGTAAATGATTACTGATCCTCTGTGCTGCAGATGTGGTAAGGCTGATTTGGCATTTGACCCAAATCTGATTAATAGCACAAACAAAATTCCTTTATTCTGGCGTCTTCTGCCATAATGTTTTTTTCAAGCAGAGGAAGGACCATAACTGGTTCTGTCTGCTCAGTCTTCTGTCTCTGACCTTGTGAAATTCCACATTTTATGCTGGAAACAAATTGTGGATTATTAGGCTTTCTGTCTAATTAAGGATTAAAGAGGACCTTTCACTAGAATAAAAAATCTAAACTAAGCATACAGACATGGAGAGCGGCGCCCAGGGATCTCCCTGCACTTACTATTATCCTTGGGCGCCGCTCCGTTCTCCCGGTATGGGCTCCGGTATCTTCATATGTTTGGCTCAACTGGGTGGAGCCTGCCGGCGTCTCCTTCTCCCAGGCTGTAGCGCTGGCCAATCGCAGCGCTCTTCTCATAGCCTGAGAGGTTTTTTTTTTCTCTCAGGCTATGAGCTGAGCGCTGCGATTGGCCAGCGCTACAGCCTGGGAGAAGGAGACGCCGGCAGGCTCCACCCAGTTGAGCCGAACATATGAATGTCTGTATGCTTAGTTTAGATTTTTTATTCTAGTGAAAGGTCCTCTTTAAGGGTTTTTTCCAAGTTTAGAAAAAAAAAACATCTAAAGAAAGAGAAGGTGCTCCTTACTTTAGCAGTACATGACATGAGAACAGTGGGGTGGTTATTGGCTGCAGCAGTCAGGAGAGTATATGGGCACATCATCACTGCAGACACGTGTTAATGAAAGGTGAAATTGCTAAAAGTTTTCCCTTACACCAGTTTGATAAATCCTCCCCTTACATGTGTGACTCTCTCTCTCTCTCTCTCTCTCTCTCTCTATATATATATATATATATATATATATATACAAACCGGATTCCAAAAAAGTTGGGACACTATACAAATCGTGAATAAAAACTGAATGCAATGATGTGGAGGTGCCAACTTCTAATATTTTATTCAGAATAGAACATAAATCACGGAACAAAAGTTTAAACTGAGAAAATGTACCATTTTAAGGGAAAAATATGTTGAATCAGAATTTCATGGTTTCAACAAATCCCAAAAAAGTTGGGACAAGGCCATTTTCACCACTGTGTGGCATCTCCCCTTCTTCTTACAACACTCAACAGACGTCTGGGGACCGAGGAGACCAGTTTCTCAAGTTTAGAAATAGGAATGCTCTCCCATTCTTGTCTAATACAGGCCTCTAACTGTTCAATCGTCTTGGGCCTTCTTTGTTGCACCTTCCTCTTTATGATGCGCCAAATGTTTATGATGCGCCAAAAGATCTGGACTGCAGACTGGCCATTTCAGTACCCCGATCCTTCTCCTACGCAGCCATGATGTTGTGATTGATGCAGAATGTGGTCTCGCATTATCTTGTTGAAAAATGCAGGGTCTTCCCTGAAAGAGATGACGTCTGGATGGGAGCATATGTTGTTCTAGAACCTGAATATATTTTTTTGCATTGATGGTGCCTTTCCAGACATGCAAGCTGCCCATGCCACACGCACTCATGCAACCCCATACCATCAGAGATGCAGGCTTCTGAACTGAGCGTTGATAACAACTTGGGTTTTCCTTGTCCTCTTTGGTCCGGATGACATGGCGTCCCAGATTTCCAAAAAGAACTTCGAATCGTGACTCGTCTGACCACAGAACAGTCTTCCATTTTGCCACACTCCATTTTAAATGATCCCTGGTCCAGTGAAAACGCCTGAGCTTGTGGATCTTGCTTAGAAATGGCTTCTTCTTTGCACTGTAGAGTTTCAGCTGGCAACGGCGGATGGCACGGTGGATTGTGTTCACTGACAATGGTTTCTGAAGTATTCCTGAGCCCATTCTGTGATTTCCTTTACAGTAGCATTCCTGTTTGTGGTGCAGTGTAGTTTAAGGGCCCGGAGATCACGGGCATCCAGTATGGTTTTACGGCCTTGACCCTTACGCACAGAGATTGTTCCAGATTCTCTGAATCTTCGGATGATGTTATGCACAGTTGATGATGATAGATGCAAAGTCTTTGCAATTTTTCGCTGGGTAACACCTTTCTGATATTGCTCCACTATCTTTCTGCGCAACATTGTGGGAATTGGTGATCCTCTACCCATCTTGGCTTCTGAGAGACACTGCCACTCTGAGAAGCTCTTTTTATACCCAATCATGTTGCCAATTGACCTAATTAGTGTTAATTGGTCTTCCAGCTCTTCGTTATGCTCAAATTTACTTTTTCCAGCCTCTTATTGCTACTTGTCCCAACTTTTTGGGGATTTGTTGAAACCGTGAAAATTGGAATCAACGTATTTTTCCTTTAAAATGATACATTTACTCGGATTAAACGTTTGATCTGTCATCTACGTTCTATTACAAATAAAATATTGACATTTGTCATCTCCACATCATTGCATTCAGTTTTTATTCACAATTTGTTTAGTGTCCCAACTTTTTTGGAATCCGGTTTGTATATATATATATATATATATATATATATATAAAATGGATTACAGTTTTAAATCAAAAGGATAGGTTTATTGGGAAAAACTGTACAATTGATAGGAGGCTGTAGTACCATGTTGGACCACCTCTCTCCTGCATTTGAGATGAGATGTAGGCATACAGGTTCTGTATGGTGTCCTGTGGTACGTTTGCCCACAGATGTTACAACTGGGTGTGTAGATCCTGCACACTTGTAGGTTGCCGAAGCGGGCGTCCCAGCTGGTCCTATAAATGCTCAATTAGTGATAAATTTGACAACCGGGCAGGCGAAGTTAGTGTTGTAATCTGGTGTAGACATTCCTGGAAAACCCTCGCTGTGTGTGGGTGAGCATTATCCTGCAGAAAAAATGTTAGTTGGAAGCCCTGCCATGAGATCCTGCAGCCACATGTTGTCTATCACTGAGTGTTGTATGCATTGGCTCCCCGGGTCATCACATCAGCAATTTGGGCAGTGAAGCAAAAGCAGGAGTCCTCCATACTTGAACCCGACCATCATGAGAGCCCAAGCAGAAGCTGGATTAGTTTCTAAAGAAAATATGGTTCCAGTCTGTAGCAGTCCAGGTTTTTCTTTTTCATGACAGCATTGCAAACAAAAGCGATGGTGCCTTGCTGTCAATGGCAAGACATTGAGTTTTGCAGCAATCTGACATTTCTATCTCAGTGCGATACTTTTTTCTCAATGAGTGTATATTATAAGTGGTTTTACATCTGAATGCAGGTAAACTTTTTTTCGTGCACATGTCATGTACCAAAAAACTAATCCATTTTATATGGAAACAAAAAGTTTTTACATCAGACCACAACAATACCTCTGGTTTTGTGCCATAAAGTAAACTGCTTTAGAAGAATAGAAGGAGAAACATGTAAAAAGCTTCCGACGCCTGCTTCAGATCAGTGATTGATTGACGTTGAGCCATTTGATCCTAGACTTGTTTTGCTTGTTTGTCTTTTGTGGTTAAATTTGTAGCAGCAATTCCTGGTCCTTTGAATATGTAGCTTGAGAGAAGCTATTATCTGAGGGAGTCTGTTCAGTGTTCTGGATGACAGAAGATGGCAAATGCATTGTCGCTGCTGTATAACATAGTACTGCAGTAATTACATGCCTGATGACAAGGACAGTTATTTATGTGGGTAACTACAGCTGCTAAGATGCTATTGTTTGCATGTGTTGTGGAATATTGGGCTGCAGTACATGTTTACTTCATATCATCTAACCTGTCATTGGTGATTGTGCACATTCTTCATAAAAAACAACCTTTAATATATACGAGCATGCAACCAACTTTTAAAGCACATTTATTTTCCTGACATAACTTTTCCGTGGCTTATTTTTTGTAGCAATAAAGACATACTATTATTACTATCATGTGCAATCCATTTGTATATGAAAATAATGACGAACAGGCGGAATGCCTAAAAGGAGCCATAAGGGGAGTCATGTGGCCCCCCAATTAGAAGAAGGGGAGTTAGAAAGGGGGAGCTAATTTATTGAAGGACAAGTATAGTGAATTTCTGCTTAATAAAGATGGCACTAGCCACATAGCCTAATGATTAGGTACAATAAAATGCTGATAAGGCTGGAAGAAAGGTGTAAAGGGCCCTTTACACAGGTTGATTCTCGGCCAGATTATCGCTAACAATTCATAGGAATGTGTGTTGGTGATTATCTGCCAGTGTAAAGGTGCCGCAGATTACCAAATGAACGAGGAAAACGCTCGTTCATCCGGTAATTGTATCATTCATGCAGTCACAAAAATCGTTTGCCTGCCGCAGAGATTGCATTAGTGATCACTCCTCCCCATACTGTGGAGGAGATCGCTGCATGTAATAGCAATGATCGCCTCCACTGACGAGCAAGTGCATTCTTTCCCGACAATCGCCTGCAAAATTGATCTGTGTAAAGGGAACTTTAGAAGTGGGTAGGTGAGAGTCTAGGGGGGAGGATAGAGAACAATAGCAGGCAAGTGAGGCAGGACAAAGGTGATGAAATTAATTAGTGGGTTTAGTGGAGAAGTAGGTCAAGGGGGATTTAAGGCAGACGAATGTGTGGTTTTTCTACTTGCATGTACAAGCAAAAACTCATCCACCTATCCCATATATTGATAATTCAGTTTTTTGGTAATGTGTTAGTTAGTGGCATTTCACACACATGGTATTGGTTGCTATGGGCCACGACAAGTTAAAAACAGATTCACGGCACTGTCCATCAGTATACCTGTTTCAGATAATGCGCTGTATTACTTCAAGATACTGTGCAGTTAGGATTGCCACCCGGCCGGTATCTCACCAGCCAAGCCGGAATGTTAGTGCCCCTGGCAATAATAATTGCTGGTATTTTTCTATATGGACTATTATTATTGCGCGCTTCCATTGTGGAGCGCTCATTAGTACAGCCTTTAACTCCCCCCCCCTTTGTGTTAAGAAAAATAAAAAAGAACTCGCATCCTAAATTTTATCGCACCACGGTGAACACTCGCTGCTGATTGGATTTGCAAGACAGGACTTGCAAGATGTCATCACGTTGGAGCGCAGGTCCTGTCCCGAGGTTCCAGTGAGCAGTAAGTGTTCACTGTGGTGTGATCAAATTGATGAGATGATGAGTTTTTTGTTTTTTTTACACATAGAAGAAAAGGGGGCATTACTGTGGGGAACTAATGGGGGCATTACTATTACTGAGACCACTAATGGGGACATCACTATTACTGGGAGCACTAATGGGGGCATTGCAATTACTGGGACACTAATGGGGGCATTATTAATTCTGGGGGGCACTAATGGAGGCATTCCTATAACTGGGAGCATTAATGGGGGCATTATTAATTCTAGGGGATACTAATGGGGGCATTATTAATTTTGGGGTGTGCTAATGGGGGCATTATTAATTCTGAGGGGCACTAATAGAGACATTACTATTACCTTGGGCACTAAAGGGGGCATTATCAATTCTGGGGGACACTAATAGGGGCATTAATATTACTGGGAGGCTCTAATGGGGGCACTATTAATTCTTGGGGGCACTAATGGAGGCATTTATGTTACTGGGGGACACTAATGTGGGCACTATTAATACTGGGAGCCACATTATGACATACCAACTTAACGCCCTGTGTTAATCCACGCCCCCACAACCACACCCCCTTTGGGTGTGGCTTAACTTGGTCGGTATTTTTTGTTGGGAAAGGTGGCAACCCTATGTGCAGTTTCAACAAATGCATTCTACTGCAATAACTGCATTAGTATACCTGTGTTAGTGAATGCATTGTACTGCAATAACTGCATTCAATGGCGTATCTCTAATAGAGGCAGACCATGCAGCTGCTATGGAGCCCGTGGGGAAAAGGGACCCGCAGTGGAGGATAGACCCCACCCCCTAATTACACTCATTACAGTACAGCTTCAGTATAGTATGCCTACCATCAGTGGAGAAAGCTAAAGGACCTGTGATGATGTAAAGGAACTACACAAAGAATGGTGTATTTCCTAGTTTAGATAGAAGCATCTGCCAGGACCTCTGATGACATCATCATTATCTTTATCACATGTCCTGTATATCTAGTAAGGGAACTGCACAGAGCAGGTTAGAGAGGAGCATTTGCCAGGACCTTTGATGGCATCCTCATCATCATAATCACAGGTCCTGTATATGTAGTAAAAGAACTGCATAGCAGAGCATCATCACAGGTCCTTCAACCCCCAACAGCAGGGAAGATGAGCTCTCCGCTGAGACGTCATTTACCCCCTGTAGTGAGTCTCGACTCGCTCTGCTCCACTCTCCCAGCACTCCCCAATTTCAGACCATAATGTCTGATTGTTCAGTCATCGGTGACCCGGACCCGAGCGACAGCTACGTGTCGTCTTAATTCTTGCAGAACAAACACCAGGCAGGCTGTATGTGAGTTCAAACGGAAAATCACTTTATTGAATGCGCATACATACTGTTATATTCAACAGTTTGAACACCTCCCCCAAACAACCACTCCCTATTGGTCCCTTGTAAAACTCCCTCTAATTGGTCATATAAATGATGGCTTGAAACAAGGTAGGCAGGGATTGGTCCGAAAGCTTGGCTGGAAGGCGGATGGGTGTGGCCATGCAAAGGAGGGTTTGCCACAATCGCAGAGAGATTCAAACCTAGGGCAGGACAGAGGACCATTACACCCCCATTCTCTATTTTTACTCATATCTCACTCATATATATATATAGTACTGCAGACAGTTACAACCACTATTACCTCATGTACCTGAAACAATAACCATAATATATAACTCACCACGTATATCTGTGTGTTAGAGCTGAACACCTTGGGCAAGAGTAGCCACATGTCAGATGAGTTGCTAAAGTGCATCAAGCAGCAAATATCCTGCTGGCTGTTTCTCTGCCAACTCCAACTGGGCAGGGTGGTCAGTGACAATGGCAGGAACATTGTGGCTGTGTTGCATTTGGGGGAAATAATACATACTCCCTGCATGGCACACATGATAAATTTAGTGGTGCAATTCTTTTTGAAAAAGTACCATGGCTTGCAAAAGGTACTGGGCATGTCCTGAGATGGTCCTTGCATTACATCCATTCTTATGTGGCAAGGAACTCCCTCCTGAATTTCAGCAATAGAATGTGCCATTGTACTGCTTGATCCACAATGTTCCAACTTGCTGGAATTCCACCATGCATATGCTGGAGCATCTGTATGAGCACTGAAGAGCAGTTAGCAGGGAGAATGTGCTGTTCTGAGGTCAGGCAGTGGCAGCTCATCAGACATGCATGTAGCTTACTCAGGCCCTTCGAAGTGGCCAGATTTGTCAGTAGGGACAACTGCAGCATTAACAATGTCACCCCCTGATATTTAATTTAGAGCAGACATTCACACTCTGATGCAACAAGGGATGGCAGAAGAAGAACAGCTTCGACATTTTGTTGGCTGCCCTGTATCTGTTGGAAACCCACAAGGACAAAGTCCTATGGAGGAGGAAGTAGAGAAGGAGGATAATGATGAGAAGCTACCACTGGAGGAAGACAAGTTGGTGGTGGAGGAGCACTAGGTTGATTATGATGATAACGATGACACTGGCTATGACGACCAATCATTGCAGTGGGGGGATCAGAAAGAACTGGGTCCTCAGGTACACTGGCAAGCTGTATTTTTGCTTGCTTATGTACTGACAGGTGTATTGATATCATCAAGCAGTCTGATTACTTGATAGCCCTGCTCTTAGACCTTCGGCATTGAAGGAAAATGGGGGAATGTTTCCCTGTTGATGAAAGGGAGGCCAAATTGCTGTACTACCAGGATTTACTGTGTAAGCAGCTTGCTGCAGCTTTTGGTGAGCAGGCAGATGCTGCCTGTGTGTCTGACCTGGAGGCCCCTTTCTTTTCCCTGCCAAGTCACTGAGCTCCCGCCATTTCAGCTAGCACAAATAGCAGAAGTCGCAGCAGCATGAGCCAGTTTGGTCTCATTTACATTATTGAATAGTTTTTTCATGTGTCGTGCAATTTTACATGGACTGTGGCCTTTCTCCGGCACATACCATGTTCCTTGACCCCATGGACTTCTGGGCAGTGAGATTTTTCTGTCTGAGAACATCCTGCTTGAATCCTCGCAATGGTGAGGTACTGTTGATAAATTGTTAGGAGTCGTCTTGGTCCCATGATGTCAAAATGTGAACAGCATGATGAGGAGAACTGTTTAAATACCAATTCTAATTGAATTAGGAAATTTATTGGGCTATTCATTGATCAAACACCTGTTGTGAATTTTGCGGGTAAGCTCCATGTTAAAGAACAGCAAGTTGTGCAAAAAGTACTGAAACATTGAACAGTTGAACATGTGCTTTCAAAAGTTTAGAGAAGGTCACATTAAGTTCACCTGTAAAGGTTAGAGTGCATTTTACAGTAGGTTCATCCTGAAATTTCACCCACAAGCCATATATCCCTAGCTTTTTGTGAGTAGTGTATTACTCCTACACAGCAGCACACACATCAGTTCTACTGCCTTGTCTCTTCCATGCTGTGCTGCTACTGCTGTCGCTACTATTGCAGCCATATCCCACTATTATCCTACCTCTTCCACATCGACACTGTACTGCTGCTGCTCCCAATTGAAAGAGAAACATTTCCAGGCTCATTCAGAACATGCTACTGTTTCTTCTGACACATTAACATTTGTATCTTTATAAACAGGGTCATGCATCTGCCCATTAAGGAATAATTTTTGAATGCTTGTGAGAACAAGGCACTGTTTTTTTCTGATAACACCGTGTGTGTTTAAATACCATCTGCCCCCAGTAAGGGGAAATTTTTGTAATGTTTTTGGAATGCATTTATCCATAGCTATATATGTCAGAATCACTCTAACATTATTTGCTATTGCTGTTTTTACATCAAATAGCTTAAAAGGGATGGGAGGAGATAAAAAAAAAAAAGAGAGAAAGATAAGGTAAAAAAATGTCAGTAGACCCCATAATATTATATTCTAATTTCCATGGCAATTGGAACAATTTTTATTTGGCTAAATTAATTTGGACACAAATCAAACTTTTTGAGAAATTTGTCGTATCGGACACAAAACAAATTTCAAGAAATTCGCTCATCTTTACATTGTAGAAATGATTGTTCATCCCTCATGCATATTCCAGAAACTGTGTAAACTTTCTTTTAAAAGAAAGCTGATTAACTTGTTTTATTATCACTTGCCACTCATTATGGCTCAGAATCGGGTGATGAAAAAATGACCCTAACTCCAAAGCTTTTGCGAGACTGACAGTCTTATGAGAATAGTCTTCTAACATGTGACTCAATTAACTATATGGTGCCTAACCAAAAGAATGACTATGTATATATGAATGCTAAATTTACTTTGTCAGTAGCAAAGTATACTTTACATTACACATGACTTTGTAAGAATAAATACTTAATGTACTATATGACTAACAAGCTGGCTTGATATTCTTGGTGGTCTTGCTTGTCTCTCGTAAATTCCATGTCTAATCAAATTCCTGTAATAGCATTCTCTATGAATACCATTTTTTCAAGCAGTCGTCTATAAACAAGGCAGCTTGCTATATGCATCACTGGAATAGTACAAGTGGAGACTACAGTGGAGATCCTGTAAATATTGCAACTCTCGCATGGCAATCTCATACACATTGCTTCTGTACTCATAGGCACCTTCAAATATCTAGATTTCCCTGGAATCACAATAGACTTTGGGATTATTTCTGGGCTATTATAAAAGAAGTCAACATAAAATGAAAGCCTTAGACTAGTTTCAGACGAGCAAGTTGTCTGCTGAAAACATGTTCCATGTGGGATTGTGATTTCCCAGCCTGAACTCTGCTCCTGTAATGGGACCTTACTTCATTATAATGATTTATAATGCAGTGTGTCCCTGACGGACATCGGCTGTGATGAATTGTACTGTCATGATGCCATTAGAGATGTCGCGAACATAAAATTTTCCGTTCGCGAACGGCGAACCCGAATTTACGCAAATGTTCGCGAATGTGCAAACCGGGCGAACCGCCATAGACTTCAATAGACAGGCGAATTTTAAAACCCACAGGGACTCTTTCTGGCCACAATAGTGATGGAAAAGTTGTTTCAAGGGGACTAACACCTGGACTGTGGCATGCCGGAGGGGGATCCATGGCAAAACTCCCATGGAAAATTACGTAGTTGATGCAGAGTGTGGTAAGTTGAATTCGCAATGCGATTAATATAACCTGCATTAATCGCATTGCGATTACAACTTAGATCTGAGTTCCTAATGGTTGTATTGCTAGAATTGACGAATATAACGAATATAGCACTATATTCTCAATCTTCGTTATATCTTAGCAAGGACACTGCAGCTTCAGAATGAATCTAAGATGGATGCTGTCCTTGCTTTTTGATAGGAGGTGGGAGGGTCTGGGAGGGAGGGTATGCTGATTGGCTGTAATGTGTCTGCTGACTGTGAGGTACAGGGTCAAGGTTTGCTCAATGATGATTTATAGGGGGCGGACCGAACATCGCATATGTTCGCCCGCCGCAGCGAACAAGTGATGTTCGCCGGGAACTGTTCGCCGGCGAATAGTTCGGGACATCTCTGGATGCCATTAGTAAAATTAATTACAGCCAATGTCGGACAGGGACACACCGCATTATAAATCATTATAAGGGTCCATTTACACGACCGTAAGTGTTTTGGAGTCCACAAATTGCAGACCTGCAAAGCACGGGTGCCAACCATGTGTGTTCCTATGATAGAAAAGCCTATTTTTGTCCGTGATTGCAGACAAGATTAGGACATGCACTATCTTTTTTGCGGAACGGAACTACGGATGCTAACAGCACACGGTGTGCTGTCCGTATCTTTTGCGTCTCCATTGAAATGAATGTGTCCGCACCTGTTCCGCAAAATTGCATAATGGATACTGACCCAGAAATACAGTCATGTGAATGGACCCTAATATCGTAAGGTTCCTTCACAGGAGCAGAGTTCAGGCCAGAAATTCACGTTTCCACACTGAGTGTGTTTTCGGAAAACAACTTGCTCATTTGAAACTTCCCTTAGTCCATAGCCACTTGTATTGCAAAATAAGTCTTATGGTGCCTGGATTCACTTGAGGAGCTGATTGGCCATCTGCTTCTGAAAATTTCCACATCTTAAGTTTTTCTGAACACGTTCTTGACAGTGGTCATGGTGGAATGGGGCCCCATGGTTACTTGTTACACTCCTGGGTGGGGGTCTAACACCTGTCAGGGTGTTGGACCCTCACCAATCTGATATTGATAACATATCCTATCATGCAGATTTCGATCTGTATTTTTGTGGATGTCATTTTTTCATTATGACATATAGAACATATTTGTATATAGAGAGTAACTTAACGTTCCTGAACTGCCATGCAAAATTTTTAGCAGGGCCATCTCCAGTCATGTGACAATATAATACTGGCATGTTCTTATGTGATAGAGGGGCATTTGGTAATTTAGTCCTCCTGGCCCCCATGCAAATCTGTAACATGGTCTCCTTTCACTGTGTGCCACTTGTAATACTAGTGTCTTATGTGACAAATGGGATTCTGAGACCCCTTTATAAGGGTACTTTCACACTTGCGGCAGAGGATTCCGACAGGCAGTTCCGTCACCGAAACTGCCTGCTGGATTCGGCAATCCGGACGCAAACTGATGGCATTTGTCAGACGGATCCGGATGCGGATCCGTCTGACAAATGCAATGAAATACCGCATTCGTCGGTATTTACACCGACGAAATACCGCATCCGTCGGTGTCATCCGGTAAAAAGGATCCCGTATTATTATTTTTTTTGCATTTTTAAAGGTCTGCGGATGTTGCAGTATTTTCTCCATCCAAAAAACGTAAGAGGGACTGAACTGATGCATCCTGAACGGAATGCTCTCCATTCAGAATGCATTAGGATAAAACTGATCAGTTTTTTCCTGGTATTGAGCTCCTGTGACAGAACTCAATACCGGAAAACAAAAACTCTAGTGTGAAAGTACCCTAATAAAACCACAGAGGGGTTTTATTATATTTTTATTTATATTTTATAAAATTTCCATCATTAATAAAAAAAAAATCTAAATGAATCACCTAATCTATATAGATATTGTCATTAAACAATTATATCAAAACGCAATGATATAAACCTATCAAAACTCCAAGAATGTCGGGAGCTCTAGCAGGAGAAAAGAAAGATAAAAAGGAGTGGGGGGGGGGGGGGGACAACTCTTAAAGCCCAAAAAAAAATCATTCATACTCAACCCTTCTTTATGTATTTATATTTAATAAGATTAAAATCATATTTAAACAATATGGGATAAGGGATATTCGAGGAGAGGGTTCAGAACCAAACCCGAATTATTATTAACTGAGCAAGAAAAAAATCTTCAAGGTTTGAGTTCCTTTCAGGTTTATTCATCTATTGTTTGAGGGAAGCCCCAGAATTGCTCAGTATCAATTGAGTTCATTAGTCACAAAATTCTAGATGCGACTGGTACCTTTGCATCCCCTATAGATGAGCCCTTGAGGTTCCTTCAAGCTCCAGGCCCTGGCTGTGACTGCTACTTCTGCATCCCTACAGTGTATCAATGGCACTTTGTGTCCATATGGGTACATAGATTATGGTTAAGCAGTGCTTCTAGCTGAGCAGTCTTATCCAGGATACCATTCATTTCAGTAAGCACATTTTTTTTATTAAAATATACTTGGTAAAGAACAAAGTCTCTTAATAGCAAAATAGCTAAAATATACTTCAGTCTGTGAATTTTTCCATGTCTGAGTTACAGTACATCCTTTATTTGGGATCTGCATTATATCTCAAATCTAAATTCAGAATTCATGGGCGTTCTGGATTATAAAGATTGATCCAGGGAGATCAGGTTAAAGCAACTTTCAAGGTTTCTGAACCTTTACAGCTAATGCATAACAATGCAAACCAAGCAAGAAGAAGAAATCCCTGGTTTATTACTGCCCTTGAATTTTCACATAAGTGTAAAGACATTGAAGTCTAGGTAAACATCGGCTTTTTTCAAGCTTAGAGTATTTCACCTTAGGCGTTTTCTTTCAGCTCATTTACGCATTTCTATTTTTGATGTGTTTCAAGATTACTCAGAATATCCTCTGCTATTCATACCTTGGTTACGATTGTATCTTATCTGCCTGTTGCGCTATACATAATGACTAAGTTTTACTATTATGCTAAAAATGTGTAAATTTAGACGGCGGTACAGTAGTTGGAATGGTACAGACTAACACTTGAATACACTAACAGAGCAAGTATTCCACTATGAACTCATTTCCCTCTTAAAGGGGGGAGTTCACACACACTTATAAAGGCATTCATGGAATACCAGGACTTACAGTACCTTTGTGTCACGTACTGTTTGTAATTTAGTACTGATGTTTCACAAAAGTTTTTGGATTCATGTAGCATATGCAGTTGCACTGATCTTCATATCCTTTTTAAGAAAATTGAGTATCTTAACCTCTTAATAGCCCAAATTTTTTAGTCCTTAAAGGGAACCTGTCATCAACTTTATGCTGACCGTACTAAGGGCAGCATAAAATGGTGACAGAAATGCTGATTTCGGCGGTGTGTCACTCATGAGCTAAAAGTAAGTGGTTGCTGAGAACCAGCATCATAATCATTGCAGCCCAGACCTTGAAAAGAGTCAAATCTACTTGAGAAGAGTCATGGTTATTCATAATCTCCTGCTCTCCCCGCCCATCTGCTGATGATTGGCAGTTCTCTACTAGAAAGAAAGGGAAAAAACTAGGTAGAAGACTGTCTGTTATCAGAAGGTGGACGAGGAGAGCAGGAATTTATGAATAATCATGACTCTTCTCAGGTGGCTGTGACTCTTTTCCAGGCCCAGTCTGCAATGATTGTGATGTTGGTTCTTGGCAACCACTTACTTTTAACTTATAAATGACAGACCGCTGAAATCAACTCACCTGTCACTACTTTATTCTGCCGTTAATATGGGCACCATAAAGTTGATGACAGGTTCCCTTTAATGGCTTGATACTTTCACAGTATCCAAATCAGTTGTATGTTTTTGTGACATGGTACAATATGGTTTTCTTTTTTAAATGTTATTAGAAATACATGAAATAAAGTATGAAACCTTTTTTTAGATGACCACACAAAATTGCATTGAAAGATGATCTTCTCCAAGAATGGTTCTCTCAAGGTAGATAACCAGTAAGTAGGATCTGATGGAACTGAAAATGACTCACGGAAATTCTAGTCTGGATAAATGGTGGTCTTCTCTAAAACATGATCTTACATGGGTCCTCCTTTTTGTAGTTTTTCATTTTGATGTACAGTCGTGGCCAAAAGTTTTGAGAATTACATAAATATTGGAAATTGGAAAAGTTGCTGCTTAAGTTTTTATAATAGCAATTTGCATATACTCCAGAATGTTATGAAGAGTGATCAGATGAATTGCATAGTCCTTCTTTGCCATGAAAATTAACTTAATCCCAAAAAAACCTTTCCACTGCATTTCATTGCTGTCATTAAAGGACCTGCTGAGATCATTTCAGTAATCGTCTTGTTAACTCAGGTGAGAAGGTTGACGAGCACAAGGCTGGAGATCATTATGTCAGGCTGATTGGGTTAAAATGGCAGACTTGACATGTTAAAAGGAGGGTGATGCTTGAAATCATTGTTCTTCCATTGTTAACCATGGTGACCTGCAAAGAAACGCGTGCAGCCATCATTGCGTTGCATAAAAATGGCTTCACAGGCAAGGATATTGTGGCTACTAAGATTGCACCTCAATCAACAATTTATAGGATCATCAAGAACTTCAGGGCATCCAAGAAAGTCCAGCAAGCGCCAGGATCGTCTCCTAAAGAGGATTCAGCTGCGGGATCGGAGTGCCACCAGTGCAGAGCTTGCTCAGGAATGGCAGCAGGCAGGTGTGAGCGCATCTGCACGCACAGTGAGGCAAAGACTTTTGGAAGATGGCCTGGTGTCAAGAAGGGCAGCAAAGAAGCCACTTCTCTAAAAAAAAAAACATCAGGGACAGATTGATATTCTGCAGAAAGTATGGTGAATGGACTGCTGAGGACTGGGGCAAAGTCATATTCTCTGATGAAGCCTCTTTCCGATTGTTTGGTGCATCTGGAAAAAGGCTTGTCCGGAGAAGAAAAGGTGAGCGCTACCATCAGTCCTGTGTCATGCCAACAGTAAAGCATCCTGAGACCATTCATGTGTGGGGTTGCTTCTCATCCAAGGGAGTGGGCTCACTCACTATTTTGCCCAAAAACACAGCCATGAATAAAGAATGGTACCAAAACACCCTCCAACAGCAACTTCTTCCAACAATCCAACAACAGTTTGGTGAAGAACAATGCATTTTCCAGCCCGATGGAGCACCGTGCCATAAGGCAAAAGTGATAACTAAGTTGCTCGGGGACCAAAACTTTGACATTTTGGGTCCATGGCCTGGAAACTCCCCAGATCATAATCCCATTGAGAACTTGTGGTCAATCCTCAAGAGGCGTGTGGACAAACAAAAACACACTAATTCTGACAAACTCCAAGAAGTGATTATGAAAGAATAGGTTGCTATCAGTCAGGAATTGGCCCAGAAGTTGACTGAGAGCATGCCCAGTCGAATTGCAGAGGTCCTGAAAAAGAAGGGCCAACACTGCAAATACTGACTCTTTGGCATAAGGCCTCATGCACACGACCGTATTTTTTCACGGTCTGCAAAACGGGGTTCCGTTGGTCCGTGATCGTTTTTTCATCCGTGGGTCTTCCTTGATTTTTGGAGGATCCATGGACATGAAAAAAAAGTCGTTTTGGTGTCCGCCTGGCCGTGCGGAGCCAAACGGATCCGTCCTGAATTACAATGCAAATCAATGGGGACGGATCCGTTTGACGTTGACACAATATGGTGCAATTTCAAACTGATCCGTCCCCCATTGACTTTCAATGTAAAGTCAGGAGTCCCTATTATACCATCGGATCGGAGTTTTCTCCAATCCGATGGTATATTTTAACTTGAAGCGTCCCCATCACCATGGGAACGCCTCTATGTTAGAATATACTGTCGGATATGAGTTAGATCGTGAAACTCATATCCGACAGTATATTCTAACACAGAGGCGTTCCCATAGTGATGGGGATGCTTCTAGTTAGAATATACTACGAACTGTGTACATGACTGCCCCCTGCTGCCTGGCAGCACCCGATCTCTTACAGGGGCTGTGATCCGCACAATTTACCCCTCAGGTGCTGCACCTGAGGGGTTAATTGTGCATATCATAGCCCCCTGTAAGAGATCAGGGGCTGCCAGGCAGCAGGAGGCAGACCCCCCTCCCTCCCTCTATTGTATTATCATTGGTGGCCAGTGTGCTGCCCCCTATCCCACCGCCCCTCCCTCCCTCTATTGTATTATCATTGGTGGCCAGTGTGCGACCTCCCCCGGCCCCCCCTCCCTCTATTGTAATATCATTGGTGGCCAGTGTGCGACCTCCCCCGGCCCCCCTCCCTCCCTTTATTGTATTATCATTGGTGGCCAGTGTGCGCCCCCCCCGGCCCTCCCTCCCTCTATTGTAATATCGTTGGTGGCCAGTGTGCGGCCTCCCCTCCCTCCCCCCCTTCCGATCATTGGTGGCAGCGGAGAGTTCCGATCGGAGTCCCAGTTTAATCGCTGGGGCTCCGATCGGTAACCATGGCAACCAGGACGCTACTGCAGGCCTGGTTGCCATGGTTACTTAGCAATATTACAATATTAGAAGAATCATACTTATCTGCTGCACTGTCTGTGACCTGCCGGGAGCTCCTCCTACTGGTAAGTGACAGGTCTGTGCGGCGCATTGCTTAATGATCTGTCACTTGCCAGTAGGAGGAGCTCCCGGCCGGTCACAGACAGCGCAGCAGGTAAGTATGACGCTTCTAATATTGTAATATTGCTATGTAACCATGGCAACCAGGCCTGCAGTAGCGTCCTGGTTGCCATGGTTACCGATCGGAGCCCCAGAGCGATTAAACTGGGACTCCGATCGGAATCTCCGCTGCCACCAATGATCGGGGGGGGGGGCAGAGGGGAGGCCGCACACTGGCCACCAATGATATTAATACAATAGAGGGGGGGCCGGGGGGGGCCGCACACACTGGCCACCAATGATAATACAATAGAGGGAGGGGGGGCCGGGGGAGGCCGCACACTGGCCACCAATGATAATACAATAGAGGGAGGGAGGGGGGGCCGGGGGGGCCGCACACTGGCCACCAATGATAATACAATAAAGGGAGGGAGGGGGGGCCGGGGGAGGCCGCACACTGGCCACCAATGATATTACAATAGAGGGAGGGGGGCCTGGGGGGGCCGCACTGGCCACCAATGAAATTAAAACTGGGGAGGGAGGGGGGTCTGCCTCCTGCTGCCTGGCAACCCCTGATCTCTTATAGGGGGCTATGATATGCACAATTAACCCCTCAGGAGCAGCACCTGAGGGGTTAATTGTGCGGATCACAGCCCCCTGAAAGAGATCGGGTGCTGCCAAGCAGCAGGGGGCAGTCATGTACACAGTTTGTAGTATATTCTAACTAGAAGCGTCCCCATCACTATGGGAACGCCTCTGTGTTAGAATATACTGTCGGATATGAGTTTTCACAAAGTGAAAACTCAGCTCTGAAAAAGCTTTTATGCAGATGGATCTTCGGATTCGTCTGTATGAAAGTAACCTACGGCCACGGATCACGGACGCGGATGCCAATCTTGTGTGCAT
This sequence comes from Bufo bufo, assembly GCF_905171765.1. NCBI lineage: Eukaryota > Metazoa > Chordata > Amphibia > Anura > Bufonidae > Bufo > Bufo bufo. Next base: position 210,914,743 of record NC_053393.1, read on the forward strand.
CCGTGTTCTTTCACGGACCCATTGACTTGAATGGGTCCGTGAACCGTTGTCCGTCAAAAAAATAGGACAGGTCCTATTTTTTTGATGGACAGGAAACACGGATCACGGATGCAGCTGCAAAACGGTGCATTTTCCGATTTTTCCACGGACCCATTGAAAGTCAATGGGTCCGCGAAAAAAATGGAAAATGGCGCAACGGCCACGGCTTTTATCGACAATTACATGACATTTAGGCCTCATGCACACGACCGTTGTGGTCGTGTGCATGAGGCCTAAATGTCATGTAATTGTCGATAAAAGCCTTTGAAACGTATGAAGTGCGTGTAATTATATTTCACTACATCACAGAAACAACTGAAACAAAGATCTAAAAGGAGTTTAGCAGCAAACTTTGTGAAAACTAATATTTTTGTCATTCTCAAAACTTTTGGCCATGACTGTACATGTATGTGGTTTTATGTGTTGTTATATGGTTGAGGTGACCTCTAGGGTCCTCTGTGGCATAATTTTTCTTTTATTACTTGACACTGGGACTTATTTGGTTAAATATCATATTTACCAACCCCTGATATCTTGTTCTGTAATAATGCTCCATAGCTTTCAGGTGCACAGTGTGCCTTTGTGGTGCATCAAGAGTAACCTGAGCACCATATTCCTCAACCAAGTGTGTGCCAATAAAACAATGAGGGGAAATGAACAGCATTTTCCAAGAATACATAAAATACTTTAGGGAAACATCCAGACTTTACATTTATATTTCAGTATAGATTTCTCATGTACCTAAGAAACCATAGGAGCCCTAGTTACAGGGGAAAATTGCCCTCTGTGCCCAAATAAGTCATAATGGAACTGATTTAACCAGTCTCTTAGCCACATGGCACTTGTCATTTGACTTGCTCTTGGCTGTGAGACACACCCCTTGTGGGTTGGGCCTTTTCTTATTTAGTTTCGGTATTGAAGCGGCCGCTCACGGCTCACATAGTTCTGGAGGTTTTGTCTGCCAGCACACCATCAGTTGCAGCCAGTACACAATCACTCTGCTGTACTGCCATTCATTGCAAACATTAGCATGCAAACAGTAGCAGCTGGCACAATACGTTAACGCAGTGTGCGTTAGGTGAATGTAGCTCTGGTAGCCCCAGCTCCTGATGACCTAACCATACACTTGGTCAGAGAAACACATTGAGCATGGCTATGGGTGTGACACCAAGTTATTAATCCCCATTTATTGGGTCACCCAGTGACAATTTCAGTGAGGGAAATAATTGTTTTGGGGGCTATCCACTGTGGAGGAGTACCTCTATGAGCAATTTTATGCAGTGGTTGAGGGTTTGACATTTGGTCCACAGTTATTCCTTCTTGGCCTGGTGTGTGTCATCTTAGGGGGTAAGGCCCTTGTTTTATTAGTAATTTAGAATAATGGTCCACCTATCTGTGAGACTTAATGCTGAGCCAATCAGGTGTCTTTCTAAATGTCGAATCCAAGAGCCAGATGAGGGATTTAAAGGGGTTGTCCGAGTTTTGAAAAAAAATAATATAGCACTGAAAATCTGATGGGAAGCAATATATAACTGAGCTAAGCAAGTTTTGTGCAAAAAAATAATAATATATATTTCCTCATTTGCCTGGTTCTTTTCTGGCCCTTTGTCTACATGCAATAAAAACAATCTCTGCACCTCCCCCTGCACTGCTAAGGGAGTGGATACAAGAGCTGCCCTGCGTGACATGTCTGCCTGCTGGGAGACTCAGAAGCATGTTGTATGTGTAGGACTACAAGTCCAAGCTGTATAATGACACTGCTAAGGGAGTGGATGCAATAGCTGCCCTGAGTTCTGGGAGAATCAACAGCAACTTGTAAGTGTAGAACTACAAGTCCCACTTGTATAATGACACTGCTAATACACACAGGATCTTCCCCCTACCTTCTTGTGCAATGCTCTCTCTAGTCTGTCAGATCCTGTGCCCAGAATTGTCACTGCTGCAGCTACCCAGTCTGTGCAGCTGAAGGGGTTAAGAATCTTAGGAGAGAGAGCAGACTGCAGTGAAGGGGGAGGGGGGGGGGGGCATGGCCAGCACAGTGACATCTCGTTTACAGGCTTGTAAACGACCTTTATCAGAGCACGGAGAGAAGCTGACATCACAAGTCATGTGACCCTCAGTGAAATCTGAGAAACCAGCCACCGGAGATAAAGTTAGTTAATTGGAAAGCTGTTACATTTGCTTAGTTAGGAACATAGAAAGAACAAGAAAATAACTCGGATAACCCCTCTAAGTTTGACATTGTCTGTCTTTGCCTGTGATTTTGTGCCTGGCTCCTGTTAGTCCTGTGTGCTCAGAACTATGCTGTATTTGTTGGAACTTCTTGTGTATTGACTTGGGTTTTCTCTAGATTAACCCCATGTCTACTGAATTGGCTTCAATTGTCTTCCCTGGTGAAGTCTCTGGATTAACCCCTTGTCTACTAATTTGGCTCACATTGACTTTCTTAGCTTTGACTCTGTCTGGTACTTCTCTCCTGCTGTCCTTGGCATCTGATAGGTTTGCTGCTGTGTTTGCTCGCACCTGGTTTCTGCCGCTTTACTATGAAGACATAACCTGAGTCCCTAGATACCAAATCCAACCAGCTCACAGTGAGCTGTGGTAAACACCTAATGGTAGCCATAGATCTATTAACATCTGTAGTAAAGGAAGATAGGTAGTACATTTACAGTTTGCTGGCAGTAGTCCTTGACGGTGACCCTGTATTCTTCCTCACTTCTGTTTCTTTACTCATGTCATTCCCTTTTACTCCTCTCTTTTGAATGTTTTTGTCAGCATATTCTTTTCAATATTCATGGATCTCCAATATCCAGTTACTGAAAATTATCGTGCAGGCAGTAGAAGAGCTCACAAGAACTATTTTGATTTCTTTCTTGTGTGATATTTTGGACAGGTTTCCCCAAATACACAAAGATGGATCTAAAAGAGGACTCTGAAATAGTTTTTTATGCTTTGTACATGGACCCCTGCTAGTCTGCAATGTTTTTAGTTATTAATGATAAATACAATATTGATTGTGCATGAATTGTGAATCCACATTGTGTTTTTGGTGCTGTGGCTGCAATAAGGAGCTTTGTGTAGCAGCTTTGTGGCATTGTTGCTGCAGTTTATCTCACCACATTTAAAAAATCTGACAAGCTGTGCTGCAATGCAGTGTTCTGTATATATTTATATTAATAATTTATGCCATAGTTTTTGCAGTGTGATAATGCCACACGATTAATGCCCAGATGTGATCAGATTTACAACAATTACATCCACATGTTCTACCTTAGCAGATTGACAAAGGCAAGGGGAGAAACTTTTTATTGGGTACTATGCCACCAAGAAGCTTACCGTGATTAAGACATGTAATGAATTCTCAAACTATAAAATATGCCTGTTTTTTTTTAATACAGGAAAACTTCAAATAAACAAGGCAAAATAATCTCGTTGTACAGAAAAAAATACTCTTTCTTTGAAGAAAATTGGTTAATTTTCTCAATATTGTATAATTTTGATTTACAAAACATTTCTGTTGGTGTGTTCTGTCATATGGTGCCTCCTGGTAGCACTGTAATATCATTGGTTGGACTTGGTATCTAGGGACCCAGGTTATGTCTTCATAGTAAAGCGGCAGAAAACAGGTGCGAGCACACTATATCGGTTCCAGGGGCAATGTTTCTAAGAAATAATACCTGTATAATATTGAACCAATTTTTTTCCCGATTGGACTGTATGTCATCTGGGACATAAAAAAATTCTGTCTGCTGCTATATAAAATCAAAGGCAAAGAGAGGCACAGTATGGGCCTATAGTATTCTATGAACAATACAGATCTGTAATATAGAGATCCTTAATGGGTGAACAGAGGAAGTTAAGAACTTCATAACATCAGACATTGTTCTGCTTTACAAGCTCTCACAGACGAGAAGCGTTTTTATTTATCCCAAGCGCCATAAATTTCCTCTTTGACTTAAATTGGGCAGAAACCTGAATTGCAGTAGAACCCCATGGCTCCAAAGAGTCAGCTTCTTTAATTATGATCCTGTACAACTGTCACTCAAGTAATGTCAGCTTTGTTACAGTGATATTAAGGGATGCTCTTAATCTTTGCTGCCTCAAGGTTGATATTACATCATGAAAAGTTAATTTTTACATGAATCCTTAGAAGCAGGACTCTGAGAACAATCACTTTCCTTGTTGAGAAATCCATCGGTTCACATGGTTGAAACGTTTACTTTTATTTTGTGCCTAATAATTTATATGCTAATATTTGTATGAGTGTGCCTCACAATAAACTAATTTCTTTTGAAGTATGTTTTGCTATGCCACATTTGGCAAGAGTCTAGCAGAAGGGACATAATTGTGGGTTTGTATTTGCTTGTACAGTGTGAGGGTTCTCATTCCCAGAGAATGAAACTATGAATTAATACATAATGGAATGTAAATTACACCATTTTCCTGCCTAATTAGACTAGGTGGGGTTGTGCTAAATTACATCATTTGGTTTACCTCCATAAATGTAATGGGGGATTTTACTTTTAAGAAAATGGGATAGTCGACGGAGCTCCTAAAATACTCTAGCTTTTTAAAATATGCAATGTAAAGTTTGGTCCCCAACAGCAGATCTCTAGGGTAGAACCCGAAGGGACAGAATTGCTTTTAAATACCCCATCTACTTTACTTGTAAGAAACATGCCATAAAAATCTATTTAATGGTCTCTCAGAGATGGCCTGAGATCTGAATGCAGAATTTTGAAAGTATCTATCTTTCCATTATGTACAGTACAGACCAAAAGTTTGGACACACCTTCTCATTCAAAGAGTTTTCTTTATTTTCATGACTATGAAGGCATCAAAACTATGAATTAACACATGTGGAATTATATACATAACAAACAAGTGTGAAACAACTGAAAATATGTCATATTCTAGGTTCTTCAAAGTAGCCACCTTTTGCTTTGATTACTGCTTTGCACACTCTTGGCATTCTCTTGATGCGCTTCAAGAGGTAGTCACCTGAAATGGTCTTCCAACAGTCTTGAAGGAGTTCCCAGAGATGCTTAGCACTTGTTGGCCCTTTTGCCTTCACTCTGCGGTCCAGCTCACCCCAAACCATCTCGATTGGGTTCAGGTCTGGTCACTGTGGAGGCCAGGACATCTGGCACAGCACCCCATCACTCTCCTTCTGGTCAAATAGCCCTTACTTTCAAAGTTTTCCCAATTTGTCGGCTGACTGACTGACCTTCATTTCTTAAAGTAATGATGGCCACTCGTTTTTCTTTACTTAGCTGCTTTTTTCTTGCCATAATACAAATTCTAAGAGTCTATTCAGTATGACTATCAGCTGTGTATCCACCTGACTTCTCCTCAACGCAACTGATGGTCCCAACCCCATTTATAAGGCAAGAAATTGCACTTATTAAACCTGACAGGGCACACCTGTGAAGTGAAAACCATTTCAGGGGACTACCTCTTGAAGCTCATCAAGAGAATGCCAAGAGTGTGCAAAGCAGTAATCAAAGCAAAAGGTGGCTACTTTGAAGAACCTAGAATATGACATATTTTCTGTTGTTTCACACTTGTTTGTTTTGTATATAATTCCACATGTGTTCATTCATAGTTTTGATGCCTTCGGTGTGAATCTACAATTTTCATAGTCATGAAAATAAAGAAACTCTTTGAATGAGAAGGTGTGTCCAAACTTTTGGTCTGTACTGTATGTATCCATCTATCTTTTTATCTATTTATTGTATTTAAAATGTCAACTCCCCATCAAAGTAAAGTCAAAGCCACGAAGTATACCATTATTGGTCACCTTAGCTGACATGCCTGTTTTAGTAAGTATTCAAACACCTCCATCAAAGGTCATGTTCTTTCTTGGCGCCGTTGTGGCCATAAGCTGCAACCTCACATTGAAAACAATGGAAGGTGGTTTTTGCACCTCCACCCAGTGGCTTTTTGGCATGGAATCCGAGAATTCAGCCTGTAAAAACCTCTGAAAGAATATAGGAGTATAGTACATAGCTGATATCACTACATAGTCTAAAAAGACAATACAACTCAGATGAGAAAAATCCTTCTAAAACATAACTTTTACTCAATATACACTAAAAAATCCTATGAGATCTCTAAATCAGCTAAAACATAATTCATTTGTAGGCACATACATTTTGAAAAGCACAGTAGTTCCATAATATATCATGAAACCCAAGGAAAGCAAGACTTTCCTTCTTTTTCTCTGGTATAGTACAGCAGTAGGAAGCCTGGTATGTGGTTAAAAAATCAAAACCAGAGAGATCTTAATATGATGCTGGTATATCAAAATGGACACAGTGTCCTAGATAATGGTGACCCACCAAATCCAGTGACAGGAAGTGGAGAGCAAAGGAGGAAAGATCACCATCAGAACAGCAGTGGTGGGGATTGGTGCAAGTATCTGTAGTACCCCAGAGCGGGCACTACTATTCCTATACCCTGCTACTGTCTCTACTGGCTAACAAATAATGTCATCTCTGTATTTATTCCAGGTCCTCTTACACTGTGCTTTAACCACTTGCCGCACACGTAACGGCGATAGGCGTCCGGGCGGTGGCACTCTCAGGCTCAGCGACGCCTATTGGCGTAATCTCGTGTGAGCCGAGATTTCCTGTGAACGCGCGCTCATAGGAGCGCGCGTTCACAGGATCGCGCAGTTCAGAAGTTCAACTACAGCCTGCCGGCAGCGATCATTGGCTGGCAGGCTGTAGATTTTTAAAAGACCCAATGAAATGGGTATGTCAGACGCTATTTTGTAAATAGCGTCTGATATACCTGCTACCTGGTCCTCTGGTGGTCCCTTTTGCTTGGATCGACCACCAGAGGATACAGGCAGCTCTGTAAGTAGCACCAATCACCACACACACATTACACCCCCCCTGTCACTTATTAACCCCTGATCACCCCATATTAGACTCCCTGATCACCCCCCTGTCATTGATCACCCCCCTGTAAGGGTCCCTTATCACCGCCAGTTACTTAGCTACTTGTTAGGTAGTTAGCGCCCATCCCACCGCACCGCAGTCACTGATTAGTCGCTGATTAGCGTTATCGCTGTCATCAGCACTAGTACTATATAGTATCTGTAAGCGATCAAGACTGATCGCAATCAGATCTATATCAGTACATTAGGGTCACCTTAGGCTCTACAAAAAACGCAGTGTTCGCCCGATCAGGCCTGATCTTGTGCGCACACTTGCGTTCAGTCCACCCCACCGCAGTGGCAGAAAAACACAGTAAAATCGCTGCGCCGCTATAAAGATCACTTTTGAGCTTTTTGGATCTTTATTAGCGATCGCAGCTTTACTTCGCAAGCACTCCTTTTTACTAGGCAGGTTTGCTCTTTTTCCTGGGTAGTCTCAGAGGAATACCCCCTAAATTTAGTTAGCCCAAAATGTCAAACAAGGGGTATTCCGCTGAAGAGGCCTACAGGATTCTGGCCGTGATGGATGAAAGCGATGGGGACGCCTCACCCGCTGAATCCAGTGGTTCAGAATATGAACCTGTAGACAGCAGTGGCACTCTAACCGCTAGTGAAGATGACGAGGTTGAGGTCCCTGCTACGGTCAGGCGTACCCAATCCCATGTCAGTGTTCTGCATACCCCGCGTGATGAGCCTCATTTGCAGCAGAGTGGTGCTGGCGCTGATCTTTTTTATGGTGCGGCATACACCAGCACATCCTGGACCTTCTACCAGCACTGCCGTATTCCCTGGTGAATTGGCGAGCACCAGAAGGGCAGTTCAAGTTGGTACGGTGGCACGTACAGTAACTCCCCCGTCGCAGCCACCACGTTCACAGGCCCGTAGAGCCCTTAGTCTCCCAGAGGTGCTGGCAAACCCAAATTGGCACTCCCCTGCTTCCGCCGCACCCGTATTGCCCCCTTTCACCGCCCAGTCTGGAGTTCGCGTGGAGACAGCTCATTTAGGATCAGCCCTCGAGTTTTTTGAGCTGTGTAACGGATCTCCTAGCACCCCGACTGGGTACCTCCGTCAATAGATGCTCCTAGTGCTTCCCGAGGACTCCAATCACTCCACTTGACACCGTAAGCGCTGCAGACCCCACAAACCGCCAAAGCTTGGTTGAGGTCTCACCGTCTCCTACTCACCCTGGACCTACGACAAGGCTCCAGGCTCCAGTGGGTGAACCTCTCCTAAATCCAGAGAGCAGGAACAGCTCTTACAAGAGCTAGTAGTTATAGCCAGGGGAGTATAGCAAATCTTCAGCGTATAGCAATCCCCAGCGTCGATCAGTTACCCAAACATCAGCCTCAACATGATAAATGGTAAAACAGGAACACTTTATTTTAACACACAACACAGAGTACTAACCACTATACGATCACGGCCAATGTAACGGATCTCCTAGCACCCCGACCAGGTACCTCCGTTGATAGATGCTCCTAGTGCTTCCCGAGGACTCCAAGCACTCCACTTGACACCGTAAGCGCTGCAGACCCCACGAACCGCCGAAGCTTGGTTGAGGCCTCACCGTCTCCTACCCACCCTGGACCTACGACAAGGCTCCAGGCTCCAGTGGGTGAACCTCTCCTAAATCCCGAGAGCAGGAACAGCTCTTACAAGAGCTAGTAGTTATGCCAAGGGAGTATAGCAAATCTTCAGCGTATTGCAATCCCCCAGTGTCGATCAGTTACCCAAACATCAGCCTCAACATGATAAAGGGTAAAACAGGAACACTTTATTTTAACACACAAGCCTTGATTTATACACTTTTCCACCAAGGTTACCACCCACAGGGTTTTGTAAAAACAGCAATAACCACGTACAATACACTCAGACACTCCCACACAAAATCCTCTCCTCTGTCTGTGACACAATTACCTCACTCTGGGTTGATGCAATAATCCCAGGCAGGAGAATACACAATATCCTCTGTCCTGGAGACAACCGAGACGTAATTCAATTATCTCTCAGGACAAAGGACATCGCCAATACACACAGAGAGACAATGGAACAGACCTCACTACTCAACGTATACAATGTCCCACCCTTTACAATACACATAGACATTTAACATCCCAAAATGGCATGAATTAGACCAGAGGTTCAAGTTAGTACAAGTCCTTTGTGAACAAAGGAAGCCTGGCTGATGAGAGGGCCCATAATCCTGGGGCAAAAGGCTGGTAGCCAGGCCCCTCCAAAACCCAGTGGCGAGGTTGGTTTCGCCACAAGCTGTTCTTCACAGCGGATCTCTATGACTTAGTTGTGGCAGAAACCAAACGCTATGCCACACAGTATATAACCGCCAATCCAGACAGCTTTTATGCCCAGCCTTTCCGGTGGAAACCAGTCACAGTTACCGAATTTTAATTATTTTTGGGCCTTATCCTCAGCATGGGTCTATCTAAAAAAAATGTATTGCGGTCCTATTGGTCTAAAGACCCAATACATTACATGCCCATGTTCTCTGCTGCTATGTCCAGGGCACGTTTTGAGGGCATCATGCGCTTTATGCATTTTACTGACAATAAAACCTGTCATCCAAGAGGCCACCCTGCTTATGACCGGCTCCACAAAATTCGGCCCCTCATAGACCATTTGTCATCCAGATTTGCAGATGCGTATACCCCCAATCAGAACATCTGCATAGACGAGTCCCTAGTACATTTTACCGGGCGCCTTGGCATCAAACAGTACATCCCCAGCAAGCGCGCCCGGTATGGGGTCAAACTGTATAAGCTCTGTGAAAGGGCCACAGGCTATACATATCGTTTTAGGGTCTATAAGGGAAAAGACTCAAAACTGGAGCCGGTTCGATGTCCTGACTACCTGGGGAGCAGTGGCAAGATTGTCTGGGACTTGGTGTCACCCTTACTCCACAAGGGGTACCACTTATATGTGGACAATTTTTACACAAGCGTGGCCCTCTTTCGGCACTTACATCTAGTCGGAATTCAATGTTGTGTCACCGCGCGACCTAGTCGCCGGGGCTTCGCCCAACGGCTCGTTATTACCCGACTTGCACGGTGGGAGAGGGCTGCCTTGTGTGACCAAGAACTGCTCGTGGTGAAGTGGAGGGACAAGAGGGACGTTTGCCTTCTGTCCACCATTCACGCAGACACGACTGTCCAAATTGAAAGGGCAACTAGAGTCATTGAGAAACCCCGCTCTGTCCATGACTATAACCTTCACATGGGAGGGGTGGACTTCAATGACCAGATGTTGGCTCCCTATTTAGTGTCCCGCCACCAGTAAGGCGACTTAGGCAGTCGCCTAGGGCGCCATTTAGCAGGGGGTTACATAAGTTCGGGCGGCCGGCCAGCGGCGCCCCTTATGCTGCGCCTCCTGAGCGCTTGCCGCTCTAAAGAATCTCCGGCCGCCAGCTCAGTGCTGCGCGGCCTGCCTGCGCCTGCTGTGTCTGCTCTGTGCTACTGCTGTTGTTAATGTAGCGTGGCCGAGCTCTGTTCCGTCCGCGGTACAGGAGCTTTTGTTTCCTGTACCCGGCCGGACTGACAGGAAGTTTCCGTTCCGAAAAAGAGACAGCTACAAGAAGCTGGATTAACCGTAAGGGAAACATAGCAGTTCTTTTAATTTAAAAGCTGAGAAAGGGGTGGAACATATGTGATGTCATGATATGGGCAGATCATCTGATAAGGGGGGGGAGGGGGCGGCAATTTTTATCTTGCCTAGGGCGGCAAAAATCCTTGCACCGGCCCTGCCGCCGCACCAGATGCTGGTATAAGAAGGTGTCTGTTTATTTAATTCAATTGGCTCTGTATAATAGTTTTGTTCTCTACAGTAAGGCTGGGAGAACGGGATCCTTCCTAAAATTCCAGGAAGAGATCATTTCGGAACTCCTGTATCCAGGAGGGTCCGTGGCCCAAGTCCCTGATGTAGTTAGCCGGCTACATGGCAAACACTTCCCGAGTGTCTATCCTGGTACCCCAACTCTGCGTTCCCCAAGAAAAAGATGTCGTGTCTGTAGCAGGGCTGGAATAAGGCGTGACACCACCTTTTTTTGTCCTGACTGTCCTGACCAGCCTGCCCTATGCATAGGGGAGTGTTTCTGCAAGTACCACACACAGGTACACTATTAGTGTAGGGATTGCGTGACACAGGACAGGCACACAGGGGTCTTAGGGCCCTTTCACACAGAGCTGCCACAAACCTCTCCTTTCACCTGGGACAAAGTGCATAATATACTTCGCCACATCTCTGGGCGATTTGTGCTTTGCACATTGTCCCATGGGGAAGGAGAGGTTTGTCCTCTAAAGGTAAAAAAATAAAAATCACAGTAAGCAAAAAAGTTAATGTTCTGTTTCAAATGTTATATAAAGTTTATAAAAGTTGATGTTAATAAATTTATTGCGTTGCGGCCTGGTTTTTATATTATTTTTTAAAAATGTTAATTTTTTTTTTACCTTCTAGGTGGACCAAGCGATCAACCAGCTGCAGCACTGATGTGCATTCTGACAGAAGCATTGCGCTGTTGTCAGATTACACAAAGTCAGTATATGCGGCGCTGCAAGACGATATTTCTCCTCATATGCTTTGGCAAACATTTTTTATAAAAAAAATAATAATTCTGGCAATGATTTATTCATCCAAATCGATTGATGTGAATGGAGAAATCGGGTTTGCCAGGGCATACGAGCTGAGTGGGTTTGGATGTTGGGCGTAGCTCCTATGTCCTGGCAGACGCCTTTCCCCTCTTTTTTTTTTTTTTGCACATTTTTTGGCAGAGATTTTTTCATCCACATTGATCGATGCGAATGAAGAAATCTGTGCCGTTCATTTTTTCTTTCAGCCCAGAGGCTGAACGAAAAAAAAAAATCTCATTACCCGTATGCTCAATATAAGGAGAATAGCAGAAACTCCTAATGCTGGCCATACATGTAATGATTGTGGAGACCCTCAAATGCCAGGGCAGTACAAACACCCCACAAATGACCCCATTTTGGAAAGAAGACACCCCAAGGTATTCGCTGAGGGGCATATTTAGTCCATGAAAGATTGAACTTTTTGTCACAAGTTAGCGGAAAGGGAGACTTTGTGAGAAAAAAAATAAAAAATCAATTTCCGCTAACTTGTGCCAAAAAAACCTTGGGGTGTCTTCTTTCAAAAATGGGGTCACATGTGGGGTATTTATACTGCCCTGGCATTTTAGGGGCCCTAAAGCGTGAGAAGAAGTCTGGAATCCAAATGTCTAAAAATGCCCTCCTAAAAGGTACTCATTGGAATTTGGGCCCCTTTGCGCACCTTGGCTGCAAAAAAGTGTCACACATGTGGTATTGCCATACTCAGAAGAAGTAGGGCAATGTGTTTTGGGGTGTATTTTTACATATACCCATGCTGGGTGAGAGAAATATCTCTGTTAATTGACAACTTTGTATAAAAAAATGTAAAAAGTTGTCATTTACAGAGATATTTCTCACATACTTTATGGGTATATGTAAAAATACACCCCAAAACACATTGCCCTGCTTCTTCTGAGTACGGCGATACCACATGGGTGACACTTTTTTGCAGCCTAGGTGCACAAAGGGGCCCAAATTCCAATGAGTACCTTTAGGATTTCACAGGGCATTTTTACGCATTTGAATTCCAAACTACTTCTCACGCTTTAGGGCCCCTAAAATGCCAGGGCAGTATAAATGCCCCACAAGTGATCCCATTTTGGAAAGAAGACAACCCAAGGTATTTTGTATATCTTCGTAATATCTTCTATGAACTCGCCATGCCCCTCACGGAATACCTTGGGGTGTGGTCTGTGGTCCTTAAATGGTTAATAGTGTTGCTATGAAACTGTTATGTTTATGTAATGTGCCTGGTTTACCAGCAGGTGGCAGTGTATCTGGCAGAGAGACTTTTAGATAGAATGGAACTTACCATTCCATTCTCCCCTTTTTGGGCAGAAGTGGGCTAGTCCTAACAAGGAAAGGGTTGCAGGAAGCTATGGTCAGTCTAGAGTTGACAGTGGAGCTTGAAAGACACAAGAGATGGCACATTGAGGGGAATGGCCCCCCTTCTGCAGCAGGAGTCTCCCAAGGGAAGCAGCTCATAGGGCACTATGACTCTTACAGTTTATAGACAGAGTATTACTAGGGGGTCAACAGCCAAAGGCATCCCACTGAGAGTTACCAGGACTGTAGTCCAGCTACCAGACCAAAGCCAAGGTCTAGCACAGCAGAGAAAGAGAAAGCAAGGTATCCACGTTTGCCTGCAAGTTTACCCCAAAACCTCCTGGAGCCAAGAGAAAGACCAAATATTGTCTGGATGCGAGTTTATTCAAGTAAAGCTGTTACTTTATAAAGACTGGATTCAACTTATTCTCCACGTCCGACAACTCTCCCCTTTATTGCTATGAAATCTAACCTGGGGAGCTACGGTATCTGGGTAGGAGCACCGTGACACAGAAAACTAATAAGGCCGCATCACTACTTGGCAATTCCTAAAACCTGGGACTCGATCGCCCCTGGGGGGTGTCACGTTGCACATCTTTGTTACTTTTAACCCATTTTGACCTGTTTTTCTTTAAATAAAATTATCTGTCATGAAAACCCCTTTGATGTCTCCTTGTTTGCATGAAAAACTTGGAACTTTCACTAATACTAAAAACAAAGATGTCTCTTTGGAAGTATCACGGTGCCCGTACCACTGATTAGGAAGCAATGGCAATCCTAGCAATATGCCATCACCCCCTATAGCAGAAAAACCTCCTTAATGGCTCATTCACATGACCGTTGTTTTGTTCCGCATCCGAGCCGCATTTTTTGTGGCTCGGGTGTGGACCCATTCACTTCAATGGGGCTGCAAAAGATGCGGATAGCACTCCGTGTGCTGCCTGCATCCGTTGCTCTGTTCCGTGGCCCCACAAAAAAATTATGAGTCATGTCCTATTCTTGTCCATTTTGCAGACAAGAATAGGCATTTCTGTTCCGCGATTATCGGAAGGCACACTGGCGGCATCCGTGTTTTGCGGATCCGCAATTTGCGGACCGCAAAACACGGCACGGTCGTGTGAACAAGCCATAACTGCCAGAGGTCATAATTAGGATCCTAGGATCCACTAGAGAAATTGGCACACAGTGCTCTATAATGAGAACTCAATACTATGCAAACGAGTGGCTCCCACACCTCTACTATAATTCAGTTCAAGTTTATTGCCATTATACCATTACTGAATTGCACAGTATAACAAAACACTATCAAGCTATAAAAATCCACCCAGTCTTGGATCTGAAACATTTACCACTTCTATGGCTTCTTACTGTTCCAAGCCATCAGTTTATCATGTTCAAATGAAGAAATGGTGGTAATGTTTGTGATCATAAGCAGTTAATTATCAGCTCTCTTAGAGGATGCATTTGCTTCCTTTGAAAAATTAAGAAATCGTTCCACCAGCAAGAGCCAACCAGAATTCTTCAGACTTCATAATCATTTTATAATCATTTAAGTAGAGAGAGAGCTATGACTCTCATCAATCCCATAAGAAGCAGTAAGAGACTTCTGGAGCCAGGCTTTTCACAATTAGGATCATATTCATATGCGTTCATTCATATAACAAGGAAGATAGGAGGAAGGCTTGTATATGCTAAGGTAAACTGATACAGATAATTTGCTATTTATGCAGCTCATTACAACTTTAACTATGACAATTAACCTCAATATATTGTATTTATGTGAACGACTCATATATTGCTGCACATGGTGCTCTGAAGAATATACAGGTAAACCACAAAACATAAATTGAAATCTGCATTTAAAGGGGTTGTCTCACTTCAGCAAATAGCATTTATTATGTAGAGCAGGGAAAGCCAACCTGCGGCTCTCCAGCTGTTGTAAAACTACAATTCCCACCATGCCCTCCTGTAGGCTGATAGCTGTAGGCAGTCTTTGCATGCTGGGAGTTGTAGTTTTGCAACAGCTGGAGAGCCTCAGGTTGGCCATCTCTGTTGTAGAGGATGTTAATAGAGGGCACTTACTAATGTATTGTTATCATCCATATTGCTTCCTTTGCTGTCTGGATTCATGTTTCCATCGCAATATGTACTGGCCATTTACATGGTTACGACCACCCTGCAATACATCAGTGGTGGTCGTGCTTGCACTCTATAGGAAAAAACTTCGATCTCTCTGCTGGCCAGGACTGTGGGACCGCACATAGGTTTGTGCTTTTAACAATACATTAGTAAGTGACTTGTATTTACTTCCTCTACATAATAAATGCTATTTGCTTACTTTATATTACAGTTTGAAGAACCTACTTAGCAACATCAGATACAGCTGTAGATAGTGAGTGAGACACAAAAGTGACGTGAGACTACTTCTAATACTGGATTTTATCACACATTATTGCATTAACATCTATTATGTAGCTTTTACTTTAAATATCCCAGTAGGAAGAGTGATTCTGGTAATATGGCAATACTAATAAAAGAATAGGCAAATATACGCTATCCACAGGATACAGAGGCTGCATTTGGTGGCAGGAAAGGGCTACTTTGAGGGTCTGATGGCCATTTTTACAGTCCCTCTATCAGGACCAGGTTAGGAATTAGCCCAAAACAAGGTTCAGATTAATACGGTATACTGGGTTAGGCAGACCCATAGTCAGGCAGTGCTAGGTTAGAGGTCCAGACGAACTTGTAGATGACGGCAGGCAGAATTGAAGTCAGGCAGTGCAGGGGTCAATAGTCCAAGTTATCCAAGTAGCAGACGGCAGGCAGAGCTGTAGTCAGGCAATGCAGGGGTCAAGGCTGGAGGCAGACAGGCAGGGAAGGTCAGGGTTAATTGGCAAAAGTCCAGTACACAGCAGCAGGAAGCTTCAGCAGAGGTTAACAGGTATTACAACGACGCTTGGGCGTTTCATGGTCAGTGAAGCTGCCCTAAATACCAGTAACCCCACCCGTGTGGGGACAGTAATCCGGAAGTGTGCTCTCCTCTCCTGTAACTAAAGGAGAGGTGCAAGCGCGTGTGTTATAGAGGCGGTATGCTGTCCGGGACCTTCCCCCACCCGCGAGGTAGGCCAGAGCTGGGACCAATGGCGGATTATAATAGGGGCAACGCTGGGGGGCCCAATGCAGACCCGAATGCCCGCATACTGCAGTGGGGCATGGGAGCGCATAGGTCCCTGCCCCGCCACCGATCACCTCCATAGACGGTAGGCCTGAGGCCTATGTAGAAGTAAAATCCTGGCGCAGGCGCCTGTGCCGGGGCACAAGGCATTGATGTATGTGTGCCTGCCTCACCATCCCGGACACAGGTAAGTATTAGCTTTTAGTTGTTGTTTTTTTAGTTTTTTTGTGTGTGTGTGCCAACTTTGGGGGGCAGAGGAGGACATATTACTGCAAGGACAGTGGGGTAAATTATTACATGGGGGCAAAATACTTAATGGGGGGCAGTG
This sequence comes from Bufo bufo, assembly GCF_905171765.1. Classification (NCBI taxonomy): domain Eukaryota; kingdom Metazoa; phylum Chordata; class Amphibia; order Anura; family Bufonidae; genus Bufo; species Bufo bufo. The sequence continues at coordinate 210,931,167 of NC_053393.1, forward strand.
TGGGTGAAATTACTATGTGGGGCAGTGTGGGGGAAATTACTATATGGGGCAGTGTGAGGGAAATTACTATATGGGAACAGTGTGGGGGAAATTACTATATGGGAGTAGTGTGGGGGAAATTACTATATGGGAGTAGTGTGGGGGAAATTACTATATGGGGCAGTGTGAGGGAAATTACTATATGGGGGCAGTGAGGGGGAAATTACTATATGGGGGCAGTGAGGGGGAAATTACTATGTGGAGCAGTGTGGGGGAAATTACTATATGGAGCAGTGTGGGGGTAATTATTACTGTATGGGGGCAGTGTGGGGGAAATTACTATATGGAGCAGTGTGGGGGTAATTATTACTGTATGGGGGCAGTGTGGGGGAAATTACTATATGGAGCAGTGTGGGGGTAATTATTACTGTATGGGGGCAGTGTGGGGGAAATTACTATATGGGGCAGTGAGGGGGAAATTACTATATGGAGCAGTGTGGAGGAAATTACTATGCGGAACAGTGTGGGGGAAATTACTATATGGAGGCAGTGTGGGGGAAATTACTATGCGGAGCAGTGTGGGGGAAATTACTATATGGAGCAGTGTGGGGGAAATTATTACTATATGGGGCAGCGTGGGGAAATTACTATATGGGGCAGTGTGGGGGAAATTACTATATGAGGCAATGTGGATGGGAAATTACTATATGGGGACTGTGTGTGTGAAATTACTTTATGGGGCAGTGTGGGGGACATTGCTATTGGGGAGGCACTGTAGGGGCATTTCTATTACAGGGACATATGAGGGGACGTTATTTTTGGGGACACTATACAGGCATTATTACCTGGAGCAAAATATAAGGTGTTATTATTATTACTGGGGGCACTCTAGGGGACATTATAATTGCTGTAGACACTATAGGGACCTTTGGGATAATTTATCAAACTGGTGTAAAGTAGAACTGGCTTAGTTGTCCATAGCAACCAATCAGATCTCACCTTTCTTTTTTGACAGCTCCTTTGGAAAATGAAAGGTGGAATCTGGATGCTATGGGCAACTAGGACAGTTCTACTTTACACCAGTTTGATAAATTATGTCTACCGGAGTCACTATTTTTTTCAGCAGTATAGTACCTGGGGAGCACAGTGGGCACAGTATTGGGAGTGGCAGCAGGATGACACTGTGGGGACACCAGGATGGGGAGGTTGATGGAAAAATTTAGAAATCTAACATGTCTGTGTAACAAACTCTGTAGAGACGAGATGCAGCTGAAAGAATTAGTCATGGCGGTCTGAGTCAAATGGAGGAGAAGAGTAAAGAGGAGGTCTACATGATAGGAAATGTCACTGGATGTAACTGGAGATATGTGGTGCTGTATTCTGCTATATATAGAGCTGGCTCACTGCTGGAACCTGCGTCTCATCTTGTCCACCAAGTCTTTTTTATTATAATCATATGTATTTTAAATTTGGCAAATTTGTAACAGCCCAGATAACAGTGATAACTTTCTGTGTACAGCTAACGTAGTAGATGTTCCCTGCAGTCCTATGTAACACCCCACATAACACAATAATTCTCTGTATTATGTGGGGTGTTACATAGGACTGCAGGTAACATCTATGACATCTGTACTCAGAGAGTTATGAGATGGTGGGGGTCTTATTCCTGGCACCCCCACCAATCAGCTGTTTGAGGAGACCGCGATGTCCCAGTGAGCGCCGCAGCCTCTTTGCTCCTTACGAAGCACAGCTCTGTCCATGTGATAGCACTGTGCTTGGTATTGCAGCTCAGCCCCAATCACTCAGATGGGACAGAGCTACACCTAGACCATGTGAACGATGAATGTGATGTCATATGGCCTAGGAAGAGACTGTGGCGCTCATGAAGCACCGTAGCCTCTTCATACAGAAAATGAATTAAACTAAAATGGAGGGGGGGGCCCGAGTTGGGTAGACAGCCCCGGGCCTATCATGCACTTAATCCGCCCCTGGCTGGGACCCATGGCGCTGCAGTCTGCCACACTGCGGTGATGCCACAGGCCCAATACTGACACCCTCTGCTCTAATGACAGAATTCAGGCACTATAAACAGACAAATGGGAGAATATGGAAATTTGAAATTCCCATACCTGATCTTCTAGAATTGTATCCATTTGTAAAGCGAATGATGTGGATAATAGCAACATAGTAGGAACATATTATAAATACAATTCCCTAACATACTGTATAAGTAAATTATTTCAAAAAAATCTTTCAAGGAGATGGGGGCAGAATAAAAGTACATTTTAGTAAGCAATGGGAAAAAAAATCTTAAAGGGGTAATCCAATACTGAATAACCCCCCATGCAATGCCAAGACTGACGACACTGAGCATACTTAATTAGTCTTCGAGGCCGGTTTGCTCCTGCATCGCTCAACGGCCGCCTTCGCATCTTCCCTCCCTGCAGAAAACAACATCCGTCATTTTCCCTGCCTGCAGAATACAACATCCAATAGAAGGCCAATGTGATGACCTGCCCTCGCGTCACGTGTGTTAATATTTTTCTTCTTTGAGTTATCATAACGTCCCCATAACAACACTGCACCTATCAGAAATCAGAAGAGAATATGTGTAGCCCATTCCGTTACATTGTGCACTGTGAGAAGAAAGTGTGTGTGGGCATGAGATGTGCTGTGCACACACAGCGCACCACAGCAAACCTTCCAGCCTTGTTTCACACCTTCTAATTGCAAAAGTACAGATAGACTATCAGATTCAAGTTTAACACATAGCTCCAGTACCTGAACCAGGCTCACAACATAAGGGTCCATTCACACGTCCGCAAATTCGTTCCGCATTTTGTGGAACGGAATTGCGGACCCATTCATTTCTATGGGGCAACACGATGTGCTGCCTGGATACGGAATTGCGGACCCGCACTTCCGGGTCCGCAATTCCGTTCCCGAAAAAAATAGAACATGTCCTATTCTTATCCGCAATTGCAGACAAGAATAGGCATATTCTATTAGTGCCGGCAATGTGCAGTCCGTAAAATGCAGAACGCACATTGCCGCTGTCCGTGTTTTGTGGATCCGCAAAACACACGGATGTGTGAATGGACCCTAAGTCTAGCTCCAGAACAAAGCTCAGTACATAAATATGGTACTGGAACCAAGCTCAGTATACACAGTAAATACAGTACTGGAACCAAGGTCAGTAAACAGACAGTATCAAAACCAAGTTCAGTACAACATAAATACAGCACCATAACTAAGTACATAAGTACCAAGGTCAGTGTAAAATATAGTACCAAAACCAAGCTCTGTACTACTGGCCACTGGCCCGCAGCCTCCCCCGCAGCGCGTTCACGCTGTTCTACAGGGGCCCTCCAGGAATTTCCATGAAGGACATTCTCCATACTCCTCTCTACTCTTGTGACTTATGTGACCAAGGTCCAAAGTGACCGAAACGTCAAGACTCAGAGTCACAATATAGGCATTCTTCCGTTATTACATATGTACTCATTAGAGGATATGTCACAATAAAAGAATTTTATTTGCATGATAACCCTGAGCGTGCGGTGGTATCTCTGTCACTATTGTCTATCTGGATTGTATCCACTCCACTGAAGCAGCTCACAAATTGGAGTGCAACCCAATCAATTTACTTAAATCATTAAGAGACATAAAGCTGTCATCACATTGCTCCTGTAGGATCATCTGTCAGATGATACTTCCCTTCTCTAACTCATATTTTTCACATTTATACACTCTGTCTGTAGCTGTAAATAAGCCATTTCCTCTCATAAATCATTCACATTCCATTTACTCACTATTTTATTCCACATATTTGAAAATGGTAAAATGTGACTTTTTAAAGGGTTTCTATCACTTCGTTTCACCTATTTAGCTTTCAGACACTAGCGATCCGCTAGTGTCTGCTTTATCTAACCATCCTAATATAAGAGCTTATTGTCCTGCCGTTTAGCTAAAAAAATAACTTATATAAATATGCAAATGAGCCTCTAGGTGCTATGGGGGCGTGATTAGCACCTAGAGGCTCCGTCTACCTTAACAAACTGCCGCCGCCCAGCGCGTCCCTCCAGCCCGCCCATCTCCTCCGGAATGCGATGCTCCTCGTATTCGGCGCATGCGCAGTGAATGTCTGATCGCTTCCCTGCTCAGACATCTCCACTGCGCCTGCGCCGATGACGTCATAGTGCTCCGAGAAACAGGCGCAGTGGAGATGTCTGAGCAGGGAAGCGATCAGACATTCACTGCGCATGCGCCGAATACGAGGAGCATCGCATTCCGGAGGAGATGGGCGGGCTGGAGGGACGCACTGGGCGGCGGCAGTTTGTTAAGGTAGACGGAGCCTCTAGGTGCTATCACGCCCCCATAGCACCTAGAGGCTCATTTGCATATCTATATAAGTTATTTTTTTAGCTAAATGGCAGGACAATAAGCTCTTATATTAGGATGGTTAGATAAAGCAGACACTAGCGGATCGCTAGTGTCTGAAAGCTAAATAGGTGAAACGAAGTGATAGAAACCCTTTAAATCTCACAATCCTGATTTACAATTTTTCACATTTCACAGGAACAATGCATGCAAAAGGGAGTCTGTCAGCAATTTTGACCATGAAAATCTGCTACCAGCACTAGGTAGGATTAGGGATAGCAGGAAGTACCATGCAATTTGTGGAGCTTTTATCATCAGGAGTACTGTGAATATTAACTTTTATTCTCTCAGATTCTGCTCCTGCAAGTACACCGGAGGCGGGATGTGAAGTGCTCTCTGCATTGGGTTGCTTTACTACCTTTCCCCTTTGCTATGAGGGACAGATGTAGCATCCAAACAGAAAACGACTACAGCAGTGCGTGGCAGAATAAAAGCTCATATGTACACTACTCCTGATGATAAAAGATCCAAGAAGGAATGCTTGTCCTGCTCTCTTAGAGCTGCCAATCATTTCGTATAGTCTAAACTGCTGCCAGATCTTTAACCACTTCCCATCTGGGCCATTTGCCCCCTTCCTGACCAGGCCTAATTTTGCAAAACTGACATATCTCACTTTATGTGGTAATAACTTCGGAACGCCTTTACTTATCCAAGTCATTCAGAGATTGTTTTCTCGTGACACATTGTACTTCATGACAGTCATAAATTTGACTCAAAATATTTCACCTTTATTTATGAAAAAATCCCAAATTTACCAAAAATGTTGAAAAATTCGCAATTTTCTAAATTTCAATTTCTCTGCCTTTAAAACAGAAAGTGATACCTCATAAAATATTTATTACTTAACATTCCCCATATGTCTACTTTATGTTGGCATCATTTTGGAAATGTCATTTTATTTTTTTAGGACGTTAGAAGGCTTAGAAAATTAGAAGCAATTCTTCAAATTTTTATGAAAATTGCCAAAACCCACTTTTTAAGGACCAGTTCAGGTCTGAAGTCACTTTGTGGGGCCTACATAGTGGATACCCCCATAAATGACCCCATTGTAGAAACTACACCCCTCAAGGTATTCAAAACCGATTTTACAAACTTTGTTAACCCTTTAGGCGTTCCACAAGAATTAAAGGAAAATGGAGATCAAATTTTTAAATTTCACTTTTTTGGCAGATTTTCGATTTTAATCAATTTTTTTCTTTAACACATCGATGGTTAACAGCCAAACAAAACTCAATATTTATTACCCAGATTCTGCGGTTTACATAAACACCCCACATGTGGTCATGAACTGCTGTATGGGCACACGGCAGGGCGCAGAAGAAAAGGAACTCCACATGGTTTTTAGATGCCATGTCCCATTTGAAGCCCCCTGATGCACCCTTAAAGTAGAAACTCCCAAGAAGTGATCCCATTTTGGAAACTAGGGGATAAGGTGCCAGTTTAATTGCTACTATTTTGGGGTACATATGATTTTTTTGATCATTCATTATAACACTTTATGGGGCAAGGTGACCAAAAAATTGGTTGTTTTAGCACAGTTTCTATTTTTTTTTTTTTACAGCGTTCACCTGAGGGGTTCAGTCGAGTGACATTTTTATAGAGCAGATTGTTACGGACGTGACGATACCTAATATGTATACTTTTTCTTATTTATTAAAGTTTTACACAATAATAACATTTTTGAAACAAAAAAATTATGTTTTAATGTGTCCATGTTCTAAGAGCTATAGTTTTTTTTATTTTTTGAGAGATTTTCTTATGTAGGGGCTCATTTTTTGCAGGATGAGGTGACGGTTTTATTGGTACCATTTTGTGGGACATACGTGTTTTTGATCACTTGGTGTTGCACCTTTTGTGATGTAAGGTGACAAAAAATTGCTTGTTTTGACACCGTTTTTTTTTATTTATTTTTTTACGGTGTGTAAACCCGAGGGGTTAGGTCATGTGATATTTTTATAGAGCTGGTTTTTACGGACGCGGCAATACCAAATATGTCTATTTTATTAAATTTTTTCTTTTTTTTTTTTTTTTTTTTATTTCTTACTTGGGGAATTTCTTTTTTTACATGTGAAACCTTTTTTCTATTTTTTTTTTCAACCCTTTATTTTTTTATTTTTTATTTTACACTTTTCGTCCCCCATTAGGTCATACAAAACCTCTGGAGGACATTTACTTCACTTTTTTTTTTTTTTCACTGTTGATTTCTCCTGTAACTAGGGCTGACATAGTAGCCCCAGTTACAGGAGAAATACACCCCCCACCCCCCAGAGAGGCTGTACAGCATAATTCTGCGCTGTACAGCCTCAGAGCAGGGCTGATTGAGGTCTGTGAAAAACCTCACACAGCTCCTGCACTCTCCGGTCACGGCGGTCACACGACCGCCGGGCCGGAACAGGAAGCGCATAGCGCTTCCTGCTCTGCATACACAGCACTGTGTATGCAGCGATCTAGAAGGCAGGGACACCTGGGCACTGTCCCTGCCTCCTCTCTGGGTTGCCCTGCTGTCACTGACAGCGGGCAACCCGATCAGCAGCTGCACGATTAGCGTGCAGCTGCACTTTCTGAACGGACGTTCTGGAACGTCCGTTCAGAAATAGAGAACCACCTCCCAGACGTTTATAGTCAACGGGCAGACGGGAGGTGGTTAAACTTTCTGTTAACCCCTGCTCTTTAAAGTGAAGTAAACAATAAACATGAAAATATAGGACAACCTGTCTACACTGTTTGACAGTTAAAGAGTTTTGTGCATGTCCGTAACACAGAAGTCTTGCAGACTAATTTATGCATGTACTCATTTATTCCTGGTCCTTTCCATTTTCAACTTATGGACAGCTGAGGGTAGGGCTTAGCTATGGTGGTAGTGCTAATGGAAAAATAGTGGGATTTATCTATGTGTTTTGTGCAGTCTTCTACATGTAGTGTTCCTTTAAATCTAACAAATATTATATTTCTCCCTTTGTGTATTGTTTATATACACCGATGAGCCATAACATTAAAACTACTTGCCTAATATTGTGAGGTCCTCCTCCTTCCACCAAAACAGCTTTGACCGGTCATGGCATGGATCCCAAGGGACCTTTGCAGCTGTGTTGTGGTATCTGAGCAGTATTAAGATGTTAGCAGCAGATCTTTAGAGTCCTGTAAAATTTCCATGAATCGGACTTGTTTCCCAGCATGTCCCACAGATAATCAGTTGGATGGAGATATGGGGAATTTGGAGGCTAAGTCAAAACACTGAACACTTTACAATCCTGAAAAAGTGTAATATGCAATATGGTAGGGCACATTGGCCTACTGAAAAAGCAGTTTTGGAGGTGGACAGAGTTCACCATAGGCACTTTGACTGATCTGAGGCTACAGAGCCCCATACACAGCAAGTTGAGATAGTGCATGTGTTCTGAAACCTTACTATCATAGCCAGCATTTACTTTTTCACCAATTTGGGGTACAATAGCTCTTCTTGGGTGCCTATGATCTTGTCACTCGAGAAGCGACATTCCTTGGACCACTTTTGGTAGGTACTAACCACTGCATTCTGGGAATCCCCCACAATACCTGCTGTTCAGGAGATGCTATGACCCATTCATCTAGCTATCACAATTTGTCTTTTTTCCTGCTTCTAACACATAATTTCAAGAAATGATTGATTGTTTGTGGCCTAATATATTCCACCGTTTGACCGGTGCCATTGTAATGACATAATCAATGTTATTCACTTTGGTTTTAATCTTTTGGCTGATCGGTGTATAATAAATATATTATACAACAGCACTATAAAAGGGGTTGTCCAGCGGTATTACATTTTTAATATTTGGCTCATAGTGACAAAAACTCACTGAAAAAAGTGGCCTAAACGGGTGGAAATGCTCCAAACCCAGACACTGTAGCGTGTCTATAACCGGGTGAGCAATTCCTCCTCATGCGGTCCGCAGACAGCGGCAATCCCCAGCAAAAAATGCGTACAATGGAGGATGCCGGTGCGGACCGCATACACCACAAGAACATCTTACACAAAATGATACATTGTGCAGATGAAAAAATATATATACACACAAATCACTGCAGAAAATGCACCAAAATGATACGCAACTGACAATACTAGCTAATTCCTCAAGCCGATGTTAAAAGCTGAGAACTTTGCCAATATCTTTCAGTCAGGAACATATCGGAGCCCCTCATGCACCACGTCACGGTGTCAACAAAATGAAGTGGCACATTCCATACACATAAAGACAAAAACTCACTGAAAAAAGTGGCCTAAACGGGTGGAAATGCTCCAAACCCTGTAGCGTGTCTATAACCGGGTGAGCATTTCCACCCGTTTAGGCCACTTTTTTCAGTGAGTTTTTGTCTTTATGTATATGGAATGTGCCACTTCATTTTGTTGGTAACATTCTTTTGCACCTGGTAGCTTCTGTGTCACATGGTCTGTTGTGGGTGCGGCTTCTGTGTCACATGGTCTGTTGTGGGTGCGGCTCACTGCTTTATCGTACCTCACAATGCATTGGTGATACCACTATGGAGGCATGTGAGAGTCTGGCTGTGAGTTGGTTTCTAGCTCTGTTCAGACCCTGTTCACACACCACAGGTATTTTAGTGTTAGGACCCCATGCGTGCTGAGACACCGTGACGTGGTGCATGAGGGGCTCCGATATGTTCCTGACTGGAAGATATTGGCAAAGTTCTCAGCTTTTAACATCGGCTTGAGGAATTAGCTAGTATTGTCAGTTGCGTATCATTTTGGTGCATTTTCTGCAGTGATTTGTGTGTATATATATTTTTTCATCTGCACAATGTATCATTTTGTGTAAGATGTTCTTGTGGTGCATGCGGTCCGCACCGGCATCATCCATTGTATGCCTTTTTTTTGCTGGGGATTGCTGTTGTCTGCGGACCGCATGCGGAGGAATTGCTCACCCGGTTATAGACACGCTACAGTGTCTGGGTTTGGAGCATTTCCACCCGTTTAGGCCACTTATTTCAGTGAGTTTTTGTCTTTATGTATATGGAATGTGCCACTGTATTTTGTTGGTAACGTTCTTTTGCACCTGGTAGCTTCTGTGTCACATGGTCTGTTGTGGGTGCGGCTCACAGCTTTATACGGCTCACATACGGCTCACAGTGCATTGGTGATACCACTATGGAGGCATGTGAGAGTCTGGTTGTGAGTTAATTTCTAGCACTGTTCAGACCCTGTTCACACACCACAGGCGTTTTAGTGGTAGGACCCCATGCGTGCTGAGACACCGTGACGTGGTGCATGAGGGGCTCCGATATGTTCCTGACTGGAAGATATTGGCAAAGTTCTCAGATTTTAACATCGGTTTGAGGAATTAGCTAGTATTGTCAGTTGCGTATCATTTTGGTGCATTTTCTGCAGTGATATGGCTCATAGTGGGTTGAAACTAAAAAAGTAGTCATTCTCACCCTAACCGATCCACCATTGCTGTCCTTATGACAGACAGTGCTCCAGTTCCTGATGCTCTCCACTTTCTGGTCTGAGCTCAACACGCAGGAAATGCCTGGATATGCCTGGTTAGCCAATCACTGGCTGTAGTGGTGGACCATTCCTTAATTTTCTGCACATGGAGCCAAGACCAGGAAGTGGAGAACAACAGGAACCAGAGCAGTGGAGAGCAACAGAGTTGGAACAACAGTGTTGGTGGATCAATGAATGTGAATGTGGCTTAATTTTTCTTTTTAACCCACTGTGCGCCATATCTAAAAATATTAATACTGCTGAACAACCCCTTTAAAAATGACATTACCATACAATAATGTGATTTCAATCGGAAATTTTGTATCTTTTACCTGGTTACTCCTGCCCTGAGACACCTGACCAGTACTCAGTACTTCTTGGGGCCATGTGATACAAGTTGTTTAGCGCAGGACAAATTCATAGGGTTTTTTGCTTGGCTGTCAATTTGCAGGAAACATTTTGTCCTCGACTTAGAAATTTGGCAGAAGTAAATAAAGATAATTAATGTAATACTACTTATAACGTTTGGTAATAATAATGATAATTATACAAACATGGGAACTTTAAATCAGGCATACATTATATTAAATGCCATATGAGCACCAGGTGAAATGTGGTTAACGGTCAAGTGAGTTTTAAAATAGTTTTTGAATTTTTGGCATAAATTTATACTTCTCTACAGTCCAATTTTCCATTCTGCCATGTTGGGCAGAAATCCAGTGACAATTGTAAAGAATACAAGGCAATTGGCACAATATATTATTTAACATCTGAAGGTGGGAGCAGAAATGTGTCTCTTCAGCAGTAAATGCATGCTAGAAAGTATGATGAAGTAAGAAAGCCAACCAACTGTCAGTACTGCAGGACAATTGTTAGCGTTATATAATCATGCACCCACTAATATCAAGAAACATAGAACTTTCTAAGTGAACATGAGGATATACTACAATATTTAAACTGAGTAATAGAGCTGTGCACTCTAGAGGAAATATCTTATTAGTAATTAATAAAAACGGATTATCATGAGGGTATTACTTACTGCTTTTCTGCCTTCAGAAATACTTTAATACACACTCCTCAACATTGAAATTGCAACACTAAGAATAAAAAGTCATGGAATTATGAAAATCGACAGTTAATAAAAAATGGAAACAAAATATTCAAAACATTTCTGGCACAGAACTACACATACTTACACACCTTGGCATGCTATCAAGTAAGGTTATTAATGCTTGTCTGAGGGATGCTCTACCACACTGAATGTATTTAGGCACACAAATCATCAAGATCTGCTGCTGAGAGCTCCCTTTGCAAAAGCCAACCAATGATGTCCCAGATGTGATCAATGGGAGACGTTAGTCCAGAGATGTTACAACCATGTTTAGGCCACATAGGCTGCTCACTTAAGTGCATTATTTTCACGTATGGTGAGGGAAGGGAAGTGAACCAAACACAACAAAATTAAACTAGATGGTGTCGTTTCTGAAGAAACCAGAGAATGTTGGCTTGAAATCTGATTGGCTGTTTGTGGCTCCACCCACTTTTTAAAATTTGAACCCAAGTCACCCAATGACTGACTGTGCCAAATTTGAGGACCCTGCCATTAACAGTCAAAGAGCGGCAGTAATTTTAATTTTCCCATATAAAATGAACAGCTGGAATGTGATTGGCTGTTAAAGGCTCCACCCACTTTTCCTAAATTCTAACCACACTCACCCAGTGACCCATGGCGCCAGTTTGGGGACTCTGGCTTTCATATTGTAGGAATAACAGCTTTTTACATTTTCTCATTGAAGTCAATAGGGAAAATCTGATTAGTTGTTTGTGGCTCCACCCACTTTTTAAATTTGAATTCACGTCACCCAGTAACCAAAAGACCCTGCCATTAACAGTGTAGGAATGGCAGCAATTTAAATATTCCCATTGAATAGCACTAGGTAATATTTAATTGGCTGCTTTAAGCTCCGCCCAGTTTTCCGAATTTTAGGCCCAGTCACCCAGTAATGGTCTGTGCCAAGATTGGGGCCTCTGGCTTTAAAACTGTGAGAATGGCTGTTTTAGGCTCCACCCACTTTTCCTAAATTTTGACCGCAGTCACCCAGAGAGTAATTGTGCTAAGTTTAGGACACTTGGCATTTAAACTGTGATAATAGCAGCAGTTTATCTGCTTTTCATTGAGGTCAAAGGCTGAAATCTGATTGGATGTTGTTGCCCGGCCACTTTTTTTCCTAATTGTGGACCACAGTCACCCAGTGACTAACACTTTAAGGTTTGGGAATTATGGCATTTAACATGTAAAAATGGCAGCAGTTTTATTGTTTTCTATTGAAAATCAAATTTGATTGGTTGTTGGTGGCTCTGCCCACTTTTTCTAACTTTGAAGTGGAAACACCCAATGACCACATTTGTGATATTTGAGGTCCATGACCTCAATGATGTGAGAATGGCAGCATTTTTTGTTTTTCCTATTTAAATCAATCAAATAAATCTGATTGGTTGTTTTTGGACCTGCCCACTTTTCAGAATTTTAATCCCAGTCCTCCAGTGACCAACTGTGCGAAGTTTGAGGACCCTGCCATTAACTGTCTAAGAGCAGTTTTAAATTTTCCCATTTAAACAAATGGCTGAAATTTGATTGTAGATTTTAACCCCAGTCACCCAGTGACCCACGGTGCCAAGTTTGGGTATTCTGGATTAAATACTGTGAGAATGACAGCAATTTAAATTTTCTCATTGAAGTCCATAGGGAAAATCTGATTGGTTGTTTGTGGCTCCGCCCACCTTTTAGAGTCCCCAAAATGTTACTGAAATTTTCAGGTTGACCCCATGACTAAGTGACCCAAGTTTGGTGAGTTTAACTTCAAAGCTGTACGAGTGGCAAAAGTTTACAATTTTCCAATGAAATTCTATAACAAAAAATGGGGTCTTTGGGGGGCCGCCCCAGGGGCCCAGAGGGTGGGATCGGTTAACAAAGCACAAGCAACCTATTCGGGTATGTGCCGAACAAGTGTGCAAAGTTTGGTAATTGTACTCCTAAAACTGTGGTAGGAGTAGCGAATAGAAAATAGCTACATTTTCATTGGCCGTTGCTAGCTCCGCCCACTTTGGGGTGTCCCCACAAAATTTACCCTTTTATTCGGGTTGACACCAACAATATGTGGTCCGAGTTTGGGGAGTGTAGCTTCAAAACTGTGCGAGTGGGAGCGATTTGAAAATTTTCCCTGTCAAAGTCAATGGCAAAAAAAGGGTCTTGAGTGGTCCGCCGCAGGGGCATGGAGGGTGGGATCGCTTATTAAAGCACAAGAAACTTACCTCACTATAGGTCGAAAAAGTGTGGCGTTTGTAACCCCAAAACTGTAGGAGGAGTAGCATATAGAAAAAGGGGGGGGGGGCGGAGAAGAATAATAAAACCGAATAATAACAAGCTGAAACAATCGAATAACAGCAGGCTAGGCCCCACAGCTAGGGAACAGGGAAAGGTCACCTCCTGACAATCCCTGAGCCTTTCCCTTACTGCTACCAACATGAACAAATCTCGATGGTAGAAGTGTTCATGCACTCGAACCTAAGCCCTGCTACAACTGACACAAACCCTCAGCTAGGGAGCAGGCGAAAAGACAACCGGTTCCTTGCACAAGATGAAGGAACCAGTGTCAACCCAAGGAATAGCCAGTACATACAACAGAAGGGAAGGAAGGAGGACTTAACTGAAGACGAACTGGGAGCAGGAGATCCACAAAACAACAGCAGAGAACTCCAGGAGAAACTATAAACCGCAAAGGCTATAGTGAGAGGCAGGTATAAATAGCATCACTAACAAACGAATGAACAGAACCTGTGAGGGGGTGTGATCCAGCCCAAAGCCACAGCAAAGAAATCTGTCAGATAGATTCACGTGCAGCAAGTCTGATAGATCTTCTCAGATCACTCACAGGGCAAGGCGTGACAGTACCCCCATCCCTCTACGAGTGACCTCCAGGCACCCAGGACCAACTTTATCCGGGTGTGCCATCACACACCATAATTCCAGGAGTGGGAATGATGTGGTGTTTCCTTGTGAAGGTCTCTTCATGGCGTTGCTCACGTGGTCTCCAGACCAATCTCCAACTTTCAATGTGTCTAAGACAAATGAGGGATTCATGACTTAAGAGGATAAACCTTCACCCCAGCATCCATTGCTTTCTTGTTCTGCATCATCATAGCCTTTGAGAAGGGTGGTATGAGGTCAATTGAACACCTGTAGCTGGACATCTGGCTCATACCCCAAAGTCGTGCAAACGACTTCTGATGTTTTGCATAGACACTGTTTTCCGCCATAGGCTTGAGTGTAATGTCCAATTTAACTTAAAGTACAGAATGGATCACTATGTGCAATTCTTCGAATCAGATGATCCATCTGTGAAGAGGTTCATCTCTGTTTACCTTTTGCTGTCATAACAGTTTGTTGTCGCTCTACCAACTACGCAACGTTAAACAGTGCTGACATCTCGGCCTAGGACATGCAAAGTTAAATAATGTTGACATTTCGGCCTACGTGAATAGAGTTTTGCCAAAGTGATAAACCAAAGTCTTTCATCTGAACTGGCATCAACTGGCATGTTGACGAACAGGAGGCATTGCACAATAATTTCACATGACTTGATCTGATTTTTTATGCTTCATGTTGCTAAAAAAAATCTAGCTTTTATGCCCTTCCCATGCTATAAATTGAAGCTTGAAAATACTTGAAAATTTGATAATTTGCAGATCTTAGAAACATCTGCTACTTCCTCAATTTGCATAACCTTATGGATTATCTTGGTGTTGCAATTTCAGGATAGGTTATCAATATCAGATAAGTGGGGGTCCGACTCCCAGCAATCTCTGATGACCAGCTGTTTGAAAAGGTATCGGTGCTTTGACCAGCTGTTTGAAAAGGTAGCGGTGCTTGTGCAAGTTCTGCTTCCGCTTCAAAAATACCTGTATGCCATCTTCCTTGCATTGGCAGGGCAGTGTAATTACTACTAGTCCCAATCACTTGAATGGCACAAGCATTTGTAATAATAATAAAAAACAACAACAAAAATAATGAACCTTATAGACATAACTATCAAAAAGTTATAGGTCAGAATATGGCGATGCAAAGAAAAAACATATAATCTGGGTTTAAAAAAAAAAAATTGTTTGGAAATATCCAACATCTGGTGCCTTTGCAGCATTAGTCAGTGTGCAATTTAAGCTAGAAATACAGCTATAATTTTCTGGGTGTTAAAAAATACCCTTTTTGGGCAAAATATTAAATTTTACAGCCCTTGCTGCATCTGCACGTGTGAAATTCAAGCGTTATATACTGCTGTCATATTCTGTTAGAAAAAAAAACACCCTTTTTGGGCAAAATACTTAATATTGCAGCCCTAGCTGCATCTGTCATTGTTAAAAACATGCTTGAAATACTTCAATAATTTCCAGGCTTTGAAAAAACACCAATTTTTGTCAATAACCTATTTAAGCTAGAAATACAGCTATAATTTTCTGGGTTTTAAAAAAACACCCATTTTGGGCAAAATACATCATTTTACAGCCTTTGCTGAATCTGCACGTGTGAAATTCAAGCGTTATATACAGCTGTCATATTCTGTTATTAAAAAAATACTTAATATTGCAGCCTTTGCTGCATCTGTCATTATGAGATACACCCTTTACATACTGTGGTTCTATTCTGCTATTAATAAAACACCCATTTTGGGCAAAAATCTTTAATTGAGGCCTAGTCTGCATCTGTACGTGTAAGATACACCCTTTACATACTGTTGTTCTATTCTGCTATTAAAAAAACCACCCATTTTGGGCAAAAAACGTAATTTTGCAGCCTTTGCATCATATGTCATTGTGAGATACACTCTTTAGATACTGTGGTTCTATTCTGCTATTAATAAAACACCCATTTTGGGCAAAAAACTTTAATTGCGACCTAGTCTGCATCTGTAGGTGTGAGATACACCCTTTACATACTGTGGTTCTATTCTGCTATTAATAATTTCAAAAAATTAACCTCCCTTGGATGTGGTCTCTCTTTCTCACGCTCCCTCTCCGGCGTGGAATCCTGATTCGCCAATAACCGTGATCAACATGGTAGGCTCAGAAAAGAACATCGAAAGTTGATAGAGAAGATATCCAAATGGATCGTGGACGTCACGGTGACGTGCGATCAGGCAGAAGTTATCTAGAGTCAACAAAGTGGCAGCAGGGCCTCTCCTGGCTAACATTTCCAAATCCTAAATACCCCAGTGACATTCCCTATAATTTTTTATTATTCATTCCAATAACAGGGCATCTTAAGAGTCCTGTATTGTTATTTATCGTCACTACCTCCCTAAGTCGGGAGTAGGTAATTGCCGCGCGCCCCCTCCTTTCCTTCGATTCTTCTGCTTTAATAACTTTTCCCATATTTCCGCTCGATCACAATTAAATTTCATCCATTGATCTCCCTTGGATGTGGTCTCTCTTTCTCACGCTCCCTCTCCGGAGTGGAACCCTGATTCGCCGATAACTGTGATCAACATGGTAGGCTCAGAAAAGAACATCGAAAGTTGATAGAGAATATATCCAAATGGATCGTGGACGTCACGGTGACGTGCGACATGGTGGGGCAGTATGTGTGCACACGGCTACACATACTGACTGATGGGTCTCTAAATTGGACACATAGCCTGATCTTGCCCTTTATGCCTTGGAGGTGCTGGCCTGCCCTGCAGCTAGTGTATTGTCTGAACGTGTGTTTAGCACGACTGGAGGGGGTTATCACAGGTTATATTTCCCAATGTTTTGGGGTGTACCTTAATTTAAAAAAATAAAAATAATTTAAAACCAAAAAGCAGTGTAGGCTACCTCCTCCTCCTCCACCGCCGCTTCCACCTACACCGCCATATCCACCGCCTCCACAACCTCCTGCTCCATATGGACCTCGTCCTCCTAGATCAAGATTATTATTTTTTATTTTTACGTATTTTATGTTATTTAAAGTCATTTCCCTATCCACATTTGTTTGCAGAGCAGATGTCATGCTTTTAACCACATTTTGAAGCCATTTGCAGCCCTCTAATCCCTTTCCATGACATTTTTACAGCCATTTTAGTGCTCAAAAGTCCGGGTCCCCATTGACCCCGGGGTCAAGTTCGGGTCAAGTTCGAGTCCCGAACTCGAACTTTTTTGTGAAGTTCGGCCGAACCCGTCCAACCCAAACATCCAGGTGTCCGCTCAACTCTACTCATGAGTTTTTGAGGGTTTACCAATTACTACAGAAAATTTATCTTTAATTATTTCACTGTTGTCAAACCTCAAACCCAAGAAAGAGGTGGATTTCTCTGTCTGGTCGGAAGAGGCGTTACATGCTTGGAGAGGAGAGATTTGCTTCTTCCTTTTCATCTATCTGGCAGAAAATTATAAAAAAAAATTAAAAAGATGGGCGATAGGTATAAACGTATGGCTGACAAGAAACGTGTGTCTCGTCCGGAATGTGGGTGATTTGGTGTGGTTGTCCACTAAGAACATTAAGTTGAAAGTGCCATCCTGGAAGTTAGGTCCGAGATTTATTGGTCCAGATTTATTGGTCCATACAAGATCTCTGCCATTATTAATCCGGTCTCTTTTTGCCTTGAACTTCCGCAGGCTTGGAAGATCCATAATGTCTTTCATAAATCTTTGTTAAAGAGTTATGTGGAACCTGCTGTACCATCTTCCTTGCCACCTCCACCTGTCATGGTTGACGGCAATCTGGAGTTTCAAATTTCCAGAGTTGTTGACTCTCATGTCCTTCGGGGTTCCCTTCAATACCTTATTCATTGGAAGGGTTACGGTCCGGAGGAGAGGATGTGGGTCCCGGCGACTGATGTGAATGCCAGTCGGCTTCTGAAGGCCTTTCACAGAGCCCACCCTGATAAAGTTGGTCCTGGGTGCCCGGAGGTCACCCGTAGAAGGGGGGTACTGTCACTGCCGGCCCTGGGAGAGATCTTAGAAGTTCAGATAGACGGAAGACTCAGGAGTCTGACAGATCTCTCTTGTTTTCATTGTTGCTGACAGGTTTCCACCCCTTCGCAGATGCTGCTCATTATCAATCAGGTGGCTCTTTATATGTTCCGCCTCTCACTTGTTTCCCTGCGGCTGATAGCTCTTCTGTGGAGTTCTCTGCTTGTGTGGTGGTTCTCCTGCTCCAGTTTTATCTCAAGCTAAGTCCTAATCCCTTTCCTTTGTGTGTCTGTTCTGACTAGGCCTCAGGGAGACACTAGCTCCTTCAGTTTGGAAGGAGCCAGTTGCCTCTTTCCCTGTTCCCTAAGCTGAGGGTTTGGTGCAGTGTTGCAGCAGTCTCAGGTTCCTGTGCATGTGCATTTCTACCTTTGAGATTTGCACATCTTGTTAGCAGCTTAGGGAGAGTATCAGGGATTGCTAGGAGGTGACGTCTTCATTCCCTAGGTTTGGGGCCTAGTCTGTTGTTGTTTAGTTGTGGTTCCCTTTGGTTGTCTTTCCTTCCCCATACTTCCTGTGACAATATGATACTGGGGGCTGATCAAAAAATATTTTTTCTTATTGTTCTCCTCTAAAAACTAGGGGCGTCTTATGGGCCGGTGCGTCTTATAGGGCGAAAAATACGGTATATGTTTTTTCAAGATCCAACCAATTTGCATTTTTTTTACAGCTTTCCAGTGCATTGTATACAATATCAAATGGTGGTGCCATTAAAAAATTACAACTTGCCCTGTGAAAAACAAGCCCTCTTATAGCTATTTGAACAGAAAAATGAATAAGTTATGGCTCCAGGAAGGCAAAGAGTAAAAAAAACTAAAATTTAAAAAATGGAAATCTCTGCGACAAGAAGGGATTAATCATGGGATAAGGAAGTAGAAAGAAGGTCTGTGGATAAGTGATATAATGTTATTGTGTGACAACCCCTTTAATTCTGCCTTTTGTACATGTAGAAACCAGCATTTTATTCTGTAACATCCACGTTTAATTGTATGATTTGTTCTGCCTTATTTATTCATAACAGCCAACATATTGCTGCCGGCTTGTATCTGTGCAAAGCAAGTCTGGATTTCTGAAGTAACAGAAGTTTCAGACAGATGACTGGATATAATGGTCGGTTGGTTTGTCAGGGATGCTGTCACATAGTGTAGCTGTGGATTCTGGAATTTGACAAGTGTGTGGGAATCTAGACAGTCTAATCTCTAAAATAAAAGAAATGTGATTTTAACACTAAGCAGTAAACGCTCGAAAAAATATAAATGTCAGTCCGACTTCACCTTAAGCAGCATCATTACTACGCTGCCAAAAACACTTGTGCCATAGAAACATGGCTTTATCAAGTCTTTAATACCCGGTCCTGAGTAAAACCTATGTGGGGCTATGTTATGATGGTACACGTTTCCATTGAATAGTTGTTGACTATGTGTCCCACAGTCCTGGCCACCCATTGTAATGTTGCTACAGTAAGATACTGGCTATGAACACAGTGCCATAAAATATAAAGCAATGGTTTCAGACAAACAAAATGACAAGGGATCTTGTTGTCGCTTATAAAGATGGGAGCTGTAATGGCATCACCAAATATGACCTTCTTTAGGAAGTTTTGTCTATAATTCACGCAAGATTTCTAAAGAGAGTTTTCTGGTACCCACAACAGAAATGTAGATACTAATTTCAATTTTCCAGGGT
The DNA here is from genome assembly GCF_905171765.1 of Bufo bufo. Classification (NCBI taxonomy): domain Eukaryota; kingdom Metazoa; phylum Chordata; class Amphibia; order Anura; family Bufonidae; genus Bufo; species Bufo bufo. The sequence goes on from NC_053393.1 coordinate 210,950,752, forward strand.
ACCTTATGGACTGATTAGTGATGTGACCTCTGATTTAAAGGTTTCAAGAAGCCAGAGTGGTGGGAGAATGTACTGGCATAAAGATGTTGCGTTAGGCTACTTTCCCACTAGCTTTTTGGCTTTCCGTTTGTGAGTTCCATTTAGGGCTCTCACAAGCGGTCCAAAACGGATCAGTTTTGCCCTAATGCATTCTGAATGGAAAAGGATCCGCTCAGAATGCATCAGTTTGCCTCCGTTCCATCTCCATTCCGCTTTGGAGGGGGACACCAGAAAGCTGCAAGCAGTGTTTTGGTGTCCGTCTGACGAAACTGAGCCAAAAGGATCCGTTCTAACACACCATGTAAGTCAATTGGGACGGATCCGTTTTCTATGACACAATCTGGCACAATAGAAAACGGATCAGTCCTCCATTGACTTTCAATGGTGTTCAAGACGGATCCGTCTTGGCTATGTTAAAGATAATACAAACGGATCCGTTCTGAACGGATGCAGGCGGTTCTATTATCTGAACGGATCTGTCTGTGCAGATGCATGACGGATCCGCACCAAACACAAGTGTGAAAGTAGCCTTACTCACACTGGATGGAGCTTACACTTGTAAAGTAGGGTTCTTAGCACATGGGCTATGACCTTGAAGAAGTGAGAGACTTATTGTGGGAAAAAGGCCCAGTTGTTTGTATTGCCTGCAGGCCAACCAAGAGCGGTGAGGAAGTACTACAGCTGTGAATTAGAGTCTTCATGTGGAGCAGCAAAAGATGTAAGATGTAGGAGGTAGGACTGAGCAGTCACGTGCCGAGCTGAACTGCTGTGACTGATTAAGGTAGTTCTTCTCCGGACAGAGAGGTTTTACTTCAAATAAGAACTGTTTATATGTGTTACCCAATTATGGCCTCCTGACCACTGTTGAATATTAATGCATGTTATGCAAAATTCACTTAAAAATGTAAATCCATTTCCGCAAGATCCGTCTGGTCTGGTGTTATTTGTGGTGCGACCTCATCCCATCGCAGTACTCCACTGTGGAAGTGATTTTGCAATTCTACAGTCCAGTTAAACAGTTCTGACTACCTGCCACTGCCACTAGGAGAAGATCACTGCACATTGATTTAGACAGCTCCACCTTGTAGACTAAGAAAATTGATTTATTGTTTAATTCATTATTTCCTCTTGAATGGCCTGGGGTAGGTTTTCCAAGTACTGAGAAATTTTCCCTTAGTTTGCAAATGAGTATAAAGGTAAAAATTACTGATTCAGATTCTGTATCTTTTACACTATTCTCTTATTACTGTAGTTTGGGGGTATTTCTTAGGTGACAATTTCCATTTTTGCTTTTTCATTTTTTACTCCCCGCATTTCTAAAACCGCAAAAGGTGTTTGAGGACTTATCCAAAATTGGCAGAGTTAGGAAAAATAAAAACACAATTCCACCATTTTTATGGGATTTGTTTTTACAATATTCTCTATGCAGTAAAACATTACCGTGATTTTTTTTTCTTTCTGTCCCCATATTCCGCCCCCCATAACTTTTTTATATTTACATCTAGGGAGCTGTGCTAGGGCTAATTTTTTTCAGGCTGACATGTAGATTGTATTGATACAATTTTGGCATGTGTATGCCTTTTTGCTAACTTTTTATTATGCCATTTAGATTTTTTTTTCCATTACATTACATTTTTCCAAAATGTCTGACCTATTAAAATGTAAACGTATTTATCCTGTAAGGTGATTACAGGATAAATACGTTTACATTTTAATAGGTCAGACATTTTGGGATGTGGCGTTGCCACTGATATTATTTTTTTTAATTATTTTTAATATAATATGGGTAAAGGAGGTGATTTGATTTTTTTTATATTACATTTTTTTTTTCTCTTTTTTTAAAGTCTTCTAGGGGACTTGAACATGCAGTCATCTGATTTATTCTCCCTTAGACTCTTTGTTCCTTTGGAGCACGGCTACAGGCAGAGGGGCCCAAGACTGCCAAGACAAGTAAAGGACTACCTCGATCTTAGTGCGAGGGAACCGTTCAGACCCGGGGTTTCACTGCTGAGAGGCCATGGTCACAATTGACTACAGCATCTGAGGGGTTAAATGTTGGTGATCGGCTTTACTGTCGATCATAGACATTCCCTTTGGGTGTCTACTATGTAAAACAGTGCCTCAGCGGGAGCTATGCTTAAAGGGCTTCTGTCACCCCACTAAACATTTTATATATTTTTTTGGTTACTTATAATCCCTATACTGCGATTTATGCATACATACTGTAATTAATCATTTTGGTTCAGCAGATTCTGCTAAAAAAAGACTTTTAAAATATTCAAATTACCTTGCTACCAGCAAGTAGGGCGGCTACTTGCTGGTAGCAGTCGCATCCTCCTCTCATAAACACGCCCCCTCCGCATTTTGATTGACAGGGCCAGCGGATGGGATCTTTCTCTGCTGGCCATGTCTGCATTCAAAATCTGGCGCCTGCGCCGTACCTGTTTTCAGTCGGCGCAGGCGCACTGAGAGGAGGACGCTTGCTCGGCCGCTCCTTCCTCAATGCGCCTGCGCCGGGTGTAGATGTGATGTCATCGGCGCAGGCGCATTGAGGATGGAGCGGCCGAAGGAGCGGGCGCCTGCGCCGACTGAATACCGTTACGGCGCAGGCGCGAGATCTTGATAGCAGACAGGACCAGCCAGAGGACGATCCCGGCTGCTGGCCCTGTCAATCAACATGCGGAGGGGGCGTCTTTAGGATAGGAGGATGCGGCTGCTACCAGCAAGTAGCCCTACTTGCTGGTAGCAAGGTAATTTGCATATTTTAAAAGTCCTTTTTTAACAGAATCTGCTGAACCAAAATGATTAATTACAGTATGCATGCATAAATCGCAGTATAGGGATTATAAGTAACAAAAAAAAAAAAAAACAGTTTAGTGGGGTGACAGAAGCCCTTTAAACCCTGTGTATGTATGGCAGTTGTTCTTAAAGAGTTTTTAATAATTTAAAGAGGACCTTTCATGTTATTTTTTTTGGTTTAGATAAATACCTTGCCTGTTTTTTTTTTACAAATATCGCTCCTACGCCCCGCTGTGCCCCCCTGCAGTTTCCCTGCTCAGTATGTTAATACTGAGCATCGGTACAGGGAGGAGGAGACGCCAGGGTTTCTCAATGGGCGTCTCCTTCTCCCTGGCTGTGCTGTGGTCTAATCACAGCGGACAGCGTCACAGCCAGGGAGAAGATGAGCTTCTTTTTCTCCCTGGCTGTGACATTCTCTGCTGTAATTGGAACGCGGCACGGCCAGCGAGAAGAAGGAGACGCCCATTGAGAAACCCTGGCGTCTCCTCCTCCCTGTACCCATGCTCAGTATTAACATTCTGAGAGGGAAAACTGCAGGGGGCACAGCGGGGCATAGGAGCGATATTTGGAAAAAACAGGTAGGGTGGCAGGCATCAGTGGGGGGTACCCCGTAAGTAAAGGTATTTATCTAAACTAAACTAAAAAAAAAACAAGAAAGGTCCTCTTTAAATTATAAAGCTCTCTCAGCTTAAAAAAATTTTTTAGAGCAGGCACTGGCTGAAAATGTCCTATTTTCATAGACTAAATTTATGGATGGTCAACATACCTGCTCTGGACTTTACATCAAAGCCATACATATGTCCAATAAGATGCAGGTAATGTACAGTTCATGTTATATCTACGTTATCACTATGTTCTTATGGTCCTTCATTTATTCAGATAGTGGATCAGAACAGAAATTCAGCCTGAATGTCCTAGAAAGTCTCCAATTTTGCATTTCTTTTTTACTATGTAACATACAACTTAGAATTTTCTTTTCTCAGGAATAGTGCAGAGGTAATTAATGCAGACAATCTATGAAACTAGGACATTGGGAGACATGAAAATACCATCCTTAGTTCACTTTCCTTAAATCCACTCATATATCTTAGGCTGATAGAATGTAACAAAGGGCTTAATTTGCTATTACAGGTATTCCTGGCTTTTCAGTATTCAATTATCTGTAATTAAACTTGACAGCGTGACTCGTGAAAATATTGTAGTTAATATTGAGGCCTGAAGGTTTTACTTTTATTTTAGGATTCATAATAGGGAATCAGAATTGGCATGGTCTATAAAGAATTGGGTCAACATTGTGTTTTGTAATTCAGAAAAATTATGCAAATTATTCAATTGATTACAAGACCATTAAAAATAGAGCTATCGATAGCAACTAGGACTATTCTTTTGTCATTGTTCCTGGGAGATATGTTTCTATTCACTTCTAATCTGGGTTGCGAATATCAGGTGACAGTGGGGAAAAATACCGTATTTTTTTAAAAATAATTAAAGGGGTTCTCGAAGATTATAACATTGATGGCCTACTAGCTGTGTCGTACCAGTACCTGTGTCTGTTAAGGTGTAACCAAGGGGACGCTGGCACTCCATGTAGGATGGAGGGTGTAAAGGTGTAATGGTTAATGTAAGAGCAACTATATATGCATGCTTCGGTGCACTGAGGCCAGTGATTGGCTGTAGCCTTTATTTGTTATCGACATGACCTCACCACTGAAATTAGGTAAACAGAGCCTGGCCAAGAGAACCATAGCAACTGCGGGAGATCTGCCAGGCAAGTAATGATAAATTGTTTATTGCAGGCAAATCCCAAGGTTTGTCCAGTTTCCTTATGAAACCGGGCAACTTCTTTAACTTGAAAGGTCACTAAGTTTCAGAAAACTTTTGATATGTCATTGACACATAACGAAAGCTTTAATCGGTGGGGTCTGAGTATTCAGACCCCACTGATCGCTAGAACAAAGAGAGAGAAGCACTTGCATATCATGCGCTCTCTCCTCACTGCAAGAGGGGCCCATAGGCTTTCTATTGAATCCATCTTGCGTCCTCTCCTGCAGTGAGTAGAGAGTGCGCAACAAGCGAGTGCTTCTCTCTCCTCGTTCTAGCAATATTTGGGGGGTCTTAACACTCAGACCGCCACTGATCAAATCTTCTGAGATATCTTTGTGACATATCAAAAGTTTGCTTAAAATCCAGTGATCCTTTAACACAAATCACCATACCAGTCAGTGATGATCTAAGTCAGTGGCGGCAAACTGTTTAGAGGCCGAGTGCCCAAACTGCAACCCAAAACCCACTTACTTATCGCAAAGTGCCAACACGGCAATTTAACTATAATACTACAGCCCAATATAGTATATCTTCCATGTATTTTATCATTTAGCTACGATAGCCTGCCTACATTCAGTGCCATTCATAGCGTGCCTTGTGCTGATAAATGGCAGGAAAAGTCTAAGGCATATTTGTACACCATAGACTTTTTCCGTGCCATTGGTTTGCCACCACTGATCCAAGTTCAGTTAATTTGAACTGCGAAGTAATTGGGACGAGCACTTCTAATTACTCTGCATCCCTGAGATTAGCAACATGACACACAAAGTAATCTTTTTTTAAATGTTTTTTTTTTATTTAAAATTTATATTTTTTATAACGTAACAAGGTACATTAATATGTGCTTACACACCTTGCAAGGCGTGCAGCAAGTTTATAAATGCTATTACATAGGGTATTACATCAGATATAGCAGTGAAAGCTAAAGTCACAGATACATAAGTTTGACATTCTCAGTGTCACAAGTTTACAGTTACTATAACATCAATGTTTAGCCACAAGTGATATAACATCAATAACATCAATAACGGGGTACACCAGCGGAAGGCAGTATAGAGAGGTTGTTAAGTGGTTTATAAGTGGTTTATTTTCCCTCCACGTTAGACCCATATCATTAGAAGTCCCCCCAATCTGACGGGATGCAGAGCCAGACCTTATGCGTAGCTCGGGTGCCTAAACTTTTGACATAAATGCCAGTGGCGTTGAAATTTTGGATGATTCCTAGCTTCCCATGAGGAGAGTTCTTCAAAGCGAAAGATTTGATCCACTTTCAGTTTCCATTGCTCTATGGAAGGAGGGATAGATGACAGCCAACATTTTGGAATTAATAGTCGAGCTGCCATCAGAAGCTGTTTGAAGAGGAAAGGCATAGGATGAGTTATCCTGTCCAAATCAAGGTTAAGTAGGGCTTTACTCGCTGACATTTGCACCTTAGTCTTGCATATTGAATTGCTAATTTGGAATATTTCTTCCCACCATGTCTTAATAATTGGGCAGTCCCACCAAATGTGGAAAAAAGTTCCCCTACTAGTACTGCACCTCCAGCATATGTCAGAAGCTGTAGCCGAATATAGCGAGGTGGTATCAGGGGTTTTGTACCACCTGGTTAGGATCTTGTATCCATTTTCCTGTATGCGGACACATCTGGATGAGTAGTGTGGGGAAGACACTACGTCCAGCATTATGGAGCTTGAGAGCTCCTGTCCCAAATCCCTTTCCCAGTGGCAAACAAAGGCTGGTTTAGCGGAGGTCGATGGAATGTTTAGCCTTTTGAAGAGTTGTGAGATTAATTTCTTTGAGGGGATAGGATTTGAGATTAAGGCCTCAGACCAAAGTAAAGGTCGAAAAATGTCACTTACTGTTACGTGTTGAGAGATGAATGCATGTATATAAGATGTGGAGGAGATATGTCGGCGATCAGCATTAAAGATCGCTTGAAAATCCTTGAATTGGACTAAGGAACCATTGGAATCGAAAAATGGTAGAATTGGGAGTGTTGAATCCCTCAAGTCCCTTGGGGTACAATCTATTACCTCGGGCAGTGCTGTTCCCAGTATATCCCTAATGGAAAGAAGAGGAGAGGGGAAGGGTATTGAACAGTGAGATGACTGAAACCATTTCCACACATTCATAGTGGCTTGAAAGATGGGATACGGTGAGGAGGGTAGGTTACATGAGCTTTTGTTGCCTAATAATAGGGATCTAAAGGACTTATTTACTAATTCCTGCTCCATTGCTACCCAAGGTTTTGTGCTACTAGGTCTAAGCCATTCTATTATTCTAGACAATAGGACTGCCTTCCCATATAACTCTGGGTCTGGTAGGGCAATACCCCCGAAACATTTAGGACGAGACAGGAGTTCATGAGACAATCTTGGCTTTTTCCCTCTCCATATAAATGAGCGAAATATTTTCCTTAAGGAGTTATAATAGGTTTTGGGGACTGGGATGGGCAGAACTTGTAGTATGTAAGGCGGGGGAGTATCAAAGACATTAGTAGATTCTTTCGACCAAACCAAGAGATGGTTGGGATATCTAATTTATCTATACTAGAGGAGATTTCATTTAATAATGGGGTATAGTTTAGTGTAAACAGATCCTTGGTGTTTGAGCTAATTTTAATCCCTAAATATGTTATATAAGGGGAGGACCAGTTGAAAGGGGAATCTCTTTTTAAGCTATTTTGGGTCTATTGGGGGATCCCCACACATACTACTAAAGATTTTTGCTTATTAATTTTAAAGTTGGAAAAAGAGCTGTAGCAATCTAGGTGTTTTTGGATGATATGCAATGAGTCTTTAGGGTTAGATGTCATGATCATGATATCGTCCGCGAATGCGCCAATTTTATGGTCCTTGCCTCCCAGGAACACTCCTCGGATATCTTTGTCCGCTCTCATTTTCAGGAGAAGTGGCTCCAAGGCCAGTACGAAGAGCAGAGGGGAAAGGGGGCAGCCTTGCCTAGTGCCGTTTTGGATAGAAAAGGGGTCAGATAGGTCGCCATTGATCAAAACAGATGCAGAGGCCTGAGCATACATTTCGAAGGTAGCTTGTACAAAGGGATCAGGTAGGCCAAACCGGCAAAGGACATGTCTCAGAAAAAGCCAATTAATTCTGTCAAATGCTTTTTCTGCATCTGTGCTCAGCAGTAGGAGAGGTCTGGAGCGGTTAGCAGAAAAATGCACTATGTTCAATACTCTGGCCGTATTGTCTCTTCCCTCTCTGCCTTTGATAAAGCCCACCTGATCCCCGTGCACTATTGAAGGAAGGAAAACCGACAGACGATTAGCAGCTTAAGATCAATATTGAGGAGGGAAATGGGTCTGTAGTTGGCACATTGCTTTGGGTCTTTTCCCTCTTTAGGGATCAAGGTAATATGGGCTTGTGTCATGTCCCTGGATAATTTTTCCCCTTGTAGGGTTAAGTTACAAACCTCAAGTAGGTGGGGGAGTAAGCATTGTTGGTATGTTCTATAGTATTGTACCGGTAGGCCGTCAGGGCCTGGGCTTTTGCCAGAAGGTGTCTGTTTTAAGGCAGTTTTGAGTTCCTTAGGAGTGAACGGGGATGCCAGCTTCTGTTTCTGATCTTCAGGGATAGTCGGAAATGAGAGTGAGTCTAGGAAGGAGGAAAGGATAGATGTGTGAGCCTCAGGGGAAAGTGTTTGGGGCAGATTATATAGAGCTTCATAAAACTCTCTAAATTGAGCACCTACTGTATTTCTTTAGAGGAATATAAGGGAGAACCCTGAGGGGATGATATTTGGTGGATGTAGTTTGCTGCTCTTCTATTTCTTATCCTACTCATCATGAATTTAGATGTTTTGTCTCCGTGAGCAAAAAACGTATGTTGCGAATTTAAAAAAAGCTTAGCTGTGGATTGCTGAAACATGGATTTCAATTCAGCTCTGTAACCAGACAACTCCTGGAGTTGTAATGCGGAGAATGAACGTTTGTGTAAGGATTCCAGGGATTGTATTTTCTGGCATAGAAAGTCTAACTTTTTAGTTCTCTCTTTTTTTTGGTGAGCTCCCATGCTTATGAAGTGTCCCCTAACAAAAGGTTTGTGGGCATCCCATAGGGATAGGGCAGAAATGTCAGGGTTTTTATTTAAGGTGAAGTATTCCTCAAGGAGTTCAGCAATCTTATCTCTAGTGTACTGGTTTCCCAATAGGGATTCGTTTAGGCGCCATTTAAATTTGTACTGTTTGGGGACCGGGGCAGAGAGTGATAGGGAAATAGGGGCATGGTCGGAGAGGTGTATAGATCCTATTTGAGGGTTACGACAGTATTGAAGGTGCTCTTTAGATACAAATAGGTAGTCCAGGCGTTGATATGAGCCGTGGACGTTTGAGTAAAAAGTATAGTCTGCTGTAGTAGGATGTAGCATACGCCAAACGTCTATAAGGTCAAGGTTCCAAAACCCCTCTCTAATGTACCGTAAAGTTTTAAGGGCTAGGGCCGATTTTGAAGTTGAGGAATCTAGTTGAGGGTTTAAGGTTGCGTTAAAATCCCCTCCTGCTATGGTCAGGCCTTCAGCGAAGGAATTAATGATGGGAAAAACCTTAGAAAACCAACTGTGGTGACCAGTGTTTGGTGCGTAAAGGTTGATGAAAGTATAGGTCTGAGGGCCAATGTTGCCCTTAACTAATATGTAGCGACCTTCAGGATCCTGCAAATGTGACTTATATTGAAAAGGGACTCTCCTCTGAAGCCCAATACTCACCCCCCCTGACGCAGAGGAGTTGCCGCCACAGTGGAACCACTGTGAATAGTGGCCATACGAGAGATTGGGGTATTGATAAAAAAATTTTTTTTTGTAAATTCTTTATTTCTGAAGAATTTTCAATAGGTAACAAACATGAAAAGATCTATACAGAGTAATAAAGCACATGAGATACATGAAATGCCATAGGCGCAATAGGATAGTCAAGTCACCGTTTGGTTGATACAAGCATGAATCTGAGTGCAGTGAAGGAGAGCAGTAAAAGCATGTGATACCCTGTTTCCCCGAAAATAAGACATCCCCTGAAAATAAGACCTACCTCTAGTTTTGCCTATTGCTGTAATATAAGGCATCCCCCCGAAAATAAGGCCTCCCCGATAATAAAGCATCCCACGAAAATAAGGCCTCCCCGATTACAAAGCATCGGCCGAACATACCGTAATGCCTCCCCGATTATAAAGCATCCGCCGAACATAATGACTCCCCGATTATAAAGCATCGGCTGGACATAATGCCTCCCCGATTATAAAGCAAGCCAACCCAGAATGTAAGGAGCTCACTGATTGGCCGCAGCCACCGCCAGGACAAGCTGCCGACTTCTTCCGCCCGCTGCTCGCTCTGCCCTGATGGAGTCTCACAACTTGGCTGGCACGGACACACAGGGGACGGGGTGACAGGTAGGGGGGGGAATATCTGATGGAAGGTGGGGGATGTCTGGTGAAGATGGGGGGGGAGACTAAAAACGGTAATTAAAATGACACAGGGTGATCAGAGGGGGGAATCAAAATGACACAGGGGTATCAGGGTGGGGAGGGGGATCATTTAAAATGACACAGGGAGATCAGAAGGGGGAATCAAAATGACACAGGAGGATTAAGAGGGGGTACTAAAATGCTATAGTAATCCCCCCCCCTCTGATTCTCCTGTACCATTTTGATTCCCCCTTCTGATCCCCGTGTCATTTTAAGTGATCCTCCTCCCCACCCTGATACCCCTGTGTCATTTTGATTCCCTTCTCTGATCACCCTGTGCCATTTTAAGTGATCCCCCTCCCCACCCTGATTTCCTTTTTTTTGTTCAACAATAAATGTGTACCGTATTTTTCTTCATGGAAAAATAAGACATCCCCTGAAAATAAGACCTAGCGCATCTTTTGGAGCAAAAATTAATATAAGACACTGTCTTATTTTCGGGGAAACAGGGTAGATAAATTTACTATTTTCTCATAGATCCTATCCTGTAAGGCACGATGTGAGTCTGGATGCCAAACCATATCTTGATCATATAGGGAGCATCACTTGATTTGGCTAACAGTGAGTATCTGTATAGTCTATCCAAAACATAACATATAGAACTTAACTTAACTTATGGGTTGTTCCAGCTCAGAATATAAGGCATGGGAGCACTCTTGTATCAAATGCATAAGGTAAATTGTATGTCAAGTTAATCGAAGTCACATTAGAGTGTGCACGTATAAGTAGGAGGAGGTACACTAAACGTAATACTTTGAGGTAGAGAAAGGAAGTTCCATTATGTATAGATACTTGTGGGTCTAAATATTGGACCAGCGAGAGGGTGTTTATTAATGTACCCATGAAGGGAGGAAGCATTCGATCTAACTATAGTTCTTATAGAAGTCCAGCCAAGGTTGCCATGTTTTCAGAAAATTTTTCCTGTTTCCCCTTTCCCAACCAACCATCTCCTCCATAAGGCAGATCTGGTGCACTTTTTCTAACCATTCTTTAATGGTAGGTGGATCAGTATTTTTCCATTTGGTGGGGACAATAAATTTAGCTGCTCCTATCATATGCGTAATTAAATTGTTGGAGGAGGGTTTGAAGCCTCCGTGTGGCAGCCACAGAAGTATGAGTGCTGGTGCTAAAGAGATACGGGAACTACAGACTCTGTTAATAATTTGTTCCACTTCTATCCAGAAGTTGGAAATATCTTTACAGGACCACCAGATGTGTGAAATGGTTCCACACTGATCTTGACAGCGCCAACACTTATCTGAGGGCGACAGGTGGGCTCTATATAGAAAGTCTGGAGTTCTGTACCACCTAGATACAATTTTAAAGGAATTCTCCCGGATACGGATACACCTTGAAAATCCGTGAGAGTGCTTCAAAACTATATTGACGTCTTCGTCTGAGAGAGTCAACTGCAGCTCCCGTTCCCAAGCTTTTAAGTATGTGGGTTTTTCACCTGAAGAGTCTAATATAAGTTGGGAGTACAGCTTGGAGAGGGTTTTTGTGGGAGGATAGGGAAGGGTATTGATTAAATTTGAAGTGCGTCTCCTGGAGGAGAAGGACACTGGCTCCCAGTTTGCGTAACAATGAGAAAACCTGACTCCGTTTTGAGGGAGAATTAAAGCCTTTGACATTGTAGGACGCAAAAGATAGGTCAGCCATTGTGTTTAGTGTGTTGTGTATTACCTTGCTGAATGTCCTTCCTCCTCCAGGAGAGCGCGACTTTGTAGAAAATACCAGGTAAAAATTGGGTGAGTAGGGTGGGATCCAGAGGGAGCTCTTGCATCTGATGGGACTTTAGAGCACAGGATACATGTACCTTCATAACAGAGTAAACAAAACAGCAATTAACAGAATAAAAGACGGAAAGAAAAACTATCTGTGAGATAGACCTTAAGGGGCGGGTCATCACAGAATGGAATAAAGGTCGTAGGGGGGAAAAGGTTAAATAACCCATTTGTGATCCTCAATGCACCGTATAAAGCCTCAGAAGTGAGGTTCCCAGACATGCACATGAGAAATGTCCAAGGATGGCCTCTTGTTAGACACGCACATTATAAATGAGTATGAGAGATAGGGTAGTGGGAGAAGGAAGGAAGTAAGCAGTATAGGGCTAAGAATATGAGAACTGAGGAGTCTCGTATAAGGAGAATAGGTAAGAGAGAATTCAGACAGGCGCGTGAATTGACATATAATGAGGAATCAAGAAGTCACGGTGTAGGGTCCTTATGGGGTAAACTGTATGTTTCTTCTTTTGGACTTCTGCGATTTTGGAGTGCGAGGATGTTCAAAGGGGGTGATCACGGGAAGCTCCGGTAACTCCAGGATGTCTTGATATAATTCCCAATTCTCAATGTCCATGCGTGGAATCTGAAGGTGGTCAAAAACTCCAGTTAAATCAGTGAACGCTGAGATCGTGAGACGGCAACCCTCATGTGTGAAGGTAAGTCCAAATGGAAAATTCCACCGGTACAAAATCTTATTGGACCGAAGCCAATCGGTTAGGGGCTTCAAGGATCGTCGTTTTCTTAAAGTTGAAGGAGCTAGGTCCTGGAAAATCGTAACAGGCGATCCCTCGCACGATATTGTGTCCTGGTTTCTGGCCGCCTCCAACACTGCAGTTTTGACTTGAAAATTTAGAAAGCGGCATATAACATCCCTGGGGGGTTCGGATGGTTTCGGTTTAGGCCTCAGAGCTCTGTGAGCGCGTTCGATAGTAATATTCATCTGATGTTCCGGGCCTAGCAGGGACTTACATATCTCCATGACAGTAGCTGGTATATCAGCGGCGAGGATTGACTCGGGTATCCCCCTGAATCGGAGATTATTCCTCCGTCCACGATTTTCCTGATCCTCCATAGCGCTGTGGAGGTCGTTCAGGTGAATATGGCATTTTTGCAGGGAGAATGCTGTGGCTGTTTGGTGGGCCAGAATCACGGCCTGGTGGGACTCTAAGGAGACCACTCTGTCTCCAACATGTAGTATGTCCTGGCGCATAGTCGTTAATTCGGTCAGAACAGGCTCCATCGCTTTGCTAAGCGCCTGCTTCAGGAATCTGCGTGTGATCGGGAGTGCCGCTCTGTTGTGAGGAGCTTCGGCATCCGACTCTCCTTCAGAGAGATCTGCTGCACGCTCACTGACCTTAAGTGAGGGAGTCGGTGCCATCTTGGGTTCCCGGGCCGCGACTGTGGCGGCTGCTTTTCTGATAAATTTGTCCATTTCTCTGCTCGGATTCGCAGTTCTGTTGGAGCTGGACGAGTCTCCATACTTAGATTGGCCTATCTTGACCATTTCTCTGGCTGTCGGCTAAAGTATGCTGGTGCTTTGTAGGATCTGTAACGGAGAGCTCCTGACTAAGCTGCCATCTCGGTCTGGCGCTAGCTCCGCCCCCACACAAAGTAATCTTGAAGAGAAAGCAACGCTTGTTCCAGCACCACCGCCTCTTCAAACGGTTGATCGGTGGGGGTTCTGGGAGCCCCGCCAGTCAGATATTGATGACTATCCAGAGTATAGGTCATCAGTAAATACCAGCTGCACAAACCACTCCCCTCCACCTTAAGTCTTTTGTGGCACAAGCAGTCAGTTAGGTGGAGAAAACGTGGTTGAGCTGGTAATAGGATAAAATATTGCAATTTAAGTCAGGCTCCCAGATGTATGTTAATCCTAAATTGAGGCACATGCCAGACAAGATTTTTTTTGCCATAAATATATTGTCTATGTTTATTAGGTTGGGGAGAATGGCAATAGCAGGTTCACTCTTTAAAGGGGTTGTCCCATCTTTACCTATCATTGCCGAGATCGGAATAACCGTGGTAAACAATGGCCTGGAGTTGACAGAATTATGGAAATATCCGAGCAGCTGGCATGCTGCTGTTTCCATAACTCCCAAAGCAGTGAATGGGAGCTACGCAAACAGCGTTGCACACCATGCTATGCTGTTTCCGTAACTCGGTAGTTTTGGAAACAGTGTATCTTGTTGTTGTACGCTATTTGCTATGGGAATTACAGAAACACTGTACACCGTCCACTCTGCCATTTCCATAACTCTGCCTCCCCTGGCTACTGCTTACTCAGGCTATTCCCATTTCACCCATGAAAGGCTGAGATGGAAAAACCTCCTTAAGAGTGTAAAGGCAATATGACATAAAATCTGGGTGACGGCGGTCTGCTCTTTCATTCAGTATTTGTTTCTTCCTCATTTTAATTTTTAGAAGTTGAATGTGATGAAATAAACAAAGGCTGGTTGTGGAGAGCACACAATGATAAGCAGACCACAGCTTTCATCAGTTATTTCATACTGGTTTTCTTATGCTGGTGAGGTTTTACAGTTTAGCCATGGCTAATGTCAGTATTTTATCCTAAGGATAAGCCGTAAGATATATTAATAGAAACAGTTATCTGCTTATCTAATGAAATGATACCAATCTCATCTACATCTGACAGATGATCTTTCTGTCTATCACTTACAAATAGTCCACATCCCTTTATATTTGGATAGGATTAAGCTTGATCTTCTTACAGAAGCTAAACCTCATGAGGAGTGGTCATAACCCTGCTGCTATCTGACTGTTCTATCAGTCTACTAGACTTTTCTGACCATCTACAAAACTGTAGAGGAGTGATATTTGACTGGAACCCCATGACCCTCTCCCCCTTCATGAGGATTATTAGGCAGTTACCGGATATTGTCCAATTTCTCACAGTTGCTTGCAGTTATAATAATTCAGTTTTTATGTGTTGGAAACCATTTCTCCTTGCACTGACTTCCTGTGAGCTTTAGCTTGTACATTTCATATAGAATGCCTAACATTTTTTGGCAAAGTAAGTTATTTCCTTTTGACTTTATATTCTTTAACTAGGGATTTTATAGAATTCCTAGCTATTTTATAGAATGTTTAGGATTTTTTTTTGCAAAGTATGAAATAAAGGGGGCACACTTTATTAACAAACTGACAATAGACAACAGCGATAAGAAAATGGTATTAGCAAAGTGTTATCTGAAAGCCAACACTGCATCATTTTATTCTATTCATTTAGTTCATCCATTGCCATCAACCTTTAAGCTGCAGTTTGGTCATTTTCATCATTTTAGTCTTTTATGTATTAGGGTTCGAATTTGGAAATGTTTAAAATTTCTTTTACACCTTGCCTTCAAATTTTAGGTGTTAAGTATAATACATGCATTTCACACATTGCCGTTTCACTAATGTATTCTTAACAGAATAGTTGAAAAAATAGGAAATATCATTTCATCATTTTAGTCTTTTATGTATTAGGGTTCGGATTTGGAAATGTTTAAAATGTATTTTACACCTTGCCTTCAAATTTTAGGTGTTTAGTACAATACATGCATTTCACACATTGCCTGTCACTAATGTATTCTTAACAGAATAGTTAAAAAAATAGGAAATATCATTGTACAATTTAGTGATCTATCTACAGTATATTTCTCAATGTCAACCAAACGATTTAACAGCCAAAAAAGGCAAAAGACAATCCCAGTTGACAGTCCTGTAACCTCTGAATATATCGTCTGTCATGATCCAAAGTTGTTCACGAGCAGGGAATGTAATAGGCCTTTCTAAATTTGGACTAATTTTGCAGGATATGTGTCCTGGATAATATTCCTGAACCTGTCACCAGTGAACATTGCACACAAAGAATACTGAAGCAATGGATTTTCAAACCCCTCGATGCAATTTATGAGAAGTTTTCTGCCTCATTGAATTGCAGTAATGTAATCACTTCTGTTGGGAACATGACCATGCCAATGTAGAGTTATTTTACGCCATTCTGGGCCATAATATGATAGTATGGCAGTCTTCCCCGTTTACATATGCATAATGCTTAAACAAATTCTCAATTATTCCTCCGTTCTAAAGCTTGAAGGTGAGCCTATCTTGATGGACGATCAACATCTGAGTCCAGTTTGTCTAGACGTTACTATGTGGTAGCCAGGGAACTGAGCTTGAAATGTTTGGCTATTTTGCTGTTCTAATTGAACTTTAAAGGAAAACGTAACTTTTCTACAACATATTTAGGAGCTTAAATCTACCCGAATTGACAAATTTGTAAATTGGTTGCTTTATTTTATTTTATTTATTTTGTACTGCTTTATGATTTATATACTGTATATTTCTGTGCTCAGACTGAATGTCAAATTCTGCTGTTTTAGGAGCTCAGATGACAGATAGGGTTAGAGCTAAGGCGAGGTTCACACCACTGTTTCGTTTTCTATTCTTCTGATCCGTCAGAAGAACAGAAAACAAAAAAAACAAAAAAAATCTTTATTTTATACAAATTTTTTGCTTATTTTGCAATCGTTTTAGCCATTTCCATCTGAGATCCCTAATTTTAGACGGCCCTACACAAAGTATTTTTTTTCCCGTCTAAAATAACAGATCTCAGACGGAAATAGCTAGACTGGATGCAAAATGAGCATAACTGAGCATAACGGATGCTCAAAATAAAGGATCCTTTTTTCTTGTTTTCTTTTTTTTCGGACAGATCAGAAGAACAGAAAACTAAATGGTGACGTGAACCTCGCCTAAGCTATTTGGTCACATGATTGTATGTACAGTGTATATAACTTTGGATGCAAATGGTCAAGAACATGATATGTAGAAAGATGATTAGGAAAGGAAAGCATTTACAAAGTAAATGTATTTTTTATGCAGATTTTAACATCCCGGAGGGCAGCGTGAGGGGAGGAGGATGGGAGTACTAGTACTGTTGTGTTGGTGGTGCTCACAGTGTTTGTGTCCTTTTTGCTCTCTCCTGGGGCTGTTACAGTGAAAAGGGGGTACATCTAGTAGTTGTCTCCCCTGCGGCACACCCTGGTTAGAGTCTTCTGCCTGATGGTGGGATGCCCTTGGTGTTGCAGTGGTGCGGTGCAAAAAAACAGGAGACAGACAAGGAGGTGGTTGCAGTTGAACATAAACAAGGAGTCTTTACTGAAGTGCAAAGATTGATACTATCTTCCACATAAGATGAAGGCACAAGTATTAAACAGTTCCAGCAAGTTGTTTTGGTTGAAGCAAAGGTTTTCTATGGAGCTCCTCTGAGATAGTCTTAAAAATAATTATGCCTCACATTCCAACTTAGCTAAAGGGGTGCATAATTGCCATGAGATCAGTGCAGCTTAAAGCTGTTTTCCAGTTTTTTTTATATTTCCACCCCACTTGCTCCCAGCTGCTCTATTCCAGCTCCCTGGTACTCTTCACTGATCTTCTGGTTCCCATCTGTAAATTTCCAGATGGACAGGGTCACGTGGGCTGCTGCAGCCAATGACTAGCCTTAGTGGTGAAGTGTCTGCAAGTGGCATCTTACTACTGGATCATGTACCACAGGAATAAGTAAGGATTCTTTCACAGGTACCAATGGTTAGGGTGGAAAAAAGGAAAAAAATTATCTGGAAAACCCCTTTAAATGAATCTACTGTTATTCCAAACTTTTAACAATAGTGATGCCTTCTCAAAAGTCTGACAAGCTGAGTATCAGATATTATTAAATATTTATCATCCAAGTGGTATAAATATTGCTGTTTCAATTTTTGCCTCAGGCAGCACAAAGGCTATGTGCTTCCCTGCCCCTGGCCACAAAGCACTGAGGGAACGGGGGCCCAAGCTGAACACTTGCATCAGGACCCACGAGCCTTTAGCTACACCCCTGGCTCCTCCCCATACTGTGGAGGAGATTGCTGCATGTAAATGCAGCTTCCTCCTCCACTGATGAGCAGGCGATTGCTGGGAAGGAACGCTACCTTTAGTAAGTAGCTACAGAAGTATGGAACCTTGCATTTTCCGAAAGGTTTTCCTTACTGGAAGTGTTATCAGCCTGTTTGTTCTGCATAGCGCATACAATTTGGCGTTCTATCAAGAATGTCGCTGTTTGAAATAGCTTACTGCAAAAAAGGAGTAGATTTCCCATAAAATTTGTGTCTGGCTAATATTGCTTGTGAAAGAAAAGTATGTAGAACATGAGTTGTGGTATAATAAGGATTTCTCAATTGTTTTTCTCCAGGACACTCTACTGGGAATTCTGAATCACTTTCTAGTTTGATGGACCAATACAAGAAATGATGTAGCTGTTTCCCAGTGTAGTTTAGAAATGGCTGCTGTCAACATAACCTGGTTGTTTTATTTGTGTTATTGTTAGTCCTTAGTAATTTATTCTCACAGTGGAATAGTACGGTTGAATAAGACGGTTGAAAAAAATAAAATAATAATAACAAAACTTTATTACAAATATTAATTAAAATATAGCTAATCCCTCTCTTAATACTTAGGGATAGGCAGATGGGATCCAAACCTGTCCCCCACATCAGACTGCAGATTGAATTAACACTGTTTATGGATGTTCACAGTGATCAGAAAATCTTCCGCAGATCAATCCCAAACAGTTGGTAGTGGTAATGAACCATGCCAAACTTTTGTTTATTTATGGTCACGGTCATGCCACAGTTAAACACTGATACTTGACCAAGTATAGTGAAAGAACTTGGTTAATATCCAGTGTTATGTTCAGCAGGAGTCCGTATCCATAGCCCAGGGAATACCACAATGGTGTCCATATATTTGACAACCAGGGCAATCACCTGTAGGACCCCTTTCACCACTACAATAGAGGCTAACTAATCGTACCCAGCCCTGCTTGATGCGTTTCTAATCGTCCTGTGTGGGGCACCTCATTGGGAGCTGTGGGCAAGAGGGTGCTAAATAACTGGCTAGTTGCCTAATCTAGAAGCTGGCAGAGCCGCTGCACGTGTGTCACGCAGCAGCATCGGCGCTAGTATGGCCGGGTGAGCTTGCCCACTCCTGCTCATTAAATAGGGATGAGCCAGGTGAACGAGCAGGGAAGCTGTCTCAGGCGGCCAATCAAAGTCCCAAAATGTCCCAAATCCTTATGTGCCATCTGTGTGTCAGCGAATATGCGCTTCTGCTGATAATATTGCAGATGTAAGGGGATCCTTAGGCGGCTTAGGAAGTTAATGTAGGGGGAATAGATATGAAAACTCAGGTACACCAAAAGCGGAGGTAGGTCCATAAACATCTAACGTGCTTACCCATAGAACTTGCTCTCTTGACCTACAGTATCTAAAACGATTAATACAGTAAGAATAAGTATTGTATTCCTTATGTAACAATGTTACCAATCACTTTAGTAACACATGGAAGAGGAGCATCTACTTGAATCACCAGCTACAGTGCCCCTGAGATATTCCCATATCAGAGCAGGGACTGACATTCATCTGAATGTTGTATTATGGACCATTGCAACGTGTCTCAAAAACATATAGGGGACGGTTCTCAATATTATGGATAACTGATCCAGGTTGGCAAGAGAATTGGAGGGATAGAAAATGGGGCTAGATAAAGCAAGTGTAGCAGTTACATTCATTAAGACCCCTTGGTTTCTCTGTGCATAAATGAAAGATCCACTCCAGTTCTTTTCTCAGAAGCCTATTGTCAATGTCACCTCCTCTGGGTGACTGACAGATCCGTTCAATCCCTTGAAAACTGATCACTCTTACGTCCCCTGCATGTGAGTCGACGACGTGTCTGGCTAGGGTAGTATCTCTTTTATTATGGATATCCCCTAGATGTTCACCGACATGTCGTTTAAACTCCCAAATCATTTTTTCCAACATACTGCAGGCCACAGAAGCAAGTGATGAGATACGATAAATGACTCCCGTGGTTCTGCAGTTTATGAAGGTCCTGATCTCAAACTTTTCAGAGGTAACAGTGCTGGTGAACATCTTGCTGACTTTGATTAAGCTACATGCAATGCAGCGACTGCATCTAAAGTTACCCCTGATGTCAGTGGAAAGCCACGTGTGAATTTGTACAGGTTTTAGAAAACTATGGACCAGTCGGTCCTTTCAATTTTATTCTCCCCGAAATGTAATTGAAGGAGAGTCACCTATGAGATCGCCGATATCTGGGTCAATTTTAAGGAAACCCCAATATCGGTTAAAGATTTTTCTCACTTCTTGATGTCCTGTATCAAAAGTACCAATGATTCTAGTGACCTCATCTTGATAGCCCTTAATTTTGGGGACCAACATATCTTTTCTATCACAACACCGGGCATGATGATAGGCATTGTTAAGGACAGTATCCGGATACCCTCTTGATCTGAATTTTTGTCTCAGATCATCAGACACATTTTTAAAGTCCAAGGTATGCGAGCAATTTCGTCTTGCTCTAAGGTACTGTCCCTTGGGGATACCCTTATGTAGTGCCCAAGGGTGCCAGCTCTCCCACTGCAATAGATTATTGGTTGCTGTGTGTTTTCTGTAGATCTTTGTGAGGCGTCCATCCCTTCCCCAAGTGATAATTAGATCCAGGAAGGTGATGGAGTCGTGATCAATTGTGGAGGTGAAAAACAGTCCCATATCATTGATACTAAGCTGTTCCAAAAAGGAACGAAACTGTAGAGCATCACCCTTACACAATATCAAGATTTCATCAATGTATCGCAGCCACAGATGGACACATGATGACCATTACTCAAGCTGATCCCCAAACACAATCTCTTTCTCTCACCAGCCCAGATAGAGGTTGGCAAAAGTCAGGGCACACGGGCTCCCCATTGCCACCCCTCTGAGCTGGCGGAAGATTTTACCATTAAAGAGAAAGACATTGTGTTGTAAGATGAAGTCAAGTAAAGTCAAAACAAACTCATTGTGCTTGGCACAGTGTATCCCTCTTTGGCTTAGGAAATAACGGATCGTTTCCAATCTGGATGGAACTATACAAAGCCTCCACGTCCAAACTGGCCAGCAAAACACCCTCCTCACAGATCACATTGTTGAGGTTATTAAGAACATCCATGGTGTCACGTATGCAGGATGGAAAAGAGGTGACAAACGGACGCAGAACATTGTCCACATAGATACTAATGTTCTACATCAGACTTCCAATCCCTGACACAATGGGTCTACCTTTGAGGGGATTACATCCTTTGTGTATTTTAGGCAGGCTATAAAAGCAGGCCACGACGGGATGTAGTGGAAGCAAGAAATCCATCTTACCTTTATTGACAAGATGAGTGGTGCATGCTTCTTTAACGATGGTCACCAAGCATTTACGATACTGATCGACAGGATTTTCGCGTAAGTTCTCATAGCATTGATCATCCAATAAAATATTATCACACATGGCTATGTATTGTTGTCTATCAAGGATCACTATGTTCCCTTCTTTGCCAGATGGTTTAATAATGATTTGTTCATCTATTTCCAGTGAAAGGAGTCCCTCTAACTCCTGTTTATCAATATTTGGGTGGTATGGAATCTGTCCCTCGAGGTGACGTAACTCTTGAGTGACCACCTCCAGAAACATGTCTAGAGGTGAGGGGTCACTGACTGGGGGAGTCTGGGTGGATGGTAACCTTAGATTTTTAAACGGACCCTCTCCTAAATTCCTTTGTCCCTCTGTCCAGAGGTTTACCAATAGTTGTAAATTTGGCATATCCTCCAGAGAAATCCCTAATTCGGCACACTGCCGTTAATCATGATTATGGAAGAATTTCTTCCATTTTAGCTTCCGGATGAATAGGTTAATGTCTTTAACCCATTCGAAAGTTTTAAACTTATGAGAGGGTACAAAAGACAAGCCTTTCTGCAAAAGAGAAATGTCCCCTTTAGTCAGGGTCCGTTTAGAGAGGTTAATAATCTGTAGAGTATCTGCACCAGTGATCCTTGGGCGGCACATTGTTATTGATTTCTCCTGCCTCGTAGGAGATAGTCAGAGACTGATGGAGTACTGTCAAAAAAAAAACTCTTTTACCTCTCATATTACCTCTCTCCCTATTAGTTCTGTCACGTCCCCTATTTGTTTGTGTACTGAGGGCGGGTCTGCGTTTGTTGGAATCTGTTTCACTATCGCCCTCAGATGAGGAGTGTTCAGTGTCAGTCTCTAGAGTCTTAGTCTTATTGCCTCCAAAGTCAAAGATCCTTCCTTCTTTAAAATCTCGAGTATCTCAAATGTATTGTGAATGTTTTTTATCCTTAATGAAGGTGGTAAACTTCTCAAATGCCAACTGTAGAGTATTCTCTTTCCTACCAAAATCAGGATTACTACTGAACTTTTAACGTCCTCAATACTTTCCTTAAGTTCCTTATCGGTTTTGGACAGGACAGTCCTTTCTTCTTCCAGTAGCAATTTCATTAAACGCAGGGAGGAGTCAATAGACTCTTTCTCCTAATCAATTCTGGAGAGCGTAACCTTACGGCAGGTGAAAAATGGATCCGTAATCCCCTTGGAACAATTTGATCTCTGATGTACTGTATGTTTCTAAGAATTGCATATCCCACCAAGTCCTTACGTGATCTTTATATATCCTAGTGAGATTTCTAAAGGCACTCGTGATGTTCAAGCTAGAGGTTTGGGTTGACAATTCTCTATCAGAGAACACCTCCCTAGCTTCCGTGTTCCATTTCTCAACATCAAGTTCCTCTGACAAAAAGCCTGCCATCCCCCACACGAAAGGATCAATAAAAAAGATTTTTCCAGCTGAATTAAAGGGTGCTCACTGCCTAATAAGACGGTAAAAAAAATATATATATAACAAAACTTTATTACAAAAATAATTAAAATATAGCTAATCCCTCTCCTAATACTTAGAGATAAGCAGATGGGATCCAAACTAGGTGGTGGTCAATGTGTATTCACCTGTACCCCACATCAGACTGCGGATTGAATTTACACTGTTTATGGATGTTCACAGTGATCGGAAAACCTTCCGCAGATCAATCCCAAACAGTTGGTAGTGGCAATGAACCGTGCCAAACTTTTGTGTATTTATGGTCACGGTCATGCCACCGTTAAACACCGATACTTGATCAAGTATAGTGAAAGAACTTGGTTAATATCCGGTGTTATGTGCAGCGGGAGTACGTATCCATAGCGCAGGGAATACCACAATGGTTTCCATATATTTGACAACCAGGGCAATCACCTGTAGGACCCCTTCCGCCGCTACAATAGAGGCTAACTAATCGTACCCAGCCCTGAATCACTTTCCAGTTTGATGGACCAATACAAGAAATGACGTAGCCGCTTCCCAGTGTAGTTTAGATAAGGCTGCGGTCAACATAACCTGGTTGTCTTATTTGTGTTATTGTTAGTCCTTAGGGATTTCCCCAAATGTCTGTAACCATGGAAAACTTTTAATGATGGATCGTATATAATATTTTAATATAAATCACATACAGTCTAAGTGAACCCCTGCATCTTCACAGTACCTCTGATGGTGGGAAGTGCTGCAGGAAATAAGCAGCAAGCATGCTGTGGCCAGGGCTGAGAGCAGACTGTGGAGCGGATCCCAGAACAACAGCACGCACACAGAACCCAGGACTGCAGCGGTAAATGGGAAGCACCGGCCGCAGATCACCGCTGAACACGGCGTCCAGGACCGTGGCGGTAAGCAGGGGATTAGCGGCGCACAACAGCTGCTGTTACAATAAGAATATGGCTTAAAGGGCATCTGTCAGCCGTTTTGTACATATGAAATTGGCTGACCTGTTGCATGTGCGCTTAGCAGCTGAAGGCATCTATGTTTGTCCTATGTTTAAAATTGCCTGCATTGTTGAGAAAAATTCTGTTTTAATATATGCAAATGAGCTTCTAGGAGCAACGGGGAGTTACCTTTACAACTAGAGGCTCTGTTTGCTCTCTCTGCAACTGCTGCACCCTCTGTACTTTGATTGACAAGGCCAGGTGTGATGAAGTTTTCACTGTCTGGCCTGTCAATTAAAGTGCAGAGGGCGCAGCAGTTGTAGAAAAAGCAGAGCCTCTAGGAGTAAGGGAAACATCACCACTGCTCCTAGAAGCTCATTTGCATATATTAAAACATGTAATAGTTCAGTCAGTTTCATAAGTACAAATCTGCTGACAGATGCCCTTTAAAAAAGTGTTTATGAGGTCAAGAGATCAGAGATAAGAGCTACACATGAGCCATTGCGATTTAAAGAAAACACAAAGTGACAGCATGAATTCTTGTATCTGAGAAATGACTGAATGTTTTTAATAAAAACTAATTTAAAAAAATGATTTGTAGCCCAAAATAAGTAAAATGCAATATTAATTAAATGCCCCAGAAGGTGTACATAATAGCCTTTAAGGGTTCCTTTATGTGCACTTTTGTTTATGATTTTTTTATTTGTTTGTTTGTTTTGCTCTTCACTTTATTTTTTTTCCATTTTTTAAAGCTTTTTCACCCATTCAGTGTGTTTTAGCACCTGTTTTATTTTTATTTTTTATAGAAAGGATTCTCCTTCTGTGATATCCCTTTCTCTGCAGAGCTGTATGTGAAATAAGTATTGATAAAATCGAAAAATGGTATGTAAAACGCCAGTAAGATCACACTAATGCACATTGCACATGCATTTTTTAAAGTAGAATGTACCACATTATATTTTGCACTAAGTATACCTTTACTTATAGCCTGATTCTTCACACTACCTTTTCACTACACTGATATAAAATATAAAAAAAC
Organism: Bufo bufo; assembly: GCF_905171765.1. Lineage (NCBI taxonomy): Eukaryota > Metazoa > Chordata > Amphibia > Anura > Bufonidae > Bufo > Bufo bufo. The sequence goes on from NC_053393.1 coordinate 210,975,389, forward strand.
TGTTCACCCTATTTTGCAGACATAAAAAATGCCTCATCCAAGGTGAAAAAACACTGGCACATATCCTAGACCATGTTTGGATACAAAACTCAGATGCAAAGTCAAGAAACAGTGTTCATTTAACCCCTCAGATGCAGTGATCAACACGATCCCAGCTGGCTCCCTCTGCCTTCCGATTGCGAGGCTCCGATTGGTTATCATGGCAGCTTAGATGCTTCTGAAGCTTCCTAGGTCTGCCATGGTAAGCTCCCTCAGCACAGAGCATGTCAAAATTCTATTCACCCCAATAGATCTCTATTAGGGTGAATAGGACAAGGGATCAAAAGATCCCAGGTTCTAGCCCCTTAAGGTGGTTAAAATGTATTATTATAAAAGCAAAAAAAAAGTAAAAAAAACACTAGAATATTAAAAGTTTAAATCACCCACTTTCCCAATTTTATATATAAAAATATATAAACAATAAAAAATAAGCATATCAGGTATCGCCGTGTCTGAAAATGAACTATTAAAATATTTTTAAAAAGCTCCTGTGTAGTGAACGCTATAATGGAAAAAAATTAACAAGATGTGCCACACAATGGCACATGAGACACACGATCAAGTGATCAAAAAGCTGCTATGTACCCCAAAAGTAGTACCAAGAAACAAGCCCCAATCCAGATTTGTGGAAGTAAATATAATAGTTATGGCTGTAAGAAAATGGCAAGGCAAAGAAAATGTAAATTTTTTCAAAGGTTTTTATTTTTTTTAAAGTAGTAAAGCAAAAAAAATAAAAAAATATATACAAATTTGGTATCACCGTATTCGTATTGCGCAACAGAAGAAGAACATCATGTCATTTTTTGCGTACACTGAACAACATGATGTCCAAACTTCAAAAACCTTGGCGGAATTGTGTTTTTTTTTTTTTTATTTAACCCCATAAAGAATTTTTTTCCCCAGTTTCCAATAATGGATATGGTAATTTAATTGGTGCCCTTAAAAAATTTAATTTATCCCACCAAAAGTAAGCACTATATTGCTATATGAATGGCTATATGAATGGTCACTTATGATGAACCTAATGATGAACCTAGCGGCCATGTTCCATTGTGAGTGGAAACCTGATTGGCTTATAATGGTTCCATCGGTTCTCTAATGGTTTAACCTTTCGTTTCCAGCAAGAATAGCAGAGCAGTACATTTATACTGATTGTATTCATATTATACTGTATATCAGTGCAATCTTAGTGGAACTGATCTTTGACCAGCATGTATGTTGTCTGTTTTGTACTACAAAATGAAATGTCTCTTTCCATCATGGAAATATGCTCGAATTAGGATGCCAGGTAAATATACAGTACCAAATAACCAAATGACAGTACTAGTTATCAAGCAGCGTCTAGACTCACAGGCGGCGATGAAGTCCAGAAACAAACAAATCAGTAACTAGACATCAATAGGGCTTTCAATAAATTGCTCTTGGCCAGGTGACCTTTCCTCTTCTGGACTTACCCATGAATATTTCATCATGTTCTTTGTCATGGATAAAACACAGTGTGTACTGTAACAAGTCAAGCACTTGTGTGCCCATCACACAACCATGGACAGTTTATTTAATAAAGGGTTCTATGCAAGCAGAGATCTGGACACAGAAAATTATTTTATGAATTTGCATAACCTTTCATTTTTTCAAGAATAACATTTGTTTGCTTAAAGCTGGAAAACCCTTTTAATTATATTGCAATTTCCAGATGTAATATAATGTTCCCAAATGTGAGTTTCACTGTAATGTGGCTGTTCAAAATGTTGAGGTATGTTGAAATGTCCAGGTTTCTATAAATCAAAACTCATCTATCAAAGTCGATTTCAGTAACTATTCTTCTAACAACAACTGCAAATTCACTCCGGCTTGTCCATTGAAGTTATGCTTCTGCAAAGACATAGGTACCACTTCAAAAGGTGCGCACAGCATCACTTGTCAGGAACTGTATTTGATCTACCTTCCCGCTCTTCTCCTTTGTGATTGTTACATATACTAAAAGAATGTAATGTATGATTTAAAATGTCTAAGTATTGTTCCAACATGTTTAGTCTGGTGAAGCTACCTTCTACTTAAAGAGGTTGTCCCATCGAAAAATTTTGTTAAGGCTTCATGCAAACGACTGTATTTTGCATCCTTGTCCAATTCACAATTTTTTGGTCTCTCACACGGACCCGTTAATTTCTATGGGTCTGCAAATAAAAGGGAAAGTGCAAGGATGTAATCTGTGTGCTGTCTGCATCCATATCTCTATTCTGCAAATTACAGAATTTGTCCTATTCTGGTCTGGTTTTTGGGCCAAAACATGGATACGTATATAGAAAGGCTGAGCACTCTCCCAATGGACCACACACAGACTATTCAAAATTATTATATTTATTACACCGATATATAGATCAGGAACAAAGTGAACATATAACAAATTACACAGTAAAAATACACCTTAAAAAATACAATATAAAAGTTATTTGAATAAAAAGCGTTCAGATAAAAAGCATTAATGATTCATCTGCGGTGGTATACAAAAGATTAATATATGCAACCTGAATGAAGATATGCTGATTGGAAGAAAAAAGGAGTCGATATCAATTCAATATGTTCGATATTGTGAAAATGATTTTCGACCATAAGAAAATAAATGTTCGAATAAATATAAGAACAATTTTTTTCCTTTCGAATAAATGTCCAAACTGGAATAAGATATTCGATATGAACTTGCAGTAATAATGTTGATTAAATATTATTCAATCAATATTCCCTGTGTGGCAATGCGAAAAGAATGAACATTCACTCTTGTGAAATGCCGTCTGGCTATAGCTCACGGTGGCGTCCCACGTGGCTAATGGAGTCAGATTCGGCTGGTACCTGTTAATGATGATTCAACAGGAGCAATGTGAACGATGTAGCCCTCTGTGTAGAGATTCTTTAGTAGGAGAGTCTTTAAATGCAGCTCTGTCACTTCAAGGGTTTAAATGTTCGCTATATGCCATATGGATCCATCAGGGTAAAAAGAAGTCGATTCCAGTTATTGAAGTCAAAAAAACGTCCATCAGCTGATGTGCGGGTCTTTTGAAACCAGACGCGTTTCGGGGTCTTTTCCTAGCCCCTTCCTCAGTGGGCTAGGAAAAGACCCCGAAACGCGTCTGGTTTCAAAAGACCCGCACATCAGCTGATGGACGTTTTTTTGACTTCAATAACTGGAATCGACTTCTTTTTACCCTGATGGATCCATATGGCATATAGCGAACATTTAAACCCTTGAAGTGACAGAGCTGCATTTAAAGACTCTCCTACTAAAGAATCTCTACACAGAGGGCTACATCGTTCACATTGCTCCTGTTGAATCATCATTAACAGGTACCAGCCGAATCTGACTCCATTAGCCACGTGGGACGCCACCGTGAGCTATAGCCAGACGGCATTTCACAAGAGTGAATGTTCATTCTTTTCGCATTGCCACACAGGGAATATTGATTGAATAATATTTAATCAACATTATTACTGCAAGTTCATATCGAATATCTTATTCCAGTTTGGACATTTATTCGAAAGGAAAAAACTTGTTCTTATATTTATTCGAACATTTATTTTCTTATGGTCGAAAATCATTTTCACAATATCGAACATATTGAATTGATATCGACTCCTTTTTTCTTCCAATCAGCATATCTTCATTCAGGTTGCATATATTAATCTTTTGTATACCACCGCAGATGAATCATTAATGCTTTTTATCTGAACGCTTTTTATTCAAATAACTTTTATATTGTATTTTTTAAGGTGTATTTTTACTGTGTAATTTGTTATATGTTCACTTTGTTCCTGATCTATATATCGGTGTAATAAATATAATAATTTTGAATAGTCTGTGTGTGGTCCATTGGGAGAGTGCTCAGCCTTTCTATATACATTTTCAATTTATTTGACTGGGTGAGTCATCAGGCTTAGTAGCACCCATCCACAGTGAAAGGCGATAGAGAGCCACCATACTCTTTATATTATCAAAACATGGATACGGTTGTGTGTATGCAGGCTTATACTTAATTCCAGCCCTCTATTTGAATTTTATTTTATTTTAGATATATTAATAAAATGCTCATATTCCCCGATATTCCAGGAATAATGCTAGAACAGCACCACCTGCTGTTTCTATTGAACAGCCTTTCTATGTCCACCTCAGTAAATGTGTTGCGGTAGACACACATGATTTATCTTGCTTATTTCTCTTTTCCTTCCAGGTGTGTGAGAGATTATAGGTGTAGTGAGCCCAATACTTCAGATTCTGCAGCGTTAAAAGACGTGCTGAGTAAGTGATAGGAGAATGAGTCAGCATTCAATCAGAGAAGACACTGCAGCTTCAGAAGCAGCCAGATCACAAGATCGAGAATACTTCCGCATACTAGGTGGCGCAGAGAGAGAGAAAAAACTGAGCATGTGTGTCCACCTCAGTAAATGTAAGAAAGGCTCCTCAACAGCTACAGCAGGTGGTGCTATACTTATATTACTTCGGGTATATCTGGGGATTTCAGCATTTTTTTCCATTAAAAAAAAAGCTTTTCAATGGAAAAAATGCTAAAATAAAACCCGTTCCACATATTTGGTATTGGCGCATCTGTAATGATCCACACTATACAATTATCATGTGATTTATCCTGTAAGGTGAATGCCATAAAAGAAAAAAACCTTAGAATTGCTGTTTTTTGCTTATTCTCCACAAAAAAAACTAAACAAAATAAAAAGTGATGAAAAAGTGTGCCCTAAAATGAGATCAATAAAAAGTACCAGTCATCCTGTAAAAATAAAGTCCTCACACAGCTCCGTAGAAGCAAAAATAAAAAGTTATGGGTCTTAGGATGCGGCGATGCAAAAACATTTTTTATTTAAAAGGGTTTTTATTAAGCAAATGTAAGAGACAGCCCTGAATCATCCAGCAGCATTCCCAGCACTTATATCTATGCAGACTGTCATGTTTCCCTCCGGCCACCAGAGGCCACTGTGACTGAGCAGGAACCTGAGTTGTGCTGTTCCAGAGGCTAAGAAAGAGTTAAGAAGATTTCCCGGGCTGTGCTAGAGTTTGCTTGCTGAGATAACAGGGAGAGATGGACTGCTGAGAGATAACAGTAAAAGACTGGAGCAGCAGGAGGCTCCAATAGCTGAGTTTTCCCTGACAGCTGTGGAGCAGCATACAGAGGACTGTACAGTGTGTTCCAGAGGAGTGGGACCGTGTGTCAGAGACCAGTACAAGCCAGATTATTCCTGCCAGAGCTGAAACTAGGTGAAGATCTGTATCTGCTGTAACCAGAGAGAGAAAGATAGACAAGCAAGCGACCGGACCTGGAGCCAGACTGCATCTTATTGGATCAAGGAGAATCTGCAGAACTGTGAGTGGCACCGGTGCCAAGCTGTGATAGTTTATAGAGTCAGGGACTTAGTCAATGCGCTGTAGAAGCGTCCCCTGGGTAGCATGGCTAGATAGGAAATAAGTGTTGAGAGTAGCTGTCACCGCCACTTCTGTGAGAAGGTCTGGCAGACGTTCTTCTCTACCTCTTGTATGAAGTTCTTTGTTTTGGTTTCACTTTCTCATCTCCTTTCCTTCTGCCAGGTGTCACTTATTTAGACATAATCATCTTCCTTCAAATTCCCTCCCATACTGCCTCACTTTGTGGTTTATACTACTTCCTGGATGAAGTGTTCACTGCTGGAGGCTGCATCTGCTGTTTGCTCAGATAAGTCCTTTACTTTATTGTGTTTGATTGCTGGCTTGATTCTAGGTGACCCTGACTCCCTCCGTATTAAGTGCAGGGAGCCGGTGGTCGTGTCCCCTCACTATTATAGGGTTTTCAGGTGTCACACAGGCTTAGGTACGTGGGCATGCAATCGTCTACCATCGAGACCCTTGTATGTGCATAGCAGTCAGGGAGAGCTCTTAGGGTTTTATAGGGCTCACCTAATAGCTCCAAGGTTGGGATCAAGCCAGTCACTCGTTTATTTATAAGTTCCAGCTATCTGCAAATCTCATCCATGACAGTAGCTTGTAAGCTTTCTTTTTGCTGTTTAGCTCATTCTGTGTCTATGCAAAATTCCTGTACCATTGTTGATGATTTATGTTCACCTGTTCATGCCATTCCTGTCATTGACCCATTGCTCCTCTGGTGTGGTGGTACTGTACTGTTAATCAGGTTTTTCGGCAGTTTCGTTTTGTTCCTTAATAAAGCCGTTTTTTTCTTCAGTCTCCTTGTCCGCTGTACTGTATTTGAATCCTGCCTTGCGGTCTTCTCCTCCCCTGACCGCTACAAGTGGCGCTGTGAGCAGGGTACAGTCACAGAGATGGAGGCGGCTGAAGGCAATGTGCATGATGTTAATGTGAGTACCTCAAACAATGGTGGAACCCCTGCAAGGTCCCTCCCTATTGGCACATTGTTTAACTTGCTACCCAAATTTGATGGCCAGAACATGTCACTGTCGGACTGGGTGTCAAGATTACAGAGCGCTGCTAGGATTTACAATGTCAGCCCAGAACTACAAGTAGAAATCGCTTTGGCTGCTCTAGAGGGTGAGGCCCGACAAAATGTTCTACGAACACCGGAAGCCACACGCAATACATTGAAAGAGAGTGCAATTCCTGAAAGAAATATATGGTGAAAAGGCCAGCGCAGGGCACCTCAGGGCGAAATTCTTTTACCGAATTCAGCGGGAAGACGAAGGTGTCTTGCAGTATGCAATGGCGCTAGAGGAAGTGTTGGCCGAGGTGCAGAAAAAAGAGGCGGATGGTGTAACCGCCATGGGAACTGCAGATCGGATCCTGCGGGAACAATTCACTCTGGGACTCTACAGCACTCCCCTGAAATGGGCCCTGCAGGAACGAGTTAGGGTGGACTCTACACTAACCTTTAGACTAATATTAGCAGTTGCACGGAGCAAAGAAGAAAGTTATGTGTCCGGAGTGATACGGACCTAGACCATCACCTCCCTCTGGGTTTCAAAGAGCGAAGAGGTCCTAGTCAGAGTGGTACAAGACTTAGAGAGCTATCTGAGTGCTATGCACGAAAAGTTGACACACCTGGAAAAAGGGATGAAGTTGCGCTATACCCATGAAACTGCCTACCCGACCCGACAACAAATTTATCAGGCGCCCCCATGGGTTCCTATACCAGAATATTCTCACCCTAATTTACCTTCTCATCAAGCTCCTCAATATCCTCCAAGGAGGCCCGTCAATCAAGTCCTAAGGGCACCCCCCATATGCAGACAAGGAGAAGGCCATCAAGGGGCACAGTGTTGGCGGTGTGAAAATTATGGACATTATGAGAGTGTCGGAGTGATGCGGCTGGACGCCCAGAACCACAGTTAAACTTCCTGCCCCCGCGGTAGTGGGGCATACTGCGGGGGCGGTGGAGAGCCAAGATACCCAGTATGGCTCCGAACACCTGGGCGCAGGGTGTCCCACCATTCGAGCTGAATTTGAAGGCATTCCGGTCGACTGCTTAGTGGATGCCGGGTTACAAGTAACAACTATGCCTGAGTCACTCTTCTACCATTACTTCCAAGCGCTGGCCAAGCCAGAGCGAGAGATGCTGGTCCGGGTTACAGCGGCCAATCAACAACAGATCCCTGTCACAGGAGTCGTGTGGATGAATGTACGGCTATGTGGGCAAGAAGTGGGACCGAAAGGTATCCTGTTGGTCCCTGAGACGTTTAAAGAAGATGTGCCTGTGTCAATGGGCATGAATATTCTGCGAGAATTGGATCAGATAATGTTCACCAAACGGGGGACGGGCTATTGGAAGCAAGCCACTCTGCACAAACCTACTCAGAAAGCGTTTCAATGGCTGATCCGATTCTGTGGGACACAGAAAAGTGTCCCAACACACCAGTCTGTGGGAACGATCCGAGCACCAGTAAAAGCTACCCTCACCCTCCCCCCTGGACGGGAGACCGTGTTGACGTTACCCATGGTCGACTGCTTAGTGGATACCGGGTTACAAAAAAAAGACTATGCCTGAGTCACTCTTCTACCGTTAGTTCCAAGCGCTGGCCAAGCCAGAGCGAGAGATGCTGGTCCGGGTTACAGTGGCCAATCAACAACAGATCCCTGTCACAGGAGTCGTGTGGATGAATGTACTGCTATGTGGACAAGAAGTGGGACGGAAAGGTATCCTGTTGGTCCCTGAGACGTTCAAAGAAGATGTGCCTGTGATAATGGGCATGAATATTCTGCGAGAATTGTATCAGATAATGTTCACCAAACAGGGGCCGAGCTATTGGAAGCAAGCCACTCTGCACAAACCTACTCAGAAAGAGTTTCAACGGCTGATCCGATTCTGTGGGACACAGAAAAGTGTCCCAGCACACCAGTCTGTGGGAACGATCCGAGCGCCAGGAAAAGCTACCCTCACCCTCCCCCCTGGACGGGAGACCGTGTTGACGTTACCCGTGGGAACCTTCCGCAATCTTGAAGGTATGGAGGTGTTCATGGAACCGACGGCCCTAGGAGAGTTGGGTTAGGATGTCCTGGTGGCCCGAACACTGAGAGTGGTCCATAATGGCCGAGTACCCATAAGAGCTGTGACTATGGGACATCTAGAAGTTTCCTTGACACAGTAGTGGAACTGGCTCGTGTGTACCTACAGTCGTGGCCAAAAGTTTTGAGAATGACACAAATATTAGTTTTCACATAGTTTGCTGCTAAACTTCTTTTAGATCTTTGTTTCAGTTGTTTCTGTGATGTAGTCAAATATAATTACACGCACTTCATACGTTTCAAAGGCTTTTATCGACAATTACATGACATTTATGCAAAGAGTCAGTATTTGCAGTGTTGGCCTTTCTTTTTCAGGACCTCTGCAATTCGACTGGGCATGCTCTCAATCAACTTCTGGGCCAATTCCTGACTGATAGCAACCCATTCTTTCATAATCACTTCTTGGAGTTTGTCAGAAGTAGTGGGTTTTTGTTTGTCCACCCGCCTCTTGAGGATTGACCACAAGTTCTCAATGGGATTAAGATCTGGGGAGTTTCCAGGCCATGGACCCAAAATGTCAACTTTTTGGTCCCCGAGCCACTTAGTTATCACTTTTGCCTTATGGCACGGTGCTCCATCGTGCTGGAAAATGCATTGTTCTTCACCAAACTGTTGTTGGATTGTTGGAAGAAGTTGCTGTTGGAGGGTGTTTTGGTACCATTCTTTATTCATGGCTGTGTTTTTGGGCAAAATTGTGAGTGAGCCCACTCCCTTGGATGAGAAGCAACCCCACACATGAATGGTCTCAGGGTGCTTTACTGTTGGCATGACACAGGACTGATGGTAGCGCTCACCTTTTCTTCTCCGGACAAGCCTTTTTCCAGATGCCCCAAACAATCGGAAAGAGGCTTCATCGGAGAATATGACTTTGCCCCAGTCCTCAGCAGTCCATTCACCATACTTTCTGCAGAAGATCAATCTGTCCCTGATGTTTTTTTTGGAGAGAAGTGGTTTCTTTGCTGCCCTTCTTGACACCAGGCCATCTTCCAAAAGTCTTCGCCTCACTGTGCGTGCAGACGCGCTCTCACCTGCCTGCTGCCATTCCTGAGCAAGCTCTGCACTGGTGGCACTCCGATCCCGCAGCTGAATCCTATTTAGGAGACGATCCTGGCGCTTGCTGGACGCCCTGAAGCCTTCTTAACAAGAATTGAACCTCTTTCCTTGAAGTTCTTGATGATCCTATAAATTGTTGATTGAGGTGCAATCTTTAGTAGCCACAATATCCTTGCCTGTGAAGCCATTTTTATGCAACGCAATGATGGCTGCACGCGTTTCTTTGCAGGTCACCATGGTTAACAATGGAAGAACAATGATTTCAAGCATCACCCTCCTTTTAACATGTCAAGTCTGCCATTTTAACCCAATCAGCCTGACATAATGATCTCCAGCCTTGTGCTCATCAACATTCTCACCTGAGTTTACAAGACGATTACTGAAATGATCTCAGCAGGTCCTTTAATGACAGCAATGAAATGCAGTGGAAAGTTTTTTTGGGGATTAAGTTAATTTTCATGGCAAAGAAGGACTATGCAATTCATCTGATCACTCTTCATAACATTCTGGAGTATATGCAAATTGCTATTATAAAAACTTAAGCAGCAACTTTTCCAATTTCCAATATTTATGTAATTCTCAAAACTTTTGGCCACGACTGTACATTGGGGAGAAGTACTGAGTCGGACAGAAGTGACTCTAGCTCTGGTAGGTGATGCCGTTTGGACCCTGGCAGTTACTGCCAGCGTAGAAGAGGTTCCGACCCCAGAATGGAATGGGAGAACCATCTTGGATCAAATGGAAATAGATGTGAAGGCTCTCAGTTCGGACCAATGGCGATCAGTTGAAAACATGTTGTGGGAGACTCAGGCTGCATTTGCCCGTCACGCCGATGACTTTGGCTGCACGGATGCTATCACAAATGAGATACTGATGGGGGACACTCCACTAAATTCGGGAGAGATATCGGCAGATTCCGCCCAAGTTGTACCAGGAAGTGAAAATGCTGTTGAAACAGATTATAGATTCTGGAGTGGTGCGGGGTAGCCAGAGCCTTTGGGCGGCCCCAGTGGTGCTCGTTAAGAAGAAGGATGGCTTTATTCGGTTTTGTGTGGATTACCGGCGGTTGAATGCATGCACCGCGCGAGACTCATATCCTCTGCCACGTATCAAGGAGTCTCTGATGGCTCTAGGATGAGCCAAATACTTCTCTACCTTGGACCTGGCGAGCGGGTACTGGCAAGTACTAGTGGCCGAGCAAGACAAGGCAAAGACGACGTTCATACTCCCCATGGGACTATTCGAATTCAACAGGATGCCATTTGGACTGACTAATGCCCCGGGGACCTTCCAGCGGCTGATGGAGAAATGCCTGGGAGACCTGAATTTTTAAGCCACTCTGATATACCTGAATTGGCTAGGGCAGGTACTTGAGCGGCTGCGATCCCATGGCCTGAAGGTAAAGCCAAAGAAGTGTCATCTCTTCAAGAGGGGGATCGAGTACTTGGGCCATAGGGTGTCCCAAGACAGAGTGTTGCCATCCCAAGACAAAGTGGCTGCAATACGACAATGGCTAGTGCCCAGAAGGCTGCAGGAGTTGAATGCCTTCCTTGGACTGACTGGTACTACCGACGGTTCATCAAAGACTATGCCAAGATAGCGGGCCCTCTGAATGAGTTGAGAGGAACATCTGGGCAACCCAAGGGCCAAAGTATTCACTGAGGGCAGAAGCAGGAAGAGGCCTTCCAGGCCCTGAAAGAAGCTCTGACATCAGCCCCCATATTGGCTTATGCTGACTTTGATAAACCATTTCTCTTATCTACTGATGGCAGTCTCTACGGACTCGGGGCATTCCTGTCGCAGGTACAAGATGGACATAACAGAGTGATCGCCTACGCCAGTAGATCCTTGCGAGAGACAGAGTGAAACTCCCACAACTACAGTTGTTCCGGCTAGAACTCCTTGCCCTGGTGTGGGCTATGACGGAGAAGTTTGCAGGATATTTGACAGGCGCTAAGATATTTGTACGGACTGATAACAATCCCCTGGCCCATCTGGATGCTGCCAAGTTGGGAGCCCTGGAGCAACGCTGGGCAGCTCGCCTTGCAAAATATGACTTCTCAATTCGCTATCATTCCGCTACGGAGAACACTAATGCTGATGGCCTGTCGAGGGTTACTTTTGAGACCCAGTAGGGGATGTCGATGAACAAAAGGAAGAAGATAAAAATCCGGATTTCCGCAAGTTCATTCCGCCCACAGTCACGGCCCAGACAAGTGGGGAGGCCCGTAAACTACCCAAGGCATTGGGGAGGACTAACGAGAACTGGGGCCGATTACAGGATGAAGATGTTCGACTGCGGCAGATGAAAAGCTGGGTAACCCAGCGGAGGAAGCCCAACAGAGAAGTAAAGGCTGACCTGGATGCCGAGATGAAGTCCGTTCTACATCAATGGGACAGACTGGAAATGCATGTAGCTGTTCTGTACCGCAAGTGGCAACAGTCCAATGACCTAGAGGCGAGGTGGCAAGTAGTCATACCCGGAAGTGTGGCATGTGAGATAGCCAAAGAAGCCCATGAATTTGGAGCTCACTTTGGGCCTGCCAAGACTTACCAGTGGCTGTAGCGTTATGTATATTGTCCGCGACTGGAGGCCGTGGTGGAGGAAGTTTGCCGACAGTGTCGAGTGTGTAAACTCACTGAAAGCACGGAACAGAGGGCATCCCTACAGTCCATGCAGACCAAATAACCGCTGGAATTATTGATTATAGACTACCTCCTCGTAGGACAATCATCAAGAGGTCCACAGTACTGCCTGGTCATGGTTGACCACTTCTCCAAGTTTGCAGTAGTCTCCCCAACTCGGGATCAGACGGCTCAGTCCGCAGCACGCGCTATCTGTCAGGATTTCATCCGGGTCTACGGGTGTCCAAAGTAGATCCACTCAGATCAAGGGGCGTGCTTTCAAGGGAAAGTAATGGAGGAGCTACACCGACTGTATGGTATTGAAAAATCCAGGACAACCCCCTATCATCCCCAAGGGAATAGGGCCTGTGAGCGCTTCAACCGGACACTGCTACAAATGCTGAGAATGCAAGAGGAAGACAAGAGGGCACACTGGCCTGATTACCTGCCGGAACTAGTCTGGGCCTACAATAATCGGGTCCATACCACCACCAGTTACACCCTGTCTATGTTACTGTTTGGGAGAGCTGGTCAAAAAATTGTTGAATTGAACCTGGAACAGCCAGAAGACCTAATGGAGCGATCAACCACCTCATGGGTGAAAGAACACCGTTAGCGACTCCAGACCATCCGCCGTTTGGCAGGCCAGCGGTTATAGAAGAGAACTCATACGGACCCTCCTCCAGTCCAGGAGGTGCCACTGAAGCCTGGAGACGGGTCCTGGTTCAAGAGAAATGCCACAGAGGAAAATTGAGTGAGCGTTGGGAAGTACAGCCATACAAAGTGATCAAGAGAGTGTACCCTAATGGTCCAGTTTACGAAGTGCAGGTTGAAAATAAGGAGTTTGCTTCACGGACTTTACATAGGAATATGCTACAGCCATGCCGGTCTGCAGATCCTGCACCTATTCAGAGGACACCTTCTCCTCCTGCCCCATACCCAGAACGTGTTATCTCTGATGGAAACGAATGTGAAGACTGGTGGACCTTTCCTGACACTGCGGAAGGTCCCCAGGCCGCAGGTGATGAGGCTCCTGCTACAGAACCACTACCATCTCGCAGTGAGGAGGAACCCGCGATCACATCCAGATCTCCTGCTGTAATGGAAGAGCCCAGGTTAACAACTCCCAGTGGAGAAAGTCAGGTCCTAGCAGATAGTCAAGACCTCCGGAGATCCAGTAGGTCTACTGCAGGGGTTCCACCAAACAGGTACGCTGCTGATGAGTTCATTTGGTCCACCTGTATGTATTGTGTGCAATGTGGTATTGCTGTATAAAAATTGCACTAACCATTATCTTTCTATGGACTATATAGCTAGGCTGAGGACGGCCATCTTTAAGTGGGGAGGCATGTAAGAGACAGCCCTGAATCATCCAGCAGCATTTCCAGCACTTATATCTATGCAGACTGTCATGTTTCCCTCCGGCCACCAGAGGCCACTGTGACTGAGCAGAAGCATGAGTTGTGCTGTTCCAGAGGCTAAGAAAGAGTTAAGAAGTTTTCCCGGGCTGTGCTAGAGGTTGCTTGCTGAGATTGCAGGGAGAGATGGACTGCTGAGAGATAACAGTAAAAGACTGGAGCAGCAGGAGGCTCCAATAGCTGAGTTTTCCCTGACAGCTGTGGAGCAGCATACAGAGGACTGTACAGTGTGTTCCAGAGGAGTGGGACCGTGTGTCAGAGACCAGTACAAGCCGGATTATTCCTGCCAGAGCTGAAACTAGGTGAAGATCTGTATCTGCTGTAACCAGAGAGAGAAAGATAGACAAGCAAGCGACCGGACCTGGAGCCAGACTGCATCTTATTGGATCAAGGAGAATCTGCAGAACTGTGAGTGGCACTGGTGCCAAGCTGTGATAGGTTATAGAGTCAGGGACTTAGTGTGCTGTAGAAGCGTCCCCTGGGTAGCAGGGCTAGATAGGAAATAAGTGTTGAGAGTAGCTTGTAAACTTTCTGTTTACTATTTAGCTCATTCTGTGTCTATGCAAAATTCCTGTACCATTGTTGATGATTTATGTTCACCTGTTCATGCCATTCCTGTCATTGACCCATTGCGCCTCTGGTGTGGTGATACCGTACTGTTAATCAGGTTTTCCGGCAGTTTCGTTTTGTTCCTTAATAAAGCCGGTTTTTGCTTGAGTCTCCTTGTCCGCTGTACTGTACTTGAATCCTGCCTTGCGGTCTTCTCCTCCCCTGACCGCTACACATAAGTAGTAAAACATTATGTACTGACCCAGAGAATAAATGTATCATGTTGTTTATGCCAAAAAATGAACACCGCAAAGTTTATAGTGTGAAAACTCAATGGCGGTATTGCCATTAAAGAAAATAATTTTTTTCGATGGAAAAATAAAAAGGTTATAACTGTGGGAATGCGACGATAAAAAACAAATCACTTGGTCACAAAGGCCCAAAACAGGATGGTCACTAAGGGGTTAATAATGTTCCTGCTTTGGAGCCTTTCCATTGAAATCATTTAGGACATGACTGTTTTGTGGATGAAAATAGAAACAAAGTAACAGAAGCCAAACCCTGACACATGGGTTAGTGAAAACTCAGGAAATTAAACTTTACTCATATTTGGCAGATGAAGACTGGTCCACTGATTATAGTCTCGGTAGACACTTTTTTTTTATCACTAGATTTAATAAGCAAAGTTTATTTTAAAATTGATAAAACCTCATTGGAATACTTTTTAGATAAACTCAGCAGGAGACCTCAGCTAATGCTCCCAGAAAATATACAAAGATCTATCATCCATAAAGAAGAAAGATGATTCCCTGGAAGGACTTTCTGGTTCACATTATCTTCTCAACCTCTCCCCCTTCCTCCTCAGTTTTCAGTATTGCAGACATAATTTACCTAATATCCTGTGTCTATGTAACTGTCATTTGAGCAGGGGCATTGCTACGGTCTAAAATGATCCGGGGCCCAAGCCCCAATGAATATGGCCCAGTTCTGTAAATCTCCTTCCCCCTCCCCCACACACACACCATTTTGCTGTACTTGCTATCCAGCAGCACATACCTGTCACATCTAGGGCCTCCCAGGTGGCGTCTCCGCTGATGTAGATCTTCTCATCATCTTCTCCATTTGGTCCGGAGAACTTCTTTCAGCCGCTCCTCGCCTCTGCAGAGTGTGACACACGGACATCTTAGCTTCCTCACATTTCTATCATCATCCCCCAACCTGGAGTCCCCACAGTGTTATCCTGCTGCTCGCTGTGCTCCCCAATACCCCCAAATACTATCCTGAAGGAATGTCCCCATAATAATAGTGCTCCTCATTGTCCCATCAATAGTAATTCCCTTCTAGAATGCCCTCATTAGTAATACTGCCCCCAACCGTGATAATGCTCCCCAAGAATGCCCTCATTAGTAATACTGCCTCCTACAGTACCCGCAACTGTGATAACGCTCCCCTAGAGTGCCCCCATTAGTAGAGGAGCCCTCCAGTATTAATAATACCCTCACAGAGCCCCCAGTAGAAATAAGGTCCCATATTGTTCCCCCCAGTGGTAATAAAGCTATCTGACCCCTCAGTAGTAAGAAGGCCCCATAGTGCTCTTAGTAGAAATAATGCGGATCTATAAGTCCCTCCTATAAAGCCCCCAGTAGTAATAGGAACGCCTATAATGTTCCCCTTGATTTGCAGTGCCCCTTGTAGTTATATTCCTCCCTCCACCATACAGTCCCATGTAAATAACATCACACCATCTCTCTTGCCCCCTCCAAAATACAGTCCTATGTAAATAACATCACTCTCATCCCTTCAGCCTCTCCAACATACAGTCCCATGTAAATAACACTATTTCCCTCCCTTCGCCATAGACTCCCATGTAAATAACATCACACCATCTTTCCAGCCCCCTCCAATATACAGTCCCATGTAAATAACATCCCTCTCTATCTACAGCCCCCTCTCCAAAATACAGTCCCATGTAAATTACATCACCTCCTCCCCAGCCGCCTTCAACATAATGTCCCAGGTAAATATCACCCCCTCAACATTCAGTCCCATGTAAATAACATCATTCCCCCTGCCAGCCACCTTCAACATACAGTCCCATGTAAATAACATTGCCCCCTCAACATTCAGTCCCATGTAAATAACATGACTCCCTCCCTCAGATCCCTGTAACATTCAGTCCCATGTAAATAACATGACTCCCTCCCACAACCGCCATCAACATACAGTCCCATGTAAATAGCATCACTACCTCCTACAGCCACCTCCAACATACAGTCCCATGTAAATAACATCACTCCCTCCCCACAGCCACCTTCAACATACAATCCCATGTAAATAACATCACTCCCTCCCACAGCCACCATCAACATACATTCTTATGTAAATAACATAACCCTGCCCCAGCCCTCTCCAACACTCAGTCCCATATAAGTAAAAACACTCCCTCCCACAGCCACCATCAATACAGTCCCATGTGAATAATATCACTCCCTCCCACAGCACCCTCCAACATACAGTCCCATGTAAATAACATCACTCCCACCCACAGCGCCTCCAACATACAGTCCCATGTAAATAACATCACTCCTTCCTACAGTCACCATCATACAGTCCCATGTAAATAACATCACTCCCTCCCCCAGCCCTCTCCAACATACAGTCCCATGTAAATACCATCACTCTTTCCTACAGCCACCATCATACAGTCCCATGTAAATAACATGATCCCCTCCCCAGCCACCTCCAACACACAGTTCCATGTAAATAACATCCCTCCCTTCAGCCCTAACATACAGTCCCAGTTAAATAACCACAACTCCCAGCATTGCTCTGCCTCTCCCTTCACTTACATCTCCTCACCAGACCTCACCACATCTTCTTCTCTTCACTGCCGTCCTCTCCTACACTCGTCACATGATGGTGAGATCATTGCAGGTCCTTCTCAACCACTGCGTGTTTTACTGGTCACATGACCTGTGATGTCACCACAGGTCCTTCAGATCTTCCAGTGCATTTGATTCAATTGTATTGCCGTCCTAAGGATAGCAATACAGTTGTATCTAGCTGGCAGGCAGGACATTCGGGGCCTGGGACAAAACATCAGTGGTCCAGGCCCCGAATGTTTTAACCTAGCAACTCCCCGGCATTTGAGTGCAATGCTCTGCAAAATTTCTTAAAAGGGTTATCCCATGACTAAAGTACAAAAAGAAAATCGGACATCATATAGTACATGGCAATCTCTTTATAATAAAGCTAAAACCAGCCCTGTACCTCACATGGATCCAGAGATCTCCCCATTCATTGCTCTGCTAGATTTATAACACGCTGACAGCTCAAGGGGAGTGTCTTTTCTGCTGCAGCTCAGGGGCCGTGTTCATGCTCTCCCTATCACAGTTGAGGAGGCGCGTAAATTCTGCTGCAGCTCAGGGGGGGTGTCTCTTCTGCTGTAGCTCTCTCCCTATCACAGCTCAGGAGGCAGTTCAAGGATAAAACTGAGCATGTGCGGCCATTTCAGTGAGGTGGCGCTGCTAAATTTTCAATTACGTGCAATTACAATACTATTCAGATCCAGGTGCTGGTTTGAAAACTAGAATATTTTTTATGGGACAACCCCTTTAAGAAAGCTTTGGTACACTGAATTGGGAAACATTGTAAAGATATTGTTCATAAGATACAACATATGATTGTTGAGCTGCTCTATAGATGCCAAAAGGAGGTTTACTTTTTTATGTAGAAACAGCGTCACTCTTGTCCATAGGCTGAATTCATAATTGCAGCTATGCATCATTCATATTAATGCAATACTACCCACAGCCCATCGACAAGAAGGATCATGCACGGTTTCGACAGGCATAAGAAAAATATAGTGGTAGGACAAGTTTGGGCCAATGACAATGAAAGGCAGACCTCACACCTATAGTTGCCATAGTCCACCTTTAACCCCTTAAGGACCGGGCTCATTTTCACCTTAAGGACCAGGCCATTTTTTGGAAATCTGACCAGTGTCACTTTAAGTGCTAATAACTTTAAAACGCTTTGACTTATCCAGGCCGTTCTGAGATTGTTTTTTCGTCACATATTGTACTTCATGACACTGGTAAAATGAAGTCAAAAAAATTTTTTTTTTTTGCACAAAAAAATACCAAATTTACCAAAAATTTGGAAAAATTTGCAAATTTCAAAGTTTCAGTTTCTCTACTTCTGTAATACATAGTAATACCCCAAAAAATTGTGATGACTTTACATTCCCCATATGTCTACTTCATGTTTGAATTGTTTTGGGAATGATATTTTATTTTTTGGGGATGTTATAAGGCTTAGAAGTTTAGAAGCAAATCTTGAAATTTTTCAGAAATTTACAAAAACTCAATTTTTAGGGACCAGTTCAGGTCTGAAGTCGATTTGCGAGGCTTACATAATAGAAACCAACCAAAAATGACCCCATCTAAGAAACTACACCCCTCAAGGTATTCAAAACTGATTTTGCATACATTATTAACCCTTTAGGTGTTGCACAAGAGTTATTGGCAAATGGGGAGGAAATTTGAGAATTTAATTTTTTTGTCAAATTTTTCATTTTAACACATTTTTTCCACTAACAAAGCAAGGGTTAACAGCCAAACAAGATTGTATCTTTATTGCCCTGACTCTGCCGTTTACAGAAACACCCCATATGTGGCCGTAAACTACTGTACGGGCACACAGTAGGGCGTAGAGTGAAAGGTGCGCCGTTTTGTTTTTGGAGGGCTGATTTTTATGGACTGGTTTTTTGACACCATGTCCCATTTGAAGCCCCCTGATGCACCCCTAGAGGAGAAACTCCCTAAAAGTGACCCCATCTAAGAAACTACACCCCTCAAGGTATTCAAAACTGATTTTACATACGTCGTTAACCCTTTAGGTGTTGCACAAGAGTTATTGGCAAATGGGGATGAAATTTGAGAATTTCATTTTTTTGCCTAATTTTCAATTTTAACCCATTTTTTCCACTAACAAAGCAAGGGTTAACAGCCAAACAAGACTGTATCTTTATTGCCCTGACTCTGCTGTTTACATAAACACCCCATATGTGGCCGTAAACTACTGTACGGCCACACAGCGGGGCGCAGAGTGAAAGGTGCGCCGTTTGGTTTTTGGAAGGCTGATTTTGCTGGACTGTTTTTTTGACACCATGTCCCATTTGAAGCCCCCCTGATGCACCCCTAGAGTAGAAACTCCATAAAAGTGACCCCATCTAAGAAACTACACCCTTCAAGGTATTCAAAACTGATTTTACAAACGTTGTTAACCCTTTAGGTGTTGCACAAGATTTAATGGAAAATAGAGACACAATTTCAAAATTTCAAATTTTTGGCATATTTTCCATTTTAATATTTTTTTTCCAGTTACAAAGCAAGGGTTAACAGCCAAACAAAACTCATTATTTATGGCCCTGATTCTGTAGTTTACAGAAACACCCCATATGTGTTCGTAAACCGCTGTACGGGCACACGGCAGGGCGCAGAAGGAAAGGAATGCCATACGGTTTTTGGAAGGCAGGTTTTGCTGGACTGTTTTTTTGACACCATGTCCCATTTGAAGCCCCCCTGATGCACCCCTAGAGTGGAAACTCCAAAAAAGTGACTCCATTTTAGAAACTACGGGATAGGGTGGCAGTTTTGTTGGTACTAGTTTAGGGTACATATGATTTTTGGTTGCTCTATATTACACTTTTTGTGCAGCAAGGTAACAAGAAATTTTTTGGCACGTTTTTTTTTTTTGTTATTTACAACATTCATCTGACAGGTTAGATCATGTGGTAATTTTATAGAGCAGGTTGTCACGGATGCGGCGGTACCTAATATGTATACATTTTTTTTATTTATGTAAGTTTTATACAATAACTTCATTTTTAAAACCAAAAAAATGTTTTAGTGTCTCCATAGTCTAAGAGCCATAGTTTTTTCAGTTTTTGGGCGATTATCTTGAGTAGGGTCTCATTTTTTGCGGGATGAGATGACGGTTTGATTGGCACTATTTTGGGGTGCATATGACTTTTTGATCGCTTGCTATTACACTTTTTGTGACGTAAGATGGCAAAAAATGGCTTTTTTTTACACTGTTTTTATTTTTATTTTTTTACGGTGGTCATCTGAGGGGTTAGGTCATGTGATATTTTTATAGAGCCGGTCGATACGGACGCGGCGATACCTAATATGTATACTTTTTTTTTATTTATGTAAGTTTTACACAATGATTTCATTTTTGAAACAAAAAAAAATCATGTTTTAGTGTTTCCATAGTCTAAGAGCCATAGTTTTTTCAGTTTTTGGGCGATTATCTTGAGTAGGGTCTCATTTTTTGCGGGATGAGATGACGGTTTGATTGGTACTATTTTGGCGTACATGCGACTTTTTTGATCACTTTTATTACCTTTTTTGGGAAGTAAGGTGGGCAAAATTTCAATTTTCTCATAGTTTTTATTTTTTTATTTTTATGGCGTTCACCGTGTGGGGAAAGTAACATGACCATTTTATAGATCAGGTCGTTACGGACGCGGCGATACCTAATATGTGTAGTTTATTTTATTTTTTTAATTTTTATTCAGTGATAAATGTTATTTTTTTTTATCTTAACTTTTTTCACTTTTTTTTACATTTTTTTGACCCAGACCCGCTTGGTTCTTGAAGATCCAGTGGGTCTGATGTCTGTATAATACAGTACAGTACAATATATATTGTTCTGTACTGTATTTTACTTACACTGAACAGATCTATGCTTTCAGCATAGATCTGTTCAGCACCATGGACAGCAGGACGCCTGAGCAGGCGTCCTGTTGCCATGGGAACCCTCCCCGTCTGCTCAGAACTTCGCAGACGGGGAAGGGTAAGCACAGGGCTGAGGGGGGCTCTCTGGGGGCTCTCTCCCTCTCCATCGGGGGGCTGCAAAGGCACAGCAGCCCCCCGATGGAGAGGGAGGGAGCTCCCTGACCGATGACAGTTAACTTTTTCCATACAGCGGTCCGTACGGACCGCGGTATGGAAAGGGTTAAACGGCTGACATCTGCACAGATGTCAGGCGTTTATACCAGGGTGCCAGCAATGTGCTGGCACCCTGGTATACCCACTAGAAGCCAACGATCATTCATGGGGAGGCGGGCGGGGGATCGCGATCCCGCCTGCCGCACCGCCCGCCTCCCGCAACGCCCCCACCGCATGCGACACCCCCCCCCCCGCACCACCCGCCGGCATCAAATCATGCAGGGGTGCAGGGGGGGGGTGAAAAATATAGATTTTAGCCACTCTAAAGTTTCTGATCGCCGCGGTCAGGGACCGCGGGGATCAGAAACTGCAAAAAGCGCAGCAAACCGCAGGTCTGAATTGACCTGCGGTTTGCTGCGATCGCCGACACGGGGGGGTCACATGACCCCCCCTGGCGTTGTCACAGGATGCCGGCTGAAGGATTTCAGCCGAAATCCCGTTCCGTTTAACCCCTCGGGCGCCGGAATACAGATTTTAAGTCAGGACGTACCGGTACGTCCTGTGTCCTTAAGGACTCGGGAAATAGGGCGTACCGGTACGTCCTATGTCCTTAAGGGGTTAATGCTGACCTACGTTTTGCCATCTGGCTGACTTGATATTTTCTTTCTCTCTCTTCTATTTTTACTCTTTTCTTTGTCTTCTTACCTGCTTTGTGTGAATGCCACATCTACGTAAATTGCTAAGATAGACCTAAAGTGCTGTAGCTGATTGGGTTCATAGGAAAGCATATGGACTTGTTGGAATGTTTTGATTTCTGGATACTTGATTTTATCTGATAATCTTCCAGTGTGTATTAACGAGAAATTAAGTGTCAAGCCTCAACCGTCCATTTATGTATATTCAGTATTTACACAATCATTTTTTTTGGGGGGGGGGGTATAATTTAATTAAGCTGCATATATATGTGAAAACTGCAGCAGTACCCCTGGTATGTCAGAAATCTACCATTGGTTATTAAGGTGAAATTTTGTGTCAAGCCTCAATCGTCCCTTTACATATATTCAGTTTCTACATGGTTGGAATTTTTATTTTTTGAGGATTGTTACATTTACAGTTGCAAGAAAAAGTATGTGAACCCTTTGGAATGATATGGATTTCTGCACAAATTGGTCATAAAATGTGATCTGATCTTCATCTAAGTCACAACAATAGACAATCACAGTCTGCTTAAACTAATAACACACAAAGAATTAAATGTTACCATGTTTTTATTGAACACACCATGTAAACATTCACAGTGCAGATGGAAAAAGTATGTGAATCCCTAGACTAATGACATCTCCAAGAGCTAATTGGAGTGAGGTGTCAGCCAACTGGAGTCCAATCAATGAGATGAGATTGGAGGTGTTGGTTAAAGCTGCCCTGCCCTATAAAAAAACACACACCAGTTCTGGGTTTGCTTTTCACAAGAAGCATTGCCTGATGTGAATGATGCCTCGCACAAAAGAGCTCTCAGAAGACATACAATTAAGAATTGTTGACTTGCATAAAGCTGGAAAGGGTTATAAAAGTATCTCCAAAAGCCTTGCTGTTCATCAGTCCACGGTAAGACAAATTGTCTATAAATGGAGAAAGTTCAGCTGTGTATCCACCTGACTTCTCCTCAATGCCACTGATGGTCCCAACCCCATTTATAAGGCAAGAAATCCCACTTATTAAACCTGACAGGGCACACCTGTGAAGTGAAAACCATTTCAGGGGACTACCTCTTGAAGCTCATCAAGGGAATGCCAAGAGTGTGCAAAGCAGTAATCAAAGCAAAAGGTGGCTACTTTGAAGAACCTAGAATATGACATATTTTCAGTTGTTTCACACTAGTTTTGATGCCTTCAGTGTGAATCTACAATTTTCATAGTCATGAAAATAAAGAAAACTCTTTGAATGAGAAGGTGTGTCCAAACTTTTGGTCTGTACTGTATATATATATATATATATATATATATTTATATATATATATAGTGGTCCCTCAAGATACAATGGCCTCAGGATACAATATTTTCAACATACAATGGTCTTTTCTGACCCATCGTAAGTTGAAACTAGACTCAACATAAAATGCCTCAGACTCAGATCCAACCAATCACCAATAATGTTTGTGAAGACACAAGGTGTAGCAGCAATCTTCCTGTGTGTATTAGCGAGAAATTGAGCATCAGGCCTCAATTGTCCTTTTATTTATATAGAGAGTCGCAATAATTTTTTTTTTTTAGGGGGGGTTTAATTTAATTAAGCTGCATATACAGTGGGATGCAAAAGTTTGGGCAACCTTGTTAATCGTCATGATTTTCCTGTATAAATCGTTGGTTGTTATGATAAAAAATGTCAGTTAAATATATCATATAGGAGACACACACAGGGATATTTGAGAAGTGAAATGAAGTTTATTGGATTTACAGAAAGTGTGCTATAATTGTTTAAACAAAATTAGGCAGGTGCATAAATTTGGGCACTGTTGTCATTTTATTGATTCGAAAACCTTTAGAACTAATTATTGGAACTCAAATTGGCTTGGTAAGCTCAGTGACCCCTGACCTACATACACAGATGAATCCAATTATGAGAAAGAGTATTTAAGGGGGTCAATTGTAAGTTTCCCTCCTCTTTTAATTTTCTCTGAAGAGTAGCAACATTGGGGTCTCAAAACAACTCTCAAATGACCTGAAGACAAAGATTGTTCACCATCATGGTCTAGGGGAAGGATACAGAAAGCTGTCTCAGAGATTTCAGCTGTCTGTTTCCACAGTTAGGAACATATTGAGGAAATGGAAGACCACAGGCTCAGTTCAAGTTAAGGCTCGAAGTGGCAGACCAAGAAAAATCTCGGATAGACAGAAGCGACGAATGGTGAGAACAGTCAGAGTCAACTCACAGACCAGCACCAAAGACCTACAACATCATCTTGCTGCAGATGGAGTCACTGTGCATCGTGCAACCATTCGGCACACTTTACACAAGGAGATGCTGTATGCGAGAGTGATGCAGAGGAAGCCTTTTCTCCGCCCACAGCACAAAAAGTGCCGCTTGAGGTGGGCTAAAGCACATTTGGACAAGCCAGCTTCATTTTGGAATAAGGTGCTGTGGACTGATGAAACTAAAATTGAGTTATTTGGCCATAACAAGGGGCATTATGCATGGAGGAAAAAGAACACAGCATTCCAAGAAAAACACCTGCTACCTACAGTAAAATATGGTGGTGGTTCCATCATGCTGTGGGGCTGTGTGGCCAGTGCAGGGACTGGGAATCTTGTCAAAGTTGAGGGACGCATGGATTCCACTCAGTATCAGCAGATTCTGGAGACCAATGTCCAGGAATCAGTGACAAAGCTGAAGCTGCGCCGGGGCTGGATGTTTCAACAAGACAACGACCCTAAACACTGCTCAAAATCCACTAAGGCATTTATGCAGAGGAACAAGTACAACGTTTTGGAATGGCCATCTTAGTCCCCAGACCTGAATATAATTGAAAATCTGTGGTGTGACTTAAAGAGAGCTGTCCATGCTCGGAAGCCATCAAACCTGAATGAACTAAAGATGTTTTGTAAAGAGGAATGGTCCAAAATACCTTCAACCAGAATCCAGACTCTCATTGGAACCTACAGCAAGCGTTTAGAGGCTGTAATTTCTGCAAAAGGAGGATCTACTAAATATTGATTTCATTTCTTTTTTGTGGTGCCCAAATTTATGCACCTGCCTAATTTTGTTTAAACAATTATAGCACACTTTCTGTAAATCCAATAAACTTCATTTCACTTCTCAAATATCACTGTGTGTGTCTCCTATATGATATATTTAACTGACATTTTTTATCGTAACAACCAACAATTTATACAGGAAAATCATGATGATTAACAAGGTTGCCCAAACTTTCGCATCCCACTGTATATGGATATTAAGGTGAAATTTAGCATCATGCCTCAATCGTCTGTTTATGTATATTCAGTTTCCACACATAGTCATAATTTTTTTTTATTTTTTTGTAGGGTTCAATTTAATTAAGCTGCATATATACGTGATTACTGCAGCAAAACCCCTTGTGTAGCAGCAATCTACCAGTGTGTATTAAGGTGAAATTTAGCGTCATGCCTCAATCGTCTGTTTATGTATATTCAGTTTCCACACACGGTCATAATAAAAAAATTTTTTTCTTGTGGGGTTCAATTTAATTAAGCTGCATACACTCACCTAAAAAAATTATTATTAGGAACACCTGTTCTATTTATCATTAATGCAATTATCTAGTCAACCAATCACATGGCAGTTGCTTCAATGCATTTAGGGGTGTGGTCCTGGTCAAGACAATCTCCTGAACTCCAAACTGAATGTCAGAATGGGAAAGAAAGGTGATTTAAGCAATTTTGAGCGTGGCATGGTTGTTGGTGCCAGACGGGCCGGTCTAAGTATTTCACAATCTGCTCAGTTACTGGGATTTTCACGCACAACCATTTCTAGGGTTTACAAAGAATGGTGTGAAAAGGGAAAAACATCCAGTATGCGGCAGTCCTGTGGGCAAAAATGCCTTGTGGATGCTAGAGGTCAGAGGAGAATGGGCCGACTGATTCGAGCTGATAGAAGAGCAACGTTGACTGGAATAACCACTCGTTACAACCGAGGTATGCAGCAAAGCATTTGTGAAGCCACAACACGCACAACCTTGAGGCGGATGGGCTACAACAGCAGAAGACCCCACCGGGTACCACTCATCTCCACTACAAATAGAAAAAAGAGGCTACAATTTGCACGAGCTCACCAAAATTGGACTGTTGAAGACTGGAAAAATGTTGCCTGGTCTGATGAGTCTCGATTTCTGTTGAGACATTCAAATGGTAGAGTCCAAATTTGGCATAAACAGAATGAGAACATGTATCCATCATGCCTTGTTACCACTGTGCAGGCTGGTGGTGGTGGTGTAATGGTGTGGGGGATGTTTTCTGGGCACACTTTAGGCCCCTTAGTGCCAATTGGGCATCGTTTAAATGCCACGGGCTACCTGAGCATTGTTTCTGACCATGTCCATCCCTTCATGACAACCATGTACCCATCCTCTGATGGCTACTTCCAGCAGGATAATGCACCATGTCACAAAGCTCGAATAATTTCAAATTGATTTCTTGAACATGACAATGAGTTCACTGTACTAAAATGGCCCCACAGTCACCAGATCTCAACCCAATAGAGCATCTTTGGGATGTGGTGGAACGGGAGCTTCGTGCCCTGGATGTGCATCCCTCAAATCTCCATCAACTGCAAGATGCTATCCTATCAATATGGGCCAACATTTCTAAAGAATGCTATCAGCACCTTGTTGAATCAATGCCATGTAGAATTAAGGCAGTTCTGAAGGCAAAAGGGGGTCCAACACCGTAATAGTATGGTGTTCCTAATATTTCTTTAGGTGAGTGTATTTACGTGATTACTGCAGCAATACCCTTGTGTGACAGTAATCTACCTGTGTGTATTAAGGTGAAATTTAGCGTCAAGCCTCAATCTTCCGTTTATGTATAGTCAGTTTCCACACAGTTGGAACAGTATACTTGAGGAGGATTAAATTGTGGATTGGATGGCTTACTCCTCCTCTTAGTTGCAGCAGGATGACGTGGAGGTGACTTCAGAGTCCCACACCAGGCCATGGAGTCAGGGGTCACAGTGTTCCTCCTGCTCCTCAGAAAGCCTGAAAAAGGCTTTCAGTGGAGGCCTCTCAGTCTTCACTGCCCATTCCTAGAGGAGTGCTTTCCTTTTTCCTAACAAGTGGCAACAAACCCCACCACTCCCTTTTGCAGATAGTGAACAAAATCTCCCTGTTGACAACTTGTGTGAGAGCCCTCACCATTTGGGCTGCCCTGTTTAGGAGGCTTAGGAGGAGGCTGGTGATTCCACGCATACCTGTGTTGATGGTGGTGACAATAGTGACACCTGTAGCCATGGCATTGGTGGTGGGGGCAGTGATGATGGCCATTAGGGAAAGCAGGGGAAGGGGGCAGCGAGGTTGAGAACAGGATCTGGGAGCCGGATCAGGGTGCTGAGGAGGAGGCTACATCAGTGGAGAAGGGAGGTGGTGGCAGCAATAAAAAGCAGAGGCTATGTACTTCCCAAAGAACAGCTAGAGCCACGTTTGCTTTGGGATCTGGTGAGCTGCTGATGCTGTGGATGGGTTAGGCGCAAAGAATGCCAGAGCTAAGCACAGCTTGGCTGCTTGTAGCTCTGTGTGAGCAACTCCTGCATGGTGCTTTTTTTCCACAAGACGGGCACACAAATCCACAGCGATGTGCAAGATCTGCAGGATTAAGATAAGCCACGGCCGTTCAAACACAATTATAGATACCAGAGGTCTATTGCAGCACATGAGGCAGGCAACATCACCAGATCCTTTGGGAAAATACAACTGGCCAGCATTCCCAATCAGAACAAGTCTGTCCTTTTCCTGGTCTGCTTTGTGGCAGCCAACCTGCATCCCCAAGCAGTACGGTATCTTTGTCACCATCATCAGCATTATCACCATTTTCTTCTCCTGCTAAGACTCTACCTAGTCCTCGGCTACATCATGAGACAACTAGAATGGAATGTTTAACCATGACAAAACTTTTCTCAATCGCAATTAGCTTGTCTACAAGCTAACCCCCTACTTGGCCATGTTGCTGGCGGTGCAGTCGCTGTAGTACCATTGTAGTAGAGCTTTGTACTCTCACGTGGCAGAGAGTGCAGGCCACTTTTTTGTGATTCTCACTGTACATCAAGCTACACTCCACGGTGGACACATGAAGCGCTGTTATGGGCAGGGACAGTACATGTCTTTTGTGGCCCACTGGGTGAATGTTTATTTCTGGCAGTGGAGAGGAAGCACCCCAGCAATATGGCCAGGTCCTTTTGACCACCTCCCCCCATATCATGGGGCTGGCTCCCACAGCAGGCACTTATCTGCCTCCTCCACTTACTCCTTCATGGACACGGTCCAGTCTCCAACAGCAGCAGGGCACAGTGTCGTTCACACTACCCATCCTTCCTATACCATGTTGGAACTGATTTGCCTGGGAGAGAGCAGCCACACAAGCGAGCAGTTGCTCAAGGACATCAAGCAGCAAACATCCCACTGGCTGTCACCCTGACGCCTCCAACTGGGTAAGGTGGTCAGCGGCAATGCATGCAAAATCCTGGCCGCCATGAACCTGGGGGAAATAACACATGCTCCCTGCATGGCCTTTTAAAAAAATTCTCTGGTTTGCCAAGGTGTTGGCAATGTACAAGAGACTGTCCCTCTTTTCAGCCATTTCTCACGCTGTGAGGAACACTGTCCTAGACTTGCAGCATCAGAATGGTATGCAGCTACACCACTTAATGTCGCTGGAATTCAACATTACACATGTTTGAGCGTCTGTACAAGCAGTGGAAAGCCGTGAACTATTTGGTCATGCACCAGACCACCTCAGCAGGGAGCATGTGTTTTTTCCAGGTTGGGCAGTGGCAGTTCATACCTTTCATGCTGCAGCTGTCGCTCATGCCTATTATATGTATTTTTGAACAGACGCTGATGCTCATGCAACAGGTGGTCCTGTAGAAGTTGGGGACCCACAAGGAGAAACTCCCATGGGGGAGGAGGAGGTGCTGCCACTTGAGGAGTAGGTGGAGGTATCCGACTTGGAGGAGAAAGAGGATGATGATGATGACAGTGACACCGGCCAAGATACCCAATCGTCTCAGGAAAGAACTGGCTCCTGGTGCACGCTGGCCAGAATGGCGGCCTGTAGATTTGCTTATGCAGTGACAGGTGTATTGTTGACATCAATCGGTCTGATGATTACTGGATAGCCATGCTTCTAGACCCTCGCTATCAAGGCAAATTGGGGGAATGTTTTCCTCTCTCAGAAAGAAAGGACAAATTACGTTATTACCAGGAAACACTATGTACGCAGCTTGCCGTAGCTTATGGCAAGTGGACCCCTGCCGCCAGTGTGTCTGAAAGGGAGGCCCCTCTCTACCCATCAGATTCACCCCTCTCCCGCTGTCATGAGCAGCTCCCGCCTCAATGCCCAGGTTAAGGCCTACCTAAACTATTGCCAGTCTCTGTCGCATACCCAGTTACCTCACCCCATGTATTTCAGGGCAGGCAGACTGGAACAGACTGGAACATCACTTTTGTAAAAAAGAAACAAGCCTGTATTCAGGAGGATTTTCACACTCCAGCAGATTCCCATGAAATACCTGACCTTTCTAGTGGTGCTGCATCTTGCCACTGTTGCTGTCTGTCTGGCTACCGCCACTTTGTGTATGGCTGTTCCTGCGGACTGCATCATGCCACTAATGGCTAAATTGTCAGTTTGCAAGTATTCATTTTTCACATGGTTGAATTTTAAACTTTTTTGAGGTGGGTTGAATTTCATTAAGCAGCATACATATGTGATTACTGCATCAATACCAATATTTTCTCACAGCTCAGGCTGATTCCAATTGGCTGGGAAGATGTGCATTCTAGCTTTTGTCTATATTCCACCTCCATTCTCTTTCTCAGTACTTAATTGTTTGTTAAAATTTATTGAAAAATGGCCAGAATGTCCTACATTGATTATTGGAGACTTCAACTGCGTTATCAACCCTGCGGTAGACAGGGAGACTCCGGAGACTCGGGAGACTACATTGTTCAGGGGTCCCCCTTGGCACGTTTTTGCTCTGAGGCTAGGTTTGAGGATGTTTGGGGAAGTCTGGGACAGGGGAGAAGGGTTTTCTCATGTATTAGTAAATCAGGTAGATCTATGTCCAGAATAGACCATGCCCTGATTAATAAAAAATATCTGCAGTATGAAGTACGAGATTAGGTCATTTTCGGACCATCTACTCCTACTCCTCGAACTCTGCCTGACTCATGATAAACCAACAGGGAGGTTTCCATTTAGATTAAACCCCTATTGGCTATCAGTAATAAAGAAACATGAAATTATACAAAAGGAAATCAACCAATTTTGGGATACTAATTGTGGTTCAGCTAAAATCCAAGTAGTATGAGATACTTTCAAAGCCTATATGAGGGGAATAATGGTCAGTAATATTGCCAATTTGAGAAAGGAGTACGGGAAAAATGCGAAAAATTTCAAAGAACAAGCCTCCTTAGCTACACAATCTTTCTATATAAGTAGGACAGAGGAAAATAGGGAAACTATGCAGAAGACTACACAAGCATACTCTAACTTTTTGCTGGAGAAGGCCCAACAGAGTCTTTCTTTTAAGGGTCAAAAATACTTTACGGAATCGGGGCGACCAGGGAAACTTCTATCCAGAGTGATCTCGAGTCAGCAGTCCAAAAAAAATATAGATACCATTCGATTGGCTAATGGGAGGATAGTTAGTGGACAAGACTTCATAGAGGAGGCCTTCCTTGACTACTTCAAAGGCCTTTATAGAGCCGATTCTAAAATTACGGATGAAAAGATGGATTCCTATCTCGATGGTATTGTTTTTCCTACTATTTCCCCGACTCAAAAGGAGGTACTGGAGGCTGACCTCTCAATTCAGTAGCTCGAAGGGGCAATTAAATTATGCTCTGGTAATTCCACCCCTGGTTCAGACGGACTCCCATATGAATTCTATACTAAATATAAGGAGGTTATTTTTCCTAGATTACTGGGGGTCCTTGCTGAATCGGTGGAGGAGGGGAACCTGCCGGGTTCAATGATGGCAGTGGTAATAATACAAATTCCAAAAAAGGTAAGGACCCCACAGATTTGGGATCCTATAGACCGATCTCATTGTTGAATGCAGATGTAAAGCTCCTGGCAAGGATTTTGGCCACAAGACTCTCTGGGGTCTTCTCCTCCATTGTCCATCCTACCAGAACGGTTTCATCCCAAATAAGGGTACTCATTACAATCTCCATCGGCTTTTTGCTAATATGCAAGCTCCTGGGGGTTCTGCTCGTTCCATCCTGTCATTTGACGCCTCTAAGGCCTTTGACCGGGTGGAGTGGCGATTCCTGTGGAGGGTTCTGGCCAGGATAGGCTTTGGGGAGAGATTCATTAATATGATTAAATTACTTTATAGATCTCCCATGGCTCAGTTGAGTATTAATGGGAACCTTACTATTAGTTTCGACTTAATCAGAGGTACTCGCCAGGGCTGCCCATTATCACCACTCTTATTTGATATTTATATTGAGCCTTTGGCTTTGACTATTAGGCAGGATGCACAAATTAAAGGATTCGGAATCCTGGGTGCGGAGGATCGCATTTCTTTATATGCGGATGATGTTCTTTTTTTGTAGAGAATACAGAAATGACTGTTTCAAGAATCATCCGCATGGTTAAACTATTTGGTGAGGTATCAGTCCTAGATATAAACTGGTCAAAGACAACTTTGATGCCATTAGATCCGGTGTCCCAAAAGGACTCCACGATAACCCAGCTAGATGTTGTTGACACTTTCCAATACTTGGGTATGACGATATCTCCCAAGGTTGAAAACTCTGTACAACTTAATTTGATCCCACTGACTTGGTTGAGACTCCCTCTATCTAGAGCTGATAGAGTCTCACTGGTCAAGATGGTGATCCTGCCTCAATTCCTCTATGTTCTTAGGAATATACCTATTTGGATAGAGGATAAATATTTTAAACTTATGAAAAGAATAATTAATGACCTAGTCTGGGGAAGAAAACGTGTGAGACTTAAACTGGAATATTTATATAAACCTCTGGAACAGGGGGGTTTAAATCTCCCATGCTTCAAAGGTTACTTCATAGCTGCTCAGCTATGGATGTGTTTTGAATGGCAAAATGACACCTTTTTAAGTAGTTTGGTAAGAAACTCTTTATATAATAACATATTTACGTTCCTGGAATCAGGGCTGTTGAATAATAGAGATCAGGGTCATAAAGAGACTAAAAAATTACTATTAAAAATGTGGGCTACTACTAGAGGATGGATGGGGTAAAGGAATCACTTATATTCACACCTCTTTGGCATAATATTCACTTACACGTCCTAGAGGGTATAGCAATGGATCAATACTGGCAAAAGAAAGGGATTCTTTATATCACACAGGTTGTTAAGAATAGAGAGATTAAGTCGTTTGTAGAGTTATCACATAATGTAGAGAACCTTTCCTGGTTCCGATATCTTCAGCTTCGGTCGGCACTTTTTAGTTTGGATGACAAATCACTGCTAGAAATAGATAATTCTTCTCTGCTAAATGAGTGGCTAGGGAAGTTATCACTAAGAAGGAAGATCTCAAATATATATAAATCACTACTGAAATCACGATTCGGTGAGACACAATCGCCGGGACAAAGGGCCTGGGAGAAGGATTGTCCAAATATACAACTGGTGGGGTGGGGAAGTATTTTTACTAACCCAGATGTACTATCTCACAATTTTAATCATGTCCTAACACAATTCAATATTTACCATAGACTATATGTTACCCCCATATGGTTAAATAAGTGTGGATTGAGAGATACCTCTAAGTGCCCTCTATGTGATACGGTAGGTGCGGATTATCTGCACATGATCTGGGCATGCCCAGAACTAGGACAATACTGGAACGATATTGGTAGTTTTCTTACTGACAAACTAAGAATACGGATTCCTCTTGACCCACAATTGTTTTTACTGAACGATCTTTGGTCATTAAGTATCCATAAATATCAAAAGATCTTATTAGGGAGAATATTATTACTGGCCAGACTTCTGATTAGCCGGAGCTGGTTTGCATGCCATACTCCTAAGGTAAATAACTGGATAAATCTGGTAAATAAGGTTAAAAACTATGAACGGATTCTGTATAAGCAGAGAGAGGTATTAGAAAAATGGATTAAGATATGGGATGACTGGAAGTTTTGATTTGGCTGTATTTGGAAGATAACTAATGCCTCAATCATCCATTTATGTTATTCAGTTTCCACACGGTTGAAATGTAACCTTTTTTTTTGGGGGGGGGGGGGTGTTAAATTTCATTAAGGAGCATATATACATCATTACTAAATCAATCCCGACATTTTCACACCTCAGGCTAATTGCAATGAATACACATTGGTTTGCTGCCGGTGGCCCATCTTGCCGCTGTTGCTGTCTGTCTGTCTACCTAACTACCATCATGTTCTGTATGGCTGCTGCAGCCTGCATCATGCCACTAATGCCACTTGCCAACAATCATGTTCCCTCAAGCCACTTTTTTTATTTAATAATTTTTTTTACCCCATAACACCGTGTGTGTTAAAACATCATATGTCTCCGATAAGGGACAATTTTTGGAAGCTTTGGAATATGAAAAAGCATGAGACATGTGCCGGAGCGGTGTCTTTTTAAACATGCTGTATGATAACACCGTCAAATGTGCATTTACCCATAGCTATGTATGTCAATGTCACTCAGACATCATTTACTATTTCTGTCATAGTGTTCCAGAGCTTGGAGAGGTCCTACGAGGCTAGAGGGGGATATATACAAACATTCAGGGCAATTGGAGCAACTTTGGTTTGGGTCCAAATTGAACTTTTTAAAAAATTTGGTGAACCGCACAAGATACCAATCTCGACTTGTTCGCTCGTCTCCATTTCACACCAAACTCACCCCACCAAGTCTTTATGGACCTTTATTTGTGCACTCACTGGGGAATAATCATGCTGGAACAGAAAAGGGCCTTTCTCAAACTGTTTCCAAAAAGTTGGAAGCAGACAATTGTCTAAAACGTCTTCATGTTGAAAGAGTAAGATTTCTCTTCATGGAACTAAGCCAACCTCTGAAAAACCAAACTTCATATCACAGATCAGTCAGAAAGGTAATGTTCTCCTGGCATTCGACAAAACCCAAACTCATCCATTAGATTGTGAGATAAAGAAGTATGATTCTCCATTCCACAAAACATGTTTCCATTGCTTCAGAGTACAGTGGTGAAAAGCTTTACACCAGTCCATCTGACACTTACCATTGTGCTTGGTGGTGTAAAGTTTGCATGAAGCTCCTGGCACACAGGTTCTGTGCTGATGTTAATGCCAGAGGATGTTCGGAACTCTGCAGTTATTGAGTCAGTAGAGCATTTCTGACTTTTATGCACTATGCACCTGAGCACTTAATGACCCCACTCTGTAAGTTTATGGGGTCTGCCACGTCATGGCTGAGTTGATGTGGTTGCTAAACGCTTCCACTTTGCAGTAATACCACTCACAGTTGATTGTCAAATATCTAGAAGGGAAGAAATTTCACGAATTGACTTGTTGCAATGGTGAAACTCTTTCACAAATTCTTTCACAAATGTTTGTAAAGGCAGACTGCATGACTAGGTGCTTGATTTTATATACAGTCAGGGGCATAACTACGATAGTGGCAGACCATGCGACTGCTATGGGGCCCAGGGCAAGAGGGAGCCCAGTTAGTATCTTCTCCTCTTCTACTTGTGGTGAAGACTTGGTCAGGAATCTACCCTCTAAAGCAGGGGTGCGCAACCTTTTGTGGTCTAGGGGCTGCATTGTCACAACACTCTATTTCAAGGGGCTGCAAAAAAAAAAAGGTTAATCAGTGCTCATCATTGCTTCTTCATTCAGTTCTATTGAATTATCGGTAACACATTCCTGATTACACAGGGAGATGTGCTCACGATTATCGTACATCTTTCATCCTGATAAAATATGCAAATCAGCCATTTCCTTGTTTATCGGCTGATCAGCGGCACGATTATACCGGACCGATATCAGGAATGAGCGTATCTATGAAGACTTATTTCCAGTAATTGTCCCGAAATATCGTGCAGTGTAATAGGAACATAGAGATTTCCCGGTAAAAAAAAGATTTTTAACACGTTCCCGCAACATGGCCCTTAAACAGAAGATTCATACTCTCCTGCTCCCTATCGCTCCCGCTGTCTCCATCTTCTGGTCCCAGAGCTATTTACATCTGGCTGGCTATGGGCATAGTCACTTGCATGGCTCCAGCCAATGACTGGCTTCAGTGGTTATGCTGAAGTCAGTCATTTGCTGGAGAGGTGCTCCGGGAGCGAAAAATAGAGACAGAGAGAGCAGCATGGAGCAGGAAAGTATGGATCTTCTGTTTCAGGGACTATGCTACAGGAACTTGTTAAAAAAATTATTTTTACTAGGAGACCCCTTTAAGTGGCGACATTTCCTTCCTGCCTCCTATTCTTAAATGAGTGCTTTCTTTCACTGCAGAGGATGGCGCTCACTGGTTCTTACCGCCTCCTGCACCCCCAGATATACTATACTATAGGTTCCCTGAAGGCTCATGTACACGGCCATTGTTTTTGTCCGCATCCGAGCCGCATTTTTTTGTGGCTTGGATGTGGACCCATTCTCTTCAATGGGGCTGCAAAAGATGTTTGTTACTCCGTTCCACAAAATGCAGAACACACATGGCTGGTATCCGTGTTTTGTGGACCAAAAAAGCACGGTCGTGTGTATGAGGCCTTACTAGCCGGGAAATCACTTATTAGTTAACCCTTTAATGAACAGGTCTGAAAAGCCGTAATGATCAGTCACTTTTTTGTGATTTAGCGCACATGGTTCAAACAATTGTAACTTTTTTATTTGTTGGACTACCAAAATAACTTTTGCAGCTTTTTATTACATGACACAGGGCTTTTTAAAATATATATTTTTAGTTTTATTAGGTGTCATGGTAGTGTCACGGTCTCTGTGTGGTTCACTGTAACACAGGTTTCATGTTGCTCACTGTTGTGCTCTGGCCTACTGGCTGCGGTTAATGCAGTGCATGCTAGGTGCCAGGGGCGACGTGTACTTTTGGTAGCCTTGCACTGCACTTTGAATGCTTGCTCCTTCCCTGTCTGGTGCTTGTGGGGTTAAGATCTTAGTCTGGGTGTGGTCTCTAGGTGTTATTTAATCCTGTTGCTGTAGGCCAGGGTGTTAGTTGTTCTCCAGCCTTTGTTGGGTATTGGAGCTATGCACCTTACCTGGGTTTCCTTCTACCCAGTCTGTGTGGCCACCTTGTAAAACATGAAGGTTTTTTGGTGTGCTGGTGTTGGTGTTCAGTGTGTGTACTGAGTCCTATGCGGTGTTTGGGTTCCAGTACAGGTGACTGGGTTTCTGTTGTTTGTGTGGACTGCTGGTGCCTTTTCCAGCATTCTCTGCAGGTAAGTGGCCAAGTGCACTGGGACCATCCTGGAGGTGCAACCAGTGAGCTTCTGCTAAGTTCATCCCTACCATCTGGGGCTCTGTGAAGAACGGGGCTCACCGAGTTTATGCTCTCTGGGTTTAGCCCCAAGTAAAAACGGTGCACTTGGTCCAGTGGTAACTCTTGCCATTGGTTCCTTACCTGCTGATCCAGTTTCCAACTCACTACTATTTCTCCGTGTATTCTTCGTGGTGAGATGTTCTAGGGGTCAGTTGGTCCCTTGCTAGAACATGACATTAGGGGGAACTGTATATTTTTTTTTTTTAAAGTCATTTTAATTCAAACTATAGCTCGCTATTTAAATATGCAAATTATTATAATTAGTTCCCTATATGTGTTCAATAGTATTATTATACTGTGAAATAATAGAAAGATTCAGACTCCAGCACATTATATTATTATACTGTACAATATGTATAGTTTCACATGAATGGGGTGATTTTTTTTATATATATATTTTTGCAGCACTCTATGTCCCCCAAGAGGTCTTTAAAAGGCAGAGCTGGTAAGGCTCTGTACTCCTCTACCCCTGATCGCCGGGTCTAAACTGTTCAACGCACCTCTCACCTATCTGAGGAGAAGGCAGAAGCGCCGGGTCTAAACTGCTCAGCACGCCTCTCACCTATCTGAGGAGAAGGCAGAAGCGCTGATAAACCTCCTCTTCTGCCTTCTCCTCGGCTCCCCGCTGTCTCTGAGAGCCGGGGACCCATCCTGCTACAGTGCAGGAGCAAGAGCTGGAATCCTGCAATTGTGCGGCGCTGTGTTTCTGCCCAGCAGGACGGGAGCCGCAAACCATGGCTCTGGGCCATGGGTTGTGCACCCCTGCACTAAAGGAACAACTTTTAGCAAACGAGGCAATGGAAAAAAGGGCCCAAGGGTCATTGAAAGGGGTTTAGGTGGATACCCTTCTGTTCTGTATGGGGGGCCTGGTTTGATCCTTGCTATGGAGCCCTTACTTCTCTATGTATGCCACTGTATATAGTACCTGTGGTAATTGGACTGAATGGAACACCTGCTGAATTGAAAGATTAAGAAGTGTGTCCTAATAGTTTTGTCCATATAGTATATCTATATATATATTTATCACTTTCTCTACTGATCATTGACTAGGGGTTGCTGCTTAGCTTTCAGTTAATGTTTCCTGAATAGGATCAGTATCATCCCTCAGATAAACCTTATCTATCTCTACTTCTATACTAGACACCCCTGATTTCCTTTAGGAAGAGGGACATTTAGAATTGTCAAGTAGGGAAGGGGCCATGTGCACATGTATGTGTATGTTGGGTAGGTCAGGTTCATGGCTATCATAGCTATATATTTCATGGGAAACCATTATTGGTTTGGATTTAGACACAAGGGTTTGAGATAGCAGGGGTAATTATGAACAGAAACCTGGACCCTACAGGAACCAGAAAATTATTCTTGAAGGTCAAGGTACAGTTGTGTTCAAAATTATTCAACCCCCAATGCTGTAAAGGGTTTTAGGGAATTTAGTGTACATTTGTAATTGTGTTCAGAATGACATCTTACAAGGACTTTTTAAAGAACCAAATGCAACTAAAATGACATCAATTGTTTTTGTAATACAGTATTAAATGTTTTTTTGTGATTTCTTCATTGACACAATTATTCAACCCCTTAAAGACTACCACTCTTAAGAACAGAGGTTCATTCAAGTGTTTTCGATCAGGTATTGAAAACACCTGTGGATGTCAAGGAGCAGCAATCAGGCATAATAAGCACCAATTAGGCAGATTTAAAAGGACTGTGTTACTCAGCTCCTTCTAGACATTTACTGGTGTGTTTACAAACATGGTGAAGTCAAGAGAATGGTCCAGGAAGACAAGAGAAGAGGTGATTTCTCTTCACTGGAAGGGCAATGGCTATAAGAAGATTGCAAAGATGTTAAACATACCAAGAGACATCATAGGAAGCATCATTCGCAAATTCAAGGCAAAGGGCACTGTTGAAACGCTACCTGGTCGTGGCAGAAAGAAGATGCTGACTTCGACTGCTGTGCGCTACCTGAAGCTCAAAGTGGAGAAAAGTCCCTGTGTGACTGCTGAGGAACTGAAAAAAGATTTGTCAGATGTGGGTACTGAAGTTTCAGCTCAGACAATAAGGCGCACACTGCGTAATGAAGGCCTCCATGCCAGAACTCCCAGGCGCACCCCCTTGCTGTCTCCAAAGAATAAGAAGAGTCGACTGCAGTATGCCAAAAGTCATGTGGACAAACCACAAAAGTTTTGGGATAGTGTTCTGTGGACTGATGAAACAAAATTAGAACTGTTTGGGCCCATGGATCAATGCTATGTTTGGAGGAGGAAGAACAAGGCCTTTGAAGAAAAGAACACCTTGCCTACTGTGAAGCATGGCGGGGGGTCAATCATGCTTTGGGGCTGTTTTGCTTCTACAAGTACAGGGAAGCTTCAGCGTGTGCAAGGTACCATGAATTCTCTTCAGTACCAGGAGATATTGGATGAAAATGTGATGCAGTCCGTCACAAACCTGAGGCTTGGGAGACGTTGGACCTTTAAACAGGACAATGATCCCAAGCATACCTCCAAGTCCACTAGAGCATGGTTGCAGATTAAAGACTGGAACATTTTGAAGTGG
Organism: Bufo bufo; assembly: GCF_905171765.1. Lineage (NCBI taxonomy): Eukaryota > Metazoa > Chordata > Amphibia > Anura > Bufonidae > Bufo > Bufo bufo. The sequence continues at coordinate 211,014,330 of NC_053393.1, forward strand.
CCATCGCAGTCACCAGACTTAAATCCGATTGAGAACCTCTGGTGGGACTTAAAGAAAGCAGTTGTAGCGCGCAAGCCTAAGAATGTGACTGAACTGGAGGCTTTTGCGCATGAAGAATGGGCGAAGATACCCGTAGATCGCTGCAAGACACTTGTGTCAAGCTATGCTTCACGTTTAAAAGCTGTTATAACTGGAAAAGGATGTTGTACTAAGTACTAAGATTGAATGTCACTTGGGGGTAGAATAAAACTGATAATGATGTGAGCACAGAAAATACATTTGTGGTTATTTCATTATAAATGTTATGTTATATTTGTCTGACTTACAAGTGCCTCTTTGATTTAATTGTAAACAAGATGACTGAAATGATCAAAATCAATGTCAAACTGGCCAAAACACTTAATTTCAGTGGGGGTTGAATAATTTTGAACACAACTGTAAAATCAAAACACAGCAGATTTTCTGGAAGGGGGGAATTCTCGGTGTATGATGTACTCCATACCTTTGTTCCCAGCTAAGATACGATGATATCATAACTCTTAATATTCATTGGAAATATTTTCCTATAGTGCCTACATTGTTTTTTATGTATGGTTTTGTTTACAGCATACAGCTGCTATATACAAAGTGGACATCATACTGTTCAAAAATGTAAGATATGTTAAACATACTGCCTGCCAAACAAAATAGTCTCTCATTTTCTACATTACAAGGCCAGCATTTGACTGGTGGTGAGCTGAAAGTAAAGCATACAAAATAATAGTAAAACAAGTAGAAAACAGAAACTTTAGGAAACACTTTACATACCTAAATAGTAAAGATTATAAGGATATGTTCACCTCTGCAACAAATATGCCAAATTTGTGACAAATCCAGAGTAAAAATTAGTTACATGTGGGTTTGTTGTAGATTTTGATGTGAATTTGAAACAGATTTCACCCTGTGCATTTCAAATAGTAAAATCAATAGTTGAATTCTCATCCACAAATGTAAAACACAATTCTGCAATGGATAATCTCCAGTGATTCATTCTCTTGTGGATGTACCCTTAACCCCTTCACAACATTTGACATAAATGCAGGTCATAACTGCAGAATATTGTTGACTGTGTATAAAGCTGACACCTGCTTGCAGTGACCATAATCATATATAACTGATCCCAGCCATTTAACCTCTCAGATACTGCGGCATCAGATCTGCTAAATAGAGGCTCCATCTGTCCACCATTATGCTCCTGTGATCCATAGCAGCTGGGGGCTACCAGTAGGAAGAGAGAGACTGATCCCACTGTATAGAATGCTGGTGAGACCACATCTCGAATACTCTGTCCAATTCTGGAGTCTCCACCTACAAAAAGACATAGCTAAAATATAACCGTTGCAGAGACGGGCTACAAAAACTATGGAGGGTCTTAAGCATAAAACATACCAGCATAGACGTAAAGAATCTGTCTTAGTCGTGGAAAATGGTCTAAATTTAGGACAGCAAGGAAGCTGGCTTACATTTAGACTGGCGGTGGATACGCCGAAGTTATGTAGAGGCCGATGCCTCTTCATAACTTCGGCAGATCCACCACCAGCTAAAGGCTGTCAGAATATGGTGAAACAAAAAAATAAAAATTAAAAAAAGTTTTTCATTTTGTAAATGTAGTTAAACAAAACAAATCTATGAAAATGTAGTATCATTGTAATTGTACTGACCTAAAGAGTAAGGTGGTCACATCAATTTTATCAGTGCTGAACACTTTAAAAACAGAACCCTAAAAACAATATCAGATTTGCATCTTTTTCCCTCTTCCACAACCACAAATATTTTGACAGTTTCAAATACATTATATGAGATATGAAATAGGGCTGTTAAAAAGTACAACTGATCCTCCCAAAATCAAGTCCTTATTGTCACAGCCTATGGTGTGCGCTGTGACACTGTTGCTACACTTGCAGTTGCCCGCGGCAACGTGTTGCTGTGTGTGCATGCGGTGGCAGTGTCTCGGCCTTCTGGGTGATTGCTGTGACATGGTTGCCACGCATGTTGTTGCCTGCGGCAACGTGTAGCTTTCCATGCTTGTGTGTGCACTTCCCCTTTAAGTGGCTTCCTCCCCTTGTCTGGTGTTGGAAGGGTTAACTCCCTTCCTAGTGTTTTAACACTGGGTTTATGTGTGTGTGGCTGCTTGGGCTATTTAGCCTCTACTGGATGCCTGAAGCTGGGGGGTACTCCAGCCTTGGTGTGTGCTGGAGCTATCTTCCTGGCATATTCCATCTGTCCAGTGAGGACCACCCTTGTGGTCATAGAAGATGTTTTTATGATGTCTTACGTTTATTGCAGCTATGGAGGTCCTGGGTCCCTGTGTGGTTTGTGGTGTGTGCTGTGTCCTTTGATGTTGGTGTAGACACTAGCACTTGTGCACGGGTTCCAGTCAGTGTGACTGTGGCAGGTAAGTGTGTTACTGGTCTCGCTTACCTGCCATCTCCATAGCTGTATGTGTTCCCCTCTCCTTGCAGCCTGGCCTCAGATAGAGACTCCTGTTCCTCCATTACTGGGATGAACAGGTCATCTCTTCCCTGCTCCTTGGTGAGGGATTACCAGGGCGACTTAGGGTCTTTAGGTATACGGAGTATGAGACGTCCTACCATCGGGGTCCGCTCATACGGTGAGGAGTCAGGGAGAGGATTAGGGATGTTGTAGGAGGTGACCTGCTCCCTTATTACTCCTTTTGGCCAGGCTGATCCCCTTTACCCTTTGACACCGCACGGTGGGGGGTTTCCCCCACTCCCCGCCGTGACACTTATACAGCTATGCCAACAGAAAAATAAAAGTATGGCTCTTGGAAGGTAGGGAGGAAAAATTTAAAAGAAGAAAGTGAAAATTGGCTTTCATGGGAAGGGGTTAAACTCAATGCCAATCTTTTTTTTTAGCTTGACATTTCATTTAAAAATGTTATAAATGTCATAAGACAATGAAAAGTACATTAAAATATTTTCGTCCTAGCTTTTGGGCTTCAGAACAAAGGCTTACCCTTAACTATAAAATGTTGGACAGTAACCTCTAAATATAAACCTACTGTAGTACAGTATGTAGTGCTGTATGTGAAAACTGCTCAGGTAAATAGTGCCATGTGGTGCTCAGATAGTGCCCACAATTGCATAGAAAAGCAATACACACAGTACTCAAATAATACTATGCAAGCTAAATTGTGCATGCATTGCCCAAATATTGCTAAGAGTCCAGATAATTTTTTTTTAAAACCAATAACTCCAGAAGATCTAGAAACACCTTCCAAATAATATAGTACCTTCTCTTTGTTGTTTTTTCTCTCTCTGTAGCGGGAAGACTGGTTTAATGGGTCAGGATAGATCCTGTTTGTTTATGATGAAAAAAATCACAATCTTTGTAAGTACTGCTCAACAGTTCCCAGGAGAAAGAAAAATAAGTTTAACCAGAAAGAGCTTCATTATTCAGCAGTTGTCATTTTCTCAGGTTCTGAATTGAAAATTTTCTAGATGACCTGTTTGGTAGGCTACCATCAGCAGACAGCTTGGCACCTAATGAATTCCTGGGACAGCTACACATATTTTATGTACCAGTACCATTGGTTCTCTACTACTACACCTAGAGAGGATTCCTCTTTTTTTCTATTCTTTTTATCTTTATAGTTGAGGTTCCTGTCCCTTACAGGTTTTTTTTGTATGTGATTGTGATTGCATTACAATCCATATGCAAGGATCCATCTTTAGCACAAAGTTGGGCCATTTGTAGGCATAGCCAAGATGAAGACCTAAACAAAGGAAAAATGTGAGGTTAGGGTTTAAAGTTTTTTAAATGTAATTTTTGATATCTGTTTCTGTACCCAAACACTCTTATTTTTCAAGTACTGTTTCAAAGTCATGCAAGACTGACTGTGTATAGGCATGATGTTGGACTGGGGTTCCTTGGGCCCGCCGGAGCAAATTATTCTCAAGTCCCAACCCCAATATCATCATTAAGTGATCAGTTCCAAAGGCGATAGTTTTTTTTTCTCTTGGATCTTTGGAGCCCACTATGGTATCATAGCCTGGGACCACCGGAGGATCATCTGGTACTCTGGTGGGCCAGTCCAACCCTATATAGAAACACTGCAAGTCTGGAAATCTGGAGTTTTCTAAAGAAAATCTCAATTATAGTACTTTAATTCCTTAAGCCACCATGACGTACTGTAACTGTATAATTTATAATAGAAGGAGGCAAATCATCATTATTAATCACAAATAACCTACTTATGATATTGTGGCATTTCTTTGGAATTTTTTATTTTCCACTTTAGTTCAGTATCACGCTGAGGTTCTCCACCTTCGTCACATGACATTTTTGTTTGGGAAAACTCTATTACTTGCATACAAAAAACGGAAAGTTTTGAATAATTATCTGGTCAAAGGTGATATTCAGGAGATGCAGATAAGCAAACAGACATTTATTGACTACTGTCTGGGTTATCCTAGTACATGGTTATTATTGTAACACAAATAGCATAATTTATCTGTTAAAATGCCCGTGTGGTAAAGGCTATATTGGGCAGACTTCAAGATCGAGGAAAACTATGTTTAAATGAATATAGATATTGTTTTAGAATTTATGTAAGAAATGAAGGAAAAACCAATGTTGGGGGGGGGGGGGGGGTTCAGTGCATCTTATGGGGTGAAATACTAAAGAGCGCCACCATTATGGAAGTGGACTGGAGGACTGGAAAGTGGTGAATGTAGTGCTCCCGGGGCTCTGTACACACTGGTTCATGGTCTTTCTCAGCGGCTCGATTTGCTGTGACTGCACACACCATGAGGACATCGGCGCTCTGTGACCTCAAGCGGTGCAGTGACTGGTCACAGAATAGCACAGCAAGAAGACCAAGAAGAACAGGAGCTGGGTCTCAGGAGCAGCGGTGGCGGCATCCAGAGCAGGAGAGGTAAGTTGATTTTTTTCTCTGATCTGAGAAAACTTCGATTCAGCTGCTTTGCTGAATTTCACTAAGAAATTTGCTTCATGTCTGTATGTGAGTAAATAACTGGCTGAGTGATAGAAAACAGAGGGTGGTTATTAACGGTACATACTCAGATTGGGTCACTGTCACTAGTGGGGTACCTCAGGGGTCAGTATTAGGCCCTATTCTCTTCAAAATATTTATTAATGATCTTGTAGAAGGCTTGCATAGTAAAATATAAATTTTTGCAGATGACACTAAACTGTGTAAAGTAATTAACACTGAAGAGGACAGTATACTACTACAGAGGGATCTGGATAGATTGGAGGCTTGGGCAGATAAGTGGCAGATGAGGTTTAACACTGACAAATGTAAAGTTAGGCCTCATGCACACGACCGTTGTGTGCACCCGTGGCCGTTGTTCCGTTTTCCGTGATTTTCTGCGAACCCATTGACTTTCAATGGGTCCGTTGAAAACTCGGAAAATGCACCGTTTGTCATCCGCGGCCGTGATCCGTGTATCCTTTCCATCAAAAAAGTATGACCTGTCCTATTTTTTTGACGGACAACGGTTCACGGACCCATTCAAGTCAATGGGTCCGTGAAAAAGCACGGATGCACACAAGATTGGCATCCGTGTCCGTGATCTGTAGGCTACTTTCATACAGACGGATCCGAAGATCCGTCTGCATAAAAGATTTTTCAGAGCTGAGTTTTCACTTCATGAAAACTCAAATCCGACAGTATATTCTAACACAGAGGCGTTCCCATAGTGATGGGGACGCTTCTAGTTAGAATATACTACAAACTGTGTACATGACTGCCCCCTGCTGCCTGGCAGCACCCGATCTCTTACAGGGGGCTGTGATCCGCACAATTAACCCCTCAGGTGCTGCACCTGAAGGGGTTAATTGTGCGTATCATAGCCCCCTGTAAGAGATCAGGGGCTGCCAGGCAGCAGGGGGCAGACCCCCCTCCCTCCCCAGTTTTAATTTCATTGGTGGCCAGTGGGCCCCGCCCCCCGGCCCCCCCTCTATTGTTTTAATATCATTGGTGGCCAGTGTGCGGCCTCCCCCCCCCCCCCCCCGATCACTGGTGGCAGCGGAGAGTTCCGATCGGAGTCCCAGTTTAATCGCTGGGGCTCCGATCGGTAACCATAACAACCAGGACGCTACTGCAGTCCTGGTTGCCATGGTTACTTAGCAATATTAGAAGCATCATATTTACCTGCTGCGCTGTCTGTGACCGGCCGGGAGCTCCTCCTACTGGTAAGTGACAGATCATTAAGCAATGCGCCGCACAGACCTGTCACTTACCAGTAGGAGGAGCTCCCGGCCGGTCACAGACAGCGCAGCAGGTAAGTATGATGCTATATTGCTAAGTAACCATGGCAACCAGGACTGCAGTAGCGTCCTGGTTGTTATGGTTACCGATCGGAGCCCCAGCGATTAAACTGGGACTCCGATCGGAACTCTCCGCTGCCACCAATGATCGGGGGGGGTCGAGGGCATGCCGCACACTGGCCACCAATGATATTAATACAATAGAGGGGGGGCGCACACTGGCCACCAATGATAATACAATAGAGGGAGGGGGGTCGGGGGGGGCCGCACACTAGCCACCAATGATAATACAATAGAGGGAGGGAGGGGGGGCCGGACACTGGCCACCAATGATATTCAAACTGGGGAGGGAGGGGGGTCTGCCCCCTGCTGCCTGGCAGCCCCTGATCTCTTACAGGGGGCTATGATAAGCACAATTAACCCCTTCAGGTGCGGCACCTGAGGGGTTAATTGTGCTGATCACAGCCCCCTGTAAGAGATCAGGTGCTGCCAGGCAGCAGGGGGCAGTCATGTACACAGTTCGTAGTATATTCTAACTTGAAGCGTCCCCATCACTATGGAAACGCCTCTGTGTTAGAATATACTGTCGGATATGAGTTTCACGATCTAACTCAAATCCGATGGTGTATTCTAACATAGAGGCGTTCCCATGGTGATGGGGATGCTTCAAGTTAAAATATACCATCGGATTGGAGAAAACTCTGATCCGATGGTATAATAGGGACTCCTGACTTTACATTGAAAGTCAATGAGGGACGGATCCGTTTGCAATTGCACCATATTGTGTCAACTTCAAACGGATCCATCCCCATTGACTTGCATTGTAAGTCAGGACGGATCTGTTTGGCTCCACACGGCCAGGCGGACACCAAAACGACTTTTTTTTCATGTCCGTGGATCCTCCAAAAATCAAGGAAGACCCACGGACGAAAAAACGGTCACGGATCACGGACCAACGGAACCCCGTTTTGCGGACCGTGAAAAAATACTGTCGTGTGCATGAGGCCTTATGCACATGGGAAGGAATAATGCAAGTCAGCCGTAAATACTAAATGGTAAAACACTCAGTAACACTGACATGGCAAAGGATCTAGGAATTTTAATAAACAGCAAACTAAGCTGCAAAAACCAGTGTCAGGCAGCTGCTGCCAAGGCCAATAAAATAATGGGTTGCATCAAAAGGGGCATAGATGCCCGTGATAAGAACATAGTCCTACCACTTTACAAATCGCTAGTCAGACAACACATGGAGTACTGTGTACAGTTCCGGACTCCTGTAAACAAGGCAGACATAGCAGAGCTGGAGAGGGTCCAGAGGAGGGCAACTAAAGTAATAACTGGAATGGGGCAACTACAGTACCCTGAAAGATTATCAAAATTAGGGTTATTCACGTTAGAAAAAAGACAACTTAGGGGAGATCTAATTACTATGTATAAATATATCAGGGGTCAGTACAGAGATCTATCCCATCATCTATTTATCCCCAGGACTGTGACTGTGACGAGGGGACATCTTCTGCGTCTGGAGGAAAGAGGGTTTGTACACAAACATAGAAGATGATTCTTTACAGTAAGAGCAGTGAGACTATGGAACTCTCTGCCTGAGGAGGTGGTGATGGTGAATACAATAAAGGAATTCAAGAGGGGCCTGGATGTATTTCTGGAGCGTAATAATATTGCAGGCTATAGCTACTAGATAGGGGTCGTTGATCCAGGGAGATATTCTGATTGCCTGATTGGAGTCGGGAAGGAATTTTTTATTCCCCTAAAGTGGGGAAAATTGGCTTCTACCTCACAGTTTTTATATATTTTTTGCCTTCCTCTGGATCAACTTGCAGGATGACAGGCCGAACTGGATGGACAAATTTTCTTTTTTCGGCCTTATGTACTATGTTACTATGACAAATTACTTAATCATGAAGTGCATTTCTTTGTGAGTAGTGGGCACTATGACTGATCGTGATTCGTGGCATCTGAGATAAAAAATTAGGGCTCTCAGGGGTTAATCGGTGGGAAAAAAAATACTCACCTTATCCATTTCAGCACAAAGAGGCCGATGTGGCCATCTTCATTGATGTTCCAGTGTGAAATCTCACACGTTGCGTGATAACATCATCACGCTGGCCGGAGTGGTGGTGACATAATAAATCACTGCACGTGATATTTTTCATGAGATCTTCAATCAAATGTCCGCGGCAGACTCTGGGCCAAATGGATGATGTGAATATAAATTATTTTTTTTTTTACTGCCATTTTAGGGACAATTGATTAGTCACCAGAAAGCACAATGAAATTTGGCTTTGTGGTGAATCAAATTTTCCCTGTGGGAATCATTAACATGGAGGTCTGATTAATATGGGGGTCATTAATATGGAGGTTTGATCTGAAGTCTGACTAATATGGAGGTCTTATTAACATGGAGGTCTGATCTGAAGTCTGACTAATATGGGGGTCATTAACATGGAAGTCTGATCTGAGATCTGATTAATATGGAGGTCTTATTAACACTGAGGTCTGAATAGGGGCCTTATTAACATTGGGGAACTAATCTGACAACTGATTGGGGGGGTCTCATTTACATTGGAGGTCTGATCGGGGTCTCTGCGTTTAGGTCTGATTAACATTGGGGGTCTGATTGGGAGTCTGAGCTCTGATGAAAAATATTTTTTTCTTAATTTCCTCCTCTAAAACCTAGGTGTGTCTTAAGGGCAGGTGCGTCTTATAGGGTGAAAAATACAGTAATACAGGGGCGTGAACAATCAAAATGTTCCTTTGGGGATGCAAAAATTGCTAGACATAATTTTTTTGGACAGTAGACATAATGTAAGTAAGTTGAAATGGCAAACGGTTGAGGAGGTGCAAGGAGGAAATAATAATGACAAAGATTATTACAAAGAGAGACAGTGGGGCTTGAGACCAAATAAAACATGCTCTTTTAGTGTATTTCTGTGAGAGCTGTGGTTTATGGGTGAGGTTTTATATGTTTTTTTCCGCTAATTTTGTATTGTAAAAGTGATTGAATAAATATTGTTGATATAGATGGTCAGGTATATACACTGCCTGTCCAAAAAAAAAGTCGCCACCTGGATTTAACTAAGCAAATAGTTATGAGCCTACTATTGGATAATTACCGCATGGGCGATTATCTTTCTGCTGGCAACAGGTTATTTAACCCCAACTGGTGCAATGAGTTGCTTCTCATTTGTTAAACAACCATGTCGAAAGACACATCTCGTGGTCGTGGAAAATATGTTAGTCTGTTTGAGAAGGGTCAAATCATTTGCATGCATCAAGCAGAGAAAACATCTAAGGAGATTGCAGAAACTACTAAAATTGGGTTAAGAACTGTCCAACGCATTAATAAAAAACTGGAAGGATAGTGGGACCCATTGTATTCGAGGAAGAAATGTGGCGGGAAAAAAATCCTGAATGACGGTGATCGGCGATCACTTAAACGTTTGATGAAATCAAGTAGAAGAAAAACAACAGTAGAACTCAGGGCTATGTTTAATAGTGAAAGTAAGAGCATTTCCACATGCACAATGTGAAGGGAACTCAAGGGATTGGTATTGAACAGCTGTGTAGCCGTAAGAAAACCACTAATCAGTGAGGCAAACCATAAAAAAAGGCTTAAATTTGCTAGGGAGCATAAAGATTGGACTCTGGAGCAATGGAAGAAGGTCATGTGGTCTGATGAGTCCAGATTTACCCTGTTCCAGAGTGATGGGCGCATCAGGGTAAGAAGAGAGGCAGATGAAGTGATGCACCCATCATGCCTAGTGCCTACTGTACAAGCCTGTGGGGGCAGTGCTATGATCTGGGGTTGCTGCAGTTGGTTAGGTCTACGTTCAGCAACAGTATGTGCTCCAAGAATGAGGTCAGCTGACTACCTGAATATACTGAATGACCAGGGTATTCCATCAATGGATTTGTTCTTCCCTGATGGCACAGGCATATTTCAAGATGACAATACCAGGATTCATCGAGCTCAAATTGTGAAAGAGTGGTTCAGGGAGCATGAGACATCATTTTCACACATTTATTGGCCACCACAGAGTCCAGACCTTAACCCCATTGAGAATCTTTTTTTTTTTTTTTTTTTGGAGCCAATTTTTTTTTTGGGACAGGCAGTGTATAACACCTGTATGAACCATGTCAGTGCGCATGAGGAAGGGGGAATGTCCTCCGAAAACATTGTGTGACAGGGTGTTTGTGAATGGAAAACCTCAATATGTACACTGACTTGTGATACTGCACTAAAGAAAAATAAATAAAAGCAAAAATTCCAAAGAAATACTATAATATCATGAGTATCTTAATTTGTAATTAAAAAAGACAATTTGCCTGCTTCTGTTATGGCTGTTACAAAAGTAAAAGGCCTTGTGAACCTGAGCAGGCATATGTGAACACTATATTAGTTGGACTGGATACACACTAATGGAAAGAGCTGTACTGTAACTGTACACCATGAATTTGTTTGTAATAAGCCTCCAAGATGTAATGGCTAGGATTGGAAAGAATTCTGTTCCCGTTTTATTTTTTTACTCCCTAGATACCGTTTTAATATAGATTGCAGCATCTAGGTGAATAGAGTTGGGAAGGTACTACTTTTGTACCCATCAGCTTCCTCAGTTAAACCAATCATAGGGTGCCAATGGGTTGCAATGGCAGCTGGGGGCCTCACGAAGGTCTCCAGGCCTGCGATGGCTGGATACATATTAGGCCTAATAGATGGCTTGTCAGTTTTACACAGACAGGCCATACTACTATGATATACTGAGTAAGTGACACAGTATAAAAAATACACACCATTTTTTCCATAAAAGTTCATTTTGTAAAAGCTGTGATAAAAACACAAACACAATTGTCACAAAACATATAATAAAGATAACATGTTATTTATACCATGTGGTGAACAGTGTAAAAAAAATGAAAATAACAGCTTTTCCCAATTCTGCTCTTCCAAAAAATAATAAATGTTAATCAATACTACAATACTATGTAGCCTAAAATGTTACCAATGAAAACTACATATTGTCCTGCAAAAAGCAAACTCACATATGGCTACATTGATGGAAAAATAAAAAAAACTTTGGGCCCTTAGAATGAGACATTAAGAAAAACCATAGGGGGATTTAAAGTCAGTTTTGCAGGAGATTACGATACTATAATTTGTGCCAAATTTATCAAATGTGTATGTTTTAGGGGTTGTCCAAGATTTTTTATATTGATTGCTTATCTTCAGAAAAGGTGATCAATATCTGATTGGCGACAGTTTGACACCCCACACTCATGCTGATCATCTGTATTGCAGTTTCTCCAGCAGAATTATACTGCTCTGTCCATTGTGTAGTGAACATTGCTGGCTACTGAAGCACCACTCAAATTAAAGTGAATGGGAGCAGCACTGCAAGACCAGTCCAGGCCACTACACAATGGATGTTGCCATGTATCTCTGACGCTGGCACTGGACCTGCTGCAGAGCAGCTGATCATCCGGGGTGCTACGTGTCAAACACAGTACTATTAGATTTAATGGAGTTGTCTAGGATTTTTATATTGATGTTCTATACGCTATAATCAATTCATTAAAACATGAAAAAAGCTTTCAGGTCTCATCTTATCCGTATTATAATATTACTTTCAAACGGAGATATATTCACAGGCCTAAAAGACAAGCCATACACAAAGGCTTTATAGTTTCTGCTTCAAATTAACCTGTTCCCAAGGAAACAACTCATTGCTAAATTCATATTTAAAGATAAATTCATTTTAAATACACAATAATATTACACATACAGTGGATATAAAAAGTCTACACACCCCTGTTAAAATGTCAGGTTTCTGTGATGTAAAAAAACAAAGACAAAGATCAATAATTTCAGAACTTTTTCCACCTTTAATGTGACCTATAAACTGTACAATTCAATTAAAAAACAAACTGAAATCTTTTAGGTAGAGGGAAGAAAAAATATAAAAATAAAATAATATGGTTGCATAAGTGTGCACACCTTTAAACTAATACATGGCAAATTCTGACTTGGCAAGATTTGCCCACTCTTCTTCGCAAAAACACTCCAAATCAGATTGCGAGGGCATCTCCTGTGCACAGCCCTCTTCAGATCACCCCACAGATTTTCAATCGGATTCAGGTCTGGGCTCTGGCTGGGCCATTCCAAAACATTAATCTTTTTCTGGTGAAGCCATTCCTTTGTTGATTTGGATGTATGCTTTGGGTCGTTGTCATGCTGAAAGATGAAGTTCCTCTTCATGTTCAGCTTTCTAGCAGAAGCCTGAAGGTTTTGTGCCAATATTGACTGGTATTTGGAACTGTTCATAATTCCCTCTAGCTTAACTAAGGCCCCAGTTCCAGCTGAAATAAAACAGCTCCTTGGCATGATGCTGCCACCAACATGCTTCACTGTGGGTATGGTGTTCTTTTGGTGACGTGCAGTGTCGTTTTTGGGCCAAACATATTTTTTGGAATTATGGCCAAAAAGTTCAACCTTGGTTTCATCAGACCATAACACCTTTTCCCACATGCTTTTGGGAGACTTCAGATGTGTTTTTGCAAAATGTAGCCTGTAAGAAAAGGCTTTCGTCTTGCCACTCTACCCCATAGCCCAGACATATGAAGAATACGGGAGATTGTTGTCACATGTACCACACAGCCAGTACTTGCCAGATATTCCTGCAGCTCATTTAATGTTGCTGTAGACCTCTTGGTAGCCACCCAGACCAGTTTTTTTTCTCGTCATTTCATCAATTTTGGAGGGACGTCCAGTTCTTGGTAATGTCACTGTTGTGCCATATTTTCTCCACTTGATGCCTTGGAAATTCTTTTGTACCCTTCTCCTGACTGATACCTTTTAACAATGAGATCCCTCTGATGCTTTGGAAGCTCTCTGTGGTCCATGGCTTTTGCTGTGTGATGCGACTAAGATAATTTCAGGAAAGACCAACTAGAGCAGCTGAACTTTATTTGGAGGCACTTTAAATGATGACAGGTGTATGCTGACTCCTATTTAACATGATTTTGAATGTGATTGCTTAATTCTGAACACAGCTACATCCCCAGTTCTTAGAGGGTGTGCACACTTATGCAACCACATTATTTTAGTTTTTTTTGTTTTCTTCCCTCCACCTAAAATATTTCAGTTTGTTTTTCAATTGAGTGGTACAGTTTATAGGTCACATTAAAGGTGGAAAAAGTTCTGAAACGATTTATCTTTGTCTTATTTTCTTACAGCACAGAAACCTGACATTTTAACAGGGGTGTGTAGACTTTTTATATCCACTGTAGTTGCTTTAGTTGCTCAGGCATGTAAACACATTGGGGGACATTAACTGAAGCTTTCATGCCACAATTGTGAGTTCAGTGTATCAGATTACAATGTACAAATATTTTAATAGAGAGTACAGAGATCTTTCTAATGGCCGTGTTATACCTAGGGCTGTAACCATGACAATGGAGTATCCTCTATCATACATCTAGAGGAAAAAAAGATGTCCTAATCATCATAGACTTGGATTCTTTACTGTAACAGCAGTGACAATTTGGAACTCTCTTCCACAGGATGTTGTGATAGTTGATTAATTTTACAAGTTCCACAGAGTTCTGGATGACTTTCTTGAAAGTAAAAACGGTGAAGGTTATGGATACTAGAATTTTGGAGATGGGAAGCTGATCCAGGGATCTGAGTTGTATTCAGATTTTTTTCAACCTTAGCATTTATGTTACTATGCAAACACAATAATCTAGCAAGCAAGGAAGTGCCATAGCCATGCTTACACTACTTTCAGTACTTTTTGCACAACTTGCTGTTCGCTAACAAGGAGCTTAACGGCAAAATTAACAACAGGTATTTGATCCATGAATTGACCAATAAACTTCCTAGTTCAATTAGAACTGGTATTTAAACAGTCCTCCTCATCATGCTGTTCACATTTTGACATCATGAGACCAAGACGACACCTAACAATACCTCCCCATTGCGAGGCTTCAGGCAGAATTCTCTCAGATGGAAGTGGCTACTGAGCTTAGAGTGTCACAGAGTGTCATCAGCAGGTTGCAACAGAGAGATTGGAAGAGTCACAGGAAGGCATAGAAGTGGACATCCTTTGGCCACATCCCACACTGATGACTGCTTCATTGTGAAAAATGCCCTGTGGAATCGGATGATGAATGCCACACAACTGCAAGCACATTTAAGGGAGATGAGAGGCACCCAAGTGTCATGTCAGACCATTCAAAACTATTCATTTCAGCATGGTCTGCATGCTAGATGACCTGCAAGGGTACCTGACCACAAGCGTCATCGTCTTGCATGGACCAAGGAGCATCTATGCTGGAGGAGGGGCAGGTGGGCCTCAGTGCTGTTCACTTATGAAAGTTGATTCACGCTGAGCAGAAATGATGGCTGCCAATGATGTTGGAGACGTCGAGGAGATCAGCCATTGTTGTCACCAGACGAACCGTGGTGGTTGTGGTGTTACAGTGTGGGCAGGTGTGTCTAGTCAATGCAGAACCTCCCTACACTTTGTGAATGGTACGGTGACAAGCCCATAGTACTTGAATAACATCATTAATCCAGTCATTGTGCCTCTGCATGAAGAACACAGGACTAATTTCATCTTCATAGACAACAATGCACCATCTCATTGAGGTTGCTTCATTAGGGAATGGCTGCTGGAGACTGGGGTACCTCAGATGGAGTGGCCTGCACTTTCTACACACTTGAATCCTATTGAAAAACTATGGGATCACCTGAGTCGCCGTGTAAAGGCTCATAACCTTTGTACCCCAGAACCTCAATGACCTGAGGGCCGCCCTTCAAGAAGAGTGCGATGCCATGCCTCAGCAGACAATACGTGGACTTGTGAACAGCATGAAACATTGTTGTCTCGCTGTAATTGATGCTCAAGGCCACATGACAAGTTATTGAGACATCAACATTTTTTGTGGGGGTATACCCACCACTGTTATTGGTCTTTGTTTCAATAAATTGTTTGAGATGAGGAAATCACCATAGCATGCTTCTACTCAAATGGCCTACTTTCATGATATAGTATCACTTTAGCGTGAACATTTAATGTTTTACATAAATTTTCGCCCGAAAGTCAAATATCCCTTTTTGTGAGTAGTGTATGTAGAAAGTCTAATGACAGGGCTAATCAGGCCAGCAAGGCAAGGAATCCCAAGTGTAAAGGAACTGAGAGCTATTCAGCATCACTGGGAACTAAGTAAGAAGAACTACTACCTGGTATACATAAGTTTTTGTGTTTAAAATGAACCTGTCACCACAAAATGCAACACAATCTGAAAGTGACATGTTATTGAGCTGGAGATGATATATAGTTTTATGGGAATAAATCCAGCAAAACCTGTAATTTATACAATTATATCCGTCTACTTCCTGTGAACAGCTATCTGTACTGGGAGGAGGTGTTATCAGTGATTGACAGCTATCTCTGTATTCACACTTATACACACAATGCTTCAATCTTTTCCCATAAAAATATATATCAATCTGCATGGCTCCTCCTGCTCTAAACATGCTGCCAGTAGATTGCATTGCATTTTGTAGTGACAGGTTCTCTTAAAACCCTAACTAGAAATTAGTGAATTTCTTAAAACTCAGTTGTTGATTTGATTTTTTTTTTAAAACTATCGGGTCAACTTTCAGAATTTCAGAGCTGATTCGCTCATCTCTTATCCTAATAGCTACTTTCTAAACTATACAGTAGTTAGGGTGGAATAATAAGTGTGATATCAAGAAATCAGAAACAATGGATAATAGAATAAATTGAAAACAAAACTTTAGTATGTTGTCATAAATGACATAACGAAACATCATGTAATAGGAAATGGAAACCTTGAATAATAAAAGTACAATGGTTAGAGAGGTGATGTATCGTAAATAGTATAAAACCAGAAGTAAAGATAGATAGTAGAAACAAAATAAAAACTATGAAATTTGCTATACCTATTGCTGTCTAAAATGAAAGTTTTCATTTCAATCCTACTATTTTGAATAAAGTATTTAATGTCAAGCTGTCATCTGCTGCCGATGTCTCTCAATGCACTGCTCCGGTCCTGGCCTTTAGATGCTGTACCTTCTGGAATCTGCTCCATAGTTTCCTTTCTTCCCTGGACACAGTATGCCTTCTAACTTGTTTACTGTAGCACCTCGGTAAGGGCTGGCTTGCATCATTTCCTTTGATGTAACGGTTTTGCAGATGTGAACTGTGCGACCTATCCCAGCAATTCTGCACCTATTTTATTGGTCCAGCCCCCTTGCCAGGTGACTTGCATAGCGGCAAAGGTTCTAGTGTCCTGCAAAGGTTGCTGTTATTTGTGGAGAACAGATTGTAGGAAATCCCCCTGCGCTACCGTTGTATAAGTGCGTCGACCTACCTAAAGGGAAGGTCCGCTGCTCGGTATTCTGGTCCTGTTGTCCCCCTTAATTGGAATGATATATGCTACAAACGTTTATCGCCCGTATGGGTGATATGAGATACCGACACTGGGTGACGAACTTAATAGCGCTCCCAATATAGAGCTTTAAGGTTCTTTACTAGTTCTCCCTTTCCGTTGTAGGGCCTGTAGTCTGAAGGGTATACTAAAATTGCCCTGTCAGTGTCCAATATAAAAAATAGGAGTATTCTCAGATACTTGTAGGAGTACTGCGATAAACATAAAAGTAAAAGTGTACACTGATGTTGCTCTGTGCGGTCAATTACCTGCTTGAGGTCTTCTGTGGACTTAGGAGTTGCCGTCCTTATCTCCTGCTACTTGGTATTCCTCTCTGTTGGGATGCTGCAGAGAGCGTCCTCTTGCTGTTATTGGTGCTTGTGTTCTTGTATACCTGACCCATGCTTGCGTTTCTGGACTTTGCTACCTGTTTGATCCTTGCCTGCTTTGCCTTTGCTTTGCAAGATGCAATATGGTGGCAGGTCTTCTAAATGCTGCTCTTTCTCTGTGGTGCTAATCTCAGGGTTCAGGCTGGTTACTGGACTTTCTAGAGGTTCTGGTACCACTGAGTGATCTGCCTTTGGCTAGTGACTAGTGATGAGCGGCAGGTGCAATATTAAAATTCGCGATATTTCACAAATATTTGGGCGAATATTCATCATATATTTGCGAATTCTCGAATTCGTCATAATTTTCTTGATTGCGAAAATCGTCAATGTAATATGCGCGTATTGCGCGCGCAATACAGGCGTGGGTCACTGTTGCTACATTTTGCAAGCTGCTAGAAGTTTCCTGAGACTGGAGAAAATGGTTGGCACGGCAGAACATTACAATAGCTTTATATGCAGATCAATTAATAATGCGCATATTTTTGCGCAATACATGCAACTTCACATTTTAGCAGGTCTGACTACATATTACTGATTGGTGCACTAAGTATTGTTGTGACATAACAGCACTATGTCTGTAGCATGTATCACACTACCTAACTGCACTGGAACCTATCAGCTACACTATATCACTATCTAACCTACACTGACTCCCACTAACTACAGTATCTTTATTGTATATATAAGCTAACTAACTAACTAACTAGCTAACTAATTATCTAATGTAACTAAACAGTAAAGCACAGAGCACAGCAATGACACTGCTGTCTCTCTCAGAACTCCATAAAACTACAGAAAATGGCTGCTGGGGAGGTTCTTATATAGTAAGGGGTAGGCAACTTTCCTATTGGTTGCTAGGGATGTTGCTAAGACCAGACAAGACATTGCAGCTTTCTCATTGGCCCACAAGCAAGATGGGAGGTTACTGATGAAAACAAAAATCTAGAATATTTGGGAATACGAATACATATAGCACTATATTCTAAATCTTTGCAAATTCTCGAAGTAGCGATAGTCGCGATTACAATTCGCGATTTGAATATTCGCGCTCAATACTACCAGTGACCCCCTGGTAATACTCAGTCTATTCAAGGAGTTGTGTTGCTCTACAAGCTGCTTCCCTGGGCTCCTGCAGCAGGAGGGGAAAATGCACCCTCACTGTGCCATGTTGTCTGGTCTCTTTCACACAGTGGCGTAGCGTGGGTTGCCAGCACCCGGGGCAAGCCAAGTATTGTGCCCCCCCCCCCCAACCTGTGGCCATGCCACTTTTTACAGATAATGCAGTAGATATCACTTGCAGTCATACGTAACAACACAGATAACACAGTGATAACTCTCTGAGTACAGATAATGTAGTAGATGGATGTGAGGCCCCAGAATTCAGAACACGCACATTGTGACCTGAAGTCTGGGGCCAGGCTGCTACAGTGTGGGCCAAATTCTATATCCACCCTCCCATCACTACAGAACATACAGGGTAATACAGTGCCCCATACCTCTTATATCCAGTGACGTCTCCTTTGATGTAGATGTTCTCTTTCCTCATCTTCTCCTTTCAGACCTTCAAACCAGACCAGCAGTTTTCAGCCATTTCTCGTCTCTGCAGTTTGACAAACAAAATATTAGCTTACTGCTTTTCCATCATCCTCCCATCTTCTGGACAAATCATCCTACCACCCCAAATACTGTGCCGCTGTGGTCCCCAATACTATACTGCAGAAACAGATAAACCTCCTGATAATACTAGTGCCACACAGATAATGCCCCCTTCATTAATTATTGGTACACTGCCCTAAAATAACTGTGCCCAGCAAATAGTGCCACCCAATAATGTACCAGTAAAAAGTGCCACCAATAATGTGCCAGTAAGAAGTGCCCCCATAGATGCCCCCACAGTGCCCCCCAATAATGTGCCAGTAAGATGTGTCCCCATAGATGCCCCCCAATAATGTGCCAGTAAGAAGTCCCTCCATAGATGCCCCCAATCATGTGCCAGTAACAAGTGCCCCCATAGATGCCCCCCAATCATGTGACAGTAACAAGTGCCCCCATAGATGCCCCCAATCATGTGCCAGTATGAAGTGCCCCCATAGATGCCCCCCAATCATGTGCCAGTAACAAGTGCCCCCATAGATGCCCCCAATCATGTGCCAATAATAAGTACCCCTATAGATTCCCCCAATCATGTGCCAGTAACAAGTGCCCCCATAGATGCCCCAAATCATGTGCCAGTAACAAGTGCCCCCATAGATGCCCCCCAATCATGTGCCAATAACAAGTGACCTCCCCCCAATCATGTGCCAGTAAGTAGTACCATATAAAAAAATAAACACTTATACTTACCTCCTTTAGGCTGGCAGCGATGCGATGCAGGCCTCTTCCGGCCGGTGTCCCGCGCTGTACGGCTCACGCGCTGCCTGCACCGGCCATGTTTTGGCCTAGTTATAAGCTATCGCGGGTTAGTTTCTCACCCTATATAATCCCGTTAGCGGACCGGGCTTATATCAAACGAGAAGCTGGTGGCAGATTTCCCGGGCTGAGATAGCGCTGTTTTCACGGCTTGTTGCCTCTGTGTGTCCGTGTGGACAGGAGGTGTGTGTGTAAACTGTACCAAGCGGATCTTACCTGCTCCTCTGGAGGGCGTAACGTCACGTTTTTGGTAACCAGGGACAATACCGCGTTTCGTGAGCTCGACGTATTTGACAAGCGGGCACGAGGTGTGGTATTCGTCACAGTAGCCTTATCCGTTCTGTTAGAAAAACTGTAACTGTGCCTCAGTATTAAAGGCAGGTCTATTATATTGCCGTGTGCATCACTGTCAAGTGCACCGACATCCATAGCTAATCCGTTCTGTTAGAGAAACAGTTGTTATACACTATGGCCAACAGACAATTGCCTGAGCCCTCCAAAGTAATGGGCAGTGGCAAAAATCATGCTATAGATGGCACAAGCCATGTAACTATGGGGCATTACTTCCGGCCAGGTGCTGCTGCCACCATTCTGATGCTGCCAACCGCCTGAGGCCACCCACCTTCTGCCTCTTTCCTACAATGGGGCTTTTTGGCCTACTGATATTTGTACAGGTTCTATTTTTACTATTATATGCATGCCACTGGGCCTTGCTGTCACACTGCTGTTGTTGGGTTGGTTCCGCTACTACTGTGATCTGACATCATCTTGTCCTCTATGTCACTGCTGCAGTGCCACACTCCCCACTCTGTCGTGGGGCCACTATTGTCCCTGGCCGTGTTCACATCAACATTTATTTTTCCGTTCTGATCCATCAGTAGAACAGAAAAAAACAAAACAAAAACAACCCTGTTTTTGGAGCATCCGTAAGGCCTCTTTCACACAGTCAGTTTTTGGTCAGTATTTTGCATTGGTATTTGATCAGTATTTGCCAAAAGCAGGAGTGGGTCCAAAACACAGAAGGAACGCAAATATTTCCATTATATTTTATCTCTTTAGGTTCCACTCCTGCTTTTGGATTACAAATACTGATCAAATACTGACGCAAAATACTGACCAAATACTGCCCATGTGATAGAGCCATTAAGGTCTTGCATGCAGGACTTTTTTTCCAGTGTAAAAAAAAAACTAACATTTCAGACGTAAATGGCCCTTCAACTACACTGGGTGAATAGCGTGTGCCTATAGAGGTTCCCTGTATTTGGTGGTAAATCTCATCATGAAAAGCAAAGATAATGGGGAAGATTTACTAAACTAAATGCTCCCAAAACTGGTACACATACCTTGCATCAGACTTATTATGTGCTTTAGACATTTTCTGTGTCTCATTAGACAGGGGGCATAGCTTAGATGGAAAGGATATCAAAGAAAGAAGACCGGCACTCACTCCTTGGGAATAAAGGTATTGCTTTATTGGAAAAGCATAGGATACAGCGCAACAGGCGACACGTGTTTCGGCTCGAATGCGAGCCTTTGTCAAGCATGATATGCATTACTACAAACACATTTAAATAGTGTGCCATCTCCGGCGTCCACACGTGTTGATGTCACATCACCATGGTACCATGTATATACAAAACATAAATTCTCAACAGAAGACCTGTTTTAATATATAATCGCAATAATAGTGGATATCCTATCTATGTAAAAGAAAATACAAAAGGTAAGCTAGAAAACATGCGATGCAAACAGACACAATCAATTAAAGCCGAAAAGAAAATAATTTCTGTAGAAAATAGATGAATTTCAGTTTCCTTTGTACTTTTATTATATTATTTTATTTGCTTTTTAATTATATATTTATTTGTTCAGTCACAGAAAGAATGACAACAATGACAAAAACATGGCAAGAATGGAAACCCTTGATCCAAGCATAGCCTGTACGAGATAAATACATCTCGGGGCAATTATTTTCTTTTCGGCTTTAATTGATTGTGTCTGTTTGCATCGCATGTTTTCTACCTTACCTTTTGTATTTTCTTTTACATAGATAGGATATCCACTATTATTGCGATTATATATTAAAACAGGTCTTCTGTTGAGAATTTATGTTTTGTATATACATGTTACCATGGTGATGTGACGTCAACACGTGTGGACGCCGGACATGGCGCACTATTTAAATGTGTTTGTAGTAATGCATATCATGCTTGACAAAGGCTCGCATTTGAGCCGAAACACGTGTCGCCTGTTGCGCTGTATCCTATGCTTTTCCAATAAAGCAATACCTTTATTCACAAGGAGTGAGTGCCGGTCTTCTTTCTTTGATATTGAAGCGGGTTTGCACCACGATACACGGAGGAGTGCCGACTACTTACATCTTGTGTATTTAGATGGAAAGGATGTGTGTCTTAGGGCATAGGGGCATAGTTTACAATGTCACACTTTGCATTTTGGCACACCCTCAGATTTCTGCCACAGATGTGCCATAGATGTGCACAACGATTATCCCTATTATCATCAAAATTTTGGAATTATATGAATGTATACCATATATTATCATTATTTTCTTTCAAAATGACTTATTAAAGGTAGCCATATGTCATAATATTGTTAATATAATCTGTAACATTAATAACAGATTGTGTTGGATTCTATGATTTATCTACAATTACTATACCTTCACAGTTTCACGTTCCGACCATGAATGTAACAAGAGTATAAACAGGATCTTAGAAACAAATGATCCCTTCTCATAATAATCCATATAAATGATCCTTGAAGGCCAGAGGGCTGGGAAGAAAAGCTCAGTGTACTACATCTAATTGTTTGAGAAATCTGCAATCCTGAGAGCACAGGGCTTTCTGATCAGAACAAGCAGAAAATCCTTGAAAAGTGTTTATTTCTTTATCTCACAAAGGGAAACAAATTCCCATATTACAAGCTTTTAATGTGGGAAACATCCGATTTCAGAAAGCAAAGTGTATACAAGTTCAATGAGGATTAGGAGGAAATATTGTACTGTTATTTCACTGCATTTATGTTCATATGGATTAACAGCAAATGTGCATTGTGTTAAAAAGTTCTACAGTGCCAATAGCTGTCTACAAATATACCCTGGAACAATATGTAAGTTTACAGGTATATATGTTGTAACGGATCGCCTCTTATTCGGGGGGTCATTCTCACAATGATCTTCATCGAACACAGGGTTAGGGGCCAAACATTGCTTTTATTTGGCACCTCAGCAAAACCAAAACAAACAATACAAATAAAACACCTGCCCGGCTGGGCTCTAACTAAACATGAGGACTCCCTACCTCACTGAAAGCCCTGTTCACACATGGGAAGAACATGCGGCTTTTCCCAGCCTAACAATCCAGCACTTCCAGGCTGTAACAAAGTCCAGTACCTTTAGGTGGATTGTGGCCCAGAAGTCCTCCTGACTCTGGCCTAGCGACCGTCGATTCCAAGACCTCGCGGAGTCCACCAAAGTTCAGGCTAACACCTAGCCCCATGGCCCCTCAGCCATCTCGACTGAGCCCACTTGTACAGAGCCTTCCCAGGCCTCTGCTACACACAGACTCTTCCCCCTCCTAACAGTCTGGACTGGGCTCTTATCCCGGACTGATTGTTCCACCTGGTGCGGCCTCTGACCTGCTGATTGACAGCGAAGAAATAGAAACTCCTGCCATACCTCTCCCCTAGCAGCCGTGAGGCCTGTCACTGCCTCACACTGTGTATATATAGTCTATCTATCAATCTATCTAATATCTATCTATCTAAAATACCAAACTTCAAAAAAGCTAAAGTTAGCCAACTAAGAGAGGCTATAGGCCTAACTAACTGGGACAAAGTCCTCAAAAATAAAAATACAGCCAAAAAATGGGATATTTTTAAAAACACCCTAAAATCTAATTGTGAGAGGTACATAACTTATGGGAATAAGAGGTTAAGGAACAAGAAAAAACCAATCTGGATAAATAGAACTGTAAAGAAAGCAATAAATGACAAAAAGAAAGAATTTAAATCACTAAAACAGGTGGGTCGCGAGGAAGCACTGAAAAACTATAAGGAAACTAATAGAATATGTAAAAAACTAATAAAAGCAGCCAAACTAGAGGCCGAGAGATTAATTGCCAAAGAGAGCAAAACTAACCCTAAAATGTTCTACAATTATATAAATGGTAAAAAGTATAAATCTGAAGGTGTCAGCCCTCCACAGAGTAAGGAGGGGGGAGTTGCAGAGAGCGATAAGGAGAAAGCAAAGCTATTAAATATATTTTTCTCCACTGTATTCACTGAGGAAAATAAACTGTCAGATGAAATGCACAATTTAAAAGTAAATTCCCCAGAAAAGGTGCCCTGTCTGACCCAGGAAGAAGTACATTGTCGTCTTAAAAAGATTAAAATAGACAAATCGCCAGGACCAGATGGCATACACCCCTGTATCCTAAGAGAATTAAGTATTGTCCTAGCCAGACCCTTATTTCTGATATTTAAGGACTCTATACTGAGAGGGAGTGTTCCACAGGATTGGCGCGTAGCAAATGTTGTGCCAATATTCAAAAAGGGTCCAAAAACAGCCGGGAAACTACAGACCGGTAAGTTTAATATCTATCGTGGGTAAACTGTTTGAAGGTTTTCTAAGAGATGCTATCTTGGAGTACCTCAATGAAAATAAGCAAATAACACCATATCAGCATGGCTTCATGAGGGATCGGTCATGCCAAACTAATTTAATCAGTTTCTATGAGGAGGTAAGTTCTAGACTTGACAGTGGCGAATCAATGGATGTCGTTTATCTGAACTTCTCCAAAGCATTTGACACTGTACCACATAAAAGGTTAGTATATAAAATGAGAATGCTCGGACTGGGAGAAAACGTCTGTATGTGGCTAAGTAACTGGCTCAATGATAGAAAACAGAGGGTGGTTATTAGTGGTACACACTCAGATTGGGTCACTGTCACTAGCGAAGTACCTCAGGGGTCAGTATTGGGCCCTATTCTCTTCAATATATTTATTAATGATCTTGTAGAAGGCTTGCACAGTAAAATATAAATTTTTGCAGAGGACACTAAACTGTGCAAAGTAATTAACACGGAAGAGGACACTTTACTGCTACAGAGGGATCTGGATAGATTGGAGGTTTGGGCAGATAAATGGCAGATGAGGTTTAACACTGACAAATTTAAGGTTATGCACATGGGAAGGAATAATGCAAGTCAGCCTTACATACTAAATGGTAAAACACTGGGTAACACTGACATGGAAAAGGACCTAGGAATTTTTGTGAACAGCAAACTAAGCTGTAGAAACCAGTGTCAGGCAGCTGCTGCCAAGGCCAATAAAATAATGGGTTGCATCAAAATGCCACACATGGAGTACAGTTTTGGGCTCCTGTGAACAAGGCAGACAAAGTAGAGCTGGAGAGGGTTCAGAGGAGGGCAACTAAAGTAATAACTGGAATGGGGGGACTACAGTACCCTGAAAGATTATCAAAATTATTCACTTTAGAAAAAAGACGACTGAGAGGAGATCTAATAACTATGTATAAATATATCAGGGGTCAGTACAGAGGTCTCTCCCATCATCTATTTATTCCCAGGACTGTGACTGTGACAAGGGGACATCCTCTGCATCTGGAGGAAAGAAGGTTTGTACACAAACATAGAAGAGGATTCTTTACGGTAAGAGCAGTGAGACTATGGAACTCTCTGCCTGAGGAGGTGGTGATGGTGAGGTCACTAAAAGAGCTCAAGAGGGGCCTGGATGTACAGTTGTGTTCAAAATTATTCAACCCCCACTGAAATTGAGTGTTTTGGCCAGTTTGACATTGATTTTGATCATTTCAGTCATCTTGTTTACAATTAAATCAAAGAGGCACTTGTAAGTCAGACAAATATAACATAACATTTATAATGAAATAACCACAAATGTCTTTTCTGTGCTCACATCATTATCAGTTTTATTCAACCCCCAAGTGACATTCAATCTTAGTACTTAGTACAACATCCTTTTCCAGTTATAACAGCTTTTAAACGTGAAGCATAGCTTGACACAAGTGTCTTGCAGCGATCTACGGGTATCTTCGCCCATTCTTCATGGGCAAAAGCCTCCAGTTCAGTCACATTCTTAGGCTTGCGTGCTGCAACTGCTTTCTTTAAGTCCCACCAGAGGTTCTCAATCGGATTTAAGTCTGGTGACTGCGATGGCCACTTCAAAATGTTCCAGCCTTTAATCTGCAACCATGCTCTAGTGGACTTGGAGGTATGCTTGGGATCATTGGTCCAACGTCTCCCAAGCCTCAGGTTTGTGACGGACTGCATCACATTTTCATCCAATATCTCCTGGTACTGAAGAGAATTCATGGTACCTTGCACACGCTGAAGCTTCCCTGTACCTGTAGAAGCAAAACAGCCCCAAAGCATGATTGACCCCCCGCCATGCTTCACAGTAGGCAAGGTGTTCTTTTCTTCATAGGCCTTGTTCTTCCTCCTCCAAACATAGCGTTGATCCATGGGCCCAAACAGTTCTAATTTTGTTTCATCAGTCCACAGAACACTATCCCAAAACTTTTGTGGTTTGTCCACATGACTTTTGGCATACTGCAGTCGACTCTTCTTATTCTTTGGAGACAGCAAGGGGGTGCGCCTGGGAGTTCTGGCATGGAGGCCTTCATTACGCAGTGTGCGCCTTATTGTCTGAGCTGAAACTTCAGTACCCACATCTGACAAATCTTTTTTCAGTTCCTCAGCAGTCACACAGGGACTTTTCTCCACTTTGAGCTTCAGGTAGCGCACAGCAGTCGAAGTCAGCATCTTCTTTCTGCCACGACCAGGTAGCGTTTCAACAGTGCCCTTTGCCTTGAATTTGCGAATGATGCTTCCTATGGTGTCTCTTGGTATGTTTAACATCTTTGCAATCTTCTTATAGCCATTGCCCTTCCAGTGAAGAGAAATCACCTCTTCTCTTGTCTTCCTGGACCATTCTCTTGACTTCACCATGTTTGTAAACACACCAGTAAATGTCTAGAAGGAGCTGAGTAACACAGTCCTTTTAAATCTGCCTAATTGGTGCTTATTATGCCTGATTGCTGCTCCTTGACATCCACAGGTGTTTTCAATACCTGATCGAAAACACTTGAATGAACCTCTGTTCTTAAGAGTGGTAGTCTTTAAGGGGTTGAATAATTGTGTCAATGAAGAAATCACAAAAAAA
This sequence comes from Bufo bufo, assembly GCF_905171765.1. NCBI lineage: Eukaryota > Metazoa > Chordata > Amphibia > Anura > Bufonidae > Bufo > Bufo bufo. The sequence goes on from NC_053393.1 coordinate 211,041,118, forward strand.
ACATTTAATACTGTATTACAAAAACAATTGATGTCATTTTAGTTGCATTTGGTTCTTTAAAAAGTCCTTGTAAGATTTCATTCTGAACACAATTACAAATGTACACTAAATTCCCTGAAACCCTTTACAGCATTAGGGGTTGAATAATTTTGAACTGTATTTCTGGAGTGTAATAATATTACAGGTTATATCTACTAGAGATGGGTCATTGATCCAGGTAGTTATTCTGATTGCCTGATTGGAGTCGGCAAGGAATTTTCTCCCCCTTCATTGGGGAAAATTGGCCTCTACATCACAGTTTTTATTTTGCCTTCCTCTGGATCAACTTGCAGGATAACAGGCAGAACTTGATGGACAGATGTCTTTTTTTCAGCCTTATAAACTATGCAACTATGTTACTTATCCTCAAAGTAAGTCATCAGTATCTGATCAGTGGGGGTCTGATCTGATCTAATGTATTGTTTTAACAATGTATTAACTTTTTTTAAAAAGTTTTGGGGTAGCGGTGTGAAAAAACAATGCAACTCTGCCATTGTTTTTAGGGTATGGAAAAAATAATGTTAACTTTATTTTACAGGTATAATTATTGAGATACCAAATGTATATAATTTTTGTTATGTTTTACTACTCTAAAAAAATAAAAAAGCTTTTATGTTAGGGGTGGAGCCTGGCTGCTGACTGAGATGGAAGCCTGAGTGCAGAGCTTTGTCACAGTGCCTCAAGAAACCCATGTTAGAAGCTTCTCCTATTTCTCAAAAAGTGAAAATGTCTAAAGAGAAGATCGGGGAACACCTTTCCCCGCTCCTCACATCAAGATGGTGCAGCATGTGCTTCTGAAACAGCAGAGAATGAGCGTCTTCTATTGAAATTAGCAAAGCCTTTCTGTGTAAGGCCCTAGCCTAAGCAGTTGATGTGTCTTAAAGGACCTAGCAGAGAACAAAACCAAACTACATCAAATAGGTTACAGAGTCGAGAGCCTGGAGACAGCATGCCAAGAGGTGATCTCTTTCTCAGAAGCCCTGGCTATGCAGGTTACCACATAGCAGGATGGGGACAGATGATACTCACATGAGTGAGACTTATTACTCATTTTACACAAAATCCAACTCTTCACATCTCCCTTTTTTCTTTGGAAGCTTAAACCCCTTACACCACCCCCTCTTTCCTATTGATTATGTTAGGGGTGGAGCCTGGCTGCTGACTGAGATGGAAGCCTGAGTGCAGAGCTTTGTCACAGTGCCTCAAGAAACCCATGTTAGAAGCTTCTCCTATTTCTCAAAAAGTGAAAATGTCTAAAGAGAAGATCGGGGAACACCTTTCCCCGCTCCTCACATCAAGATGGTGCAGCATGTGCTTCTGAAACAGCAGAGAATGAGCGTCTTCTATTGAAATTAGCAAAGCCTTTCTGTGTAAGGCCCTAGCCTAAGCAGTTGATGTGTCTTAAAGGACCTAGCAGAGAACAAAACCAAACTACATCAAATAGGTTACAGAGTCGAGAGCCTGGAGACAGCATGCCAAGAGGTGATCTCTTTCTCAGAAGCCCTGGCTATGCAGGTTACCACATAGCAGGATGGGGACAGATGATACTCACATGAGTGAGACTTATTACTCATTTTACACAAAATCCAACTCTTCACATCTCCCTTTTTTCTTTGGAAGCTTAAACCCCTTACACCACCCCCTCTTTCCTATTGATTATCTCACTAAAACAAATCTTGTACCCACACCCTGCATAGATACCAAGTGTCCACGTCACCCTCATTCCTACAATGACATGTCATAAATGTCACTTTTTATAATGTGAAGGGCCTCAATTCGCCTAAATCAGGAATGCCCAACCTGTGGTCCTGCAGCTGTTGCCAAACTACAACTCCCAGCATTCCTGGACAGCCTACAGCTAATCCAGGCATACTGGGAGTTGTAGTTTTGCAACAGCTGGAGGGCCGCAGGTTGAGCATGCCTGAGGTAAATAAAGCATCATATATTAATCTTATTACTTTAAATGAAAATGCAGTTAGTCTCACAGGAGACACATTTCAAAACTGGTAGAATACGCATACTACCAGTGGTGTACACACAATCCATGGGGCCACGGTGTGAAACTGATCCATGGGGCCCCCTCCCCGTTGCCCCCCCAACCTGCCTCCACCCCCCCACTACCTCCCCTACCAGTGGCGTAACTATAGTGTTATGGGCCACAGTGCAAACTTTGGATTGGGGCTCCCCCCCCCCCCCCAATTTTTACAAAGAAGAGGCAGATTTTCTTACTAAGGGCTCTTTCCGTGCGGTTAATCCACTGCGTGAATGAGTGCCAAGCCCCATTCTGGACAGCAGAGACACGGAGCAGTAACATGATTAACTGTGATCTTTTTACTACAAAATCACGGTGACAACTTTATCTCACTGTGATTTTGTAGTAAAAAGGTCACAGAGAGGCACAGAGCGTTATCAATCATGTTAATGCTCCGTGTCTCTGCTGTCCAGAACAGGGCTTGGCTCTCTTTCACGCAGCGGATTACCCGCACGGGATTCGCTCGTGTTAAAGAGCCCTAAGCCCAATGCATGGCTACACTCACCCAGTCCTAATAAAATCTGGTCCTACCTCATCCAGGGTGTCACTGGTGTCGGTGTGATGTCCGCTGGATCCAGAACAAGGTCCCTGTCGTGAGAAAAAAAGAACAATCACATAAGGTAGGGATGGTGACTGTCCCTGTGAAATCACCAGCAGGGGGCGCTGTGCTGACCTGTAAGACTGAGCCATGCCAATGTATAGCAGGGTAATCTAGGACATTTCCCCTAAGTGCAACCACACAGTACTAATGCCCACCTTGTGGCCCCTCACAGTAGTTATGCCCACCTTTGTTCCTGTCACAGTAGTTATGCCCAGATATGTGCCCCCTCACAGTAGTAATGCCCAGATTATGTGCCCCTCACAGTGGTAATGCCAGATTATGTGTCCCCTCACAGTAGTAATGCCAGATTATGTGCCCCCTCACAGTAGTAATGCCAAATATGTGCCCCCTCACAGTAGTAATGCCCAGATTATGTGCCCCTCACAGTAGTAATGCCAGATTATGTGCCCCCTCACAGTAGTAATGCCAGATTATGTGCCCCTCACAGTAGTTATGCCAGATTATGTGCCCCTTCACAGTATTTATGCCCAGTTATGTGCCCCCTGAAAGTAGATATGCCCAGATATGTGCCCCGTCAGAGTGGTTATGCCAGATTATGTGTCCCCTCACATTAGATATGCCCACATATTTGCCCCTCACAGTGGTTATGCCAGATTAGGTGCCCCCTCACAGTAGTTATGCCTTCAGTTATGCCTTCATATGTGCCCCCCTCACAGTAGTTATGCCAGATTAGGTGCCCCCTCAAATTAGTTATGGCAGATTAGGTGCCCACTTTTGTGCCCCCTCACTCTAGTTGTGCCCATCAAACACCCCCCCTTCTTGTAGTGTTAGAAAAAAAAACAAAAAAAAAACACATACTTACCTTCTTCCCTGATGACAGGCTCCCACACTCATCGCGCTGCTGGCTGTGCTGGAGGCAAATTCCTGGGCTTTCAGCTCTCCTCCCACAGCCAGCAGCGCGATGTGGGGCCAGCAGGGGGAGCTCCTGAGCTCTGAAGATCAGTGAAGCAGGGAGCAGAGAGGTTTCCCTGCTTCACTATGGAAACGAACTGCCTGACCGGGTGTGTGTGAGTGAGTGCGCGCCCCCCCTCCCCCCCCCATATTATACATGTAATGGAGGCATGGAGCGTTCTGATGGGGCCCGAAATTGCCACTGTACTTCATGCCGGGCCCCATCACATGTGAGTACAGCGGGGCCCCTGCCAGTGGCCTGGGTGGGATCCACAGGTGGCCGGGCCCCCTGGAGTGCCGGCCCCGGTCGCAACTGTGACCCCTGCGACCCCTGTATGTACGCCAGTGCATACTACTATATATTTGCATAATTTAAACGAATGGTTCTACAGTGGAAGCATCAACTCTGCCTCTAAAGGGGTCACCACAATAGTACATAAATCTTTATCCTTCCGAATATTGCAACACCAGTCACATACACAAACAAGGGTACTTTTCTGAAAGGGGTTTTCTGAGATTTTTTTTTACTGATGACCTTTCCTATGTATAAGTCATGAGTATCTGATCGTTGGGGGTCTGACACCAGGGACCCCCGCCGATCAGCTGTTTAAGAAAGCACTGGTGCTTGCAGTAGACTCCTGGTCTTCTCCCTGCTCACCAAGCACAGCACTGTCCATTTGATAGCGGCTGTGCTTGATATCGCAGCCCAGCCCTGTTCACTTCTATGGGGCTGAGCTGCACCTAGGCCATGTGACCGATGAACATCATGTCCCATGGCCTAGGAGAAGCTGGAGAAGGCCAAGGTGCTACTGCGAGTGCTGCTGCCTTCTCAAACAGCTGATTGGCAGCTGGGTTTCGGACCCCACCGATCAGATACTAAAAACTCTCCGAAAACCCCTTTAAAGGGAACCATTATGCCCGCAAAATTTATCTTAGCAAACATTTATGCACCAAACCAAAGGCACAACAATACACATGGTTAATGGGAGTTCTGGAGGAGTCGAAATTGTTTGCAGAATGACTAATCATACTTGGTGAAAATCTTAATCTCACAATAAACCCAATTCATGATTCCTCCTCTAAGAAATCACAGTTATCTCAAAGAACATCAAGCAAAATTCATTATAAATTATAAGATCTCGACTTGATACATATATGGAGGCTTCAGAATCCAAATGTAAAAGATTATACCTTTTAGGGAGAATGCATGCCTCTGATTCATTTTCTGTTACTCTGATCCATCAGAAGAACAGAAAAAAACAACAACAAAAAAAACAGGATCCCGTAAAAAAACGTATCCTGTGCATCAGTTATGCACATTTGGCATCCTTCTGAGCCATTTCCGTCAGAGATCAGTTATTTTAGATGGGAAAAAAAGAATCCAGCATGCAGATGGAGACTGAATGAGTCACATTTTGAAAGAGACCGAACATGTTCAACAACACCTTAACCTTTTCAAATTGGGTGATTTTCCGTTTTTTACTCCTAGCCCTCCCAAAGAGAAAAAAAACCTAAAAGTGGCCCCAAATTGGGTCCAAATTGACAGAAAGCAGGGCAACACACGTAGGCGGGGTCAGCGCTACTGTAGCACAAAATACCATCCCAACAAAACCACATACCACAGTGCAGCAGAATATACTACCCAAAAAGCTATCCCTGTCATGGTAGGAAACAGTAAGCCCTGTCACCTGCTTAGAACTGTCCCTACCTACTTGCACAATGTGCTCTAACCAGCAGTCCGCAACTGGACGGCAGTCCCTTCCTATATATGTTCTGGGTCTGAATCAGGGAGGGGAACACAGGGGAACAAAATAACAAATGACTAGTGACAGAATGGCATAGCTGATAAAGAGAGAACCAGAAAACCTACCAAGCTCAGGTCAATACTGGGAGAGTCCAAACCAAAACAGAACCAGTAACATGAACCAGGGATAGCCAGAGATCAAAACCAGGAGTTCACGTCAAATCCAAGGGGTCAAACACAAGTCAAAGTCAGGTTACAACCCAGGGTCAGGAATCCAACAGCAATGTTACAGGAACAAACGGAAGTGTGGCATTTCAAAGGATGAAACCAATCACAGGCAACCTGTGGCAAGCAGACTGCCTGTTTAAATAGGCAGCACTTCCTGGTCATGTGACCTATCCAGAGTCACATGACTGATTACATCAGCGAACCTCTGATTGGCTAGCGCTTACAACTGAATGCCGGCGACCCTGCCTGCTGAGAAACGCGCTGCTGGCAGAACATGACAATCCCTCTTTGGTGGCCATCAATAGCTGCCATTTTCTGGCCTCCTCCTCCAGTCATCTTTTATTAACCACCTCAGCCCCCAGTGCTTAAACACCCTGAAAGACCAGGCCACTTTTTACACTTCTGACCTACACTACTTTCACCGTTTATTGCTCGGTCATGCAACTTACCACCCAAATGAATTTTACCTCCTTTTCTTCTCACTAATAGAGCTTTCATTTGGTGGTATTTCATTGCTGCTGACATTTTTACTTTTTTTGTTATTAATCGAAATTTAACGATTTTTTTGCAAAAAAATGACATTTTTCACTTTCAGTTGTAAAATTTTGCAAAAAAAACGACATCCATATAGAAATTTTGCTCTAAATTTATAGTTCTACATGTCTTTGATAAAAAAAAAAATGTTTGGGTAAAAAAAAAAATGGTTTGGGTAAAAGTTATAGCGTTTACAAACTATGGTACAAAAATGTGAATTTCCGCTTTTTGAAGCCGCTCTGACTTTCTGAGCACCTGTCATGTTTCCTGAGGTTCTACAATGCCCAGACAGTACAAACACCCCACAAATGACCCCATTTCTGAAAGTACACACCCTAAGGTATTCGCTGATGGGCATAGTGAGTTCATAGAACTTTTTATTTTTTGTCACAAGTTAGCGGAAAATGATGATTTTTTTTTTTTTTTTTTTTTTCATACAAAGTCTCATATTCCACAAACTTGTGACAAAAAATAAAAACTTCCATGAACTCACTATGCCCATCAGCGAATACCTTGGGGTCTCTTATTTCCAAAATGGGGTCACTTGTGGGGTAGTTATACTGCCCTGGCATTCTAGGGGCCCAAATGTGTGGTAAGTAGGTAAATGACCTGTGAAATCCGAAAGGTGCTCTTTGGAATGTGGGCCCCTTTGCCCACCTAGGCTGCAAAAAAGTGTCACACATCTGGTATCTCCGTACTCAGGAGAAGTTGGGGAATGTGTTTTGGGGTGTCTTTTTACATATACCCATGCTGGGTGAGATAAATATCTTGGTCAAATGCCAACTTTGTATAAAAAAATGGGAAAAGTTGTCTTTTGCCAAGATATTTCTCTCACCCAGCATGGGTATATGTAAAATGACACCCCAAAACACATTCCCCAACTTCTCCCGATTACGGAGATACCAGATGTGTGACACTTTTTTGCAGCCTAGGTGGGCAAAGGGGCCCATATTCAAAAGAGCACCTTTCGGATTTCACAGGTCATTTTTTACAGAATTTGATTTCAAACTCCTTACCACACATTTGGGCCCCTAGAATGCCAGGGCAGTATAACTACCCCACAAGTGACCCCATTTTGGAAAGAAGAGACCCCAAGGTATTCGCTGATGGGCATAGTGAGTTCATTGAACTTTTTATTTTTTGTCACAAGTTAGTGGAATATGAGACTTTGTATGAAAAAAAAAAATAAAATAAAAAATCAGCATTTTCCACTAACTTGTGACAAAAAATAAAAAATTCTAGGAACTCGCCATGCCCCTCACGGAATACCTTGGGGTGTCTTCTTTCCAAAATGGGGTCACTTGTGGGGTAGTTATACTGCCCTGGCATTTTCCAGGGGCCCTAATGTGTGGTAAGTAGGTAAATGACCTGTGAAATCCTAAAGGTGCTCTTTGGAATATGGGCCCCTTTGCCCACCTAGGCTGCAAAAAAGTGTCACACATGTGGTATCGCCGTATTCAGGAGACGTTGGGGAATGTGTTTTGGGGTGTCATTTTACATATACCCATGCTGGGTGAGAGAAATATCTTGGCAAAAGACAACTTTTCCCATTTTTTTATACAAAGTTGGCATTTGACCAAGATATTTCTCTCACCCAGCATGGGTATATGTAAAATGACACCCCAAAACACATTCCCCAACTTCTCCTGAGTACGGCGATACCAGATGTGTGACACTTTTTTGCAGCCTAGATGCGCAAAGGTGCCCAAATTCCTTTTAGGAGGGCATTTTTAGACATTTGGATACCAGACTTCTTCTCACGCTTTGGGGCCCCTAGAATGCCAGGGCAGTATAAATACCCCACATGTGACCCCATTTTGGAAAGAAGACACCCCAAGGTATTCAATGAGGGGCATGGCGAGTTCATAGAAATTTTTTTTTTTTGGCACAAGTTAGCGGAAATTGATATTTTTAATTTTTTTCTCACAAAGTCTCCCGTTCCGCTAACTTGGGACAAAAATTTCAATCTTTCATGGACTCAATATGCCCCTCACGGAATACCTGGGGGTGTCTTTTTTCCGAAATGGGGTCACATGTTGGGTATTTATACTGTCCTGGCATTCTAGGGGCCCTAAAGCGTGAGAAGAAGTCTGGAATATAAATGTCTAAAAAATTTTACGCATTTGGATTCCGTGAGGGGTATGGTGAGTTCATGTGAGATTTTATTTTTTGACACAAGTTAGTGGAATATGAGACTTTGTAAGAAAAAAAAAAAAAAATTCCGCTAACTTGGGCCAAAAAAATATCTGAATGGAGCCTTACAGAGGGGTGATCAATGACAGGGGGGGTGATCAATGACAGGGGGGTTGATCAATGACAGGGGGGTTGATCATCGACAGGGGGGTGATCAGGGAGTCTATATGGGGTGATAACCACAGTCATTGATCATGCCCGTGTAAGGCTTCATTCAGACGTCCGGATGCGTTTTGCGGATCCGATCCATCTATCAGTGCATCCGTAAAAATCATGCGGACATCTGAATGGAGCTTTACAGGGGGGTAATCAATGACAGGGGGGTAATCAATGGCAGGGGGGTGATCAGGGAGTCTATATGGGGTGATCACCACAGTCATTGATCATGCCCCTGTAAGGCTTCATTCAGACGTCCGGATGCGTTTTGCGGATCCGATCCATCTATCAGTGCATCCGTAAAAATCATGCGGACGTCTGAATGGAGCTTTACAGGGGGGTAATCAATGACAGGGGTGTAATCAATGACAGGGGGGTGATCAGGGAGTCTATATGGGGTGATCACCACAGTCATTGATCACGCCCCTGTAAGGCTTCATTCAGACGTCCGGATGCGTTTTGCGGATCCGATCCATCTATCAGTGCATCCGTAAAAATCATGCGGACGTCTGAATGGAGCTTTACAGGGGGGTAATCAATGACAGGGGGGTGATCAGGGAGTCTATATGGGGTGATCACCACAGTCATTGATCACGCCCCTGTAAGGCTTCATTTAGACGTCCGGATGCGTTTTGCGGATCCGATCCATCTATCAGTGCATCCGTAAAAATCATGCGGACGTCTGAATGGAGCTTTACAGGCGGGTAATCAATGACAGGGGGGTGATCAGGGAGTCTATATGGGGTGATCACCACAGTCATTGATCATGCCCCTGTAAGGCTTCATTCAGACGTCCGGATGCGTTTTGCGGATCCGATCCATCTATCAGTGCATCCGTAAAAATCATGCGGACATCTGAATGGAGCTTTACAGGGGGGTAATCAATGACAGGGGGGTGATCACCACAGTCATTGATCATGCCCCTGTAAGGCTTCATTCAGACGACCGGATGCGTTTTGCGGATCCGATGCATGTATCAGTGCATCCGTAAAAATCATGCGGACATCTGAATGGAGCTTTACAGGGGGGTGATCAGGGAGTCTATATGGGGTGATCACCACAGTCATTGATCATGCCCCTGTAAGGCTTCATTCAGACGTCCGGATGCGTTTTGCGGATCCGATCCATCTATCAGTGGATCCGTAAAAATCATGCGGACGTCTGAATGGAGCTTTACAGGGGGGTAATCAATGACAGGGGGGTAATCAATGACAGGGGGGTGAACAGGGAGTCTATATGGGGTGATCACCACAGTCATTGATCACGCCCCTGTAAGGCTTCATTCAGACGTCCGGATGCGTTTTGCGGATCCGATCCATCTATCAGTGGATCTGTAAAAATCATGCGGACGTCTGAATGGAGCTTTACAGGGGGTTGATCAATGACAGGGGGGTAATCAATGACAGGGGGGTGATCAGGGAGTCTATTTGGGGTGATCAGGGGTGATTAGGGGTGATCAGGGGCTAATAAGGGGTTAATAAGTGACGGGGGGGGGGGGTGTAGTGTAGTGTAGTGGTGCTTGGTGCTACTTTACTGAGCTACCTGTGTCCTCTGGTGGTCGATCCAAACAAAGGGGACCACCAGAGGACCAGGTAGCAGGTATATTAGACGCTGTTATCAAAACAGCGTCTAATATACCTGTTAGGGGTTAAAAAAAACACATCTCCAGCCTGCCAGCGAACGATCGCCGCTGGCAGGCTGGAGATCAACTCTCTTACCTTCCGTTCCTGTGAGCGCGCGCGCCTGTGTGCGCGCGTTCACAGGAAGTCTCGCGTCTCGCGAGATGACGCGTATATGCGTGACTGTGCGCAGGGCTGCCACCTCCGGAACGCGATCCTGCGTTAGGCGGTCCGGAGGTGGTTAAGATATTGATCAGGGGGATTAGGAGGTGAGATGCAGGCCACAGCAGTTGAATTCAGGAGGGCATGTTTGGTCGCTGGACAGGTACATGAGTACCTGATCCTCACAGTGTTAATCACCACTGAGATCCTATTATGTACCCGGCCAGGGGCAGAGGGAAGGGATTTGGTGGTCCCCTGGGGCATCAGCCCACCGGGGAATTTCCCTGTAGGGTCTACGGCCAGTCCACCTGTGAATGCTTATGTACTAATTTGTGGCTAACACAAGACTGACATGTAGAGAAGAGAGGGATGAAAAGTGCAAACACCAGGTAATAGTTTGTGTATACTTGCATACAACTTGGGTAACAGATGATCAGACACAGTTCTCTACAGCTTGCACAATGGTTGACCGATTACAGTTGAAAAAACAGCACTGGTGAAAAATTTGCTAGGAAGGGGTATATGGTACAGACTAGGTAACTAGGCACTGGATATCATTTTTTATTTATTATAAGCAGAAATTAGTGAATTTCTTCAAATAATTTTCAGGTCCAATTTGCACAAATCAATTGTCAGATTAGGTCTGAATAACTTCAAATTAAACAGAAAATGCCCTAATAGCCTTGTCATAGCCCTGAAAAATCATATATGGCACTCTGTGGTCTTCTAGGACTGTATCCAACTCCTTTTAGGCTTTTTAATCCCTTGACGGTATTAGTAATATCAAAGTGACGGTGACATATATGACTATGTGTAAACAGATGGTAACTGGTAGTAACAAACAGCCTGATTAAAAACACACTGCACTGCCGGAATCTTTTTAAATAAAAAAAAGTCCCAAATTATACTTTTTTGGGGACAGAAGCCTTTATCTCTCTCTCTTCTGACCTGTAAAATGGTAGCCACCATTTTGATCAATTTGTCCAAAACGAATTGCAAACGTTTCAGATTCACTAGACACTTAGGGGGTCATTTATTAAGACCGGAGTTTTAGACACTGGTTTTAATAACCCCTATATGTGGCGGTGGACTGCCGAAGTCAAGAAGAAGGGCAGGTGCATCGGGCGACTTAGCCAGCGTCTGGGGTGTCCGTTACCCTTTTAAGAGGTTTTTACGATATATGTCCCTCTGATAGAGGAAGTTGTCGTGACGCCAGTTGCATTAAAGCAACAAGGACATGGAGTCCCTTTAAGTATAGTTGTGTTGATACCCAGATGTAGGATTGCCAGAGTGGTGTAGAGTGACCTACAATCTCCCTGAAGGTGTTGTATGCATGTGTCACAGTGCTCCTACCTGGATATTCTTGGATCACTCAGCTCAGCTATGTTGGCTGAATTAAATAGGAACTTTTCCTTTCTGTTGTAATTAACTTTCTGTAGTCTGACTGTCTTTATCTTGATCTGTCTCTTTCTCATATCTTTGTCTTTATCTTGGTCTTTCTTTATCTTTATCCAGGGAACCTTTCTTCTTGGCTTAGGAGGCACTCAGCTTAGGCCTCTGTGCCCAGCACAGCAGACAGTGCTCTGCTGGCCGAAACACAGCTTTCCCCATGGAAGGGGTAGATAAGGCTGGCTTCTGCAGGCTCGTCCAGGAGGGATGAGGGCCTGCTGCTTCCCCAAGCAGGGGGACAAGCTATTCTGCACAACCTGTCCCCAAGGAGGGGAAGGCTATACTCGACCTCTCCCTTAGGAGGATAGATTAGACTGACCTTCACTGACTAAACTCCTCCCTCTCTAGAGAGGGCTGGAATGGACTAGAAGACTCCACTAGGAAACTAGCTCTGCCAAGATTGCCGCCATCTGCTGGTAGACCAGGCACATTACACTTAAACAGTAATTAGAAATATATACACACATTATGCAGGACATGATATTAGATATACAAAATGACACAGGATGCACCATAGGAGATAGTAGAGGGGTGCAAAAGGTGGTAATGCCACTCTGGGGTATTACACAGGCCTCTACATAACTTTGGCGCATCCAGCACCAGTCTAAATGGAAGCCAGCTTCCTAAATGTCTTACATTTAGACCAATATCTATACCTAAAACAGGCATAGAAAATGATGAATGAGATGGGCCTGCCAGCCCATCCCCTTCCATGCCACGCCCACTTTTTTAGACCTGGCATGAGCAGGGAAAAGTTGCCGATTGCGGGCGAATAACCTTTGATCTGCAATCTGCACCAGAAATACGTCTAATATAGGCGTATTTCTGGATAATAAATGACCCCCTAAAGTCGATTTGTTTAGAATTAATTCACATGTATCTAATAATATGTTATTGTTTGGTTGGGGCAGCACTTTAAATATTAAGAAACCTAAAACATGAATTTTCATTTCATATATAAATTATTTCATAAAAATTGAACATACTTGCATCGAAATATATTTCGTAGAAAATGAATAATTGGAAATAGGGTTGATTATTAATCCCGCTGTGTACTTCAAGTGTTGCAATATAAATAAATTGACTAATATGGAGTTAAAAGTTAACTGAGAAAACTGCGTCCTGTTATAATAATCTGTTTACCAGATCAGCAGATAAACACTGAGATACATGATTCACTAATGGACTGGATAAAGCTGGGGCAGAGGAGGGGGTGAACAAATTACTACGGCAGAGGAGGGGGTGAGCAAATTACTACTTATATAAAAGTTACTTTGCAGTGTGTAGTACCATAACTATGGGAATCCTTCAGAATCCTACACTTATTTTCTCCGAATTGTTGTGACGGTATTGTACACACTTTAACTACCAACTCCACTCAAGGGTATAACTATAGGGGATACAGGGGGTCCTGGAGTCTAAGAGGCCCATATAATCTCTCTTCCCCATATAAGAAGAACAGTACTATAAATGAAGCATTATAGACGGGGGCTCTGTTAATGATTTTGCATTGGGACGCAGGAGCTAAAAGTTACATTTCTGGTTCCACTTGTTTTTATCAAGAGCAGACTAAATTGGCTGATGCTTCCTGTTTTCTGTTTCTCACTTTGCTGTTCAGACTAAGGCATGATGAGCACAGTCACCACATCATTAAAAGGAAGGGATTTCACAGTTTTGTTGTACTGCTTAAGTCCTGAATAACACAAGATAGTAACACCATATATTAAAGGGTCACTGAGTTTAGATCAGTGGAGGTCTGAGTCTTGAGACCCCCAATCGTCTCTAGAACAAGTAGAGAGAAGTTCATGCATAATGTGCTCTCTCACCTCACAGTAGAGGACGGAATTGACATGGACCCATAGACGAGCTATGCAAGCGCTTCTCTCTCCTCGCAATGGGTGGGGGTCTTAGCACTCAGGCTCCCACCAATCAAATCCTTTGATATGTCTCTATGAGATATCAAAAGTTTTCTCATAACTCAGTGATCCTTTAAATCACTGATCCTTTAAACGACTAGATAAGGCTCGGAGGCAGTTTTCAGTTACTTTCTGGTCTCTGGGGGAAGGGCTGTACCCTATCACTTCCTGAAGACTGTAATAATCTATAATCTAATAATCTACATTTCTCAGTCAATAAACTCTCATTCTGTTATGGATGTAGAAAATTGAAATATTAATGACTATGCATTGCTCCATACCTGCTAACAATGGCTGCTTTTGCTTAGAAAATTCCTAAATCATAGATGAAAAGGATGTCAGGAGAGAGAAAAGTAAAAAAAAATAATAATAAAAAAAAATAACAAAAAGGGAGAAACAAGAAAAAAAAGACCTAGGAAACCTCTGAGTGTCAGACACCAATTTAAATTCAATTAGAGCACTTCGGATTCGGGTAGAATCGATTTAGACCCAAATAAACTTGGTTGACTAATACTGCTGACTCGCACCCAAATCGAATTTTTAGTGATTCACCCATCTCTGTTTATTACTAGTTCATTACAAGTGATCAAAAAGGTGTATGCCCGCCAAAATAGCACCAGTCTTACCGTCACCTCATCCCGCAAAAAATGAGCCCCTACGTAAGACAATCGCCCAAAAAATAAAAAAAACTATGGCTCAGAATATGGAGACACTAAAACATAATTTTTTTTTGTTTTAAAAATGCTGTTATTGTGTAAAACTTAAGTAAATAAAAAAAGTATACATATTAGGTATCGCCACGTCTGTAAGAACCTGCTCTATAAAAATATCACATGACCTAACCCCTCAGGTGAACACTGACCTAACCCCTTTAGGTGAACACCGTCATTTTTTTAAAATAAAAACGGTGTTAAAAAAGCAATTTTTTGTCACCCACATCACAAAAAGTGTAATAGCAAGCAATGAAAAAGTCATATGCACTCCAAAATAGTGTCAATCAAACCGTCATCTCATCCCGCAAAAATGGTACCCTACCTAAGATAATCGCCAAAGAACTGAAAAAACTATGGCTCTCACAATATGGAGACACTAAAGCATGATTTTCTTTGTTTTAAAAATGAAATCCTTGTGTAAAACTTACATAAATCAAAAATAGTAGACATATTAGGTATCGCCGCATCCGTAATAACCTGCTATATAAAAATATCGCATGACCTAAACCCTCAGGTGAATTCCGTAATTTTTTTAAAATAAAAACGATGTAAAAAAAGCAATTTTTGGTCACCTTACATCACAAAAAGTGTAATAGCAAGCGATCAAAAAGTCATATGCACCCTATATTAGTACCAATCAAACCGTCATCTCATCCCCAAAAAAATAAGCCCCTACACAAGACTGTCGCCCAAAAAATAAATAAAACTACGACTTTCAGAATGTGGAGACACTAAAAAAATCTTTTTTTTTCAAAAATGCTTTGTTATGTGCCAGTACAGCAGTTTACGACCACATATGGGGTGTTTCTATAAACTACAGAATCAGGCCCATAAATATTGAGTTTTGTTTGGCTGTTAACCCTTGCTTTGTTAGTGGCAAAAAATTGATTAAAATTGCAAATCTGCCCAAAAAGTAAAATGATGAAATTTCATCTCAATTTTCCATTAATTCTTGTGGAACACCTAAAGGGTTAACAAAGTTTGCAAAATCAGTTTTGAATACCTTGAGGGGTGTCGTTTCTAAAATGGTGTCACTTTTTTCGAGTTTCTACTCTAGTGGTGCATCAGGGGGGCTTCAAATGGGACATGGTGTCAAAAAAACAGTCCAGCAAAATCCGCCTTCCAAAAACCGTATGGCATTCCTTTCCTACTGCGCCCTGCCGTGTGCCCGTACAGCAGTTTACGACCACATATGGGGTATTTCTGTAAACTACAGAATCAGGGCCATAATATTGAGTTTTGTTTGGCTGTTAACCCTTGCTTTGTTAGTGGCAAAAATTTATTAAAATGGAAAATCTGCCAAAAACTGAAATTCTGAAATGTCATCTCTATTTTCCATGAATTCTTGTGGAACACCTAAAGGTTTAACAAAGTTTGTAAAATCAGTTTTAAATACCTTGAGGAGTGTAGTTTGTAAAATGGGGTCATATTTGGGTGGTTTCTATTATGTAAGCCTCACAAAGTGACTTTAGACCCTGAACTGGTCCTGAAAAAGTGGGTTTTAGAAATTTTCTGAGAAATGTCAACATTTGCTTCTAAACTTCTAAGCCTTCTAACGTCCCCAAAAAATAAAATGGCATTCACAAAATTATCCAAACATGAAGTAGACATATGGGGAATGTAAAGTAATAACAACATTTTTGGTAAATTTTGAATTTTTTTATAAATAAAATATTATTTTTTTTACTCAATTTTACCACTGTCATGAAGTACAATACGTGACGAGAAAACAATCTCAGAATGGCCTGGATAAGTAAAAGCGTTTCAAAGGTAGCACCACATAAAGTGACACATGTCAGATTTGCAAAAAATGGCCGGGTCCTTAAGGTGAAAAATGGCAGGGTCCCGAAGGGGTAAAATTTTAAGAAACCGAAAACATGAATTTTAATTTCATATATAAATTATTTCATAAAAATCTAACATACCGTACTTGCTTCAAATTTTTTTTTGTAGAAAATTAATAATTGGAAATCGGGTTTATTATTAATCCTGCTGTGTACTTAAAGTGTTGCAATATAAATAAACTGACTAATATGGAGTTTAAAAGTTAACTGAGAAAACTGTGTCCTGTTATAATAATCTGTTTACCAGATCAGCAGATAAACACTGAGATACATGATTTGCTAATGGACTGGATAAAGCTGGGGCAGATGAGGTTGTGAACAAATTACTACATACCGTATATAAAAGTTACTTTGCAGTGTGTAGTATTATAACTATGGGAATCCTTCAGAATCCTACACTTATTTTCTACGAATTGTTGTGACGGTATTGTACACACTTTAACTACCAACTCCACTCAAGGGTATAACTATAGGTGGCACAGCGGGTCCTGGAGTCTAAGAGGCCCATATAATCTCTCTTCCCCATATAAGAAGAACAGTACTATAAATGAAGCATTATAGACGGGGGCTCTGTTAATGATTTTGCATTGGGATGCAGGAGCTAAAAGTTACATTTCTGGTTCCACTTGTTTTTATCAAGAGCAGACTAAATTGGCTCATGCTTCCTGTTTCTCACTTTGCTGTTTAGACTAAGGCATGATGAGCACAGTCACCACATCATTAAAAGGAAGGGATTTCACAGTTTTGTTGTACTGCTTAAAGAGGACCTCTCCCCTCTCCTGACATGTCTGTTTTAATAGCTTCATGCGTTCCCCATGTAATAACAATTCTGGAACATCTATTATTATGTCTGTATGTTGTGCCATTCCTCTATTATTTCTACTAGAATTTTTCAATAAATTGCTAGCAGTCTGCAGTAAGGGTACAGAGGGGCGGTAACCAGTTAGGGGCGTGTACCTGCACAGACTCACTCTATCCAATCAGTGCTGCCATTTTTAGACTGTTCAGATACACGCCCCCAACTGGTTACCTCCCCTCTGTACCCTTACTGCAGACTGCTAGCAATTCATTCATTACTTCTAGCAGGAATAATAAAGGAATGGCACAACATAGAGCCATGAGAATAGATGCTCCAGAATTGTTATCACATGGGGAATGCATGAAGCTATTAAAACAGGCATGTCAGGAGTGGTGAAAGGTCCTCTTTAATTCCTGAATAACACAAGATAGTAACACCATATATTAAAGAGTCACAGAGTTTAGATCAGTGGAGGTCTGAGTCTTGAGACCCCCAATCGTCTCTAGAACAAGTAGAGAGAAGTTCATGCATAATGTGCTCTCTCACCTCACAGTAGAGGACGGAATTGACATGGACCCATAGACGAGCTATGCAAGCGCTTCTCTCTCCTCGCAATGGGTGGGGGTCTTAGCACTCAGGCTCCCACCAATCAAATCCTTTGATATGTCTCTATGAGATATCAAAAGTTTTCTCATAACTCAGTGATCCTTTAAATCACTGATCCTTTAAACGACTAGATAAGGCTCGGAGGCAGTTTTCAGTTACTTTCTGGTCTCTGGGGGAAGGGCTGTACCCTATCACTTCCTGAAGACTGTAATAATCTATAATCTAATAATCTACATTTCTCAGTCAATAAACTCTCATTCTGTTATGGATGTAGAAAATTGAAATATTAATGACTATGCATTGCTCCATACCTGCTAACAATGGCTGCTTTTGCTTAGAAAATTCCTAAATCATAGATGAAAAGGATGTCAGGAGAGAGAAAAGTAAAAAAAAATAATAATAAAAAAAAATAACAAAAAGGGAGAAACAAGAAAAAAAAGACCTAGGAAACCTCTGAGTGTCAGACACCAATTTAAATTCAATTAGAGCACTTCGGATTCGGGTAGAATCGATTTAGACCCAAATAAGCTTGATTGACTAATACTGCTGACTCGCACCCAAATCGAATTTTGAGTGATTCACCCATCTCTGTTTATTACTAGTTCATTACAAGCGATCAAAAAGGTGTATGCCCGCCAAAATAGTACCAGTCTTACCGTCACCTCATCCCGCAAAAAATGAGCCCCTACGTAAGACAATCGCCCAAAAAATAAAAAAAACTATGGCTCAGAATATGGAGACACTAAAACATAATTTTTTTTTCGTTTTAAAAAAGCTGTTATTGTGTAAAACTTAAGTAAATAAAAAAAGTATACATATTAGGTATCGCCACGTCTGTAAGAAGCTGCTCTATAAAAATATCACATGACCTAACCCCTCAGGTGAACACTGACCTAACCCCTCAGGTGAACACCGTAATTTTTTTAAAATTAAAACAGTGTTAAAAAAGCTATTTTTTTTCACCTTACATCACAAAAAGTGTAATAGCAAGCAATCAAAAAGTCATATGCACTCCAAAATAGTGTCAATCAAACCGTCATCTCATCCCGCAAAAATGGTACCCTACCTAAGATAATCGCCAAAGAACTGAAAAAACTATGGCTCTCACAATATGGAGACACTAAAGCATGATTTTCTTTGTTTCAAAAATGAAATCTTTGTGTAAAACTTACATAAATCAAAAATAGTAGACATATTAGGTATCCGTATAGTAATAACCTGCTATATAAAAATATCGCATGACCTAACCCCTCAGGTGAATTCCGTATTTTTTTTAAAAAAAAACGATGTAAAAAAAGCCATTTTTTGTCACCTTACATCACAAAAAGTGTAATAGCAAGCGATCAAAAAGTCATATGCACCCTATATTAGTACCAATCAAACCATCATCTCATCCCCAAAAAAATAAGCCCCTACACAAGACAGTCGCCCAAAAAATAAATAAAACTACGGCTTTCAGAATGTAGAGACAATAAAAAATCTTTTTTTTTTCAAAAATGCATTGTTATGTGCCCGTACAGCAGTTTACGACCACATATGGGGTGTTTCTATAAACTACAGAATCAGGCCCATAAATATTGAGTTTTGTTT
This sequence comes from Bufo bufo, assembly GCF_905171765.1. Lineage (NCBI taxonomy): Eukaryota > Metazoa > Chordata > Amphibia > Anura > Bufonidae > Bufo > Bufo bufo. The sequence goes on from NC_053393.1 coordinate 211,060,255, forward strand.
GGCTGTTAACCCTTGCTTTGTTAGTGGCAAAAAATTGATTAAAATGGAAAATCTGCCAAAAAAGTAAAATTATGAAATTTCATCTCAATTTTCCATTAATTTTTGTGGAACACCTAAAGGGTTAACAAAGTTTTCAAAATCAGTTTTGAATACCTTGAGGGGTGTAGTTTCTAAAATGGCATCACTTTTTTCGAGTTTCTACTCTAGGGGTGCATCAGGGGGGCTTCAAATGGGACATGGTATCAAAAAAACAGTCCAGCAAAATCCGCCTTCCAAAAACATTCCTTTCCTTCTGCACCCTGCCATGTGCCCGTACAGCAGTTTACGACCACATATGGGGTATTTCTGTAAACTACAGAATCAGGGTCATAATATTGAGTTTTGTTTGGCTGTTAACGCTTGCTTTGTTAGTGGCAAAAAATTTATTAAAATGGAAAATCTGCCAAAAAAGTTAAATTCTGAAATGTCATCTCTATTTTCCATGAATTCTTGTGGAACACCAAAAGGGTTAACAAAATTTGTAAAATCAGTTTTAAATACCTTGAGGAGTGTAGTTTGTAAAATGGGGTCATATTTGGGTGGTTTCTATTATGTAAGCTTTACAAAGTGACTTCAGACCTGAACTGGTCCTGAAAAAGTGGGTTTTAGAAGTTTTTTTAAAAATGTCAACATTTGCTTCTAAACTTCTAAGCCTTCTAACGTCCCCAAAAAATAAAATAGCATTCACAAAATTATCCAAACATGAAGTAGACATATGGGGAATGTAAAGTAATAACTAAATTTTTGATAAATTTTAAATTTTTTTAGAAATAATTTTTTTTTTTTACTCAATTTTACCACTGTCATGAAGTACAATACGTGACGAGAAAACAATCTCAAAATGGCCTGGATAAGTAAAAGCGTTTCAAAGTTAGCACCACATAAAGTGACACATGTCAGATTTGCAAAAAATGGCCGGGTCCTTAAGGTGAAAAATGGCAGGGTCCTGAAGGGGTAAAATATTAAGAAACCGAAAACATGAATTTTAATTTCATATATAAATTATTTCATAAAAATCTAACATACCGTACTTGCTTCAATTTTTTTTTTTTTAGAAAATGAATAATTGGAAATCGGGTTTATTATTAATCCCGCTGTGTACTTAAAGTGTTGCAATATAAATAAACTGACTAATATGGAGTTTAAAAGTTAACTGAGAAAACTGTGTCCTGTTATAATAATCTGTTTACCAGATCAGCAGATAAACACTGAGATACATGATTTACTAATGGACTGGATAAAGCTGGGGCAGATGAGGTTGTGAACAAATTACTACATACCGTATATAAAAGTTACTTTGCAGTGTGTAGTATTATAACTATGGGAATCCTTCAGAATCCTACACTTATTTTCTACGAATTGTTGTGACAGTATTGTACACACTTTAACTACCAACTCCACTCAAGGGTATAACTATAGGGGATACAGGGGGTCCTGGAGTCTAAGAGGCCCATATAATCTCTCTTCCTCATATAAGAAGAACAGTACTATAAATGAAGTATTATAGACGGGGGCTCTGTTAATGATTTTGCATTGGGACGCAGGAGCTAAAAGTTACATTTCTTGTTCCACTTGTTTTTATCAAGAGCAGACTAAAATGGCTGATGCTTCCTGTTTTCTGTTTCTCACTTTGCTGTTTAGACTAAGGCATGATGAGCACAGTCACCACATCATTAAAAGGAAGGGATTTCACAGTTTTGTTGTACTGCTTAAGTCCTGAATAACACAAGATAGTAACACCATATATTAAAGGGTCACAGAGTTTAGATCAGTGGAGGTCTGAGTCTTGAAACCCCCAATCGTCTCTAGAACAAGTAGAGAGAAGTTCATGCATAATGTGCTCTCTCACTTCACAGTAGAGGACGGAATTGACATGGAGCCATAGACGAGCTATGCAAGCGCTTCTCTCTCCTTGCAATGGGTGGGGGTCTTAGCACTCAGGCTCCCACCAATCAAAACCTTTGATATGTCTCTATGAGATATCAAAAGTTTGCTCGTAACTCAGTGATCCTTTAAATCACTGATCCTTTAAAAGACTAGATAAGGTTTTGAGGCAGTTTTCAGTTACTTTCTGGTCTCTGGGGGAAGGGCTGTACCCTATCACTTCCTGAAGACTGTAATCATCTATAATCTACAACATTTTTCAGTCAATAAACTCTCATTCTGTTAGGGATGTAGAAATTTGAAATATTAATGACTATGCATTGCTCCATACCTGCTAACAATGGCTGCTTTTGCTTAAAAAATTCCTAAATCATAGACGAAAAGGAGGTCAGGAGAGAAAAAAGTAAAAAAATAATAGTAAAAAAATTAAAAGGGAGAAACAAGAAAAAAAAGACCTAGGAGACACCAATTTAAATTCAATTAGAGCACTTCGGATTCGGGTTAAATCGATTCAGACCCCAATCAAATTGGTTGACTGATACTGCAGACTCGCACCCAAATCGAATTTTGAGTGATTCACCCATCTCTGTTTATTACTAGTTCATGGGTATAAATTCAGTAATAGACTGCTACTGTATCCAGAATTGCATATATTTCAGACATAGTGCTAATACTTATTTATTACTTCTTGACATGACAATGTAGCATCTGCTGGTTTGCATGTACAGATTAATTCTTCATTGTGCAAGTGGAGTAAAATCTCTTATTTCCAAGATTGTTTTGTATTATATGTTGATTTACAATTGTGGAGGTAATGAAATAATATAAAAATGCTGTATATTAGTGGATGTTATAGGTCTCCATTTTTTGTTTTGGTTGTTTCTCGTTTTGGATTGTGCATTGTGTCATTATAATTTAGATAATTCTGCTGCTAAACAGCAGTACATATTGGCTATTTGCGCTGAGGGAGTTAGTACTGTAAGGCATCATACCGTAGCTTGCCAGAGTGGGGTAGTGGAAAGCAGAACCAGCGTTAGCACTCGGCATACCTAGGCAAGTGCCGGGGCTCACTGCACAGTGGCATGCCAAAGGAGAAGTGGGTGGCGGTCCGCCCGGATGCCGTCTCTCAGGGGAATGCCGGGCCAGCTGCTATGAGCACTTCCATCAATACAGTTGACGCACTCATTGTTGGAGTGCAGGGGAGCTGGTGGGTCCTTTCATTCACTAACCGCAGCGCATCTCCTTGCGCTCCCTCTCTCCTCCATGCCTGGCCAAATGATGACATCATGTCATGGGTCTCACTGCTGCACCAGGCCAGAGGAGAAAAGGAGCGCAGTGAGAAGAGCTGCGGTTAGTGAATGAAAGGACCACCGTCTGCCCTGGGTTCCCGCATTGATAGGAATGTGAGGGGGCCACCTGGGTTTCATTATACTATGTGGGGGGGCCACTGGGGGGGTCATTATACTGTGTGGGGGGCCACTGGGGGTCATTATACTATATGGGGGCACTGGGGATCATTATAATGTATGGGGGGGGACACTGAGAATCATTATACTGTGTGGGAGCCACATGTAAATGTAAAAATATGTTGTTTTTTAGTATTGGTGGGGAGTGGTTACGTGCCAGAGAAAGGATCCAACCCAGGTGCCAAATACCCTACGCACTCTATTGCCACTCTGTCTCCTCCCTCCAAAATTCAAAAAGGGAATAGCTGTGTGACAGCTGCTTACCCCGTCCCCCACGAAACAGAAACTGTTCAGCAGAACTATCGGTGGTCCAAGGCACTTTAAACTATCAGTGCAGTTTGCGCAGAGAGCAGCACATACTGTCTGTATGGTACAGACTGTACTGGCTGCGCACAGTGCAGCAATAGCGATGCTGGCACCTGTCGCGGTTTTATTACATGTCACACCCTTGCTCTCAGCCTATAGTAGCCGGCGGCTCTGTGATCTGTAATGAAGCCAAAGGAAAGCCCAACAGGCTAGGTGCCAGTGCGGAGTGTGAGCAGCCAGTCAGAGGAGGTATCATAAGTATAAAGTGGGGCAGTGTGTCTGTGAGGAAAATGCCTCCAGCTCAGCAACCCTTTCCCAGTCTGCTGCATATATCAAGTAAGATATTGTGAGTTTAGGAAAGGAAAGGGAGGGGAGGGAGGGGGACCGACATATGTTGTTACAGTTACTCAGGGGTTTACTATAAGTCTAGGTCCAAATCTGTGTTAGAAGGATGTTTCTAATGAGCCTTATTTAATCTAAGGTTCACATCTGCATTTTGTTTTTCATTGTTCTGCTCTAACATGGTAGCAGAATAATAAAAATACCAGAATTGCTCACAACCTGGCCCAAATAACCCATACAGTTCTCAATTTTACTCAAATGGGCCCCCGTTTGGTGTCATTTTGGTATCGCCATATCATATGGCGTCACAAGTGAAAGCCATATGGGCAAAAAAGTGCACAATGCCAAATTTCATGTTTTCTGGCCACATACTGTACCTCATAAAAAAATTGAATAAAAAAGTGATCAAAAAGGTGTATATATGCAAAAATTGTAAAAACTTTAAATAGACCTGAGGGGCTTAAACACTGGGTAGGTGAAACAAAAGTAGGGGTATAAGGATTGATTCACATATATCCGGTCTGTAGCGTGCTTTGTCTATTGTATTTGGCAACATCTATAATACATGCAGTTTCATTGCCACGTGCGTCGTGCAGAATGCACACGGGGGCCCACTTAGACTTAATTGCCAAATGGCCCACATCAACCTGGAGCTGGCCCTGGCAGCAAGGTATGGTTAATACTATGCAGACACAGTTAGCTATTTAGCAGCAAAATCATCTAATCAAATTATAAAAGAGGATTTGCAGTAAAGACAACCCATGTCCATACAGAAGCATATAGAAGGTTCTGTCAGGTTTCGTAAGTATCACTTTTAAAAATGCATCAAAATTGTCATGGATCAGTTATGAACCAAAGCCATGATGCTAACTTATGGCCTTTTTACACAAGTCAATAATCCAAATTAAGTGTTTAACAGCCAACAGGCAAGCAAATGCTTGTTTGATGTTAACATTAAACTAATAGTCACAGGCACATCTCACCATGTAAACAGCAGATTTGCTGTAAAAAATATTCAAATTATATGGGAGGGATGAATGATTTTGACAATAATCGTCTGTCCACAGTACAGTTTGCACTGGTCCATGTAAAAGCCTATTAAACCATTGAAACCTTCTCTGTACACATACGGCTGAAGTCCAGTCTTTAAAGACGGCGTCCCCTCCCGAGTGGAGTGGGTACCTTATCCTGATGCTTTACACATCAGACACCCAAAAATAATGTCTGTGATCAGCGATATTGCCGATCATAGACATTTACCCCCTCAGATGTCATGGTCATCTATATGGCTCCCGCTGTGGTAACCTCGAGCATTGTTAAGTATTGCAATTGCATTCTATAGGAGAAGTAATCTACTGATCGCATGTTCAAGTAACCTTGGGGGACTTTAAAAAAAAAGTGTGAAATAAAAAAAAAATATATATATAAAAAAGAAAAACATATATATGAATTAAAAGTATCTCCTTTCCCCTTATTTGAAATAAATAAGCAATAAAAAAAGATCACCTTCACATCCCAAAATACGTGAATTCTTAAAATGTAAATGTATTTATCCCATACTGTGACCGCTGTAATGAAAAAAAATCAAAATGTCCAATTTTCCATCTTTCGTTGCTTCATCTTTCAAAAAAATTGAATAAAAATTGAAAAAAAGTCATACGCACTCCTAAATAGTATCAATGAAAACTACAGATTGCCCTGCAAATAATAGGAACTTTGTAAAAACGAAACCCATAAAATGGTGGCAGAATTGCATTTTTTTTCCAACTCCACCCTATTTGGAATTTTTTTCCAGCTTCCCACTACATTGAACGCAATATTAAGTGATGCCATTAGAAAGTTCAACTTGTCCTGCAAAAAACAAGCCCTTATATGTCTAGGTGAAATGAAAAATAAAAAAAAGTATGGCTTTGAAAAGGAAGGAAGTAGAAAATGAAAACGCAAAAACGGTTCCCAAAGGGGTTAAACGATGCCAATTGACTTGCTTCTGACATTGCCATGATGCCAGATTAATTAATATACAAATAAAGGTGCAAACAAGCATTGGGGCTGTCAGATAAGCTGCAATGCATTAAAAAAAAAACACACAATAAGGGCTCATGCACACAAACGTATTTTCTTTCCGTGTCTGTTGCATTTTTCCTGCGGACCGTACACGGAACCATTAATTTCTGCAAAAAAAAACAGAAGTTGCTACGTGTGCATTCCGTTTCCGTATGTCCGTATTTCAGTTCGGCAAAAAAATAGAACATGTCCTATTATTGTCCGCATTACGGACAAGTATAGTACTGTTCTATCAGGGGCCAGCTGTTCCGTTCCGCAAAATACGGAATGCACACGGACGTCATCCGTATTTTTTACAGATCCTTTTTTTGCGGACCGCAAAATACATACGGTTGTGTGCATGAGGCCTAAACCTTTAAAAAAAAACTCCCAAAATGACATTAAAAAATGGTATTCTAGGGGGAGGTATTCATCTTAAAGGGGATGCTAATTATGCATATCATATGATGGAACTGAAAATCCATCACGGAAAGTCTGGTCGACAAAAAGTCGGCTGAAATAGGTGGCCTCCTGGAGAGGTTTCACTGTAGTAGTGTAACAGAATATCATGTGTTCTATATTGAAAAGAAAACTCAGTCCTCGGAGATCTGATTCACTCCCACATCACAGTCCTCCTGCTTCCACACGTATTTTCTCCAGCTCATTAGACCGCCCCCCCTCCTCTGTATTAATCAGATGTTTTATTCATTAGTGCTTATATGAACTCATTACTATATCCTTTGAATAGTAAATCTTATCTATGATACCGATTCTCACCGCTTATACTTTCGACATTGTAATATAATACATATTGAGTGATTCACACACTGGTGTGTGGAAAAAATGTGATGCGCTCAGTCTATTTTTTTTAAATCCTTTATAAGACTAAATGATTCATAAAGTTCACCTGGTAAGTAAAACACGTAGCGGTGAAAGTTGGGACATGGATATGAGGTCGACGAAAGTTCTGTGTATTTTCTGCAAGATTAATTCCCGGTTCATTTTCTTTAGCTACAGATTATTCATCTGATTCATTTGTTCTGCCTTTTACAGTATATCCTGTCTTAGTTTCCATTGCTGAGCCTGACTCAGTGTGTACTGTATGCCTAGACAGCGGAGCTTGTATGAGTGGGAGCAGACTATCTATAGACTAAAGATTTTGCATGCCATTGGAATAGACAAGGCACCTGTAATATTTTAAGGTATAATTCAATCTGATTCATCCCAAATCAAATTTAATGTCTGTTTTCCCTTCGACATGTGGTCAGACTGCTGGGTGGACAATTAGAAACACAGGTTATGGCTGATTTTACCAATCACATGCTATCTAATAAATGGATGCTTAAGGTCTCAGGAATTACACCAGACTCCAGACTTTTTTTGCGAGTGACAATCGGCCACAGCGTTAATAATTTTGTCTAAACTCTGACCTTTACTTTTATACCCTTTATGTCTCTTGCCATTGGTACCGAATATTATTTATGTTCCAATGAAAGACTGGTAGGCAGCTGTGATTAAGCTTATGGAAACTTTCCCAACAAGCTTTATAAACCTTTTAGACGCACCCAAGCTGGACTATATGTAGCCATACCTGTCAGAAACATGGCCGCCAAACCAGGTGATTTCCAAACTCTCTGGTGGCAGATATCTGTGGAAGAAGGATACTTCATGATGAATTTTCACATGCCCAATCCATTGTTCACAAAAGGTATCTGATGCCCTCAGAGGTGTCTGGCTGCTTATTCTTTAGCCCCACCTTAGCCCCAGATCACCCCCCCTGCACCCCAATTAACCCTTTGATCACCCCTTTGATCGCCCCTGTCAATCACTAGTGAAAGGAAAAAAAGTGATCAGTGTAAACTGTCACTTTTTTTTTCCACTAGTATTGGCTGTTAGGTTTTAGGATTAGTTTAGGCCCCTTGGTTAGGTAGTTAGCGTGAGTTAGCGCCCAGCCCACCGCACCGCAGTCACTTATTCGCTGTTTAGCGTATCGCTAATCAGCATTTGTACTTTTATAGTATCTGTAAGTGATCAAAACTGATCACGGTCAGATCTATAATAGTATTAGTGTCACCTTAGCTCGCCCTCCACCCAAAACGCAGTGTTTGCCCGATCAGGCCTGATCGGTCGCCCACACGTGCGTTCACCCACGCCCGCCCCACCGCAGTGACAAAAAATATATATTTTTTTGATCACTGCACATTCATTTTACACGCACTGCGGCGATAAAAAAAAATCTGTTTTGATATTTTTTATCAACCGCAGCGGCCTCCGGTACTTCGCTAGCCTCCCCTTTGTAAGACAGGCTTGCTTTTTTTCTTGGGTAGTCTCAGGGAATACCCCTAAATTTAGTAGTCCAAAATGTCAAACAGGGGGTATTCTTCTGAAGAGGCCTACAGGATTCTGACCCAGTCGGATGAGGAGTGGGAACCCTCATCTGACGAATCTAGCGGGTCAGAATATGAACCTGTAGAAAGCAGTGGCTCTCTGACCCAAAGTTCGGACGAGGAGGTTGAGGTCCCTGGCAGCACCAGGCGTACCCGGCCCCGTGTCGCTAGACCACAGGTTATGCAGGATCCGCTTCAAGAGCAGCAGAGTGGGGCTGTCGCTGCCGGATCACGTGGTGAGGCATACACCAGCAGCGCAGCTCTGCCTGGACCTAATACCAGCACTGCCGTACAACATGGTGACGTGGCGAGCACCAGAAGGGCAGTTGAAGCTGGTACGGTGGCACGTGCAGTAGTTACCCCGTCGCAGCCACCGCACAGACAGGCCCGTAGAGCCCCTAGAATCCCTGAGGTGCTGGCAAACCCTGATTGGCAGTCACCAACTTCAGCCGCACCATTAGTTCCCCCTTTCACCGCCCAGTCTGGAGTTCGGGTTGAGACGGCTCAAATCGGTTCGGCCCTGGGATTTTTTGAGCTGTTCTTGACTGCGGAGCTCTTGGACTTAGTCGTGGCAGAGACAAACCGGTATGCCACACAATTTATATCCGCCAACCCGGGAAGCTTTTATGCCCAGCCTTTCCGGTGGAAACCAGTCCAAGTTTCCGAACTTAAAATTTTTTTGGGCCTTCTCCTCAACATGGGCCTGACAAAAAAGCATGAATTGCGGTCATATTGGTCCACGAACCCGATTCATCACATGCCCATATTCTCTGCTGCTATGTCCAGGGCACGATTTGAGGCCATCCTCCGTTTCCTGCATTTTAGCGACAACACCATCTCCCATCCCAGAGGCCACCCAGCTTTTGACCGGCTCCACAAAATTCGGCCCCTCATAGACCATTTCAACCAGAAATTTGCAGATTTGTATACCCCCGAGCAAAACATCTGCGTAGACGAGTCCCTAATACATGTTTGGCTTCAAACAATACATCCCAAGCAAGCGTGCCCGGTATGGGGTCAAATTGTATAAGCTCTGTGAAAGGGCCACAGGCTATACCCACAAATTTCGGATCTATGAGGGAAAAGATCAGACCCTGGAGCCGGTCGGTTGCCCTGACTACCTGGGGAGCAGTGGGAAGACAGCTGGTACGGTGGCACGTGCAGTAGTTACCCCGTCGCAGCCACCGCACAGACAGGCCCGTAGAGCCCCTAGAATCCCTGAGGTGCTGGCAAACCCTGATTGGCAGTCACCAACTTCAGCCGCACCATTAGTTCCCCCTTTCACCGCCCAGTCTGGAGTTCGGGTTGAGACGGCTCAAATCGGTTCGGCCCTGGGATTTTTTGAGCTGTTCTTGACTGCGGAGCTCTTGGACTTAGTCGTGGCAGAGACAAACCGGTATGCCACACAATTTATATCCGCCAACCCGGGAAGCTTTTATGCCCAGCCTTTCCGGTGGAAACCAGTCCAAGTTTCCGAACTTAAAATTTTTTTGGGCCTTCTCCTCAACATGGGCCTGACAAAAAAGCATGAATTGCGGTCATATTGGTCCACGAACCCGATTCATCACATGCCCATATTCTCTGCTGCTATGTCCAGGGCACGATTTGAGGCCATCCTCCGTTTCCTGCATTTTAGCGACAACACCATCTCCCATCCCAGAGGCCACCCAGCTTTTGACCGGCTCCACAAAATTCGGCCCCTCATAGACCATTTCAACCAGAAATTTGCAGATTTGTATACCCCTGAGCAAAACATCTGCGTAGACGAGTCCCTAATACATGTTTGGCTTCAAACAATACATCCCAAGCAAGCGTGCCCGGTATGGGGTCAAATTGTATAAGCTCTGTGAAAGGGCCACAGGCTATACCCACAAATTTCGGATCTATGAGGGAAAAGATCAGACCCTGGAGCCGGTCGGTTGCCCTGACTACCTGGGGAGCAGTGGGAAGACAGTCTGGGACTTGGTGTCACCCTTATTCGGCAAGGGGTACCATCTTTATGTGGACAATTTTTACACAAGTGTGGCCCTCTTTAGGCATTTGTTTCTAGAACGGATTTGCGCCTGTGGCACCGCGCGAACTAGTCACGTGGGCTTCCCCCAACGGCTTGTAACCACCCGTCTTGCAAGGGGGGAGAGGGCTGCCTTGTGTAACGAATAACTGCTCGCGGTGAAATGGAGAGACAAGCGTGACGTTTACATGCTCTCCTCCATTCACGCAGACACGACAATACAAATTGAGCGAGCAACCCGTGTCATTGAAAAGCCCCTCTGTGTCCACGACTATAATGCGCTCATGGGAGGGGTGGACTTCAATGACCAGATGTTGTCTCCGTATTTAGTTTCCCGCAGAACCAGACGCTGGTATAAGAAGGTGTCTGTATATTTAATTCAATTGGCGCTGTATAATAGTTTTGTTCTCTACAGTAAGGCTGGGAGAACAGGATCCTTCCTCAAATTCCAGGAAGAGATCATCGAGAACCTCCTTTATCCAGGAGGTTCCGTGGCCCCATCCACCAGTGTAGTTAGCTGTCTACACGAGCGACATTTCCCCAGTGTCGTTCCTGGTACCTCAACCCAACCGTCACCCCGAAAAAGATGTCGTGTCTGTAGCAGGAGTGGAATAAGGCGTGACACCCGCTATTTCTGTCCTGACCACCCTGCCCTATGCTTTGGTGAGTGTTTCCGGAAGTACCACACACAGGTACACCTAGCATAGGGATTGCATCTCACAGGACAGGCACACAGGGCTATTAGGGCCCTTTTACTCACAGCTGCTGCAAACCTCTCCTTTCACCTGGGATAAAGTGCATAACGTACTTTGCCACATCTTTGGGCGATTTGCGCTTTGCACATTGTCCCATGGGGAAGGAGAGGTTTGTTCTATAAAGGTAAAAAAAACGAAACAAAAAAAAAATTACCGGTAAGTAAAAAAGTTAAAAAAGTTTAAAAAAGTTAATATGTTCTGTTCTAAAGTTAATAAAGTTATTGCGTTGCGGCCTGGTTTTTTCTTTTTTGTTTTGTTTTTTTTACCTTCCAGGTGGACCAACCGATCGACTAGCTGCAGCACTGATGTGCATTCAGACAGAAGCATTGCGCTGCTGTCAGATTACACGCAAGTCGGTGTATGCGGCGCTGCAAGACGAGATTTCTCCTCTGCAGTAAAAGATACATTTGCCGAGGCATATGAGCTGAGGAGGTGGCGGTGTTCATATACTTTGGCAAACACTTTGTATATATAAAAAAAAAAATCCCGCCAATGATTTATTCATCCACATCGATTGATGTGAATGGAGAAATCTGGTTTGCCAGGACATACGAGCTAAGTGGGTATGGATGTTGGGCGGAGCTCCTATGTCCTGGCAGACGCCTTTCCCCTCCTTTTTCTTTTTTTGGCAGAGATTTTTTCATCCACATTGATCGATGCGAATGAAGAAATCTGTGCCGTTAATTTTTTTCTTTCAGCGCAGAGGCTGAACGGAAAAAAAAAATCTCATTACCTGTATGCTCAATATTAGGAGAATAGCAGAAACTCCTAATGCTGGGCATACATGTAATGATTGCGGAGACCCTCAAATGCCAGGGCAGTACAAACACCCCACAAATAACACCATTTTGGAAGGAAGACACCCCAAGGTATTCGCTGAGGGGCATATTGAGTCCATGAAAGATTGAAATTTTTGTCCCAAGTTAGCGGAAAGGGAGACTTTGTGAGAACAAAATCAAAAAAATCAATTTCCGCTAACTTGTGCCCAAAAATTTTTTTTCTATGAACTCGCCATGCCCCTCATTGAATACCTTGGGGTGTCTTCTTTCCAAAATGGGGTCACATGTGGGGTATTTATACTGCCCTGGCATTTTAGGGGCCCCAAAGCGTGAGAAGAAGTCTGGTATCCAAATGTCTAAAAATGCCCTCCTAAAAGGAATTTGGGCACCTTTGCCCACCTAGGCTGCAAAAAAGTGTCACACATGTGGTATCTCCATATTCAGGAGAAGTTGGGGAATGTGTTTTGGGGTGTCATTTTACACATACCCATGCTGGGTGAGATAAATATCTTGGTCAAATGCCAACTTTGTATAAAAAAATGGGAAAAGTTGTCTTTTGCCAAGATATTTCTCTCACCCAGCATGGGTATATGTAAAATGACACCACAAAACACATTCCCCAACTTCTCCTGAATACGGCGATACCACATGTGTGACACTTTTTTGCAGCCTAGGTGGGCAAAGGGGCCCACATTCCAAAGAGCACCTTTCGGATTTCACAGGTCATTTACCTACTTACCACACATTAGGGCCCCTGGAAAATGCCAGGGCAGTATAACTACCCCACAAGTGACCCCATTTTGGAAAGAAGACACCCCAAGGTATTCCGTGAGGGGCATGGCAAGTTCCTAGAATTTTTTATTTTTTGTCACAAGTTAGTGGAAAATGATATATATTTTTTTTCATACAAAGTCTCATATTCCACTAACTTGTGACAAAAAATAAAAACTTCCATGAACTCACTATGCCCATCAGCGAATACCTTGGGGTCTCTTCTTTCCAAAATGGGGTCACTTGTGGGTTAGTTATACTGCCCTGGCATTCTAGGGGCCCAAATGTGTGGTAAGGAGTTTGAAATCAAATTCTGTAAAAAATGACCAGTGAAATCCGAAAGGTGCTCTTTGGAATATGGGCCCCTTTGCCCACCTAGGCTGCAAAAAAGTGTCACACATCTGGTATCTCCGTACTCAGAAGAAGTTGGGGAATGTGTTTTGGGGTGTCATTTTACATATACCCATGCTGGGTGAGAGAAATATCTTGGCAAAAGACAACTTTTCCCATTTTTTTATACAAAGTTGGCATTTGACCAAGATATTTATCTCACCCAGCATGGGTATATGTAAAAAGACACCCCAAAACACATTCCTCAACTTCTCCTGAATACAGAGATACCAGATGTGTGACACTTTTTTGCAGCCTAGGTGGGCAAAGGGGCCCATATTCCAAAGAGCACCTTTCGGATTTCACTGGTCATTTTTTACAGAATTTGATTTCAAACTCCTTACCACACATTTGGGCCCCTAGAATGCCAGGGCAGTATAACTACCCCACAAGTGACCCCATTTTGGAAAGAAGACACCCCAAGGTATTCCGTGAGGGGCATGGCGAGTTCCTAGAATTTTTTATTTTTTGTCACAAGTTAGTGGAAAATGATGATTTATTTTTTTCATACAAAGTCTCATATTCCACTAACTTGTGACAAAAAATAAAAACTTCCATGAACTCACTATGCCCATCAGCGAATACCTTGGGGTCTCTTATTTCCAAAATGGGGTCACTTGTGGGGTAGTTATACTGCCCTGGCATTCTAGGGGCCCAAATGTGTGGTAAGGAGTTTGAAATCAAATTCTGTAAAAAATGACCAGTGAAATCCGAAAGGTGCTCTTTGGAATATGGGCCCCTTTGCCCACCTAGGCTGCAAAAAAGTGTCACACATCTGGTATCTCTGTATTCAGGAGAAGTTGAGGAATGTGTTTTGGGGTGTCTTTTTACATATACCCATGCTGGGTGAGATAAATATCTTGGTCAAATGCCAACTTTGTATAAAAAAATGGGAAAAGTTGTCTTTTGCCAAGATATTTCTCTCACCCAGCATGGGTATATGTAAAAAGACACCCCAAAACACATTCCTCAACTTCTCCTGAATACAGAGATACCAGATGTGTGACACTTTTTGCAGCCTAGGTGGGCAAAGGGGCCCATATTCCAAAGAGCACCTTTCGGATTTCACTGGTCATTTTTTACAGAATTTGATTTCAAACTCCTTACCACACATTTGGGCCCCTAGAATGCCAGGGCAGTATAACTACCCCACAAGTGACCCCATTTTGGAAAGAAGAGACCCCAAGGTATTTCGTGATGGGCATAGTGAGTTCATAGAACTTTTTATTTTTTGTCACAAGTTAGTGGAATATGAGACTTTGTAAGAAAAAAAAAAAAAAGAAAGAAATCATCATTTTCCGCTAACTTGTGACAAAAAATAAAAAGTTCTATGAACTCACTATGCCCATCAGCGAATACCTTAGGGTGTGTACTTTCCGAAATGGGGTCATTTGTGGGGTGTTTGTACTGTCTGGGCATTGTAGAACCTCAGGAAACATGACAGGTGCTCAGAAAGTCAGAGCTGCTTCAAAAAGCGGAAATTCACATTTTTGTACCATAGTTTGTAAACGCTATAACTTTTACCCAAACCATTTTTTTTTTACCCAAACATTTTTTTTTTATCAAAGACATGTAGAACAATAAATTTAGAGCAAAATTTATATATGGATCTCGTTTTTTTGCAAAATTTTACAACTGAAAGTGAAAAATGTCATTTTTTTGCAAAAAAATCGTTAAATTTCGATTAATAACAAAAAAAGTTAAAATGTCAGCAGCAATGAAATACCACCAAATGAAAGCTCTATTAGTGAGAAGAAAAGGAGGTAAAATTCATTTGGGTGGTAAGTTGCATGACCGAGCAATAAACGGTGAAAGTAGTGTAGGTCAGAAGTGTAAAAAGTGGCCTGGTCTTTCAGGGTGTTTAAGCACTGGGGGCTGAGGTGGTTAAAAAAAAAAAAAAAAAAAAGTACAATATTTATATTGCATGTATATCACAATAATATTTGAGAGGCTATACTTATTGCATTGTAAGACTTTTGTGGGATAAGGATAAGCTAAACCACCCTTGATTAACTAGCTTTATCGCTGCGCAGTGCAATTACACACTGGCTTCCTATGCTCCTATAGGTGCAGAAAAATTGTCTGAAAGGAGGTTGTCAAGAATGGACAATCCTTTTAGCTCAAAGAAGGCTGTAAAATATAATATACAATAAAATGTGCATAGACAAACTTGAATCAATAAAATTGGATAAAAACTATTGAAAAAATACTGTATGGGAGTGGAGGAAGAAGGATCTGTGATCCTAATCTTGTCACTGTATAAGGGTTCAGCCACATGGTCAAAATTCCTTATGTCCGATTCAGCATATTTTTTAATAATTTCAATTTGGCCTGAAGTCAGTTCAATCTGAATTAAACTTGCAATATTTTTTCAGAAAATTGGTATATAACAGTTTCTGGTCGCCTAAGCCTAGGATACGTTTTTTAATAGAGAGAAAACTGCACTGGAAATGAGACATACAAGCCAGTTCTTCTTTCAAAAGGACAAGAGTATCCGATATCTCTAGAAAAAACTGCCCTGGTTAGCTGAGTTACCTTGGGGATACTCTTAGAGGTGCTGCTTTTCATTAGGGAATCCAATAAATATGCATGAGGAATATTGTAGTCCAGCTAACGCTGCTCTGCCCTTTGGGGAAACATATATGCAAATTTTAGTATCTTAAATCTGCTAGCATCAGAAAGTCTTACTGTTCTTTACTTTTTTGAAGAAAAACTAATTTGAATATCTTTCCCAGAAACCAAAATGCATGCAAATTAGCTTTCCTTCCAAAAAGAAAAAAAATAAGGCTATCTGATGCCAGCAGATATAAGATACTAAAGTTTGCATATATGAGTCCCCAAAAGGCAGAGCAGTGTTGGCTGGATTACAATACTCCTCATGCACACTTGTTGGTTTCCCTAATGAGACAGAGTACCCCTAAGAGCACTAGTGTTGAGCGCGAATATTCGAATAGCAAATATTAATCGCGAATATCGCCACTTCGCGAATATTACGAATATAGTGCTATATATTCGCTATATCGAATGTTCGTCATTTTTTAACATCTGAAAACATGATTCCTTCCTGTTTCTTTCTTGTGGGTCAATGAGTCATTGGCCCACAAGCAACTTAAGCAGGAAGGAATCCTGTTTTCATATGGAAAAAAATATATATAATAAATATATTCGTTATTTAGAATATTCGTCTTTTTTTTCCCAAGCTGTACGGTCGTTTGCATACTACTCCCCCCCCGACAAGCATCCCCGTCACCATGGAAACCCCTGTGGGTAAGAAAATACCATCGGATCAGAGTTTTCCCTGAGATTGTGAAAACTCAGATCCGATGGTATATTCTAACCCACAGGCGTTCCCATGGTGACGGGGACGCTTGTCGGGGAGGAGTATGTGAACGGCCGTACAGATTGGAATAAAAGACGAATATTCTAAATAACGAATATTCGCTATATTGCTATAACTTCATTTTTTTGAATATTCGGCATATTCTAAAACACGTCTAAAACAAGTTATAGCAATATAGCGAATATTCGTGAAATACACGTATAGACTGCAATTTAGCTAATATAGTGCTATAGTATTTTTTTTTAATAGTGTACATTTTTTCCAAATCTGAACTTCAGAAGAGACAAAAGAAAATAGACTATAAAAAAAAAGATTATAGCACTATATTAGCTAAATTGCAGTCTATATGTGTATTTTACGAATATTCGCTATATTGCTATATATTCTTGTTTTAGAATATTACGAATATTCTAAAAAACGAAGTTATAGCAATATAAATACTATAGCAAAAAAAATACTATAGCACTATGTTAGCTAAATTGCAGTCTATATGTGTATTTCACGAATATTCGCTATATTGCTATAACTTCGTGTTTTAGAATATGATGAATATGACGAATATTCTAAAAAACGAAGTTATAGCAATATAGCGAATATTCGTTATTTAGAATATTCATCTTTTTTTTTCCCAATCTGTACGGTCGTTCACATATCCTCCCCGATAAGTGTCCCCGTCACCATGGGAACGCCTGTGGGTTAGAATATACCACTGGATCTGAGTTTTCACGATCTCAGGGAAAACTAAGATCCGATGGTATTTTCTAACCCACAGGAGTTCCCATGGTGATGGGGACGCTTGTCAGGGAGGAGTATGCGAACAACTGTACAGATTGGAAAAAAAAAATTGAATATTCTAAATAGCCAACCAATAGGAAATTTGCCATATACAGTTAAAAGAAAATTGCAATCCGCGAATAATTTAATCGCATATTATTCGCGATAAATAGAATAATGACGAATATTCGATTTCGACGAATATAAGACGAATATTCAATCGAATATTCGCGAAATATCACGAAATCGAAAATGGCACCTCCCGCTCATCACTAAAGAGCACCCCAAAGGCCACTCAGCTAACCAGAGCAATTTTCTTTAGAGTCACCCTGTATGCTTGTACTTTAGGAAAACTGATTTGAATATTTCATTTCTAGTAGAGTATTGTGTGTGAGTGGGTTTCTCTCTCTCTGGTTTGCCTGAAATGGAATACAAGAAATTCGAGCTTGTTAAAATCGTTAAATTTTTTTTAAATCAGACCGAATTCCAAATCAGTAGAATTGATTTGCTCATCTCAAAATCAGGACTGGATCATAAAAGTACAGAAAATATAAAGGACAGATACAACTTCTACACTTGTTTGGTCTCCAAAGGAAACCTGACCATGTGGCTGTACCGTAAGGAGTAACATGAACCCCCTCATCACTATGTGATCTTTCCCTCATGGGAGATTTTTTTTGCCTTTTTTTCCAGAAAAGACGCGGGAACATGATAAGCTGCTAACCTAATTACCCTCTGCGCCTACTTAGGCCATAAAGCATCCACACTGCGGAGTCAAATAAGTTGCACAAACCATCTGCACCACACACAAAAACATCAATAAAATGATATATTTTACACTACCCTTATCTTGTCTGTACTCACTGCTCCGTGTAAAATCTGCTGACTGCTTCTCAATACCAGCTACATACTACAGCCATAATGATAACTATAATGTGTAATCATCAAAAAATGTCAGATGTCTATTAACAGATGTCAATTAGTTGTAAATGATATTTTCATCCACTGAATGTCATCTTAAGCTATTTACACAAAATAATCAGTATTAATTAACACTAGAGATGAGCGAAGTTTTAAAAAATTTGATTCGGCAACTTTGCCGAAGTTAGCCAAGAAATTTGATTTGTCACTAATTAATTTGTCACAAATCAGGTATTCCAAGGCCACTCTGCCTTAGGGTACGGCCACACGGAGGGGCTGTGCTGCTGCGGTGAAGAACCATGCAACCAATTAGCCCACAGAGGCCTTTCATTTAATAAAGAAGACCGCACTGTATAGCCATTCGTCATTAATAATGGCCGCGCGGCACATTTTTTTAAATGGGCTGTTGCTGGTATGGGGTTTGGCTGGTTAGATGGGGGGACAATATGCATATTATTGCTGTTCTGTCCTGAAATCTCCTGCAGGTTATTTGACCGTAAACACTAAAGATTAATCAGCTCTGGCATATCCACTTCTCCAACCCCAGCGCTCTCCTGCCCTACAGGTGGGAGCCCTTCTACTGCCATCTGCTTTTTCTCCTTTTCCACATCATCTAACATCGATGAGAATATGTCATCAGGAACATCCAGTTCCTCTTCCCTCTGCATCTTGCTGGCTTTTCTAAGACATAGAGACTTTGAAAGATGATTTGGAAAAAGTAAAGTCAGCAAAAGATGAGGCGCCTACCTCTACATAACTTCAGCGAATCCGCTGCTGCTTCTAAATGTAAGACAGCTTCCTAGCTGTCTTACATTTAGACAATTTTCTACACCTAAACCAGGCGTAGAAAATGGTAAATGAGACAGGCCTACCGGCCCATTCCTTTCCCCGTCAACACCATTCCCACTTCTTTTAGACCTGGCATGAGTGGAGAAAAGTCGCAGATTGCGGCGCTAAGGACCTTTGCACCACAATCTGTGCCAGAAATATGCCTAATATAGGCAGATTTCTGGTTTGAATGACCGCCATAGTTCTTATAGTGGAATGGGATATTACAGTATGTATATTATGTGCACATATACTGTATAATCCATACTTTAATTTGCATGTGAAAATCGACTGGTTTGGCGTTTAACACATGCAACAGTGAACATAGACACAAGTTGTATGTAAGAATGTCTTTTTTTATCAATAAAGTAGCACCAATGGTAAGTAGTCACTCTAGACCAGTGGTTCTCAACCTGTTCTACATGTACCTCAAGGGAAACTTGTCACAGGGTGAGGGGGTGCACGAGATAGCCCTAGCATCCAGCAGTGTTTCATTGCTGGTTGCTAGTGCAGTGACCATGCCGCAGGGGCAATATGTGAGTTACGGCGGGCCGATGGGTGTAGTAGTAGTTTACTCACAGTTCTGTAGAGCTCCCTGGGCTGGCGTGCAGTGAATGGAAGGACACCACCAGTTCCTTCAGGACACACTCTGTTGTCCAGGGACTACCGCCAGATGGTGGTTGAGGTTCCCTTGGTGGAATGGGTTTTTAAGGTGCCGTGGAGGCAGGGTCCCTGGTGTTCATGACTCCAGCACCGTAAGCTGCAAATAGGTGATAAGTTTGCACAATAAGGAGACCAGTTCTCTTAACAAATTTCCAGTACTTTACTGAAGCTGATCCAAAGTTCATCAGTGTGCGCAAAAGTAATTTACAGCAAGGCAGCTTCTATAATGTCTCAGGTTAGTTCCTAAAAGTTGCATGAGGGGTTGTTTTACTCTATAGCAATCAATCTTCCTCCTTTGTTTCTCCAGGCTGGAGGGATGTACTATCTCTGCTGTACTGTATAGTCATATACTTTGGTATCCTCTCTAGGAATACTATCTCCTGACAGGTGGCCCTGCTGCCTTTGGTTATGGTGGGCAGCTGGTAGCTTAGAATCTCTCCACCAGAAACAGCGGAGGCTACAGCCTAATAAACAACAATTACCTTCCTTTGCCAATATTCTCACTCCCTCTCTGGGTTGCCTGCATCTTCTGTAATCTTTCCCATCTATGGGCTGCTACATGGAACTAACTCTGGAGTTTAGATAACTCTCCAAAATGGCTGCTGAGGTGCAACTTTTCCTCAGACATCACATTCTCCTCCTTCTTCTCTTCTCTCAGAGAGCAAGTCGGAGTCACCCCTGGGAGGTTTGTTGGAACCTCCCCCTCCCTATGCAACTTTACGGGAACTCAGACACAAGCACATTTTCATGAAACACAATCACAATATTAAGCAGTGTGTTTCAGGACACCGCTCTAGGGCCTGACTGAGCACAATGACACAGTTGAATGCTGCGTTGGGGCATGGGAACCAATGTCTCCCTGCAGCACCGTTTACTCTCAAGGGCTACAAAACACTATGTACGGATGTAGCAGAGTTAACACTCATGCTTTATGAGTCATGTTATCTAAAATAAATGCAGCTAAACGCATTAAGCAATTGCTTTTCAATGGCTTTTGTTTCAAGATAATGCGATAAGTTAAGAAATTTGAGTTAAGAGTGTTACCCCTGCTACATCATTATCACACCCCCCTGAGATGGGCTGTAAGCACCTCAGAACGCGGGCCGGAAAAGGTCTGTGTCCTGCACTGTATCATAGACAGCAGCATGAAAGTATTTGAGTTTGGTATTTTCCTTAGTCATCTTGAAGAATATTATTATCTTTACAGGGGGCACTATGGAAACATTGGTACTACTAGCAGTACTACAATGGGACAATTATTACTTTATTTCTTCTGAGGTACTGTAGGGGGCATTAGTATTACTATAGGCAGGCATTATTACTTCTGGAGCATATAATGGGAAACTTTATTAGTACTAAGGACACTATGAAGTGCTTTGTTACTACTGGCAGGGCACTATGATGGGCTTTATTAATACTGGGGGACTATAGGGAGGGCATTAGTGCTACTGGGTCACTATAAGTGGCCATTATTACTTCTGGGGCATACTATGGGGACTTTATTACTACTAAGGGTACTATGGAGGTATTTATTACTACTGGGGGGCACGTTAGGGGGCATTAATACTATGTGGGTACTATAAAGGGGCATATTTACTACTGGAGCACACTGTGGGTGCTTTAATACTACTGGGGATACTATGGTGGGACTTTTTTTTAACTATTGGATAAACTAATAGGGGAAATTAGTAGTACTGGGGACACTATAGGCAGGCATTATTTCTTCTGGGGGATGTAACTATGTAAACATTATTACTACTGGGGCAATATGGTAGACTTTCTACTACTAGGGCACTATAGGGGGAATTATTATTACTAGGAGCATTATGGTGGGTCTATTACTACTTACTACTGTGTACTATGAGGAATATGATTACTAGCATGGGCATTATAGGGGCATTATTACTTCTGGGGTACAATGGAGGACGTTATTACTACAACATCAGTGGGTTAATGCATTAACCAGACAGTCAGAGCTTTGTACATTGTTGGGCTACATGCACACAACAGTGAAAAACGGACACGTGATGGACACAAAATAAATGTTAGGTTTGTGATGCAAGAGTGAGCTAAAATCTGTGCAGCTCTGGCTACCTTGACCTATGGCAAACAAAACTTCAGTGAGGGGGTGGAATTTGGATGCTTGATCCATAATTCATCAAACATTTCATCATCTTTTGGTTTTGCAACTTTGGTAACATCTAAGAGACCATCCTTTTGGACATCTGAAATGCTAGGATTTGTTTGCTGATGAAACCGTTTGATCAAAAGAATTGTCATACAACACGTGGTGCACGGAACAGACGGGACCCGTCCTCCAATGTAGCAAAGAAAAAAAGAAAGGAGTTCCAGCATCCAATTCATCCAAAAGTAGCTCCGTCTTTATTTAGGTTTTATTAAGGGTCCATTCACACATCTGCAAAATGTGAATATTCATTTTTAATGGGGCCGGAATGCGCTGTCCGCACTTCTGGATCTGCACTTCTGTTCCGCAAAAAAATAGAAAATGTCCTATTCTTGTCCGCAATTGAGGATAAGAAAAGGCATTTTCTATGAGAGTGCCAGTGATGTGCGGTCCGCAAAATGCGGAACGCACATTGCCGATGTCCGTGTTTTGGGGATCCGAAAAACACATACGGACGTGTGAATAGACCCTAAAACATCAGTTTCAGTAGACACCCACCACCGCAGGTTAACATGTTAACCTGTGGTGGGTAGAGGTGTCTACTGCAACTGATGTTTTAATAAAACCTACATAAAGACGGAGCTACTTTTGGATGAATTGGATTCTGGAACTCCTTTCTTTTTTCTTTGCTACAAAAGAATTGTCTACATTTTCTGTCTGATAAGGTGAGGCCAACTTGTGATAGTCGTGTAGTTTTTAATTTGAAAACTGCGGTTCTCGCTGTATTGCAGCCACGTGAGTGCCACCATGTTTGGTCTCACCTTTGTAAGGGTCTCCCAGATGATGAGCTGATAACATGGTATACAGCTCCTATGAACCCCGTCAATCAATTGCAATCATTTACAAATTACCAATTCTCTTGCAGTTCCACAACATGCTAAATCTTCCAGAGTGGTGTTTGCTATTTGTACCCCTCCTTGTTCTGGCTAATAGTGTGACCAAGGCTAGGTTCACATCACGTTTTTGCCATCCGTTTAACGAATACAAAAACATCTACATTAAACAGATGCCTCAGACTAATTCCATAGATCACCATAGAGTTCCTTGGTAAAAAAAAAAAAATATATATATATATATATATACTGTATATACTGTACTGTATTTTTTACCGGACTCTGCAAGATAGAAAACCATGGTATCCTGCACTTTTGTATCCTTTTCCCCCCCAATGTATATGTTAAACGGATGGCAACAACACAATGTGAACCCAGCCTTATCTCTACTATATCAGAATTTCTTAATAAGGTATTTAAAATCTAGACACCTCTTTTAAAAGGGTTTTCCTGTGGAAGGATTTTTTTAAAAGTGGCATAATGGGTTGAAAATAACATAACTATTATTCACCTCACTAATCCCCGCTGCTCTGGGCCAACTGTTCTCCACTTTCAGGTACAGCTAAATATCTGAAAGGTCGTTCAGATTGGCTGAGAAGGATTTTAAACCATTTCCTATGTTTTGAACCGCTACCAGGAAGTGGAGAACAGCAGGGATGGAGTAGCGACGGAATGGTCCGGATTTAAAAAATCCTTCTACCTTAAAAAGCGCCTTTAATAGATACAAGGATAGTACTAGTAATAAAAGGATGTAAGTACACTTAAAATATAGATGATTAAATCTTAACATTGTCCTTTCATTCTCTTAAGTGCAAAATCATTCTGATTTATTGCACACTTCAAACTTGGTCAGTCAATTGCATCTTTTGTATGAAAAAAAGAATCCTTTAAAATAAAAATAAATTTACACCTGCGGCAGAGAAATATCACTATATCTTCATTTATTTAAAATCATGATCAATAGCTGGAGCTGTACATATTCATTGCCAAAAAAATAATGCACCAGTAGTTGTTGGGATTTAATGAAACTTTATAAATGTCATGATGATGTATGTAAGTGATTACAATAGTAGAGTGAAAGGATACGTTTATTGGGGAAAAATGCACAATTGAAAGAAGGCTCTACCCTGTTGAACAGCCATGAACCTGAATGGACCTTGCAGAAATCCATGTGCTTGCTTCCCCATTCAAATGAAAAAAAAAAAAAAAAAGATTTTCATTAGTTGAAAATTCTGCAAAAACAATCCACGGTGTGTGAAATCACCCTTAGGTTACTGAAGCTGGCATCCTGGCTGGTCCCATAAATGCACGATTGGCGATAAATCTGGGACCAGGCAGGCCAAGGAAGTGTTGCAATCTGGAACCCCTCGCTGTGTGTGGTCGAGCATTATCCTGCTGAAAAATGCCACTTGGAAGCCCTTTCATGAAAGGCAAGACATGGGGCCTCAGGAGGTCCTGCACATATCACTATACTGTTAGTGTCTGTTATATCACTACTAGGGGTGACTGACTGTCGTATGCGATGGCTCCCCAGATTATCACACCAGATGTTTCACGTCCCCACCTATCCCTCGGTTTAACTTGATGGACTTATGTCTTTTCTGCAACTGTATCAACTATGTAACTATGTAAGTTGAGGCAGTGTGTCACTCCACAGCAAAGGCAGGATTAAAGTGCTTATCACTTGATTCCAACCATCTTGGGATTCCAAATAGACCCTAGATTAGCTTGTAAAAACAAGTTAATGGCAGTCCAGGTTTTTCGTTCACACCACCAAGCAAAGGTGGCGGTGACTGCCTGTAAGTCGCAGGACTTGTAATTGGCACCATGATGACAAATTTCCTTCCGCTAAGCACCCGAAAATAGTTGGGGCAGAGACAGGAGATTGTAATGAGTCCAATGATGAGTCTCAAAGTCTGTCAACTGGGCAAAATGTCTTCAAGTGTACTGTAGAGGCATGCCTAGAAATGAACAATCTCTCATTATCTACAAGTAGCCACTGAGAACCTTTTAATAGGGCAGCGGGGGTAGAAGTTTTACATCATCTTGTCTCAAGACCCACCTGTCATAAGTTATATTTCTTCCTCAGACATAACTGCATGCCAAGTTTTGCAGGAATCTTGTGAGTGTGTAAATGGTTCACTTGACAGACGTCAAATAACCTGCTTTGTGAATTTTTTCGACTAAAATATACAATTCTTTCTTTTTATTGCTCCTTTAGGATATTAATAAAACACTGGCATGAGTGTAAAACCCAACTAGTGGCAGCTATGAAAACTATTATGCTCTAGTGGTACCAGGCATTTCATAATAATACTGAAATATTCCACTAGAGTCAAAACCATGTCACTAAGATCTAGGTGATCTGGTCGAGACCCTTCCGTTTGCAATATCAATTGTGATTCAACACTGCCTATCATACTTGAAAGTTGTCAGGGGATCGATGGAGGCAGTGCCACAGTAACCAATTCCCTTCAATACAAAATGGACAGTGGTTTGTAGTTCTGGCACCTCATCCAATGCTAAAGCTATTCAACAACAACTGATCAGTCGGAGTGGGGGATGTCAGATCCCCGCTGATCAGATATTGATAGTATATCTTGATGATAGACCATCAACATAAAAATCATGGAATACTCCTTTAAGGCTACTGTCACACTTGCGTTCGGAGCGGATCCGTCTGGTGTCTGCACAGACGGATCCGCTCCTATAATGCAAACGATGGGATCCGTTCAGAACGGATCCGTCTGCATTATCTTTCAGAAAAAATTTCAAGTCTGAAAGTTAGTCAGACGGATCCGTCCAGACTTTACAGTGAAAGTCAATGGGGGACGGATCCGTTTGAAATCGCACCATATTGTGTCAACTTTAAACGGATCCGTCCCCATTGACTTGCATTGTAAGTCTGGACGGATCAGTTTGGCTCCGCACGGCCAGGTGGACACCCAAACGCTGCAAGCTGCGTTCGGGTGTCCGCCTGCTGAGCGGAACGGAGGTCAAACGGTGCCAAACTGATGCATTCTGAGCGGATCTGCATCCACTCAGAATGCATTGGGGCCGTACGGATCCGTTCGGGGACGATTGTGAGAGCCTTCAAACGGAGCTCACAAGCGGAACCCTGAACGCTAGTGTGAAAGTAGCCTAACCTGTAAGAGAAAGAAGTTTTTTCAAATCCCTGGCAACACATTTAAAGGAGGAACTCCCAAATAAATGAATGAAGCACTGGTGTGCATGTCCAACTGGCCGTTCTGTTAGTTTCGGTGGCCTGCACAGGTACGGTGTACCCATTCTTGTGAAAGGTAGGGGCCCCAGGCCCAGTGCTAGGACCCCCACCAATCTAATAGTTATAGCCTATCCTGTGGATAGGGGATAACTTCAAACAACCAACATGCCCCTCTAACGCCTTTATAGCATTCACCATACATATACGGCGCATGTTGTCTTTGAAGATAAAGCCATAGCCACCAGATGCCTGTGGTTTCACACAGAAGACACCATGGTTAATTGTGACCATGGCATCTGAGGCAGCTTTCCCCAAACAACTTCCCGACACTGAGATGAGTAAGCAGTTAATTCGTGTTAATAGCCTTGACATGGAACTCAAGTTCCATGCTATTACAGTTGTAGTTCTTATAGAGGCCTGCAGGTGTCAGGGCTCTATAAGAAAATAGCAATCCTGCCCTACACTGCAAGGCCAATTCATTGCAGTGTAAGCGAGAAGTGATGTGATGATCACATGTTCAAGCCTCCTAGCAGGACTTCAAAAAGAAAAAAAGTAGTAAAAAAAACTTTTTAAAAATATTAATTTAAATCACACCCTTTTCCCATATTAAAAATAAACAATAAAAAAATAAAGATCCCATGCACTGCCTAATTCAAAAAAGTCCAAAACATCAAAATCTAAATATATTTATCTCGTACAATGAACGCCACAATGGGAAAAAAATAAAAATGGCCTTTAAGTTTTTTCATTGTTTCACATCACAAAAATAATTGAATGGAAGTGATTAAAAAGTCATACACACTCCAAAATCGCCAGAGAAAGGACCCGCCCTGTGAGCCAAACATCTTAGGCATGCCACTGGGAAATTAAAGTTTTGTGGTTCGGAATATGGCGATACAAAGTAAAAATATTTTTTGTCAGTATTAAAACACAAGAAAAACTATAGAAATGTGGTATTGCTGTAATTGTACTGACCTAGAGAATATAGGGAACAGGTCAGTTTTACCGCATAGGGAACTCCATAAAAACGCAATCTATAATACTACA
The DNA here is from genome assembly GCF_905171765.1 of Bufo bufo. Classification (NCBI taxonomy): domain Eukaryota; kingdom Metazoa; phylum Chordata; class Amphibia; order Anura; family Bufonidae; genus Bufo; species Bufo bufo. Next base: position 211,087,242 of record NC_053393.1, read on the forward strand.
ATGCTATTGCATTTTGTTTCCAATTCCACCCCATTTGTAACTTTTTTTAAACGATGACATTAGAGAGAGCAACTTGTCCCCCAAAAATCTATAAAAAAAAGTTATGGCTCTTGGAAGTCAGGGAGTAAAAAACAAAAATGAAAAAACGGAAAATCGTGCTGAGGCTGAAGTGGCATTGCCACTATACTCTGAAACTGATGAACATGATCTGACATATTTAAAGTTTCTTAATACCAGGGATTCCTTCTGCTGCTGTCTAAAGGAGTCCTTCTACACTGCAGAGGAGAAGTTTATACATTACCGTATGCTGGCCATAGAAACTCCTATAGGGATATATGGATCGTCACCATGTCAACAAAATCAATAAGCGACCACAAAGTATAATGGATAAATGCATAATTTTATTATAAGCAACAAGATGCACATGATTGACATAACATAATACATGAAAACAGAGTTAAAAACCAAATGGGCTGGTGGTGCGTGGTTGGTGGACCATTAAATAAAGTGCAAGTGCAAAAAGGGTCAGGTCAGCAAAGTATTTGGTACACTGTACTGTATTAGCGGCAGATATAGGCACATGCTATACAAAGAGAGCACTCTGCAAGTGTGCACAAATATATATGTGGAGACCAGATACAGAGTTCAAGACTTGTGCACATAAGAATGTATGTGTATAAATGTCAATGAGTAACAGTAACCATAAAGTAAAGCTGTGCTATAAAAGTAAAAATAAATGTTAATAATGACCACACGAAAGTCCACAGCAAACACAAGCACCACCAGTCCACTCTCCGACGCGCTTTTCGCGTACTGCTTTTTCAAGGGGTGATGGCTAAACTGGCGGTGGAGCTCAATATAAATATGGCCTAAATTACAATGCAGGTGGTTACAAAGGGCATTCAGTTCAGTTAGAGTGTGATAGGTTAAGTGACCATTGGCTACCGTCTCACCTGTGTATTATAATGGACGCCGCTCGCTATATGGCGCCACCCGGTCCGGAAGAGGAGGATGACGCACAAGTGCGTGATCCACGTCCTTACGGAGCAGCAGGACGCACCCCCACCCCGGCGCACGCGCAGAAGACCAGAACACCTGATCTAAAAAATACATGATTTACCTAAAACATGTTCGTAATAAAAGTTTTTTTTTAATAGATTTGGTGTATTTAATGAACCATAAAGTGTCAAATAGTGCCATAATCAAAACAATAGTTACGAATATATGTAATTACATGATTAGAAATGTCAGTGATAATTGCTGCTGCATGATAGCGTGAACATAATAAATTAATCTTATACAGTATAAATAAAAAATGCAGAATTGGTAATAAAGACCAGATACTGCATGATTAGAATAATCGTGATCAAAAGTGTATTAATAGCTGCAGAATTCATACTAATCATTAAAAATGAATAATGAAAAAAAAAAAAAAGGGAAAAAAGGAAAAAGTGGGCTGTGAAGATATAATGAAATATCACATCACCTTCATATTGGGGTGATGTGATATGTAGGAGCAGTGGAACAAAAAAGATTAAACTAACACCCACAAGAGTGATAAGTGCAAAAATGGTGAGTGCTGTAGTAAGTGTGGGGAAAACGCAACCCATTACTAACAATCATTTAGTATAGTGAGGTGAGCTGAGAAAGTAAAAAGTAGGAGACCAGATGAAAAAGCAAAAAAATGAACCAATTGGAGTACCTTGCCGTCACAGGAACTGCATAAAACCAATAAAGCACATGGACCACGATGTTCCAGGTCCACTCACTCACCTCATACCAAGGGGATGGTTATACCAATCACTAGCTACCATACATCAAAATTCAACCAGCCTGAAATGCACTGCACAATAATAGTACAGATGGGTAATGGAATCCTGGGGAAACAGCCTAAAATAGTTGGAGCCAAGACTTGTCAATCATACAAGAAGCACCAACCCAGTTAACATACAACAAAAATTGAAAAAGGGTAAAAAACAAAGATTGGGGACGTGTCCCTATAAGAAAGACGCAAAGGGTATTTTATCATTGAGACCATGTGGTGTTTGTGTTTTGAACTTCACTATCCACTTGCTTTCCACTTGTTCCATCCGTCTGAATAAATCACCACCTCTTGAGCCCAGGGATACCTTGTCGATTCCACGAAAATGTAGATCCTGCCACCAATTATGTTTATGTCGAAAGTGTCTCGCTATTGGTTTCAGTTTTCCAATTTTATCCTTCTCCAAATTACTAATCTTAGTGGCTACTCGTATGTCCCTCTGATGTTCCTGAATGCGGTATTCACATGTGGTCATACCGACATATATGAGTCCTCATGGACAGGTAGCATAATATATAACCGCTGATGTGCTACAATTGATAAAGTGCACAATGTTGTAAATTTTTTGACCAGAAGAATCACTAAAGGTATCCGTTTTGATGATAGCCTTGCACGAACTGCAGTGGCCACATTGCACTGAGCCCCATTTGGGACCATGTGATTGAAACAAGAAGCTAGTCTTAGGTGGAACATAATGGCTACCCACAAGGATATTAATAAAATTCTTGCTGCGTTTGGCAACAAACGCCGGAGTGGGTGTAAGGACCCGTTCAAGATCAGGATCTGATCTTAGAATGGGCCAGAATTTAGAAAAAAATATTCTCATATTATGCCATTGCATATTGTAGTTAGAGATCATTCTAAACACCTGTGAGGAAGCCGAAGTGTCCCTGTGTCTGGGGATAAGAAGTGTTTCATGCTGCGTATTCTTTGCTCGTAGATATCCTCGCTGTATGTCCTGTTGATGGTATCCCCTTTGTTCAAAGCATCGTCTAAGTATATCAGATTCATGTTCAAAATCAGTAGTCGATGTACATATTCTACTTGCACGTAGAAATTGGCCCGTCGGTATCAACCTTTTCTGGTGCCTAGGATGAAAAGAAGACGCATGAAGTAGGGTATTAACAGCGGTTTCCTTATGATGTACACGTTTCCAAAATTCCCGTTATGGACACTTTGATATTGATGTCCAAAAAAGTGATCTGTTTCGAAGAAACAGTTTGGGTCAGGGAAATGTTCCAATCATTCGCATTGAGCCTAATCAAGAATGAATCAAGTGCGCATCGGGATCCCTGCCATACGAACAAGATGTCATCTATGAATCTCATCCATGATAACACCTGACCATCCGCCTCATCCAGGGACACCTGGACAAGTTCACGTTCCCAATGTCCCAAAAATAAATTTGCATACGATGGCGCATATGTCGCGCTCATCGCCACCCCTCGTAGCTGTAAAAATTTTTGATCTTTAAACAAAAAATAATTATGAGTGAGGGCAACATTTAATAGTTCCATAAGCAGGTCAACAAGTTCAGGTGTCAAGTTTCTCATCTGAAGAGAAAAACGTGCGGCCCTGAGGCCTATATCGTGACGAATACAGGTATATAAAGATTCAGCGTCACAAGATACCAAAACCATGTAATTCTCCATCTTATTGTCATCCAGTCACTTCAAAACATCTGTGGGGTCTCGTACAAATGAAGGTAAACACTCAACACAGGGTTTCAAGTAAAAGTCCAGAAATCGACATACTGGTTCACATAAGCCCCCTCGTCCAGATACAATTGGTCTGCCTGGTGGTTTGGACAGAGATTTATGTACTTTAGGCAACAAGTACAGTGTCGGTGTTACCGGGTGCTTGACTACGAGGCCTTCATATACAGATTTTGTAATCACTCCAGATATAACTGCTTCCATAAGTATGGCATCTAATTGAGCTTTGACATCAGTTGTCAGGTTGGCTGGTAGACGTTTATAACAGTTAACATCCAGACGTTGGCGATGGGCATGTCTCATACATCTCCATAGGCCTACCTCTTGAAGCTCATCAAAAGAATGCCAAGAGTGTGCAAAGCCGTAATCAAAGCAAAAGGTGGCTAATTTGAAGAACCTAGAATATGACATATTTTCAGTTGTTTCACACTTGTTTGTTATGTATATAATTCCACATGTGTTAATTCATAGTTTTGATGCCTTCATAGTCATGAAAATAAAGAAAACTCTTTGAATGAGAAGGTGTGTCCAAACTTTTGGTCTGTACTGTATTTGTCTTGCGTCGATATTGCCAGTGGAAAACCTGATTGTGCTGGTAATCATATATATCACGTTGGAATTTTTTTGCTTTAATCTCTTGAATCTCCTTGTCCCACCGTACGTGATCATTGTTCAAGTCCTGTTCAAATCTTGAAAGTGCCTCGCAGTCGACCAGACCCCGTAATTTCTCCTGTAATGGCCTGATCGACTTTTCAATCTCATCAAGATGTTTTCTCTCATATCCAATAAGTAATTCAATAAAGGTACGAGAACATAATTTGCAAGCATCCTCCCACCTCTGTTTCAGCAGATTGTCATTAAGTTGAAAAGAGGGGTGTACCTGTACCCGGAGGCCCCTAGGAATCGAATCCTTGGTAAGATATTGCTCCAGTGCCGCTTTATTCCACCATGTTTTAGTCCTGTTCCTATACAGATTCTTTAGCAATTTTTGCGTCTCCAGGACGTCTGGTTGTGTAGAATGAGAAGCTACAATTGCGTCATCTTTGAAAATCTTTGTTACTTGTGAAAGACAATCAGTTTCTTTAGCCCGTAAATCCATAATAAAGGGAAATCTACAACAAAAACATCAATGAAAAAACAAAACAAATTCCCAATTAAACGTACTTAACCGATATATGAACACACTACAAACTCCTATATAGAAGTTGGGGAGTTTGTCATTTCTGGGGTCAAATTTGACATAATATGATTTCTTGCTGATTCATTGTCAGTATTCCTTACTTACCGCAAATTAGTAAAACCCATTGCTCCATATCAGTCATTTGTTATGATTTCTATTGAAACTCATTGTAAAAAAGTCTTTCTATTGTAATTAGTTAATTGTTTCCCTTTTGTCTATTTCCAGGTGGTGGACATAACTTTTCCTGGTATGCTCTTGTATATTTTGAATGTGAAAAAAAGAGGTTGTTATCCTTAGCCAGCTCTGACACTGGCAATAAATCAACACACATGGATTTCTTCAACTGGTTGGGAATCGAATGATGTTTCAGTGCTTGTAATGACGGTAAAGATGCTTCCCCATTGTTCATATGACTTACAGCAGAGGCACATTTAATCCTTAATACTGCCTCATAAACACGTTCACCTTAATGCATCCTGCCTGAATCATAACAAGGACTTCCATCAATTATTAACATGTTTTTTTAATGAGCTTTTACACTAATTAGCTGCTTTTTATAGTATGGTCACCACATTTCTATAGTAGTGGATTTCTAAGTGATCTTTACAGTAGTAAGAGGGAATGCTGCTCCCTTCGCCTGAGCAATAACGGGAGTCAGAAGGGGTTTCTGAGATATTTTATGTAATAATTCCCCAGTAACATAGTAACGTAGTTTATAAGGCTGATAAAAGACATCTGTCCATCCAGTTCAGCCTGTTATCCTTCAAGTTGTTCCAGAGGAAGGCAAAAAAACCCTATGAGGTAGAAGCCAATTCACAGTGTCACATGACCTCTGAGTCATCTAGTGGCATTCTGTATACCAATCTCATTGGCTAGGCCCAGTTGTGCCTAGCTTGGTATATGGAACATCACTAGTGATGACGGGATGGGGATGGGGTGTAGGCACACTTTCAGAAGTGTATAGGTCACTCAGGGATATCCCATATGCCAATTTAATTAGCTAGGCCACATTAGGCCTAGCAAATGTATACAGAAAATTATCTTTGATTCTATAAATGGAGTCAGTGTGTGTGGGCATTCTCTCCCATTCTGCATATATGGTATCGCTCTCCATTGTGCCTTCCAGATCCTACTCATTTCATGTGCTTTGCTGTCTAATGCAGGAAACAGAGGGCAGGAGCTATTAGAGCTGCATAGCTTGTGAATGTTTGGGTTTATCCTCATATACCATGATGGCAGGTTTCACTTACCTTAAAGGGCTTCTGTCACCCCACAAAACTCTTTTTTTTTTTTTTGGATAGTTACATTCCTTATAGCGCGATATAGGAGAATATAATCTTATCACTTACTTTCATGCGGCCGTTTCTTTAGAAAACGAAGTTTTATAATATGTAAATCCGGTCTCTACCAGCAAGTAGGGCGTCTACTTGCTGGTAGCCGCAGCAGAAAACCGCCCCCTCGCCGTGTTGATTGACAGGGCCAGCCGTGATCTCCTCCTCCGGCCGGCCCTGTCAGTATTTCAAAAATCGCGCGCCTCTGTTCATTCGGCGCAGGCGCTCTGAGATGAGGAGGCTCGTCTCCTCAGAACTCCCTCAGTGCGCCTGCGCCGATGACATCACCGAAAGAGAAGACGTCATCGGCGCAGGCGCACTGAGGGAGTGCTGAGGAGACGAGCCTCCTCATCTCAGAGCGCCTGCGCCGAATGAACAGAGGCGCGCGATTTTTGAAATACTGACAGGGCCGGCCGGAGGAGGAGATCACGGCTGGCCCTGTCAATCAACACGGCGAGGGGGCGGTTTTCTGCTGCGGCTACCAGCAAGTAGACGCCCTACTTGCTGGTAGAGACCGGATTTACATATTATAAAACTTCGTTTTCTAAAGAAACGGCCGCATGAAAGTAAGTGATAAGATTATATTCTCCTATATCGCGCTATAAGGAATGTAACTATCCAAAAAAAAAAAAAAAGAGTTTTGTGGGGTGACAGAAGCCCTTTAAATGGAATGCAATTCTGTCTGAAATGCTCCATCTTAAAGGAAGACATTTTACTGATGTATTAGGTTCCAGGCTACAATGGATACAATGTACTGCATTTAAAGGGGTTGTTTGCCTTTTATTTTCCATTTCTGTTAGACCGTGCCCTGGTGTGCCAACCAGCTGTAATCTGTAGTAAAAACTAGGAAGCAAATGTCCTTCACATGAGAAAAAAGCATCACACAATTCTTACTGAAAACAATGGATTGTCCCTGTAACCACTCTCTACTGTGGGTAATGGCACTTTCTATTAACTAACAATTCCCTAATAAAGTACAGTTGCAAGAAAAAGTTAACTCTTTGGAAGTACACAGAGTTCTACATTGGGAGCTAATAAATTGTGCTCTGGTTGCTATCCAAATCCCAATTCTAAACACAATTCAACTAAACTCATAACACACAAACAGTTAACATGTATGTCCTTTGATGAACACATTCATTAAACATTAACATTACAAGGTCAAAAAGGGAAGTGGACATCTGCATTAATGCCTTCTACTAGAGTTAACTGGCAAGAGGTGTCCAATTAAACAGATGAAATTTAAAGTGTGGGTTTTACAGGTGCTTTGTCCAGTAGTAATGGCACACAAAGCCTGGTTACTGACAAATATGTTCTCAAGAAAGATTGGTTAGTGTGAACCATACCTCGAAGCAAATAACTTTCAGAAGATCTCAGAAGATGTATAACCTGGAAAAGGCTAAAAAAGCATTGCTGGTAATCTGAGTTTACATCAATCTATGGTTAGACAAATTATCTGCAAAAGGAATGCACTCATGAAAAGCTGATCAAATGGCATTCCAGTTCAGGAGTCCCCAGCATCCAGCTGTAATCTGTGGCGAAAGCTTGGAAGCAAATGTCCTCCACATAAGAAAAAAAAAAAGCATCACACAATTCCTATTGAAAACAATGAGTTGTCCATGTAACCACTCTCTACAGTGGTGCAGAGCACTTCCTATTAACTCAGAATTCCCTAATAAAGTTGCAAGAAAAAGTTAATGAACTATTTGGAAGTATACAGATTTCTGCACGGATTGCTAATAATATGTGATCTGATTCCTATCTAAATCACAAATATAGACAAACACAACTTAAGTAAACTTCTAACACATAAAGAGTTGTAACATTCATGCCCTTTATTGAACACATTAAGTAAACATCCACAATACAAGGAGAAAAGGGTAAGTGAACATCTGTGTTATTGACTTCTCCAAGAGCTAATTGAGAAAATGAGTTCAATTAAGCAGATAAAATTTTGTGGGGTTCAAAGGTGCCTTGTTCATTAAATAAAGGCAGACAATGCCTGGTTACTGGCCATTCTGTTCTTCTCAAGGTTAGTGTGAACAATGCCTCAATGCAAAAAACTTTTAGAAGATCTCAGAAGACCTTCAGAAGACATGTAACCTGGAAAAGGCTGAAAAAAAGCATTTTTGACAATATGAGTTTCAATCAATGGTTAGACATATCTGAAAAAGGAGAAAATTCTGGACTGTTTGCTACTTTCGCTAGAAGTGGGCAGCCTGCTAAGATAACTTCTAGATCACATTGGCCAATCTTAAAAAGTGGTGAGAAAGAACCCAAGGACAAAGACCTACAGAATATTCTACAATCTGCAAAAACCTCTGTGTGTGTCCAGTAACAGAAAAACACTGAACAATAAGGGTAGTCATGGTAGGGCACCATGAAGAAATCTGCTACTGTCCAAAAAAAGGAAAGTTACTTTACAGTTCAACATTACTTCATTGCAGAAAAATGGTATACCGTATTTTTCGCCCTATAAGACGCACCTAGGTTTTTGAGGAGGAAAATAAGAAAAAAAAAATTTTAACCAAAAGGTGTGCTTTTGGTGGGCTTTGAACTAATGGTAGCCTGTGAATGACACTATTATGGGGGATCTGTGGATGACACTGTTATGGGGGATCTGTGGATGACACTGTTATGGGGGATCTGTGGATGGCATGACACTGCTATGGGGGGGATCTGTGGATGACAGATAAATAGCATCTTATGCTATGTGTCATCCACAGATCCCCCCCATAACAGTGTCCCTGTGTATTGTGAATGACCCCCAATACAGGGGGTGGGGGCTGGCATCTACACTAGTTTTGTAATGGCAGCGGGGCCCAGTGCAGTCATTGTATTGTATTACACCGGGCCCCGCTCACTGTACTAATAGTATCTAACTGCAGGCAATGTTTAACTATAGAATATCTTTAATACAGCAGCCTGTATTTATGTCCATAGCAGATAGCAGGCAGGAGGCAGGAGACTGTGCAGGTGGGCGGGCACTGGCAGCGTAACTCACTATTCACGTGCCCGCGCCGCCTGCTTCATTCATAAAGTGGACGAAGCAGGCGCGTGACGTAGTGAGTTGCACTGCCAGTGCCCGCCCGCCCGCCCAGCCTCCTGCCTGCTACGAACGTAAGTACAGGCTGCTGTATTGAAGATATTCTATAGTTAAACATTGCCTGCAGTTAGATACGATTAGTACAGTGAGTGGGGCCCGGTGCAATAGAATACAATGACTGCACAGGGCCCCGCTGACATTACAAAACTAGATGCCGGCCCCCAGCCCCTCCTCCCTCATCCACCTCTGACCTTGCTGTGCAGCATCATGAGGTCGATGGTGTATCAGTGTAAACGGCAGCATTCGCCCCATAAGACGCACTGCCACTTTTTTTGGGGGGGGGGGGAATACGTCTTATAGGGCGAAAAATAGGGTAGATATCAAACAGTAGTTCAGATTCAGTAAAGCAGGTAAGAATGCAATCAGTGAGTTAACCGAGGAGTCCTGGAATAAATAAAATGTTTCAGCTGAGCCGGGACAAAGTTATAGTTGAGATGACTTTACAATAGGACTAGCTGGACTTTGACACACAGAATCAAATTTGCAACACTGGATAGTCAAATTGACATTTGGAATAGCAATCGCAATAACACGTGGCACATGGTATAGGAAAGGCAATGGAATGGCAGAAGTCCAGGAAGGGCTAGCATAAGAAACTACACCAAACTAGACTTGGAACAGACTTGACTAGAAGGTTAGTACATTGGTAAATGCATAGGCAGGTAAATTGGTAAATGTATGGGTTACTACACTGGTAAATCCCTGGGTTAGTACAGTGACATTAAGGCAGTAAATGAAGCAAACTGCACATTAGCAGATGATGATTAACACATTAGTCTTGCAACTGAACACAGAACCAAGCGAATTCAGTTCAAAATACTGACAAATACATTCAAGGCCGTCCACAACCTGTCCCCTCCCTACATCTCTGAGCTACTTTCCCGATACATCCCTACACGCAATCTCCGATCCTCACAGGATCTCCTTCTCTCCTCTCCTCTTATCACCTCTTCCCACAAGTGCCTCCAAGATTTCTCCCGTGCATCCCCCACACTCTAGAACTCTCTACCCCAACATATCAGACTCTCACCTACAGTGGAATCCTTCAAAAGAAACCTGAAAACCCACCTCTTCAGGCAAGCCTACAACCAGTGACCCCGCTGCCTCTATACCGCCATGACTAACTTCACCCTCACCTACTGTGTCCTTCTCCCATACCATGTAGATTGTAAGCCCTCACGGGCAGGGCCCTCTCTCCTTCTGTACCAGTTTGTAACTCGTCTTGTTCATACTTGGTTCATTTGTCTGTATTTTGTATGTATACCCCTTTTCATATGTACCTTGCTATTGAATGAATGGTGCTTTAATAATAAATAATAATCATTTCTGCCAGAATGTGGTGAGGTCCAGCATAAGTAATACTCAAAGAACAAATACTGAGAATCCCCTAAATAAAGGCAATAGAATAATATATGAAATTTAGTGAGATCCGATACATAAAGCATTGGAGATCCCAGACCCAAAAGGAGATTGAACCCCATGCATATTGCTGCCTCCTGGTGCAACTTCGTCAGCTCTGTAGTGCTAATTGATTTTGCTCAATATATATATGCATACAAGAAAGTGGCCTAACTATTGGTGTACGGGGAAGAGGAAATGAAGTAGTAAAGTGGAGCTCCTTGTAGTATAGTATCCAAGGGTCTTACTCCAGCAACCCCATAGACAATGAAGCTTAACCTTCTTTATTAATACGACAAGGACCCCCATCCTTATAAACCACCCCCCTCCCTACTGATCAGATACTTATACCCTATTCAAGTTTCTATCTTGGCATATCACTCAACTTTGCTTCCATTTGCAGCTTATCAGTAATGATCAGGCATCCCCTTTAATGGTGTTTCCCATTTAGTTGGAACTTGGTTAGGCATTCTCTGGAAGACAGTAAAAGCACAAGTTGTTATTTTTAAATGGTTCCTTAGGAGGCGAAATATTTTGCTGGTGATAAAATGTTGTCACATAACACCAGGTGCAAGGTCACATGGAGCGTGTTGTATCCATAGATGTATAGGATAAAAGGCTATTTGTAAAATATAGACAACTAAAATTAAATTTATATATGAAATACATATGTGCAGTTATTAAGCCAAATGTCTAGAATATAGGATCTGAGAGCTGCAGGACACCAGATTATGATGAAAGCGTTGTACTGACATCTGCTGTTCCCAGGAGAAAACTCCCTTCAGAAGAAAATCATTCTTGAACCATGTTTCATTTTTCACTACAATAACTATATCAAGATCAGAGTTGCCAACCTAACAGAAATTTCTGGACAGACTGTAAAAAAAAATATAGAAGTGTCTGTGAATTTTTTGAGTCTGGTGGTATTTGACTAGATTATTTTGATGGTAATTATCATCATTTTACAACAGACAGTAAATGCTGGTAATGAGTTCCTATCAGTATATTAAGCTATAGACATGGATTATTTCTAATCTATATAATTCCTTAGGGTTTTCCAATTTGTCAGTAAAATATGTTGGTTGTACGTGATTTTCGGATAAGTTATCCAAAAAAAAGAAAAATTCTGTTTGGCAACCTTGACCAAGATGCGCAAAATATGGCTCATATTACACAATGTGTACCTATCTGTGTGCAGAAGTAGCAGTCACACCCATGCCATTGTGTCTTTGGGCTCAAAGGCCCTTTTACTTTGCAAATGCTAGGTGTGGAGCCCTATAGCAGACAGTGCATTGGGACCCAGGGCCTTTACTTTAGGCTCGTATTAGGCCAATCTAGTCTGAATGGTCATCCATCATTCCACTATCTTACTATTGGAAAACTAGAGATCTTGTTGGAAAAATAATTCAACCTAAATAAACATACATACGTAAACAACATTAAAAAAAATGAACACCTGGATATAAAAGTTGTAATCAATGTTAGTTGTTTTGAACATTATGAAGACTATCAGACGGCCATTTTCTAAACCAGTTATAGTTTATGGGACTATTTTTGGCTGTTTTCATAGCCAGACATTGGTCGGTAAAAACAGGTATACTATGTCAGGAAGGGCCTTCAGGTTTAAAAATAGAAAATGAAATGCTCCACTTGCAAACGCAGGAACATTCACTCCTCACTGGAGGCAGTAGGACCTGACGCTCCCAGCCTGGTGATGTCACATGATCATGCTGGGAGTGTCAGGTCCTACTGCCTCCAGTGCAGAGCGAATGTTCCTGCATGTTTTTGTCATTGCTGGCATTACCGGGGCATGGGGTGGTGGGGGTTCAGTGATAAAATTACTGAGGGCACGACTGGGGAAACTTGCCATTGCTTATACAGGGGCCACAAAGCAGTCGATTACTTGTACTGGGGGGACTAAGGGGGCCATTGTACATACTGAGGGGCCCTATGGCTGTCATTACTTTTTTTGGGGGGCACTATTGGGCCATTGGATGTCTAGGGAAAACTATGGGGGCATTATGTATACTGAAAGTACTGCAGGGGTTGTGTTTAAAAAAAAAATCTATGAAATTCATTTGTTTTTAATGGCTGTTTTTAACAGAACTGATGTAAAACAACCATTATAAATGGATAAACGTCCAGAAAATGGATGCTCAAACTGATGCAAAATGGCTATGAAAGCTGACAGTTTATCTGATTCACAAATTGGGGTGATACAGCATTGTTTGTGGTGTCTCCACATTGATTAATAGATTAGCAGGATTGTTTGTTTGTTTTGTTTTATTTTATGTTCTTCTGATGGATCAGAAAAACGGAAACATAAGCAGTAATGTTAACACAGCCTAACTACCACTGCTGCTGCCGCCCTTCCCCACTCTGTCATGGGGCCACTACTGTCACTGCCACCTTCCCCACTTTGTCATGGGGCCACCACTGTCACTGTCACTTCCACCTTCCCCACTCTGTCACGGGGCCACTTTTGTCACAGTTACTGCCACCCTCCCCTGCTCTGTCATGGGGCCACTACTGCCGCTGCCACTGTCCCCACTCTTACATAGAGAAAGGAGATCACGGTACACGGATGTAGACTGCCAATAAATGTAATATTTTATTCCATCCAATTATGTCAACCGCAAAGATGGCCAACGTTTTGGTCCATCCTGGACATTGTTCACAGCCCATAAATACTGTATATAATATATACAGTGTTGAGTCTGACAGGACCCATAAGTATAAAAGTATGAATCGCAGTACAAATTGGGGAAAAGAGAAAATAAATTAAAATACAAATAAATGTCATAACCAGTATGGGATGCATACATATTATATAAACAGAGATCTGTATCCAGGTAGAAAATCCAATATGGTACAAGTCACCAGAAGAGGCTAGGATATATCCAGAAACCATATTTTACATTGTACGGTATGTTTAGGTTATATCAGTTAAGCTATCCTTGTCAAAAGGCAGCAATGAATATCAAGAGCAATTGTCAATATCAAAAACACAATATTACCTATAGGAAGTTTAGGTGCCCGTTTAGATGCAGAGATAAGTAGTAGCATATGCAAAATAGGCGCAGAGTACATACCTACAGTGTATCAGAGTAATAGAGGTGGATGAAAGATGCAGGCGATGTGACAAGAGCATCTGATGTCGGATGTCTGACGTCAGAGAGATCTCGCACATGCATGGTAGCCAACTGAAGATGAAGTGTGGATTTAGGTGATATCTCTATAGGGCGAGTCCTCGGGCGTCAGCGTACTAAGTATGGGCAAAGACATTGCGATCGATGCCCTTACTTGAATTGTAAGTGAAAAAAAGGGGTATTTTCTACTAATCGTTGTTTATCTATGTAGTAGAATAAGTAAATCTATCTAGGTAGATAAATTGGAACTAGAGAAGTGCAAAAATTTGTAACAAGAAAAATTGACAAGCATATATGTGAAAAGAAATCACAAATACAATTACAACAGACATTACAAAACCTGCACAATGAATATACAAAATTCAAAATTCAACACACATATGATGGATACCCAGCATTATATTTAGAAAGAGGGGTTACAGTATTAGGTGAGTCTAAATGCGTGTACAAATTTGTATATATTAGTAGACTGTTAGTATTAGGAATTATTATAAACTAAGGAGGAATATCTGTACCTCATTGCTGCTATCATCTAGCCTGTTGAAAGAAAAGGAGAAAGAATCACAATTAGTAACATGGCTAAAATTAAATCACCAGATCAAAGTCACGGTTGAGGTCCATTGGTGCCACGGTTTTGAGCTTGTGGATCCAATAGGCCTCCCGTTTCCTTAATAGAAGTTTTCGATTGCCACCCCTCCATGGAATTGGAACTTGTTCCAAAATTTGAAATTTCAATTGACTGATGTGATGTTTATTATTAATGAAGTGTTGGGGTATAGCGAGCTCAGATTTATTACATCACATATCCGACTTGTGTTTACAAATGCGGTCTCGCTCACATTGGGAAGTCTCCCCAACGTATGCGAGATCGCATGGGCACTTGATCAAATAGACAACAAAAGATGAAGTACAAGTGTATTGTCCCGGTATTTGTTATATTTTACCTGATAGGGGATGAGTAAATGTGTCACCTCTCATAAAGTTGTTGCATTGTGCCCAATTTAAGCATGGAAATGTACCTGTATTCGGTGGGGCCAGTGTGGTCTGTTTGGATAGAGTTTTAAAAGAACCTATATCAGCCTTGACTAGCGTGTCACATAAATTCCTAGGGCGCTTGTAGTACACCCTTATTGGGTTCATAAATTCCGGTACATTAGGATAAAACTTATTAATAAGAGGCCAGTGTTTCTGAATAATTTGTTGTATTTTTGACATAAACGGATGGTAAGTGACCACCAAAGGTAAACTTCTAGCTCTAGTCTCTTCCTGAAGGAGTAAGTTACTTGGATAACCTCAATCCTCAATTTTTTTAACCATTTCAGATAGACAGAGTCCTTTTTGATGTGGGTCACTTACTATTCTGTAAACCCTAGAGAATTGTGACCTAGGACGTGAATTTTTTGTGTTATTGGGGTGGCAGCTAGAATAAAATAATAGAGTATTCCTGTCTGTGGGCTTGGTAAAATGATCTGTACTCAGTTCCCCGTTGACATTTTTATTACTGTGGTGTCTAAAAAATTTATATTGGATGCATCTATATGGACCGTAAATTGAAGTTCTCTGTCAATATTATTGAGATATGCAAATAAAGTGTCAAGAGATTGTCTGTCACCTGTCCAAATGCAGAAGATATCATCAATATATCTGCGCCAAACTAGCGCATGTGCCTTAAATAGTTTATGTGGATATATTTGATCCTCCTCGAATTTGGCCATGAACAGGTTAGCGTAGGGAGGGGCCACATTGGCCCCCATTGCGGTCCCCTTCTTTTGTATGAAATAATCATTACCAAACAAAGAAGTTTTTGTAGAGAACAAAATGAAGCAATTTAATACAGAAAGATTGCTGTGCGGTGGACAGGGAAGAGGTAGATAAAAAGAGGCAACAGCTTGTATTCCTTTGGCATGTGAAATACAGTAGAGGTGTAAAGACTGTTAACATCCAATTTCACTAAAAAGGCATCAGGGGGAATCTGTTTAAGTGTAGAAATCATCTGAAGGAATTGTGATGTGTTCAAAAGATAAGATTTGGTTTGACAAGTCAAGGGGGTAAGTATTTTTTCTATAAAGATTGAAAGTGGCGCTAAAATGGAATTTGTGGATGCTACTATTGGGCATCCAGGTGGCTCTCAAAGGTTTTTGTGAATTTTAGGTAGGGTATATAGAACCGGTGTAATGGGGTGTTCGTTACATAGAAAAATAGCAGTTGCCTTATCAATAGTACCTTCAGAGAGGTAAAAGTCCAGGAAGGAATCAATTTATTTTCCTATTTTATGGGTAGGGTTTATGTTTCTAAGTTCAAAAGTATCTGTGTCAGCTAGTTGCTGTCTGATCTCGTTTATATAGTATGACGTATCCATTACTACAATGGCGCCCCCTTTGTAGGCGGGTTTGATCATGATAGATTTGTCATTTTTTAATGTTAGAAGTGCCAAGGATTCAACGTTAGAGAGGCTAGACTGAGAGGGATATTCCCCTCTTTTAAAATAATTAATATTTGCTTGGATTTCTTTTAGCAACTAAATTAATAAAGGCCTCAATTCCAAGATGTGTTTTGGGGGCATAAAACAAATTTTGTTCTTTAAGCCTCAGTGTGAAATTGACATGGTACTGGGAGAAATAGATACAATGGGTGTATCATGATCACGTGGTTGTGAAAAATGTGCTTTGAAGCATAATGACCTATAGAATCGGTTTAAGTCCTGGTCAAATGAAAAATGTTGTAATAAGTCTCTTAGGAAAAAGAAAGTCCATTGGACAACACACTATATTCGGCAGGTGATAGTGTCCTGGAAGAAGTGTTAATCACCAGGTCCATACCTTATAGCCATGTGTAGAGACAGAGTCTTGCCATTGCCAGCGGTATACCTTCTTGAGTTGATAATCCTCTGTGTTGCGAATAAATTTGGATCTTTTTGTTTGTTCTATGTATTTTTTATGTTCATTCAAGATTTTTTCGGTTATCTTTTTGCGGTCATTCTATTCTTGGGTAGGGATTGTTGAAATAAGTTGCGTATCAATTGCTGCTAGCTTATCTTTGGATTCAATAATAGATTTCTGAACTATACTTAACACAATAATGTCCACTGAGCATTTATTAATGATGGTTCCACCACTACTGTCACTGCCACCTTCCCTGCTATGTCATGGGGCCACTACTGCCACTGCTGCCACCTTACCCACTCTGTCATGGGGCCACTGCTTGAATTTTGGGGCACTGTACGGTTAAATACACTGCAATAAATCAGACCATACACTTTTATTGACCTGTAATTCCACAGCTAACAGAAGGTATTAGCTATGAATCTTGGTGCCCTGCACAGTGATGTAGCCGGCGTCGGCAACAAATAACAACTGCCTGTAATACTGACAGCACAGTACCTACAAACAGATTAACTATTAATGTGGGTGCACCAGAACGTAATGAACACGGCGATACCCTGTCCCTGAACTCTCCCTGCACTCTCCCTGCAGTTCAAAGCCTTCACACTAAGATTGGGCCACCAAGTGGGATGCATATGATTAGGCAGAGTGGCCTAGGGATACTAGGTTTATCGCGATTTATGACAAATTAATTTGGAACAAATTTCTTGAAGAACTGCGGCAAATCGTACAAATCCAATTTTTCAAAACTTCACTCATCTCTTCATGACTCTACCCCTTTGTTGCATTATTTGTGCCACCGTTTGCTAATAACTGAAATCTGCCCCAGCTGAATAAATCTAAATAATATAGAACCCATTTGCAACTGAAAATGAAAACATCTGTATGTTGCAGTAACAAATTTACTGACACTATATTATAGGAAAAGTAGAATATGAACCTTAACCCCCTCCCCCAACAGTCACATTGAAATGGAACTTGTCACTTTTAAAATTGTAGATTTTGACTGTATATTTCAAATAAATATTGTTGGTGCACAACTCATCTGACTAAAGTGCTAAATTCTAAGGAGAGACGAGCAAACCGTTTAAGAGTTAGTTCTTTCAGGTTTGCCGAATTTTTCTAAAAGTTTGAATCGCTTTTACCCAAACCAAAGTTGCTCCTATTGCCCTTAAAATTGGTATATAACAACCTATCCTAGGAATTTTTAGGAAAAGATGTTGTCTCTTGTTAATTTTTTATGAATTTTTGCTTTTTCTTTCCTCCCTAAGCCCTTGAATGCAATGACAGCAATAGCAAATAATGCAAATAATGTGAGATTGACAGACATAGCTATCGTTAAGAGTTATGGTTTTGCATATTCCAAAGCTTCCAAAAACTGGGGAAGTAGTCGTAATAGTGGTGGCTGGGTAGGGATAATGGTACTGGTAGTAAGAGTAATGGAATTGGCAGTGGGGGCATCAGCAGTGGGCAGTAGCCATACAGTATGGTAGGCAGGCAGACAGGGCAGTGGCATCATAGGGCCAGCAAAAAATAACTACTGTAAGCAATGTCATTGGCCTAAGCTGATGATTGTGGAAATCGTCAAGGATTCATGCCTCAATTATTTTGCCTAAAGCTATGTTTTGTACACTAGTTAAGGACAACTTTGTACATTTGGGTGTGACACCTTCTTCTGCCACGCTGAAAACCCTTTCTGAGATGACACTGGAGGCTGAATAACACAAACAAAAAGTGGAAGAGCAGCACAACCGGACCTTTAGACCAAAACCGGAATGCAACAGCCGCGATGGGACCGCAGATCCACAGCAGTCCAGGAACAGCAATGAAAGATGGTAGTCACAGCAGCATATCCATTGCGTCATTTATTGGAAGCCTTGAGTGCACACACAAGCAAAGTATGACGTTTTGGCTACACAGTAGCCTTTGTCAAGTATGCTTGACAAAGGCTACTGTGTAGCCGAAACGTCATACTTTGTTTGTGTGTGCACTCAAGGCTTCCAATAAATGACGCAATGGATATGCTGCTGTGACTACCATCTTTCATGGAGGCTGAATAAGACTATATTTCACTGTTTCAATCTGCTGCCCAAAATCCATGGGGTCATGGAACATAGAATGCACCAGAGAAATTCAACAGTCCAGGTAGTACTGAACCTGGGTGTTCAGATGGTACGGTACGTCTCTGTTTGCTGATATGGATCAGCCTGGCACAGCTCCATCATGTTCATAATACTGAACTGGCTGCTGCTCTGGCTTCTGATAGCAGAAACAGTGGTAGGAAGGGGACTAGGCTCAGGGTGCAGAGGTGTATCCCGTGCAGACACGCAGATGGCAGGATTCTAGTCTCCAAAAGCTGTAGCAAGCTGCATACACAGTGCATCCTGGTAATACAGCAATTTGGCCTGGCTTTCAGCAACAGGAGAACATTCCCCCATTTTGCTTTGATGGCGAGAGTCTAAAAGTAATGCTATCCAGTAATCAGCAGATTGCTACATGCTAACAATACGTCTGTCAGTATGTAAGCAAGTATACAGCTTATCATGCTCACCAGCATGCCCGAGGACCCAGTTATTTCTGGCTCCGCCCCCCACTGTGATGAATCGTCGCTATGGTCAGTGTCATTGTCACTTCCAGTGGTAACTCCTCATCCACCTCCTTGATTTCCTCTTCCATAGAACTTTGTCCGTATGGGTCCCCTACAGCTACAGGGCAGCCAGTGAGATGTGGAAGCTTCTTCTGCTGTCCCTTATTGCATCAGTGTGAGCGTATACTCTAAGATAAATATCAGAAGAATGACATTGTGACATTGGTGGCAAATTTGATTGCATAGAGGCCGCTGGGGCCATCTTGATTGAAGACACCGCACAAAATCTCATGCGGTGATGTCATATCTCACCGTGCGAGATTTCGCACGGTATGTTAAATCAAGATGGCCATAGCATACTCTATGCGATCAAATGGATGAATGTGTTGGTTCTTTTTTATCGAATTAACCCCTAAAAGCCCTCAATGCTAATCTCAGATGCTGCGATCAGCGATGAACGCGGCATCTGAGGGGTTCAACGAAGGGGGGGGTGGTCCCATCGCAGTTCCTCGTCATAGGGCCAGCTACATACAAATAATTGCGCTTTGTGACAAAGTAATCCATCACGAAACGAGCTTCTTAGTGAAAACAGCCGAATCAAATTTTCCATAACTTCGCTCATCTCTAAACATTATACATTTTTTGTATAAGTCCCACCTTAGCTGTTGAAAAAATTAAAGCTACTGTTTGTTGTGATAATTTTATTTGTGTTTAATCTAGTCCCTCGACATTTGACCCTAAAGCATCAAATGGTTTAAAATAAACACAAAGTAAGGTCTTATTCACACACAAAGGATGAGGTGAGTATGTTTTTTTTTTTTACCGGATTAACCCTGTTGGATTTGAACAGAATATGACTTCTTTATCATATGGAGGCACTTCTTTATGCCTCCATATAAGATCTAAGGCATACAGACGTAGAGTTGAGGCCTCATGCAGCGCTATTGAATTCCTATTAGGGCTCTGCAAAATACGGGCAAGTGCAAGAAGCCTTGTACACATTTGTAAGAGTGAGACTTGATGAGGAATGTCTGAGCACTTTACCATTCTGTCCAGCAAATTGTATTATTGAACTGTGGCTGCCAGTGAAGAAACTGACATTGTGTTCCAATATAATTTTGAGCAAGGACAGGAAAAACTGGTTATGTGTTGGAAATTGTTTAGCCCTTTCGCTGAGGAATCCCCTATGGTGGGGGATGCTACTATACAACCCTTCTACGTCCAGGCTAGCTAAATAGGTGCTAGACCCTTTTTTTAGGGCATTTATGGAGTCAGGCACATAAGATGGCAGCGAGATGACAAACGGACGTAGAATAACGTCAACGTAAGTACCCATGTTTTCTGTAAGAATGTCAGTGCCCGCTACAATGGGTCAACCCTTTAGGGGACATGTCCCTTTGTGGATCATGGGTAGACTGTAAAAGCAGGCTATTCTGGGGTGTGTAGGTAGCAGGAACGTAAATTCTGTCTGACTGATAAGTCCCTCACTGAGGACTTTAGAAAGTAGGCCCTGCAGTGTTTTACGATGTTCCATAATCGGATTGGAGGAAATCATACAATAACACTGTTCATCTTTTAGAATGGTCTGACATATACTGACATAGTCATAGATCACGTTTCAATGACAAAAGGGCTTCCGTTTCCGCAGGAGTAAGGTTATTCTGACCTCCCCTGTACCCCTCCAATAAAGTCAACTGGTCATGGACCCTGGCCTCTATCCCTCTCCCCTTCCTCCAAAAGCTCAGCCAAGGATCTAACATCCTGTAAGTCTGCAGTATCAATCCCTAGCTCCTCACATTGTCGGCGATCACGGGACGCGAAGAATTTCCTCCACTTAAGTTTGGATCTTCAGTTACGGACAACGCAACCATTGGGGCTCAATGAACAGATTTGCTATGCATGCTTTTTGTAGGACCTGCTTTTTGCGTGTCCCAGTACTAATCTGCTTTATGTGTTTTAAGGGATGCCTCGCCTTCGTTGTATGATCTGTGCCCAGGGATTGCCCAGGCCCTTGGAGATCAGGTACCAGGCTCTCCTTGGGCACTATATTTGTTATTCTTTCATACACAATCGGCTTGGTGGTGCACCTCTTCTGCTTAAAGGGTACTTTCACACTAGCGTTTTTCTTTTCCGGCACTGAGTTCTGTCATAGCGGCTCTATACCGGAAAATAACTGATCAGGCATATCCCCATGCATTCTGAATGGAGAGTAATCCGTTCAGGATGCATCACGATGTCTTCAGTTCAGTCATTTTGACTGATCAGGCAAAAGATAAAACCGTAGCATGCTGCAGTTTTATCTCCGGCGAAAAAAACTGAATACATGCCTGAATGCCCATAGGAATGTATTAGTGACAGCATTCAAAATACCGGTAAAAATGCAGACCGGTAAAAATTTGAAAAAAGATACAAGACGGATCCGTCTGTCCGCATAACAAGCGGAGAGACGGATCCGTCCTTGCAATGCATTTGTGAGACGGATCCGGATCCGTCTCACAAATGCTTTCAGTCAGCGGCAGATCGGCGGATCCAGCGGCCAGTTCCAACGACGGAACTGCCCGCCGGATCACACTGCCGCAAGTGTGAAAGTACCCTAACACCAGCCCTATATTATTAATCTTAATCTTTATTTATTCTGTTTATTCTGTTTCATCCATATTTGGCGTTCTGATGTGGGTCTCCTGCGACACTGTTCCCCTTTTCCATACACATGCCTCTTATTTCCTCATTTCTACATGGCCGGTTGGGCTTCCCGCTATTTATATGTGCTTACCTGGCTGGGATCGCATACTTGCAGTACGTCGGCTGAGGGAGGAGGAGCCATTGTGGGCTCGTCCCGCTCCCTCTCTCTGGTTGGCGGCCGCAGCGTTTCCCGTCCCGCCTAGGGGTGGAGCCTCCCCCTTATCAGTCTGACATGTGGTGCGCGTGCTCACTGCCATACTAGCGCCAGACGCCGCACCACACACCACCACCAGTGTGGTCACATCTTACTCTTCTCTCCAGGGTTAAAATCCTGTGCCTTTGTGCACTGGTTATATGTTACCTGGGGAGCACGTTGTATGTATGCCTCCAGCAATAGCTGCAGCGCTGCTGATGCGCTCTGCAGATAATAGCTGTGAGTCTTTATTAGTGTTGATCACGAGAATTCTAATCGTGAATTTTTATCACGAATATCGGCACTTCGAGAATTCGAGAAGATCTAGAATATAGTGCTATATCTTCATAATTGCGAATATTCTAGATTTCTTTTCATCAGTCACCTCCCTTCTTGCTTGTGGACCGATGAGAAGGCTGCAATATCTTTATCTGAGCTTAGCAACATCCCTAGCAACCAATAGGAAAGTTGTCTACCCCTTTACTATATAAGAACCTCCCCAGCAGCCATTTTCTGTAGTTTTTGCAATTCTGAGAGAGAGAGAGCAGTATCATTGCTGTGCTCTGTGCTTTGCTGAGACATCTGAATCCTTATTTAATTACATTAGAAAGTTAGATAGCTTATATATATAATACAGATAGTTAGTGGGAGATAGTCAGTGTAGGTTCGATAGTGATATAGTGTAGCTGACAGGTTCCAGTGCAGGGTGTTAGGTAGTGTGATAGGAATTACTGTACTGTGCATTTCTTTTCTCCAGTCTTAGGAAACTTCTAGCAGCTTGAAAAATTTATCAAAAGTGAGCCACGCCTCTATTGCACGGCCAATACGTGCATATTACATTGCCAATTTTCGCAATCAAGAAAATAATGACTGGAGATCACGAATTCTAGAATTTGTGAATTTATGGCTAATATTAGGCCACAAATTTGTGAAATATCGTGAAAATGAATATTGCCTATGCTGCTCATCACTAGTCTTTATAATAGGCTTGTAGGGATTTATAGCACTCTGGTACTGGTGTATGCCACAGTGTTATGCTCCAATGTGGAGATCAGAGCCCGCAGACAGTATTTTCAGCTTAAGTACACCCTGACTGGTTAGTCTGTACAGACTAACCAATCAAAGTGATTGCTGACAAAGGACCACTCTGATTGGTAACTTGCCAGCTGCAAGCCTTCTGTTCAGGAGAATGGAGACTCTGACACTGTATAGGTCACAGAGTCTGGTAAGATTTTGAACGTAATTGTAAGCCCGATTGTAGAAACTCACATGCTATCTGGACATGCAGTTACATCCATATGCGGGAAGGGGTTGAAGGCTATGGACACCTCCAGGGCAATTTTTTGGGGTTGTTGAGGAACGGTTGAGATGTATGCATTTATATCCATGCATGCCTGCAAACACGTGCGGGCATGTATGGTATATATGTGCATACATTAGACATAGCATCATGGGACGATGTGCGCAGATGTGCCCAGCATCTGCGCACGTCTGCCCATGGTGATCTCCAGGGGCTCATGCTGGCCCCTGTGGGAAATATGTGTCCCCTGATAATGTAGGGGCTTGTGCCCCCTGATAATGTAGGGGCTGGTGCCCCCTGATAATGTAGGGGCTGGTGCCCCCTGATAATGTAGGGGCTGGTGCCCCCTGATAATGTAGGGGCTGGTGCCCCTTTATATTGTGGGGGCTGGTGCCCCCTTATCTGTGCCCCCTTATATACATGAATGTGGCCCCTTATGTGAGTTATAATCCCCCTTAGAATTAATGTATACATGTGTATGGATGTGCCCCAAGCATCAATACACATGTATATTATATATATCCCCCCCCCCCTACAACTGAAACCAGGTGCATCGGTGTGAATGTGCCCCAAGCATTCGCACCGATGCAATCTGGCTAATTGCATCAGAATGACCGGACAAGGGTCCGGTCATCCTGATGGATACAAAGAGCTCAGATTCAACAGAATCTGAGCCCTTTGTTGTAATTATCCCCAGCGCCTCTGGAGATAATTACACATGATAGAAGAAGGGGAGAAGCCTCTCCTCCTTCTATTATGTGCATTCCGACAGTGCGATTACTATCGCACTGTCCGGAATGCTAGGCGCAGCAGGCGGGAGATCAAAGGCTTCTCCCGCCTGTCTGCAGCGCGTCCCCGATGTGCTGGCCGGCGCAGTGACGTCATATCACTGCGCCGGCCCACGTGGATGATGGGGGCGCGCGCGCGCCCCCTGGTGGCGCGGGAGTGCGGGCCGCCGGAGGATAAATATCCGGCGGCCCCGGCACTCAGGGTTCAGGATCGGGGCCCCCACCTGGTGAGCGCCCCCCCTGGACGACATAGGTATCGCCCCCTTACTAACCCCTATCCCACCAACGAAATCCTAACCCTATTACCCCTTGGGACCCCTGGTATACCCAGTCCCCCCCTCTGGTTAACCCCTACCAACCCCTATGGAGCTGTATCCCTGACCCCTATTACCCCTGGTAACCCTACCCTATTCCCCTGGTAACCACTGGGACCCTATTACCCCTGGTCCCTTGCCTGCCCATGCCTGCATTCCCCTGGTTAACCCCTGCCTTCCCTGGCATCCCCTGGTTAACCTCAGCACTCACTTGCAAGTAACCCTTGCAGTGCTGAATCTATAGTGTCTGTGGCCTGCACTCCCTTGCAGTGCCACCGTTAACCCCGTAGGGACAGTGAGTACAGACGGGTGGGATTGTTAATATTACTTGTATGTGTGAACTGTGTAGTTAGTTTATGGGTGGAATTGGGAATGTGTAGTGTAGTTTAGGATTGTATATGTAGTGCTGTATTGTAGTGTACTGCGTGCGTAGTGTACTGCGTGCGTAGTGTATTGTTAGTGTATTGCGTAGTGTATTGTTAATAAATACCGTTATATTTGTAACTATCTGTGTAACGTGTAGTTATTGGCGATAGTTAGTAAGGCGCATGCAGTTAGCATAAGTGATCAGTGTAAAGTATAGTGAAAGTATTGTTGTTATTATATAAAGGCATAAATGGGCGGAGTTATCACTAGACGGCTCCTCCTATTTATGAATATTAATTATCGATATTTACATAAATATTGGTGATTAATATTCCCCCTTTACATTGGCGAGCCAGGCCCACTGCGTGGATTTTGCGCTTATTTTTGGTCTTAAGGCTGAGGGTCGCTAGTACTGTGAATTAGCGGGCAGGAGAGACGCGGTCAGCGGAGTGTCTGAGCGTCTAGGACCCGATAATTCGGACAGGAGAAGCGATACTTCCCTTAGAGTACCAGAAATAAAACAAAATCTTTTGCAGAGAATCTATAATTGTTCTGTGAATTAATATTTTTGTATTTGCTTTACACGGTCACCGTCGCTGGGGTAAGAGAAGAAGACACGGAAAAGTACAGCACCAACAAGCATCGCTCAAGTGATTGCAAGGGAGAAGAAGACACGTCACTGAAAGAGATCCATCTTCGTGGGAGCAGCGTACAAGTCAGGCTGGTCGGGAAGAGGCGATCCGGGAAAATGGACTTCTTCCAAGCAGCTGCGAGGTACGGCGCCAAGGAGAAGATGGACACTCATCAAACGGTGAGTACGGACTTCCCCACACTGCAACACTTGAGCAGACACAGCACATTTAACCCCATCCTCCCCACTACATACAAGTCAGCAGAAATGCTGTGGTCCGATTTGTTAGCACAGGCTTGTAGTTACGACAAGCTTTGTGTTAACAAACGGACGGTTTTGAACAAGGCCACCAAACGGCTTCGGATGCTAGCCAAACTCGTTCATACGTTTGAGGCTAGCATCTGTAAGCCAAAGGAAGTGGCGCTGGTGTCTCAGTCAACGGAGACAATTCCTCCGGCCATTCACTGCCAGTGCTGTGCCAGTAATTCGGACCAGGTTTCGGCATTGCGGGCACAGCTGGCAGAGAATGTGCAGTCTACTGTTGACCGAGATGCGCAGGTGGCTAGGATAGAGTCACAGTTAGTAGAGCTGCAGAGGCAGAAGGAGGAAATTGAGGCTAAGTTGACTCAGTCTTATACTGAGGTCAAGGCCTTCAAGGAGCGGACTGCCTCTACTGACGTGACGATAGCCAAATTGAAGGCTGAAGTTGCTGTAAGGTCCCAGCTAATGTCTGGCATGCAACAGGTTATCACCAAGTTGGTGCCGGCCCTTTCTTTTTCCGTAAAGCCAGGGTCGGAATCTCCCAAAACGTTGCCCTGTGCAGGGCCACAAGGGGGGAGAGTAGTCTGTGACCGGTCTAATCATCAGGTCAAGCCGGTCCAGACTAACAGAGATTTTTCCCTGACTTTGGGAAAAAGAACTGTGCTGAAGAGTGCGTCCCTGAGGATGGTAAGATTCAGGAGAAGGGAGCACGGCTGCAGTGTAGATGGACCTGGGCCATGCAGAGCAAACATCAGATGTTTTGCATGTGGTGGCCTAGGTCACATAGCGAGACACTGCAAAACACACAGGACAGGAAACCAAGTCACATGTTTCAGGTGTGGGAACAAAGGACACATTGCAAGGAATTGCCCTTGTGCAAGTAATTGCAATGTGTCCAACAGTATCAGCCAGGTAACAAATTGTGCAGTGGGGTCTAGTCAGCCCGGCCATAAAGGAATTACCTCTCGGCAGCATCACCAGCTGCTGAGGGGTCAGAGTGGCCAGGCTAGGCTAGGCAACATTTGACACCCCTGTACTATTTGTTACACCGTTTGTTCCCTGTGTATGTCCATGTTGTGTGTTTTTGTTATCTGTTTGAGTTTTTCTTGATGTTGATGGTGGTAGTCCTTGTCTGCGGATGTGTTCTACCATGCTGATTTATGTAGTGGTGTAAGTCCCATCTGCTGTCTGTTTCATTCTGTGTCCCCTTGCAGTGGAACAGTGTTATACTGTGGATCGAGAACGTATAGGCTTGCGAGCAGATAATTTCACACGGGAAATCCTACACAAAGGATGATGTGATATTATTCTGGGCAACCAGGGTCTCAGATCGATACAGATAACACTGTTTTGCTCAAGGTTTTCGGTAGGGCTGTGTTGTGCTGGGGACTGGGGCGGACAGACAACATTGGTGTAATGTTGTGCTGCGCACTTAATTCTAGTCCGAGCAGGTAGCACAGCTCTGATAGGGATTGGACGCAGAGTGTTTGGCAGCAGAGTGTGGACTGTGTTCTTGTGTTGTGGGGTCCTGTGGAGCCAGGGCATGACTATGCCATTGGTTCTGCAGGCCTCCACAGGACGGGATCACAGGGGGAAATCAGCCTGGGTGCACATGAGTGGACAGGGATGCGGTGCCATCAATAACAAGATGGTGCTTTGTCCACAGAACTCCAGTTATCCTAACCTAGTAGGGCGGCCATCCTTATCTGTTGGTGCAGAGGGATGTGCAGCAGAGGACTCAATCCTCTGAAGGTAGGGTGTTCAGACACCAGTGTTGGGATAACGAGGGGTCCTGTGAGATAAAGGGCAGCCCAATACCTTTCTCTACCCATGGGTCAAAGGTATTGGGGCTGGGAATTTTCACATTTAATTGCACTGTTAGGGGAGAAATTCCCCTGGGAGCGCCTGGTGTTTTCTTCTGCCATAGGTGTGATTTTATATGGAGCGGAAGAAAAACCTAGGAGATGCCACAGAAGAGGCCAGCTATTCCCCCTGACACTCTTGTGAGGCTCCAGAGGATCCCACTGGATTTTGGCAACGAAGCGACCTCTACCTAGAGGTGTTATAGCAAGGAAGACTGTGCCACAATCCAGCGGGAGCATTATTTAAGGCTCTGGAGGAAGACTTGGGAGACGTTCGGGTGGAAGAACTTATTCAATTGTTTCACCCAGTGAAACTTCTTCTGGTTCTGGTCATCGTAATATCGGAGGGTCAAGGGACTTATTGACCAAATACACCAGAACCAGACAGAACTTTACCGAACTAACCAAAGGAGGAGGCTCAGGACATAAACCTTGTTCCTGTAGCCAAATATTGTATGGACACACTTTGTTTCCTATGAGGGTTCGGGACGTATAACTTGTACTACCCCGAAACCCCATAGCACATTGTATTTATTGATTGATTGTGTTTGTTGTTTGATGGTGTACCCATAGACACTCTAGGTACAAATGTGTGACAGCCCACACGCAAGGAAACTCGCCCAACACACTGTGGTGAGTTATTATTCGGCTGTACACATTTGCATCCTATAGTCGTTTCCCATTGACACGGGGGTCTGCGACCTACCGGTGTCTTTGGAGGTGTAGAGATATGCCAGGTGGCATGAGTCTCTATGGGTACACATACATATAATGATTTTGGTGGTGTTGGGAGGGATGTGACATGTGTTTTGTGTGAATGGGGATAAGGTTAGGTCACGATAGGGACAGGCATCATTCATTTGCCACCTTGAACCCTGGAACGGTGAGGTTCTTAAGGGAAGGGCTGGAGGTGTAGTGTGGCGGAGGTGTTCTCCGCAGTAGAATTTAGGTACTATGACATCACCGCTTAAGAGTCTGACCTGCCTTGTAAAGACCTATTAATCTGTCCACGGGAGAACCGCACCCATCAAGATGGAAACAGATGTTGGACGAAAGTGGTGATTGAAGAAAGTTGGGACTGAGGTTGTGAGGGTGAACCCGCTCCAGATGCCTTGGAGGCGGGCCATACCTGAAGATCGGCAGAACTACCGAGAGACTGTGGGGGTGTGGCCACTCCAAAGTGGGGGTGGCCGACACCAAGAGACTGTTATAGAAAGGCCAGTTAAAGACTGTAAGGGTGAACCCACTCCAGAATTGGGGGGGGGGGGGCGAAGATACCTGAAGATCGGCAGAATTACCGAGAGACTGTGGGGGTGTGGTCACTCCAAAGTGGGGGTGGCCGACACCAAGAGACTGTTATAGAAAGGCCAGTTAAAGACTGTAAGGGTGAACCCACTCCAGAATTGGGGGGGCGAAGATACCTGAAGATCGGCAGAATAACCGAGAGACTGTGGGTGTGTGGTATCCTAAAGATGTCAAGAAGAAGACGGTGTATCCTGTGGACGGAGGAGGAGGTTACGGTGAAGGGCAGGTCAGAGGAAGCTGGATGAGGGATGTCTAAGTACCTAAAGATCAGTGTGCACTACAGTTCTTCCTGAACTTCCACCAAAGATGGGGTTGAAGGGGGGCAAATATATCTCAACCCGTTCCCCCATTATATTGTCGTATTATATTCCGACAACAGGGGGATTGTTGAGGAACAGTTGAGATGTATGCATATATATCCATGCATGCCTGCAAACACGTGCGGGCATGTATGGTATATATGTGCATACATTAGACATAGCATCATGGGACGATGTGCGCAGATGTGCCCAGCATCTGCGCACGTCTGCCCATGGTGATCCCCAGGGGCTCATGCTGGCCCCTGTGGGAAATATGTGTCCCCTGATAATGTAGGGGCTTGTGCCCCCTGATAATGTAGGGGCTGGTGCCCCCTGATAATGTAGGGGCTGGTGCCTCCTGATAATGTAGGGGCTGGTGCCCCTTTATATTGTAGGGGCTGGTGCCCCCTTATCTGTGCCCCCTTATATACATGAATGTGGCCCCTTATGTGAGTTATAATCCCCCTTAGAATTAATGTATACATGTGTATGGATGTGCCCCAAGCATCAATACACATGTATATTATATATATCCCCCCCCTCCTACAACTGAAACCAGGTGCATCGGTGTGAATGTGCCCCAAGCATTCACACCGATGCAATCTGGCTAATTGCATCAGAATGACCGGACAAGGGTCCGGTCATCCTGATGGATACAAAGAGCTCAGATTCAACAGAATCTGAGCCCTTTGTTGTAATTATCCCCAGCGCCTCTGGAGATAATTACACATGATAGAAGAAGGGGAGAAGCCTCTCCTCCTTCTATTATGTGCATTCCGACAGTGCGATTACTATCGCACTGTCCGGAATGCTAGGTGCAGCATGCGGGAGATCAAAGGCTTCTCACGCCTGTCTGCAGCGCGTCCCCGATGTGCTGGCCGGCGCAGTGACGTCATATCACTGCGCCGGCCCACGTGGATGATGGGGGCGCGCGCGCGCCCCCTGGTGGCGCGGGAGTGCGGGCCGCCGGGGGATAAATATCCGGCGGCCCCGGCACTCAGGGTTCAGGATCGGGGCCCCCACCTGGTGAGCGCATCGGCGCTCATTAACGCGGCCCCCACAAGGCCACTGACCGGACCCAGCCGCACCTACCCCCACTGATCCCACCAACGATACCTGGAGAGGAGAGCGCACCCTGCGCTCAGGCCGTGACCGGACCCCCCCCCCTTCATCTAGGAGAGCGCGATCGGCGCTCAAGGCCGCAGTGAGGATCGGGACCCCCCCCTGGACGACATAAGTATCGCCCCCTTACTAACCCCTATCCCACCAACGAAATCCTAACCCTATTACCCCTTGGGACCCCTGGTATACCCAGTCCCCCCCTCTGGTTAACCCCTACCAACCCCTATGGAGCTGTATCCCTGACCCCTATTACCCCTGGTAACCCTACCCTATTCCCCTGGTAACCACTGGGACCCTATTACCCCTGGTCCCTTGCCTGCCCATGCCTGCATTCCCCTGGTTAATACCTGCCTTCCCCGGCATCCCCTGGTTAACCTCAGCACTCACTTGCAAGTAACCCTTGCAGTGCTGAATCTATAGTGTCTGTGGCCTGCACTCCCTTGCAGTGCCACCATTAACCCCGTAGGGACAGTGAGTACAGACGGGTGGGATTGTTAATATTACTTGTACAGTATGTGTGAACTGTGTAGTTAGTTTATGGGTGGAATTGGGAATGTGTAGTGTAGTTTAGGATTGTATATGTAGTTCTGTATTGTAGTGTACTGCGTGCGTAGTGTACTGCGTGCGTAGTGTATTGTTAGTGTATTGCGTAGTGTATTGTTAATAAATACCGTTATATTTGTAACTATCTGTGTAACGTGTAGTTATTGGCGATAGTTAGTAAGGTGCATGCAGTTAGCATAAGTGATCAGTGTAAAGTATAGTGAAAGTATTGTTGTTATTATATAAAGGCATAAATGGGCGGAGTTATCACTAGACGGCTCCTCCCATTTATGAATATTAATTATCGATATTTACATAAATATTGGTGATTAATATTCCCCCTTTACAGGGGTTAAAAATATTTTTTTCAATTGGTCTTTATCAAAAATGTCCAGCTATTTTTGAGATGCAGGAGTTAAAATAGTCTGTTTGCAGAGTGTCACATCTCAGTCTCGTCAGCTGATGGCTCAAGAGAAGTCTTATCACTGACCTCACAAACACTCATTTAATCCATATACTTACTGGTTTGATAAGTGTTTAGTTATATTAAATGGTTATGAGGTCAGGAGATCAGAGATAAGGCTTCACATGAGCTGTCAACTGATGAGACTGAGAAGTGATATTCTGCAAATAGACAGATTTTTTACCTCTGTAGATATTTAATACAGACCCATTGAAAAAATAATTTTAGCCCAAAATTAGTAAAATACAATCATAAAAAATTCCCCCAAAAGTATCCATAGTCTTCAAGGATATTTTCACTTGTGACAGATTTATGGAATGGATTTTACTGAAATTTATGTACGTGATGAAGAAACAACTAATTCAGATGCGTGAAGCTTATATTTAACAAGGAAATACCTGTAGTAAATCAGCCACGTGTGGACATGCTGTACCATTATAGGTCTGTCTGATGTCAAACACTGTCCAAGGACCGATGTGGTGCTGTTGCCGGATGAAATCTCAGACAATCCTTTCAATTTCAGTGTTATATGGTAAAATATTGCACATTGTGTTTATTTTTGTAACTTAAAGTGAATTTTTGCAGACTTTTTATTTTGAATCCTTGAGCTACAATTTTTCCACAAATTCAGAATGTTATCCTAAAGTTACAGATCTCTTGGTAGTATTAATCATGACATATAAGACGTAACACATGTTTTAGTCTTTTCACATAAAAAGATGTCCATGTGATTCAGCGTAGTTATGTTTTTGTTTTAACATAAAATGCAATTAGTATAACACTGGAACGGCTCCACAGTTCTGGCTCATTGCCCAGCCAGAAAAATTTATATTAGTTCGAGAATTATCCACAGCTGGGGCAGATATGACTTCTCCACTACAAATTGTTAGAATAACAGTTTTAGTATTATTTGAAATAAATTGCTGTTTTCAGTCTTTGCTACATTTTCTTAAAAGGATTATCCCATGAATAATTTTAAAAGGCTCAAAGGCTGTTAGTAGTAACTTAAAAAAAAATTGCATAAAAACACCTTTTGCATATACTGTATATACCGTATATATTTTTTGCTTCCATGTTTCCCCCTTGGTGCTGCTGCTAATCTGTGCTGCTGGAGGTGGGCTCTGGACAGAATTGGTCTCCTTCCACCTCTGGCAGTTGACACTATAGTCCCTTTTTACTTATGCTGTCATGCAACTA
The DNA here is from genome assembly GCF_905171765.1 of Bufo bufo. NCBI lineage: Eukaryota > Metazoa > Chordata > Amphibia > Anura > Bufonidae > Bufo > Bufo bufo. Next base: position 211,119,738 of record NC_053393.1, read on the forward strand.
CAGGGGGGAAAGCTATCTCTATTACCTGTTCTGCATTGAACAGATTATATTTTTTACAAGCACGTAAACAGCAAACTGCCCTTTTTTATGAACTATATCAGGGGTCTTAAACTTGGCCGGATAAATGGAAAAAACTATAATACAATATAGATGCAACAGTGAAGTGAAGTACTCAGAATCCAAACAGGATCCTTGCTCTTCTGTGTTATTGGCATGTAATATCCACGCATAAATCACACATACAGTACATACGTGTGTTACATTCAGTACCCCTGAGCTTCACCTTGCCAAGAGCTCTCCTAGTGGTGGGAACAGTGAGTACAGAGAGGTAACACTACTTTCTTTGCAGCATTCTAATCACATTAAATTTCAACCATTACATTTCACAGGGACGGACAACCCCTCTTTAATGCAGACCCCAAATAAAACCCCAAAAAAACCCAAAATTAATACACGCCCCAGATCAGCCCCAAATTCATACAGACCCCAAATTAAACCATACATTAGACCCCAAGTTCATACAGACCTTAGATCGGGCCCCAAATTTATAGAGACCCCTGATCAGAGCCTACATTTATACAGACCTCAGATCAGACCCCAAATTGGACCTCAAATTTATACAGACCCGAAATTTATGAAGACCTCAGATCAGATTTCTAATATATACAGACCTTAGATCAGACCCTAAATTTAGACAGACCTTTCACCAGACCTTAAATTTATACAGACCTCAGATCAGACCCCAAATGTATACAGACCCCAGGTCAGATCCCACATTTATACAGACTGTACACTTTTAAGACCTTAAGCAAAGCCGTCGCCAGTTGAAAAGGATCAGGAAGTGAGTAACACCAGTTTATCACTAGCGGTGATATTTTCACCATTCCCTGCACCTCTTGTCCTGTATTTATGAGCACTTCCACAATGGACGTGCTCATTGGCTAACAGCGTACTATAGAAGGTGCATGACAGCACAGCTTGTAAAGGGAACACTCACAGGCTGCAGATAACTGCCTCAGGATATGGCCTGTGGCCCCTGATCTATATAATCAATTTAATACTCGAAGGGACTCTGTACCTTTGTACTGAGAGCACAACTGTCTTCTCAAACAGCTGACACCCAGGACCCCCACCGATTAGATGCTGATGATCCATCAGTAATACAAAGTTACAGAACTCGTTTAATGGTGGGACAATCCCTTTACAAAATCATACAGATAATTATTATGAAGCAGAGTTTAGCTCCACTTCCTTCTCTCTGCCAGTAAATTTGGTGAGAAACTCAGAGACCCTTTGCCATGCCACTCTTTATAATACCAATGTTTACCACCAGATCAATCACATATGAGTCACATCACTCAAGATCAATGAGGAGTTAGAGCACATATGTCAATGTCAAAGCATAGAAGAAGAAAAAAAGAAAAAATGTTGGGCTCTTAGTTTTACCCATGTTGATCCAGTAGAATGCAAAATAAATCTTATATGCCATGAGCTACAGTAATAAACATAGCTAAGCAAATAGACTCCAAATTAATCAAATTCATTACAAATTTCCCATTAAATTTGGATTCTAGTAATTATATAACTTTAGTGTTTTGTTTCAGATGAAACAATCAAAATGGTGGCAAACATTTCACAGGTCAAAAGACAAAGAAGAAAGAGTCTGGCACCAAAATGGGTCAATTTTTGGACCATTTTGAAACAGGATGTTTGTGACTACAGGCTACCATCTATTTACCCATAACCATATTTGTAGCATTCACTTTGACATTACAACTGGTGTCTTGGTGCTAAAAGTCCTTCAATTGGTTGGATGCAGTCCAAGCAGACCACAGTGTGTCATACACAAATTCTCAGGGCAATAGGGGTAATTTCACTTTTGGCTGCATTTATTTGGACCGAATTGAATCTCAAACAATTTTTGCGAGTCAGAGCCAAGCGGATTTCATGACATTCAATCATCTTTAATAATAACCCTAAAAATAAAAATAAAATCCTGACCTTTTGTGGCATTTTGAAATAATTAAAGGGGTTATCTGACTCTGTAACTGAAGACCTATCCTCTGGCTTGGTGGGAGTTCAACACCCAGGACCCCTGATGATAAACTATTTCAGAAGGCCCCAGCACTCCTGTGAGCGCAGAGGCCTTCTTGCTGTTTATCCTAAACCATTGATGCCATGACAATAGTCACATGGGCTAGGCACAGCTCAGCCTCATTCATTTGAATGAGTCTCACTCTAAGTACACTTTGCAATCTTTTGAAATAACCCAAAGTGTGTCATTTCATTCTCATTAACTCTTCCTGCAATTCCCTGGTTGCAGGTGCAGATCTTAGATCCAGATGGCAGTCCATCTCAAAGAGTCTTGAGCACCAAAGCAATATACCCTTTCTACAAGCAGTAAAGTCGTATACCCATAAATGAGCAGTACATTACTGTCTTTCCAGGAACAGCCTTTGAACGTAGTTCTCCATCAGAAAAATGTCTGTTCTCTCTCCCTCAGGGGTAAGTTGATATCTGGCATCTTTCAGCCTCAGAAATGAAGATTCCCTGGACTAGGCGTCTCTCCAGGCCCACTTTTCAGGAGCATGTGCACATGTTGCCTCTAGCATTGATTGCAAGACACTCCCGACTATACTAGCCTGTGTGGGAGCTCAGGTCCAGCCAGTCTCTCGACAACCTAACTAAGACTGCCAGTGTTTACTAATTGTTGCCCCTACTTAACCATTAGGGATATACAGGGAGTGCAGAATTATTAGGCAAGTTGTATTTTTGAGGATTAATTTTATTATTGAACAACAACCATGTTCACAATGAACCCAAAAAACTCATTAATATCAAAGCTGAATATTTTTGGAAGTAGTTTTTAGTTTGTTTTTAGTTTTAGCTATTTTAGGGGGATATCTGTGTGTGCAGGTGACTATTACTGTGCATAATTATTAGGCAACTTAACAAAAAACAAATATATACCCATTTCAATTATTTATTTTTACCAGTGAAACCAATATAATATCTCAACATTCACAAATATACATTTCTGACATTCAAAAACAAAACAAAAACAAATCAGTGACCAATATAGCCACCTTTCTTTGCAAGGACACTCAAAAGCCTGCCATCCATGGATTCTGTCAGTGTTTTGATCTGTTCACCATCAACATTGCGTGCAGCAGCAACCACAGCCTCCCAGACACTGTTCAGAGAGGTGTACTGTTTTCTCTCCTTGTAAATCTCACATTTGATGATGGACCACAGGTTCTCAATTGGGTTAAGATCAGGTGAACAAGGAGGCCATGTCATTAGATTTTCTTCTTTTATACCCTTTCTTGCCAGCCACGCTGTGGAGTACTTGGACGCGTGTGATGGAGCATTGTCCTGCATGAAAATCATGTTTTTCTTGAAGGATGCAGACTTCTTCCTGTACCACTGCTTGAAGAAGGTGTCTTCCAGAAGCTGGCAGTAGGACTGGGAGTTGAGCTTGACTCCATCCTCAACCCGAAAAGGCCCCACAAGCTCATCTTTGATGATACCAGCCCAAACCAGTACTCCACCTCCACCTTGCTGGCGTCTGAGTCGGACTGGAGCTCTCTGCCCTTTACCAATCCAGCCACGGGCCCATCCATGTGGCCCATCAAGACTCACTCTCATTTCATCAGTCCATAAAACCTTAGAAATACAGTCTTGAGATATTTCTTGGCCCAGTCTTGACGTTTCAGCTTGTGTGTCTTGTTCAGTGGTGGTCGTCTTTCAGCCTTTCTTACCTTGGCCATGTCTCTGAGTATTGCACACCTTGTGCTTTTGGGCACTCCAGTGATGTTGCAGCTCTGAAATATGGCCAAACTGGTGGCAAGTGGCATCTTGGCAGCTGCACGCTTGACTTTTCTCAGTTCATGGGCAGTTATTTTGCGCCTTGGTTTTTCCACACGCTTCTTGCGACCCTGTTGACTATTTTGAATGAAACGCTTGATTGTTCGATGATCACGCTTCAGAAGCTTTGCAATATTAAGAGTGCTGCATCCCTCTGCAAGATATCTCACTATTTTTGACTTTTCTGAGCCTGTCAAGTCCTTCTTTTGACCCATTTTGCCAAAGGAAAGGAAGTTGCCTAATAATTATGCACACCTAATATAGGGTGTTGATGTCATTAGACCACACCCCTTCTCATTACAGAGATGCACATCACCTAATATGCTTAATTGGTAGTAGGCTTTCGAGCCTATACAGCTTGGAGTAAGACAACATGCATAAAGAGGATGATGTGGTCAAAATACTCATTTGCCTAATAATTCTGCACGCAGTGTACATAGTGCCAAATCACAACACTTAACTCCTTATCAAATTAACCCTTTGCAGTGATCCACTTGGTCACTGCACTCATACTAGAGCTGAAACAATTACTTGATTAAATCGAGTAATTCCACACAAAAAAATCCTTGATGCAAATTTTTTGGCTTGAGTGAAGTGCTATTACTTACAGCTCCATGGTCACCCCCCCCCCCCCCAACCGGACCGCGCTACACTGTCTTTCTGACACATCGTCAGGACATAGTGCACGTAAACGTGCGGAGAAGAAGATGGACGAGCTGTGGAGCGGCGCCCCTACAGGAGAGGTAGGTATTTTATTTCACTGGCGCTGGTGACATGGCTAGGAGGGGGAGATGGTGGCACTGGGGGGGGGCAGCTGGTGGAACTGGAGGGCAGCTGGTGGCACTGGGGGGAAACTGATGGCACTGGGGGGCAGCTGGTGGCACTGGTGGGGCAAGCTGATGGCAATGGGGGGCAAGCTGATTGCACTGTGGGGAACCTGATGGCACCGGGGGGAACCTAATGGCACTGGGGAACAGCTGGTGGCACTGAGGGTGAAGCTGATGGCACTGGGGGGAACCTGATGGCACTGGGGGGAAGCTGATAGCACTGGGGGAACCTAATGGCACTGGGGCGGGGCACAGCTGATGGCACTGGAGGGCAGCTGATGGCACTGATGGGGCAGCTGATGGCACTGAGGGGGCAAGATGATGGCACTGAGGGGGCAAGATGAGGGGCACTAGAGGGGCCGCTAATGGCACTGGAGAGGCAGTTAATGGCACTGGAGGGGCAGCTAATGTCACTGGAGACAGCTGATGGCACTGAGGGGGAACCTGATGGCACTGGGGGAAACCTGATGGCACTAGGGGCGGGGCACAGCTGATGGCACTGGGGGCAGCTTATGGCACTGAGGGGGAAGCTGATGGCACTGAGGAGGAAGCTGATGCCACTGAGGAGGAAGCTGATGGCAATGGGGGGGTAGCTGATGGCACTGAGGGGGCAGGCTGATGGCACTGGAGGGGCAGCTAATGGCACTGGATAGGCAGCTTAAGGCACTGGAGGGGCAGCTGATGGCACTGAGGGGGCAGCTTATGACACTGGGTGGAGGCTGATGGCATGGGGGGGCTGATGAGTTTATATAAAGAAAAACCTTCTTTTAATTAGTTTTTTGTTATTAGAGTACTCGATTAATAATTGGATTAATTGATAGAATACTTGATTACAAAAAGAGTCAATAGCTGCTGTTAAGGGAAATATTAATTATTGAAATGTAGGATAATACCAATAATTCATATTCAGAAATAGGTGTTAGTCGTCGAGTGACGACTCCGCCTATTTATACCTTAAATATATATAGAATACTCTCTAGCTAATTGGCTAATTGATTGACTAACTAACTACCTCTGTTGCCACTCCACTGAACTAAACTACATGCGATTTACTACTACTACTACGGCGGTCACTAAAAACACTATACACTGTATTATGAATAATAAAATATTTATTACACAATACAATAATACAAGTCTAATTATATGCTATATCTATATACACTGCTCAAAAAAATAAAGGGAACACAAAAATAACACATCCTAGATCTGAATTAATTAAATATTCTTCTGAAATACTTTGTTCTTTACATAGTTGAATGTGCTGACAACAAAATCACACAAAAATAAAAAAATGGAAATCAAATTTTTCAACCCATGGAGGTCTGGATTTGGAGTCACACTCAAAATCAAAGTGGAAAAACACACTACAGGCTGATCCAACTTTGATGTAATGTCCTTAAAACAAGTCAAAATGAGGCTCAGTAGTGTGTGTGGCCTCCACGTGCCTGTATGACCTCCCTACAACGCATGTGCATGCTCCTGATGAGGTGGCGGACGGTCTCCTGAGGGATCTCCTCCCAGACCTGGACTAAAGCATCTGCCAACTCCTGTACAGTCTGTGGTGCAACGTGACGTTGGTGGATAGAGTGAGACATGATGTCCCAGATGTGCTCAATTGGATTCAGGTCTGGGGAACGGGCGGGCCAGTCCATAGCATCAATGCCTTCGTCTTGCAGGAACTGCTGACACACTCCAGCCACATGAGGTCTAGCATTGTCTTGCATTAGGAGGAACCCAGGGCCAACCGCACCAGCATATGGTCTCACAAGGGGTCTAAGGATTTCATCTCAGTACCTAATGGCAGTCAGGCTACCTCTGGCGAGCACATGGAGGGCTGTGCAGCCCTCCAATGAAATGCCACCCCACACCATTACTGACCCAATGCCAAACCGGTCATGCTGGAGGATGTTGCAAGCAGCAGAACGTTCTCCACGGCGTCTCCAGACTCTATCGCGTCTGTCACATGTACTCAGTGTGAACCTGCTTTCATCTGTGAAGAGCACAGGGCGCCAGTGGTGAATTTGCCAATCTTGGTGTTCTCTGGCAAATGCCAAATGGCCTGCACGGTGTTGGGCCCTCATATCACCCTCATGGAGTCTGTTTCTGACCGTTTGAGCAGACACATGCACATTTGTGGCCTGCTGGAGGTCATTTTGCAGGGCTCTGGCAGTGCTCCTCCTGTTCCTCCTTGCACAAAGGCGGAGGTAGCGGTCCTGCTGCTGGGTTGTTGCCCTCCTCCGGCCTCCTCCACGTCTCCTGATGTACTGGCCTGTCTCCTGCTCTGGACACTACGCTGACAGACACAGCAAACCTTCTTGCCACAGCTCGCATTGATGTGCCATCCTGGATAAGCTGCACTACCTGATCCACTTGTGTGGGTTGTAGACTCCGTCTCATGCTACCGCTAGAGTGAAAGCACCGCCAGCATTCAAAAGTGACCAAAACATCAGCCAGGAAGCATAGGAACTGAGAAGTGGTCTGTGGTCACCACCTGCAGAACCACTCCTTTATTGGGGGTGTCTTGCTAATTGCCTATAATTTCCACCTGTTGTCTATCCCATTTGTACAACAGCATGTGAAATTGATTGTCACTCAGTGTTGCTTCCTAAGTGGACAGTTTGATTTCACAGAAGTGTGATTGACTTGGAGTTACATTGTGTTGTTTAAGTGTTCCCTTTATTTTTTTGAGCAGTGTATATTTATAGATCAATGGTTATAAATATATATACATATAGACGCACACACCATAGTACAGTAATAACACTACAGTAAACACAATACAAACCTAACTACACTACACAATACACAATTCCTATTCCACCCCACATACTATCTATACATACATAACAGCAACCCACCCAACCTATCTACACACTCTCCCTCAAGGGGTTAATTCAATACCAGCAATGCAAGTGCTAAAACCACACAATCACTGCAATGTAGGGGTAAAATACAGTGCATGCATGGTAGTTAGCCTCAACAGGATCTGGCCTAGGGCTGCTGGGCACTGAAGGGGTTAATGTTAGGGGGCAAGGGTTAACCCTGTGCTGTATAAGGGAATACTGACAGTGCCCGTCATGACCTTTGTGGTCTGGCGAGCTGGTGGACGTGAGGCGCAAATCACAACCGGATTAGACAAGTACGGGTTTCTCAATAAACCCGTACTTGTCTAATCCGGTTGTGATTTGCACCTCACGTCCACCAGCTCGCCAGACCACAAAGGTCGTGACGGGCACTGTCAGTATTTCTAGCAATTAACGAAGTGGCGACTTGGCCCTTGCCCTTGGTTCTTTTGGACACGGCAGCTCCAACCTGATACCTAGCTAATCCAGCGGACCTTCATCACGGTTGCACCCAATCGGTGCAACCCAAACAGGTGAGCAGCACATATTCACCTTAAATTGAAGAACGCTGTTTCATCTTTACCTATTTACCCTATGAGCGCCTTTCTCATCCTGTGGCCACATATTTGCTGTATAAGGGAAGGCTGGTGCTGACTGTGGGCTGGGGCAGCAGGGGTTAATGGAGGCAGGGACTGGTGTCAGTGGGAATGCAGGGGTTACTGGTGGCAGTGGGAATGCAGAGCACAGGGCAATGCAGGGGTTAATCGTTGGTGGTATAGGGGTTATGATACTCAGGTCGTTGTCTAGGGGTTGATTGCCGCTTGTGGACTCTTCCGAGTGCATCGCTGCCTGCACTCTCTTCTTCTGCCGAGGAGGGTAGGGATTCTCTGCCTCTGAGTGCCGGATGCGCTCTGCTTTCGGGAAACGGGTAGGGGTTCTGTCTTCTAGTGCAGCGCAGCATGGCTGCCTGCGTTCTACTCTTGCAGGGGGGGTGTACCGGGATCCTGTGTTTTTGAGCGCCGCACGGCTGGGGTATTTAAACCCGGCCGTGCTCGGTCTCGTCTTACCGCGCTTCAGCCCAGTCCACGTGGGCTGGCGCGGTGATATGACGTCACCGCACCAGCCCGCGCATCCTGGAGCGTGCTTCCAGGCGGGGGGGATCCTTTGATCCTCCCTCCTGTAAAGATAATGCATACCTCTGGCGCTGTAATTACAGCGCCGGAGGTAAGCTGCACACAGGGGCATGGGAACTCTTTGTTCCCATGTCCCTGTTAGGAATACTATCTCCGGCGCTGCCGGAGATGTTAACAAAGGGCAGAGGATCTTTATTGATCTTCTGTCCTTTAAAGAGGGTGAAACTGGACATAATTGTCCAGTTTTCGGTCTCTCCCTCCTGCAGGCACATTCCAGGGGGGGGGGGGCATCCATTGGGAATCTTCTGGCCATATTTTAACCATATATATATATATATATATATATATATATATATATATATATACTGTATATATATATACTTATAGATGCTTGGGGCACATCCATAAATATATATATACATATATACTGGGGGTCTGAATGGGCAGCAATAAGCCCACTTACACACATATATTATAAACATAGAGATGTATGCTGACAAGGGGGCATACATACATCTCTATGTATACACATACACCACCTGGACAGGCCTATGCAGAAGGGATAATATATATGTATATATATATATAAGGGCATATATACATATATATTTAAATCTAACACTTCCCTCAACAATCCCCCTGTTGTCGGGAACACGACAATAAACTTTTGGGGGAAGGGTTGGGATGTATTTGCCTCCTAAACCGCACTCACTGTTGGTGACAGTTCAGGAAGGACTAAAGTATAATCTGTCCCTTAGGTACTTAGACATGACCCATCGCGACCAACACCTCCGACCTGCCCTTCACCATAACCAGCCGTCTCTATCCACAGAATACACCGTCTTCTCTCTGGATCTTGGTCTGCAAACTTTCTTGGTATCTTTCAATATGATCTTCAGGTATCAGCGACTCCCAATGTAATATAGGGAAATGGCTTCACCCTTGCAGTCTCTAGGTCAATCCACGCAGCAACCGTGGACTGGCCTTCTTTCTTTCTGTCAGTGTTGCTCTTCTGGCTTCAGCCACCCCCAATGTCAGTGCCAATCTTCTGGCGTCAGTCACTCCCAAAGATTCTGGAGTGACTTTATCCTCAATCCCATGTAGCATCTCCTTCTTGGGTACGGTAATCCGTAGGCTGGCTTCCTTTCAGCATAAGTACGACTTCCATCTTGATTGAAGAATCAGTTGTTGGGGAGGTTCTCCCATGGACAGATACGTAGGTCTTTACAAGGCAGGTCAGAAATTCTGGTAAGAGGTGATGTCATGGTACCTAAATTCTAACTGTGGGAAAGAACACCGCACTACTAACATTCAGTCCAATCCTTATAAACGTCACCGTTGTTGGGGTTAAAGTGGCAAATGAACTTGGTAAAGGAGGGGGCCTGTCCATAGGGATTCTACTCTTCCCCATTCACAAAAACAGGTCACATACCCTCCCAACACCGCCAAATTAGATTTAGTGTGTGTACCCATAGAGACTACGGCGGTCACTAAAAACACTATACACTTAGTGTGTGTACCCATAGAGACTCATGCAACCTGGCATATCTCTCTACACCTCCAAAGACACAGGTAGGTCACAGACCCCCGTGTCAATGGGAAACGACTATAGGATGCAAATGTGTACAGCCAAATTATAACTCACCGCAGTGCGTTGGGCGAGTTTCCCCTGGGTATAGGCTGTCACACATTTGCACCTAGAGTGTCTATGGGTACCCAATCGTCAAAAACATACAAAATCAATATATGTACAATACTATGGGGCTACAGGAGGACATTGTATTACATCCCGAACTCTCATAGTAAATCAAGAAGAAAAACCTACAAATGAACAATATACACTGCTCAAAAAAATAAAGGGAACACTTAAACAACACAATGTAACTCCAAGTCAATCACACTTCTGTGAAATCAAACTGTCCACTTAGGAAGCAACACTGAGTGACAATCAATTTCACATGCTGTTGTGAAAATGGGATAGACAACAGGTGGAAATTATAGGCAATTAGCAAGACACCCCCAATAAAGGAGTAGTTCTGCAGGTGGTGAACACAGACCACTTCTCAGTTCCTATGCTTCCTGGCTGATGTTTTGGTCACTTTTGAATGCTGGCGGTGCTTTCACTCTAGTGGTAGCATGAGACAGAGTCTACAACCCACACAAGTGGCTCAGGTAGTGCAGCTTATCCAGGATGGCACATCAATGCGAGCTGTGGCAAGAAGGTTTGCTGTGTCTGTCAGCGTAGTGTCCAGAGCATGGAGGCGCTACCAGGAGACAGGCCAGTACATCAGGAGACGCGGAGGAGGCCGGAGGAGGGCAACAACCCAGCAGCAGGACCGATACCTCCGCCTTTGTGCAAAGAGGAACAGGAGGAGCACTGCCAGAGACCTGCAAAATGACCTCCAGCAGGCCACAAATGTGCATGTGTCTGTTCAAACGGTCAGAAACAGACTCCATGAGGGTGATATGAGGGCCCGACGTCCACAGGCGGGGGTTGGGCTTACAGCCCAACACCGTGCAGGACGTTTCGCATTCGCCAGAGAACACCAAGATTGGCAAATTCGCCACTGGTGCCCTGTGCTCTTCACAGATGAAAGCAGGTTCACACTGAGCACATGTGACAGACGTGACAGAGTCTGGAGACGCCGTGGAGAACGTTCTGCTGCCTGCAACATCCTCCAGCATGACCGGTTTGGCATTGGGTCAGTAATGGTGTGGGCTGGCATTTCTTTGGAGGGCCGCACAGCCCTCCATGTGCTTGCCAGAGGTAGCCTGACTGCCATTAGGTACCGAGATGAGATCCTCAGACCCCTTGTGAGACCATATGCTGGTGCGGTTGGCCCTGGGTTCCTCCTAATGCAAGACAATGCTAGACCTCATGTGGCTGGAGTGTGTCAGCAGTTCCTGCAAGACGAAGGCATTGATGCTATGGACTGGCCCGCCCGTTCCCCAGACCTGAATCCAATTGAGCACATCTGGGACATCATGTCTCACTCTATCCACCAACGTCACGTTGCACCACAGACTGTATAGGAGTTGGCAGATGCTTTAGTCCAGGTCTGGGAGGAGATCCCTCAGGAGACCGTCCGCCACCTCATCAGGAGCATGCACAGGCGTTGTAGGGAGGTCATACAGGCACGTGGAGGCCACACACACTACTGAGCCTCATTTTGACTTGTTTTAAGGACATTACATCAAAGTTGGATCAGCCTGTAGTGTGTTTTTCCACTTTAATTTTGAGTGTGACTCCAAATCCAGACCTCCATGGGTTGAAAAATTTGATTTCCATTTTGAAATTTTTGTGTGATTTTGTTGTCAGCACATTCAACTATGTAAAGAACAAAGTATTTCAGAAGAATATTTAATTAATTCAGATCTAGGATGTGTTATTTTTGTGTTCCCTTTATTTTTTTGAGCAGTGTATATACAAATGTCCATGAGGTCCCTGGCTTCAGGACTTTGTGGGCGTTATGTCCTGAGCCTCCTACAGTTAAGTTTGTGAAGTTCCGTCTGGTTCTTGTGTAACTGGTCAGCAAGTTCGTTGACCTTCCGATACACAGTCCCATGTAGATGATGATCACCAGAACAAGAAGAACTTTCACTGGGTGAAACAAGAGATCGTAGCTGAATAAGCTCTTCCACACGAACATCTCTAAGTCTTTCTCCAGAGCATGAGATACAGTAATGCTCCCACTGAATTGTGGCACAGTTCTCCGTCTCTTGAAAACCTCTGAACAAAGATCAGTTGACTGCCAAAATCCAGTGGGATCCTCTGGAGCCGCACAAAAGTGTCAGGGCAGATAGCTTGTCTCTTCTGTGGTGTCATCTGGGGTTTTCCTCTGCTCCATAGTGAGCATACCTATGACAGAAGAAAATAGCAGGCGCTCCTGGGGGATTTCTCCCCTCACGGTGCAATTAGATGTCAAATAACAAAAACACATAACATGGACATACACAGGGAACAGTGGCGTAGGGATCGCCATAGCAACCATAGCAGTGGCTATGGGGCCCTACGCCACTGGGGGCCCGTCCGGGCCGCCTTCTGTTGATTTTTTAAAAAATTTTAATTTATTTAGACACACACTACACACAGGCAGCCAGGCCCGAGCCACGGACCGCCCGCCCACTACACTAGTGTAGTGGACGGGGCGCGGGCGGTCCGCGGCTCGGGCCTGGCTGGGGAGAAGAGAAGGAGTCAGTAGGCGGTGGAGGGGGCCGGAACGGGGGGCGTACCTGAGGGCACCGGCGGCCGCAGCGCAGGAAATTGAAATGGAATCCTAAGTTCCGAAATCCATTGTGAGCTGCCTGCAGGGCAGGCTAGGGGAGGGCGGGCGCCGGGCACAATTAGTGGGCGGTCCGTCTGTGGCCCAGGCCGGCTCGGGCCTGGCTGGGGAGTGGGGAGGAGTCAGGAGCAGTACCAATGCCAGCAGTAGATAAGGAGGTAGATAAGTAGATAAGTAGATGCCAGCAGTGATAAGGAGGGGCACACTCTTTTGGGGGGCACACTCTAGTTCTGGGGTTCCCCCCCCTTATATAACAGACTAAGGGTACTTTTACACTTGCGGCAGGACGGATCTGGCAGGCTGTTCAGCCCGTCGGATCCGTCCTGCCGCTATTTCGCTGGACCGCTGATCCGTCCCCATTGACCATAATGGGGATGGGGGCGGAGCTCCGGCGGAGCACTGAGCGGTGAGAGGCCACCGGACGAAAAAGTCGGACTTGCAGTACTTTTCGGCCGCCAGCCTTTCACCGCACACTGCCGCACTGCACCGGAGCTCCGTCCCCGTTCCCATTATAGTCAATGGGGATGGAGTGGCGGCAAGGCGAAATAGCGGCAGGACGGATCCAACAGGCTGAACAGCCTTTTCGGATCCGTCCTGCCGCAAGTGTGAAACTACCCTAAGTTCTGCTCCTTATTGAAGGTTGCTGTACTCGCAGTAGATGGTTCCACTGTGGGTGGGCTCAGGGCTTGTGGTTTGGTGGTGGCAGAGGCACTACTGTGGCAGGCACAAGCTTAGTCTGGACTGGGAGTCTGATGGGACTGACTTGTAAAAGTTAGATGAGAGAGAAAAGTCGGAGTGCACTCAGACTTTTCTCTCTCAACTAACTGAAGACGCATGGTAAGGCCTCATTCACACGTCCGTAAGTGTTTTGCGGATCCACGGGCCTGTGGATCCGCAAAACACTGACATCAGTAATGTGCAATCCGTAATTTGCGGACCGCACATTGCCGACACTGCATAAAATATGCCTACTTTTGTCCGCAGTTGCGGACAAGAGTAGGACATGTTCTATTTTTTTTTTTAGACTTATTTGTTTTTCCTCTGACTTTTCTATGTTCATGGCGGTGGGAGATCTAGGATGGGTGTTTGGGTGGGAGCTCTGGAAGGGGTGGTGGGAGGCCCGATAGATATGTGGATGCTGGGGGGGGGGCCCATAATTTTTTTTTGCTATGGGGCCCATGCATTTCTAGCTACGCCCCTGACAGGGAACAAACGGTGTAACAAATAGTACAGGGGTGTCAAATGTTGCCTAGCCTAGCTTGGCCATCCTGACCCCTCAGCACCTGGTGAGGCGTATGCCGCTGAGATGTAACTCCTTTATGGCCAGGCTGACTAGACCACACTGCACAATTTGTTACCTGGCAATTTCTACCAGACACATTGCAATTACTTGCACAAGGGCAATTCCTTGCAATGTGTCCTTTGTTCCCACACCTGAAACACCTGACTTGGTTTCCTGTCCTGTGTCTTGTTTTTACCTGCTTTCCAGTGTTTCGCTATATGACCTAAGCCAGCACATGCAAAACATCTGATGTTTGCCCTGCATGGCTTAGGTCCGTCTACACTACAGCCGTGCTCCCTTCTCCTGAATTGTTCCATCCTCAGGAACGCACTCTTCACAACAGTTCGTTTTCTCAAAGTCAGGGAAAAATCTCTGTTAGTCTGGGCAGGCTTGGTCTGATGATTTGACCGGTCACAGACTACTTTCCCTCCTTTTTGCCCTGCACAGGGCAAAGTTTTGGGAGATTCTGACCCTGACTTTACAGAAAAAAAAAGGGCCGCACCCCGTCTGCATGCAAATGGACAGCATTTGTAGACGGATCCAAATGCGGATCCGTCTACAAATGCATTGCAAGAACGGATCCGTCTCTCCGCATGTCATCCGGAGAAACGGATCCGTTATATAATTTTTTCACATTTTTACCGGTCTGCGTCCTTTACCGGAAGGACGGATCCAGCATTCCGGTATTTTTAATGCTGGATCTGGCACTCCGGCAACTGATCCGGAATTTTGGACGGAGAGAATACCGCAGCATGCTGCGGTATTTCCTCCGTCCAAAACGCCATTCAGTGACTGAACTGAAGACATCCTGATGCATCCTGAACGGATTTCTCTCCATTCAGAATGCATGGATATGAAACTGATCAGTTATTTTCTAGTATTGAGCCCCTATGTCGGAACTCAGTGCCGGAAAAGAAAAACGCTAGTGTGAAAGTACCCTAAAGCAGACATTTCAGGATTCCTGGGAGTTCCTCTGATAAAGTGAGTCTTTTTTTGTGTTTTAAAATGTGAACAAATAGGTTATTCCTGCTTCAAATTATGAGAGATTGAATTACAGGCATCATGTAAGAATTGTTTGTGTTCTCATGATATGACTTCCAATGTTTCCACATAGCTTCTGCTACTAATTTGCATTTTGGGAAGTATTACATCAGGCGCCCTACAGTAATCTGATACAGGGAAAACTAACTTCCAGTGAGTCATAGGAGCTCAGCTAAGCACTTAGGCTACTTTCACATCTGCGTTTTCAATTCCGCTATTTAGATCCGTCATAGGATCTCAATAGCGGAAGAAGACCCTTCAGTTTTGTCCCTATTCATTGTCAATAGGGACAAAACTGAACTGAATAAAAACGGAGTGCACCAAAATTCATTCCATTCCGTTTGGTTGCGTCCCCATCGCGGACAGAAAAACACTGCAAGCAGCGTTTTTCTGTCCGCCATGTGGTGTGTAGCAAGACGGATCCGTCCTGACACACAATGTAAGTCAATGGGGACAGATCTGTTTTCTCTGACACAATAGAAAATGGATCCGTCCCACATTGACTTTCAATGGTGTTCATGACGTCATGGCTATAGAAGACATAATACAACCGGATCCGTTCATGACAGATGCATGCGGTTGTATTATTGTAACAGAAGCGTTTTTGCAGATCTATGATGGATCCGCAAAAAACGCTAATGTGAACGTAGCCTTAAGGGGAATGTGTCATCTATTTAATATTCTTTCATTAAAGGGCTTGGCCCCTTCTTTACTTTTCTAAGTGTGTAGGAAACAGCACATAAAGTCACTTACTAATATAATGTTATTAGAACATCAGCCCTGATAATTAGCACTGTCAGCTTGCTAAATTCAATCTTCATCACAGACTGCATGGTGCATGGTCTCTTAAAATGTTTTTTTTTGTTTTTTTTTGCATTTTTATCACATGCATGCTGCAGTTTAACCTCTTAAGAATGTAGATATTTTGGGCCTTCAGGAAACAGTATTTTTTTTTAAATCAATATTCAACCAGCAGGACAAGTGTTTGTGTTTTTCAATGGCAGCATTTTAGTGTACATACAGTATAATGTATTGAAAAACCTCAATTTTTGGGTTGGAATGGAAGAAAACAGCAAATACACCATTATTTGTATGGCCCTCTGTTATGGACAGTGGATGTGGACCCACAGTGTCAACTAACCAGTTTAGCTTTGGGCTAGACCTGTAGGCGGTATCCTGGTTGGTCCGCTGATTTTTACCCTTTACCCCTATATAGGGATCTGGTCTTAACTTCAGAGAAGCCACTAGGCCACTGCCTCTTGGGATAGTCCCAGTGTAGTATCCAGCTGACTCATGGGGGTCAGAGACACCTGGAGAGCACCAAGGGATTAGGCAATACTAGTAGTCAGTAACAGGCTGAGGGTAGAGCTGGCAGAATTTGTACTTATCTGTAAAACAATCCAAGGTCAGGACTGGATGCAGAGAGTCAACACTTTAACCAGGCAGAAGTCAGCGCAGGCAGCAAAAAGGGCAGTACATGGTCACACTAACATAAAAGCACACGTCAACACGAAACTAGCAAGCTAGGAACCTAAAGCTCACCCCCAGGAGAAAAAAATATAGAATGAGCTCAGCATGCATGTGGAACCTGCATTGCCTGAATTTAATGGAGGCCAGTATGGCATATAATGTAGCATTAGCATTAGTGCATTTTGTATAGTGAGTATGGCACTATTGTATTTGCTTTATGATTTGTGTTTGCAGAGTGATGTTGCATTGTGTTTGTTTTTGCTTTTTAACGGGAAAGCAAACCTTAACTCAAACCTAGAAAGCTAGGAACCTAAAGCTCACGCACCCTCCCCTAGGAGAAGATGCCTTAAATATCGAAAGATGACTAGCCATTGGCTGGCAGAGATATGCAGTATTTGGATACTGGCCCTTTAAGACCTGAGAGCCGCGTGTACCCTAAGGAAAAGGCTAGCAGCCTGGTGCTGGTTGAGACCTCTGGCGTGGGGCACTGAACTACAGTGGCCTGCTACAAGAAGGCTGAGGAGAGCTAACGGGAACTGGCCCCCAAGATAGATGAGTGATGCAGCACCTCTGCCCACTCCAGATAGTGGGACAGTGGTGGGCACGGGGAGCCGACACGAAACCTTCACTGTGCTGTTAAAGATGTTACTTTGATTCTGAAACGCCTACCTTTCGTTTCTTTTTAATTTCTTTTTGACAATTTTAACAGAGGTATCAGTAAAGTATCAGTAAACACAATGCTCAATCCAGCAAAGTTCTCCATACATATTAACATCAATGAGAAGCAGGTAGCACAAAAAAAAAATAACAGTTTAAAATAATATCAGAGAACTGTATATGAATTCGGTAGAGGTCTGTAGACTTCTGGAAGAGAAATAAAAAATAGAGAGTGAAATCCCTGGCGCTAAATGTGTGTGGGTAAAACAGGTTAAACTACAAAAAAAACGGAAGGGGAGGGGAGAGAATGGGATATCTGAGCTTGCTCATAATGCTTCAACAGCTACACCATGTAGGGTGGGTCAATATGTTTTGAAGAGCAGGAGTAGGTGGTAGCATGTTGTGGGTGGGCGTTTGATCTAGTGCATCATACGAGATATACGTATACATATGCTTTATAATTAACCTTAAAGTCTGGCAAGCCAATCCCTTCATTGGTTTCATATTTAGTTAAGGTATCGATTGACAGTCAGAGACCAAACAAATTTTAAAGCAAGGTGAAAATGAACGTGAATAGGAAGAAGTTGAAAAAGATGAAGCAATTTGGGCATGAAAATAAATTTGACCAAGTTTTTCCTACCAAGCCAGGAGGTAAAAGGAACATACCAATGATCCATTGTTTTAGATATTTTGGTTAGTAATAAAACATAATTTAGGATGATTTTTAGATCTGAGGATATGTTAACGCCAAGATATTTAATTATTTGAGATAACCAGAAGACGAGTAAAAAGGTGAGGATTTGGCTAACCGAACGGCCTCAGTGTGAGGAAGAGAGACATTAAAATTTCCTGTGGTTTACTTTAACGTTAGAAATAAATTCAAGGTGCTCAGATAGGGTTTGGAGATCTGGTAAAGCTTCATGAGAATTTGAAAGTAGTAACAATATATCAAAGACAAATGCAGCAATATTATTTTATACATTTGGCCTTTGCAAGCAGGGCCTATTACCTATGATGACAATCCGATTTTCATGAGAAAGGATTAAATTGTGAGGACAAATAGGTGGGGGCGAAGGGCAGCCTTGGCGTGCTCAATTTGTGACTTTAAATATAGGTGAAAGGTTATCATTTTGGCCAAAGGATTTTGGTACATAGAGAAAATGGCATCTATAAACATTGGGGGGAAATTAAATTTAAGTAGGGTTAATCCCATTATACTCAGTCAAATGTCTTTTAGGCGTTGGTCATAAGGAGCACTGCTTTAGTCCCAGAGCACTTCTAATTGAAAACGCCTTCCCTTTTTCACTACAGTTTAGGAAAGAATTTGGAGCAAAAAGATCACTGCACACAAAATCCAAAATCTCATCCCAACTGTGAAACATGGTTGAGGGATCATCTTGATTTGTGACTGCATTTGGTGACTCAGGGCCTGGATGTCTTCAGATCATTGAGGGAACAGTGAAGATTAAGGTGTATCAGGAGAATGTAAGGGCAGCAGTCCATGACCTCAAACTGAAGAGACCTTGGTTGATGCAACAAGACAATGACTCAAAGCACACGCATAAATCAACTTATGAAGGGTTGAAACAAAAGCTTTCTGTCCAGAACTTAGCGATAATGAGATGTTGGGACATGACCTAAAGAGGGCTGTGAATGTCACCATCCCAGAAATATTAATTAACTCAGATCACATTTGCCGGTAGCAATGGTCCACAATTCCTCCTGAAATTGTGCAAACCTTATTTACATGTACAGGAAATGTTTGGTGAAGATGATTGCTGCCAAAGGAGGAAGATATGAATGGTACAACTGTTTGTTTGTTATTAACTTGATTAGGTGGTGTTTGTCTATAATTGTGACAGATCAGACCACATTTTATTGGCAATCAATGCTGAAATCCAGAGAATTCCAAAGGGTTTAATTGCTTTTTTTTTCTTTAAAGAAACTGAATCATGAAACTACAGTATTACCATTTTTGCCTAATCAGCTCTTGGCACCTCTAGAAAATACATGATCATTTTGAGGGCTGTTACTTTAACATATTTTAGTACAATATTTTATATAGTCTTTACTGACAAACCCTATTTTCAATCACGTCCACCTTAAACCTCAAAGTGACATATTTCCAGCTCTGGAATCAGTTCCATCTGCTCTACCATCATACCACAGGAACCTATTTCGCAGCCGACTAGACATTGTATAGCCACAACTGTAAACACTGTAGGTCTGCACATGTTAATAACACCTCTTACTTTTCGCTGGCAAAATAAAATAAAAATGAATGTATATTACAAATGAAACAAAGCGCTCACTTTGCTGGAACCCCGTGCTGCTCTATCAACATCTGTAGTGGTAAACTGTGTGCTGATTAAGCCAAGTTTCCCCCGTTCACTTATTATCTAGAGAACTAACCTTTGGCAAAACAGCTGACTATGGTCTTTCAAAAAAGAAGTCCAAGCTACACAACATAAATTGAAAATAATGACAAGCTAGAACTGAGGAGGCTTGTGTACTTTCTGGGTGGTCCATGAAAAAAGAATGAAAGTTGTTTTGTTTAGACAGAATATTACGAATCTGTTACATGTCCATGTGTAGCAACTTTTGCATACAAAGAAAATGTACATGCCATTTAACATATTTCAAGGGAAACTATCGCGAGGAAATTCACTGCTAAAACAGAGACAATGCTTTGTAGGGCAATGATACCTTTCACTTAGCGATCCTTTGCTTCATTCTGGAAAAATAATCCATATGCAAATGAGCAGGTAAGTGCACCGAGGGCTGCCCAAGCCACTTGATTGACAGGGCCAGGCAAGATGACTATGCAGGCCCTGTCAGTCAAGAAGGACAGGGAGGGACTATGCTGGCCTTCTCAATCAACAGGGAGCAAGGGTGCACAAAGTGGCTTGGGCCCACCCTTGGTGCACTTAACTATTTGCATATGGATTGCACATGAAGTACTTTTTCTTCATAATAAATCAACGGCAAGTGAAAGGTATCATTACATTCAGCTCAGCTAGTCCTACAAAGCATTGCGCCTGATTTAACAGAAAATGTCCTGGTGATAACATATTGCATGTACCATATAAAGTTTACCTTTTTACATGAGTCCTGTAGTATATTTAAAGGGAACCTGTCACCTCCAACAAACATCCGAAGCACGGTAACCACACACACTTCCCTGCCCCTTCGCTGTGACTGACAGCCGGCAATTCGGCAAAGCCAGCCGAACTGTCGTGCATAAGCGCTGTCAATCACAGCGAAGGGCAAGGGAGGGCTGGCAGCCTTAGTCCTGGGGGGCAAATCCAGTCAAGTGGCCCATTTTAGCCCCGCCCATTATTAAAAGCCCCTCCTACATATAATAGGCCACTCCCAACAAACACTGTACAGCTGACATTCTATAGTTGAGGCCTGTCTCTACACATCATACGGAGAGGGATGGCCTGTCCTGGCTGCACTGCCTGCTTCACATTATACAATAAACAGCAGGCTACAGCCAGGAAGCTCCTCCTCTCTCCTCCCTCCCCTGATCCTGCTCAAGGCCTGTGGTTCCCCCCACCATCTGCCACCCGCCCGTGGCCTGCTGCCCCCTTTCGCCGTCCTCACCCAGCTCTGAATCCTCCTTCTGCAAATCTCCTACATAGCGCCACATACCTTTTACATCCAGTGATGTCACCTTTGTTGTAGACGTTCTCTTTCTTTATCTTCTCCATTCAGACCAGACCGCCATGATGATTTTTCTGCCATCTCCCGTCTCTGCAGAGATTGAGAAACAGACATTAGTTTCCCACATTTCCATCATCTTCACATCTTCTGAACACCCTTTCCTGCCACCCCCAATACAATACTGCAGAAACAGTCCCCCTGGAAATACTAATACCACACAGAGAGTGCCCCCTTAAACAATTATTGGCACACAGTGCTCTAAAAAATAACTGCGCCCAGACACTAATAGTATAAAGATAATGTCCCCTAAAAATAATTGTGCTAAGCTGATACTATGCCAGGGTGCCCCCAAAGTAACAGTGCCCCCCAAAATCCCACCAATAGAAATAATTCTCTGCCAGAGCACACTTAGTAGTAATAATGCCCTTATAGTGCCCATACTAGTAATCATGTTCCTCATAGCCCTCCAGTAGTAGTAAAGCTCCCCATAATACCCCCTAGTAGTAATAATTCTCCCTATAATATGACAGTACATGAAATACCCCCGCTTAGTGCCCGCAGTTGAGCTAATGCACCCATAATGTATGCCAGTATAAAATACCCCTATATAGTGCCCCAGTAAATGCCCTCATAGTGCTCCTCTCCACCTTCCCCATAGTGTCCCCCACAATGTGCCAGTAAAAAATGCCCCTTCTTAGTGCCACCATATGCCCCAATAGTGCTCCACTCCCCCATAGTGCCCCCAAATAATGCCCCATAGTGTCGCTCTCCCCTATAGTGCCTCCCATAATGTGCCAGTAAAAAATGCCCCTTTAGTGCCACCAAATGCCATAGTGGCCCCCATAATGTGCCAATAAAAAAGGCCCCTTTAGAGCCCCCACTTCCCCATAGTAACATAGTAACATAGTACATAAGGCCGAAAAAAGACATTTGTCCATCCAGTTCGGCCTGTCATCCTGCAAGTTGATCCAGAGGAAGGCAAAAAAACCCCTGTGAGGTAGAAGCCAATTTTCCTCACTTTAGGGGAATAAAAAATTCCTTCCCGACTCCAATCAGGCAATCAGAATAACTCCCTGGATCAACGACCCCTCTCTAGTAGCTATATCCTGTAATATTATTACACTCCAGAAATACATCCAGGCCCCTCTTGAATTCCTTTATTGTACTCACCATCACCACCTCCTCAGGCAGAGAGTTCCATAGTCTCACTGCTCTTACCATAAGGAATCCTCTTCTATGTTTGTGTACAAACCTTCTTTCTTCCAGACGCAGAGGATGTCCCCTCGTCACAGTCACAGTCCTGGGGATAAATAGATGATGGGATAGATCTCTGTACTGACCCCTGATATATTTATACATAGTAATTAGATCTCCCCTCAGTCGTCTTTTTTCTAACGTGAATAACCCTAATTTTGATAATCTTTCAGAGTACTGTAGTTGCCCCATTCCAGTTATTACTTTAGTTGCCCTCCTCTGGACCCTCTCCAGCTCTGCTATGTCTGCCTTGTTCACTGGAGCCCAGAACTGTACACAGTACTCCATGTGTGGTCTGACTAATGATTTGTAAAGTAGTAGGAATATGTTCTCATCACGGGCATCTATGCCCCTTTTGATGCAACCCATTATCTTATTGGCCTTGGCAGCAGCTGCCTGACACTGGTTTTTTGCAGCTTAGTTTGCTGTTTATTAAAATTCCTAGATCCTTTTCCATGTCAGTGTACTTCCCCATAGTGCCCCCAAATAATGCCCCTATAGTGAAACCAGATGCCCCATAGTGCCGCTCTCCCCTATAGTGCCCCCATAATGTGCCAATAATTAAAAAAGCCTCTTTAGAGCCCCCAGATACCCCCATAGTGCTCCTCTCCCCCATGGTGCCCCCCATAATGTGCCAGTAAGAAATGCCCCCATAGTACCAGCTCCCCTCAGTGCCAGCTCCCCCCATAGTGCCAGCTCCCCCCATAGTGCCAGCCCCCCATAGTGCCAGCCTCCCCATAGTGCTAGCTTCCCCATAGTGACAGCCCCCCTATAGTGCAAGCCCCCCTATAGTGCCAGCTCCCCCCCATAGTGCCAGCTCCCCCCATAGCCATAGTGCCAGCTCCCCCATAGCCATAGTGTCAGCTCCCCCATAGCCATAGTGCCAGCCCCCCCCCCCATAGTGCCAGCTCCCCCATAGCCATAGTGACAGCTCCCCCATAGCCATAGTGACAGCCCCCCCATAGTGCCATCTCCCTCCAATAATGCCAGCTCCCCCATAGCCATAGTGACAGCTCCCCCATAGCCATAGTGACAGCTCCCCCATAGTCATAGTGACAGCTCCCCCATAGCCATAGTGACAGCTCCCCCCACAAAGAAAAAAAAAAACACTACTTACCTCCGTCAGCAGCGATGCAGGCCTCTTTCGGCCTGTGTCCCTGCTGTTTGCTGCCCGGCTCAGGCGGCGCAATGATAATGACGTCATCGCGCTGCCTGAGCCGGCCTCTGATAGGCTGCAGGCATTAGTGCCTGCGGCCTATCAGAAGAACAGGGGAGGGACACGCCTCTCCCTCCCCTGCCCCACAGCACAGCCATCTGTATCACTGTCCTGAGGACGGCGATACAGATGAATATGCAGATGAGCGCTTCCACAATGGAAGCGCTCATCTCCTGCTGCCTGCCGCAATTACATCCAGGGCCGCGCCGCCTGTGGTGATCGGCGGTGCGGCCCTGAGGAATTAAAAAATAATAATAAAAATGATTTGTTAAAGACGGCCCAGCGGCCGTTTTTTTAGGGCGGCCTGGAGGACAACTGCCTCCCTGCCCAGCCCGCCCCTGGCGAAGGGGCAGGGAAGGGGGCGTGGTTACCGTGACTTGAAGCAAGGAGGCCGCTGCCTACGTGACTTCAAGCCTGAGTAGAGAAGCGCGCCGGCAGGGGATGAAAGAACGTTTTTACAGCATTTTGCTTCATCTGCTTGCAGGAAGAAAATTATCGTTACAAACATGCTGCTGGCTACTCTAAGGTACTGCTGCCGGCTTGGGATGTTTGTTAGAGGTGACAGGTTCCCTTTAAGGAGATATTCTGAGACTATACATTAGTGATCAGTGCGATTGTCGCCCATGATCTATTTGCTAAACAATGGGTCTGAGGTATACTTAAATGGAGTCTGTTACCAGTTTATGGCCCCATGCACACGACCATATCCATTTTTAAGTAAAAAATGTGTATTTGCTAAACACAAATATCGGCTGTGTGCGTCCCGCACTTTCCTGTTCCGCGCATCCCGATTTATTGTACAAATGCCGATTCTTTTCTACAATACAAACAAGAATGGAATACATTCTTTTTTTGCAGAGATGCAGAATGGACATGTGGATACCGACAGCACACGGTGTCTGCAAATTATGGTGCTTGTCCTATTGACATAATTATACTTTTCAAAAATGAAAATCACAGATGAGACCTGTCATTGTAAACACTTTTACAAGGGGTCTTTTAGACAGTATAGATATCACAGATACAACCACCTAAAAGAGGTCCTTTCACCGCTCCTGACATGCCTGTTTTATTAGCTTCAAGCATTCCCCATGTAATAACAATTCTGGAACATCTATTCCTATGGCTCCATGTTGTGTCATTCCTTTATTATTTCTACTAGAAGTTATGAATGTCTAGCAGTCTGCAGTAAGGGTACAGAGGGGTGGTTACCAGTTGGGGGGGGGGGGGGTGTTCCTGCACAAACTCACTCTTCAGTGCTGCCATTTTCAGACTGTGCAGGTGCATACCCCCAACTGATTACCACCCCTCTGTACTCTTACTGCAGACTGCTAGCAATTCATTCATAACTTCTAGCAGGAAAAATAAAAGAATGGCACAACATGGAGCCATAAGAATAGATGTTCCAGAATTGTTATTACATAGGGAATGCATGAAGCTATTAAAACAGGCATGTCAGGTGACAGGTGCTCTTTAACCCATAGGACACCAGCGCCGTACATGTACGGTGCAGAAATGTGGGACACAAATGCCAGTGACGTACATGCGCTCGCCCGATCAGCGGCAGGAGTCACTGATAGCCGGACCCCTGCTGTATGTGCCGGCATCGGTGAAAACACTGATGCCGGCGCATTAACCCTCGCACTGCCGCGGTCAGTGCTAACCAAAGCATGTGCGGGATCCTGCCAAGTGCGAGGTGGCCATCGGGTCCCCGCACTGCTGTGACGGGAACCCGATGGCAGGGAAGGCAGCCCGATGCCTTCTGTGGCAGCCTGTGAGATCCAGCCCCCTGGATCTCACAGGCAGGAAGCTGTAAGTGTATTACACTGGTAATACACTTACAGCCAATGCATTACAATACAGAAGTATTGTAATGCATTGTAAAGGGGATCAGACCCCCAAAAGTTGAAGTCCCAGAGTGGGACAAAATAGAAAGTGAAGAAAAGATTTTAAAAAATTAAGTTTTACCCAAAAAATTAAGTTTCAGGTAAAAAAAAAAAAAAAGCATCCTTTTCCCAAAATAAAGTAGACATATTAGGTATCGCCGCGTCCGCATCGACTGGTTCTATAAAAATATCACATGACATAACCCCTCAGGTGAACACCGTAAAAAAGATAAAATAAAAACGGTGTAAAAAAAGCCATTTTTTGTCACCTTACATCACAAAAAGTGTTAGGTATTACCACGTCCGTAATGACCTGCTCTATAAAAATATCACATGACCTAGTCCCCTCAGGTGAACACCGTCAAAAAAATTAAATAAAAACTGTGCTAAAAAAAAACTTACACCTTACATCACTAAAAGTGCAACCCCAAGTGATCAAAAAGTCATACGCACCCCAAAATCATACCAATCAAACCATCATCTCATCCCGCAAAAAACTTGCCCCTACCTAAGACAATATTCCATTCTGGCTCTCAGAATATGGAGATATGATTTTTTTTTGTTTCAAAAATGCTGTTATTATGTAAAACTTTAAAAAAAAGTATACATATTAGGTATCGCCGCATCCATAAGAACCTTCTGTATAAAAATATCACATGAACTAACCCCTCAGGTGAAAACCGTAAAAAAAAAAACGGTGTTAAAAAAGCAATTTTTTGTCACTTTACATCACAAAAAGTGTAATACCAAGCGATCAAAAAGTCATAAACACCCCAAAATCATACCAATTAAGCCATCATCTCATCCCACAAAAAATGAGACCCTACCTAGGAAAATCACCTAAAAACTATGGCTCGGAATATGGAGACACTAAAACATGATTTTTTTTGTTTCAAAAATGCTGTTATTGTGTAAAACTTAAATAAATTTAAAAAAGAAGACATATTAGGCTACTTTCACACCTGCGTTCGGGTGTCCGCTCGTGAGCTCCGTTTGAAGGCTCTCACAAGCGGCCCCGAACGCATCCGTCCAGCCCTAATGCATTCTCAGTGGACGCGGATCCGCTGAGAATGCATCAGTCTGCCAGCGTTCAGCCTCCGCTCCGCTCAGCGAGCGGACACCTGAACGCTGCTTGCAGCGTTCGGGTGTCCGCCTGGCCGTGCGGAGGCAAGCGGATCCGTCCAGACTTATAATGGAAGTCAATGGGGACGGATCCGCTTGAAGATGACACTATATGGCTCAATCTTCAAACGGATCCGTCCCCCATTGACTTTCAATGTAAAGTCTGAACGGATCCGCTCAGGCTACTTTCACACTTAGAAATTTTTCTAAGTTATAATGCAGATGGATCCGTTCTGAACGGATACAAACGTCTGCATTATAGGAGCGGATCCGTCTGATGAAACATCAGACGGACCCGCTCTGAACGCTAGTGTGAAAGTAGCCTTAGGTATTTCCACGTCCATAAGAACCTGCTGTATAAAAATATAACATGATCTAACCCCTCAGGTGAACACCGTAAAAAAATAAAATAAAAGGTGTGTAAAAAAAGCTATTTTTTGTCACCTTGCATCACAAAAAGTGTAATACGAAGCGATCAAAAAGTCATATGCACCCTAACATAGTACCAATCAAATCGTCATCTCATACCGAAAAAAATGAGCTCCTACATGAGACAGTCGCCCAAAAAATAAAAAAAAACTATGGCTTTCAAAATATGGAGACACTAAAAAATTTTTTTTTTTCAAAAATGCTTTATTATGTAATCTGAAATAAACAACCAATCATATTTGGTATTGTAACAACCTGCTCTACAAAAATACCACACGATCTAACCTGTCAGATGAACATTGTAAATAACAAAAATGCTATTTTTTGTTACCTTGCCTCACAAAAAGTGTAATATAGAGCAACCAAAAATCATATGTACCTTAAAATAGTACCAACAAAACTGCCACCTTATCCCATAGTTTCCAAAATGGGATAATTTTTTGGGGAGTTTCTACTTTAGGGGTGCATCAGGGGGCCTTCAAATGTGACATGGCAACTTAAAATTATCCCAGTGAAATCTGCCTTCCAAAAACCATATGGCGTTCTTTTCCTTCTGTGCATTGCCGTGTACCTGTACAGCTGTTTACGACCACATATGGTGTGTTTCTGTAAACTACAGAATCAGGGCAATAAATATTGAGTTTTGTTTGGCTGTTAACCCTTGCTTTTTTACTAAAAGAAATTTACAAAAATGGAAAATCTGCCAAAAACAGTGAAATTTTCATCTCTATTTTCCTTAAATTCTTGTGGAACACCTAAAGGGTAGACAAAGTTTGTAAATCAGTTTTGAATACCTTGAGGGGTGTAGTTTCTAAAATGGGGTCATTTTTGGGTGGTTTCTATTGTGTAAGCCTTACAAAGTGACTTCAGACCTGAACTGGTCCTTAAAAAGTGGGTTTTGGAAATTTTCAGAAAAATTTCAAGATTTGCTTCTAAACTTCTAAGCCTTTTAAGGTCCCCAAACAATAAAATGGCATTCACAAAATGATCTAAACATGAAGTAGACATATAAGGAATGCAAAGTAATAACTATAATATGAGGTGTCACTATCTATTTTAAAAGAGAAATTGAAATTTGGGAAGTTGCAAATTTTTAGAATTTTTGGGTAAATTTGGTATTTTTTTAAATAAAAATGAAAAATATTGACAGAAATTTACCATTATCATGAAGTACAATGTGTCACGAGAAAACATTCTTACAATGGCTTGAATAAGTAAAAGCGTTCCAAAGTTAGTACCACATAAAGTGACACATGTCAGATTTGCAAAAATCGACCTGGGATTTAAGGTGAAAAATGGCTCGGTAGTGAAGGGGTTAAATCATTAAATTATGAACATTAATATGTAAACAAGGACACAGAGAGGGTATCATCATAAATATATCTTGTGTATGACTACCAATAACGGCATAGCCACCCTGAAGAAGGCAATCCTGTTTCAGGAGCCTAGCCTGAAGGACACTATTCCATCCTTCACAAAAGAGCCACCACCACCACACCAAAATCCCTGATAAAGACTAGATGCAATAAACCAGTCTAGAAAATAGTAGTGGTTAAAAATAAAATATCAGCAAAAATATAAGTACATCTTAATGTGGTAATCTCAATGTACCAAGGGATAAACACAATATCGGGTAAATACATCACCTAAATCATTAGTTCCAAAGTCCCGAGACATTTTCCCCATTTGCCACTGCCATAGTTCAGGGGACATATAATAGCCTACTGACAATGTAACAATAGCATATGTGATCACCATAGCACAATGTACATGATATTGTACCGATAGGTATGAAGGTTAAAATAGATAATAATTTTTTTTATCTAACATAGTAAGAAAAGAAGCATAGCAATGGTAAACAGAAAGAGTAGCAATGAGGTTTACCTTATATTTGATATATAAGGAAGAAGTAGGAGACAGATGGAAGTATGGCTGTAGGATTAGCATTTGTCTGTAACCATGAAGACACATACTGTAGGTAAGTAACAGCTGCAGACACAAATTTATTGATATTTTGAACCACTTGCAGACTGATCGTTGACTATCTGGCGGTCCAGCATTTATTAACTTTGCAAGAATCATGCTAATCATTCAACTGCAGGGAACAGGGAGTCCTCTGTCAATGACAACAGGGCTTCCCAATGTCCAAGATGGGCCAACCCCTTAAAATGCCCTTCAATTTTAAAAAACCTCACCACATACCACAGGGCAACTTCCAGCCCCACCCCTAACAATATTAAACTTTTTTTTTAAAAATGCTAAAATAAAAATTACATAATAAAGAACCATGGAGGAGATTTATCTTACTATCACCTGCTCTGCAGGAGGATGTGCCTAATTTATGATGAGGCACGAGCCTCGTCATTAATTAGGATTGTCCTCCTGCAGTCCGTACACCTAAACAGAAATTTCTGTTTCTAATTTCTGGCTTCATTCGCACCAGAAAACAATTTGTCGGGGCAGATGGCCAGGCCCCATTCCCACCATTCTATGTAAGCGCCGCTTCCTCGTCATTACACTACTTCTCGTCTCCAGTGCAGCAGTGACATAATATAATTACAAGTACTCGCTCCACTCACTTGATGATGAAGGGCAGTGTAATGAGGAGGCAGCAGTGCTCACATGGAGTGCCACCTCCTCTTCAAACAGCTGATCGGCGGGCCCTCGCTGATCAGGTATTGAAGACCTAGGACCTAGGTCTGTCCTAGGTCATCAGTATTAACGGCTGTACAACCCTTTTAATCAAGACACTATGCCAAATTTTTATTTTAGATGATCGAAGGTGCTAAAATGAGAATGTACTGTAAGTATTTATGATCCGTCAGTTTGGAGATTTTGTTTTCATTCACATACATGGCGGTGCACCTTCACCTAGTGAGAACATCCACGTGGCACTTTTTATTGTAGCTGTACCGCAGGTTTATAAATTTTTTATTTTTTTTTGCTGACCCATTGAAATAAATGGTTCCGTATACAGTCCGCAAAAAAAACGGAACAGGCACGGAATGAAAATACGTTCGTGTGCACGAGGCACACAAACATTTTTTTTTCCGTTTACGTTCCATTTTTTGCGCTCCGTATACGGAACCATTCATTTCCGGTTTTCCGTTCAAAGATAGAACATGTCCTATTATTGTCCGCATAACGGACAAGGATAGTACTGTTCTATCAGGGGCCAGCTGTTCCGTTCCGCAAAAACAGAATGCACACGGACGTCATCCATATTTTTTGCGGATCCGTTTTTTGCGGACCGCAAAGTACTGAAAAAGCCATACGGTTGTATGCAAGAGGCCTTATGCAGACTCCTGCTATTTAAAAACACTTGGGCCGAATGGGGAGGAGTGCTGATACCAGAGGGGGGAAAAAAGCAAAGATCGCAGTGTAATGAGGAGGCAGCAGTGCTCACATAGAGTGCCGCCTCCTCTTTAAACAGCTGATCGGCGGGCCCTCGCTGATCAGGTATTGAAGACCTAGGTCTGTCCTAGGTCATCAATATTAACGGCTGTACAACCCTTTTAATCAAGACAAAATGCCAAATTTTTAGGCGCTAAAATGAGAATGTACTGTAAGTATTTACGATCCGTCAGTTTGGAGATTTTGTTTTCATTCACATACATGGCGGTGCACCTTCACCCAGTGTCAACCTCCACGTGGCACTTTTTATTCTAGCTGTACCGCAGGTTTATAAATTCAATGGTGTTGGTAAAAACACAGCTGGTGGAGCTGGTCCTCTAAAAAGAGGCTGTTTACATTGTTACAGAGTACAACTCTAGCTTCTCCACTGCGACTTGCTGTGTGGGCCCTGTAATTCTGGAAGTGAGAGATTACATAACTGCAGCTGTACAAGACACAAGGGCAGCCACTAAAAGACTAACATTTCCAATATAATTCATCAGATTTCTTCATGATGAATGTTTCAGTGCAGGACATGCTTAGACAAAGCAGTGCAGGAGGTTTATAGAATGAAGGCTGTATAAAATAGGAATCGGGGTGAAATTCACTTTATTGTCTCCAGATACAAAGATAATCTTAGAAACTGTAGGCAACGACCAGTAGGCATATATTTTTTTTCCATGGGGTCAATGCCCGATATATGCCACTGTATGACTATACTGTGGCGTAACTAGAATTCATAGGGATCCATAGCAAAATTAGATGGGCCACCACCACCTAATACCGTCCACGGCTTCCCCCTCAAGCCAGACCTCTTAATGCCCCCTTAAAATTCACAGCATTTTTAAAAATGTCTAAGTCTTTGTAAACCCCTGCAGTCTTTGTCCGTTTCGTTTCAGTTATTTTAGGGTCGGCTAGGAAATGAAAACCACAGGATAGTAGAAATAAGTAAAGGCATGAATAATAGCACCATATATCAGAAAACCTACATAATAGTGGAAGATGGCAGAAAGCCACCAACTTGTTATTCCCCACAAAAAGGCACAATGTTCTAGACAATGTTCTAGATAATTGGGCCTCCCAACCTCTGGGTCCCATAGCAAGTGCTATGGCTGCAATGACTAGGGCAGTGATGGTGAAACTTTTAGAGGCCGAGTGCCAAAAACTGCAACCCAAAAGCCACGTATTTATCGCAAAGTGCCAACATGGCAATTTAACCTGAATACCAAAATAGTATATCTTCATGGACTTTATCATTTAGCTATAATAGCTTGGCTGCATTCAATGCATTGTTTGTGCCGCTCACAGTGCGTCCTGCGCTGATAAATGGCATGAAAACTCTAAGGCATATTGGTACACCATAGACTTTTTCCAGGGTGCGGGTGCCCACATAGAGGGCTCTGAGTGCCGCCTCTGGCACCCGTGCCATAGGTTCGCCACCACTGGCCTAGGGTGACATACAGTACATCGGAAGCCAACCTGTACCTCCGATGGAAGCATAAAATGAAACGTGAACAGAGCCTAACCCATCCCCCTCACTTTCTTTTACATCCTCTCCCATCTCCTGGCTGAACTTCATGAACATATGTCTTTTCATTATTATTTTTTTAGAAAAACTGTACTAAATATGTAACTATGTAAAATTCTTTTAGGAAACAGAACAGAGACCACACATTCTGATGACTGCATGATAGAAAACAAGCTGATATTTTTTTGAATTTCAAAAGTTCATGTAGTTCCCTGTGTCTGACAGAAAATGAAAAACTGCAATGGGTCGATCCTGTAGGACAGTTGATGCAATGTAAAACGTATATAAAAAAAAAAGAAAGTCACCCAACACTCCTTTCATCCCTTGCTGTATGACGTTCAAGCTCTTCCCTCCCTCCTTGAGGTAAAAAGTTCACATATACAGCTTCAGAGGGATCTCACTGCACTTTTGCAGATACATACAGCGGTTAAAGGGGTTGTTCCTGCAGCAACTTGTGGGAAAGTGTGTGGAGGAGGATGGGAGTAGTAATTATGGCTCGAAGGGTGGCTGTGGTACTCACAGTTCACAGTGGCTGTCTCCCTTTCGGGCGCTTCCTGTGGCTAAGCAGTGACAAGAGGGCACTCCCTTTGTTTCCTCAGGGCAATCCTTGGAGTTGGGGCTCATGCCTGGTGGTAGCTGGGGTGCCCTTGGTGTTAGATGTTTGTCTGGGTGCAAAGCATGAGAGTGGGTGAAGAGGCCAGCAAACTAACAGTTAGTGTCAATAAATAAGTCTCTCTTTACTAAAGTGCAGAATGAGAGTAGTTGTACATCTGCCAGTAACAAGGCACAGTTCCAAAGTAATCCTTTCCCAATAGCAACATATGGATAGTGACAATGATGAGGGATGTAGTACTCTTTCTCTCTGCGGAGCCACAGGCATATAATGAGGTTCTTGTTAAAAGGGTTTTCTGAGATTTTTATATTGATGGCCGATTCTCAGGATAGGTCATCAATATCAGATCGATGGAACAGGGACCCCACAGATCAACTGTTTGAGGAGGCTGTGATGCTTAAGCGAGTGCCTCGGCCTCCTCGCAGCTTACCAAACACAGTCCATTGGAAAGCAGACATGCTTGGTATTGCATCTCAGCCCATTCACTTGAATAGGACTGAGCTCCACCTAAGTCATGTGACCAATGAAGTGAAGAGGCTGCTCCGCTCATCGGAACGCTGCGGCCTCTCCAAACAGCTGATCAGTGGAGGTCTCAGGGGTCGGATCTAATATTGATGACCAGGGACGGTTTTAGATAAAGTGTGGCCCTGGGCAAAATTCAAAGTGGGGCCCCAAATCCTGAACTATAGGTCCAGCAGCCTGACAGGACTTTGTAGGCATGAACAGCGGTTGCAACCACAGCAGCTGATTGTAGAATGCCATATTATCTCTTTTTAGCCATTGCCTAGTAAGCTGCTGATCCTGCAGCCTCTTTGGGCATGTTCACACAGAGTATTTTGTGTGCTTAAAAAAAACTAATGCAGAATCCGCATCAGGTTTTTTGTGGATGCATTTTTTCTGATGCATTTTTAAACACACATTTTGATGTCGTTTTTTTCCGTGGATTTTCATTCCTGCCCATTTTCAATGGGAATTTTGGATATGGAACCCGCATCAAAAATGGTTGTGGGGATCTGTGGATGAGACTCTGTTATGGGGGATCTGTGGATGACACCCTTTTATGGGGGATCTGTGGATGACACTGTGTTATGGAGGAGAAGAAAAAATGGATGGAGACAGCACATCAAGTGAAGATTTATTCCAGATGCATCGTTTCGGCTTAGAGCCCTTTTCATGTTCTGTGGATGACACTGTTATTGGGATCTTTGGGTAATTTTTCATCTGCACTTAGGGCACAGCTTAGCTGTGATACTGCTACAATGTGTGACATAGCTTTTCAAATTCCTTTATTAGCAGCCCTGATCTGTTGTATATTCCAAAAACAACCTGGACCACATAGACACTTGGCAGCATGTGCCACAATAATAAATTGCTAAGTACTAATATAGTTCATTTAAGAACAGCTGTGCGCCAAAAATAAATCAAACCCTAAATGCGTATACATAATGGGGAAAAAAAGGGCAGAAAATTACGAAGAAAAAGGCCACAGTGCCTATACAGAGAGTGCAGAATTATTAGGCAAATGAGTATTTTGACCACATCATCCTCTTTATGCATGTTGTCTTACTCCAAGCTGTATAGGCTCGAAAGCCTACTACCAATTAAGCATATTAGGTGATGTGCATCTCTGTAATGAGAAGGGGTGTGGTCTAATGACATCAACACCCTATATTAGGTGTGCATAATTATTAGGCAACTTCCTTTCCTTTGGCAAAATGGGTCAAAAGAAGGACTTGACAGGCTCAGAAAAGTCAAAAATAGTGAGATATCTTGCAGAGGGATGCAGCACTCTTAAAATTGCAAAGCTTCTGAAGCGTGATCATCGAACAATCAAGCCTTTCATTCAAAATAGTCAACAGGGTCGCAAGAAGCGTGTGGAAAAACCAAGGCGCAAAATAACTGCCCATGAACTGAGAAAAGTCAAGCGTGCAGCTGCCAAGATGCCACTTGCCACCAGTTTGGCCATATTTCAGAGCTGCAACATCACTGGAGTGCCCAAAAGCACAAGGTGTGCAATACTCAGAGACATGGCCAAGGTAAGAAAGGCTGAAAGACGACCACCACTGAACAAGACACACAAGCTGAAACGTCAAGACTGGGCCAAGAAATATCTCAAGACTGATTTTTATAAGGTTTTATGGACTGATGAAATGAGAGTGAGTCTTGATGGGCCAGATGGATGGGCCCGTGGCTGGATTGGTAAAGGGCAGAGAGCTCCAGTCCGACTCAGACGCCAGCAAGGTGGAGGTGGAGTACTGGTTTGGGTTGGTATCATCAAAGATGAGCTTGTGGGGCCTTTTCGGGTTGAGGATGGAGTCAAGCTCAACTCCCAGTCCTACTGCCAGTTTCTGGAAGACACCTTCTTTAAGCAGTGGTACAGGAAGAAGTCTGCATCCTTCAAGAAAAACATGATTTTCATGCAGGACAATGCTCCATCACACGCGTCCAAGTACTCCACAGCGTGGCTGGCAAGAAAGGGAATAAAAGAAGAAAATCTAATGACATGGCCTCCTTGTTCACCTGATCTGAACCCCATTGAGAACCTGTGGTCCATCATCTAATGTGAGATTTACAAGGAGGGAAAACAGTACACCTCTCTGTACAGTGTCTGGGAGGCTGTGGTTGCTGCTGCACGCAATGTTGATGGTGAACAGATCAAAACACTGACAGAATCCATGGATGGCAGGCTTTTGAGTGTCCTTGCAAAGAAATGTGGCTATATTGGTCACTGATTTGTTTTTGTTTTGTTTTTGAATGTCAGAAATGTATATTTGTGAATGTTGAGATGTTATATTGGTTTCACTGGTAAAAATAAATAATTGAAATGGGTATATATTTGTTTTTTGTTAGGTTGCCTAATAATTATGCACAGTAATAGTC
Source organism: Bufo bufo (assembly GCF_905171765.1). NCBI lineage: Eukaryota > Metazoa > Chordata > Amphibia > Anura > Bufonidae > Bufo > Bufo bufo. The sequence continues at coordinate 211,155,131 of NC_053393.1, forward strand.
ACCTGCACACACAGATATCCCCCTAAAATAGCTAAAACTAAAAACAAACTAAAAACTACTTCCAAAAATATTCAGCTTTGATATTAATGAGTTTTTTGGGTTCATTGAGAACATGGTTGTTGTTCAATAATAAAATTAATCCTCAAAAATACAACTTGCCTAATAATTCTGCACTCCCTGTATATCCATAACAAACCCATCCATAACAAACCCATTTGACTGGCCTAAACAATGGCATTCTAAATATTGCCTCCTATTTCACATATACAAAATGGTAACCTAAGGGTATGACGCAGTTGTGTGTCGCTTGTGACGCTGCCATGCAGGCTCTAATTAAACTAATGTTTAATCAGTCTGTATTCACAGCCACGTATTATTGAAGTGCCGCAGGGCCATTAACAATGCAGACCACGTATAAACAATACCGTCTTCATTAGTTTAACTAGAGCCCTCCACTGCACAAGCAACCATGCGGTAATTGAATGCAGCACGACCATGTCACAAGCACTGCACGTCCACGCTGTGTGACTGTGCCATAAAAGTGCTGCAGACCTAGCTCATATTGGTCACACGGGATACAAGGAGCATGCACAGGGGGCACACTCAGCTCACACAGGGGGCACGGGAGCATACACAGGGGGCATTGGGAGCACATATAGGGAGCATACCAAGGGGGCACAGAGAACTCATACCAGGCACACAGGAAGCACCCACAGGGGGCACAGGAAGCATACTAAGGGGGCACAGAGCTCATAATGGGGACACAAGAAGCACAGACAAGGGGCACAGGGAGCTCATACAGGGGACACAGGAAGCACACACAGCTCACTCAAGGGGCACAGGATGTTTTCCCGAGACGTAAGTGACATTATGTGCATGGTGGAGAGCAGTTGTGAAGGGGCTGTTGGGGAGCATGTGGAGGGGGGAAAGGGGGCAATAGGCCCCAACGCCGGCCCTGTTGATGGCCTATCCTGAGGATAAGAGGCATGAGCCTCTTAATAATTGTGCCACATCAGATGCAAGCAGAGAGAGATTAAAATGCCAGTATTGATAAATGTCCCCCTTAGTAACATAGTACATAAGGACGAAAAAAGACATTTGTCCATCTAGTTCGGCCTGTTATCCTGCAAGTTGATCCAGAGGAAGGCAAAAAAAATAACTGTGAGGTAGAAGACAATTTTCCCCACTTAAGGGGAAAATAATTCCTTCCCGACTCCATTCAGGCAATCAGATAACTCCCTGGATCAACGACCCCTCTCTAGTAGCCATAGCCTGTAATATTATTACACTCCAGAAATACATCCAGGTGCAGCTTGAACTCTTTTATTGTACTCACCATCACCACCTCCTCAGGCAGAGAGTTTTATAGTCTCACTGCTCTTACCGTAAAGAATCCTCTTCTATGTTTGTGTACAAACCTTCTTTCCTCCAGACGCAGAGGATGTCCCCTCGTCACAGTCACAGTCCTGGGGATAAATAGATGATGGGATAGATCTCTGTACTGACCCCTGATATATTTATATATAGTAATTAGATCTCCCCTCAGTCGTCTTTTTTCCAAAGTGAATAACCCTAATTTGGATAATCTTTCAGGGTACTGTAGTTCTCTTATTACAGTTATTACTTTAGTTGCCCTCCTCTGAACCCTCTCCAGCTCTGCTATGTCTGCCTTGTTCACTGGAGCCCAGAACTGTACACAGTACTCCATGTGTGGTCTGACTAATGATTTGTAAAGTGGTAGGACTATGTTCTAATCACGGGCATCTATGCCCCTTTTGTTGCAACCCATTATTTTATTGGCCTTAGCAGCAGCTGCCTGACACTGGTTTCTACAGCTTAGTTTACTGTTCACTAAAATTCCTAGGTCCTTTTCCATGTCAGTGTTACCCAGTGTTTTACTATTTAGTATGTACGGGTGACTTGCATTATTCCTTCCCATGTGCATAACTTTACATTTGTCAGTGTTAAACCTCATCTGCCACTTCTCTGCCCAAGCTTGCAATCTATCCAGATCCCTCTTTAGTAGTATACTGTCCTCTTCAGTGTTAATTACTTTGCACAGTTTAGTGTCATCTGCAAAAAATGATATTTTACTGTGCAAGCCTTCTACGAGATCATTAATAAATATATTGAAGAGAATAGGGCCCAATACTGACCCCTGAGGTACTCCGCTAGTGACAGTGACCCAATCTGAGTGTGTACCGTTAATAACCACCCTCTGTTTTCTATCATTGAGCCAGTTACTTACCCACATACAGATGTTTTCTCCCAGTCCGAGCATTCTCATTTTATATACTAACCTTTTATGAGGTACAGTGTCAAATGCTTTGGAGAAGTCCAGATATACGACATCCATTGATTCGCCGCTGTCAAGTCTAGAACTTACCTCCTCATAGAAACTGATTAAATTAGCTTGACATGACCGATCCCTCATGAAGCCATGCTGATATGGCATTATTTGCTTATTTTCATTGAGGTGCTCCAAGATAGCATCTCTCAGAAAACCTTCAAACAGTTTACCCACAACAGATGTTAAACTTACCGGCCTATAGTTTCCGGACCATTTAAAATATTGGCACCACATTTGCTATGCGCCTTAAATATCAGAAATAAGGGTCTGGCTGTGACATTACTTAATTCTCTTAGGATACGGGGGTGTATGCCATCCGATCCTGGCGATTTGTCTATTTAATCTTTTTAAGTCGCTGTTGTACTTCTTCCTGGGTCAGAGAGGGCACTTTTAATGGGGAATTTACTTTTACATTCAGCATTTCATCTGACAGTTTATTTTCTTCAGTCTATAGTTAAACGGCAGTACATTAATCTTATGTAAATTCCAAACATTAAAAATGTTACAAAAAAAAAGGAAAAACACACAAACACCTTTTTATAGTATATACATTAATTTGTTGCCATTGGTACCAACCTGTGCAATGAATAGGTCATTAGGAATCTAGGCATTTCTGTTACATCGAAGGTAAAATCGGTGTTAGGAATCTTGCTCTATCCATCACTATGACTATTTGGCATGTTTATCCTTCAAGATTAGCCTGTTGTAGCTATCATCCATGCTCTTCACTCAGGTTTACTCATTATTGTCTTCCATTTCCAAAGAGATATTGCTTTGCCTGCAAGCGCTAAACCGACTCTATAATGACTTTCCCAGGGTGAAAGGATAAAATATCTCTTTTCAAAACTATGAGGAGCCAAGAAGGTATGTGGTAAAACAAATATTTAAACTTATGTATAAATTGTATAATCACGTGCATATTAATGACCTGCCCTATCCACCTCTCAAGATCCATCATACAATAATATCAGTCAATTTATGGAAATCATAAAGATAAACAAAAGGATTTAAAAGTAAATGAATGGCCTATAGAGATAATTAAATTGGGTTTTTAGATTTATACTCATTCCCCCCCCCCCCCCCGGCCTACTTGCAAAAAACGGAACATTGAAAACTTTTTAATATACTTTAAACCAGGGGTGGGGAACCACGGTATCATTTCATGTGGCCCCCGGCCCCCTGCCAGAACATAATGTGAAAATGCTTATGACCCCTTCCATTATGGAAGCGGTCATTAGCATACGGGAGGCACAGGAAGGTGAGAACAGCACTGCACTGGCTGTCCTCACCTTCCCTGGTCTTCTTTCAGCCCCACACTGTGTCCTGACACATCCAGCGTCAGGACGCAGTGCACGTAGACGTGCACTATGACCTGACGCTGTGCGGTGTGAGGTGACAATATAGTGCGGCAGGAAGAAGAACAGGGAGGGTAAGTGAATCTGCCAAGAGGCAGCGCCGTACGGAGCTGGAGAGGTAAGTTTATTTGTTTATCTTAAATACAGTATCTGATCTGATGTCTGATTGGGGCTGATCTGAGGCTAAAGGAGGGTGGGGAGGGTCTGATGGGGGTCTGATCTGAGGCTTGGGAGGGTCTGATCTGAGGCTGGGGGTGTCTGATCTGAGGCTGGGGTTTGATAGGGGTCTGATCTGAGACTAGGGGGGCTGATGGGGGCTGATCTGAGGCTGGGGAGGGTCTGATGGGGCTGATCTGAGGCTAGGGAGGGTATTATGAAGGTCTGATCTGAGGCTGGGGGGTCTTATAGGGGCTGATCTGACCCTGGGGGGTCTGATGGGGGCTGATCTGAGGCTGGGCGTCTGATCCGGGTCTGGTCTGAGGCTGGGGGTCTGATGGGAGTCTGATCTGAAGCTAGGAAGGGTCTGATTGGGGTCTAATCTGAGGCTTAGAGGTCTGATGGGAGTCTGATCTGAGGCTGATGTAGGCCTGGGGGGTCTGATAGGAGGCTGATTTCAGGCTGATGGAGGTGGGGGCAGATATTTTGCTGAGAAAGGGACAAAGGCAGGGACAGTTGCGAAGAAAGAGGCAGGGAGAGTGAAAGCTGGGTGAACCCCTCTCTGGACCCCCTGGGTTTAGCTTCCTGCCATTAATGTCAAATAAGTAACATTCTGAACTTAAAAATTAGACTGCTATGTGTGGTCAATATGGCGCCTGTATTGTATGTAATATACTGTATATATATAGTGCAGGCGCTATTTTGTGCTGCAAAAATACAGCCCTCTAGATTATTTTAATTGAAGTGCAATTTCTGTAACTTATCCCTAAGTCAATTATATGTTTGACCAAATACAGCAGTAAAAAAATTTTATTGAGAATTTTGTATGGCCCCCGAATGATGTTACAAATATCCAAATGGCCCTTGGCAGCAAAATGGTTCCCCACCGCTGCTTTAAACCTTTCCCAATATAATATATATGAATTCACTCACTGAGGCTCTCTGATATTCTTTCCACCGTGGTATTGTATCCACCATTACATAATGAGCATCTAATTTATTGTCTATGGGACTGTCGAGTACAGCAATAGGCTCTCTCTATCAGTCCTATAGAAGTGGAGGTCATGCATGTACACTACTTTTTCATTAACGAGGAGGAATTGGGTGTCCCAGTGGTTAACACCCCCACTGATGAATTTTTCAACTATCCTGGATTATGGGAATAGCCCTTTAAAATGTATTTTTAGGTAATCCCCATATGCTTGTTTTCTATTGGAGTTAGGGCAGTAGTCTAGCAGTTTAGGGAGATGCAAGCAGATGTCAAACCCTGCTACCCTTAGTTAGTGCCATGCAGCTCTTAACTGTAGGTGCAATACCCACCTCCATCTCAACTCCTTTGTATGTCTTTGGGGAGTATAACTAATAGCTCCATGACACTGACTGAGGGGCACAAGTTTTGGTTACCATTGCCGCTCTTCCTGTGCAAGTGGACAACAAAAAATGGGCCCGCTTGCCCCTTGTAGGAAATGTAATAAATTAAAAAAACAAACTAATAATTGCCTGTAAAATCCCCCAGTGGTCTCCTCTAGTTTTAAGGGAAGGTTCACACAGGGGTTTATGCCACCAGAAGTTTGGCCCAGATATGTGGTATCTGCTCCCCATTGTTTTCTATGTGAGGCAGTGCTTCAGTTCGCGTGGCCAGTGGTATAAAGTCATGACCACAACAAGAGGGGAGATGTCCTTCCTTGGCGTTGTGTGTGGACAGACGCTACTTGAAGTTGCACCGTTGTCCTATCACGGTTTAAGTTCATTAAATGGAGCTAAGCTGCGAGGAGGCCCCAAATGGAAAAACAACCAAGGCAGAAACTGCTAAGGTTTCTGCCGTGGTATACTCATCAGATATGATAGTGTCAAAATAACCTCCGGTACTTAATGTAAGACAGATGTAGAAAATGGTAAATGAGACGGGCCTTCCAGACCGTCCCCTTCCCCGTCCACGTCACACCCACTTTTTTAGACCTGGTGTGAGTGGGGAGAAGTCGCAGATTGCGGCACAAAAAAACTTTGCTCCGCAATCTGTGCCAGAAATACACCTAATTTAGGCATATTTCTGTTTCATACAGGACTCCAATAGTGCCTCAAAAAGACATCTTACAGTGGCGCATATAGGTCCATAATATAGAGTTTATGTGTAAAGCATTGCCATATATTATGGGCAGCATGGTGGCTCAGTGGTTAGCAGTGGTTAGATTCAAATCCGACCATCGACAACATCTGCATGGAGTTTTTGTGTGTTTGCGTGGGTTTCCTCCCACTCCAAAGACATACTGATAGGGAACTTAGACCATTGTTCATCCTGACAAGGAAGGGGTCAAAGCACTGATTTCTTTACTGCCCCTTAGCACTCCCAACTACTAATACTGCCTCATATTGAAATGCACATTTAGAAATATCTGAAGAAATCTTTGAAATGTTTCCCAGTAGAGATCAGTCATGCCAGATGAGTCTGGCTATAAGACAACTGACTGCAGTAGGGGCCCGCTTCCATTATTGCTTATCTAAGCACAGCACCCTCATCCAACCGTGAGACTCATTTGTGAGACAGACATCAATTCTTACAACCCTGGCCTGGGATAGAGTAAGTGGCTCCACTGCGAGTCATCAGATACACATATTTATCTCATTATCTGACATATTCCAGCACATAACAGTGTACTATTGAGTAATTTATTGAGTCATTTAAGACACTGCTGTATTGAATGTCTCTATGTGGCATCGTGTTGTTTTTTCCTAATTCTCATCTAACTCTGTCCTAGTGCCTGCATCTATAGGTAGTCTGATATTGATTGCCCTCTGATGAATCTGGTACAAGAGGAAATGCGTCAGGGCTAGAGATGGCCTTGCAGTTCGCCCGGCGGTCATTTTGCGGCGAACTTTGCTCGTTTTTGGTTCGCCGAACAGGCGAAGATATGGCGATGTCCGCCGACGCCATATTCTTTTGCATTATGCAGAACTTTGACCCAAGACACATCCATCAGGTGGGACAGGACAGACAAATGAGAAGTTTCAGCACATGAACACACCCCCTACCCTATAAATAAACCCGATCTGGCCGCCATTTTACATTCAGTCTTTTGTCAGTGTAGGGAGAGGTTGCTGTGTGGAGCAGGGACAGACTGTTAGGGACACAAAACACTAGCTAATAGGGCCACAAAAGTCCTTTTAAGGACTGGTATAGGTGTGCTATCGTTAGGTGTGACATACTGAGGGGTGTAATATACTTATAATATACACTCACCTAAAGAATTATTAGGAACACCATACTAATACGGTGTTGGACCCCCTTTTGCCTTCAGAACTGCCTTAATTCTACGTGGCATTGATTCAACAAGGTGCTGATAGCATTCTTTAGAAATGTTGCCCCATATTGATAGGATAGCATCTTGCAGTTGATGGAGATTTGAGGGATGCACATCCAGGGCACGAAGCTCCCGTTCCACCACATCCCAAAGATGCTCTATTGGGTTGAGATCTGGTGACTGTGGGGGCCATTTTAGTACAGTGAACTCATTGTCATGTTCAAGAAACCAATTTGAAATGATTCGAGCTTTGTGACATGGTGCATTATCCTGCTGGAAGTAGCCATCAGAGGATGGATACATGTTCTCATTCTGTTTCCGCCAAATTCGGACTCTACCATTTGAATGTCTCAACAGAAATCGAGACTCATCAGACCAGGCAACATTTTTCCAGTCTTCAACAGTCCAATTTTGGTGAGCTCGTGCAAATTGTAGCCTCTTTTTCCTATTTGTAGTGGAGATGAGTGATACCCGGTGGGGTCTTCTGCTGTTGTAGCCCATCCGCCTCAAGGTTGTGCGTGTTGTGGCTTCACAAATGCTTTGCTGCATACCTCGGTTGTAACGAGTGGTTATTTCAGTCAACGTTGCTCTTCTATCAGTCAGCTTGAATCAGTCGGCCCATTCTCCTCTGACCTCTAGCATCAACAAGGCATTTTCGCCCACAGGACTGCCGCATACTGGATGTTTTTCCCATTTCACACCATTCTTTGTAAACCCTAGAAATGGTTGTGCGTGAAAATCCCAGTAACTGAGCAGATTGTGAAATACTCAGACCGGCCCGTCTGGCACCAACAACCATGCCACGCTCAAAATTGCTTAAATCACCTTTCTTTCCCATTCTGACATTCAGTTTGGAGTTCAGGAGATTGTCTTGACCAGGAGCACACCCCTAAATGCATTGAAGCAACTGCCATGTGATTGGTTGACTAGATAATTGCATTAATGAGTAATAGAACAGGTGTTCCTAATAATTCTTTAGGTGAGTGTACATTCTAGCATAGAAAGTATATTATAGTGCATTTGTATTGTGCAGCAGTTGTGTGCGGTTCTGCTGCAATACTGCAGCTATACAGAGGGACAAACACTATTGGAACAAATAATTGCAACTGGTGTGATATACCAATTGCCCCCCAAAAAAACTGATTGAAGCAGTGGTGTCATATAGCTATAATATACTTTCTATATAGTGCATTTCTATTGTGCAGCAGTTATGTGCAGGTTCTGATGAGATACTGCAGCTATACAGAGGGACAAATGCTATTGGAACAACTAATTGCAACTGGTGTAATATACTAGCTGCCCCCCAAAAAACTGATTGAAGCAGGGGTGTGATATACCGTCTATATAGTGCATTTGTATTGTGCAGCAGTTGTGTGTAGTTCTGCTGACATACCGCAGCTATATAAAGGGACAAATGCTATTGGAACAACTAATTGCAACTGGTGTGATATACCAGTTTCCCCCTAAAAAAACTGATTGAGGCAGGAGTGTGATATACCTATAATATACTTTCTATATAGTGCATTTGTATTGTGCAGCAGTTGTGTGCGGTTCTGCTGCAATACTGCAGCTATACAGAGGGACAAACACTATTGGAACAAATAATTGCAACTGGTGTGATATACCAATTGCCCCGCAAAAAAACTGATTGAAGCAGGGGTGTCATATACCTATAATATACTTTCTATATAGTGCATTTGTATTGTGCAGCAGTTGTGTGCGGTTCTGTTGATATACCGCAGTAATACGGAGGGACAAACACTATTGGAGCAACTAATTGCAACTAGTGTGATATACCTGTTGCCCCCCCAAAAAACTGATTGAGGCAGGGGTGTGATATACCTATAGTATACTGTACTTTCCATATAGTGCATTTGTATTGTGCAGCAGTTGTGTGCGGTTCTGCTGTGATACCGCAGCTAGATAGAGGGACAAACGCTATTGGAACAACTAATTGCAACTGGTGTGATATACCAGTTGCCCTCTCCAAAAAATAATTGCGGCAGGGGTGTGATATACCTATAATATACTTTCTATATAGTGCATTTGTATTGTGCAGCAGTTGTGTGCGGTTCTGCTGAGATACAGCAGCTATACAGAGGGACAAATGCTATTGGAACAACTAATTGCAACTGGTGTGATATACCTGTTGCCCCCCAAAAAAACTGATTGAGGCAGGGGTGTTATATACCTATAATATACTTTCTGTATAGTGCAGTTGTATTGTGCAGCAGTTGTGTGCGGTTCTGCTGAGATACAGCAGCTATACAGTGGGACAAACGCTATTGAAACAACTAATTGCAACTGGTGTGATATACCTATAATATACTTTATATATAGTAGGGGTGGTAGGGGTCGGGCAGGTGCATCAGGCCGGAGCCTAAGTGGGAAGTTAGAGAAGGTGTGTGCGATTACGTCAAAGGATGCACCAGCCTTCCGCTTCTGCACCCTCCTCATCCTCTGCATCAGCACCCTCCTCACTCTCTGCTGTGTGCACCCCCAAAGACACCACCATCACCATAGCCCCGCCACTCCAGTCAGAGGAATTATTTTCCCATCCTTTCCCAGACCTTGGCATCGGATGAGGAAGAGGAGGTAGCAACGGCTGCCACCCAGCAGTCTTACGACAGTACCCAGATCAGCCCAAGGAGGGTGGTCCCCGCTGTTGCTGCCTACTCGGAGATCTCTAATGTCAGTGGTGGTGAAGGTGACGATGATGACGTGTCGATGGACGTCACGTGGGTGCCCACAAAATGGGAAGAGGAGGGGAGTTCAGAGGGAGAGACGGAGGGAGAGACGGAGCAGCAGATAGGGAGGAGAAGGAGGTGAAGCAGGCAGAACTCGCAGTGCACAGGAGGCAAAAAGCAGACTGCAAATCTATCTGGAGCGAGCCATCCACCATGCACGGTCACATCTGGTGCTCCCAGGACTCCGGCACATGGCTCCGCAGTGTGGGCTTTTTTTAACGTGTCAGCTGCTGACAATAGTGTTGCCACCTGCAGCCTGTGCTGTCAACGCATAAGTTGCAGTAAGCCCAACACTCACCTAGGGACGACCGTCTTAAGAAGGCACCTGGCCTCCCATCACCGAGCCCAGTGGGAGCAACACTGTCAGAACCCACAAAGCCACACTCCCGGTGCTCCACGTCCTGCCTCTTCTCCTTCTCTCCTCCCATTTGTCCTCCACTCCACCTTCCACCGTGCCGTTGTCGCGTTCATCTGTCAAAAGGCAGGCTTCTGTGGCCCAAATGTTCGAAAGGAATAAGTTGATGACGCCGGATAACCCTCTTGCCCAACGGCTGACCACTGGCTTGTCGGAACTGCTAGCCCGCCAACTACTGCCCTATAAACTGGTGGACTCGGAGGCCTTTAGAAAATTTGTGGCCATTAGCACACCGCAATGGAAGGTCCCCGTAGGGAAATATTTCTCCCAGAAGGGCATCCCAGAGCTATATGGCCATGTTCAGCGGCAAGTGAATGTATCTCTGGCACAAAGTGTCGGTGCCAAGATACATCTGACCACAGACACGTGGTCTAGCAAACACAGGCAGGGAAGGTACATAACTTTTACTGCCCACTGGGTGAAACCTCTGATGGCTGTCAAGCATGCAACTAGTGGCACCCGTCACCCGTGTGGATTTGGTCTTACCACCACGGACTGCATGCAGGCCTGCCTTTTCTTCTCCTCTTCCTACTCCATCCTCCGTATCCTCCTTGGCTGACTCCTCCTTTTCCACTGCTACCGCCTCTTCCGCTGCACTCCCCCAGCTCCCCAGAATCTATTGGACATGCCAGGTGAGACGTTGCCATGCTGTGCTGCGGCTGTTGTGCCTGGAACCCAAGAGCCACACTGGTCTTGCACTCCTTTCAGCTCTGCGGTCACAGGCCGATCAGTGACTAACCCCGCTCAATTTGACAGTTGGTAAAGTGGTGTGCGACAACGGTGCCAATCTGCTGAGCGCGCTGAAACAGGGCAAAATGACACACTTGCGGTGCCTGGCACATGTCCTGAATAGTGATGAGCGGCAGGGGACATATTCAAATTTGCGATATTTCGCGAATATTTCGTAGAATATTCGGGAATTCGAATATTCGTTATATTCTACTTTTTTTTTACTCGAAAAATCGGCAAGGTAATGATCGCTTAATATGCTAATATTACGCGATCAATACAGGTGGAGTGGGTCAAAAACGAATATATAGCACTATAGAATTTAGTGCTATATATTAGTTTTTTAGAATATTCGTCATTTTTTTCCATCTGAAGTCATGATTATTACTGAAGTTAGTTAAGCAGGGAGAAATCATGACTTCAGAAGGAAAAAAATGATGAATATTCTAAAAAACAAATATATATAGCAATATAGCTAATATAGTGCTATATTCATTTTTCTGAATATTTGTAATATTCTAAAACAAGAATATATAGCAATATAGCGAATATTCAAAAAAAACGAATATAGAGCAATTTAGCTAATATAATGCTATATTCATTTTTCAGAATATTTGTAATATTCTAAAACAAGAATATATAGCAATATAGCGAATATTCGAAAAAAACAAATATAGAGCAATTTAGCTAATATAGTGCTATAATCTTTTTTTTTTTAAAGTTGTAATTTTTTTCCAATCTGAACTTCAGATGAGAAAAAAATTACAACTATTAGACAAAGAAGATTATAGCACTATATTAGCTAAATTGCTCTACATTAGTTATTTAGAATATTCGCTATATTGCTATATATTCTTGTTTTAGAATATTAAGTTTTTTAGAATATTCGTCTTTGTTTTTTTCAATCTGTACAGTTGTTCCACTTCAGCATACTCCTCCCCAACAAGCGTCCCCATCACCATGGGAACGCCTGGGGGTTAGAATATACCATCGGATCTGAGTTTTCATGATCTCACTGAGATCGTGAAAACTCAGATCTGATGGTATATTCTAACCTCCAGGCGTTCCCATGGTGACGTGGACGCTTGTCGGGGAGGAGTATGCTGAGGTGGAACAACTGTAGAGATTGAAAAAAACAAAGACGAATATTCTAAAAAACGTAATATTCTAAAACAAGAATATATAGCAATATAGCGAATATTCTAAATAACTAATGTAGAGCAATTTAGCTAATATAGTGCTATAATCTTCTTTGTCTAATAGTTGTAATTTTTTTCTCATCTGAAGTTCAGATTGGAAAAAAAATGACAACTTTAAAAAAAAAAAGATTATAGCACTATAATCTATTTTTTTAGAATATTCGTCTTTGTTTTTTTCAATCTGTACAGTTGTTCCACTTCAGCATACTCCTCCCCAACAAGCGTCCACGTCACCATGGTAACGCCTGGAGGTTAGAATATACCATCAGATCTGAGTTTTCACGATCTCAGTGAGATCATGAAAACTCAGATCCGATGGTATATTCTAACCCCCAGGCGTTCCCATGGTGATGGGGACGCTTGTTGGGGAGGAGTATGCTGAAGTGGAACAACTGTACAGATTGAAAAAAAAAAAAGACGAATATTCTAAAAGAACTTATATATTCGATATAGTGCTATATATTAGTTTTTTTTAGAATATTCGTAATTTTTCCTAACTAAAGTCATGAGTCCTCCCTGCTTAAGTTGCTTGTGGGCCAATGACTCTGGCCTCTTTAGAAGATCTTACACGGCCATGGCTCGATTTGCTGGCGTTCAGCGGCGACACCACTTGCCCGTCAGACGTCTGATTTGTGACTGTTCGACGCGCTGGAACTACACCTTGTATATGCTTGATAGGATGCTCCAGCAGAAATGTGCCGTAAACGACTACCTGTACGAACTCTGTGGCAGGACAGGTTCTGTGAAGCTTGTTTTTTTTTCACTGCACCGGTGGCTACAGACTTCTGCGACCGTTTGATGAGATCACCAAACTGGTCAGTCGCAGCCAGGGTGCCATCAGTGACATTGTACCCTACGCCTTTTTTCTGAAGCGTGCATTGCGTTGTGTCATTGATCAAGCCATCGAGGAGCAGGAGCAGGAAGATGAGGAAGTTGCAATGCTGAATGAATTCCCTGGGGGAACTACTCCATCTGAGACAAGTCAGCAGGAGTGTAAAGAGGAGTCAGAGGAGGATGGTGCCTGGGGGGAGGAGGAGGAGCAAGAAGAGCAGGCTTTAAAGTTTTCTGGGATCCCTGGTGTTGTCCGTGGATGGGGGAGGAGACCGAGGACGACATTCTCCTGGGCAATGAGCAGGAGCCAGGCCACTCCACCGATTCCAATTTAGTGCAAATGGGGGCCTTCATGCTCCAGTGTTTGAAGAGGGACCCCCGTATAAAAATCATAAAGGGCAAGGACCAGTACTGGGTGACAACGTACATAGACTCCCGGTACAAACACAAAATGCCAGACATGTTACCAGCATCACAGAGGGCTATCAGAATGCAGCATTTCCAGGCCTTGCTTCGAGAGATGCTGCATTCTGCTGTTGCGGGCATTTGCAGAGGAATTTCCACCCACAGAGAAACAGTTGTGAGTACCAATCCAACAGCGCATGCAAGAAGAGGGCAGTTTGAAGATTTGTTGGTCACTTTGGATATGAGATCATTCTTGCAACCAACCCATCGACAGCCGCCCTCCGTATCCAGCCTCAGGGAACACCTAGACCGACAGGTGTCTGACCACATCGGGTTAACGGCCCATGTGGACGCTCTGAGAAGCGAGGAACCCCTTGATTACTGGGTGTGCAGGCTTGACCTGTGGCCAGAGCTGGCACAATTTGCCATGGAACTCTTGGCTTGCCTCGTCGAGTGTCCTGTCCGAAAGGATGTTCAGCGCAGCAGGGAGGATCGTGACCGATAAGGGCACTCGCCTAGCTCACGAAAAAATTAATGAGGCATGGGTCTAGGAGGAATTCAACCTGTGACTACCACGTTTAATTGAATTTCGTCAAGCCAGCCCACACATATCCGCCACCACACAGAAAAAATAATGGTCCCGTCTTATGTAAATACAACCGCATAAAAGGCCTTTTCTGTCCGGTGAATGCCTAATGTTTGGGACCTCGGAGGAATTCAACACCTGTGATGACCACATGCTATTGAAATATACCTCCAGCCACATAATCACTTGATGTTTTCTGTCCGATGAATTAATAATTTTTGGGGCCTGTAGTCCATTGGCCTGCAGTAAAATTAATATCCATTGACCATCTAATATACCTCCAGCCACATAATCACTTGATCTTTTATGTACGGTGAATGCATAATTTTTGGGGCCTGTAATCTAACTGGCCAACAGTAAAATTGTTATACGGTGACCGCCTAATGTACCTCCAGCCACATTATCAATTGTTCTTTTCTGTATGGTGAATGAATCATTTTTGGGGTCTGTAGTCCACTGGCCTGTACTAAAATTGAGATCCATTGACCGTCTAATATACCTCCAGCCACATAATCACTAGATCATTTATGTACGGTGAATGCATAATTTTTGGGCCCTGTAATCTAACTGGCAAACAGTAAAATTGTTATGCGGTGACTGCCTAATGTACCTCCAGCCACTTTATTAATTGTTCTTTTCTGTACGGTGAATGAATAATTTTTGGGGCCTGTAGTCTACTGGCCTACAGTAAAATTGATATCCATTTATCGTCTAATATGCCTCCAGCCACATAATCACTTGATCTTTTCTGTATGGTGAATGCCTAATTGTTGGGGCCTCGGAGGAATTCAACACCTGTGATGACCACGTTTTATTGAATTACATTTGGGGTTTATACAAGAGGGGAGATTTCGTTAGCCATGTTTTTAATCCAATTTTATATTTTCAGTTCTTTTAAACATACAGTATGTATTTGACATGTATTTGTACTGGCCTGCAGTAAAATTGATATCCAATGACCGTCTAATATACCTTCAGCACATAATCACTTGTTCTTTTCTGTACATTGAATGAATAATTTTTGGGTCCTGTACTCCACTGGCCTGAAGAAAAATTGTTATCCAATGACCATCTAATATACCTCCAGCCACATAATCACTTGATGTTTTCTGTCCGGTGAATGCCTAATGTTTGGGGCCTGTACTACAATGGCCTGCAGTAAAATTGATATCCAATGACTGTCTAATATACCTCCAGCCACATAATCACTTGATAATTTCTGTCCGGGGAATGCCTAATGTTTGAGGCCTGTACTCCCGTGGCCTAAAATAAAATCTTTCTAGGCTCCAGCAGGCCACATTTTTGACAGTTTCTCTTTAAGACATAAAAATGGGCCCTGATTAAAATACATTTTTTCGTTGCAATTTTTGCCATTGGTCCCCCTCTGGTATGTCACTGTGCATGTTGTGGGACGATTTGTGCACTTCTAGTAAGTATTTGGTGCAAATATGACCTGAAGGTTTTTTAGGTTTGCCTGTCAATAAAGTGAATGGGGCCTGCCACGAACTTGCGGTTTGCGAACATTTGATCACGTTCACGCGATCGTGTTTGAGAATCGTCCCGGCTGATGTTTGTCCATCACTAGTCAGGGCATTCTCAGGAATTAGTGAGGGGTAACTGTTATTGGTCCTATGTATTATTGATGCTTTAAAGGGTGCCTCAGGGACAATTGAGGATAGGTAAGAGCACGGAGTGCATCCACCATCAGAGTGCGACTCCGGGGACAGGGTTTAGGATGAGGGATAGATAGGGATAGATATACACACACCCTCTCTCTCCCCTCCCTGCCCAACACTCTTTTGCTTTATCACCATTTATGTATCATTGGGGCTTATGTTTTTATGGCACTTTCAGTGAATCCAGTAAAATTTAGCAGTGTCTAAACTTGGATCAGCATATCAGCTATACTTCAGTGATTTGTGCCCTCCTCCATTACTCTATTTGTAATAGGACACGACACGTAGATAGTTAAACTCCACCCTTCTGGTTTACCAGTTTCAAATGAAACCCATCAGCAGGAAATAACCAGTGTTACTTTCAGCAATGGGCAGAGAATAACAATAATCTTTATATGGTGCCACCATATTCCGCAGTGCTTTACCATTTAGAGGGTTCATGTACAAAACAAAAGACATCATAACATAACTGGCTAATACACAACTGAAACAATAGCTCATAGAAACATAGAAACATACAGTAGAAACATAGAATGTGTCGGCAGATAAGAACCATTTGGCCCATCTAGTCTGCCCTGAATACTATGAATAGCCTCGCAAGAGCTTACAATCTATGAGGGAAAATTCTACAGACTGGCAAACATTGAGAGCAACTTTACATCCTGATTACTTTTATCATTTGTTTCTTGGTTTAGTGTTCCTTTAATCACATCCAAATAATTTTTGCTTCTACATTCATTTTCACACAGAAAATCTTAAATGTAGTGCCAGAACTATACTGGAAATAACAGATTTACCATTACCTTAGTTACTGCAACAGAAGAACTCAAGATAAAAAAAAATGGGAACATACTGTAAGATGCTACAAAAAGCAGCGTTTTGGAATAAAACTAAGCAAAGTTACCTGTCAATCAATAATCTTTCCTTACTTTCTACCAAAAAAATGCACAATTTAAGAAAATAAATGAAATAAAAAAAATTTGATTCTAAGCTTTTTTCCAAATCCCAGCTGTATAAATGTGTTGGCGTCTGCCCACGTTCTGTCATTAGATCGATCATTTGGAGCAGGTCAGCACTCCTGATAATTCACCTTATGTAGCAGTGAAACAAAAGCCTTTTCAGTATTGCTGCTCTTATGCTCACTGAATTACTTGCAGCTGGTTTAAATCAAATACTCCCCCTCTTTCCTTTTTGTCTTCCCTTTCCTGAAAACTTGGAATGTGTGTGCACTCCTTGTGTCCTTTGCTGGGTTATTACTTCTCTTTTACACTTGACAAGCAGATTTTTTTTTACATGAACGTTTCAGAAATTGCTGATCGGGTAGTCATTCGGTGTATGCCATTTTATTCTAAATTTAATGGAAGGATGGAAGGAAGCAGATGAGGACAAATAGAACACACCCTGACTTCCTGTCTCGTCTCATATAATATAAAAGTCTTGAAATGTAACCAAAAATTTAAAGTAAATGGGGATTTTAAGGGGTTCGGTGAGGTGATCCTCCCCATCAGCTCCATTTACACCCTCTCGCCTCCGCATAACAGTCTTCTCTCATCAATTTTCTTTCTTTACCTGTATAAAGAGAGTAGACAGAGGGCACCACAAATTGATGCACCCCCCCCTCCAAAAAAATCTAATAAATACAGATGACATAAATAATGTTAATGGGACTGAGCTTCTGTACAGTAGGTTGGGCCGGGGCATGCACATTGCGATGCCCATTGTGGGCACAGCATCGATTCAACTAGTGCGCATGCACCGACCCGTCGAAGCAGTGCACAGGAGCGGGATCTCGGCCGGACCTAGGGATGACACAAGGGAATAGGAGGGCGGGCAAAGGAAGAGGCTGGGGAGGAGTAACGATGAAAGAAGGCAGAGCAGCCTGGGCTCCTACACGCTGAACGCCGCCCCTGGGCACTTGCGAGTGCTCATTTTCATATTAATTAAACGTTGTTTTTCATGCTTCTGCAAGTCTAAAGAAAATAACAAAGGTACCATTACATTTATTATAAAATAGATAGGCACTCAACCATCTGGGGTCATCATAAAAACACACGTTTATTCACATCTGAATCCACAATATCAAAGGACTAACCTAATATAAAACGTATATAATACAAAAATCTAAATACAGAATAAAAAGTATAAATAATAAAAAACGCAATTTACAAATCCACCTTATAGGGTAAAATAATTGTGCTGTCAATAAACAGCAAATCTTTGCGGTATTGCAGAACAAGCTGCAGTGATAGCAGTGACAGCGGAGACTGAACAGCACAAACTATGATGTCACAATGTAGATATTGACATTCCCCTCATACATGTAACAAATCCACGAAAGATGACACGTGTCCTGTCTGTGATTGATATCCATAGATTATTGTAGGCTCATACATGCACTGTTGGATCCACAGTAACTGTAAGTGTCAGTATTGCAGATATAGTCTGTTTAGAGCCTCATTTGGAATACAGCACTATTAAGATAAGTAGTTCATGGAATACCTCCACTTAGATATCTCCTCACCATGGTTACAAGAATCAGACCTATTTTATTTTTATTTTATTTTAGTCTATAATCATAATTCCATATAATTATTTTTAGAATAAAACTGAGTAGGGTTATATTTCAATGCAGTTGCAAATTATAGGTGAAAAATGCAATTATTAAAAAAAAACGCATTGCAACCGCATGTATAGTGCAATGAACATTTCTCTGGTATTTTTTGTATAACTTGGATATTTTTTTATATATACTGTATATATGTCAATACAGATGGGCATAATATATTAACTGTATTGCTCTAAATGAGATTTAAGGTGTTCTATAATATTTATATGGGATGTCTAATTTAGGAATCTATTAAGTAACATGATCCCGATCCACATTCTGAATAATACTGGATTAATTAGAAACAAAGTATATAAGGGTACTGATTTAGAAGCTAGATGACCACTGAGGAAGAAGTCAGATACATTGAGACTTCGAAACGCGTCTGTGAACTAATCACAGCTTTTAAGTACCTGTATACATGATGCTCTAAAAGAGGAATACTGGGAAGGAAACATTCTGCCGGCAGAAAGTGGATAAACCTCTACCATAGAGACTGATACATCTCTACCTAATAACGCTATCGATTTTACGTCTCCGAGTACACAGGACACACGTGTGAGACGCTAGCATTTGGCATAGAGCGAGACACGTGGGACGCCGAGACCAGAGTAGAGACAGCGCAGTATCATTAACCTCACTATGGTGAGAATTGAACGGAGGTAAGAGATATTCGGTGGTCCATGACATGTGGGATGCCACTAGGAACACTGAACTCCGCACTGACCTACCGATATGTGAGTATGTCTAAAGACAGTATCATCGTCACATAGTGATCTTATATCTGCAGTGAGGTATTCCATGCTACTTATCTTATTAGCGCTGTATTCCAAATGAGGCTCTAAACAGACTATATCTGCAATACTGACACTTAGGCTGGGTTCACACGGGTGTGACGGATTTGCTCAGGATGCGTCCCGGGTTCATTGCGGCAAACCCGCGCGAGTAGGTACACAATTTCAGTCAGTTTTGACTGCGATTTGCGTTCCGTTGTTCAGTTTTTATCACGCGGGTGCAATGTGTTTTGCACGCGTGTGATAAAAAACTGAATGTGGTACCCACAGAAGTTCAGGTTTGGGTTCAAGGTTGTGTAGATGTCATTATTTTTCCTTATAACATGGTTATAATGGAAAATAATAGCCTTCTTTAATACAGAATGCTTAGTAAAAAGTCAATTGAGGGTTAAAAAAAAAAATAATAATTAACTCACCTCCTCCAATTGATCACGTAGCTGTCGGTCTCCTGTTCTTTCTTCAGGACGTGTCAAAGGACCTGTGGTGACGTCACTGAGCTCATCACATGGTCCATCACCATGGTGATGGATCATGTGATGGACCATGTGATGAGCTCAGTGACGTCACCACAGGTCCTTTGACAGGTCCTGAAGAAAGAACAGGAGACCGGCAGCTACGCGATCAATTGGAGGAGGTGAGTTAATTTTTATTTTTTATTTTTAACCCTCAATTGACTTTCTACTAAGCATTCTGTATTAAAGAATGCTATTATTTTCCCTTATAACCATGTTATAAGGGAAAATAATACAGTGAATAGATTTTCATCTTAGCAACCATGCGTGAAAATCGTACCGCATCCGCACTTGCTTGCGAATGCTTGCGATTTTCATGCAGCCCCATTCACTTCTATGGGGCCTATGTTGTGTGAAAAACGCACAATATAGAGCACGCTGCGATTTTCACGCGACGCACAAGTGATCCGTGAAAATCACCGCTCATGTGCACAGCCCCATAGAAATTAATGGGTCTGGATTCAGTGTGGGTGAAAATCGTTCACCTCACGCATTGCACCCGCGTGGAAATCTCGCCCGTGTGAACCCAGCCTTACAGTTACTGTGGATCCAACAGTGCATGTATGAGCCTACAATAATCTGTGGCTATCAATCACAGACAGGACACGTGTCATCTTTCGTGGATTTGTTACATGTGTGAGGGAAATGTCAATATCTACATTGTGACATTATAGTTTGTGCTGTTCAATCTCTGCTGTCACTGCGATTTGTTTTGTAATACCGCGGTGATCCTGTTATCACTGCGGCTTGTATTGCAATACCGCGGAGATTTGCTGTTTATTGACAGCACAATTATTTTACTAGACAGTATAAATTATTTTACCCTATAAGGTGGATTTGTAAATTGCGTTTTTATTATTTATATTTTTTATTCTGTATTTAGATTTTTGTATTATATACGTTTTATATTAGGTTAATCCTTTGATATTGTGGATTCATATGTGAATAAAGGTGTGTTTTTATGATGACCCCAGATGGTTGAGTGCCTATCTATTTTATAATGCTATTTTTTATAGTGACTAGGAGCGTTGTCACAATAAGAGCACCATATCCCTCTCAATAGAGAGTAGAGCCACCTTTTTTCTTATATAACATGATTTTACCATTACATTCATGTATAGGTGTGCTACAGAGCCATGTAAGTGCTGTACAGACTCCCTTTAAGACACAAATTACTTTTTTACCATAAACCATTCCAACAGCCACATCTTCTTTGTTTTACTGACTGTTGATGTAGTTGTATGATTTTTTTTTATAAGATATACTTTTCACTAGTACTATTTTAACCCCTTAGTGACCACCCAAACGTGTTTTTATGGCGGTCACTAAGGAGCCTTTTTTACGGCGGCCCAGTCTAAGCGCTGCACGGGTCCCCGGTCTAAGCGCTCCACGGGGAGTGGGGACCCAGCTCTCACACGAGAGCCGCTGCCATTCACTAACAGCCGGACCGGCAGGAGTGTCGATCCGGGCTGTTTAACACTTTTCATGCCACGGGCAATGGCGCCCGCCGCATGTACAGTGCTGACAGAGGGAGCAGACCCCCTCTGTCTCCCATCGGCACCCCGCAAATGCGATCGCGAGGTGCCGATGTGTGTGAAGGCTGGCAGGGGTCTGATGTAGGTCCCAGACCAGCCTTCAGTAATTCCCAGCAGGCTGCGCCTCTCTGACGCAGCCTGCTGGTCAATGTCAGAATAGCATTGCCCTTAAAATGCAATGCACTATAGGGATAGTGCATTGCATTTTAAAAGCAATCAAAAAGCTGTATGTTATAGTCCCTTTGTGGGCTATTAAGTGGTAAAAAAAAAACTTTAAAAAACTCATTTATTCAATAAAAAAAGTCCCATTAAAAAAATTACTCTTTTTTTTCCATTGAAAATACTCTTTACAAATGAAAAAAATTGCTAAAAAAATCTTCCCCATATGTTTGGTATTGCCGCTTCCATAACGACCCGGACTACATAAATATCATGTAAATTATCCCCTACGGTGAACGCTGTAAGAACAAAATAAATAAAAAAGACAGAATTGCTCATTTATTCTTAGTTGCCACTGGAAAACGTAATAACAATAAGTGATGAAAATAACTACCCTAATAACAGAAGTGTGAACTCAGCCTTACAGGTCAATGTGTCATGTCTAATTTATTGGCGTGGAATTAACCGTGCAGTAGCCCAAAATTCAAGTAGTGTCCCCATGACAATGGGTAGAGTGTCAGCAGTAAGGTTGCGTTCACATCACTGTTTAATTTTCCATTCTTCTGATCTGTGAGAAGAATAGCCCAAAAGAAGCAGATCCTGTCATTTGAGCATCCACCTTCACACCGTCAGTATTTGGTCATCATTTGATCAGAATTGATAAGGCAAAAACCAGAGTGGGTCCAAAACAGAGATCACATGTGATGGGAATATTTCCATGTCTTCCGTGTGTTGGATCCACTCCTGCTTTTGGCTTCCAAATCATAATTAAATCCTGATGGAAAATACTTACCGAGTCCTCATGGTCAATTTGCATGAATTTTGGACATTTGTATCTAAAATTGGCTTTAGTCAGATGGAAAAGTAGTCCCGCATGCAGGACTTTAATGGCTTCTATCACATGGTCATTATTTGGTCAGTTTTTTGCATTAGTATTTTGGTCAGTTTTTTGGTGGCAGATCACAATAGGGGCAGAGGGCAGCAGGCGTGTGGCATTAGGTGGGTGACAGCTTCAGAATAGCGGCAGCAGCACATAGGCAGAAGTAATAGGCCTTTTGTCACAATGTTCGGGTGAGGCAGCACACTACAGGCAGATCATTACTGCCAGAATGATAAGGTCTGTTGTATCAAGCACTGGTGTCTGGAAATCCTGGTTGATCCACTCCTGATTCATCTTTGTGAAGGTTAGTCACTCAACATGTGTTGAAAGGCGAGTTCTTTTTGGGATAATTATGCCACCTGCCTCACTAATCACCCACTCAGATGCCACACTACTGGCCGGGCAGGAAAGCTTGCCCAGGGCAAACTCGCCCAGTTGCAGCCACAATTCAAGTTTGGCTGCCTAGTAGTCTAAGGGATCTTGGATCTGGGGTAACAGGGTGGAGTCCAAGTATGCCACCACCTGCTGGTTCAGGTTCTTCTCCATGTCCTGCTGCTGGGTGGTTTCTTCAGAGACTCAAGACTTAAGTTGCTGCTTATGGAGCTGGTGCTGTTACTGCCCCCCCACTCCAGCAGTCATGGCTGTGGAGCATGAGCTCAGAGGGTTCCCCCCAATTAGACGATGGGGCGCGTAGGCAGCAACCAACTGACTACAAAGGATGTCTCGATAGTATTTGAGATTTTTATGACTTCTCAGAAATTGTAAAAAAGGCCCCCAATTTGGACCTGTAGTGAGGGTCTGTTTCCTTGACATTTCCTTGACATTTTCAAAATGTCTTGCAGATGGGTGGAAGACTCCAGGAACTGGATGACAACAAGATTGAAGACGTGCTCCAAGAAGGGTGCACGGGTCAGCCCTCTCTGATGCAAAGCAGACAGAATGTTCTTCTCGTTATCGGTGACCATGGTTCCTATCTCCAGTTGGTGAGGAGACAGCCAGGGTTTCTTGGTTAATGACGTGGAGCAATTCCTCCCCGGTGTGACTCCGTTCACCCAGGCTAACCAGGTGCAGAACCATATGACAATGCTGTGCTTTGCAAAAGTGGTATGCTGAAGGACCACTCTGAACTCTGCCTGCAGTGGAGGCTGAGGACAAGGTGGAGGATGAGGAAGCAGAGGAGGACATTGACCCAGAAATCTCACAATTACAATGTGGAGGCGGAATTGCCATCACCTGGCCAAGTTGCTGGTTTGCCTGGGCCGGAACCATATTTACCCAGTGAGCTATCAAGGACCATAGTTACAGCTCCACACATTAGTGCTGGCATAAACTGTACCAGACACTGACAGGCTCAAGGACTGGCCAACCTTCTGTTCAAAATATGTGAGTAGGGCTGGTACAATTTTTTTATAGGGGTAATGACTAGAGATGAGCGAATTTTTCTAAAATTCGATTCGCCGGTTCGCCAAATATTTCAGGAAAAATTAGATCCGAATATATTTGCGGCGAATTACATTAAAAATGGCTACTTCCTGGCTACAGAGAGCCTTTATAGTGGTGTAGAACACTGTGCCTTGCAGTAACACGCATAGGGAGTCTGCTTTCGTAGTGAAATAATACTGTGAGTCCGTATGATATGCAGATGACAGGTGTTGCTCTTAGAATCACTGTACACTTAACTTATTTGGGCAGTCACGGGGCCAAAACTGACCAAATAACTCAAGTATGAACTCAGCCTTACAGGTCGATGTTAGCGCACTCCTTTTACACCGTCGCCAGCTGATTCCACATCGATGTCAACATAACCCATTCTATTAAACGCGTATACAAGTAGAGCCCCCCTGACTTGATAATTTTTTTGTTGACGTTACTGATTAATTTGCCCTTCCTCTGATCCGTCAGAACAATAACTCACAAAAAAGGGATCCTGTCTGTGGAGCATACGCCTTCACTCGGTCAGCATTTGCTCAATAATCCATCAGTATTGCAAATGCCCCAAAAAAACAGGAGTGGATCTAAAACAGAGATGACACGTGAATAGAATATTTGCATGTCTTCTGTGTTTTGTACCCATTCCTGCTTTTGGCTACCAAATCATCAGCCAATTCTGATGGGACCATACATGCCTTACAGCTGCTACACAGACAGGATCCGTTGTGTGTCTCATTTTTCCTTCCTTCTGACAGATCAGAAAAAAGGTCAAATAAATGATGTCAGCCAGGCCAAAAGCCAAAATAGTGGACCAGTCATGAAGTGGGGAGGGTGGGAACAGCATGAGAAGTCCACAGAGTGGACCTATGACATAGTGGTTAGGTGGAAGCAGCATGAGGAGGCCACTGAGTGGCACAATGACACATGTAAAGTAGTGATACCGGCTCACTGTTTCTGCGGTTGAAATGTATCCGCGTGCTCGGTGCCTGGTTTTACAACCTCCTTATACAGGTACAACGAAAATAGGATGATTTAGACTCCAGCACTCACTTGTTTTGAAGTGTCAAATTCTCCATCTTTATTTGGCAATTGTGCACAGACAATACAGGACTCAAATTCTCTCTGATGTAGGCTGTTAACAGCCTACATAAGAGAGAATTTGAGTCCTGTATTGTCTGTGCACAATTGCCAAATAAAGATGGAGAATTTGACACTTCAAAACAAGTGAGTGCTGGAGTCTAAATCATCCTATTTTCGTTGCACAATGACACAGTCTGGAGTTGGCAGCAGTATGAGGAGGCCATCAAGTGGCATAATGACAGAGTCTGGAGGTGGCGGCAGTATGAGGAGGCCACCGAGTGGCACAATGACAGAGTCCGGAGGTGGTGGCAGCATCAGGAAGTTGTCATTTTTTTAATGTACTTTTTGTATATTTGTTGTTTCATAATATATATTTTCCTCACCCTTTCAGACGTCACACGACCTCACATAATGTCATTCAATCCATGCAGCAAAAGGAGTTTTTCAGTCACCCATCATTTTTACCCCAAAAATATTTTTTAAAGAAAAAATGTTGCCACTATACTTTGAAAGAGTGGCACAATGACAGAGTCTGGAGGTGGCGGATGCAGCAGCAGCATCATGAGAAGGCCACCGAGTGGCACAATGATAGAGTCTGTAGATGGCAGCAGCATGAGGAGACCACGGAGTGGCAAGATGACATATTGTGCAGATGGCAGCAGCATGAGGAAACCACAGAGTGGCAAGGTGACATAGTGTGGAGATGGCAGCAGCATGAGGAGACCACAGAGTGGCAAGGTAACATAGTGTCGAGATGGCAGCAGTGTAACGGTCACGTCCACACACACACAGGGGGAAGGGTAGTGATCATTGCGCTCCACCCTCACCCCTGGCCCTGCCTACTTGCCTCACGAGTCCTGATGACAGGGGACAACTGGACGGCAGTCCCTAACTTAGGATATGTGCAGGGAAGACAGACAAGACAAAATACGGAACATGAACGGACCAGGTCAGAACCAAGAGAGCTACGCAGTACAACAGATTAAGCAAAGAATGGTCAGGAGAAGCCGGGGTCAAATACCAGGAGAGTAGCGAAGTACAAGAGGAGTCCTAAGAGAGTAGTCAGGTGGGAGCCGAGGTCACAAAACCAGGATGTATGCGCAGTACAGGAGGAGCAGGCAGAGGATCGTCAGGGAACAGGATCAGGTAAATATTCAGTAGTCCAACAAATAGCCAGGAACCTCGAAATTAACAGGCAACCTGTAGCCAGCAGGCTGCCTGTATTTATAGTGGGGAGTGAGGGTCATGTGACGTGGCCAGCGTCACATGACCGACAGACCAACCAGTCGAGCGCCGAGTGATCAGCTCGGCGCTCAAGGCAGACTAGGAGCAGGGAGCCACCCAGCTAGTAAAGCAGCCCTGGGAATGAGGTCAAACACAGAACCTCATTCCAAAAGCTAAGCAACAGTTCTGCGGGCAATGGGGGACCGAGTGCACCTTCGGAACCCCGTGACAGTACCCCCCCTTTTACGAGGGGCCACCGGACCCAAGACTTCAGGCGATGGCTTTTCAGGGTGTTCTAAATGAAATTTACGAACAAGTCTAGGAGCATGAACCTCCCTGGCAGGTACCCAAGATCTCTCTTCAGGTCCATACCCCTTCCAGTGAATCAGGTACTGCAAGGAATTACGCACCTTCCTGACATCCACTATTTTAGACACCACATACTCGACAGCATCATTAACAAGAACCGACGGAGGCGAGGCTTTCGATGGTACTACCGGTTCAAAATATTTTTTAAGTAGAGATTTATGGAACACATTATGAATGTGGAATGACTCGGGCAGCTCCAACCTAAATGATACCGGGTTAATCACCTGCGTGATCTTATATGGACCAATAAAACGAGGAGCAAATTTTCTAGAAGCTACCTTGAGAGATAGATTCTTGGAGGACAACCATACTTTATCCCCAACCTGAAAGTTCACCCCCCTTGAACGTCTCCTATCGGCCTTGAGTTTTTGAGAACTTTGAGCCTTTTCTAGGTTTGATTGAACCTGGGCCCAAACAGTGCACAGTTCGGAGGAGAGTTTATCAGCTTCAGGGTTAGAGGAGGAGACGGACGACCCAGAATGAAAACAGGGATGAAAACCATGGTTACAAAAGAAAGGGGAGACCCCAGCAGAAGAATTGACACGGTTATTCAGAGCAAATTCAGCCAACGGAAGGAATTTGACCCATAATTGCTGGTCATCTGCAACATACAACCTCAGGAATTGTTCCACAGACTGATTAAGGCGTTCAGTCTGCCCATTACTCTCAGGATGGTAGGCGGAAGAAAAAGACAACGAAATTTTACATCTTTGACAGAAGGCCCTCCAGAATTTGGACACAAACTGCACACCCCTGTCCGAAACAATATTTTCCGGGATGCCATGTAAACGAACAATCTCTCTCACAAAAATAGATGCCAGGGTTTTAGCATTCGGAAGTTTAGACAGGGGAATGAAATGAACCATCTTGCTAAACCTATCGACCACTACCCAAACCACAGTCTTACCCTCCGCCAGCGGTAGGTCAGTTATAAAGTCCATCGAGATATGGGACCAGGGTCTACTGGGAATGGGTAGGGGTCGTAGGTTACCAGCAGGGCGAGTCCTAGGTGTCTTAGACCTGGCACAAACCTCACAGGCTGACACGTAGGACTTGACATCCCTGGTCAGAGTGGGCCACCAATAAGATCTAGAAACCAGATCCTTAGTGCCCTCAATACCCGGATGTCCACAAAAGGCAGAATCGTGACACTCACCCAACAGCTGGAGACGAAATTGTACGGGAACAAACAACTTATCTGTTGGGGTGGATACCGGTGCCAGATGTTGTTCAGCCTTAATGCGAGCCGAGATATCCTGGGTTAGAGCCGCTAAGAAGATGTTTGCTGGTAGGATGGATTCAGGCGGCGTCTCAGTGGGTTGAAAAGCATGGAAGCTCCGAGATAATGCGTCTGCCTTCACATTTTTACTTCCCGGCCTGAACGTAATGGAGAAATCAAAACGGGTAAAAAACAGAGCCCATCGGGCTTGTCGGGGATTCAACCTCTTAGCGGACTCGAGAAACATTAGGTTTTTATGGTCAGTGACAACAGTTACTCGATGCCTTGCCCCCTCCAAAAAATGTCTCCACTCCTCAAATGCCCATTTAATGGCCAACAGCTCCCTATTCCCTATGTCGTAGTTTCTCTCCGTGGGAGAGAATTTCCTAGAGAAGAAGGCACACGGTCTCAGGTTAGTGAGGCTAGCAGGACCTTGTGAAAGGACTGCTCCTGCGCCGTCCTCGGACGCATCCACCTCCACAATAAAGGGTCTCTCCTGATCAGGCTGGATCAGAATGGGAGCGCTACTAAATGCCTTTTTTAATGTTTCAAATGAAGAAATGGCCTTGGTAGACCAATTCTCCAAATCCGCCCCTTTCTTAGTAAGGTCGGTCAATGGCTTAGCAATTACAGAAAAATTCATGATAAATTTACGGTAGTAATTAGCGAAACCCAAAAACCGTTGTAAAGCCTTTAAGGATGAAGGCCTTACCCATTCCTTAATTGCTAAAACCTTACCAGGATCCATCTTAAAGGCGTGAGGAGTCAAAACATGCCCTAGAAACAGTATCTCCTGTACACCAAAGACACATTTCTCTTGCTTAGCGGATAGCTGGTTCTCCCTCAACACCTCTAATACTTGTTTGACATGGGACACATGAGATTCGAAATCAGGAGAGAATATCAAAATGTCGTCAAGATGGACAATAATAAATTTACCTAAGAACTCCCTAAGAATATCGTTCATTAAGTTTTGGAACACAGCTGGGGCATTGCTGAGTCCAAAAGGCATCACCTGATATTCAAAGTCCTATCGGAGTATTGAACGCTGTCTTCCATTCGTCTCCCTCCTTGATTCGGATTAGATTGTATGCCCCTTTCAGGTCAATCTTGGAAAACCAGGTTGCCCCCAAAACCTGGTTAAATAAATCCGGAATCAATGGGAGAGAGTATCTATTTTGGACAGTGATTTTATTTAATCTCCGGTAATCAATACAAGGCCTAAGACCACCATCCTTCTTTTTAACAAAGAAAAACCCTGCTCCCATAGGAGAGACTGAAGGTCTAATATGCCCTTTAGCAAGGCTTTCCTTAATATAATCTTCCATAGCCTTGCGTTCGGGCCCTGAAAGATTATAAATTCGACCTTTAGGAAATTCGGCACCCTCAATTAGCTCTATGGCGCAATCATAAGGTCTATGGGGGGGTAGAACCTCTGGAGTAAGGGACGAGAACACATCAGAATATTCCTTAATAACAGAGGGTAATGTATTAGACCTTACTGAAACCCCAGCCTGGACCACGGACAAGCATGAGTCACACTTAGGTCCCCATTTCACCAACTCTCCTTTGGACCAATCAATTGTGGGGTTATGTAAACGGAGCCAAGGCAACCCTAGTACCACCTCAACCGGTAGGTTCTCCAGGACTAGAAGAGAACATCTCTCAGAGTGGCACACACCCACGGACAGAGAAATTTCAGAGGTACATGACCTCACTGTACCACCAATCAGGGGAGTAGCATCAATAGCCATGACATGGATAGGTGTAGGTAAAGCAAACATTGGAATACCCAATTTACAAGCAAACTCAAAGTCAATAAAGCTGGCCGCTGAACCGGAGTCAATAAAGTTCTTACCTGGCCACTTATTAACCCCCAGAGAAATTGTTATGGGTACCAAAAGCTTACCTTTAGAAAAATCAGGGTGTACCTGGTCTTTAGGTTGTCTTGCCTTAGAAGACTTGTCAGAGAGGTCCCTCTTAGGACACTTGTTGATCCAATGGCCAGGATCTCCACAGTAGAAGCACTCTCCGCGTCTGCGACGAAGATTACCCCGGGTCATGCCAACCTGCATGGGTTCCTCGGTGGAGACCTCAGTGTTGTCCCTGGAAAAGGCCTCTGGCTGGACCACCATCTGAGAACAGAACTGTCGTTCTTGTCGTCTCTCTCTAACTCGTCTGTCAAGTCGGACAACTAGGGTCATCATCTCCTCTAAGGTCTCAGGAATTTGGTAATTGACCAATAGATCTTTTAAATTATCAGATAGACCAGACCTAAACTGACTCTTCAGGGCTGGTTCATTCCATCCTGAGGGGACACACCACCGTCTGAATTGGGTGCAATACTCCTCCGCAGGGAGATGGCCCTGAACCAGTGCCCTAAGAGCTGTCTCGGCTACCAGGGCCCTGTCTGGTTCATCATAGAGGGTACCCAGGGCCTGAAAAAAAACCTCCACAGAAGTTAGACAACTGGCCCCAGGAGGTAACGAAAATGCCCAGTCCTGGGGATCACCCTGTAGTAGAGAAATGATAATCCCCACGCGTTGGCTCTCGGGACCGGAGGACACAGGGCGCAAACGGAAGTAGAGTTTGCAATTCTCCTTAAAGGAGAGAAACCTCTTCCGGTCTCCAGAAAAGGGTTCTGGGAGCTTGATCTGGGGTTCAAAATATGGACTGGAGGACAGAGGAGTGGAAGAACCTTGCCCTAACTCACAAGAACGGAGTTTCTCTCCTAGCTCCTGCACCCTCTGTGTCAAGTTAGAGACATGGTCAGTCAGGGTAGTAAGAGGATTCATGATACAATGGTTATTGGGCCTGTTAATCTGTAACGGTCACGTCCACACACACACAGGGGGAAAGGTAGTGACCACTGCGCTCCACCCTCACCCCTGGCCCTGCCTACTTGCCTCACGAGTCCTGATGACAGGGGACAACTGGACGGCAGTCCCTAACTTAGGATATGTGCAGGGAAGACAGACAAGACAAAATACGGAACATGAACGGACCAGGTCAGAACCAAGAGAGCTACGCAGTACAACGGATTAAGCAAAGAATGGTCAGGAGAAGCCGGGGTCAAATACCAGGAGAGTAGCGAAGTACAAGAGGAGTCCTAAGAGAGTAGTCAGGTGGGAGCCGAGGTCACAAAACCAGGATGTATGCGCAGTACAGGAGGAGCAGGCAAGGATCGTCAGGGAACAGGATC
Organism: Bufo bufo; assembly: GCF_905171765.1. NCBI lineage: Eukaryota > Metazoa > Chordata > Amphibia > Anura > Bufonidae > Bufo > Bufo bufo. The sequence continues at coordinate 211,185,889 of NC_053393.1, forward strand.
AGGTAAATATTCAGTAGTCCAACAAATAGCCAGGAACCTAGAAATTAACAGGCAACCCTTAGCCAGCAGGCTGCCTGTATTTATAGTGGGGAGTGAGGGTCATGTGACGTGGCCAGCGTCACATGACCGACAGACTAACCAGTCGAGCGCCGAGTGATCAGCTCGGCGCTCAAGGCAGACTAGGAGCAGGGAGCCACCCAGCTAGTAAAGCCGCCCTGGGAATGAGGTCAAACACAGAACCTCATTCCAAAAGCTAAGCAACAGTTCTGCGGGCAATGGGGGACCGAGTGCACCTTCTGAACCCCGTGACAAGCAGCTTTAGTAGGCCACAGAGTGGCATAGTCACCGAATCTGGCGGTGGCAGCAGCATGAGTAGGCCACAGAGTGGCACAGTGACCGAGTCTGGAGGTGGCAGCAGCATGAGTAGGCCACAGAGTGGCACAACGACAGAGTGTGGAGGTGGCAGTAGCATGAGTAGGCCACAGAGTGGCACAACAACAGAGTCTGGAGGTGGTAGCAGCATGAGTAGGCCACAGAGTGGCACAAATACAGAGTGTGCAGGTGGCAGCAGCATGAGTAGGTGAAAGAGGACCGAGGGCTGGGCCCACAGGTACAGAGGGTTCTTGATGCCACACAGACAACGGTTCGTTCCCAGCATTTGAGTTTACTGAACAATATAGTGAACAAGAAGCTAAGAATATATAAACAGAATGGTACACAGAAAATAAATCAACAGTGAATTTAACACAGCCTAACAATAAAACAGTAAATGTGATGTTTTCCTCAAAGTCCATTAAGCAGCCTAGCTGCACTTGTAGGTTCCTGGAAGAGTTCCTCCCTAAGTACTGCGCAATACTTTTGTAATCCACAACTAAATGTCTGTCTCTTTAAATCGGACTTTCCTATTTGTAATCCACAGGTAAATGCTGTCTGTCTCTTTGCTTGCAGCTTTAATCCTTACTCCAGCTCCCAGCATATAACACAGTATGAACAGCCAGTGAGATAGGAAGGTATCAGCTTATGAGTCCCTTAGGGCGATACTTGCAGCCCTTACACCGCAATGCAACTGTGTTTGGAGCGTATTTGCCTGTCTAAATGCCACTTCACCAGTGTGGTGCAATGTGACGCGGCAGAGCCGCACTTATAGTTCTTTGAGCAGGTTCTTGGTGCTCTAACTTATTTCCTGGTCCACTCCTGAGCTGGATACTACAGACACGACACTCCTGGGGTCGTCGCTGCAAATCTCCCCTTCGTGCTGTCGTCAGTCTCCTCTGTGAGCCGGTCCATTCCCTTCCAGAAAAAGCAGAGAAGATCTCTTCTGGTCTTCAGAAGCGCCAAGCACCATCACCGTCTGGGCACTTCCTGCTCCTTCTGGCTCCTCCTCCCCTTCACAGGGAGAGAGTGTGATGCAATATGTCATTTGCTAAGTGCCATGTCAATCCTGCAAATACAGCCTGCTATCACACGTATAGGGGTACACAAACAGCCATAAATTAGCTAATTACAAACTTGAGCATGAGTAGGCCACAGAGTGGCACAATGACCGAGTCTGGAGGTGGCAGCCGCAGCATCAGGAGGAGACCACACAGCGGCACAATGACAGAGTCTGGAGATGGCAGCAGAATCAGGAGGCCACAAAATGGCACATTGACGAGTGTGGAGGTGGCAGCAGCATGAGGAAGCCACAGAATGGCACAATGACAATGAGTGTCGATTGACCAAGATACTTCTGGGGGAACCTGCCTGGCATGAACAGGCCTCTAGTAGCTACAGACAATGACAAAACAAAGCGTCAAGATAGCTTTGAGCCCGGAAGAGTCGCGAAGTTCATCAAGATACGTCACTAAAGATTTTATTGCATATAACCGCAGCGCTGACCGCAGAATAAATTTAGTTTTTCGACCAAAATACTTCAATGAAGATTTTACTGCATACTACTACAGCGCTGAACGCTGAATAAGATTAGATTTTCCACCAAAATACGCCAATAAAGATTTTACCGCATATAACGGAGCATGGAGATGTTCGGATCCCCCCCGCACTATACGGACGTCTCAGAAATGAACCACTGCTCCCGACAGTAGCTCCTGGAAAGGTCATGGAGCGTCCCGGTCATCCGGCAATTATTCGCTCCGCTGAAGAATGATTTTGAAAGTGTGTAAAAGCCACACGGGGCCCCCACGCTGCAGCTTTATCATGGAGACATCATGGAGATTGAATAGACTCCATCTTGTCTTCTCTTACATGTACAGAATTGTTATAATATCTCACCCACGCACTTCACATCCCCCCCCGCTGTGAGTTAGGTTCACTTATCTGTCTCAGGACAGATTCTGGGAATCTCCCAGAACTAGAACAAATGTTCTGTTTCACTCAGGGTCATTCGGCACAACTGCGTACATTCTTATATGTGACGTATTACATACCCATAAAAGGATGTTCCGGTAGTATCTGTATGAACATCAATGTTTATCATTTATGATTGGTTTAACGCTGTTGTTATGCAAATTTTCTACTGCCTATATGAGGCCAAGCGATAGCATAATAAAATTAGAGTGTTTCTCAGTGATGTGTGTGTCCATTATTGCCAACTGAGAAACATCTCTCCTGACGTCAGTGTCTCAAACCAAGGTGGTCGTAGAGGTCCAGAAAGGTCCAAATCCTTTCAGTTTGGGGGCTCCGTCCGGGATAGAGAAGGCCATCCTTGTGTCCGGTAAGAGAGACATCCCTTTTGTTGACTGCCGGGTCCGAGGGCACTGGCCACATCTCTACCCGTGAGTTTTTATTATGTAGCCGGGATACATTGTTAGGCCTTAAAAATAAACTCTGGGAGTTTATAATAAGTACTTGGAGTACTTTCATGAATAAAGCCGGCACTTGGAGTGCCACGCACGGAAAAAAATCTCAGGGAGATTTGTTTTGTGTCAGGGACACATCATAGGATCTCAGGATCCATTCCGTAAGTTGTTGTGTGTCAGGGACACACCATAGATTCTCCGGGAGATCTATTTACTTTATCTCACTGTCGACAGAGATATTTTTTAGTACCAGGGGTACATGTAAGAGAACAGTCTCCGGGAGACTGACCTACCTTGGTTTGACGCATACCTATATTTAGAGTATAAGATACATAGAGTGTTAAGATTCATCTGTTTGTGTGAGAGCTATTGTTCTGGTGGTAAGTGTAAGAACATATCTCACAGTAATATTATCACTCTGTCATTTGATGCATTTTCTTACTGTGGGTGTAGGAAAATCTAAGTGTGAGTTTCTCCCTCCCAGCCAGGGACTGCAGGCTGCAAATATTGACAGCCTAATTCTCCTTCCCAATCTCATGTTGATTGTAAAGCAGCACGTTTTCTCATGGACCTCAGACAAAATACAAGACTTTGAGAAACATTTATATGAGAAGGATGCAGCGGGATGCTTTGAGATCAGGAAGATACAGACCCCCACACATAGTTACAAAAGTTCAGGAGCCAACACGTGAGTAAACAGAGACAGCCAACACATTTCTCAGTTGCTGTCAGCCATTTACTGCAGAAGCTGTCTGTTTCAGCATGATAGACTTGAAATATGCTTTCTTCTCTATCCCGGTTGACAAGCAGACCAGACTTTTTTTTGCTTTTTCCTTTGAGGGTCGTCAACTCACCTGATGCACCAGGGATATGCTGATTCACCTGTAGTGTACAGCATTGTCCTCCAAGTCAGTTTAAAACACTGGCACCCCCCCCCCCCCCCCGGGTTCTGTGCTCTTGCAATACGTGGATTATTTGTTATTGTGTAGTATGTCAGAGGAGGCCAATGTAACAGATGGTTTATCTTTGTTGAAATGGTTGTCTGAATGTGGACACAAGGTGTCACGCAAGAAAATGCAATGTTGTAGAAAGTAAGTTGAATACTTGGGCTTTGTTCTCACAAAGGGAGAAACGAGGATCAGCACAGAAAGAGTCTAGTCTGATTGCGGGCCTGGTCACCCCGCACACCAAGAAAGAAATGTTATCTTTCCTTGGTATGTGTCATGCCCTGCTCTGACTATGTGCGGAGGTCGGCCAGAATAGCAGCACGTGTTTAGTTTTTTGTTTTGTTTTGGAGTCGTGCTAGATCCGCCTCCCTTCAGGTGCACTGGGTGGGGTCATTGGTTTAAATCTCACTCAATCCCAGTGTTCTGAGCGGGTTATAGAAATCAGTCTGGCCTTGGAAGCAAGGAAGGAAGGATTGTCTGTTCCAGCTCAGATCAGATAAGTTTGGTTTCTGTTTTTGTTGTTTGCTGTCTAGGTTGTTTGTGTGTCTTCTGTCCCCTCCAGGTTCTTAAGGAGCAGGCTGCTCCTATTCCCCTTTTCACCATCTCAGGGATTCTAGGGTATTTTAGCCCAGGCACGAGGACACATTATTCCTACCATCAAGGTCTGAATGTGGGCTTAGCAGGGTAGGGAGAGAAGTCAGGGATTTGCTAGGAGGTGACCCTTCCCCTGCTTCTCGCCTAGAATCTGGTTTGTTGGTTTATCTGTGTATCTGAGAACCCGTCCGTCGTGATAGTATGATAAACTACTGCAGACAATGGATTCCTGATTGCTCCTACTATGACAATGTAATGAGACAAGCCACTCTGTCAGACATGCCAGATCTCATCAGGTGATCTGAGGAAATGTTTAATGCATTTGATTATTTGAAATGTTCTTTTAATGACAAGTCCGGGTTTGGGCCTCCCTGACTACAAACTCACATTCCACGTATATGCTCGACAAAATTGTAAAACCATGGCGGGTGTGCTAACACAATATCACGGAGGCAAGTTACGTCCTTGTGCCTTTTTCTCAAAGGTGGTTCTGGCATCCATCCAAGGAATGCCGGCCTGTCTGAGATCTCTTGCAGCCTGTGCTATGATGGTTGAGCTTGCAACGCCACTCACAATGGGACATGAGACTATCCTGTACACCACACATGATGTAGTAGGCCTTCTCAAAGGCATACACACACAGCACATGTCCGCACAGAGACTATCTGGATATGAGATTCTACTCCTCAGCAATCCCTCCCTCCAAATCAAATATGCAACACACACCTCAGGTCCAGCACCTATCTTGAATGCCCTATTAGTACTTAAAGGACCTGAGGATCACTTGACAGAGGCACATGATTGTATACACGCCATACAACATGACACACATGTTGTCCTGGAAGCCAGACCCATCACATACCAATCTGCACAAGCAGCAGAATTGATTGCACTCACAAGAGCATGCATACTACATGAAGGCAAGACAGTCACCATTTACACTGACAGCAGGTACGCACATGAAGTGGTCTGGGACCATGGGGTCATTTGGCAAAGGAGACGATTCATTGCAGCTGATGGTAAGCACATCTCACATTCACAACTTGTCATACAACTTTTAGAAGGCATAAGATTTCCCTCACAGATTGCAATTATCCACTGCAGGGCGCATACTGGTGGTAAAGATCATGTGTCCCAAGGCAATGCCCTGGCAGACGCGGAGGCCAAGATGGCTGAACTGATGGCCCCGGCCACATTGCAAATGGGGAAATTAGTACCTCCTTCACTTGAGTTAACTCAGATGCTTGTGGATCTCCAGTCCTCAGCTACTGACGATGAAATGGCCTATTGGTGTTATCCAATCTTGCAGAAGAATCCTAGGAGTGGATTAATCTGCAAAGAGGGGGAAACATACATACCACAGCACAGCTCCCCTCTGTTCATTGCACATTTTCATGGAGTAGGACACAACAGCATTCAAACAACACACATGCTGCTAGCACAGAACTTCTATATTACAGGCATTAAACAGTTAGTGTCAGATTATGTGGGAAGGTGTATCACATGTTTGAGGAACAACCCAAACACCAATGTAACCAGATTGATTAAAGTCCTAAGTGAAATTGAGGAAAAAAGTTGCTTGTAAGTCTCCTTGTCTTCCATAGGAACCAACTCACCCATTCAAAGTGGGAGATATCGTGCTGATAAAGAAATTAAAGAAAGGAAAATTCACAGGAGACTTCACCTACGGACCACCAACTACAGTGGTAGCCGCGACCCGCACAGCAGTACTCACGGAAGAAGCACCTACTTGGATCCACGCCACCAGAGTGAAACTGCTAAAGGAGGCACCCCAAAAGGAGGTAATAACGGGGACAGACAGTCCTGACCTCGAAAAAGGACAAAAGGAGGTAATAACGGGGACAGACAGTCCTGACCTCGAAAAAGGACAAAGTGAGGTACTAACGGGAGCAGACAGCTCTGACCTCCACCAGGATGCACTCCCTCAATTCTGGAAGATGGCACAGATGGTCCACTTGGACTGTGGGATTACTGACGATCCTAATGACTCTGCCGGAGGATAACAAAGCTGAAGTTGCTATAACTCAGAAAGGTGGAATCACTACCTTCTGGTACAATTCCTCCAGTACTCAAGTTGCAACTTACTCCTTCTGTTTATGCAGCATAATGAAGTGCAGTCCTTCCACAAGATTCGGCAACCACTATAAGAATGGACATACCCTCAGAAACAAACAAACCCCCTCAAACCCCGTATCTTAACTTTTAACAATATGAGAGCAATATCTGACCCAACATATGAGGAGGCTCTTGCAGCAGAAACTGGGTTCTCTGATGCCAACCTATGGTTAGAATGGATGAAGTACAGTGCAGCTTCAGTAAATAAAAGTAATTGTTATATATGTGGGACCGCTAAGCCTCACCTTAATATTGCCCTCTAGTGTTGAGGAATGTTTTTTGCAATTATTCTCAAATTCATCTAGTAACCAGTCTGCATGTGAAGAATGGAAGCAAAAATACCCACTCCTCATAAAAACTCCCCGCCCTGGTGCAGGTATACATATCTATCCTGGTAACTATACCTGCCACAGAGTGGGAGATCAAGGAAGATCCCTGGGTAATTTCACTGAAGGATACTGTGCAACTTACAGTGAAACAGATACCTCCCTCACACAGAATCAAGTATACTCGATTGGAGATGTATATTGGATCTGTGGGGATGGAAAGATAAGATCTAGACTAGAGGGTTCCTGGAAAGGTGAATGTGCCCTTGCTAAAGCCATCATGAACATACACATCTTCACTGAAAATTAAAAAGACACCAACACACATATACGCAACCGTCGTGCCCTCCGAAAAGGTAGCTTCGACCCACATGTGTATATTGATGCAATAGGGGTCCCAAGAGGGGTCCCTGATGAATTCAAGGCCAGGGGTCAGGTGGCAGCAGGATTTGATTCCATAATTTCCCACATAACAATCAACAAAAATGTGGACTGTATCAACTATATTTACTATAATCAACAAAGGTTTGTAAACTACACCAGGGATGCGTTACAGGGTGTAGCAGAACAGTTACAGGCAGATTCCATTATGACATTTCAAAACCGCATGGTACTTGATATGATACTTGCAGAAAGAGGTGGTGTCTGTAACGTATTGACAGACCCCTCATCCTGCTGCACGTTTATACCCAACAACACCGGCCCTAATGGTAAGGTCACACTGGCAATAAAGAAACTCGAGGATTTATCAATCAAGCTCAAGAGAAACTCAGGTATCGATAACCCTTGGTATCAGTATTTTGGCTAGTTCACTAACTGGAAACAGGCACTTGTACAGTTGGGAATCATTATCCTGATAATTATTATAGTAATAGCAATAGTTGCAACATGTATCATACCATGTGTATGGAAACTGATAATGAAAGGACTATCAAATATGTCATTTTATGAGACTCTGCTGCCTAATCCTGAAGACAACTCACATGAGGGATATAGAAAATATCTGGCGGTATACAGGGAAAAGGGCAAGGGTAAGAACCATATTATCTAAGAAATTTGGTTCTAAGAGGGGATTGAAGGGAAATGTGACTCCATCTTGTCTTCTCTTACATGTACAGAATTGTTATAATATCTCACCCATGCACTTCACATCCCCCCCGCTGTGAGTTAGGTTCACTTATCTGTCTCAGGACAGATTCTGGGAATCTCCCAGAACTAGAACAAATGTTCTGTTTCACTCAGGGTCTTTCGGCACAACTGCGTACATTCTTATATGTGACGTATTACATACCATAAAAGGATGTTCCAGTAGTATCTGTATGAACATCAATGTTTATCATTTATGATTGGTTTAACGCTGTTGTTATGCAAACTTTTCTACTGCCTATATGAGGCCAAGCGATAGCATAATAAAATTAGAGTGTTTCTCAGTGATGTGTGTGTCTATTATTGCCAACTGAGAAACATCTCTCCTGACGTCAGTGTCTCAAACCAAGGTGGTCGTAGAGGTCCAGAAAGGTCCAAATTCTTTCAGAAATTTTACTGCATATAACTGCAGCGCTGATTGCTGAATAAATTTAGTTTTTTGACCGAAATACTTCAATAAAGATTTTACCACATATAACCGCCGCACTGACTGACTGCTACGGCGCTACTTCCGTGAACCCCTGCACCACTACTTCCCGGGTAGGTAGGCTGCTGCGAAGCAGGTGCTCTACTAAGGGCACATTTGGCTCACTACCGCCCACTGCTGCCACCCTGCTGACTCCCAGCCATGCTTTCAACAGATATAATCGCCAACGTGAACTGAGAATATATTTTTATTTTTGTACTGAAATAGGCCAGTAAACGCTTTCAGCAGAAATAAATGCACCAGTGAAGTGCGTATATATTTTTCTTTCTGTACTGAAATAGGCTACTGAACGCTTTTGTCACAAATAATTGCACCAGTGAAGTGCGTATATTTTTTTCTTTCTATAATGAAATAGGCCACTGAACGATTTTGCCACAAATAAGTGCACCAGTGAAGTTTGTATATATTTTTCTTGTAGTACTGAAATACGCCCCTATACGCTTTCACCAAAAAAATGAAAGAGTAAAGTCCGTATATATTTTTCTTGTAGTACTGAAATACGCCCCCAATACGCTTTCACCAGAAATAACTGCAACAGTGCAGTGCGTATATATTTTTCATTTTTTACTGTAATACGCCGCTATACGCTTTCAACAGAAATAACTGCAGAAGTGAACTGAGAATATATTTTTCTTGTTGGACTGAAATAGGCCACTATACACTTTCACTAGAATTACCTGCAGAAATGCACTGAGAATATATTTTTCTTGTACTGGAATACGACGCTATACGCTTTGACCAGATAAAACTTAAAGAGTGAAGTGCGTATATATTTTTCTTGTAATACTGAAATATGCCTGTCACGGGGTCCTACTCCGGTATCCCAAAATCAACAGAGCGAGGAATGAGTGAACAGCAACAGGACCTTTATTATATGCAAACCGAAAGGTCCATAAAAACACTCCACCACACAAAGGGTAAAATAGTCCAGGAACATGGCTACAGTCCAATAACAGGATAAATACCCCAAAAGGTGAGGGTCACACTCCTCCAGCTTGGAGAACGATATGGCAGTGCGGCTCCAGATGCTTTTTCTCTGTAGGAGCAGTATATGCCAGGGTAAGCAAGGTTCCTCCAAGTCTCTTTGGGGTGCTGTCCATAGCATCAGCATCCCACAAAGGATCTTTATTGCTGGCCTCTTGTCCTCCTCAGGTGCTGTCCTTAAATCCCCAGGGTAGGCAGACAGGGTGGATAGTTTTCAGGCCTCCCAGACCTGGAAATGGTGCCTCAGTGATCAAGGAAACCACAGGGGGTGATCTCCAGCATTTGGAGAGCAGAGGGTCATGAATGGACAGTCAGGAAATGTCAGCAGGGGTTCATCAAGAGGCATGAGGACAGACAGGCTGCCGATGGTCACTGAGCTGATTCAGTTATCAGATCTTTCAGTAATGTAATTAAGACTGGACAATTCTGGGAATACACAGAATGGTAGAGCAACTAGACAACACTCCTAAAATCAGTAAAATTATGAACAGTGACAAAATGATAAACAATGTACCATATCCCACCATTACAACGCCCCTATACGCTTTCACCAGAAATAACTGCAACAGTACAGTGCGTAAGTATTTTTCTTTTTTTTACTGTAATACGCCCGTATACGGTTTCAACCTAAAAAAAATTGCAGAAGTGAACTGAGAATATATTTTTCTTGTTGTACTGGAATATGACCCTATACCCTTTGACCAGAAATAACTGCAGAAGTGAAATACGTACAGTACAGACCAAAAGTTTGGACACACCTTCTCATTCAAAGAGTTTTCTTTATTTTCATGACTATGAAGGCATCAAAACTATGAATTAACACATGTGGAATTATATACATAACAAACAAGTGTGAAACAACTGAAAATATGTCATATTCTAGGTTCTTCAAAGTAGCCACCTTTTGCTTTGATTACTGCTTTGCACACTCTTGGCATTCTCTTGATGAGCTTCAAGAGGTAGTCCCCTGAAATGGTCTTCCAACAGTCTTGAAGGAGTTCCCAGAGATGCTTAGCACTTGTTGGCCCTTTTGCCTTCACTCTGCAGTCCAGCTCACCCCAAACCATCTCGATTGGGTTTAGCCCTTACTTTCAAAGTTTTCCCAATTTTTCGGCTGACTGACTGACCTTCATTTCTTAAAGTAATGATGGCCACTCGTTTTTCTTCACTTAGCTGCTTTTTTCTTGCCATAATACAAATTCTAACAGTCTATTCAGTAGGACTATCAGCTGTGTATCCACCTGACTTCTCCTCAACGCAACTGATGGTCCCAACCCCATTTATAAGGCAAGAAATCCCACTTATTAAACCTGACAGGGCACACCTGTGAAGTGAAAACCATTTCAGGGGACTAACTCTTGAAGCTCATCAAGAGAATGCCAAGAGTGTGCAAAGCAGTAATCAAATCAAAAGGTGGCTACTTTGAAGAACCTAGAATATGACATATTTTCAGTTGTTTCACACTTGTTTGTTATGTATATAATTCCACATGTGTTAATTCATAGTTTTGAAGCCTTCAGTGTGAATCTACAATTTTCATAGTCATGAAAATAATGAAAACTCTTTGAATGAGAAGGTGTGTCCAAACTTTTGGTCTGTACTGTATATATTTTTCTTGTAGTACTGAAATACGCCCCTATATGCTTTCACCAGAAATAACTGCAACAGTGAGTATATTTTTTTCCTTTTTTTAATGAAATACGCCCCTATAATCTTTCACCAGAAATAACTGCAGAAGTTAAATGCGTATATATTTTTCTTGTAGTACTGATATAAGATACTAAAGATACTAAGATATAAGCGTATATAGGTAATGTTATCCAGCTCACCTGGTCGGCGTGTAATATCCCGTGTGCACGGAGTCAAGCCAGCAAGTTCCTGGACGTAGACAAAGTGAAATACAAAAAGACGATTCCGGCACTTATTTTTTTTCCCCCAAATAATCTTTCCCTGCACTTGTAAATCGCTTTCCTATCAATTTCCCTAGCGTCTTCTGACGCTTCTCCCTGCACTAAGATGCTGTGAAATAATTTCTCCCTATCCTTTCCCTGCACGTATAAATAGTTTTTTCTGTCCTTTTTTTTCCCACAATCAGGTTTTTCCAATTGCTGTCCCTAGTGCCTTCACAAGTCTGTCCCTGCGCTCTGAATGCCGGAAAATGGCAGAATCTGGCTAGCTGCTGATCGACTGCATGCAGGCAAGTCAATCTGAGTGATCCCGCCTTCCCAGAGTTCCTTGCCCCATGTCCTCAGTCCTAACACGTGTAGCAGCCATTTTAGGAAAAATGCGACTTGTTACCACGAAGCATGAGAAAATTTGCATTAGTTGCAAATCGCATTTTTCCTGAAATTCTAAACGAATTCCATTTCGTCAGCTTTGATTCGCTCATCTGTAGTAATGACGGTTTGGGACTCTCCACCTTGGGTGGGCACAAGCCATCAATTCTCTGAACTGTTCAGTCTCCACAATATGGAAAGGGAGGGTCTGTAGTACCAGCAACTTGGCTAGGTGCACGTGCAGTTACTGTTGTCTCTTTGCAATCACCTTGGTTATCGATTTTTGACTAAATATGTGATGAGGAGTAGGAGGAGGAGCATCAGGAGCAATAGATGAAGGGTAGGAATGACAGCTTCCTTCTGCTGAGGTTGAGGAGCCCTGACTTCTGGATAAGGCGTGCAGGCCACTGGGAGATGCAACAGTTGCTGCGTCAGGCTGTACAACTACATTATTACCACTTTATGGTGATGCTCCATGTGTTACACAGGGCCGTGGTGCCCACATTACCATCCTGACTGCACTTTACCTTCTGCCCACATATCCTGCATACCGCCACTCTAACTTCCTCCAGCAACTTGCTAAAAAATTCCCACACTGCCGAGTATGACATTTTACCCCTACCATTCCGTGCTGACTGCCTACTGCTGTGAAGGAAAACCGAGGGCTGGGCCCACAGATACAAAGGGTACACAATGCCACACAGACACAAACAACGGTTCGTTCCCAGCAGGTACGTTTACTGAACAAACTTAATGAACAACTAGCTGAGCATATATAAAACAGACTGAAAACAGAACATGAATACACAGTAAAGATAATGCTGCCTAACACTAAACCAGCTATTGTGAAATGTCTCCCAAAGTCCATAAAGCAGCGTAGCTGTGCCTGAATGTTCCTGAGCGATATTCTCGTTGGGGTGTACCCTAAGTATTGCGCAATACTATTTGTAATCCAAAGAAAAGTGGAGTATGTCTCTTGTAGCTTTCTGGTATATCCAAAATGTCACTGGTAACGTTTGGTGCGATGTGACGCGGCAAAACAGCACTTACAGTTCTTGGCAGTCTCTTGGTGCTTTTTCCTGATCCACTGGTCCACTCCAGACCTGGATCACACAGCCACATGTTTCCCGAATCCGTGGCGGTGAATCTTTCCTAGATGCCGTTGCCAGGCACCACTGTGAGCCGTAAATCCTCTTCCAAGCTCCCTAGAGGTTCTCTTCTGACGTCCTCAGCATTCACCAGGCAGACTCCGTCTGGTCACTTCCTGCTCTAACCTGGAACTCCTTCCCTTCCCAGGGAGACTGTGATGCAGCAAGTGATATTCTAAGTGCAGCCTCAAACCTGCATTTACAGTTCACTATCACCCTTCTGAGGGTCCTACTAAGCCACTAAATTAACATTATTTGAACTTTGAAAGATATAAATAAATATAATTTTTCTTTAGTAAACAGCTTCAGTGAGATTATATCTTATCCTTTGTCACCATCTATTGACCAAGCGAATTATAGTAGGCAAATACAAATTATATTCAACAGCATTAATGAACATTGCTCCACACCCTTACAGCTGACTTTATGATCCCATGCACCGCTAGTTGTTTCCTGACAGGTAGGCTCCTGAGTAGCAGACAGTCTTCACCGGGCGCGTTTGGCTCCAGATCCCCACTGCTTCCACCTTGCTGGTTCATCGGCACGCTGCCACCCTGCTGCTGTCTAATGGGCCTGCTACCACCCTCACAACCGATAATGATAATGCTCCCTCTTCACCCAGCTTCTTCATGCGATCGGCTACATCATCACCCACTAATCTGTGTTTGTTACCCTCATCAGTCCCATGGCCACATCCCTGACCACTTGCAACACGTGCGCCCACCCGACTGTCATCATCGCTAGTTGCACGTCTAAGGGAGGACGCAGCAGACCTCTCATCCAAGTCTGTGCTGGCCTGTAGCTGCTGACTGCACTCACTAAGCTCTTCCTTGCAGAAAAGCGGAGCAGAGGTGGCAGCATGCATTACTTCCAGAGCAGAGGCAGTTGCAGCACTAGAGCACAGAGGTTGTTACTGGGCCATGCCAACTAAGTGTCAGAGGAATCCACTGATTCCTGGCTAGGTGTATCTGTTGTCACTTGAGATGATGTTGAAGAGTGAGTCCACCATTCCAGTACAGATGGATTGTTGGTCAAAACACGACAGCTGGATGACAGTGACACCTCTGGCCAATTGCGGCGGCTGCTGCTAACACAGCCCCTTCTTCTGCTGCTACTTAAGATGGCTACAGCAACATTTTTGTAACTGCCCATTCCTTTTGAGAGCCAGGCAACTGTCTGTCTGACCATAATGTACAGTAACTAAATGAGTAATTGTCACGGACATACCAAGACAGACATGTGTTGCATTTCCCTATTGTTTGTATTAGGCCTGAAGTAGAATTCCTGTTTGTCCTTCCTTTTGGAGGAACAGGTAGTCTCATCCCTGCCATTAGTACCAGGGTCCTATAGGGCTAGATAGCACCCTAGGTATTCCTGCGTATGAACTCACCTACCTTTGGGGCCTGTTCATTCTGGTAGTCAGTCAGGATTTTGGTTAGGGGTTTTCACTAGGAGGTATCCATCTTCCTTCCCTAGTTCTCAGGCCTGATTCCCTGATCCCCTCTTCCCTCCTATGCTTGGTGTGGTGTTTCCCTCCCACACTGAAGCATGACAGTAATGTAACAGATGAAGTATGAATGGCACAGCAGATAGACTAGAAGAACACGCCTATATATTACACTGCCTGTTGACAATAAGTCTGATGCACCGTACGTCTATGTATAACTGAACAGATTAGTTAATAACGCAGCAGGTGAACTAGGTACACGCGCCTATATATTAGACCGACTGTTGAGACTAAGTCTGATGCACAGCGAGTCTATCTATAACAGAACATATTAAGAGTGAATGGCACAGCTGTGATGTGTGATTACACAGAGCCTGCATTATTCCTGCACTGTCCCGCATCTGTTGAGTGGCTGGCTGTCAAGTTATTTTTGATCTGAGGTCTGATGAAAACAGGGGGTCTAATTGGGAGATCTAATCTGTGCTCTGATAAAGATTAAGGGATGTGATTGGGTGTGTGGTCTGAGGTCTGATAAAGATTGGGGGTCTGATTGGGGAGTCTGATCTGAGGTCTGATAAAGACTGGGCATCTGATTGGGGGTCTGATGAAGATTGGGAGGGTCTGAACTGAGGTCTGATGAAGATTGGGGGTCTGATTATGGGTCTTATTTTGGGGTCTGATGAAGAATGGGGGTCTAATCTGAGGTCTAATAAAGATTGAGGGTCTGATCTGACATCTGAAAAAAAAATAAATCTTATTTTCCGCTTCTAAAACCTACAGTATTGCACAAAAGTGAGTACACCCCTCACATTTTTGTAAACATTTTATTATATATTATATATATTTTCATAGGACAACACTGAAGCTCTGACACGTTGATACAATGTAAAGTAGTCACTGTACAGCTTGTATAACAATGTAAATTGGGCGTGCCCTCAAAATACCTCAACACACAGCAATTAATGTCTAAACCGCTGGCAACAAAACTGAGTACACCCATAAGGGAAAATGTACAAATTGTGCCCAAAGTGTCAATATTTTGTGTGGCCACCATTATTTTCCAACACTGCTTAAACTCTCTTGGGCATGGAGGTCACTAGAGCTTCACAGGTGGCCACTGGAACCCTCTTCCACTCCTCCATGACGACATCACTGAGCTGGTGGATGTTAGAGACCTTGCACTCCTCCACCTTCCATTTTAGGCTACTTTCACACCTGCGTTAGGTGCAAATTTTTTATTTTTTTTTGTTCATGATAATGCAAACGGATCCGTTTTGACTTACACTGAAAGTCAATAGGAGGCGGATCCGTTTTTAATTGCACCATATTGTGTCAGTGAAAACGGATCCGTCCCCATTGACTTACATTGTAAGTCAGGACGGATCCGTTTGGCTCCGCATCGTCAGGCGGACATCAAAACGCTGCAAGCAGCGTTTCGGTGTTCACCTCCAGAGCGGAATGGAGGCTTAACGGAGGCAAACTGGTGCATTCTGAACGGATACTTATCCATTCAGAATGCATTGGGGCTAAACTGATCCGTTTTGGCCCGCTTGTGAGAGCCCTGACACGGATCTCACAAGCGAACCCAGACGCCAGTGTGAAAAAATCCTAATGATGCCTCACAGATACTCAATAGGGTTTAGGTCTGGAGACATGCTTGACCAGTCCAGCACCTTTACCCTCAGTTGTTATCATGTTGGAATACCACCATGCAGCCCAGTTTCCGATGGGAGGGGATCATGATCTACTTCAGTATGTCACAGTACATATTGGCATTCATGGTTCTCTCAATGAACTGTAGCTCTCGACAGCTGGCAGCACTCATGCAGCCCCAAACCATGAGACACCCACCACCATGCTTGACTGTAGGCAAAACACACTTATCTTTGTACTCTTCATCTGGTTGCCGCCACACACGCTTGACACCATCTGAACCAAATAAGCTTATCTTGGTCTCATCAGACAACAGGACGTGGTTCCAGTAATCCTTGTCCTTAGTCTGCTTGTCTTCAGCATCTTTATTGTGCATCTTTAGAAGAGGCTTCCTTCTGGGACGAATGCTGCAATGAGCTGGACCGGGGTATGCACTCTGATGCCAAATTATGCAATGGCTGGGTCAGGTGTAGGTGATAGTCTATAGTTTTGTTCGTGGCGCCAATTGCAGCATGCGTAGGGTACAATCACAGGGCCCTCCAAGGTGTTATAACTCACGCCCCAGGTTAGGAATGCCAGAGTGGTGTAATGTCTCTGTATGGTGGTGATAATGGTGTCAACGGTGTCTCCTACCTGGGTACGGCTGGACTCCTCGATGATGGCTCACTTGCAATAAATTGAGTGTAGTGCTAGTAGGAGTAATAGAGGGATTTGCAGCAGAAATTGAGATCCAGACCTTTGGTAAAGTTCAAACTTGTTTTTACTGATGGTAACTTTCATCCAAGCAAGATACAGCTTTAGTATTTGGTCCCAGCAAGTATTGGCAATGTTTGGCAGGAATTTATCTTCTGCTCTATCAACCTTGCAGGAAAGGACGTCTGCTTTGTAGCTCTAAACTGTGGCAGGAATTTGGCTTCTGCACTCTCTATCTTATGCTGTATGGGGACTGACTAGCTGAGGAGGAATGACTTCTTCTAGGGTCTCTGGACTTTACTCACAGTTATCTTCTCAGGGTATGGTTTCTTCCTGGAATTCTGGAGTTGTCTGCTTGCTTCGTCCAGCTAGGGCTGCAGGGCTCAGGCTAGGGATTTGATCAATGTCTCAGCCAAGACCAGATCCTGGTTTTCTTCCCTATATCTGGGAGCTCCTAACATGCACACCCTACCCCTAGCAGGGGGTGGACTACACTCCTTTCTAATTTCCTTCTCTCCCCATGCTGCAGGATATGGGCACAGCCCACACGGCTCACAGAGGGGGAGCTAAGTTGGAATGAACTATTCCAGCCTAGAAATACTAAACTGAACCTAAGTCCTTACCAGAACATTGCTGCCACCTGCTGGTGAATATGGAAATTACAGCAATATACACTTAACATGGTTTACAATTCACAGTTGTGAGGATATAATGTAAAATTACATCAGATGACAAAGTGAAAGCTCTTAACAGATTGTAGCGTGGTAGAAGAGTTTCGTAACACAACTCTGGGGTGTTACACAGCCATGCAGACCAATTTGATGCAGTGTAGGGCGTATGGTCTCAGCACTGAGAGGCTGACCCCCCACCCCTGTAACCTCTGCAGTAATGCTGGCAGCACTCATACAACCTCTGGATATGACGCTGAGCATTTGCACTCAACTTCTTTAGTCAACCATGGCGCTGCCTGTTCTGAGTGGAACCTGTCTTGGCCACCGTGCTGCAGCTCAGTTTCAGGGTGTTGACAATCTTCTTATAGCTTTGCCATCTTTATGTAGAGCAACAATTCTTTTTTTGGATCCTCAGAGAGTTCCTTGCCATTAGGAGCCATGTTGAACTTCCAGTGACCAGAATGAGAAAGTGTGAGGGTGATAACACCAAATTTACCATACCTGCTCCTCATTCACACCATAGAACTGTAACACTAACGAGGAAAAATGGCTACTTGGGCACAATTTGGCCATATTCACCTAGGGGTGTACTCACTTTTGTTGCCAGCGGTTTAGACATTAATGGCGGTGTGTTGAGTTATTTTGAGGGCACACCAAATTTACACTGTTATACAAGCTGTACACTGACCACTTTACATTGTATCAAAGTGTCAGAGCTTCAGTGTTGTGCCATGAAAAGATATAATAAAATATTTACAAAAATGTAAGGGGTGTACTCACTTTTGTGATATACTGTAGGTGTGTCTTATGATCAGGTGTGTCTTAGGGTGGGTTCACACTCGCGTTATGCCATTCCGTTATAGGTTCCGTTTATAACGGAATGCAGTAAGGAAGCCTTTAAGAGGCATTCAGTTTTGCTCCATCCTAATAGAAGTCTATGGACAAGCATAACGCATCCGTCTGGTCTCCATTATGCAGGATGGAAACAAAGTCCTGTCGACAGGACTTTTTTTTCCGTCCTTCATAATGGAAACCAGGCAGAGTCCATATCCGAGGATATGCTGGCATGCAGCTGGACTACCAATGGGGCTCACATGGAATATTTGTACTGTGTAGATAAATCTTGGATAGTGTGTCTTTTCATGTCATGATTTTGTGTTATGTTCTTGTGATGAATACCAAGACTATAATTTTTTAACTTGTATGCTTTTTGAATCCATAGCCTTTCAAAGAGTATTTTACGATGGATGGTGGCAGTGTGTATTGGGGTGCATGGACTGTGTTTGGGGAGTGATAAGCAGTGAGTAGCAGTTGAGTAGAAGATTTGATCAACCCCTTGCAGTCATGTCCACGTATTGTGCTGGGACAGTGCATATGTGACATTGTACATATACTTTAATGCAGTTTAAAGCTACAAGAGGCTAAATTCCATTGATTCTTTTCTCTCACTTTTAAAAAGCTCAGTGTTTATTTAGTTCCTGGTTCAAGAATAAGCACAAGGCGTGACAGGACAATTTTATACTGTAAATATAAAGAAACTTAGATTTAGGCGTATGTTCAACTAATGGGCTATTTCATTTAGCAAACGGATTGTGCAAATTAGATTCTAATTCAAATAATTAACAAATATGTTGCACAGCAGTCAAGACATTATTTTGGGCCGAAATGCACCACAAAAAAAGTGCAAATACCATGATACATATAGGTCACACTGTAAAACATCTAATATAGCCAAATGCCAAATTGGGTAATCAGTTTCCCATGATATTGACCCTATTTTACAAGAGTCTGAAATAAGGAACTTTGACTGTGAATCCTACTGAGGACCAGAACGTTGTAACTGATGACAATCTCTGTGCAGCTCTACAGAACGAGTTGATGCTACATACTTTAAACAATTGAAGTAATTATGCCACTACAGTACCCTTTATACTTCTAGATATAGCAGACGATCGTTGGAAAGGAAGCATTCCTTCCCGAAAATCGTCTGCTCATCAGCGGAGGAGACTGCTGCTATTACATGCAATAATCTCCTCCACAGTACGGGAAGGAGCCATTGCTAATGCCAGTGCTTATCCCCATACAGAATCATTATTTGCCTGCAGCCGAGTGCTGTTTAGATGGCATGAAGTACTACCAGCAAACGATGATCTAGGTGACCCCACAAATGATCATATTACCTGATGAACTAGCATTTTGCTTATTCATCGGGTAATCGGCGGCACCTTTACACTGGCAGATAATCGGTAATGGGCAATCGAACAGCGAGTGTAAAGGGGCTTATTATCCCCCCATGCAATAGTTATGCCTTCTTAGTGTCCCACCAAGTAAGAAAGACTTGTTAGTGCCCCCACAGTTATACTCTCTTAGTGCCCCCATGCAGTAGATCTGCCTCCCTAGTGCCATACATAGTAAGAAAGCCTTGTTAGTGCCCCCATGTAGTAGTTATGCCTCCCTAGCGCCCTTCTTACAGTAGTGCTGCCCCCTTAGTGCCCTCCTTACATTAAAGTATTTTTCAGAAATTTTTTAACTGATGACCGATCCTCTGAATAGGTCATCAGTATCTGATTGGTGGGGGTCCGCAAGGCCAGCGTCAGCACCCAGCATACCTGGGCAAGTGCCAGAGCCTACAGCTCCTTCGGGGGCCCACTGCACAGCTGATTATAATTGTGAAGCAGGGCAGTGGTGTGCTAAAGGGGGACGTCTCCCCCCTCCACCATTCAATCTGCAGGCACAGATCGCGCTGCCGGCCAGTGTGTGCGGAGCCTGCAGCACGGAAATATACATAAGCTCCGCCCACACTGTGTTGCAGAGTGATCTGTGCCTGCAGGGGAGAGAGGACTGGGAGCTTCAGGAACAGGACAAGGTGAGTAGTTACTGTGTTGTTGTTTTTTTTATACAGAGGGGGCACACAGGACTTTATTACTATAGATGGGGCACAGAGGACTTTATTACTATGGAGGGGGCAAAGAGGACTTTATAACTATGGAGGGGGCACAGAGGGCTTTATTACTATTGAGGGGGCACATAGAGCATTACTACTATGGAGGGGGAACAAAGGGCTTTATTACTATGGAGGGGCACAGAGGGCATTTCTACTATGGAGGGGGTACAGAGGGCATTTCTACTATGGAGGGGGCACAGAGGTCTTTATTGCTATGGAGGGGGCACAGAGGACTTTATTACTATGGAGGGGGCACAGAGGTCTTTATTACTATGGAGGGGACACAGAAAGCATTTCTACTATGGAGGGGGCACAGAGGGCATTACTACTCTGGAGCGGGCACAGAGGGCATTACTAATGTGAAGAGGGCACAATGGGCATTTCTACTATGAAGGGGACACAGAGGGCATTACTACCACAGTGGGCATTACTACTATTAAGGGAACAATGAGCATTATTACTGTGAAGGGGGCACAATGGGCATTATTGCTAAGAAGGGGACACAGTGTGCATTATTACTATAAATGGGGCACAATGGGGATTATTACTATGAAGGGGACACAATGGGGATTATTACTATGAAGGGGGCACAATGGGGATTATTACTATGAAGGGGCACAATGGGAATTATTACTCTGAAGGGGGCACAGATAGGGCATTACAACTGTGAAAGGGGCACAGAGAGGGCATAACTACTGTGAGGGGGCACACATCTGTACAAAACTACTGTGAAGGTTATACAATGAGGGCAATACTACTGTGAGGGGGGGTACCATTTTTTTTAAGTATTGGGGGGGGGCAGAGAAAGGACCCGCCCAGGTGTCAAACACCCTAGGCACGCCACTGAAGCAGGGAACTATTCGATCCCCGCTCCACCATTGAGCTGCCAGGGCTCCACAGCAGCAGCACAATGTCCTCGCACATCATCCTGCTGATCTGTGTAGGAGGAGGAGCAGGCAGGCTGGGAATCAGCCTCTGCTCCTCCTACACAACAGCACGATGTGTCACAGTATCCTGCTGCTGCTGATGGGGAGCGCAGATCATGGGAGGAGCCAGGTGACTGAGGCGAGGAGTATTTACTGTTTGTTTTTTTCACTTCCTGTGAAGGGGGCACATCTAGGCATAAGCACTGTAGCAGCCGGCTCACTGCGCACAGTGCTTCTACTTCCGGCGGCTCTACATAAATTTTAACTCCTAAGACTCCTGTGCCCAGCCTTCTGTCTCCCAGGGAAGCACGAATCAGAAGCACAGCGTCTGCACAGCCCGTCTTTTCTAATGGACAGATGGCCCTTAGCAACACTCATTTGAAGAGTGCTGCTAAGGGCCATTTCAGCCCTAGTTTTCTAACAAAAATAAACGTTTTGGCTAAATAAAGTCTATTGCAAAATTGTTAGCTATCACTTGCCCTACACTTAAGGAAAAAAAAAAAATATGACAGTTATCCTTTAAGAAGTACAATACATTAAATACATATACAGAAATTTAAGGGAACCACTTATACACACATAAGTGGGACGCTGCATGGAGATGGCAGGAAAAGTATAAAAATGTTCCTACCTTGTGTTCTAGTTGTTAAAAGTTAGGGGAGGATAGGGGGTACTGCTGAAACTTCCGGATCACGAGAATGGGGAACCCACCCCCCTCTGAGCTGAAATTAAAAGCGTTTTCTGGGTTCAGACAGCTGAACCCGGACATACCCACATTTTCACCCAGCCCCCCCTAATATGAGCATGTGAGCATTTCATCCTCCGATGCTCTCCTTTGCCCTGCGCTGAATTGTGCAGGGCAAATGCTTTTTTAGGAAATCCGGTGACATACCGGGCTCTTCATAGGGACTGCTAGGCAGAGGCTTCCGCCTAGTAGTGACCCCGGTGACATCACCAGCCTGTAAAACAGCTAGGGAAGCGCTAAAGCCCGCCCATCAGAGCCGGTGACGTCACTGAATACACTGCTGGGTGGAAGCCTCCGCCTTGCAGTATAAAAGCATAAACAAAAAAGCCCTTGCCCTGGGCGATCCAGCAAAGGGAAGGGAGAGCATTGGAGCATCAAATGCTCCAATGCTAATATCAGGGGGCCTGCCTGGGTGAAAATGGGGGTATGTCTCGTTCAGTTCTGAACCCGGATAACCCTTTTAATGGAGTAGCAGATCGGACATGAAAACTACTGCTCTATTCATTTCATAGGTGTTCCGGAAATAGCCAAGCGCTGTACTCCGCTGTTATATGTTCTATGCTTTTATATGGTCCTAGAACACTATAATGACATTTAATATTGTTATCTTTTACTGCAGGGGGGCATCATCACATTCATGTAGGTATTCATATTATAAGCTACTGGCAGGCAGAAATGGGAGGGAACAAACAGACGTAGGACAGGACACAATGTGTGTTTCTGAATCAATGTGAAAGGCATGAGTCACTTTATACATGAAGGTAACGATGTAAAACATAAATAATGTGCATAAATAATTACTATGCACAAATATTGTTCTTCAAAAACAATAGTTTCAGAAAGGACAAACTAAAACATGAAAGATAGTTATTGTACTGTGGAATGATAGCGCCATCTAGTGTTAGACCTCATCAGTTGTGGGAAGAAATAAAGCCGTTGCTTGGAATCTATCGTTTATTAGAAAGCCCTGTTATTCTTGAAGAATAAAACGTCCTTGTAATATGGCATTTTGTTAAATGTCTTTTAAAAATGTTCTGCCTTCCCTGACTATGACTCCATGGAAACATTGCAGGAGCACATGTTCCATTCATGGTGCCACCTCCATGTCTGTACAATATTTGGTGTACCTGGGAATTTTCCCATAGCAGCCATGTCATATATTCCTCGGATTTCATATGGAAGTTTTTCTGTCATAGTCTGTAAAAAACTAACAGAAAATGCCATTTTCCATTGGGCACTGTACAACGGAGCTATCCCAACCAGAACTATTTCTTCTAGAGTAGAGTTTGTCCAAAATATACCATTTGTCCTTATATATAAACATTGTTGTTTTAATGGTATTTAACTTCCGACTGGAACATTGAGAGTTAACCCATGTTCTTGGTTGCCATCACTAGGCAGGGATGGACCCAATCCCTGGGCTTGGCTCCTTCCTGTAAGGCCTCATGCACACACAGCCATTGTCCAGCTGTACCTGTATTGCGGCCCGCAAACAGCAGGTCCGCAATATACAGGCACCGACCATGTGCACAACGTATCAAGGATGCAGACCCATTCACTTGAATGGGTCCGTAATCCCGAAAGAGTGGTGTGGAACGGAGTCACGGAACCCCGCGTAGACACTACAGAGTGCTTTCATGGGGTTTCTCTCTATGCCTCCTCACAGCACAAAAATATCGAAAATGTTCTATTTTTTTGCAGTGTGGATGGATCACGGACCCATGCAACCGCACGGATGGTGGCCGTGCATTGGGGACCGTAAATTGTGGTCTCCAATGTATGGAACAGCCGGCACACGTTCGTCAGCATGAGGCCTAAGTAAGTTTCAACGGGTCCTGCGTAGCCACCGCTCCCGTTCATTTCTATGGGGCTTATGGAAATAGCCGAGCCAGCGCGCCCCATAGAAATGAATAGAGGGCGGACCCGCACCTATCAGACAATGAGGACATATCCTAGCGATATGTCCTCATTGTTTTAGATGGTGAATGGAACTGATTTTCAGTCGCAGAATTGTCTGCCACAAAATCTGCTGTGTGTGAAGGCACCCTAAGAAAGAGAAGCCCTTGAATGTGTGTGGAAGATAACCTGTGGAGGCAAGGCACATATTTTGGCGAATTGAATCCATAGCTTTTTGCGTAGGTTTAAACCCTTCAAGACTGTACAATTTTCAGGTTTTGCATTTTCATTTTTTACTCACTACCCTTCCACAGCCGTGATATTTTTATTTTTCTGTTCACATAGTCATATGAGGGCTTGTTTTTTTCAAGACAAGAGGCACCATTTAATATTGCATACTATGGAGTGGAAAGCTGGGGGGAAAAAATTCCAAGTGGAGTGGAATTTGAATAAAAATGCAATTCTGCTATAGATCTGTGGGTTTCATTTTTACAGTGTTTCTTATGTAGTAAAACTGACCCGTTACCTTCATTCAGCGAGTCTGTACAATCAAAGGGATACCACATTTATATAAGGGCACATTTATTAAGACCAGTCTTAATAAGCCCTATACCTGGCGCAAGCTTCTTCATAACTTTGGTGGACCTGGTGTCAGGAGAAAAGTCGCAATTTGCACATGAAATGCGCCTAATATAGGCATATTTCAGCTTCAAAAATGACCCCCATAGTTTTTCTTGTGTTTTGGTTGTTCTCCGCATTGTGAACGTTGGCGAACAAGACATAGATGAGTATCAGTTTTTAACCTTTTTTTCCAGTGCCGACTTGGGTACATAATGCTGAACGGGCACTTTGGGGGACGGTACGCAAGAGGGGGTAAGCACTATGAGGAAGTATATGGGGGGGGGGGGCTGTACATTGCTACTGTGGGGCAGTGAGGGGAACATTACAACTGGGGGGGGCACAGTACATTATTACTGTGAGGCAGTGAGGGGGACATTACTGTTGTAGAGGCACTGTGAGGGACTTTACTGCTCTAGGGGGACTGTGAGGGACATTACTGCTCTAGGGGCACTGTCGGGCATTGTGGGGGACATTAGTACTGGGGTGCACATTACTAATGGAGGGCACTGTGGGGGACTGGCAGCATTATTGGGGGCACTCAAAAATAATTAATACTGAGGACAGAATAAGGGGCATTACTGGTGGCATTTTAATACTGGGGCACAATAGCGGGATTTTTTTTGTACAGGGACATTACTACTGGGGCACTATAGGGGACATTATTAATACTTGGGGCACTATAATGGCATTTTTACTGGGAGTAAAATAGGGGATATTAATACTGAAGGAACTGTGTGGCCATTTCTCTTATAGGGGCATATATTAGGTCATTCTTTTTGGGGACACTATACAGGCATTATTGCTGAGAGCACAATGTAGGGTTTTTATTATTACTGGAGGCATTTTAGTGGACATTATTATTACTGGGGGGCATTCTAGGGGGCATTATAATTGCTGGAGGCACTATAGGGACATTATTTCTACAAGGATCATTATTTTGTCAGCAGAATAGTATTTGGGGCATTGGGGAGCACAGTGGGCACAGTATTGGGAGTGGCAGCAGGATGACATTGTCAGGACACCAGTATTGGGAATTTGAATTGAAAATGTGGGGAGGTTGATGGAAAAATTGAGAAATCCAACATTGTCTGTGTTACAAACTCTGCAGAGATGAGATGCGTCTGAAAGAATTTGTCAGAGGAGATGAGGAAAGAGAACGTCTACATCACAGGAGATGTCAGTGGGTGTAAGAGGTACAGTATATATATGCTTATGTCTGTATGTGTGGTTTGGGTAGGGGACTAGGCACGTTCTTTGCACAGGGGCCCTCTGCTGTCTGTGTCCGCCCCTGCTCACACATCATATTTCCCTGCACTGTTGGCACTTAGTGGCCTCTGCATATGGGCATGCATTAACTGTTGGAATGGTCTCTGGCCTCTGTTGCAGCCAGTGGTGTATCTTCAATAAAGGCAGACCATGTAACTGCTGCGGGGCCTGGAGGATAGGACATTTCCATGAATCCACCAGCTCACGGGCACAGCAATGGGGTGTTAATGTGCGCTAATTTGCTACTGGGCTGGTGGGAAGCCACAAGGGTCTTTACAGATGCAATGTCGCCAAGTACCGGGCCCATATCACTATGGGCCCGGTACATTGACGACGTGTTTGTTATCTGGAGTGATGCACAGCTTTACTTTTTAAAATTTGTGGAGAGTTTAAATGATAATGATATCGGCTTGAGATTTACTTCCGAGTGTAACTCAGACACTCTTCCATTTTTGGATATACAGTACAGACCAAAAGTTTGGACACACCTTCTCATTCAAAGAGTTTTCTTTATTTTCATGACTATGAAAATTGTAGATTCACATTGAAGGCATCAAAACTATGAATTAACACATGTGGAATTATAAACATAAAGAACAAGTGTGAAACAACTGAAAATATGTCATATTCTAGGTTCTTCAAAGTAGCCACCTTTTGCTTTGATTACTGCTTTGCACACTCTTGGCATTCTCTTGATGAGCTTCAAGAGGTAGTCCCCTGAAATGGTTTTCACTTCACAGGTGTGCCCTGTCAGGTTTAATAAGTGGGATTTCTTGCCTTATAAATGGGGTTGGGACCATCAGTTGCATTGAGGAGAAGTCAGGTGGATACACAGCTGATAGTCCTACTGAATAGACTGTTAGAATTTGTATTATGGCAAGAAAAAAGCAGCTAAGTAAAGAAAAACGAGTGGCCATCATTACTTTAAGAAATGAAGGTCAGTCAGTCAGCCGAAAAATTGGGAAAACTTTGAAAGTAAGGACTATTTGACCATGAAGGAGAGTGATGGGATGCTGCGCCAGATGACCTGACCTCCACAGTCACAGGACCTGAACCCAATCGAGATGGTTTGGGGTGAGCTGGACCGCAGAATGAAGGCAAAAGGGCCAACAAGTGCTAAGCATCTCTGGGAACTCCTTCAAGACTGTTGGAAGACCATTTCAGGGGACTACCTCTTGAAGCTCATCAAGAGAATGCCAAGAGTGTGAAAAGCAGTAATCAAAGCAAAAGGTGGCTACTTTGAAGAACCTAGAATATGACATATTTTCAGTTGTTTCACCATTGTTTGTTATGTATATAATTCCACATGTGTTAATTCATAGTTTTGATGCCTTCATAGTCATGAAAATAAAGAAAACTCTTTGAATGAGAAGGTGTGTCCAAACTTTTGGTCTGTACTGTATCTATCTCCAGAAAGGGGACAGATGAACTCTCAACTACACTCTTCAGAAAACTGACCTCCACTAACTCCTTCCTACATTGGAACAGCAGCCATCCTACTCCCCTCAAGAAGGGTATTCCTTATGGACAATATTTGCGCTTGAAGCGCAATTGTTCTGATGGGACGGAGTTTAGGAGACAAGCTGATGAGTTGAGAGTTAGGTTTCGTAATAGAAGGTATCCGGATGACATATTAGGAAAAGCTTACCATAGGGCTACCATGATAGCTCGTCCAAACCTATTGATACCTAAAGAGAAAGCTGCAGAAGATTTAAAAAATACGGGTAATTGCCACATTTGATGGCTGTGGTGACCGCACAAGAGAGATTCTGAAAAAACAGTGGCCCATTCTTTTAATGGACCCGGATATTAGGGATGTAATACACGAGTATCCTCAAATTACATTTAGGAGGGGTAACAGCTTGCGAGATGTGCTGGTTCACAGCCATTTTACTACTGCGCCCCAACCGGGAACGTGGTTGGATCGCAGACCAATTGGTAGCTTTAGGTGTAGTGGCTGTATTGCCTGTACTATGATACAGACAGGCAAAACATTCTATAGCTCCAATTTAAAAAGAACATACCCCATTAGGGATTTCATCAGCTGCAAGACTCAAGGTGAAATTTACAAGATCACCTGCGAATGCGGTATCGAATATATAGGGAAGACGAGGTGCGAATTACACAGACGATTGGCAGAGCACCTTGGCGACATTGAGAACAGAAGAGACACAGTTGTGTCTAGACACGTTCACGATTGTCACCAGGGCAACCCAGGATGTCTGAAAGCCATGGGAATCGAAAAAGTCGGACAGCCTCTTCATGGGGGAGATTGGGACCGTATCCTTCTCCAGCACGAAGCCCGTTGGATATTCATATTACATACTGTCTCACCTACAGGTCTTAATGAGCAGCTTAACTTTAGCTGCTTTATCTGAGACTGACTGAGACCTCTCACTCCCCTTCCCTCTCTCTCCCCCCCTTCTCTAGTGCCATAGTGTCACGACTGTGACTGATCCAGACAGGTCTGGGAGGAGAAGGTCGCAGCGACTTGCTACTCGCGATAGCTTGTGAGTTTGCTCCATGGTTCAGGGTATGTCATCCGGGTTTTGCCTTGTGAACCTTTTTGTCCTGACTGGGAGTTTGTAGGCATCCTTCTCAGGTGAGTCCTGTCTGCCACTCCCAGCTACTATATTAGTTTCAGTTTCACTTGCAGTCATTGCCAGATATAGTCCTTACTTCCAGTTCTATTCTGACCTTTGAAGGAGATCGTTTGATGGTGTTGCTGCGGAGCTCTTGTCCGGCGTGGACTGTCGTGATTGGGATCGCCTTCTCTGCTCGTGACTGGATAAGTCTATCTCTGCTATAGTTTGTTTGTTGCTGTCTTCCCCTGCTGTTCTCCTAGACATGAGTGATGGTGACTAGTGCTCCCATCGGCCTTTCCCCACTCTAGGCTTGTTAGGGTGACTGAGGGTTTAGGCATCCTGCTCGCCGCACGGGTTCACACCCCGTCTAGGGTATCAGGGCAGACAGGTGCCAGCTTAGGGTTAGTCAGGGGTGGCCATACTATTCCCATCCGTAGATAAGGGTCCCCCTTCCCCTCCGTCTGGTGCGACACGACTGCTGCTGGGATAGCGGTCGTGACAGTATATCTGGCCTTTTAAAAAAAATTAAACAAAAGTGACATTTCTTTTTTGCTTGCTGTTTTGCTTTGTATTTTTCTGTTCCACTATGGATCCGGTTACGGTTTTGGCGAAACAATTACAGGGATTATCCCTTGAAGTGGCAGGATTAAAAGCAACAGTGCTGCAGCAGCAGCAGCCATCCTTGGGTTCCACCGTTGCTACGGGAAACCAAGGTACTCCTGAGCCAAAAGTGGCTTTACCTGATAGGTTCTCAGGAGGGAGAGACCAATTTGTAACCTTCAGAGAAGCTTGCAAATTGTTCTTCAGGTTACGCCCTAGATCCTCCGGCAGTGAAGAACAACGGGTGGGCATTGTAATTTCTCTCCTGCAAGGAGATCCGCAGGCTTGGGCTTTCTCCCTACCATCAGACTCTCTGGCCTTACGATCAGTGGAGGAGTTTTTTGAAGCCCTGGGTCTCGTATATGATGACCCGGACAGGGTCTCACTGGCTGAGTCTAAGCTACGTAGACTTCGGCAAGAGAACCGGTCTGCTGAACTATATTGTTCCGAATTCCGTAGGTGGGCTACTGATACGTTATGGAACGACTCGGCCCTTAGGAGTCAGTTCTGCCAGGGGTTGTCTGAAAAATTAAAAGACGCGCTGGCGGTATACGAGGTCCCTGGGTCTCTGGAGGCTGCTATGTCTCTGTCCATAAGAATCGACAGACGACTCAGGGAGAGACTATTAAATTTTACGGAGGCCTCTATAGGGCAGGGATCGGTTTGTTATGATCCAGTCGAACCAATGCAAATAGGGGGCGCCACTAGACGGGTGAATCCTCCTAAGTTCCGCCGTAGGTCAGAGGTTTGTTTTCATTGTGGGGGGAGGGGTCATTTTGTAAAGGTTTGTCCCTCAGATCCCAAGAGACCACAAACAAAGGAGCCGCCGGAAAACTAGAGTCCCCAGATTGTGCGGAGGATAACAGTCTGGGCGTATTCGTTTCCTCCATATGCATGTCTCAGTTTTTGTTGTCCGCTACCGTTGAGGCGGGCAATAAGACTGAGATCTGTTCCGTCTTTTTGGACAGTGGGGCGGGGGTCAACTCGGTGGATTAACGGTTTGCTCAGGCTCTGGGTTTTTCTCCGGAACCGATACGCAGAACTATTCCTGTTTTTGCCATCGACTCCTCCCCTCTTACTCAGAAAGAGTTAACTCAGATCATCCATAATATCCATCTGCAGGTAGGGGACCTCCATAAAGAGCATATCTCTTGTTATGTCCTGGACGGTCTTCCGGCTCCTATGGTATTGGGGCTTCCCTGGCTGGTGACTCACAATCCAGTGGTGGATTGGCAGGCCGGGGAGATTGTGGAGTGGAGTGAACATTGTAAGGATAACTGCTTGAGTAGTAGGTGCTCTACACTCTCTGTAACATCTTTACCTGCCTTTCTGTCAGATTTTATGGATGTGTTCTCTGAGAAGGGTTGTCAGGGGTTTCCACCTCATCGTCCATATGATTGCCCGATTAATCTATTACCTGGGGCAAAACTACCTAAAACCCGGTTATACAATCTTTCCGGCCCGGAGAGGAAGGCTATGAAAGATTATATTTCGGAGAGTTTGGCTAAGGGACACATCAGACCCTCTTCTTCACCTGTGGCTGCAGGGTTCTTTTTCGTTAAAAAGAAAGATGGGGGCCTACGTCCTTGCCTGGATTTCCGGGAATTAAACCGGATAACTATCCGAGATCCCTATCCTCTTCCTCTCATTCCCGACCTCTTTAATCAGGTTGCTGGTGCTAAATGGTTCTCCAAAATGGATCTCAGAGGAGCCTATAACCTGGTTCGCATCAAAGAGGGGGATGAGTGGAAGACGGCTTTTAATACTCCGGAAGGGCATTATGAAAATCTGGTCATGCCATTTGGTCTTACTAATGCGCCTGCGGTATTCCAACATTTTGTCAACGATATTTTTAGTCACCTTATCGGGAGATTTGTTGTGATATATCTTGATGACATCCTGGTCTATTCCCCGGATCTGGATACACATAAGATCCATGTGAGACGAGTGCTGCAGATATTAAGGGCCAACAAATTGTTTGCTCAGTTAGAAAAATGTGTGTTCGCCGTAAAAGAACTGCCATTTCTGGGGTATGTGTTGTCAGATTCAGGTTTCCGCATGGATCCAGAGAAAGTCCGGGCGATTATAGACTGGGATCTGCCTGAGAACCTGAAGGCATTGCAACGCTTCCTGGGGTTTGCCAATTTTTATAGAAAATTTATAAAGAACAATTCCTGGGTGGTCAAACCACTGACGGACATGACCCGAAAGGGATCCGATTTTTCCAAATGGTCACATGCAGCCAAAACTGCCTTTGCATCTCTGAAGGAGAGATTCACCTCGGCCCCTATTCTCGTATAGCCAGATGTCTCGCTTCCTTTTATTGTAGAGGTTGACGCATCAGAGGTGGGGGTGGGAGCGGTACTATCTCAGGGCCCGTCCCCTGGTGAATGGCGTCCGTGTGCTTTCTTTTCGAAGAAATTGTCTACTGCAGAAAGGAACTATGATATTGGCAACAGGGAACTTTTGGCTATTCAGTTGGCTTTTGAGGAGTGGCGTCATTTTTTGGAGGGGGCGGTTCATCCCGTCACGGTGATTACTGATCACAAAAACTTATTATATCTGGAGTCTGCTAAACGTCTCACCCCTAGACAGGCTCGGTGGTCGTTATTTTTTACTAGGTTTAATTTTGTAATAACCTATCGTCCGGGGGCAAAAAATACTAAGGCGGATGCATTGTCTCGAAGTTTTCCTGGAGGGGGTGATGTTGAGGTACCAGAGCTCATTTTGCAAAAGGGGGTGGTGGTCTCTGCATTACACTCAGGTTTAGAGGGGAGGGTGTTGGAAGCTCAGGGGGACACCCCGGCCTCCTGCCCCTCGGGTAAACTGTTTGTGCCAGAAAATTTACGCCTGGAGATACTAAAAGAACACCATAACTCCACACTGGCAGGACACCCAGGTAGTAGGGCAACCTCTGAATTAGTGTCTCGTCGGTTCTGGTGGCCTAAGTGGCGCCAGGAGGTGTTGAATTTTGTGTCTGTATGTGCTACCTGTGCTCGTTCTAAGGTAGATCATACTCGTCCGGCAGGGCGTCTTTTACCTCTAGCCATCCCCAACAGGCCTTGGACGCACCTATCTATGGATTTCATTACGGATCTACCAGTATCAGCTGGGAAAACTGTTATTCTTGTAGTTGTTGATAGATTCAGTAAAATGGTGCACTTTATTGCTCTTGCCGCATTGCCTAATGCTAACACACTGGCTCAGGTTTTTATTGACCACGTCGTGAAGCTTCACGGGGTCCCTTCCGATATTGTTTCGGATCGTGGTACCCAATTCGTTTCTAAATTTTGGAAAGCTTTTTGTTCTCGTTAGGGGTTCATCTGTCGTTTTCTTCATCTTTCCATCCACAGTCCAACGGTCAGACTGAACGTACCAATCAAAACCTAGAGACATATTTGAGATGCTTTGTTTCCGAAAATCAGGAGGAATAGTCATCTTATTTACCGTTAGCCGAGTTTGCCATTAATAATCGTCGTCAAGAATCCACCGATAAGTCACCATTTTTTGGTGCGTATGGTTTCCATCCTCAGTTTTGTACGTTTAGTGAGGGGGGGCCGTCTGGGATTCCCGAGGAGGAACGATTTTGCGTCTTCACTTTCTTCAGTGTGGCAGAGTGTGCAAGAAAGTTTGAAGAGAATGGGTGGTAGATACAAACGTGTGGCTGATAGGAGGCGCTCTGAAGGTCCGGACCTTGGGGTGAATGACTTGGTGTGGTTGTCTACCAGAAATATCAAGTTGAAGGTTCCCTCGTGGAAATTAGGTCCGAGATTTATTGGTCCTTATAGGGTAATTAAGATCATTAACCCGGTGGCTTTTCGTCTGGAGCTACCTCAGACTCTAAGGATCCATAATGTCTTCCACAGATCTCTGCTTAAGAGATATGTAGAACCTCCTGAACCATTGCCACTACCGCCTCCACCGGTGGTTGTTGATGGCAGTCTTGAGTTTCAGGTAGAAAAGATTGTTGACTCACGATATGTTCGCCGCTCTCTTCAGTACCTGGTGCACTGGAGAGGTTATGGTTCCGAAGAGAGAATGTGGGTTCCAGCTTCAGAGATAAAAGCAGACAGACTCATTCGGGCTTTTCATAGCTCCCATCCGGAGAGGCCTGGTCTTGAGGGTCCGGGGGCCCCTCGTAGAAAGGGGGGTACTGTCACGACTGTGACTGATCCAGACAGGTCTGGGAAGACAAGGTCGCAGCGACTTGCTACTCGCGATAGCTTGTGAGTTTGCTCCATGGTTCAGGGTATGTCATCCGGGTTTTGCCTTGTGAACCTTTTTGTCCTGACTGGGAGTTTGTAGGCATCCTTCTCAGGTGAGTCCTGTCTGCCACTTCCAGCTACTATATTAGTTTCAGTTTCACTTGCAGTTATTGCCAGATATAGTCCTTACTTCCAGTTCTATTCTGACCTTTGAAGGAGATCGTTTGATGGTGTTGCTGTGGAACTCTTGTCCAGCGTGGACTGTCGTGATTGGGATCGCCTTCTCTGCTCGTGACTGGATAAGTCTATCTCTGCTATAGTTTGTTTGTTGCTGTCTTCCCCTGCTGTTCTCCTAGACATGAGTGATGGTGACTAGTGCTCCCATCGGCCTTTCCCCACTCTAGGCTTGTTAGGGTGACTGAGGGTTTAGGCATCCTGCTCGCCGCACGGGTTCACACCCCGTCTAGGGTATCAGGGCAGACAGGTGCCAGCTTAGGGTTAGTCAGGGGTGGCCATACTATTCCCATCCGTAGATAAGGGTCCCCCTTCCCCTCCGTCTGGTGCGACACGACTGCTGCTGGGATAGCGGTTGTGACACATAGATGTCGGTTCCTGCTTGATTTTGCGGTGAACGACATCCATTAGGGCACTTGCCTTCGCCCCGCCCCCTCCTCTAGTGTCTCGTTTTTGACCAACATATTCATTTAATCTTATGTTTATTTAAATTGCTAAAATGCCATTCATACGATAGCGCGATCACACATCTGTGTCCACGCTGGTGATAGAGGCCAGGGAGAGCGTCCTGGTTGCCCGGCAACTAAGTCACCGCAGTCTCGTGTGATCTAATGAGACTGGACGTGGTGACATCATCACATTCACCTCCGTCCATCTAGCGTCCCAGCCTCCAGTCATGTGACTGCATCTGACCGCGCATGCGCGGATTTGACACGCTACGTGACGTAGCTATGGCGGACGTGTTCCAAGCCTCGTTCTGAGGTTAGGGTTTAAATGGTGGTGGGACTTTTTCGCCACCGCGGACCACATCAGGTTCATACGCCACTGCCCGTGCAGGAGGAATGACATTATCTACCAACTTCCCCCTGCTACATTGCCATCATGTCTAATTGAAGCCCTATCTTGGCTTCAGACATTCATTTGGTGTCAGGGAGATGTGGTTGGCATTTATCCCCGTGCATCCCAGTCACCAAGTAGCCCGCAGATCCCTTGTGTCCCCTGATGAGCTTTCTATCTATTAGAAAGCTAAACGTGCATGTAGGGACTAGGCAGGAGAGGGCTTTTTAGGTCGCTTAATTCCAGGGTTAGGTTCCTGTAGCACCTGGCCGCGGGGGTCCATGACCAGGTGATTAGGGTTTATTGTAGGACCCAACAGGGCACTATAGGGCAAGATAGCCAGCCTTCCTAACCCTTCCTTTCAATCCAGTCTAGCCTACGATGATTTCTACTACCGTGAGACTGCTGGTGAATCAGGACCGCATCTACTGGAGTGTCAGAACCTCTGGTTTACACTTTTAAGTGCCGCCGAGCACTATACTTTCTTCATCACTAGTATTCTTGGCCACAAGTGTTGTATGTACACTGCTCAAAAAAATAAAGGGAACACAAAAATAACACATCCTAGATCTGAATTAATTAAATATTCTTCTGAAATACTTTGTTCTTTACATAGTTGAATGTGCTGACAACAAAATCACACAAAAAAAAAAAATATAGAAATCAAATTTTTCAACCCATGGAGGTCTGGATTTGGAGTCACACTCAAAATTAAAGTGGAAAAACACACTACAGGCTGATCCAACTTTGATGTGATGTCCTTAAAACAAGTCAAAATGAGGCTCTGTAGTGTGTGTGGCCTCCACGTGCCTGTATGACCTCCCTATAACGCCTGTGCATGCTCCTGATGAGGTGGCGGACGGTCTCCTGAGGGATCTCCTCCCAGACCTGGACTAAAGCATCTGCCAACTCCTGGACAGTCTGTGGTGCAACGTGACGTTGGTGGATAGAGCGAGACATGATGTCCCAGATGTGCTCAATTGGATTCAGGTCTGGGGAACGGGCAGGCCAGTCCATACCATCAATGCCTTCGTCTTGCAGGAACTGCTGACACACTCCAGCCACATGAGGTCTAGCATTGTCTTGCATTAGGAGGAACCCAGGGCCAACCGCACCAGCATATGGTCTCACAAGGGGTCTGAGGATATCATTTTGGTACCTAATGGCAGTCAGGCTACCTCTGGCGAGCACATGGAGGGCTGTGCGGCCCTCCAAAGAAATGCCAACCCACACCATTACTGACCCAATGCCAAACCGGTCATGCTGGAGGATGTTGCAGGCAGCAGACTCTGCTGCGTCTCCAGATTCTGTCACGTCTGTCACATGTGCTCAGTGTGAACCTGCTTTCATCTGTGAAGAGCACAGGGCGCCAGTGGCGAATTTGCCAATCTTAGTGTTCTCTGGCAAATGCCAAACGTCCTGCACGGTGTTGGGCTGTAAGCACAACCCCCACCTGTGGACGTCGGGCCCTCATATCACCCTCATGGAGACTGTTTCTGACTGTTTGAGCAGACACATGCACATTTGTGGCCTGCTGGAGGTCATTTTGCAGGGCTCTGGCAGTGCTCCTCCTGTTCCTCCTTGCACAAAGGCAGAGGTATCGGTCCTGCTGCTGGGTTGTTGCCCTCCTACGGCCTCCTCCACGTCTCCTGATGTACTGGCCTGTCTCCTGGTAGCGCCTCCATGCTCTGGACACTACGCTGACAGACACAGAAAACCTTCTTGCCACAGCTCGCATTGATGTGCCATCATGGATAAGCTGCACTACCTGAGCCACTTGTGTGGGTTGTAGACTCCGTCTCATGCTACCACTAGAGTGAAAGCACCGCCAGCATTCAAAAGTGACCAAAACATCAGCCAGGAAGCATAGGAACTGAGAAGTGGTCTGGGGTCACCACCTGCAGAACCACTCCTTTATTGGGGGTGTCTTGCTAATTGCCTATAATTTCCACCTGTTGTCTATCCCATTTGCACAACAGCATGTGAAATTGATTGTCACTCAGTGTTGCTTCCTAAGTGGACAGTTTGATTTCACAGAAGTGTGATTGACTTGGAGTTACATCGTGTTGTTTAAGTGTTCCCTTTATTTTTTTGAGCAGTGTATATTGGGTCTTCACTTGCACTCCATGTATGTATTTAGTCTATATCAGTATTATATATTGAGACATATTTTTCTAATTTATACCTATTAAAAGCTAAGTTTTAAAATTGACCATTTTCCATATGCCGACTGAAACTGGTGGTCATAATATATTGTTCTTACCATAATTGGTTTATACATTTCCATGAATCACCACAGGGGGGAGCTCAGGGCAAAGACATTATTAGAGCTTCCATTGCACTGTATAGACTACTATGTGGTAGCAGCAGACACACAGCTTTGTAATATGTGAAGTGAAGCTGGATACTTTGTCAATGCATTAATGCCAGTTGTCTGGTGTAAGGACATTAACTGCTGGGATCCCCACTAACCACGAGGGTCCCCGAGTCAGCTGTATGAATGGAGCAGTGGTGCGCTTGCATGTTCATTCAATTTTATGGGACTGCAGGAGATAGTAGTGCAGAGTGCTTGAGTAGATAAATTAAAGTGGTTGTGCAGTGTAATTGTATTGATGACCTATCTTGCCCCTAGGCCATTAATATCAGATCGGTGGGGATCCAACTCCCTGGACCCCCACCCATTCACTTCAATGGGGCCGCATAAGATTCGTGGCCCCGCCAAAAAATAGAACATGTCCTATTCTTGTCTTGTACAAGAATACGCATTTCTACAATGGGCGGCCCGTTCTATTCCACAAATTGCGGAACGCACATGGCCCGGCATCCGTGTTTTGAGGATCCGCAATTTGCGGAATGCAAAACATGGCACGGTCGTGTGAATGAGCCCTGGGTGTACGGCTACAAGGATAGACTGGTGGCGGCCAGGTTCGCTGTGTAGCAGTGATCCCATAGAAATCAATGCGATCGTCATGCCAGTCGCGACAAATCCAACAGTGTTGTATTTCCTGTGACTCTCACGGCAATCCCATTTAATTTCAATAGGATCACTGCTACTCAGCAAACCTGGCTGGCACATCTGTTGCGCCACCAGTGTCGCTGTGTAGCTGTACACTAAAGGTCTCACTGCTTGACATTAACGGTAAGCGATTAGCATTAGCAGCTTCAATGACGTTCTGAATGTATACTGACTTGCTAAACATATATATTTTTTATCCAGAACATACTTCATTCCTTGATAAAAGGGAATCTGTAAGCAGTTTTATGGTGTCCTAAATAAGGGCAACATGAAATAGTGACAGATACACTTAAAGGGGTTCTCCGGGAATTAAGAAAATGAAAATATTTAAATATCACTTTATGATAAATATATTCCCAAATACCGTTCATTAGTTATAATGGCTCGTTTTGTCTAGGGGGCAATCATCAGAAGAAATAAAATGGCCGATGTCCTATTAGTACACACAAAACCTGTCCTAATCACATAGGAAGAGAGGTTACTTCACAACACTGATGTAAACATCTGCCTCATCCTCCTCTCTGCTCTACTTGTCAGGAATCATGATCCTGAATATAGGTGAATCTCTGGGGGAATGGAGATGATGAGGAGACATGAGAGGAGGGTGAGGTGTGGCTAATGAGCAGCAGCATTTGTATGCAGTCTCTATTACCACAGCCACAGTCTGCCCTGTCCATCCTCTCTGTACTAAATTCCCAAGAGATTCGGCTAAAGTTCTTATCCACTGTATTTGGGATCATAATCCCTGACAAGTAGGGCAGAGAAGAGGATGAGGCAGCTCTTTACCTCAGTGTTGTGAAGTAACTTGTCCTGCTTTGTGATTAGGACAGGTTTTGTGTGAACTAATAGGATGGCGGCCATTTTGTTTCCCCTGATGATTGCTCCCCAGACAAAATAAGCCATTATAAATAATGAAAGCTATTATATTTAAGGGAATATATTTATTATAAAGCAATATTTAAGTGTTTTCATTTTCTGAATTCCCAGATAACCCCTTTAACAAAATGCTTGGTCACTTTGTTTAATTGACCCAGCCATTTTGCTTAAATCTTGTATTGACCAACTCCAGCGCATGCAGAATAAGTCCTCATATTCATATGCTCATGTCTTTCCCCACCCTCCTGCTGCTGATTCATATGGGAAAAAAAACAGGCAGGTAGAGCCGTGAGCTCGTGAATGCTCATTGGCATGCGCCGGAGCTTTTAGAACCTAGCAGCAGAAAACTAGTGCCAGAATTCCTTTAAGCAGACTATAATGTGCATCAGTTCGTATTTTAGTACTTGGACTGAGAACACCGCTTTGTCCACTTCTCTTTTGTTTCTTTTTGGAACTAGCATACTTTCCTCCTAATATGAAAGAAGCCTAAGTCAATGGTGCATGATCCGTTTTTTTTTCCTTACAGAAAAAAATAGATCAGGCGCCCATTAACTTACAATGATTTTCATGCCTGATCAGGTTTGTTCAGCTTTGATTTAATACAACCAGATCCAGGTGAAATGGAGCCATCAGGATGTATTAAATGGAATGGATCCTTTTAATTCGGTTCCTCTGCCGGATCTCAAAACCTTAAGTAAAAACGCAGATGTGAAAGTAGCCCTAAAAGGGTTTTCTGAGATTTTTATCTGATAACCTATCCTATCCAGTATTTTACTGGTGGGAGTCTGACATCTAGGATCTCCAGCGAGTGCCGCAGCCTTCTCACAGCATTTCCGACCTAGGCCATGTGAGGTAATGTTCATCAATCACACTGCCTAGGTGCAGCTCAGCCTCATAGAAGTGAATGGGGCTGAGCTGCAATACCAAGCACAGCCACTGTACAATGTACAGCGCTATATTTTGTAAGATGAGAGAAGGCCGCAGCTCTACGGTAAACAGCTGATCAGTGGGAATCCCAGGTGTCAGACCCCCACTGATCTGATACTGATGACTATCAAAGGAAAACTCATTGATTTTAATACGAATTTCAGGGAAAATTCCATTCGTCATGAAGCCGAATTTCCATGTGCTTCGTGGTAACAAATCGATCTTTCCTGAAATGGCAGTAAAACACAAAAAAATACATACTCACCTAATCCATTTGCTTGCAGAGAGGCAGTAGTGGCCATCTTGATTGAAGAAAACGAGCAAAATCTTGCGCAGGCTGCCATGTGACGTCATCACGCGCAAGATTTTGCACGCTATCTTCAATCAATATGCTTGTGACAGCCTCTCTGTGAGAAAATGGATGAGGTAAGTATGTATTTTTTATTTTTAACCCTTGAAAGACCTTAATGTGACCGTCAGATGCTGCGATCAGGGTTGAACACGGCGCAATTAATATGCTGACTTATTTTCCCTTTTGCTGTCTGTTAAGGATTATTTGAGGACGGATGGCAAATTGGAAAAAATGGATGAAGAAAAAAAGAAAGGTCTTGTGAGGTCTTTTAACTATTGGTTGCAAGCATTTTGTATTTTTGCTGCAGTGCTTGGTAAGAAATCTCCAGATAGATGCAGTGGACATGTTCAATATATTTATAATTTTGGAGGCATACTGTAACTTTGGGGGTATGGCATGGTTGACCTATGATGAAATCTTTAGACAAAAATTAGCAGTACAACCGTTGTTGAGATGAGTTTTAAAGGATGTTGGTTTGTGGATCAATTGAATTCTACCTCAGAGATCTTCACTAGAGATTTGTCCCGAAGTCGAATTTTTTTGCGCTTCGTGGTAACATGTTACAAAGTTAAAGTAAGAAGCCCGGGAACGAGGGATCACCCACAATGCCATGCAGACAGCCAATCAGCAGATAGCCAGCCCCTGTGATGTCACAGCCCTATAAAAACCCTCCTCATGCCCAGTCTCCACCATTTTACAGTGAACTTAGTGCAGGGAGAGACGTTTACAGGCACTAGGGACAGTGATTAGGAAAGACTTTATTAAAAAAAACAACTATTGAGCAGTTCAGGGAAAGGATAGGGAGGCATTATCCACACTGTAGGGAGAGAGAAGGGACCTATAGGAGAGTGTAAAGCCTGAGTAATAAGAGCTATTCTATTACACCTTGCTGCACTAATTGGGGTTACTAAAAGTGATCTATTACTACAGATTTTAGGTTGTTTTAAATAGCAATTGCAGTAATCCTAGAATCTGTTATTGGGTTGGGATGTCTGATACAACCAGTTTTGGGGTGTATTTATTTTAACTATATAAAAGTACTTCCATTCCTCCTTGCTTTAGGGGTGAATTTGCGACCTGATACAACCAGTTTTGGGGTGTGTTAATTTTAAATATATATGAAAGTACGTGCATTCACCCTTGCTTTAGGGGTGAATTCGCGACGTGATACAAACAGTTTTGGGGTGTGTTAATTTCATATATAAAAGTACTTCCATTCATCTTTGCTTTGGGGTGAATTTGCCTCCTGATATAACCAGTTTTGGGGTGTGGTTTTTTTAAATATATAAAAGAACGTCCATTCATCCTTGCTTTTGAGGTGAATTTGCAGTCTGATACAACCAGTTTTGGGGTGTGGTTATTTTAAATATATAAAAGTATTTCCATTCATCCTTGCTTTTGTGGTGAATTTGCTGTCTGATGCAAACAGTTTTGGGTTATTAATTTTAAAGGATAACTGTCATATTTTCACTAAAAATTCAATTTTCATAATGTTGTTGCTGCTGTGGTGATATTCCATAATCACTAATTCTTGTGTTCACATACAACTTGTTTAATAAGATTCCGTCCATAGCAACTGCTCCTCACAAGACTTCTTTCTGACTATCTTCTCAAGATGGCCACCGATGACCTTACCCTGAGGCTAAGACCTCCCCCCCCTAACTAGCCAGAATTCATTTGGCTCATCTTGGGAACGCGCAGTCTCACCCCAACCAATCGGCTTTCTCCAGACTTAAACACGCCCTCTGCCTCTTGAGTAGTTGATTGCGAATATTCTAATCGCGAATTTTTATCTTGAATATTCTAATCGCAAATTTTTATCGAGAATATCGGCACTATCCCGGCCCGATGGGAGCGCGCACACAGCGTTCTGGACTGCCCAGTACTACGTCCTCCGTCTTCTGTATATAGAAGATAGGAGACGGAGGACACTTACCAACGCTGTTTTAGCCACACCACTGAAATACCTGGGGGAGGAAAGAACATGCTACAATTACTAGGTAATTCAATACCTATACAAAAGTATTAACTAGGGAACTAAGGTAAACTTAGTCAGAACAATCCAATAACATAAAAAATAAAATATGACAGTTACTCTATTCTGACACAGATGTACGTTAGAGAAGGCTCTAACTGGTTGTGAGTAGTAATGGACAAACATCCGGGATGGTTCGCGAATGCGATCGCGCAAACGCGATCAAATGTTTGCGAACCGCAAGTTTGCGGCGGGTCCCATTCATTTTAATGGCAGGCAAAGAAAAAATTACTAGAAGTGCACAAATAGTCCCACAACAGGAACAGTGACATACCAGATGTATTGTTCGAATCTGCGATTTTCATTCATTTTTTTTTTCAATGCGAAATATCGGCAATATAATTTTCGCGTACGCGCATGCGCAAATGCACTATGCAGTACCCAAATGCACTATAAAGAAAGTATATTGGTATATAACACCCCGCTTCAATCAGTTTTTTGGGGGGCGACTGGTATATAGCACCAGTAGAAATTATTTGTTCCAATAACGCTTGTCCCTCTATATACCTGCAGTATCGCAGCAGAATCGTACACAACTGCCGCACAATACAAATGCACTATAATAAAC
The DNA here is from genome assembly GCF_905171765.1 of Bufo bufo. Classification (NCBI taxonomy): domain Eukaryota; kingdom Metazoa; phylum Chordata; class Amphibia; order Anura; family Bufonidae; genus Bufo; species Bufo bufo. The sequence goes on from NC_053393.1 coordinate 211,227,828, forward strand.
TTTCTATGTTAATAACATTGTACAAGGAAGGCAATCCATTAGAATATCCATAAATATAAAACGTAACCTTTAATAATGTTACCATGAGGGTCCATTCACACGTCCGTAAGTGTTTTGCGAATCCGCAAAACACGGACACCGGCAATGTGCATTCCGCAATTTAGGGACCGCACATCGCCGGCACTATAATAGAAAATGCCTAATCTTGTCTGCAATTGCGGACAAGAATAGGACATGTTCTATTTTTTTGCGGAAACGGAAGCACAGATGCGGAAGTGCGGATCCACAAATGCGGATGTGGATCCACAAATGCGGATGCGGACAGCACATTCGGGCACCATTGAAAATGAATGGGTTTGCACCCGTTCCGCAAAATTGCGGAACAGATGCGGGCCCATTTTGCGGATGTATGAATGGAAAAGATATCCCTCAAAATGAAAATAAATAAAATTATTAAAGTTAAGCAAAAAGCATAGATGTGGTAGTCAATAACAAGTGCCCGGCGGCACTAAATCAGGTGCTTGGCGGCACCAAATGAGAAACCATATGTCCTACCACAATCCGGGGGGTTCCAGTGCACATCTATGAATCCCAGAGGGAAGGCAAAAAACCATCTATCCCTGGGCTAGATGATGATGTGGTATTGAAGGACAGGGTGGGCAAAGAACTGTCCCTGATATTGCCCTACAAGGGGGTGCTATTCTGGCCCTGATAGCCTAACCACAGACCACCCGCCCTGATAAGAGCGACCCCGTCCAGGACCTTACCCAATATAAAAATGGCCCTAGTAAGCCCCTAGCCCCTAGGCCCCTGACTTCCAGGTGATCACTATATAGATCTATGTGTTTTTGACTCATTATAAAAGTATATTATAAGTATATTGTACCCCTCTGTGTATCACACCTATCGATAGCACACCTAAACCAGTCCCTAAAAAGACTTTTGTGGCTCTATTATCTAGCGTTTGGTGTCCCTGTCGGTCCCTGCTCCACACAGCAACCTCTCCCTACACTGGCAAAACACTGAATGTAAAATGGCGGCCAGATCAGGTTTATTTATACGGTAGGGGGTATGTCCATGTGATGAAATGTCTCAATTGGCTGTCCTGTACCACCTGATGGATGTGTCATGGGTCAAAGTTCTTCACAATGTAAAAGAATATGGAAGGCGCGAACTTCTCCATATGTTCGCATGTTCGGCGAATCGCGAACACACACAAGTTTGCCGCGAAACGACCGCCGGGCGAACCGCAAGGCCATCTCTAGTTGTGAGTGGTAATCTCTGTACAAGCAATAGTAGACAGCTGAACTCACTAATATCCTTAGGTCGTGGTACCAGTTGCATGTGAAGCTCCAGTGAGGAGGATACAATTTAAATGCTTTGGTAATTTATTGAGTTTACTTTGAGCAAAGACATATAGAGGACATTAGAGGATATTAGAGATCAAAACGAAATGCTCTCAGTCTGCTGCAGAAAAGAAGCACACAGGAACAGAACAATTAGGATATGATGTCATAGAAAGGGAGGAGTAGAACAGAGAGCAAAGGCAATGGGATTTATATAATACATTCAAAAAAACTATAACAAGAATGACCACAGGGTGGCAGCATTACATAACATGGTAAAGATATGATACAGCGATTTATCTTAAATGAAACAAATGCTGGGACAGCACATACCCTTTAAATATATAAAAGTACGTCCATTCATCCTTGCTTTTGGGGTGAATTTTTGGCCTGATACAAACAGTTTTGGGGTGTTTATTTCATATATTAAAGTACGTCCATTCATCCTTGCTTCTGGGGTGAAATTGCAGTCTGATAGTTTTGCTCTTTTGCCCTTTGCTTTTTGTTTTAATTGACAATATGTCGGATAGATGACAGGTCATTCTAAGGGAATGGGCAGGGGCCAAAATGTTTCTGGAGCAGGCAGAAGTAGCAGCAGATGAAGGTGGGGTGGCAGCAGTAGTCGCAGCTTACAGGCCTGAGCTGCCAGTTTCATCTATCGGGTTTCTATTATATGACCCTTAGTTGGCATGGCCCGGGAACAAGCTCTGTGCCCCCACCTGTCTTCAACCTGCCTCCGTCATTTTCAGTTCCCTCAGCTCAATAATTATTGTATGCCTTCGGCTCGGCTCCACTTTTCAGTGAGGATGAGATTGTAGAGTACAGTCAGCATCTTCTGCCCAGCCAAGATCTGGAGGAGAGATCCGCTGCTTCCTCCGAAAGATGAGTAAGTAGTGATGATGAGAGTTGCGAGGGAGCTGGTGTTGCGAGCGGTCAGGCACATGGACCTGAGACTCCTGACATCATCAGGAGAAGAGGGTGGCAGCTTGCGCATAAGGCAGCGGCTGTACCAGTAGGATGGTAGCGTGGCCGTGAGTCAGCAGGGTGGCAGCAATGGGAAGTTGGGAGCCAAACGTGCCCAGGGTAGACCACCCGCTACGCAGGAGCCTACCTGTCTGGAAAGAAGTAACGGTCCAGGGGTTCTGGGATGCAGCGGTAGAAGGCAGTCAGCACGGAGTGTTGGGAGAAAAATGTCATACTCGACAGTGTGGCAATTTTTTATCAAGCCGCCGGAGGATGTCAGCATGGCCATTTGCAGAATCTGTGGGCAGAAGGTGAAGCGTTGCCAGGGTGCCAATGTTAGCACCACGGTCCTGTGTAAACACATGCCGCGTCACCATAAAGTGGCCTGGGAAAACCGTCGATCTAATGTAGTGGTACAGCCTGAGGCAGAAACCACTGCATCACCCAGTGGCCCACACCTCTTTTCCGCACGTCAAGGCTGCACCACCTCAGCAGAAGAGAGCTGTGTTTCCTTCCAATCATCTACTGGTCCTGATGCTCCTGCTCCTGCTCCTCCTCCTCCTCCTACTCCCCGTCAGTCATTTTGTCAGCAATCGATCCCAGAGGTGATTAAAAGTATGTGCACCCTTTGGAATGATATGGATTTCTGCACAAATTGGGCATAAAATGTGATCTGATCTTCATCTAAGTCACAACAATAGACAATCACAGTCTGCTTAAACTAATAACACACAAAGAATTAAATGTTACCATGATTTTATTGAACACACCATGTAAACATTCACAGTGCAGGTGGAAAAAGTATGTGAACCCTTGGATTTAATAACTGATTGAACCTTCTTTGGCAGCAATAACTTTAACCAAACGTTTCCTGTAGTTGCAGATCAGACGTGCACAACGGTCAGGAGTAATTCTTGACCATTCCTCTTTACAGAACTGTTTCAGTTCAGCAATATTCTTGGGATGTGAATCGCTTTCTTAAGGTCATGCCACAGCATCTCAATCGGGTTGAGGTCAGGACTATGACTGGGCCACTTCAGAAGGCGCATTTTCTTCTGTTTAAGCCATTCTGTTGTTGATTTACTTCTATGCTTTGGGTCGTTGTCCTGTTGCAACACCCATCTTCTGTTGAGCTTCAGCTGGTGGACAGATGGCCTTAAGTTCTCCTGCAAAATGTCTTGATAAACTTGGGAATTCATTTTTCCTTCGATGACAGCAATCCGTCCAGGCCCTGACGCATCAAAGCAGCCCCAAACCATGATGCCCCCACCACCATACTTCACAGTTGGGATGATGTTTTGATGTTGCTGTGCTGTGCCTCTAGTGTTGTGTGTTTCTTCCAAACAACTCAACTTTGGTTTTATCTGTCCACAGAATATTTTGCCAGTACTGCTGTGGAACATCCTGGTGCTCTTGTGCAAACTGTAAACATGCAGCAATGTTTTTTTGGACAGCAGTGGCTTCCTCTGTGGTATCCTCCCATGAAATCCATTCTTGTTTAGTGTTTTACGTATCGTAGATTCGCTAACAGGGATGTTAGCATATGCCAGAGACTTTTGTAAGTCTTTAGCTGACACTCTAGGATTCTTCTTCACCTCATTGAGCAGTCTGCGCTGTGCTCTTGCAGTCTTTACAGGACGGCCACTCCTAGGGAGAGTATGCTGAACTTTCTCCATTTACAGACAATTTGTCTTACCGTGGACTGATAAACAGCAAGGCTTTTGGAGATACTTTTATACCCCTTTCCAACTTTATGCAAGTCAACAATTCTTAATCGTAGGTCTTCTGAGAGCTCTTTTGTGCGAGGCATCATTCACATCAGGCAATGCTTCTTGTGAAAAGCAAACCCAGAACTGGTGTGTGTTTCTTATAGGGCATGGCAGCTGTAACCAACACCTCCAATCTCATCTAATTGATTGGACTCCAGTTGGCTGACACCTCACTTCAATAAGCTCTTGGAGATGTCATTAGTCTAGGGGTTCACATACTTTTTCCACCTTCACTGTGAATGTTTACATAGTGTGTTCAATAAAAACATGGTGACATTGAATTCTTTGCGTGTTATTAGTTTAAGCAGTGATTGTCTATTGTTGTGACTTAGATGAAGATCAGATCACATTTTATGACCAATTTGTGCAGAAATCCATATCATTCCAAAGGGTTCACATACTTTTTCTTGCAACTGTATGTGCATTCATCCAATGGCTCAAAAGCTGAACGTGCTCCTGGCCAAGTTGCTGGTACTACAGTCCCTCCCTTTCCATGTGGTGGACTCTGCATCTTTTAGAGAACTGATGGCTTGTGCCGAGCCAAGGTGGACTCAAGCCGTCATTATGTCTCTAAAAAGGCAGTACCAGCCCTGCACAGTCCTTGACAGGGGTGCCACTGGAGTAGAGGCCCCAAAAATTAGGCATTTACCTAAAAAAAACTTGTGATCCTGTGGCTTGAGGTACATTAGGTGGTCACTGGATAAAAAATTTAATGTAGGCCCTGGAAGTACAGGCCCCAAAAACTTGGCATTCACCTGACACAAAAGAACTTGTGATTCTGTGGCTGGAGGTACATTAGGCGTTCACTGGATAAAAATGTTACTGTAGGCCACTGGATAGAGGCCACAAAAATTAGGCATCCACTGACAGAAAAGAACTTTGGCTGATGTGGCTGGAGGTACATTAGGCGGTCACTGGATCAAAATTTTACTGTAGGCCACTGGAGTACAGGCCACAAAAATTAGGCATTCACCTGACAGAAAAGAACTTGTGATTATGTGCTGGAGGGTACATTAGGCGGTCACTGGCTGAAAAGAATACTGTAGGCCACTGGAGTAGAGGCCCCAAAAATTTGGCATTCACCGGACAGAAAATAATTTTGGCTGATGTGGCTGGAGGTACATTAGGCGTTCACTGGATAAAAATTTTACTGTAGGCCACTGGAGTAGAGGCCCCAAAAATTAGGCATTCACCTGACACAAAAGAACTTGTGATCCAGTGCTCCTAAAATGCTCTCAATAGTAACAGTACACTCAATAGTGATAATGCTCCCAAGAGCACCCCCAGTAGTAGCAAAGTCGTTCATAATAGTTTGGGCATTTTGGGGCATGGCCAATACCAATGTTCTTTGAACCTGGACATATGCAACAGAGGTCGTGAAGGGATTAAAACACTTTACAATAGGTTTACCCTGCTTTTTAGCCCTCTGCCAGATCGAAAGCCCTGAATAGGGCTAAAAAGCAGGGTGAAGAAACAGATGAACTGCACCAACAGGCAGAAATGTACCCTCCAGAGCCCCTTTAAACTTTAGTGGACATATTGATTCATTCATTTCTTTCTTTATACAGCCTGTCTGTATTTTGCTTGCCTATTGCGGACCCAAAAAGCCAGGCAATGGCTGAAAGCAGCATAGAGTTCTCTAGAACTCCATTTGTATGAATAAGAGGAATGTGAATGAAGTGAATGGGGCAGTGAAGGGACACCATATTTTGGATAGTCAGATGGATTTCCACAACAGAAGTCTGAGCAGGGACATTACTGTGATGTGAACAGCGTCTAAAACACATATAGGTTGTATTTCTGAATTGCAAAAAGAAAAAGAATATATATATAGTTCTGTCCTAGCACAGGGAGATTCATTTCATTATCATTACAGATCATATCTGCTGTATTTCTGTAGTTATTAGTTAGGTTATACCACCATCTAGCGGTCTTAAAAATGTACTACACTTTGTCTGTTAATAATTTTTTTTTATTGTATTGTTGGGAGGTGCAAAGCATTGTGGGAGTGTAGTGCATTCTGGGAAAGAGAAGCCCAGTCTCCACGTTACAGGACATCAGCAGAGGTGTCTCCTGCATATCTTCTTCTTAAACTCCACCATCCTTTTGCAAGTATATCTGGTAAGACATATACCTTTGTTTCAGGGACATTATGTATGCAATGCTGTTTAGCTAGGTACACGTGTTACTTAGGGAAAGAGGTTGTAACTGTTTGTTAGCTATGCAATCTTATGTATAGGCAGCCATTTCAGTCATTTGCGTTCTCTGTTAATGTAATGTTATAATACATGCTGTTCTATGCTTTCTGCTGATACATGTTATGCCTTATACTTATACAAGTTCTTGTATTCTCGTGGTTTTACCAATTCACAATCCTGTTGACCAATAAACAAGTTAGACTACAGAAAACAGTCTTTTATTTGGAAGACAGGAATGGTTTATGCTGAATGTCAGACTGCACACTGTGTGAACATGTATGAAGACAGAACATATATATATATATATATACCATATATATTGTGAGGCAGTGACAGGCCTCATATATGAAGGACGGTATGTGTCTCCGAGAATGGTGCAAGAAACATATTAAGGAGATGCATATCGTTGTTTCCTGTGGTTCACCTGAGACGTGCCTTGGTGGAGTAAAAGCAGTTAGCTTGTGCGTCCACTAGGATAAATAGTTGACGCTCTTGGTAACTAGCATAGCTGGTTTCAGCTAATCAGGGCCTGGCTTTCACTGGGAGTAAGCAAAGAGCTGGGTGGGTGCTTATTTCCCACGATCCACTCCGGGTTTTGTACGTGGCTCATGTCCACGATTGTGTTTAAAAGTCAGCAGCATGATGCAGAGTTTGTCTGTTAGAGTGAGAGGCTGCAAAGACTGCAAGGCACACGTGAAGCAAACACTGGCCTGTGGACGGTTCTAGAAGAGACCCGAGTCTGCATTACTTTATTTTGGTTGTCATGGACTGATTACCTGACCCGGCTGCGATACTGAATTGTAAGTGGCTGGGAACAAGCAATAAAATGTATTGAAGTGATTTTGTTGTGTCCCTGCCTTTCTTCAACACTGGTCATAGGAGCTCACGGCATTACATATGGTGGAGGATGCGGGCATACCAGTAAGGCAAACACAGTGTTCGAATGTCCGGGATTGAACCAGCAACCAACCTAAGCCAGTGTAACGCCCCAGAGGTGCATTACCACTTCTGCACCCCGCCACTATCTTGTATGGTTTAACCTAATGTCATCCTATGTACCCAGGTCCTGCAAAATGTGCATCTCCTATTTTGCAACTGTTTGTGTTCACTTGTAATATGCCTGGTTCACCAGCAGGTGGCAGCATAATGTCATAATGTCCCCTATAGTGTAGCTATTTTTTTTTTTTTTATTGCCTCCAGCTTTAATAATGCCCCTGATGTAGGCCCCCAGCTAAAATAATGTCCCCCATAGTGATATCTTTTTTTTTTATTTTTTTACTGCCCCCAGCTTAAATAATTTCTCCCATTGTGTAAATACCGCCCCCATAGAGGCCCCCAGCTTTTCTTTTTAGTTGATTTGACAAAAAAAAACTTTACCTCATCCACTTGCTTGCACTGCAGCAGACTCTTCTCTCTTCATTGAGCAGGACTTGCCGAAGAAACTGTGATATGTGTGATGACATAACCACGTGGGAGAGCGCATACATCGCAGGTCCTTCGGCAGATCTTGTTCAATGAAGAGAGACGAGACTGCTACAGTGCTAGCAAGTGGATGAGGTGAGAATTTTTTTTAACCCCTAAATAGCCACATTGTTAAAGTGTACCTGTCTCTAATGGCCGTTAGACGGGTGCACTCTGTCTAAGCGGCCGTTAAAAAACGGCTCCCATTGCTTTCAATGGGGGTCCTTTTGGCGTGGAAATGGCCAAAAAGAAGGACATGTTCTATTTTTGGACGGACTGGCCGTTAAAAGAACAGCATGTGAATAGCCCCATAGACTTTAATTGGTACTAAAAATGGCCGTGTGATGGCCGCTATTAAACCCGGACATCACACTGCCATTTTTCATTGTCATGTGCATGAGGGCTTTAACCATCTGTATTTGATCCATATTGCCCACAGGCAAATATAAAGGAGCCCTGAAGGTCGGCCATTTGGACCTATCAGAAAATAACACGGTGGAATGGTGGTGGATAAGGAAAAGTTTAGCGCTATTTGCCATGCATTAATTCTGCTGGCCCCCAGATAGAGAGGTTATCTGAGATAACTCAAAATTTCAGAAAACCCCTAGAACAGCTAAAAAGCTTAGTAATACTGTGCTGTGTGCTGACAAACGACAACAGTGACAATGCCAGGGTACAGCACATGACCGCTGCAGCCAATCACTATTCCTCAGCTAACACTTTTGAATTCCTTCTACACAAATTTTAACCATGGTTATCGGGCGGGTGCAGGAGGTGCGCCCGCCCTGATCAGCGGCAGGGGTCCGGCAGTCCACTGATAGCCGGAGCCCTGCTGTATGCGCCGGCATCGGTGAAACACTGATGCCAGCGCATTAGCCCTTAAAGGGGTTGTCCGAGTTATTTTTTTTGTTCTTTCTATGTTCCTAACTAAGCAAATGTAACAGCTTTCCAATTACTCACTTTATCTCCAGTGGCTGGTTTCTCAGATTTCACTGAGGGTCACATGACCTGTGATGTCAGCTTCTCTCCCTGCTTCTGATAAAGTTCGTTTACAAGCCTGTAAACGAGACGTCACTGTGTGGCCATGCCCCCTTCACTGCCGTCTGCTCTGTCCTAGGATTCTTAACCCCTTCAGTGCACAGACTGGGTAGCTGGCAGCAGTGACAATTCTGGCCACAGAAGCTGACAGACTAGAGAGAGCATTGCACAAGAGGTAGGGGGAAGATCCTGTGTGTATTAGCAGTGTCATTATACAGCTGGGACTTGTAGTTCTACACTTACAAGTTACTGTTGATTCTCCCAGCACTCAGGGCAGCTCTTGTATCACTCCCTTAGCAGAGCAGGGGGGAGGGGCAGAGATTGTTTTATGCATGTAAACAAGGGCCAGAAAAGAACAGGCAACTGAGGAAATATATATATTTTTTTTGCCATAAACTTGCTTAGCTTAGTTATATATTGCTGCCCATCAAATTTTCAGTGCTATATTATTTTTTTTTCATAACTCGGACAACCCCTTTAATGCCGGGTGCAGGTGTGCTGCTTTGTCAGGGACCCGATGGCAGGGTAGGCAGCCCGATGTATGTAATACACTTACAGCTAATGCATTACAATACAGAAGTATTGTGATGCATTGTAAAGGGGATCAGACCCCCAAAAGTTGAAGTCCCAGAGTGGGACAAAAAAGAAAGTGAAAAAAGAAGTAAAAAAATAAAGTTTTACAAAAAAAAGTTTCAAGTAAAAAAAAAGCGGCCTTTTCCCAAAATAAAGTGAAATAACCTGTAAAAACTAGGTAAAAAAAAGAAAAAGTAGACATATTAGGTATCACGCGTCCGTATCGACCGGTCTATAAAATATAACATGACCTAGCCCCTCAGGTGAACACCGTCAAAAAAATAAAATAAAAACTGTGCTAAAAAACATTTTTTTTGTCACCTTACATCACTAAAAGTGTAACAGCAAGCAATCAAAAAGGCGTATGCCTCCCAAAATAGTACCAATCTAACCGTCACCTCATTCCGCAAAAAATAAGCCCCTACCTAAGACAATCGCCCAAAAAATAAAAAAAACTATTGCTCTCAGACTATAGAGACACTAAATGATTATTTTTTTTGTTTAAAAAATATTGTGTAAAACTTAAATAAATAAAAAAAAGTATACATATTAGCTATCGCCGCCTCTGTAAGAACCTGCTGTACAAAAATATCACATGAAGTAACCCCTCAGGTGAACACCGTAAAAAAAAAAAAAGTGTCAAAAAAGCCATTTTCTGTCACCTTACATCACAAAAAGTGTAATACCAAGCGATCAAAAAGTCATATGCACCCTAAAATAGTACCAATTAAACCGTCATCTCATACCGAAAAAAATAAGCCCCTACATAAGTCGCCGAAAATATTTTAAAAAAACTATGGCTTTCAGAATATGGAGACACTAAAAAATCTTTTTTTTTTTTAAATGCTTTATTATGTAAAACTGAAACAAACAACCAAAAAAAGTTGTCATATTTGGTATTGTCGCGTCCGTAACAACCTGCTCTATAAAAATACCACATGATCTAACCTGTTATTGTGTAAAACTTAAATAAATAAAAAAGTAGACATATTAGGTATCACTGCGTCCGTAAGAACCTTCTGTATAACAATATCACATGAAATAACCCCTCAGATGAACACCGTAAAAAAAAAAAGTGTCAAAAAAGCCATTTTCTGTCACCTTACATCACAAAAAGTGTAATACCAAGCGATCAAAGCCCTTAAAGGGGTTGTCCGAGTTATTTTTTTTGTTCTTTCTATGTTCCTAACTAAGCAAATGTAACAGCTTTCCAATTAACTCACTTTATCTCCAGTGGCTGGTTTCTCAGATTTCATGAGGGTCACATGACTGTGATGTCAGCTTCTCTCCCTGCTCTGATAATGTTCGTTTAACAAGCTGTAAACGAGACGTCACTGTGCTGGCACGCCCCTTCACTGCCGTCTGCTCTGTCCTAGGATTCTTAACCCCTTTCGCTGCACAGACTGGGTAGCTGCAGCAGTGACAATTCTGGGCACAGAAGCTGACAGACTAGAGAGAGCATTGCACAAGAAGGTAGGGGGAAGATCCTGTGTGTATTAGCAGTGTCATTATACAGCTGGGACTTGTAGTTCTACAACTTACAAGTTACTGTTGATTCTCCCAGCACTCAGGGCAGCTCTTGTATCCCACTCCCTTAGCAGAGCAGGGGGAGGGGGCAGAGATTGTTTTTATTGCATGTAAACAAAGGGCCAGAAAAGAACCAGGCAATGAGGAAATATCTATATTTTTTTTGCATATAAAAACTTGCTTAGCTTAGTTATATATTGCTGCCCATCAAATTTTCAGTGCTAATTATTTTTTTTTCATAACTCGGGACAACCCCTTTAAATGCCGGGTGCAGGGTGCTGCTTTGTCAGGGACCCGATGGCAGGGTAGGCAGCCCGATGTATGTAATACACTTACAGCTAATGCATTACAATACAGAAGTATTGTGATGCATTGTAAAGGGGATCAGACCCCCAAAAGTTGAAGTCCCAGAGTGGACAAAAAAAGAAAGTGAAAAAAGAAGTAAAAAAATAAAGTTTTACAAAAAAAGTTTCAAGTTAAAAAAAAAGCGGCCTTTTCCCAAAATAAAGTGAAAATAAACTGTAAAAAATAGGTAAAAAAAAGAAATGTAGACATATTAGGTATCACCGCGTCCGTATCGACCGGCTCTATAAAAGGTATAACATGACCTAGCCCTCAGGTGAACACCGTCAAAAAAATAAATAAAATCTGTGCTAATAAACATTTTTTTTGTCACCTTTACATCACTAAAAGTGTAACAGCAAGCAATCAAAAAGGCGTATGCCTCCCAAAATATTACCAAATCTAACCAGTCACCTCATTCCGCAAAAAATAAGCCCCTACCTAAGACAATCGCCAAAAAATAAAAAAAACTATTGCTCTCAGACTATAGAGACACTAATGATTATTTTTTTTTAGTTTAAAAAATATTGTGTAAAACTTAAATAAATAAAAAAAGTATACATATTAGCTATCGCCGCCCTCTGTAAGAACCTGCTGTACAAAAATATCACATGAAGTAAACCCCTCAGGTGAACACCATAAAAAAAAAAAAAGTGTCTCAAAAAAGCCATTTTCTGTCTCCTTACATCTACAAAAAGTGTAATACCAAGCGATCAAAAAGTCATATGCACCCTAAAATAGTACCAATTAAACCGTCCATCTCATACGAAAAAAAATAAGCCCCTACATAAGTCGCCGAAAATATTTTAAAAAAACTATGGCTTTCAGAATATGGAGACACTAAAAAATCTTTTTTTTTTTAAATGCTTTATTATGTAAAACTGAAACAAACAACCAAAAAAAGTTGTCATATTTGGTATTGTTCGGTCCGTAACAACCTGCTCTATAAAAATACCACATGATCTAACTGTTATTGTGTAAACTTAAATAATAAAAAGTAGGACATATTAGGTATCACTGCGTCCGTAAGAACCTTCTGTATAACAATATCACATGAAATAACCCCTCAGTGAACACCCGGTAAAAAAAAAAAAAGTGTCAAAAAAAGCCATTCTTCTGTCACCTTACATCACAAAAAGTTGTAATACAACGCGATCAAAAAGTCATATGCACCCTAAATAGTACCAATTAAACCGTCATCTCATACCGGAAAAAAATAAGCCCCTACATAAGTCGCCCGAAAATATTTTAAAAAACTATGGCTTTCAGAATATGGAGACACTAAAAATCTTTTTTTTTTTTAAATGCTTTATTATGTAAACTGAAACAACAACCAAAAAAAAAATAAGCCCCTACATAAGTCGCCGAAAATATTTTAAAAAAACTATGGCTTTCAGAATTTGGAGACACTAAAAAATCTTTTTTTTTTTAAATGCTTTATTATGTAAAACTGAAACAAACAACCAAAAAAGTTGTCATATTTGGTATTGTCGCGTCCGTAACACCTGCTCTATAAAAATACCACATGATCTAACCTGTCAGATGAACATTGTAAATAACAAAAAATACAAACTGTGCAGCCTATTTTTTGTTACTTGCCTCACAAATGTGTAATATAGAGCAACCAAAATCATATGTACTCTAAAATAGTACCAACCAAAACTGCCACCCTTATCCCATAGTTTCCAAAATAGGGTGATTTTTTTGGAGTTTATACTCTAGGGGTGCAATTAGGGGTCTTCAAATGTGACATGGCAGCTTAAATTATTCCAGTAAAATCTGCCTTCCAAAACCATATGGCGTTCCTTTCCTTCTGCGCCCTGCCGTGTGCCCGTACAGCAGTTTACGACCACATATGATGTATTTCTGTAAACTACAGAATCAGGGTAATAAATATTGAGTTTTGTTTGGCTGTTAACCCTTGCTTTGATACTTGAAAAAATTGATTAAATGGAAAATCTGCCAAAAAATTTCAGCTACATTTTCCTTTAGCTCTTGTAGAACACCTAAAGGGAATCAGTTTTGAATACCTTGAGGGTTTGTATTATGTAAGCCCCACAAAGTGACTTCAGACCTGAACTGGTCCTTAAAAAGTGGGTTTTGGAAATTTTCGAAAAAATTTCAAGATTTGCTTCTAAACTTCTAACTTCCCAAAAAAATAAAATGTAATTTACAAAATTATCCAAACATGAAGTAGACATATGGGAAATGTAAAGTAATAACTATTTTAGGAGGTATCACTGTTTTTAGGCCTCTTTCACACAAACGTTTTTTTTCCCCGTGTACGGGCCGTTTTTTGCGTTCCGTATGCGGAACTATTCATTTCAATGGTTCCACAAAAAACGGAATGTACTTCGTATGCATTCCGTTTTTCAGTTCCGTTGAAAGATAGAACATGTCCTATTGTCCGCAAATCACGTTCCGTTGCTCCATTCAAATCAATGCGTCTGCAAAAGAAACGGAACACATACGGAAATGCATCCGTATGTCTTCCGTATCCATTCCGTTTTTGCGGAACCATCTATTGAAAATGTCATGCCCAGCCCAATTTTTTCTATGTAAATACTGTATACTGTATATGCCATACGGAAAAACGTAACAGAAATGGAAACAAAACAGAAACAAAAAACGGAACAACGGATCCGTGAAAAACGGACCACAAAACACTGAAAAAGCCATACGGTCGTGTGAAAGAGGCCTCAAAAAGCAGAAAAATAGAATTTTGAAAATTGACAAATTTTTGGTTAAAAGTTGGTATTTTTTATTTTTTGACTCAAATTTTACCACTGTCATGAAGTACATTATGTGACAAGAAAACTATCTCAGAATGGCCTGGATAAGTAAAAGCGTTTTAAAGTTATCACCACATAAAGTGACACATGTCAGATTTGCAAAAAATGGCCTGGTCCTTTAAGGTGAAACAATGGCTGCGTCCTGAAGGGGTTAATACGTGAATTATCTTATTGGTGTTGGCTTTAGAAGCAGCTTACTGATATTGTATGCGGTTTTTAATCTATGATCTGCAAGTACATCCAAATCCTTCTCCAGAAGTGTAAAGGTAAATGATTTACAGAAGTTCAGGTTTGGGTTCAAGTTGTGTAGATTGTATTATTTTCCCTTATAACATTGTTATAAGGGAAATAATAGCATTCTGAATACAGTAAATTAGGGCTGGAGGGGTTAAAAAAATTTATTAAAAATTTAACTCACCTTAATCCACTTGTACGCGCAGCCGGCATCTATTTTGTCTTCATCCTGTGAGGAAAAGGACCTTTGATGACGTCACTACGCTCATCACATGGTCCGTCAACATGATCATCACCATGGCGATGGACCATGTGATGAACGCAAGTGACGTCATCAAAGGTCCTATTCCTCAAAGAAGAAGACAGAAGAGATGCCGGCTGCGCGAACAAGTGGATTAAGGTGAGTTAAATTTAAATTTTTTAACCCCTCCCATCCCTATTTTACTTAGTATTTTAACCATGTTATAAGGAAAATAATAAACATCGGGTCCCCATCTCGATCGTCTCCCTAGCAACCGTGCATGAAAATTGCACCGTATCCGCATTGCTTGCGTATCCGCACATTAAATTCTAATGGGGCCTGCGTTGCCTGAAAAAACGCACAAAAGAGGAGCATGCTGCGATTTCACGCAACGCACAAGTGTATGCGTGAAAATCACCGCTCATGTGCACATCCCCATAGAAATGAATGCAGTCCCGGATTCAGTGCGGGTGCAATGCGTTCAACTCACGCATTGCACCCGCGCGGGAAAACTCGCCCGATGTGAAAGGGGCCTTAGTCTACTACTTGTGAGCATGGCTGTCATAGACCTCTGTTCACACTAACATCGAGATTTTCATTCATAACAAGGCCATGAAAGCTGTGCTGTGTGCATTGCAGACCAATACCTATAAATAATAAGTGGGTCTGTCAGGGTTCTAGCATTTTTTATAAAAATTGACTTTTACACCATTTTTTATGCATACACTTTAAAAAATCAACAACACATATATTGTCCTCATCAAATAAATAAATAATAGCCACTTTTTTTTATAGGATTCTGGTATTTTTCCCAGTAGGAATACCGCAAATTAGCAAATGCCAGGAACGCTTAAAAAAATGCAAGAGATGAATACCTAATTTATAACGTGCAATTGAAACCTTCAACTTAAATCATATAAAAAGTAAATATAAAACTTGCCATAAAAAACATTTAAAATTTTTTAAAAAATTACGAAAAAAAAAACTAGTTTCATCCTACAGACTTGGATTCATTACGGTGCTAATGGTTTAAACAAATACCTAGCAAATTATTTTCCACACAACTTGAAGAAAATGTAAGTAAATTATTTTATTTATTTTTAATGAATTCCAGTCAGAAGGATTTCTGCTCATGAGATCGCATTCCTTTCGCCTGTACTGACGTAGGCAAGGAAACAGTGATTACAAACAAGGACAATAAAGTTACACGAAAAAAAAAAGTCAGTACTTCCAACGCCAGCTCAGCGCCTACAGAGTCCTCCCACAATACCAGGGAGAAGGAAGTAAAGAGTAGAGCGTCTCCACGGCGTTCTATACGCATTCCTGGCTCACGTCGACGTTCTCTTTCACCATTGGCCGGGGTGCGCCTTAGTTCCGGTGACGTCAGCTCTCTACAAGTAGGACCTCGTACAGTGCGACGTGTCTCAGATAGCAGCCGTCGAGCAGAGTGGAGGAAGAGTCATCAGCCGGTAACTAACTGTGACAGACTCTGGTTTTCTTGCTTTGGGGCTTCCGGGCGTAAATTGTTCTTGATGTTTAGTCGTATATTAGCTTTCTATAGATGTGTGGGCCTAATGCCACCATACTGTGCATGTGATCTATATGCGGTATATGCGTTGTCCTATATTTAGTGATCAGTAATGAATATATGATGCTTTCTGCGCGCTTTGCTGTACACTAGTAGTATACTTCCTAGGATTGCAGAGACCTTTCAGAGTTGCGCATATGTAGGGTCAATTCGCCGTCCTATCAGAATCACTAGTGGTGATCAGCAGCTGGATGAGAACAGGTTAATATATGGCATGTAATCCAGAAAATGACTCCTTTATGCTGTCAGCATTTACTGATCTTCAGTGAAAAGAAATTAAATTCTAATGGTGCAAATGTGACCCGTTTCTATCTCGATCTGGGATCTAAAGTGGGACATACTTCAGTGTGGCGGTAGCCCCTTTGATCCTGGTGGAATGGATGGCTGTTTTTATTCATGCCTGGGGAAAGATCCCAGATTGAGGTTGAAACGCATTGAATGTGTACCAGTTTTAAAGTGTTTTTTATTTTTTTGCGCTGTCATATTGATGAAGCCATCTGCAGGGGTTGACTGACGGCACCCCTGCTGACCAGTAGATTGAAGGGGTTGTGGTGCTTGTGAGAGTTTCAGACTTCTCCGAATAGGTCATCAGCATCTGATCGGTGGGGCTGAGCTTCGGCTAGGCAAAGTAACTGATGAATGTGTCGTCGCTGGCCTAGGACTAAGCATCGAGAAGGCCATGGTGATTATAGAATCTGCTGGGGCCTTCTCAAACAGCTGATTGTTGGAGGTCCTAGGTGTCGGACCCCCCACAGATCAGATGCTGATGACTATCCAGCAGATAGCAAGGAATAGAAGATTCGTCCAAAAAGAGCAATAAAGTGCAACGTTCGGATAACATAATAGCCTCTCAAGCTTGAGAGGCTATTATGTAGCCGAAACGTTGCACTTTATTGCTTTTTGTACATTATTCATGGACGTATGGTGAATTAAAGACCCTCATATGGATATGCTGCCGTCATCTATTTCTTGCTGATCTGTGGCCGTGGAGGGGCTGTTAAATTCCGAGGGAGTCTGAGAGGTACACTGGTGTGCTCTAAACTGTTTTATTGTCTATTCAGCAGATAGGTTGTCAGATGACCCCTTTAACTGCAAGCCATCTAGATTATGTTGGCTGTGCAGTGTAAGTACAAACTGCTCGGCCCATTCAGTTGTGCAGAGCTGCCGCCACATCGAAGCGGATGCAGCGCTAGCATGAGTGTTGTGACCCCTTCAAACAGCTCAGCAGGGTGCTGGGAGTAGGACCCTGTTGATCTGATATTGATGCCCTATTGCCACTCACTTGTGTGGGAAGTACTGTTTACGTCAGCCCTGTAGAAATGGACTGACGTGGGTCCTATTGGTTTTCTAAGACTTTCTAACTGATGACCTAACCTCTGGATAGGTCATCAGTATCTGATAAGCTGTTTGAGAAGGTACTGGCACTAGCTTTGGAGCTGCTGTACCTCTTTGCGGTGAATTGGTCTGAGCCCGATACCAAGCACCGCCACTATACAATGTACGGCGCTCTGCTTGGTGAGTACAGAGAAGGCCGCAGTGCTCACAGGAGCGCCAATGCTTTCTCAAACAGCTGATCAGCGGGGGTCCTGGGTGACAGACCTTCACCGATCAGATACTGATGACCTATAGAGGATAGGTCATCAAAAATACTTGGAAAACCCTTTTAAAAGCGGGAACACAGGGATCACTGGGTGTCCCCTACAATCCTGTATTTATTGCCTTTCCTGCAGATAGGTGATAGTTTTCATGGGATAACCCAAGGGGTTACTTGAAACTTGAAAGAACCAACACTTACCTCACCGATCCAGCCCACCTCTGCTGTCTACTTCCTCTCAAAAGACAGGAAGTACTCACTCAGCCAATCATAGGCTGAGATGAGCCACAGTCCTGGACTCGCGGTCAAGAGGGGGACAGGTAGTAGAGGGCAGCAGCAGGGGATCAGTGATGTGAATGGCAAACCCCCTTGAAGGTCGTATCATGGCAATCATACATTTTGCATTTTATGTATTCATTTTGTTTCCTTCTTGCAGGCACCATGGACCAGGTTATGCAATTTGTTGAGCCCAGCCGCCAGTTTGTGAAGGATTCAATCAGACTTGTCAAAAGATGCACTAAGCCAGACAGAAAAGGTATGTGGGGCTTCAGGCTTCCCGATCCCTCCACATGGTGCGATACCTTGCAGGTGCTGTTACCGGACCATTAAGAAGTAGCATGAGGTGTTCTTTCTAGATAGTGTTTGGGCACAAATGTATGTCCGTGATTATTGAGAAGAGCCTCCTCCTGAATGAAGGGACTTGTCTGATTACAGATACCCTAAAAAAAATACTTTACAATTTTGTCACTCATGATTAAAGAAAAACCCCTTTTCCTGTGTTGGATCCTGTATAATGGAGCTCCTTTTGCCTGGCCTCATGACAACAGATCTTCCCACTTCTTGGCTCCGTGTTGTCAGAGACTTGGCCTTATAGCTGCTAATCTTCATGTTTTTCCACTCTGTCGCCCCCGATCCCTATAATTTACATTAGTTGTATGTGCATGCTTCTGTCAGAAGGAAATTGTTGAATAAGTGGGGGTGTAACAGAAAATGGATGTAGACTTGGTTTCTGTGTCTTGATGAACTGTATCTTGAAGAAATGACTTGAGAGGCCTTTTTGAGGCTTATTTTTGTGGGATTGTTGGCTCAATCACGCAAGACAATTTTAACCAAATCATTTCCTCTGTTTCAGAATTTCAGAAGATTGCAATGGCCACTGCGATTGGGTTTGCAATTATGGGATTTATCGGCTTCTTTGTCAAGCTAATCCATATTCCTATCAACAATATTATTGTGTAAGTGTTTTCTTTCTTCCCTGCAATGTGTGGGTATCGCATAGATCAGCAGAACTCCAGGGAAAGGGATTTTAACGCATAAATGTCTCATTGGTCCTCCATTTCTGATATGGAGTTGATCATGTGTACAATGTTACACAAGGGATTTAATTCTTTCCTGACAATGGCATACATTTACGGTGAAAGTAAGTTAAAGGGGTTCTGCAGTTTGTTTAAACTGCTGATCAGCATCTGACCGGTGGGGGTCCGACCACTTGGGACCCCTGCCGATCAGCTGTTTGAGAAGGCAGCGCCGCGGCCTTCTCACTGTTTACCGCAGACCCAGTGACGTCATGACTAGTATCAACTGGCCTGGGCAGGGTAAAGCTCTGTTCACTTGAATGGAGCTTAGCCCCGCCCAGGCCAGTTGATACTAGTCATGACGTCACTGGGTCTGCGGTAAACAGTGAGAAGCCTGCGGCACTACTGCCAGTGCTGCTGCCTTCTCAAACAGCTGATCGGGACCCCCGCCGGTCAGAGTATAGATAAAACAGTTTAAACAAACTTCAGAGCCCCTTTTAAGCTAGCAGACCACAGAACCATTGAAGTCAATGGGTCCACACAAAAAATGCAGTACAGGTGTCATCCGTATGCGGTCTGAAAAATACATATGGTCATTACTGCATCCTAATGCAGTTGCTTTGACAAATTTACCACACACATTGCTACCTGTATGGCGCTTGTTTATACGGCATCTAAACAGGCCAATGGAAAGTGCACAGGGGAGGAACAGTCATTGCTATGATCTTTTTATCCTCCTTCTCCCCCCCATGTTGGCAGCACACTGGGAGACTTTGCTGCTGAAATGCGAGTATTTACTAGTGCATCTCAATAAATTAGAATATTGTTGAATCAGTATTTTTTGATTCAAAAAGTGAAGTTCATTGTATAAGATTCATTATACACAGTGATCTATTTCAAGTGTTTTTTTTTCTTTTAATCTTGATTATGACTTACAGCTAATGAAAACTATAATAGAACATTTTAATATTGTAGACTCGTGGTTCACTCAAATTAGATAATCGGCACAAAACACCTGCAAACCTTTAAATGGTCCCTCAGCCTGGTTCAGTAGGCTACACAATCATGGGGAAGAATGCTGACTTGCCAGTTGTCCAGAAGACAGTCATTGACACCCTCTACAAGGAGGGTAAGCCACAAAAGGTCATTGCTAAAGAAGCTGGCTGTCAGAGTGCTGTATCCAAGCATATTAATTTGAGTGGAAGAAAGTGTGGTAGAAAAAGGTGCAAAAGCTGCAGGGATAACAGCCTTGAAAGGGTTAAGAGAAGGGTATTCATGAATTTGCGGGAGATCCACAAGGAGAGGACTGCGGCTGGAGTCGGTTGCTTCAGGACATAAGCTACAACTGTCACATTACTTGTATCAAGCCGCTAATGACACAGACATCAGAAGCGTCTACCTGGGCTAAGGAGAAAAAGACTGGACTTTTGCTCAGTGGTCCAAAGTCCTGTTTTAAGATGAAACAAAATGTTTCATTTGGCAATCAAGGTCCCAGAGTCTGGAGGAAGAGTGGAGAGGCACACAATCTAAGTTGCTTGAGGTTCATTATGAGGTTTCCACAGTCAGTGATGGTTTGGGGAGCCATGTCATCTGCTGGTGTTGGTCCACTGTGTTATATCAAGTCCAATGTTAGGGCTCTTTCACACTTGCGCTTTTTTTTTCCGGCATAGAGTTCCGTCGTCGGGGCTCTATGCCGGAAAAATCCTGATCAGGATTATCCCCATGCATTCTGAATGGAGAGAAAACCGTTCAGGATGTCTTCAGTTCAGAACCGGAACGTTTTTTGGCCGGAGAAAATACCGCAGCATGCTGCGCTTCTTGCTCCGGTCAAAAATCCTGAACACTTTCCCCATCGACGGATCCGGAATAATAGCCCATTGAAATGCATTATTCCGGATCCGTCCTAACATCTTCATTTGTTACGACGCAACAATGGATCCGGAAGTTGCGTCTGCGCCAGAAGTAGGAAGGACTTGGCTGGCGCGAAAAGAGACTGATCCGGAAATCCTGAAGCCAACATCAATGTTTTTTTTCCGGATACGGATCCGGAAAAAAATCATTGATGTTGGCTTCAGGGTTTCCGGATCAGTCTCTTACCGGAAAGGAAAAATTATGCGTTCTTACGCGTTTTCCGGATCCGTTGTTTAATTCCGGCAAATGGAGTACACGACGGATCCGGACAACGCAAGTGTGAAAGAGCCCTTAGCGCAGCTGTTTACCAGGACAGTTTTACAGCAATTCATGCTTTCCTCTGCTGACAAGCTTCATGGAGATGCTGATTTTGTTATCCAGAAGGACTTGGGACCTGCCCAAAGTACTAACACCCAGTTACATAAGCATGGTATCACTGTGCTTGAGTGGCTAGCAAACTTGCCTGACCTAAACCAAGGTTAGGAGGAAGATGAGGGACACCAGACCCAACAATGCAGACGAGCTGAATGCCGCTATCAAAGCAACCTGGGCTTTCATAACCCCTCGGCAGTTCCACAGGCTGATTGTCTCCATGCCACACCGCATTGATGCTGTAATTCATTCAAAAGGAGCCTCCACCAAGTATTGAGGGGATATCCTGTACTTTTCAGTAGACCAACGTTGTATTAAATTATATATATTTTATTAATTGGTCTTGTATAATCTCATTTTCTTAGATACTGACTTTTGGGTTATCTGTAAGTCATAAGCATCAACGTTAGAAGAAATAACCACTTGAAATATATCACTGAATGTAATTGATCTAGGAGTTTCACTTTTTGAATTGATTACTGAAATTAAAATTTTGAGTACATGCTCCCATATACGAGCAGATCGGCTACCAAACAAAAACTTTGCTTGTTAGCTGATCACCAGCAGTTTTACACAGGCTCAGCCCCATTCACTTTACTGGGGCTGAATGGGATGCCAAGCATAACTACTATACAATGTACAGTGCTGTGCTTGGTAAGCATGGAGAAGGCTGCGGTGCTCACAGGAGTGCCAGTGCCTTCTCAAACAGCTGATTGACGGGGGCTCCGGGTGTCGGACCCCCACTGTCAGATGCCTATCCTGAGGATAGGTCGTCTGTATCAAAATCTCTGAAAACCCCTTAAATCAGGCATCCTCAAACTGCGGCCCTCCATCTGTTGTAAAACTAACTCCCACAAGGCCCTGCTGTAGGCTGATGCCTGTAGCTGTTTGGGGATGCTGGGTTGTTGTAGTTTTGCAACAGCTGGAGGGTCCGCAGTTTGAGGATGCCCTGCCTTAAATTGACCTGATCAAAGGGCCCTAAGGCTAGTTTTTAGAGTAGTGTGTAATCTGGAAAGTATAATTCATTACAGCAGAGGTTGGGCAGGAACTCAAAGAATTACAAAGCATTATAATGCTGCAAGTACGAAATAACGTTCACGCAATGGACACGCTCTGCTAAAACTAGCCTAAGAAATGCCGATGCCCAGTGTGAGCTGCAAACCCGCCATGTACTGTTCACTAATTCATAGAGACTTAAATTGGCACAATAAAATGGAGAGAACTTCCCGGACTTATTGGCATTCTGCGCACAGAAGGAGATTGCAAGTCAATAGAAAACAGGTTGAACTGCAGGCAGCATGTTATAGAACAGGAGGAGCGGAGCAGATTCATATGTTTTATGGGTAAAAGATTCAGTTAACTTTTAATTAAATTTCCTGCTCATTCTGCCTTTGATATATTTTATGGGTAAAAGATTCATCCATCTGCTCTTGCTCCATAACCATGCTGCTAGTAGCCTACATTGTATTTTCATGTTGATGGGTTCGCCTTAACGAGTGTTCCTTCACTCTAATGCAAGGGCTACACAGTGACACAGGTTGCACGATACGTATCGTGGCCAGGATCTCTGAGAAGTGGTGATCCCATAGAAATGAACACAGCTGGATTTCTTGCGACTGCCGCTGCGATCTCATTCGTTTCTATGGGATGACTGCAGCTCAAAGATCCTGGCTGCGACAGGTGTCGCCATGTAGCCCTTGCCTAATTCCTCCCATCATTGACCTGTTTTAAATATTTACTGATTACTGTACTGTAGTTTTAAATACTAGTTCATTGGTGCAAAATGCGCTATATTAAGAGACACAGGGCTCTTAATAAATTTGGCACATCTTTGAGCAGTGCGTGTGCCAGAAATGTACAGCTTTTAGCTGGTGTGGATTTGAACTGTAACTTACACCAGATTTTCTGCTAAACCCCACCCACCATTTTGCAGCATCTGTTTCTACACCACAATATTAGCATAAAACTGTTGATAAATGTCTTTTTAAAAAAAAAATCTGGGCTTTTTTTTTGCTTGTGAGTGGCATTTTTTTTTCAGATGTTTTATTTTTCCTTTAGAGAAGTCTATGGAAAAATGTCTTATAAATAAACGACATGGTGTAAAACCTCACTGAGTAAGGCTACTTTCACACTTGCGTTCGGGGTTCCGCTTGTGAGCTCCGTTTGAAGGGGCTCACAAGCGGCCCCGAACGGATCCGTACAGCCCCAATGCATTCTGAGTGGATGCAGATCCGCTCAGAATGCATCAGTTTGGCACCGTTTGGCCTCCGTTCCGCTCAGCAGGTGGACACCCGAACGCAGCTTGCAGCGTTTGTGTCCGCCTGGCCGTGCAGAGCCAAACGGATCCGTCCAGACTTACAATGCAAGTCAATGGGGAAGGATCCGTTTGACGTTGACACAATATGGTGCAATTTCAAACTGATCCGTCCCCCATTGACTTTCAATGTAAAGTCAGGAGTCCCCTATTAATATACCATCAGATCGGAGTTTTCTCCAATCCGATGGTATATTTTAACTTGAAGCGTCCCCATCACCATGGGAACGCCTCTGTTTGAATATACCATCGGATTTGAGTTAGATCGTGAAACTCAGATCCGACAGTATATTCTAACTCTGAGGCGTTCCCATGGTGATGGGGACGCTTCAAGTTAGAATATACTGAGAACTGTGTACATGACTACCCCCTGCTGCCAGGCAGCAGGGAGCAGACCCCCCCCCCCCCCATGTATTTAACTCATTGGTGGCCAGTGCGGCCCCTCTCCCTCTATATTCATTGGTGGCCAGTGCAGCCCCACCTCCCTCCCTCCCCAGTATTAAATGTGACCAGTGCGGCCCCCCCCCCTCCTTCTATATTCATTGGTGGCCAGTGCGGATTCCCTCCTAATTAAAATCACCCCCCCATCATTGGTGGCAGCAGAGTACCGATCGGAGTCCCAGTTTAATTGCTGGGGCTCCGATCGGTAACCATGGCAACCAGGATGCTACTGCGGTCCTGGTTGCCATGGTTACTTAGCAATTTTTAGAAGCATTATACTTAGCTGCGATGTCTGTGACTGGCCGGGCGCTCCTCCTACAGGTAAGTGACAGGTCTGTGCAATGCGCCGCACAGACCTTTCACTTACCAGTAGGAGGAGCTCCGGCCGGTCACAGACATCGCAGGTAAGTATAATGCTTCTATTTTTTTGCTAAGTAACCATGGCAACCAGGACCGCAGTAGCATCTTGGCTGCCATGGTAACCGATCTGAGCCTCAGCGATTAAACTGGGACTCCGATCGGAACTCTCTGCTGCCACCAATGATGGGGGGGGGGGGGGGGAAGAGGGGGCCCGCACTGGTCACATTTAATACTGGGAATCCGCACTGGCCACCAATGAATATAGAGGGAGAGGGGCCGCACTAGTCACATTTAATACTGGGGAGGGAGGGGCCGCACTGGCCACCAATGAATATAGAGGGAGGGGGGCTGCACTGGTCACATTTAATACAGGGGAGGGAGGGAGTCTGCCCCCTCCTGCCTGGCAGCACCTCATCTCTTAGGGGGCTATGATTCGCACAATAATTGTGCGGATCACAGCCCCCTGTAAGAGAGCGGGTGCTGCCAGGCAGCAGGGGGCAGTCATGTACACAGTTCTTTTAGTATATTCTAACTCTAACTTAAAGCGTCCCTATCACCATGGGAACGCCTCTGTGTTAGAATATACTGTCGGATCTGAGTTTTCACAAAGTGAAAAATCAGATCTGTAAAAACCAGTTATGCAGACGGATCCGTTCTGAACGGATGCAAGCGTTTGCATTATAGGAGCAGATCCGTCTGTGCAGACACCAGACGGATCCGCTCCAAACGCAAGTGTGAAAGTAGCCTAAGAGGTATCAAACTTGGTGCAAAGAAAGCTGAGTAGTTGGCAGCTAATTGGGTCACTGCATTCATTTTCCAAAAGCCTCTGAAAAATCAGATTTGTTGCCATCTTTCCCATGTGTCTTTCTTAATGGCTCTATACTAATAGATGCACTGACTAATGCTTCTTTCTTTTTCACTTTTCAGTGGCAGTTAGACTTCCCTGGTTGAAATGACAGCGGCGTGGGTTTTTAAATAGCGGCAAAGTGTTATTGGACAAGTGCTTTTTTTGTTTTTCTGTACTTTTTTTTTTTTTTTTTTGTTTTTTTTTTTTATTTGGCCTAGTTTATGTAATTAAACACCATAAATTGATCTTTACTGTGTCCTGTTTATTGCAAATATGCAAATGGTTTCTCTTGTATGTTAATAAAAAAAAAAAAAATCATATTCATGTGTCTAAGGCTACCTGCACACATTATTAATTACATGTATATATATTTTTTTTTTACATATGGATTCTCATGTGGAAAAATCACAGCGTGAGGCCTCCTGTACAAGACCTTATCAGTTCTTGTGGTCTGCATATTGCAAATCCACAAAACACTGATGCTGGTCATGTGCATCCTGCATTTTTGCTTCTGCAGGGTCCCACAGCATGTTGTATATGCCTGTTCTTGTCCATAATACGAACACGAATAGGATATGTTCTGTGGCGTGGAACGTACATAGGGATGCGGACAGCACAGCCCCATTCCGGATGTGGAACAAAACTACGGTAGTGTAAGAGAAGCCTAATACAGTAGCAGCAAAGTGTATGAGATTAGACAAGACTAGAGTATGACAAATCTCATGCACATTTTTATTTTCCCCGGCGCCTCCACAATGGCACTCCAGGAGGAGGATGTCACCAGCTCCTCAGGACAGGAAACAACGTAGAAGCTCAATCTTAAAGGCCCCCCTCCCATTACCTGCTTGTTTGTTGTTTCTTGTCCTCGGGATCGCGTGGAAGCCGCTCCTGCTACGTCAGGGGTTCATGGACGCATGGCCTGGATAAGGTTGTGGCCGTGCAGAGGCCGGGGTTTGGCAGGTTCCTGTTCCTTTGGCATAAGTGCTTCAGTGAAGGCAGCCCTGGGCTTCCGTTCCCTGGCTCATTGCGGGAACGAGGGATCGCACGTGTGCGCACAGGCTGGAAGATAAGTTGTCAGTTCTTGGCATCACTTCCGGTGGCGGGTGACATCAGAGAACTGGCGGATATAGGGCTGGGAGCACAGAGTTCGCAGTCCAGCATCGTTGACCGGTGACATGTCTGCTCCCATGGAAGCTCACGAGTCCCGTAAGCCTGTGGATCCTGCCGACCAGAGCCCGGTAAGTCTCCTTCCTGTATAACTGACCCTGCTAAAAAAAAAAGGGGGGGGGGGGAGCACATTATTTCCCTCACTGGTGTGGTGCTGGTGTTAAATAGTGGAGTCACTATTACAGAGCCCTAAAAAAAAAAAAATATTACCTTACAAGACAAGTACACCAGCACCAGAAGATCTGAGGATTCATTATCCAAGAAAAAATTTGCAATATGTAAAAAAAATCCCTGCTCTCCAAATTAGGAAAACACTGGACAAAATAGTTTCAGAGGAATCTCCCTCTTTCCTTGATTCAATCCCAGACATGATTAAGGAAGAGGTTAAATCGGCAATTGACACAAGGCTCCCTCCGTGTTCTCCTCAGCCCTCTACCTCTCAAAGATCTCAGTTATCGGACCGTCAGTTAGAGCCTGACTCTGAGGAGGGAGAGGTAGTATCTCTTGAGGAATCTGAATCCTCTGATGAGGAATCAGGGAGACACCTTTGTAGCCCAGAAGATACAGAAATGCTATTAAGGACCATTAGGGCTACAATGAAAATAGAGGAGATTAAGGAGCCTCAGTCCATTCAGGACAGAATGTTCCAGGGGCTGGGAGAAAAGAAAGGTCTTTCCTGTACATAGTAACATTAAGATGTTGATTAACCCCTTAGGGACCCATGACGTACTGGTACATCATGTGTTGTTCCGATCATCGCCGCCCAGGCATCTCGGTAAAATGCGCGGGGGGGGGTCCCGTGACCAACCCCCCCCCCCCCCGTGTCGACGCAAACCGCGACGGGACCCCTCCGCGCATTTTACTGAGGTGCCTGGGGACCCTTCCTGAGCCATCTGCGCTGCCTTCCGGTGACGAGCCTGTGAGATCCAGCCCCCTGGATCTCACAGGCACGAAGCTGTAGGAGTAATACACACAGTATTACTCATACAGCCAATGCATTCCAATACAGAAGTATTGGAATGCATTGTAAGGGATTAGACCCCCAAAAGTCCCAAAGTGGGACAAAAAATAAGGTGAAAAAATAAAGTTTTCCCCCCAAAAAATTAAGTTTCAAGAAAAAATAAACAAGTCATCTTCCCCAAATAAAGTTAAAAAAATTGGTAAAAAAAGGTATACATATTAGGTATTGCCATGTCCGTATCGACCGGCTCTATAACCATATCACATGACCTAACCCCTCAGATGAACACCGTAAAAAAATTAAAAATAAAAACTGTGCTAAATAAACGTACTTTTTGTGATGTAAGGTGACAAAAAAATTAAGAGCAAGTGATCAAAAAGGCGTTTGCCCACCAAAATAGTACCAATCTAACAGTCACCTCATCCCGCAAAATATTAGCCCCTACCTGAGACAATCGCCCAAAAAATAAAAAAACTATGGCTCAGAATATGGAGACACTAAAACATAATTTTTTTTGTTTTAAAAAAGCTGTTATTGTGTAAAACTTACATAAATAAAAAAAAGTATACATATTTGGCATCGACCGGCTCTATAAAAATATCACATGACCTAACCCCTCAGATGAACACCGTAAAAAATAAAAACTATGGTAAATAAACTATTTTTTGTCACCTTACATCACAAAAGTGTAATAGCAAGCGATCAAAAAGTCATATGCACCCCAAAATAGTGCCAATAAAACCGTCATCTCATCCCGCAAAAATCATACCCTACCCAAGGTAATCGCCCAAGAACTGAAAAAATTATGTCTCTCAGACTATGGAAACACTAAAACATGATTTTTTTTGCTTCAAAAATGAAATCATTACTAAAACTTACATAAATAAAAAAAAAGTATACATATTAGGTATTGCCGCATCCGTGACAACCTGGTCTATAAAAATATCACATGATCTAACCTGTCAGATGAATGTTGTAAATAACAAAAAATAAAAACGGTGCCAAAACAGCTATTTCTTGTTATCTTGCCTCACAAAAAGTGTAATATAGAGCAACCAAAAATCATATGTACCCTAAACTAGTACCTACAATACTGCCACCCTATCCTGTAGTTTCTAAAATGGGGCCACTTTTTTGGAGTTTCTACTCTAGGCGTGCATCAGGGGGGCTTCAAATAGGACATGGTGTCAAAAAAACCAGTCTAGCAAAATTTGCCTTCCAAAAACCGTATGGCATTCCTTTCCTTCTGCACCCTGCCGTGTGCCCGTACAGCTGCTTATGACCACATATGGGGTGTTTCTGTAAACTACAGAATCAGGGCCATAAATATTGAGTTTTGTTTGGCTGTTAACCCTTGCTTTGTTACTGGGAAAAATGGATTAAAATGGAAAATTTGCCCAAAAAATTTCAATTCTGAAATTTCATCTCCATTTGCCAATAACTCTTGTGGAACACCTAAAGGGTTAACGACGTTTGTAAAATCTGTTTCGAATACCTTGAGGGGTGTAGTTTCTTAGATGGGGTCACTTTTATGGAGTTTCTACTCTAGGGTTGCATCAGGGGGGCTTCAAATGGCACATGGTGTCAAAAAAAACAGTCTAGCAAAATCTGCCTTCCAAAAACCGTATGGCATTCCTTTCCTTCTGCACCCTGCCGTGTGCCCGTACAGTAGTTTACGACCACATATGGGGTGTTTCTGTAAACTACAGAATCAGGGACATAAATATTGAGTTTGGTTTGGCTGTTAACCCTTGCTTTGTAACTGGAAAAAAATTATTAAAATGGAAAAATCTGCCAAAAAAGTGAAATTTTTTAATTGTATCTCTATTTTCCATTAATTCTTGTGGAACACCTAAAGGGTTAACAAAGTTTGTAAAAATAAGTTTTGAATACCTTGAGGGGTGTAGTTTATAGAATGGGGTCATTTTTGGGTGTTTTCTATTATGTAAGCCTCGCAAAGTGACTTCAGACCTGAACTGGTCCCTAAAAATTGGGTTTTTGAAAATTTCTGAAAAATTTCAAGATTTGCTTCTAAACTTCAAAGCCTTGTAACATCCCCAAAAAATAAAATATCATTCCCAAAATGATCCAAACATGAAGTAGACATATGGGGAATGTAAAGTAATAACTATTTTTGGAGGTATTACTATGTATTATAGAAGTAGAGAAATTGAAACCTGGAAATTTGCTATTTTTTACAAATTTTTGGTAAATTTGGTATTTTTTTTATAAATAAAATTATTTTCTTTTACTTCATTTTACCAGTGTCATGAAGTACAATATGTGACGAAAAAACTATCTCAGAATGGCCTGGATAAGGCAAAGTGTTTTAAAGTTATCAGCACTTAAAGTGACACTGGTCAGATTTGCAAAAAATTGCCAAGTCCAGAAGGTGAAATAGGGCCAAGTCCTTAAGGGGTTAAAAAGGAGTGGAAAGATCCAGAGAAGAAGAATTTAATTCCTGTCTCCTTTAAAAGGAAATATCCATTTATTGAGGAAGATTCAGTACTGTGGAACAAGACGCCTAAGATTAATGCGCCTGTCGCCAGGATATCTAAGAAAACGTCTCTTCCCTTTGAAGACATGGGACTCTTAAAAGATCCCATGGATAAGAAGTGCGAGGGTCTGTTAAAACGTGCATGGGAGACAAACACAGCCATGCTTAGGCCCAGCATTGCCGCTACCTGAACTTCAAGATCCCTGTCAGTCTGGCTAACACAGCTTGAAGAACACCTGGCGGCAGGGACTCCAAGGGAGGAGATCCTGGCCTCAATACCTACCTTTAAATCAGGCCTGTAATTTCCTGTCGGATGCATCCGCAGACCTGGTGAAACTCTCTGCCAGATCCTCAGCCCTCTCCAATTCTACAAGAAGAGCTATATGGCTTAGATCTTGGTCCAGTGATGCCAGTTCAAAGAGTCGGCTATGCTCTATCCCGTGTGAGGGAGATAAGCTGTTCGGGTCAGTCCTTGAGGACATTTTAGAAAAAGCATCAGACAAAAAGAAGGCATTTCCTTCAGAATCAAAGTTCTACCAGCAGCGTTGGTCCTTTCGGAATCAAAGGAGAAAGAGACCAGACCAGAAGAGAAAGGACAGTACCGGAAAATGGCAATCCTCCAGAGGAAGAGGGAGGGGGTTTCTATTCAACCCTGAATCCACTTATAAACCCGGCCAATGACGCCAGGCCTCAAGTAGGTGGCAGGTTAAAGATGTTCTCCACGGCCTGGGAAAAGATTTCTTCCGCCCCTTGGGTTATAAACCCCATATGCATGGGGTACAAACTAGGGTTCGATATGCCTCCTCCGGAATGTTTCACCATCAACAAGCCAATAAGATCAGAAAAACAGCAGGCCTTAGAGATGGAAATATTATCTCTCCTAAAAAAAGGCGTAATTGTCCCAGTTCCGCAAGATCAGGAAGGGCGGGGTTTTACTCTCCCATATTCCTTATTCAAAAACGAAACAAGTCCTTCAGACTAATAATCAATTTAAAAAAGCTAAACAAATACATGTCCTACAAATGATTCAAAATCGAATCGATCAGATCCACAGTGAATCTCCTATCTCGCAATTGTTACATGGTAACTATAGACCTCTCGGACGCATATTACCATGTTCCCATACACAGAGCATACCAAAGATATCTCAGAATGGCAATACTCCTAGGAAGTCGGGAGTACCACTTTCAGTTTCAAGCACTTCCCTTCAGGCTGTCTTCAGCCCCAAGAATCTTTTCCAAAATTATGGCCGAGGACGGGATATCTACATCTTCAAGGTATAATAGTGGTCCCATATTTAGACGACCTTTTAATAGCAGGTTCATCTCTTCAGGACCTCCAGCGGCATCTGAAGATGGTGCAGGAAAAGCTGACCGAATTAGGCTGGCTAATAAATACCCAGAAATCCGACCTGGTTCCCAGTCAGCAGAAAAAATTCTTAGGAATCCAGCTAGATTCACACAACCTTATGTCCTTTTTACCTCCAGAAAAACAGATGATTATAAGTCAAAAGATCTCCCAATCCACTATCCCCGCAGTGCGATGGGCCCAGCATCATACAAGGACACTACAAAAATTTCTTCTGAAATCCTGGGACGGAGATCAGAGTTCCCTAAACAGGAGAGTGAAAGTTCCAGTAAGGGTAAAGATGTCTCTCTTCTGGTGGAGGATAAAGAAGTATCTCTAAAGAGGTGTTTTCTGGAGACCGGCAGATCAGATCATTATAACAACAGATGCCAGCAGCCGAGGATGGATAGGCCATACAGGAAATCAGGTAGTCCAGGGCACCTGGAGCCCAGGAATGTCCGCAGCCTCTTCATACATGAGGGAACTGTCAGCAGTGCTGGAAGTTCTTATGTGTCTTCTACCGTATGTAAGATTCCATCACATAAAGATACTTTCCGACAATGCTACCACAGTAGCCTACTTAAACTGACAGGGGGGTACAAGAAGCAAAGAATTACAACAACTGTCAGGGGAGATTTTAAGTTGGGCAGAAAAGAATATAAAGTCCCTGGTAGCTGTCCATCTAAAAGGCAAGGAAAACAGAGTGGCGGATTATCTCAGCAGAGAAAATCTAAGAGTGGGCGAGTGGTCATTAGATCCCAACATGTTCAGACAAATATCTCTCAGATGGGGGTTGCCAAAAGTGGATCTCTTTGCAAATCAAAAGAACAAACAACTCGAATTATTCGGTTCCCTCTCCAGCAGGGATCACCCACTAATGGTGGATGCTCTGTCTTGTCCGTGGCCGAAAAATCTCCTGTATGCCTTTCCCCTTACAGCATGATTCCGAAGGTGTTGGTAAAGGCAATAGAAGAAGAGGCACAGTTAATTCTGATTGCTCCAATTTGGCCAAAAAGATCCTGGTTTCCCCTCCTCTACATTCTGTCGGCAGGTCAATTCTGGTCTCTCCCATCGTATCCGGGACTACTACGTCAGGGTCCAGTGTTCCATCCAGATGTAGCAAGACTACATTTAACAGCCTGGAAAGTGAACGGCTCCACTTACAACAAAGAGGCCTATCGGAGTCTGTAATATCCACTCTACTTTGTAGTAAGAAGGACTCTACCTCACAGGTCTACAGGAGAACATGGAAGACATTTCTGGAGTTTGCAGGAGACAGACTGTACTACAGTCAAGATGCCAATATTCCACTCATATTGGACTTTTTGCAGGCAGGTCTTGACAAAGGTCTCAGGCCTAATACCATAAGTCTCAGCATTGAGTAGCTTCCTTGAAGTAAAACTAGCAGACTTACCATTGATAAAGAGATTCATAAAAGGAGCATTCAGAAAATGTCCATTTATCCATTATACTATTTGTAACGGCATACAAGGGAATACTCCAAACTCCCGAACGAAACCTCATGAATAGCTGCTAGCAGACGAATAGGAAATGCACCCAAGCGGCTTACACTCCTAGCAATCAGTCTCTAACAGCATACAGTGAATCCCCCCAAGAACGAGACCAAGCTCTGTATTAAGGGTAAAGCAGTGGACAGGCAGAGCTGTGTGTTTATTGTTCCTATACACATTCTTACACATTAGTACCACCCACAGGGTTTTGTAAAAACAACCAATAAACACGTACAATACACTCAGACACTCCCACACAAAATCCTCCCCTCTGCCTGTGATACAATTACCTTACACAATGGGTTAATGTAATTATCACAGGCAGGAGAATACACAGTTTTACAGAGTCTTCTGCCCTGGAGATAATTGGGAAGTAATCCAATTTATCTCCAAGGACAGAGGCAGCAATTCAGGATACACAGACACAATACATCCCCACAATGCATCCTGGTTTTTTCCTCTCTGCCCTGGAGACAACCGAGGAGTAATTCAATTATCTCTCGGGACAAAGGGACATCGCCATTGTACACGTGGGGACAACAGGACAGAAATCACTATTCAAATATACAATGTCACAACCATTACAGTAAACAGACATTTAACATATCCCCAGATAGCTCAGGTCTGAGTGCATATTATTAGGTGAATGGCACTCAGACTACATGAATACAATAGAATCGCCATGGAGCCAAAGTCTTTCACATAGTCTTTTGTTATCCGAATGGGTTCCATGGCATAGCTATCTGGGGTATCACTGTTCACATAGGGCAAGTACCAAATGACTAATCACAATAATGGGTAGCTTATTAATACTTAACGTTTAATTGTATCAAAAATTAAAATAATAGGCCCTTAATATATAGATTAAAAATCTATGCTGAGTGCAATTATAGTGCTGCATACAAATCTCCTATTAGCGGATGCCAATTGGGAGGGAGGGGGGACCAAAAAAGGAAGGGGATAGTATTATGGATAGATTGAGGAGAAAGGATGCACAGAAAGAGGGACACACTACTGGCAGCTGCCATACGCGGAATGCCAAGGAGTGATATCCGCACCTTTCTGTGAACAGTCGATCCATCAAGATTGTACAGATAAGTACTTAGCTGACTCTTTGTTCGATTATCATCGCTGTATAGCGCTTCTCGGCACATAGTGTTGAACGGCTTTGAATACAACTTGGTGGGTGTTAATACACCAAGAAAACCGATTCAACACCTGAGAGCCAGCTTTTTCAACATCTCTGAGTGTGATGTAATCCAGGTTATGTACATTGCTTTTCACCTGGACCTTGACCATATCGGTGGTTCATTTGATACACCGTGTTCCACAAGTGACCCTGAAACAGGTGGTCACTGGTTACTTTGAGCCACTTGGACTAGAGTGACTCGAGACCTATTTACTTGATGATTGATGAACTAAACAAGTGACACTGAAATAGGTGGTCACTGGTTATTTTGAGCGACTTGGACCAAAGTGACTCGAGACCCATTTATTTGTTGATTGATGAATTAGTGACCCTGAAACAGGTGGTCACTGGGGATCTTCAGCCACTCTTGGTGAAGTGACTTGAAATCTTTTAGTTTTATGATTTCTGTATACCACTAGATTGGTTGTGGTCTTGATATCTAAGGGCTACCTTTTGCAGAATTAGTGATATCCGACTGAATCTGTGATATTTATAATTCAGCCGATAGAGTGACCTATACATCCAAAGGTTATAGTCCCCTGAAGATTTGCTAACCTTCAAGGAAACGCGTCGGGACATTTTTTGTTCATCTATATTGGGATCCATCATTGACCCCAGAGGACTATGCTTATTTAAATCACAATATCAATAATCAGCATAGCTTACCTCATATCTGTTGTTTGTTAGTCTGTATTCTTCGCCCCCTTTTTTTCTGATATAGATTGTCCTCCCTTAGAATTAGGGACCACACTCTATCTTTCGGACAAAGCTGGGCAGTCCATGTCTAGGTAGGGGGATGTAGGGCTAGTGACAGGATATAGGGTGATAAGGAGCGACAGCTAGGGACTCCTAGGGCCTGTGACCCAGTAGTGTGTCCCTCTTTCTGTGCATCCTTTCTCCTCAATCTATCCATAATACTATCCCCTTCCTTTTTTGGTCCCCCCTCCCTCCCAATTGGCATCCGTTAATAGGAGATTTGTATAGCACTAGAATTGCACTTAGCGTAGATTTTTAATCTATATATTAAGGGCCTATTATTTTAATTTTTGATACAATTAAACGTTAAATATTAATAAGCTACCCATTATTGTGATTAGTCATTGGATTGAAGGGTTTAGCCCATTACATTATTACCGGTTTGATCAAACCTACATTTTGGTTGTGTTAATTGATCAAGTACCAAATGACCCGACTTTTTATGTCTTTGCAGGGGAAAATCAAGTGTTTCAACATGGGGCCATAGTCTAAAGGAAGCAGGCGGGCAACCAGGCTTCTCCAATGCAATGTGGCGAGATTAGTCTCGTCACACTATTCCTCCTTGGGACCTGAATCTAGTGTTAGAGGTTTTAGGGGAAGCACCCTTTGAGCCTTTTCAGGAGATCCCACTTAAACTCCTCACTCTAAAAACCACCTTTTTACTGGCAATAACATCTGCTAGAAGAGTAGGTGAGATTCAGGCCTTTTCCTGCAAAGCACCCTATCTCACAGTGTTAGAGGACCGTATTATCCTTAGACACACCCCAATGTTCTTACCCAAGGTGGCCTCAAAATTCCATCACCAACAGGAGGTGTCGCTTCCATCCTTTTGTGAAAATCCAGCTTCTGACTTAGAAAGAAAATACCATAATTTGGATGTCAGAAAATGCCTGTTAACTTACCTGGAAGTCTCAGGAGTATTCAGAAGATCGGACCACCTCCTTCTTCAGTATCAGGGCCAGCATAAGGGATCAGTGGCAAGTAAGAGTACCATATCCAGATGGATCCAAAACACCATCGAGTTCTGTTACCTCCAGATAAGCTTGACTACCCTCCTAAAGGAATTAAAGCACATTCTACTAGAGCCGTCTTGGCCTCATGGGCAGAGAATGCCTCTGCCTCAGTAGAACAAATATGCAGAGCAGCTACATGGAAGAACCCAAATACCTTCTTTAAACATTATAAATTAGATGTACTCCAAAATCATTATTTATTATATGGCAGTAGTCCCACCCTAGAGTTGGTTTCTCTATTAATCCTCCTGGAGTGCCGTTGTGGAGGCGCCGGGGAAAAGAGACGATTACTCTTACCGGTAATTGGATTTTCCAATAGCCTCCACAACGGCACTGGATTCCCTACCCAAGTTGTGTTAATTATTGTGGGATATGTTATGTTATTATCATTATATCAATACAGTTCTTGAACTAACTAACCGAGTCCTATATCATTAACTGAAGCAGGTAAGGGGAGGGGGCCTTTTAAGATTGAGCTTCTACGTTGTTTCCTGTCCTGGGGAGGCGGGGACATCCTCCTCCTGGAGTCCCGTTGTGGAGGCTATTGGAAAATCCAATTACCGGTAAGAGTAATCGTCTCTTTTTTTTTCTTCCATGCGGTTCTTTTCTGTGGATTTCAACGTAAGGGTGAGATCTGTAGAAATAAGGCATCAAATCCATGCCGAAAACCGCAAGTAACACACGCGAGTTTCAGTGGGGAAATGCATAGAGATCTGTGTGGAATGACTGCCTGCAGCCTAATGGACTGGAACAAGATTTATAGGGGTTGTCATCTCTGGCAGTCCCATAGAGAATAAATGTAGCAGCAGGGCACTACCCCTTTAATTTGCAGGGGAGTGTAGCAGGCACATGTGACTGCAGGCTGTTACATTGTGAGTATATTGTATGACAGTTAAGGGGGCATTTACTATCCAGAAATATGCCTATATTAGGCGTTTTTCTGCTGCAGATTGTGGCGCATAGGTTATCTGTGCCGCAATCTGCCACTTTCCCCACTCACGCCAGGTCTGAAGTGGCTGTGGCATGGGGAAAGGGACAGGCCGGGTGGCCCGTCTCATGCATAATTTTCAACACCTGGATAATCCGAAGTTATATAGAGGTCTGCGCCACCGCTATAGGGGTTATTAAGACCAGCATCTAAAACGCCGGTCTTAATAAATGACCCCTTAGTGTGTAAGTGATATTACATATTCGTATACTGGCCCACATTTACGGATGTGTTTGCACCAAGACCTTGTCGTAAACTTTTTTTTTTTTGGCTGCATCAAGTCAAGTGTGACCAAAAAAATCCACTGTACATAGTTCAGGCAAAAGATAAAAAAATAATATTACAATTGAGTGTCCAGCCGTGCACCAAATTTATCACCCAGCATCAGCCACTGTGATAAATCTGGCACATGTTACCTATTGTGGCATGCAGTGTGCTCTGCAGAAATCTAAGGCTAGGTTCACACTGCATAATCCGTGGCACATCAGCAGCTGAAAACATATAAGGGCACGTTTATTAAGACCAACATTTTAGACGCCAGTCTTAAGTCCCTGCGCTGGTGGTGTATCTGCCAGAGTTATCAAGAGCAACTGGCTTCCACATACCTTTGGCGCATCCAGCGACAGTTCTAAATGTAAGACAGCTTTTTGTCACCATATTGCGGCCCACAAACAGCGTGTCTGCAATATGTGGGTCCGCAATCCAGAAGGTCGTGCGGAACGTGTTCTATTTTGAATGGGTCTAGATCCGTCGCAGCAGCTGCACGGATGGTGCACGTGCATTGGAGACTGCACATTGTGGCCTCCAATGCACGCAACAGCCATGTGAATGAGCCCTAAGGCTAGTTTAACACTAACGTTCGTGAGATCCGGTTGGAACTTATGAATGCTAGTGTTAAACAAGCTTTAAGTGTTCTTCATCTGCTGTGGAAAATGTCATAGGTCCCCCTTCCCCCCCAATGAAAACAGTGGGAAGTTGATGCCATGTCGTCATGTAGCCCTAGCCTAAAGCTGACCTACAGCAGTGAAGAAAAATGTCTGGGTTGTTATGGAAACCTGGAGTAAAACTGTGTGTATGTGGAGACTAAGAGCCTGCGAGCTTCTATAGGCTGATAAGGGACATGTGACCGTGTGTATGGCAGTTGGGATATGAAGAGAAAGACTAGCAGGCTTGTATTGGCTAATGCAGGTGATTTTTTGGGAATATCTCGGGAACGGTACGTCCTAGAGAGCTGAGACCCCCACAAGATTTCTTTCCAGGTAGCAAGAGATGTGTATACCAAGTTTCGTTTAAATGGATGGTTGTGTTTTTGAGTGATCGCAGAACATACATATATACACACACGCATATATACGTCCTATATATAGATGAATTCTAAGCACTGCTATACTGTTCTTTTAGCTTTTCTTCCCCAATTATTTCTAATTGGTCTTTCTGTAGTAACCCTCATTTTCCAGACACCGGTTGGGAATGAAAGTGGAATTTCTTCCAACATTAGTTCTCTTAGAGCTGTAAGAAACCAAATTAAACCGTTTCCTAAAATCCCACGTTATTTAAGTGTACAATTAACTTCACATCAGACTGGCTGAAAGTGAGCATGCAAACAAAAGAAACACTGCACAAACTGTGAGGCCAGCAAAAAGCAAGCTAATGTCTAAATAACATACACAGAGCCCACCCATGATGGGAAAATAACACGCTGTAATACGGTACACATATCAACAAACCCCGCTGGAATAATTGCTTTGACAAATGGAGCAAGACCACAATAAAATGCAGAAATTGTAAAGAACAGTGGTGTATCCATCTGACTGTTCAGCTTTTGAGTGAATGAGGCCATTAAGTCCTATTTTTATTCGTAACCATTTTTTAAAGATACAGTTTCTTCTTTCAAAATATTCACAATTTATTATGTCAAAAATGTCAAGATGAATCAGGAGTTATTCTACAAGAGATACAGAGAGTGCTTTATTGCAGCAGTATTCTCTTTTGGCTAACAAAAGGGGTGTCAGGTGTTACCCAAGTTAAAAATTAACTACCCTATTCATGGCACAAATAGAAAGCGGTGTGCATGGAGCCTGTATAATGGCACACGGGGTCCATATTATTCTGTATTAAGGAGGCGTAGGCATTCTGTGCTCTGCCATATGATGTTCCGTACATTATGGAGATAGTCACCCACAGAAGTAGTGCTTCTAAGGAAAAATACTAACAGAGGAAAATAATAATACAGCCAGATGCATGTAGTCTTAGGCACAAAAAAATCTATTGTTACAGTTACTCATTTCTGCACAGCATTACAAGCTGTTCCAGACAACACATAGGAGGAGAATCTGGATGTAACAGCACACTGACAAATTAAAAGGGTTTTCTGGGTTTACTATATTTTTTTCTCACATGCTCATGTGGCTACTCATCTTTATTTTCCACTTTGGACTCCCATGGCCCATTTTTACCATGTAGACAAATCACTCTGATTTGTTCACATCCTGCATGTAGCACTTCCTGTTTCTATATCCAACCAAACCCATGATGCACTTCTCCTTTCTCTGCCACAGCTCCAGTACCACCCCTAACACCCAGCTAGTTTATAGCTCCTCCCAC
Source organism: Bufo bufo (assembly GCF_905171765.1). NCBI lineage: Eukaryota > Metazoa > Chordata > Amphibia > Anura > Bufonidae > Bufo > Bufo bufo. The sequence goes on from NC_053393.1 coordinate 211,267,067, forward strand.
CAGCTAGTTACATGGACACTCCCCTATCACTACCCCTAACACCCAGCTAGTTTATAGCTCCTCCCACCAGCTAGTTACATGGATACTCCCCTATCACTGCCCCTAACACCCAGCTAGTTTATAGCTCCTCCCACCAGCTAGTTACATGGACACTCCCCTATCACTACCCCTAACACCCAGCTAGTTTATAGCTCCTCCCACCAGCTAGTTACATGGATACTCCCCTATCACTGCCCCTAACACCCAGCTTGTTTATAGCTCCTCCCACAAGCTAGTTACATGGACACTCCCCTATCACTGCCCCAAACACCCAGCTTGTTTATAGCTCCTCCCACCCAGCTAGTTACATGGACACTCCCCTATCACTGCCCCTAACACCCAGCTAGTTTATAGCTCCTCCCTCCCAGCTAGTTACATGGACACTCCCCTATCACTGCCCCTAACACCCAGCTAGTTTATAGCTCCTCCCACCAGCTAGTTACATGGACACTCCCCTATCACTGCCCCTAACACCCAGCTAGTTTATTGCTCCTCCTATCCAGCTAGTCACATAGACACTCCCCTATCACTGCAACTGTTACTACTTTGAAATGCCCATCACTGGAAATAAGAAAGAGCTGCATGGACGTGGTCATGCGACCAGAGCCATAAAGTGAAAAGAAATACTTTACAAAATTACAGCAAACTTTAGAAATGATTATTTTAAAAGATGCTGATACAAACTAGAAAACTTCTTTAAGCTGGCTATACACATTAGACGTACATCTCCGAGGCCGGCTGACTGCAGATGTCGGGGGAGATGAGGATTGAGCGGTTGGATTTCCACTTTTGTTCTTGCTAGACTGAGAATACATGTGTTCAATGCAATGGGGAGAGATAGCAGTCGGACAAACTCTAAGATATATGACAAGCCTTCGAGCTACACAGTTTGTCCTTGAACTCGGAGACAGAGCAGCTTGTATAATGTATCTGTCCAACATATTACCAGGTTCTCTAGTCTAGTAGTGGGTGTTGCAGTATGTCTTAGAGTCCAACAGTACGTTTCTATCTCCATACTTATATTGCCTTCATGATGGTAAGGTGCAGGGGAATGAGCAAGACAGGATCCAGTTTACCCTGTATGAGCAGGGCATCTTTTTGTTTATATTGTATATTTTTTATATATGGCTCGCAGTGGCTTAAAATAATAAGAAGCCATACACACCATGACCAGTCTCCCATTGCTGCCATTCTGATGCTGCTCCAGTCTGTAGTGACCCGCCTGTGGCAGTGCTTGGGTGAGCAGGCAGAGATGACTGGTTGGCAGTGGCCTTACATAATCTACATGAAACACAAAGCAGCCTGTAGAAGAAATCACAAGACCAAGGAGATTACAGTTCACGGTTTGATTGTTGCTATGCCAATGGTCCAGGAGCATTCTACCACATGCTGTATTACTCTGAAACCTACTAAAGACAACAGTGGAATCAAACATGGTTGAAGGATGGAAAGATAAGATGGAAAATTACAGTTGAAAAAAATAAATAAAAAATGAGTATAAAACATAGTAATAATGAAAAAAGTTTTATTTCACAGACTCAATCATTTTACAAAGACAGCTTAGGCACTTTATACTTGGAATGAATAAAGCAAGTCAATAGGAAACATAATGAGAAGTGTAAGATGAAAGGGGTTCTCCAGGATTCTATATTGATGGCCTACCCTCAGGACCCCTGCCAATCTGATAATAATGACCCATTATAAGGATACAAAAATCCCAAAGATGTTCAGGAGTAGCTCTGGCTCCAGAACGGCACATCTCTGTACACAATTGACAGAGCTGTGTAGTTCTGGCTCTGGAACAATTCTCGAACAGTTGATTTCAGGGGGTGCCGGGTGTTGCACCCCTGCTAATCTGATATTGATGGTCTGAGGCTAGGCCACCAATATAAAATACCGGAAAGCCCTTTAACATAGAAGAAAATGCATTTAGTATAATGTAACTTTGGTATAGACGTAGCTCTGATTTCCCCGGCTTTACTTTTTTTTTTTTCTTTTCTACAGTTTTTCCAACAACTGTCATTTTGTGTCGAAAAATACATAAACTGCCATTTGAACCTATTCCATCAAATGGGTTTTCTTGTACTTAGATATTAAAGGCCTGTCCTCAGGAGTGGTCATCAATGCCAGATTGGTTGGGGTCTGACACCCCACATCCCTATTCATTAACTGTTTTGGGCAGCTGTTGGCACTGGAAACTATACATTGGATGGTGCCGGAAGCACTGTGGAGTAGCCATCCCGGAGGTACTGTGGTTCTGCTCCCATGGGTGAATCAGAGCTGAACTGCAAGATAGAGCCACTGTATAGTTACCGGCACTGGCGGCTGCCCGAAACAGCTGATCAATGGAAGTGTGTGATGTTGGACTCCCACTGTTCTGATATTGATAGCCTATCTGGAGGAAAACTGGAAAACCACTTTAAGAGTAACGGCAAGCTGCTTTCATGCCAGTCCAAAGGTTAGGTAGTTAGAGGATTTGATATAGTTGGCCCCATATGCTTCATCTTTTTCTCAAGGACTTTGACAGATATACAGTATTTGACCTTTCTTCACCTACAGTGTTATTCTTAGATGTGCTCCAGGTGAGATGTTCATTACTTGTCTTCAATCATCATTTGTTGTCTTACAGCCCATAGTCCATATGAGAGGACTGTCAGTTTCCACTGTGACAATGCCGGTGCCATCATAAGTGTTTGATGTGCTGACCAAAGTTCCAAACTTCAACACTCCCGCAGCTGAAAAGTAAGAAATAAGATTGTAGCTTCTCTGTACGTCTAGTGAACATTTTTTTTTTTTTTATAGAGTACTATTACATTATCTTGTACTTAAGCGGCTGAGCTGAAAGAATATTTCAATATCATCAGGAATGGAGAAAATGTTCCACATGGTGCTTACTTCTCATGTTGTGTATGGCTGTGCATGAACGAATAGGACATTACATGCTGCTCTGAAATGAAACTTTTACCATAGTCTTTACCATAGACTGAAACCATCACAATAATAGAGCTATTTATTCTAGTTGCATTTACCGTAATATCTTTCATATTTACTTCTACTTTATGAAATCATGGTAACAAATGGTAGCATTTAACCCCTTATGGACACAGCCTAGTTTGGTACTTTTTTCTTTTTTTGATCTGAATATTTAGAAAGTTTTTTTATTATTATTTTTCTGTCGACATGCAAGGCAATTACCGTATTATTTTTTAATGCCTTCATTTTGGGGTACATGTGACAGTGGTAAAAAACAAACAAAAAACACACTATTCCGCTCTTGGTTTACAATTTAGTTTTTATGATGCTGCTACATAGTAAAAATAACATGTGAACCTTATTATACAAGTCAGTACAATTAGGGAGATACCAAATGTATATAATATTTGTAATGTTTTACTACTTTAAAAATAAATTAAAAAAAATAGCTTTCTGTCACCATATTGTGATACTTTTTTGCTGAAGTACCTGTATGAGGGCTTATTTCTTTGTGTGGTGATCTGTAGTTTTTATTGATAACATCTTAGGATATATATATATATATATATATATATATATATATATATTATATACACATAGTGCGATTTGCTCCAGAACTACCTTCATGGGTTCACAGGACGCGTGTCTGTTCTATCCAAAGTAGGTCCACAGCAATATATCACATATGCGTTAAAGCGAGTTCAATGTATCCAGCATAACCGGAGCAACTCCAAACCCGTTGACTCTAATGGGACATAGCGGGGATCTAGCTGATTTTGGGTATGCGTGCCGGGATTCATCTGGACAAAAAACAGTGCTTATGATAGTTTTAAATTTATACACACACAGCAAATATACATACCGTATATGCCGGCGTATAAGACGACTGGGCGTATAAGACGACCCCCAACTTTTACACTGAAAATATAGAGTTTGGGATATACTCGCCGTGTAAGACTACCCCTTTTTCAACACACAGCAGTACATTACTGCATCCCACCACCATCCCTGGGTACCTCTGCCATCCCTGAATCCCACCACCATCCCTGGGTACCACTGCCATCCCTGCATCCCACCACCATCCCTGCATCCCACCACCATCCCTAGATACCACTGCCATCCCTGCATCCCACCACCATCCCTAGGTACCACCGCCATCCCATGGTATCACCACCATCCTTGCATCCCACCACCTTCCTTGTCCTCCCTCCCTGCCTCCCAGACCCTAAACATGTGCCACCTATACCCTGAACATGTTTTTGTTATGTTATTCTTCATATTCACATTCACATATGCACATCTGCGCCGCACTTAGATACGCCGCACGGAGATCTCGCACATGCGCAGGAGCGAGATGCGAGCGGCCGTGAGGATCCCGTGTATCCACGCTCGCCGCATGAAATCTCGCAAAGTAGTCTTATACGCAGGAATATACAGTATATATATATATATATATATATATATACACACTCACCTAAAGAATTATTAGGAACACCTGTTCTATTTCTCATTAATGCAATTATCTAGTCAACCAATCACATGGCAGTTGCTTCAATGCATTTAGGGGGGTGGTCCTGGTCAAGAAAATCTCCTGAACTCCAAACTGAATGTCAGAATGGGAAAGAAAGGTGATTTAAGCAATTTTGAGCGTGGCATGGTTGTTGGTGCCAGACGGGCCGGTCTGAGTATTTCACAATCTGCTCAGTTACTGGGATTTTCACGCACAACCATTTCTAGGGTTTACAAAAAATGGTGTGAAAAGGGAAAAACATCTAGTATGCGGCAGTCCTGTGGGCAAAAATGCCTTGTGGATGCTAGAGGTCAGAGTAGAATGGGCCGACTGATTCAAGCTGATAGAAGAGCAACGTTGACTGAAATAACCACTTGTTACAACCGAGGTATGCAGCAAAGCATTTGTGAAGCCACAACACGCACAACCTTGAGGCGGATGGGCTACAACAGTAGAAGACCCCACCGGGTACCACACATCTCCACTACAAATAGGAAAAAGAGGCTACAATTTGCACGAGCTCACCAAAATTGGACTGTTGAAGACTGGAAAAATGTTGCCTGGTCTGATGAGTCTCGATTTCTGTTGAGACATTCAAATGGTAGAGTCCGAATTTGGCGTAAACAGAATGAGAACATGTATCCATCCTCTGATGGCTACTTCCAGCAGGATAATGCACCATGTCACAAAGCTCGAATCATTTCAAATTGGTTTCTTGAACATGACAATGAGTTCACTGTACTAAAATGGCCCCCACAGTCACCAGATCTCAACCAATAGAGCATCTTTGGGATGTAGTGGAACGGGAGCTTCGTGCCCTGGATGTGCATCCCTCAAATCTCCATCAACTGCAAGATGCTATCCTATCAATATGGGCCAACATTTCTAAGGAATGCCATCAGCACCTTGTTGAATCAATGCCACGTAGAATTAAGTCAGTTCTGAAGGCAAAAGGGGGTCCAACACCGTATTAGTATGGTGTTCCTAATAATTCTTTAGGTGAGTGTATATAAATCAGAAAAATGGGCAGCACTCCATGAAGTAAAAAATACAAAAAAACTTTATTTACCCAAGCAGGACATGCAATGTTTCGGCTCTATGCTGGAGCCTTTCTCAAGCCTTGAGAAAGGCTCCAGCATAGAGCCGAAATGTCGCATGTCCTGCTTGGGTAAATAAAGGTTTTTTGTATTTTTTTACTTCATGGAGTGCTGCCCATTTTTCTGATTTCTATCTATTGGATTTGCTTGCATCCACATTGGGCCAGCTGCACCCGCTTGTTTGTATCAGAGACGGTGCTGCCACTTTTTTTCTTTTCTCTCTCTCTCTATATATATATATATATATATATATATATATAAAAAAAAAAAAAAAAAAAAAAAGGGAAAGTAGCGGCGGCACTGGAAACAAGCAATATGGGTGCTATGTCCAGGGATATTGCAGCTTACCCCAGATGTACAGGAACGAAGAAAGGACAGCACTCCAAGTAAAAATATACTGGTCTTTAATCACCCATGCAGATGGCCATCTGCATGGGTGATTAAAGACCAGTATATTTTTACTTGGAGTGCTGTCCTTTCTTCGTTCCTATATATATATATATATATATATATATATATATATATATATATATAGGAAAAAATGGCGGCACCGAACAAATAGAGGGTGGGTGATAAGTCCAAAGCCATAAGCCCTGTGCCAAAATATAAAAATAATAAAATGGGACAGCACTCCAAAAACAGAAATTTTATTCACCCATGTGGCAAAATGACAACGTTTCGGCTCTATTGCTGAGCTGAAACGTTTCCATTTTGCCACATGGGTGAATAAAATTTCAGTTGTTTTTGAAGTGCTGGCCCATTTTTGCATATATATATATATATATATATATATATATATATAGTGGGGTTTCGCTCTGGTAGATAGGGTAAGTGGGCGCAGAGGCAAAATACAAGTTCTTAACACAAAACGTCAGTGTTTATTCACACTTGAGGCAGTTGCACAAAACAGCTCATAACTTTGCAGTCTTGGTGTTAATTCACACACAATAGAAAGTTCATATAACACAAGTCACCTTGCTGGCAGTTCTGCCTCCAGTAGTCCAAAGCAGGCTTTAGGGGGCCTGTTTCCCCAGCATGCGGCTCTGTGCCTTCCAGCACGGCACAAAGCCTCAGATCCCAAAAACAGAGACATCTCTGCTGAGCCCAGCTGCCTATTTAATGACAGCCAGGTGCCTGGACCGGCACTCAAACTCCGGTCTGGTATTTGACCTCACCTGGTTGGAAACCAGCCCAGCCGCACTTGCTGGAAGGAAAATACCTGCCTTGCCAGACACAACCCCTCACTGTGTCACTATATACAGTACAGACCAAAAGTTTGGACACACCTTCTCATTCAAAGAGTTTTCTTTATTTTCGAGACTATAAAGGCATCAAAACTATTAATTAACACATGTGGAATTATATAGATAACAAACAAGTGTGAAACAACTGAAAATATGTCATATTCTAGGTTCTTCAAAGTAGCCACCTTTTGCTTTGATTACTGCTTTGCACACTCTTGGCATTCTCTTGATGAGCTTCAAGAGGTAGTCCCCTGAAATGGTCTTCCAACAGTCTTGAAGGAGTTCCTAGAGATGCTTAGCACTTGTTGGCCCTTTTGCCTTCACTCTGCGGTCCAGCTCACCCCAAACCATCTCAATTGGGTTCAGGTCCGGTGACTGTGGAGGCCAGGTCATCTGGCGCAGCACCCCATCACTCTCCTTCATGGTCAAATAGCCCTTACTTTCAAAGTTTTCCCAATTTTTTGGCTGACTGACTGACCTTCATTTCTAAAAGTAATGATGGCCACTAGTTTTTCTTTACTTAGCTGCTTTTTTCTTGCCATAATACAAATTCTAACAGTCTATTCAGTAGGACTATCAGCTGTGTATCCACCTGACTTCTCCTCAACGCAACTGATGGTCCCAACCCCATTTATAAGGCAAGAAATCCCACTTATTAAACCTGACAGGGCACACCTGTGAAGTGAAAACCATTTCAGGGGACTACCTCTTGAAGCTCATCAAGAGAATGCCAAGAGTGTGCAAAGCAGTAATCAAAGCAAAAGGTGGCTACTTTGAAGAACCTAGAATATGACATATTTTCAGTTGTTTCACACTTGTTTGTTATGTATATAATTCCACATGTGTTAATTCATAGTTTTGATGCCTTCAGTGTGAATCTACAATTTTCATAGTCATGAAAATAAAGAAAACTCTTTGAATGAGAAGGTGTGTCCAAACTTTTGGTCTGTACTATATATATATATATATATATATATATATATATATTATAGTTATGATAAATGGAAAAATGTTTTTTTTTTTTTTAGTTTATAGTCCCCTTAGTGGTCTTGAACCTGCTATCTTTTGATCTCTTGTACTATGCACTGTAATACTTCTGACAGTCTGTTACTTTCTGTAGTTGTGACCAGGTCATAGGGGCCTTTGGGAGCCCCCCCCCCCCCCCCCCCCCCGTCTAACCACTTGGTTGCTATGGTCACTATAGAGAGCTCGGATCTGAGTTATCTCCCTTCCTGGCAGTGAGAGCCAGGTGCTAGCTGTATATCCCCTTTAAGCAATGTCGCAAGCACATCTGAGCCTGCACTATGACATACTATTACTGCACCACTAGCGCTCTGTGATTTAACAGTACATCACTAAGTGGAAAGGTGTCAAAGTCAACCTCAGCCTTGCCCAACACTAGGTCGTGTAATGTTTAGAATGAAACCAGGAGAGGCATACATGCCACTGTGAAATTTGGTGCAGGAGCGGTGATGATGTGGGGGTGTTTCAGCAAGGCTGAAATCAGTCAGATTTGTCTTTGTGAAGGAATGTGAATGTACAAAGTTATCCTAGAATAAAACTTGCTTCCTTCTGCTCTGACAATGTTCCCCAACTCTTATGATTGTTTTTTTTTTCTGCAGCACAATGCCCTGTGTCACGCAGCCAGGTAAATCAAGGTGTGGATGGAGGACCACCACATCAAGAACTTGTCATGTCCAACCCAATCACCAGACTTGAACCTCATTGAAAACATCTGGAATGTGATCAAGAGGAAAATGGATGTTCACAATACATCAAACAAAGCTGAGATGCTTAACCCCTTAGTGACCACCGATACGTGTTTTTACGGCGGTCACTAAGGGGCCTTAGGCTGGGCTGCCGCGGCCCTGCTCTTACAGCTTGGACTGGCAGGAGTGCCGATCCTGTCTGTTTAACACTTTACATGCCACAGGCAATGGCGCCCGCCACATGTAAAGCGGTGACAGAGAGAGCGGACTCCCTCTGTCTCCCATTGGCACCCCACAAATGCGATCGCGGGGTGCCGATCTGTGTGAAGCCTACCTGGCTTCCGATATAGGCCCCGGTCCTGGCTGTAGTAATTTCCAGCAGCCTATATATTTTGTATCACTGTAATCATACTGACCCAGAGAATAAAGATATTATGTTATTTATACCGAAAAATTAACGCCGTAAAATTTATAATGTAAAAACGCAGTGGCATTATTGCGGTTTTTCCCATCTCCCTCCCAGTAAAAGTTAATCAGAAAGTTATGTGTACCCCAAAATGGCGCCATTACAACTTGTCCTGCAAAAAACAAGCCCTCATAAAGCTATATAGACGGAAAAATTAAAAAGTTATAGCTCTTGGAACGAGACGATGAAAAAAGGATGAAAAATGCTTGGTCAGTAACGCCCAAAACAGGCTGGTCACTAAGGGGTTACATAAAGTTACCAAACAGCAATGAGAAATACTGGTGAAAGCATGTCAAGACATATGAATGCTGTGATTAAAAATCAGGGTTAGGCCTCATGCTCACGACTGTGCTGTTTTTTGCGGTTCGCAAACTGCGGATCCGCAAAAAACGGAAGCCGCCCGTGTTGCCCTCCGCAATTTGCGGAACGGAACTGGCGCCGGCAATATAAATGCCCATTCTTGTCCGCAAAGCGCGGACAAGAATAGGACATGTTATATTTTTTTAGCGGGGCCACGGATGCGGACAGCACACAGAGTGCTGTCCACATCTTTTGCGGCCCCATTGAAGTGAATGGGTCCGTATCCGAGCCGCCAAAACATTGTTTTCTAGATTCCATCTAAAGGTTAAAATATTAGTACGGTTTTATTTCTAAATAAATCTGAAATTGTTTTCTGAGCATTATCTGAGGTCTGATATTACTGGAATTTTGACCAGTTGTCATTTTCTAAAGGAAAGATGTTCTGAAATACAATATTTTTATCTGAAATTTTGGAGAAATGCTGTCAGTAGTTCATAAAATAAAACAAAACTGCTCATTTTAGTCAAATATCTACCCATAAATTGTAAAACTGGAGAAAATGATAATTTTGCACTGGTCTCAGTTTTTTGGTGTATATATATTCATTAAATACTGAATATTGTATGTTCTTCAGGTGTTTGTATGGATTGCCTCCAGGTACTCCGGTATCCTCCCACACTCAAGACATACGGATAGGGAATTAGATTGTGAGCTCCACTGGGGACAGTGAGTGATTTTAATGTCTGTAAAGCGCTGTAGAATATGTCAGCACTATGTAAGCAAGTAAAATAAATATCATTTGTCTCTTTATGGGCTTTTTTGTCACTTACTTATCTTTAAATACTATGCCAAATGAATGCGGAAAGATTTTTAGGCTGTAAAATGCTGTCAGTTTTCACATAGCAATAAAAATGCACCATGAACAGCACATTTCAATAGATTTGGCTTTTTGTAGCATTTTTTAATATCCGCCACTAGGAGGCACTTGAAGATCTTCATTTGCGAAGTTTCAAAAATAAATGCTTGAATGGAACATTAGACATTGTACACAGAGAAGACGAAGTGTGTTCACAGCCTCTGTCTCTATACTGCATGGCACCTTGCACATCTATGCAATGACCTCGATGATAGCTCAGTCTGATCCAACAGTTATAGAGGAGAAAGTGCTTTGATAAATTCCTGACTTATTTATGAGACTTCTCCGTCCCTAAAGCATTTATTCCGAAATCTCATATCCTGTGCAGGGAAGCAACTACCCAGCACTTTGAACTGAATATGTTAGATTTCACAGCTCGAAACAGCTGCCGCCCTGAGAACTTACAAAGGTAATAAATAATAAAGGAAAAGGTTTTGTTTTTGTTCCATTCATCGGTACAAGCAAAAACAATACCTTCAGGATGTGTTTAAAGCCTCCAAGTCTGATGTTCCTTGCTTTAATTAAATGAAACATAGAACATAATGTAACTTTCATCCCAGATGTTTACTAGCATTGTGGTGTGGATGGGGGTATGATGCCTTGAATTTGGTGGAACTGTTGGAACTGGTGGAAAATCTTTATAATTTTATAAGTTCAGCAGAAAGTCTCTAATCTTTTCCCCCGCAAGTCATCCTTCTCTTCGTCAGAAGCTCCTTGGCATCTGACAAGAAATGTATTTGAGAGCTGTATGGTCCATCATCCCATCATTTGTCATTGGACGCCTTCTTTGTGGATTGGATATGTAAGATCAACATCATCTTTGGAGTAGAGAAACTTAAGGTCAGACTGGGACTAAAAAGCAGTCTTGGCAACACAAAACCCACCAGCCCACATTCAATATCCCCCTTATAGAAAACAGCGATGTGCAAAGTGCACTCTGTGAATTATGCTTTACTTGGCCATGCCCATAAATATGTGAATCACACCAGAAGAAGGAAAATAAAAGTGGAACATAGAAATATAAGACAAGACACGTCAAGTAGGATATGGCACTAATCCTTTATTGGTCAATAGAGGAGTAAATAATAAGTTCTCTCAGTGCATGTCCAATATGGATCAGTGTAAGCTTTATTCCCAATACGGCGCAAACATCCACATATCGTGAAAAATTATTAAGCAGGCTAGAAAACTACATCAGGCTAAATCAGCCAATCCTTGGAGAACTGTTTTTGTAAATAAATGGACCTGGGGCGCTCAGCACCAATAACGTGTTTTGTTAATGCACTCAGTCCATTACACTGGACATCATCAGGTCACAAGTCTGATTTCTATATTGCTCTAATGTTGCATGCATGTAAACAAAAAGATGCATGCTGGAGTTGGACACTGTGCTCATCTTGAGGTCAGCAAGTGAACTTGAGCTGCACAATGCAGTGATTGGACTTAGTGACGCAATTATGTTTGGATGGACTCACAGATTCACAGTGGGATCCGGCTTCTGGCCCTCTTATTTGAGGTGAAAAAGAGAAAAGAGGATGGCTTCTTGTTGGGGGACTATCTGACATTATGTGAGTACAGTACAGTAGACCCACAATCAGGTAGGAACTCACAGCATCATAAATGATGATGATGATGTAAGTGCTTGGTCTGTGTAAAATCAGCCTAAAGGAGGACCCGCTGGTAATCAGCTGACCTCTCTGGGTTTGGGCTCATGCCGTCATTTTATTTTATTTTTTTCACTCAGGCAGAAATGTCCTATACTTGTTCGCAAAAAAGAGAAGAATAGGGCGACTTCTATTTTTTTGTGGGGCCGAAGAATGGACTTATGGATGTGGATAACAGGTGTGCTGCTGCATCTTTTGCAGTCCCATAGAGATGAATGGGTCTGTATCTGATCTGCAAAAAACGCGGATCGGATGCAGACCGAAACTAGAGCCGTGTGCACAAGCCCTTTGGCAGTTGAAATCTTTGGGAATTAGGTTTTATTACTTCGGGGCAGTTGGCATATGCACATTTGCCTCTAAATAAGTAAATATTAGAGATGAGCGATGTATTGGAAAATTTGATTTGACTGCTTCGCCAAATTTTACCCAAAAAATTAGCTTAGTGACAAATTACTTTGTCACGAAGTGCATTTCTTTATAAGTAGTTGGTACAATGACAGGTGATTGCGCCGCTCCAGGTCATTGTACCAATGAGATGCCGTGTTCATAGCTGATCGCGGCATCTGACATTAATATTACAATGTAAAATAAATACAAAATAAATAAAATTATACTTGCCCTCATCCATTTTATCGCAAAGAGCCAATCAGCATCATGTTGATTGAAGATCCAGAGCGAAATCTTGGCCGGCGTGGTGACATCATGTGATTTCGCACAGGATCTTTAATCATGATGGTGGCCAGCTCTTCGCGCTCAAACAGATGAAGTAAATATGATATTTTTTTATTTTTCACCGCCATCCAGGGAAAATCGATTCGTTAACACCAAAGCACGAGGAAATTTGGCTTTGCGGTGTATCGTAATTCGAATTCAACACTAGTAAAGATACACAGTGAAATCTCTCAAAAAGACCACCTCTTTGAGAAGACAGCCTTCTCCAGACCAGATTTCCTGTTACAGATTTTTAGATAGACCATAAATTATGCACACGGCCGTCTTCTTGAGAAGATCAATCCTCTAGAAGTCCACATTACAATTTCTGAATTTCGAGTGGTTATCTAAAGGAGGTGTTGCTGTATTTTGTGGTTGCGCAAAGTCCTCCTATGTGTCAGCTAATCTTTGCAGCAACTCTTTGATTTAGCTAATAGATAGGGGTTCCAAGCAGGAAACCTCTGTCTCTATGGTGTCCATATATCCTCATGGGGACAACCATTTTAAAGTATTTACCAGTACTCATACAGTCACTGTAAAATTGCTTACATACCGTAGTAATTCTCTAAAACTCTTATTACTGAAAATGTTAAAATTAGAGCTAAATTATCGAGAACTACTGACCTCAGAGCTGCACCATTTCAAATCTCCAGCCCCGCTGCTCCCACCTGACTACAGAATAAACCAATTTTACATCATACTGTAGTCAGAACCCCATTTAAGCGTCACTTGGAGTGAGACTGGAAATCCAGCAACTCTAATGTTAAATGATTTCACATAGATTCAATTATGGACCAGAGAATGTTCAGGTATTAATCTTGCTATATAGATAGCTCTCTAGTAAATGGTAAAATGTGTAATTCCTAAATGTTGTACACTTTAAATACCATGTCTCATGCCCTTTTGTAATTTAGTGACATGGTGACAATAATCTACCTTTGTAAATTTGTATAATTATACACATTCCTTCTATAGATTACTGTGTGGGATTTATCAGGAGCCTATGAGGATAAAAAATAATTCTTAAAATGTAATTGTGATCAACTCATTTTATTATATACTGTATTGTGTTGTACCTTTTAGATTTTGTGATTCTCTATTTCAAGTCACCAAATGTTTGTTTTGTCATTTTGTAACTAATTAAATACCCCACATAATACTTAACCTCTGGCGTTCAACAACATGCACAATATGAGAAAACATATTTTTGCCCCGATGGTTGGGCCTCATTAAAGCCTTGCAAAGTGGATTAATGTTTTAAATTTGCAAATTCAGCAGAGTCCTTACTATTTAGATAAATCCATCTCATGCACTAATTTATTATCCGGAGGTCTGCACCGTCAGCAGTAGCAATCCATGAAGATGTTTTGTCAAATATTATCCAGGTGCAAGCTCCATGCTACAAAACTGCAGGGCAAAGCTACATTAAACATTATGTTGGCTGAAAATGCTTCTAAGAATATACATCAGGGCGATAAACCAGGAGAGCTTGCTTCAGAAAATCAGTATTATTCCCCGTGGCTTATTTTCCAAAAGATAAACTAAGGTTTGTTTTTTTTTCTGCTGAACTAGGCACGTATTACTAAATGATTTTATATATATTAATACTGTATGCATTTCAAGGACACTTTCTCGTCTACTGATACGACCATTGCCCATATTGATATCGGAGTCTAAAAATTCTAGATCTATTCTACATACTATATATCTGTATGCTATGATGATCTGCTTTGTTCAGATTGGAGCTAATCTTATTTTTGTCAGAGAAAAAAATGTTCCGGAGCCATATTAAAACAATCTGAATGCTGCCTTACCTTCTAAACACCATGCACCCTCCCTCTGACTGTACTCGATTAAAGGGAGGTTGTAAAGTGGGGGGTTGTACACTTCTAATGCTCACCTTTAGGCAACATCCACAACCGTATGTATTTTGCGGCCCCCAAAACACGGATCCACAAAAACATGTGTTGCATCCGTTTCTTTTTTTTTTTTTTGCCTACCCATTGACAACATTTTGTGGCCAAGCATAGTACATGTTCTATTGTTTTGCTGAACTGACATACAGATGTGGAAAGCACATGGACAATTTGTGTGCTTTCCACATCCATGCGTCCGTTCCACAAAGGTTAGAACATGTCCGATTCCTGGCTGCAAATGCGGACCATGGACCCACTGAAGTCATTAAGTCGTTAAAAAGAACGGAAGCAACGTGGATGTTCGGCAGACGTCAAAAGTATTTTGCGGATCCGCGTTTTGCAGACCACAAAATACATTCGGTTGTATGAATGTTGCCTGAGTGATGTAAAAACTCAGGTAACCCCTGTAAACTGCCTAAAATAACAAATGAATGTATGGTATATACTCACCCTTTTTCTCCTCTGCTATTTCCTCGCCGCTGCTCTTTGTTTTTCTGGCTGTAGTGGTGACGTTCTGTGCACACAGGTCATCGCTGCAGCCAATTACTGGCCTCAGCAGAGATGTCCCTTGTACGGCAAAGGCCAGTGATTGGCTGCAGCGATGACTTGTGCACGGAACATCACCACTGCAGCCAAGAAGATGTTGTCAGCAAAGGGAGGGCCGGAACTCAGCACTCAAAGAAACAGGGTATAAAACAGGTGAGTATCCATTCATTTGGAATTTTAGGCCATTTACATGTGTTTACATGAGTTTTTGTATAACTCGGACAACCCCTTTAATAGCTGTTGGCCCATTCAGCTAACAGCTATACTTTCCAACTCTCCCTTATTCATGCTTTCCCAGCTCAACCAAAATGCAACATGAGTGCCAAGGCAAATCTATCCACATGAGGCATTCAGCATACAGTTAAAATGTGCATCTATACCTTGAGGGTGTATTCACACTAGGAAGATTTGCTGCACAAATTTCTATAACAGAAAATCTGTTCCATCTAATTGAAAGTGGTTGCTTCTGCGTGCGCATAGATTTTTACAAACCCTATTCGTACTGTATACATGGAACAGTGGCAGACATTTCTACAACAAATATGGGAATATATCCTTATTTTCTCACATATGGAAGTGGCAGAGCAGTGCAATTTTTTGCCACCATGCCACAGCTAGTAGAGGAGATAGCGTCTCTACAGGGAGGCTGTCATGCTGGCGCTCCGTGCCCACCGCAGTCTTGCTGTCCTGGGCAGCCACAGGCACTTCGATCTGTTCTCCCTTTGTAAATTGGGATTAGAGCTCAGTGAACTTTCCTTCAGCACAGAGAGTTAAATGCTTTCCCCTGTCTAGGTGCTGGTTAAGTTGCTGATCAGTCTCCCTATTTATCTAGGCTGTGGATCCACCTCCTCGCCTGAGCTTTGAGGTTATTCCTTGCTAGTAACCAAGGTGATCTCATCTGGATATCCGTATGCCGAACCTTGTTTGTCTTCCGATTACGCTCCTTGTTGTTTGCCCCAACCTTGGAACTGTGACCTGGTTTACACTTGTATTCCGCTTGCCCTGACCTTGGAACTGCTATTTGGAATATGCAAGTACTCAACCTGCTCTGACTATTGGACTGTGTTCAGACTAGGCTTTTGCCTATGTCTTTGGTGCTTCGCACCGGTGTCTCTGACCCACGTGGGTCAGCAGCCAACTACACCAGGACTACTCTAGGAGGTAGCAGCCTGGTTGGTTCCTTACAGTGAAGTCTGGATCCCTGTACAGGGGTTAAAGGGTGAATACCATGGAACCGCCATGGTACTGGTTAGTTGGCACAGTGGGTTCACACCTACTGTCCGTAACAGAGGTATATACATGACTATAAGGCAATGGCTTTTTTTATGTATAAGGGAAGAAAGAGGGCCAAATGATTTTTCATAAGGTGATAGAACTCTGCTGTAGTCACCTGATGCATGTATTGGCTGTCCCGGATGTCAGTGGCTGTCCCAAGAGGGCCAAAAAATGTTCCGACAGTTGATTTGCACTGGTGAAGCTAAAAAGGGCCCCAATGTGGACCTAACTACTGAAATGGGGAAACAATGTGGGCATTACTACTGTGTGGGGGCACAATGTGGCATAACTATTGTCAGGGGCACAACGTGGATATAACTACTATGTGGGGTCAAAATATGGGCATAACTACTCAGGGGCACAATGTGGGTATAATTGTTAGGGCACAATGTGGGCATAACTACTGAAATGGGGTACAAGGTGGGCATTAATACTGAAAGGGGGCACAATGTGGGCATTACTACTAAAAGGGGGCAAAATGTGGGAATAACTATTTAAAGGGGGTATAACTACTGAAATGGGGTATAAAGTGAGCATAACTACTAAAATGGGGAAACAATGCGGGCATAACTAGTGTGTGGTGGCGCAATGTGGACATAACTACTGTTATGGCCACAATGTGGGCATAATTACTGTGAGGGGGCACGCTGTAGATATAACTTCTATGTGAGGACACTAAGAAGGACTGGGCATGTACTGTATAGATATGCATTGGGCGAAGCTAAAGGCGTGGCTTAGCATTACGAAATGTGACTTGGTGCGATGTGTGCGCTGCAGCTATTGTCCCTCATCATTTTCAAAAGTTTGGAGGTATAGGTTAGGCAATCCTATACAGTAAGACAGAAGAAACAGCACTGGCATCAGACATCACATGAGAAACTAATGTTCCCTGGATTATCCCCTTCAGCATGACTGAAAACTGAGCCACTAGTCACATGGATCCCACCTGAAAAGGATAAGAACTTCTAGCCCATTGTAAGCAGGGCGGCGGTGACAGATTCGTTTGCAGACAACAGGATTAAAGTCCAAATTGATGCTTTGTTTTATGACACTCTAGCAATTTACAGGCAAACCCAGTTATAGTTCACTAGGTCCGGTGAAGTTCCAACACCACAAAACAAAAGCCAAACAGAAATAAACTCCTGCCCGTCTGGGCTCTAACTAATACAGATTAGTTTCCAGCTCACCTATTGAGCGCAGGTCACACAGAGAGACTCTGGCGTCTCTAGCCAGCAAGGCAGCCAGCTTCCTAGACTTCTTCCAGGCATAACTCTCTGACAGACAGTCTGGGATGTGTTTTTATTTCCCCCTAACGATCCCAGCTGGCTACACCTGGGGATCACTCAGGCTAGGAGAAATCCTGCCCTGGAATAGGGGTGGACTGGGGAGGTCCCACTACCAAATCGACCTTCTCAGTCCAAATAAAATCCAGCCCTTGAACTTTTAAACAAAGCTGTCTCAGCAAGCTACACCTTGCTGAAACCACTTTAGATTGTTTGGAGTTTACTTACCTCACCCAGTTGAGGAACCTGGGTGAGATTTATACCTCTTCCAAGACTTTTCAATACACTTTACCACACCATTTTAGAGCACTTTAACCTGTTATTTACACTTCATAATCTTTTAATATTTCTTCTTAAACCCCTTTGAATATTGCAATATAATTCCACAGTAATAATATAGGCAACAGCTCTATTCTATAGTAAGTCACTTTCTGCTTGTCTCTGCAGTGGAAGAAGAAAATTTGGATAGCACCAGTATGATAAGTAGCTGCAGCATAATCCTGAATGTAGACGGGGTAAGCTTTAATCAAACATAACAAACAGCTCCATTATGTAGGTCTTAAAAGTAAAAGCCATTTTTACGGTGCCCACAGAAATATTGAATTGGCGATAAGCTGAAATAAGATAAGAGAATGCTGCAGTATTTTTCCCTTTGGTCATATAATCCATTACAATTGCAAAAAAAAATATGAAGTCCTTTATCAGAACTAAGTTTGCTGGCATGTAGTTTATTAAAAGAACCATTGCCGCATGTTTGACAGCTCAGGAGGAGAGAAATCCTTCAAATCAGATGACAGCTGATCAAAACCTGACACAGTTTTCAACTCCTGTCAAAAATATGTATATAAACAATATCGAACTGTAGTTTCAGATCCTGACTTCACATTTTCTTAGTATTTCACTACATTTGCTACTCCTTTCAGCAGGTTTAACTACAGGAGGAAAATATCAGATACATAGAATGTGCCATCTGCTGCTTAGGTGATATGACAATCATTTTATTTTTCACATCCATTAATAATTTTATTCACATTTTTTTATTTGTATTCTACTCAGTGTTGGACCCACCAAATTATTCTCGCGTCCTATCTATCTATAGTATACACACATCTATCTACAGTTAAAACCAGAAGTTTACATAGACTATATAAATAGACACATATGCATGTTTTTCTCAATATTTCACATGAAATCAGAATAAACCTTTCCTGTTTTTGGTCAATTAGGAATTCCATAATTATTATTATTTGCGAAATGCCACAATAATGAGAGAGAGAGAATGTTTTAAGGAATTTTTATTACTTTCTGCAAAGTCAAAAGTTTACATACATTTCATTAATATTTGGTACCATTGCCCTTAAACTGTATGATATCCTTCCACAAGCTTCTCACAATAGTTGGTCGGAATTTGGGCCCATTCCTCCTGACAAAACTGGTGTAACTGAGACATGTTTGTTGAACGCCTTGCTTGCACCTGCCTTTTCAGCTTTGGCCACAAATTTTCAATAGGATTGAGATCAGGGCTTTGTGATGGCCACTCCAAAACATTGACTGATATCCTTAAGCCACTTTGTAACCAGTTTGGCAGTATGCTTCAGGTCATTGTCCATTTGGAATAGGAAATAATGAGATCCGCACACCCTGTTTGGTAATGGGTGCCCACGGAGGACGAAGAATCGTCACGTAGCAGAGTGAAGAAATTCGTGGCACACCGGAGTTAGTTTGATGCAATTTAATTAATTGGTTGATGTTCTACATCATTTCATATATTCATATATATATAATTGATACATCCGGATAGGAGCAAAATTAAACTTGTATAACAAGTCCCGTCCCGGGACACGTTATACAAGTTTAATTTTGCTCCTATCCGGATGTATCAATTATATATATATATATATATATATATATATATATATATATATATATATATATATATGAATATATGAAATGATGTAGAACATCAACCACTCATTGTCCATTTGGAAGACCCATTTCTGCCAAAGCTTTAACTTCCTGGCTGATGTCTTGAGATGTTGCTTCAGTATTTCAACATAATCTTCTTTCCTCATGATGCCATCTATTTTGTGAATTGCACCAGTCCCTCCTGCAGCAAAACAACCCCACAACAGGATGCTGCCACCTCCGTGTTTCACAGTTGGGATGGTGTTCTTAGGCTTCCAAGCCTCTCCCTTTTTCCTCCAAACGTAATGATGGTCATTATGGCCAAAAAGTTCAATGTTAGTTTCGTTAGACCACAGGACATGTCTCCAAAAATGTCAGTCTTTGTTCCTGTGTGCATTTGCAAACATTAATCTGGCTTTTTTATGTTTCTTTTGGAGTAATGGCTTCTTCTTGGCAGAGTGGCCTTTCAGCCCATGTTGATACAGTACTCTTTTCACTGTGGATCTTGACACAATCTTAGCAGCTTCCGCCATCATCTTCACAAGGTATTTTGCTTTTGTTCTTGGATTCATATGTACACAATATTAGCAGCTTCCGCCATCATCTTCACAAGGTCTTTTGCTTTTGTTCTTGGGTTCATATGTACATGACACAGAACCCATCTCCTTCCTGAGCGGTATTATGGCGGGACATTCCCATCTTGTTTGTACTTGCGTATAATTGTTTGTTCAGATGAACGAAGCACCTTCAGGTATCTGGAAATTGCACCCAAGGTTGAGCCAGACTTGTGCAAGCCCACAATTCTCTTCCTGATATCTTGGCTGATTTCTTTAGACTTTCCCATGATGCTACACAAGGAAGCAGTGTGTTTCAGGTGTACATTAAAATACATCCACAGGTGTATCTCTAATTAACTCAGATGTTGTCAACAAACCTACCAGAAGCTTCCAAACACATGACATCATCATATGGGCAGTCCAGAATTGTTTAAAGGCATAGTAATCTTAGTGTATGTAAACTTTTGACATAGCAGAAAGTAATAAAAATACCTTAAAACATTCTCTCTCATTATTCTGGCATTTGGCAAATAAATAATCCTAATTGACCAAAAACAGGAAAGGTTTATTCTGATTTCATCTCAGATATTGAGAAAAACAAACTTCTGTAAACTTCTGGTTTCAATTGTATCTATCTATAAAGACTTTGATCATTCATTGATTTGACATGATAAATGTCTATATTGCTACATAAGCATAGGCTTTGTGACAGGTTTGGGTTGTCATAAATATGTTCCAGTTTTGTAGCCAAACATTTCATCTTTAGCATTGCTAGATGTGCTGCACAATTGTGATTAATAAGCCACATCCATCCCTTGCCCTTTTAAAGAACCATGTGGCCATTCTTTTAACTCATTAGAAACTGGTTAGAATAAAAGAGTTTAGTTCATTCCAGAAACAGTATCATTTGTGTCCACTGGATGTGTTTTATTGGAGCTCAACACACTGATGGTAAGGCCACACAGTCAGGTCTCCTGATGCAGTTTTGGAAGCCAAAACCTGGAGTGAATTCCAGAGAGAAGTCGTATCTGACGTTTATACTTTCTCTCTTTTTATCTTCCACCTCTCAATTTGGCTTCCAAAACTGCATGCAGAAACTGACCATGTGGTCGTACCCTAAGAGTGGCACAGTTTTGAAAGAAAACTTGACCCTTTTTTCTAATCTCAAACAACCCTTTGTGGTCCAGTCACGTGATGTGCATGCAGATTACTGCTAATTGATGGCTGCACCTGTACTTGTCAGGCTGTACCTCTACTTGACTGTTCCAAACACAGATCCTTCAACTGGACCTCACTGTGTGGGCACACACTTAAAACGGAGTCTGTCAGCAACTTTTGACTAATAAAGCAATCCAAACATACCTGTATGCCATTTGTTCTTCCGATGTTCAGAAAATAAAATGTTTATTCCTATTGCAAATGGTTTTCAAGTGCCAAGCTGGGCAGGCTTTGCTTTTCAAAGTGCCCAAGCGCTCCTCCCCTAACCTTCCGAGGCTTCCTCCCCTCTCCCATGACGTCAAAGGATGCTTCTACAAATCTTACTTAGGCACCCTCTGCTGTGATTCTGGCGCCTGCGCAGAACAGCTCCCTCAGGTGATCGCCTGCAGAAGGGAATGTTCTGCACAGGGCCGGAAGTGCAGCCAGTGGCGGATCCAGAGCCTGGTGTCAGGAGGGGCACTTCCAGATTATTTTCTGTCTGCCGCCACAAAACAATGGTGCTTACAGAACAGACTACACAGTGTAGAGGTATACTGTATATTGTGTGGCACAGTGTAGAGGTATACTGTATATTGTGCGGCACAGTGTAGAGGTATACTGTATATTGTGTGGCACAGTGTAGAGGTATACAGTACATTGTGTGGCACAGTGTAGAGGTATACTGTATATTGTGTGGCACAGTGTAGAGGTATACTGTATATTGTGTAGCACAGTGTAGGCTATATCTGTATAACAAACATATTTCACATGAAAACTTACAATTACTTGGCTTGGCCCTTGGGGATCTCAGACACCACTTCAACACTTTGGCTGGGGGGCTAGGTGGAGCTAATGTTGTGTTGAGGTAATGTCCCCATAGAGCCCCCATAATGTGCCAGTATAAAATACCCCTATATAGTGCCCCCAGTAAATTCCCCCATAGTGCTAAGCTCCCCCCTTTCTCCTAGTGCCCCCTATAATGTACCAGTATAAAATTCCCCATATATAGTGCCCCAGTAGATGCCCTCAGTGTCCCCTATAATTTGCAAGTATAAAATACCCCTTCTTAGTGCCCCCAGTAGATGACCCCATAGTACTCCTCTCTCTCCACTTCCCCATAGTACCCACTATAATGTGTCCCAGTATAAAATGCTACTGTACAGAGCCCCCCCATATAAAATACCCCTTCTTTGTGGCCTCAGTAGATGCCACCATAGTGCCACCCAATAATGTGCCAGTAATAAGTGCCCCCATAGATGCACCCCAATAATGTGCCAGTAAAATGTGCCCCCATAGATGCCCCCCCAATCATGTGCCAGTAAGAGGTGCCCCCATAAATGCCCCCAATCATGTGCCAGTAACAAGAGTCCCCCATTATGTGCCAGTAACAAGAGCCCCCCATCATGTGCCAGTAACAAGAGCACTCCCATCATGTGCCAGTAACAAGAGCCCCTCATCATGTGCCAGTAACAAGAGCCCCCTCATTATGTGCCAGTAACAAGAGCCCCCTCATCATGTGCCAGTAACAAGAGCCCCCCTCCATCATGTGCCAGTAACAAGAGCCCCCCCAATCATGTGCCAGTAATAGTATTGTACATATACTTACCTCCATGTCAGCGATGCGATTCAGGTCTCTTCCGGCCTGTGTCCCGCGCTGTACGGCTCAGGTGGTGCGATGACGTCATCGCGCCACCTGCACTGGCACTAGGCCGGCAGCCTATCAGAGGAACAGGGAAGGGACACGCCTCTCCCTTCCCCGCCGCAGCACAGCCATCTGTATCGCTGTCCTGAGGACGGCGATACAGATGACTATGGAGATGAGCGCTTCCACAATAGAAGCGCTCATCTCCCTGTGGCCTGCCTCCGCCGCCCCCCACTTTTCACCAGGGTCGCACCAATTTCACCAATTGCTCCGTTGCCCCCCCTGGATCCGCCAGTGAGTGCAGCTGAGGTGCCAGCGCAAGACTTGCAGAAGCAAAGACCATCCAGCTATTTTCCATAGGAATAAAAGTTCGTTAGGAGAAACATTCCCTCTTCTAACACAGCATCACTGAACACATTTGACTCATGGCATTGTCTAAGTCGCCCTCATGGTTTTCACACTTTAACTCCTGTACAGGTATCTGGACTCCACTGCAGGTTGTGACGAATACCACGCCTTGTACCCGCTTGACGTCACCTACGTCGAGCTCACGAGACGCGGTATGGTCACAGGTTATAAAAGCGTGACCTTACGCCCTCCAGAGGAGCAGGTAAGGTCAGCTTGGTACAGTTTACACAGACACCTCCTGTCCACGCGGGCACAGAGAGGCAACAAGCTGAGAGAGCCTTTTCACTGCCGCAGTGAAAACAGCATCTCCTCAGCCCGGGAAATCTGCCACCAGCTTCTCATTTGATATAAACCCGGTCCACTAATGGGATTATATAGGGTGAGAAACCAACCCGCGGTAGCTTATAACTAGGCTGAAACACAGACGTGGGGATTCGTGATCGAGATACAAGACAGCACAAGATTAAAGTATATATTTAATTGCCTTAAGGGTACACTAGATATAACACTATACACACAGAATATATACAGTGGTCTGAGGTTACAGATACAGGTGATATAGGTACAACAGGGTAAAGCAGAGCAAAAGTCAGTTACCAGGTAAGATGAATGTTCCTTTGGGGTTATAATGGTGGAATAGTCCTTGGCTGCAGTCACGTGGGGGCAGTGAGGTCAGCTGGTTCCTGGTCTCACCAAACACATTAGCATGATGTGGCCCCCTTCAGAAAAGACCCCGCTTGCTGGCTTGCATGGGCTTATGACCTGTAGCTGGCCGCTTCCCTCCCCACCTAGGGGTAGGGTCCCCTCCTCCTTCTCTGGTGCTGGCAGCAAATGACCCATAAAACCCCTTAGGGCTCATAGCCCCAGACCAGAATGTTGCAGTAAGATGGTTCCGGGCTCAATTGATCCGCCTGGGTTCCGGCTACAACTAGAGTCCAAGCATGGTACCGTTATTTGTTTTCTGTGGGGAGATATGTATATCTCCCCTCCCAGGCATCCTAGCCTCAAGCCAGGACTACGTGGATATTTGGCTTTGCCCCAGGATCGCAAGAATATAACCGCATTATGCCTGGGATGGATGGACGATTCATAATTCCTTTTGAAATGTAGGTGCCAACATGTCTGGGAGGTATCATTGATCCTGGGCAAGAGCTGGGGGTTTTCCTGCTGGATTAGCTTGCCTCCAAACTGGCTGGTTGAGGTGTGACATTATCCACCTGGGGCCTCCTTGAAGCCTGGACTCCTGGGGCTTTCTCCCTTGCTAGCTGACAATCAGATGGCTGGGGGGTGGGAACATATTTGCATGTACACTGACCAGGTACATGCCAAAAGGTGAATCAACCGACAATCAGGGCTGCCAATAAATGATAATTCATATTCCCCACACAGGTGAATCAGCAGTCTGCTATCTCTTCAAGTAGTCTCTGTTCAAGGGACTACTGACTCTGGCGGGTCAAAAGACATCGATGTGTGGCTCCAAGAGCAAGGTCAGTGAGACATGTAGAGGTCAAGGAAGGCAGTGTTCTTCAATCTGGTAAACAGGTGGTAGGTCAGGGCGGAGGGCACAGATCAATATAGAAGTCAGGCAGGAAGCAGAAAAGGCAGCACAGGGTCAATCTGATAAACATGCAGAGGACAGGCATGGGAGGTTAGGATAGTACTATATAGTGCACCTTTGCAGGAGTAGAAAGGCTAGAATAATATCGCTCAGGCATCCTTCTATAGGGAAAAGTGCCTTAAATAGCCCAGGAAAGACTGCATGTGTGCTGGCCTTTTAACATCCAGGGAGCCCAGAGAACAGGAGGCAGTGAGGCCAGACTCTGATGGCTATGCTATGGGAGGAGAGAGATGCTGGCAGGACAAAGACCTCCAACAGACCAATGCTGCAAGAGGGGTGAGTATTCTGGTGGCTGTGCCCACCGATAGAGGAAAGATGCCGATGGGCATGGACCGCTGGCTTCATATCTCTACTGGACAGTTAAAAAATATTCATTTTAAAAAAAAGAGCTCATTGCATAGTTTTCAAAGTTTGCACCATTGTTACAAAAAGTGAACAAAATGTGAGAAACAATTATTTCTGTATGGGTCATATTTGAAGAACATTTTTCCATAGCTATATGGTGTTCAGGTGTCTAAGTAGCAGAAATCAATGTACTGCATTAGAACAATGGGCACTAAATGAGTGAATTAATGGGCTTCTCCAAGAATTATACATTGAAGGCCTATCATTACCAGTGATGGCTAACCTCTGGCACTCACGCCGAGGTGAAACTACGACTCCCATCATGCTCCATTAATTTCTATGGAGTTCTAAGAACAGCCAAGCAAGTGTACATCTTGGGAGTCATAGTTTTACCACAGTTGGAGTGCAGGAGGTTAGCCATCACAGGGATAGGCCATCAATATTTAATCTGTGGAGCAGAACCTCCAATCAGCACAGTGAAGAGTTACACTTCAGTCAGTTGCGTAACTAGAACTGACTGGGCCACACAGCAAATTTTTGAACGAACGGCACCATCCCTCCCCGCCCCCCCAACCAACTCCCTCCTCCTGTGCAACCCTCTCTCATGTGGCTAGTTAAGATACGGTAGCTCTCTCAAACCAGGTCAGGCAGTCATTCCATCTGTTTCCTACACATTCAGTGGATATAAAAAGTCTACACACCCCTGTTAAAATGTCAGGTTTCTGTGATGTAAAAAAATGAGACAAAGATAAATCATTTCAGAACTTTTTTCCACCTTTAATGTGACCTATAAACTGTACCACTCAATTGAAAAACAAAATGAAATCTTTTAGGTGGAGGCAAGAAAAATAATAATAATAATAATAATGTGGTGTGCACACCCTCTTATAACTGGGGATGTAGCTGTGTTCCTTCCGTCCGTAATCCCGCGCATGCGCCGATGAACGCAATATCAGCGCGTGCGCATTGAATGAGCACTGTCGGGCCAGGGCATCGCAGTTTAGCGTGCGCATGCACGGGATTACGGACGGGAGGAGGGAGGTTAGAACAGAGACTAAGGGCGGGCAGACGCGGCGGAGGGGGAGTGCCTTCGTATGAAAATGACCCAGTGGCCTGGGCACCGGCCGTTGTAACGCCGCACCTGGGCACCTTCACAGACTCATTTGCATGCGGATTAAAAGTGTTTTTCTCCACAACGATGCTAGCAAGGTACAAACGGTAAGCACCGTTTTAATAGGGGGGATGCCGTGGACATAACACTGTTATTAGGTTAATAGGGTGAATCTGCGTGAAAGACTCCCTTTAAAGGAGCTGCAGGAATATCTGGCAAGTACTGGCTATGTGGTACATGTGATAACAATCTCCCGTAGTCTTCATATCTCTGGGCTATGGGGTAGAGTAGCAAGACGAAAGCCTTTTCTTACGAAGAAAAACATCCAAGCCAGGCTACATTTTGCAAAAAACACATCTGAAGTCTCCCAAAAGCATGTGGGAAAAGGTGTTATGGTCTGATGAAACCAAGGTTGAACTTTTTGGCCATAATTCCAAAAGATATGTTTGGTGCAAAAACAACACTGCACATCACCAAAAGAACACGATACCCACAGTGAAGCATGGTGGTGGCAGCATCATGCCAAGGGGCTGTTTTTCTTGACCTGGAACTGGGGCCTTAGTTAAGCTAGAGGGATATATGAACAGTTCCAAATACCAGTCAACATTGGCACAAAACCTTCAGGCTTCTGCTAGAAAGCTGAACATGAAGAGAAACATCATCTTTCAGCATGACAACGACCCAAAGCATACATCCAAATCAACAAAGGAATGGCTTCACTAGAAGAAGATTAAAGTTTTGGAATGGCCCAGCAAGAGCCTAGCCCAGACCTGAATCAGATTGAAAATCTGTGGGGTGATCTGAAGAGATATGCAACCATATTATTTTATTTTTATATTTTTTCTTCCCTCTACCTAAAAGATTTCAGTTTGTTTTTCAATTGAGTTGTACAGTTTATAGAAATAATAATAACTACTGATGTCCAAAGGACTAATATACACCTATTAATTCAGCACCTATTCCAAAGTACCTAATACTTAACTTTTATTGGTGTGCTAATAAAATAAACTGGTAACTTGATTAAATGTTAGAAATTCCAGTGCGTCGCAGTCCTCACTTATCTATTACAGTTACTATAGTGTTATACAGCATCCCCTTTCACAATGTGGGGTACAGGTCGCTCCTAATCATCAATGATGCAGCTGGCTGCGCGCTGCCAGCATGCTATAGACCTAGTGTTGCGATTCCCCTTATGCTGTTTGGGGCTGCACACTGCACTGTATTAAAACTGAAGCCTCACGCTGCCCCCCGACATGTTTCGCCGTAACCGGCGTCTTCAGGGGTTAGGGCAGAGTGTGCGCGTGTTTCCTATCGGATGGCTTATAAGACCTTTGTTGATGAGGTCATCGGCATGTGTTTTGCTTATGGGCGTAACTAGAGCCTCTGGTGGGGCTCTGATAGGTGTAGTGCCGGACCTACTTACTCCCGGCGGCTCCTCCCATCTACATTCGATCCGTGACCTGCACGTCGTCATCTAGTCGCGCCGCGCCTGCGCTCTGGGCCTAGGTTTTACTCACTTCACCCTACTGCGCATGTCTGTAGATCCGGCTCGCGGCGCTTAAGAATTATCCTGCTGCGCTTCTCATAGCGCATGCTCAGGAACTTGGAGAATTGGTTGAGCCTGTTTGACTGCGCATGCCCGTCAACTCAGTGCATCAGCGCTCTGCTTCCACCTACTTCACTTGCCACAGCGCACGCTCAGGGACTTAGAATTGTAGTGAGTCCACCCTATTGATTTGATTACGATTGCGCTTGTCCCGGCGCATGCTCAGGGACTTGGTCTCCGGCGTTATGGATCCTGATTCACTATCTATCATGGCCACTCTACTTGTGTGAGTTTATCTGTGTTTGGGACACCTATCATTTTTACTATTAAGGCCCTATATGTTGTCTTTTATTATTGCTATCCTGATACTTGTCTTATTTCCTGCTATGTTAGTAGCTCACTACCTTTGCACTTCTCGCCATATTAGTCCCGATACTGAGACCTCAATGATATTGATATTGCCATCAAGGTGAGCCCATAGGGTGAAGGCATTAGTCTGGGAACCAGTACAGGCTCCAGGCTACTTCTGGATTGCTTACACTATTTTGCTGAGGTGCCCTCATCCCATGTCTGGGCTGGGTATCCATACTCCACTGTGTCTATTTTTCTCGAATGTCATTTCCTTATGGTGGTATTCATTATACTGTTAGATGCTCTCCGTACTGTTCAGTTTCCAGATTAACTATCAGTAGTATTGCTTATAGATGAGACTAGCTGGAGTTATAGATTAGATCTATCAAGATATATCTTACTATTTCCGTTACACCATCATCCCGTTGGCTCATGTCCCAGTTGCCAATATTATCATTCAGTTATTTTTATTTTACTATTTATTTTGTTTAATTAGGGAGTTGTGCTAGGTAGTGGTGGATTAATTTTAGTTGTGTAGTTTATCAGTCACAGTCGTTGTTCTGCGGCCTAGTGGATAGTCTTTTTTAATAATGGTGAGCTATGTGTTTCCCAGCCTCCATTCGGTTCGTCATACTCATAATACTTACCTCCTAACTTGTAGGATAGATTCCTGGTGTTAATTGGCCGTTCACTATTTGGCCTCTATCAGGATCTACGAAATTTATTGCCCATCAGTTGCTCTAGATTCTTCACTCTCTCGAGGCCCCCTTTATTTAATATTATTGTTTGTTGGTTCCTAGGTCTTCCATCCGGTAGGTTGCTCCATTCACATTTGCTTATTTTTCTTTTATCATTTTACATGTATTATTGGTGTTTTAATTTATTTATTTACCATTAATCAAGTTACCAGTTTATTTTATTAGCACACAAATAAAAGTTAAGTATTAGGTACTTTGGAATAGGTGCTGAATTAATAGGTGTATATTAGTCCTTTGGACATCAGTAGTTATTATTATTTTTGTGAAAAACACCGCATTCAGCACTAAGGGAAAGCATACTCTTTCTGTACAGTTTATAGGTCACATTAACGGTGGAAAAAGTTCTTAAATTATTTATATTTGTCAAATTTTTTTACATTACAGAAACCTGACATTTTAACAGGGGTGTGTAGACTTTTTATATCCACTGTATATACTGTCACTGTATATAATGTCACTCTACAATACTGTTGAGGGGGACCTGACAATAAAAATTTTCAGTCCCCCTCCCGGCTGGGTCCCTTCTGAGTTTGGACCCCGTAGCAGCCGCTCCCCCCTTCCGCTATAACTATGCCCCTGACTAAAGTGTTTACATAGCCCCTCTGCCATCACATGTGCCTTGTAGTGCAGCATGTCACATTTAAGTGAGGGCCACATACATCTTTGAAAGTGATAACTTTTTTTCTGTTTGGTTATCGAAATTATTTTTGGGGCTTTTTAAAAAAAAATTAGGCTTAATTTTTATGTATTTCTATAGCCAAGAAAATGTTTAAAAAAAATTGTTAATAGCATAGCGTGCAACTAAAAATGTTTTAAAATTATATTCCCTTTCCATAATGGTCACATTGATATATGGGATGTATGGGTTATGGTCTCCGGGGCAAGGCTAAAAGATGCTATTTTTTACACTCATTTATTACACTTTGGCCATACAAGACCTGTGAGGGACAATTTACATAACTTTTTTTTTACAAAGAGCTCTACAGAGCTGATCTGGGTCTGCTAAGATCCAGCAGCTCGCGCAGTAACCCAGTCCCCAATGATCACATGACAGCTTGAACTAAAGCTAAAAGCAGCAGCGATCAAGAAGGCAGGGGTGGTAAAAAGCTATCCCTGCCTTCTTTTAAGGGGAGACATGCTGAGGGTCTTGCCCTTCTGCTTCCAGTACCCTGTGGACCATAAGTGTTCCCATCAATCATCATCTGCACTGCTGCGCTCATTCACTGGCCTCAGCAGTGACGTGTCCTTGAGTGGCACATGACCGCTAAGACCAGTGAATGGCTGAAGCAATGCACATAAAGAAAGAGGAATGTTACACTTCCAGTCCACAGGTGATGAGACCCTGGGCACTGGAACGGGATTTTTTTTATACTGAGCATTTTCAGGGGCATAAGTAAAATTGCTTTGGGGGTCTGACAATCCCTTAAAGAGTGACCCACTACTGTTTTGGGCCTCCATTTAGTTCTATCTAGAACTGAGAAGTTGACATTTTAGAGCTTTTTACATAATACCAATATTACATTAAAAAAGTAAGTGATGATAAAAAGTACAGTGAGAAAATATGAATTATTGCAGTAAAAAGCTTTTTTTTTAAATCTTTCTGTTATACTGTCTGTGAAGAAAGCTCATTGGAGACACCTAAAGTAGATTTCAAACCCTCCTAATGTTTTATCAATACAGTACAGCCTCAGGCATCACTTGTGCACTCTCAAATACCAAATGTAGCAGAGCTGTAACTGAAGCAGGGCCTGGCGGGTGATTGTGGGTGGTGTGTAATTGAGCTCAATTTGAGTGACACTTCGATTCTACTTGGGGGGAAAAAAACCACCATTACATTTCTGTCACTTATATTTCTCCATAGCTGGTTGTTTGAGAAGCATTTTCGCTTCTCCTTTGTGCTGTCAGCAGAGCACCTTATGCTACATTTGAAGTTTCAAAGGCAATAGTGGGATGTAAGTAATTCTAAGCAAGGTAATTACTCATAAAATAATAACTGGATCTTGCTGTGCTTTGCCTACAAACAGAAGAAAAGATTCCTACAAATATTTGACTCAACCATATGCAATGGGAGCATTTGTGTATCTGCTCATATACCTGGCTCATACTGTATGTGTTTTGTGTATATATATATATATATATATATATATATATATATATAACCTCAGCTTCCATATGATTAAAGGAGACTTCGTTACATGATGGATGGGAGGATACATTTTTTTCTCCTCTTCCTGATTGTTGTATTTAATTAATTCTATCACTATTTAATGTTTTTCTATTGAGCACAATTTATGGATGTTCCGCTCCATAGGTTTTTGAGGCGACTGTAATAATTGTAGAGGCACCCCAGTGCAACATTATCTTATATGGTATTTATTTACTTATCATCTTTTTGATTACTTAGGGTCTGTGTGTTCAATATATGTTTAATAGATATGGTGACCAATCATGGATGTATAATTTATGTATTTTAAAAATATTTATATCTAATCGATATGGTGATTAATCATGGATGTATAGGTTATTATGTATTTATTTATTTTTTAATGCATATTCCTGTTTACACATGTTTTTTTGCCCGATATGTATGTTTATTTATGGATAGGGAAATACTGATTATACACTCACCTAAAGAATTATTAGGAACACCTGTTCTATTTCTCATTAATGCAATTATCTAGTCAACCAATCACATGGCAGTTGCTTCAATGCATTTAGGGGGGTGGTCCTGGTCAAGACAATCTCCTGAACTCCAAACTGAATGTCAGAATGGGAAAGAAAGCCGATTTAAGCAATTTTGAGCGTGGCATGGTTGTTGGTGCCAGACGGGCCGGTCTGAGTATTTCACAATCTGCTCAGTTACTGGGATTTTCACGCACAACCATTTCTAGGGTTTACAAAGAATGGTGTGAAAAGGGAAAAACATCCAGTATGCGGCAGTCCTGTGGGCAAAAATGCCTTGTGGATGCTAGAGGTCAGAGGAGAATGGGCCGACTGATTCAAGCTGGTAGAAGAGCAACGTTGACTGAAATAACCACTCGTTATGACCAAGGTATGCAGCAAAGCATTTGTGAAGCCACAACACGCACAACCTTGAGGCGGATGGGCTACAACAGCAGAAGACCCCACCGGGTACCACTCATCTCCACTACAAATAGTAAAAAGAGGCTACAATTTACACGAGCTCACCAAAATTGGACTGTTGAGGACTGGAAAAATGTTGCCTGGTCTGATGAGTCTCGATTTCTGTTGAGACATTCAAATGGTAGAGTCCGAATTTGGCCTAAACAGAATGAGAACATGTATCCATCCTCTGATGGCTACTTCCAGCAGGATAATGCACCATGTCACAAAGTTCGAATCATTTCAAATTGGTTTCTTGAACATGACAATGAGTTCACTGTACTAAAATGGCCCCCACAGTCACCAGATCTCAACCCAATAGAGCATCTTTGGGATGTGGTGGAACGGGAGCTTCGTGCCCTGGATGTGCATCCCTCAAATCTCCATCAACTGCAAGATGCTATCCTATCAATATGGGCCAACATTTATAAAGAATGCTATCAGCACCTTGTTGAATCAATGCCACGTAGAATTAAGGCAGTTATGAAGGCAAAAGGGGGTCCAACACCATATTAGTATGGTGTTACTAATAATTCTTTAGGTGAGTGTATATCCTATGGTTGTAGATTGTGATATTCGTAGGTGTAGGAACCTCTTAGTAACTTACGATCATGTGACTGGTTCTCACTTATGGTATTACGATCTTCAATCACATTAACCTATTGGTTGTCCGTCCCCTCTGTTAGGTTAGTGATCGCTGCGCTGGCCGATGCATTGGTTTGGCGCATGCGCTGTGCACCCGATCATGTGACCGGTCACGTGATGTGTGATGTGACAGGGTCATGTGGCCGGAACTGTGCTTTCGGCTGGTGCCGCGTCTCCCGTGCCCATTAATAGACATCGCGTCTCCTGTTGGTGCCGATTCTCCGGCGTCCATGAGTATACACCTGATGAGTTAAGTGGGCGGGATGACAATGATGGAAAGCCCGGCCTGTTGTGCACACCCCCTCCTCCATGGACGGTTACGGATTGCATAGAACTAATTACTGTTGAGTGATCCCAGCTGGGTGCTGGGTTTATACTGTGGGTAGCAACTCAGTGATGTCATTCCCTTGGATAAAGCTAAGGCGAAACGCAAGTCAGGGAGTCGTCCCCCTTCTCCCTCCCCACGGATACCAGGGTCAGTATATTGTTTGTGTTGGGTGGTGATTGGCCATATCACTCTGACTGCTGTTAGTGACACTTACTGGGATTTCCCTAAGTTGGACCCACGGAGTTTGGACCATATTTATGGGGGAACCTGGGTGTGTCCTGGCCATGTGAGATGATTGCACTATATCTTATAGTATAAGCACTTTATTATGCATTATTTATTGATGTGCATGTATCATCTGTATAATAGACCCATTATACTTGTGGAGGGGGTGATTCTTACTTTATAGCTCTTACCCGCTGATTTTACATTGTATTCTTTCTGTGCAATATTTCGTGGACATGATTATGTGTAATAAAGATATTTTTCTACATTACATGTGTGGTTCTATTTAGTGGGTTTAGTCAGTTGGCTTGGTTCCAACACATGATATATATGCCGTTGTTTATGGTCATTTTGGTTTGGTGTTCAAGTGTTGTGATAATTGATCAGATAGAAATTTAAACCTTCTGGCCATACATGGTTATGCAATACTATCTCTAGGGTCAATTGTAAATGTGGCGACTGCTCTTCTCACATGTTACAGACATATCACATCACATAGGGAGTAATGTCCCATATAGTTTGTGATTTTATTATGTGCTTCATCCATGCAGGTTTTTCTACTTAGGCAAAGTGATACATCCACTTGAAAAGAGGCTATGTGGGATAATTGTTTGCTCTCAGCAGGATTTGAGTCACAATGTGTTATTTTAGGGGTTAGACCATGATTGATGTAAAAAATGAAAATCATATAAACATAGAAACATAGAAACATAGAATGTGTCGGCAGATAAGAACCATTTGGCCCATCTAGTCTGCCCAATATACTGAATACTATGGATAGCCCCTGGCCCTATCTTATATGAAGGATGGCCTTGTGCCTATCCAAAGCATGCTTAAACCCCTTCACTGTATTTGCAGCTACCACTTCTGCAGGAAGGCTATTCCATGCATCCACTACTCTCTCAGTAAAGTAATACTTCCTTATATTACTTTTAAACCTTTGCCCCTCTAATTTAAAACTGTGTCCTCTTGTGGTAGTTTTTCTTCTTTTAAATATGCTCTCTTCCTTTACCGAGTTGATTCCCTTTATGTATTTAAAAGTTTCTATCATATCCCCTCTGTCTCTTCTTTCTTCCAAGCTATACATATTAAGGTCCTTTAACCTTTCCTGGTAAGTTTTATCCTGCAATCCATGTACTAGTTTAGTAGCTCTTCTCTGAACTCTCTCTAGAGTATCTATATCCTTCTGGAGATATGGCCTCCAGAAGGATATAGATACTCCAGTACTGCGCACAATACTCCAAGTGAGGTCTCACCAGTGTTCTGTACAGCGGCATAAGCACTTCACTCTTTCTACTGCTTATACCTCTCCCTATACATCCAAGCATTCTGCTGGCATTTCGTGCTGCTCTATTACATTGTCTTCCCACCTTTAAGTCTTCTGAAATAATTACTCCTAAATCCCTTTCCTCAGATACTGAGGTCAGGACTGTGTCAAATATTCTATATTCTGCCCTTGGGTTTTTACGCCCCAGGTGCATTATCTTGCACTTATCCACATTAAATTTCAGTTTCCAGAGTTCTGACCATTCTTCTAGTTTTCCTAAATCCTTTTCCATTTGGCGTTTCCCTCCAGGAACATCAACCCTGTTACCTATCTTTGTGTCATCAGCAAAAAGACAAACCTTACCAGCGAGGCCTTTTGCAATATCACTTCTGATATTGCAAATATAGTACATGACAATCTCTTTCTAATAATGCTAGAACCAGCCCTGTACCTTACATGGATCCAGAGATCTCCCCAGCAAGTGGATGAGGTGAGCATTATTTTTTTCAGCCACCACTTTAGGAAAAATTGATTTCTTACCACGAAGCAAGAGGAAATTCGGCTTCATGACAAATCACATTTTTCCTGAAATTCAGATGGAAGTGCACTTCGGATAATTCAATTTGCTCAACACTAGCAGTACCCCAGAATAGAATACTTGCAAACTGTTCTTGTTATGCAATGTTATTTTTATATGTAAATGCCTTGTAATGTGCAAGGACATCTTTGTATGGATCTGTCGGGGTTAACAATGCTGCATACAAAAGCAAAAATAGCAAAGAGCTTCTCAAAGAGGACCCATCGCCACAAATAGCAATGCAATCTGCGGGAAGCAAGGAGAAGTTGAGCAGATTGATATATTATTTTGTGGGAAAAGATTCAATATATACATCTAGATCTCTGCTTTTTCTGAAATTAAAACCACCTTGGTATACACAGCTATTAGTGACTGACAGCCAGTATCGGACTGAATTTCTTTGGGCGCACCAGAGGTAATAATTCTGGAAACACACCTTCTGTGTATTTAGGACATATGCTTGTTCACGTGTCTGTATACGCACTACAACCGCTGTTAACACTTTCCCTTAGAGATAAAATGTATAAATTACAAGATTTACAGAATTTTTTCTTCTCATCTGCTCAGCTCCTTCAGCTCTATAACATGCTGCCTGTACAGGGAGTGCAGAATTATTAGGCAAGTTGTATTTTTGAGGATTAATTTTATTATTGAACAACAACCATGTTCTCAATGAACCCAAAAAACTCATTAATATCAAAGCTGAATATTTTTGGAAATAGCTTTTAGTTTGTTTTTAGTTTTAGCTATTTTAGGGGGATATCTGTGTGTGCAGGTGACTATTACTGTGCATAATTATTAGGCAACTTAACAAAAAACAAATATATACCCATTTCAATTATTTATTTTTACCAGTGAAACCAATATAACATCTCAACATTCACAAATATACATTTCTGACATTCAAAAACAAAACAAAAACAAATCAGTGACCAATATAGCCACCTTTCTTTGCAAGGACACTCAAAAGCCTGCCATCCATGGATTCTGTCAGTGTTTTGATCTGTTCACCATCAACATTGCGTGCAGCAGCAACCACAGCCTCCCAGACACTGTTCAGAGAGGTGTACTGTTTTCCCTCCTTGTAAATCTCTCATTTGATGATGGACCACAGGTTCTCAATGGGGTTCAGATCAGGTGAACAAGGAGGCCATGTCATTAGATTTTCTTCTTTTATACCCTTTCTTGCCAGCCACGCTGTGGAGTACTTGGACGCGTGTGATGGAGCATTGTCCTGCATGAAAATCATGTTTTTCTTGAAGGATGCAGACTTCTTCCTGTACCACTGCTTGAAGAAGGTGTCTTCCAGAAACTGGCAGTAGGACTGGGAGTTGAGCTTGACTCCATCCTCAACCCGAAAAGGCCCCACAAGCTCATCTTTGATGATACCAGCCCAAACCAGTACTCCACCTCCACCTTGCTGGCGTCTGAGTCGGACTGGAGCTCTCTGCCCTTTACCAATCCAGCCACGGGCCCATCCATCTGGCCCATCAAGACTCACTCTCATTTCATCAGTCCATAAAACCTTAGAAAAATCAGTCTTGAGATATTTCTTGGCCCAGTCTTGACGTTTCAGCTTGTGTGTCTTGTTCAGTGGTGGTCGTCTTTCAGCCTTTCTTACCTTGGCCATGTCTCTGAGTATTGCACACCTTGTGCTTTTGGGCACTCCAGTGATGTTGCAGCTCTGAAATATGGCCAAACTGGTGGCAAGTGGCATTTTGACAGCTGCACGCTTGACTTTTCTCAGTTCATGGGCAGTTATTTTGCGCCTTGGTTTTTCCACAGGCTTCTTGCGACCCTGTTGACTATTTTGAATGAAACGCTTGATTGTTCGATGATCACGCTTCAGAAGCTTTGCAATTTTAAGAGTGCTGCATCCCTCTGCAAGATATCTCACTATTTTTGACTTTTCTGAGCCTGTCAAGTCCTTCTTTTGACCCATTTTGCCAAAGGAAAGGAAGTTGCCTAATAATTATGCACACCTAATATAGGGTGTTGATGTCATTAGACCACACCCCTTCTCATTACAGAGATGCACATCACCTAATATGCTTAATTGGTAGTAGGCTTTCGAGCCTATACAGCTTTGAGTAAGACAACATGCATAAAGAGGATGATGTGGTCAAAATACTCATTTGCCTAATAATTCTGCAAGCAGTGTAGATTGCACTGGACTTTGTTGTGACAGGTCCTCTTTGGAGGCCCGCGTGGAGTAGTTCACCCACTATTCATTGCATAGGAAGCTGGCTGTTATTAGGTTTGGAGGTTATTATGGGATAAAGCTGGCTATATCCATATGTAGAATACATTGAATACACTGTATATATGATTATGTTATTTGTAAAAATTGAATTTCCATAAATAGCGTTTGAGTCCAAATCCAGTATTTTCCTTTTAATCCTTTTTAAATTAAGCCTGAAAATGAATGGCATTTGGCTGCTAGCTTGACACTTAAGCTTGTGGTCTTCATCTGCTACACAGCTCAGGTTATTAATGTCAAGTCATTTCTACTCAGGCAAGTCAACAGCTGAAGGTGCATGAAGTCTAAATTACAATCATTTTGGGTTCTGGAGCTTAGATGAAAAAGAAGCTTTCACTCTAAGCATCTAATGTACTTTAACCCACTCAGTTTTTCAAGGACACAGGAGTCCATGGTTCACCAGGATACTGAATCCATAATGTAAGCTAGTCTACAGAAACTAAATATCACATAGTCAATGATATTTAACCCCTTTCCCGACTTCTCGCATACTGGAGCTGACCTGCCACCATAGACATTTAACACCTCAGATGTTATGGTCAATTGTGACCACATCATCTACAAGATCATGTAGAGGGAGGGGGCTCCCCCAGAACAAGATTGCAGGACCTGTCTGGATACTGTGGCAGCTAGGGTTGATTGAATCGAAGAGGACTTCGATGCGAATTTCAGGGAAAATTTGATTTGCTGCAAAGCCGAATTTCCTGGTGCTTCGTGGTACTGAAACGGCATAAAAAAAAAAAAAAACACTCAAAAATTTGCAATTTTCTAAATGTCAATTTCTCTGCTTTTAAAACAGAAAGTGATACCTCATGAATATATACACTCACCTAAAGAATTATTAGGAACACCTGTTCTATTTCTCATTAATGCAATTATCTAGTCAACTAATCACATGGCAGTTGCTTCAATGCATTTAGAGGTGTGGTCCTGGTCAAGACAATATCCTGAACTCCAAACTGAATGTCAGAATGGGAAAGAAAGGTGATTTAAGCAATTTTGAGCGTGGCATGGTTGTTGGTGCCAGACGGGCCGGTCTGAGTATTTCACAATCTGCTTAGTTACTGGGATTTTCACGCACAACCATTTCTAGGGTTTACAAAGAATGTATTCATTTATTAAGTTAGTGACTTTTAAAATTACCTTTATTAATCAACGTGCGGGTATAGGTATGTATATACCAACAGACAATGCTACGATTCAAAAGAATTATATATAAGTTACTTTTGATTAGGGAGTAGCAACCCCTCAACATTCATTGGTGACACAAAGATAGTCTAGATGCTTAGTAGTTTGAGGAATGAAGACATGTACTACGGTAGGGCAGGGCAGACAAATGCTTACCCTAGAGGCCCTAACGTCTGCTCAGCCCAGGGTCGCCCCCTGATGGTGGCAGTTCCCTGTCCCCGAACCTAGGGCTAACAAATCCCTAGATCGACCCTAGCCAGGGAAAGAATATTAGATACACAAAAACGGTTAAAAAAGGCCCACAATACCGCAAGTGGAAGGTGTTCCAAGGGTATGAAATAACCACCTGCCCACTCGGGGCATAAAATGGGATTAATAAGGATATGAGGAGAGTAAAGGGGGGGTCCAAGTTGTAGGATAACACCCACTCCTCTCACAATAACAATACGTACGTTTTCATATGCCCATCCTAGTACATAAACCTCGACGCGTTTCACCTGAAACAGGTGAAACGCGTCGAGGTTTATGTATTAGGATGGGCATATGAAAACGTACGTATTGTTATTGTGAGAGGAGTGGGTGTTATCCTACAACTTGGAGCCCCCCTTTACTCTCCTCATATCCTTATTAATCCCATTTTATGCCCCGAGTGGGCAGGTGGTTATTTCATACCCTTGGAACACCTTCCACTTGCGGTATTGTGGGCCTTTTTTAACCGTTTTTGTGTATCTAATATTCTTTCCCTGGCTAGGGTCGATCTAGGGATTTGTTAGCCCTAGATTCAGGGACAGGGAACTCCCACCATCAGGGGGCGACCCTGGGCTGAGCAGACTTTAGGGCCTCTAGGGTAAGCATTTGTCTGCCCTGCCCTACCATAGTACATGTCTTCATTCCTCGAACTACTAAGCATCTAGACTATCTTTGTGTCACCAATGAATGTTGAGGGGTTGCTACTCCCTAATCAAAAGTAACTTATATATAATTCTTTTGAATCGTAGCATTGTCTGTTGGTATATACATACCTATACCCGCACGTTGATTAATAAAGGTAATTTTAAAAGTCACTAACTTAATAAATGAATATGTTATAAATCTATGTGATAAGGAATCTTCTAAATAATCTAATTGATTGGTAATTTTTTGTTTACAAAGAATGGTGTGAAAAGGGAAAAACATCCAGTATGCGGCAGTCCTGTGGGCAAAAATGCCTTGTGGATGCTAGAGGTCAGAGGAGAATGGGCCGACTGATTCAAGCTGATAGAAGAGCAACGTTGACTGAAATAACCACTCGTTACAACTGAGGTATGCAGCAAAGCATTTGTGAAGCCACAACACGCACAACCTTGAGGCGGATGGGCTACAACAGCAGAAGACCCCACCGGGTACCACTCATCTCCACTACAAATAGGAAAAAGAGGCTACAATTTGCACAAGCTCACCAAAATTGGACTGTTGAAGACTGGAAAAATGTTGCCTGGTCTGATGAGTCTCGATTTCTGTTGAGACATTCAAATGGTAGAGTCCCAATTTGGCGTAAACAGAATAAGAACATGTATCCATCCTCTGATGGCTACTTCCAGCAGGATAATACACCATGTCACAAAGCTCGAATCATTTCAAATTGGTTTCTTGAACATGACAATGAGTTCACTGTACTAAACTGGCCCCCACAGTCACCAGATCTCAACCCAATAGAGCATCTTTGGGATGTGGTGGAACAGGAGCTTCGTGCCCTGGATGTGCATCCCTCAAATCTCCATCAACTGCAAGATGGGCCAACATTTCTAAAGAATGCTATCAGCACCTTGTTGAATCAATGCCATGTAGAATTAAGGCAGTTCTGAAGGCAAAAGGGGGTCCAACACCGTATTAGTATGGTGTTCCTAATAATTGTATATCTTAACATTCCCCATATGTCTACTTTATGTTGGCATCATTTTGTAAATGCCATTTAATTTTTTTAGGACGTTAAAAGGCTTAGGCCCCTTTCACACGGCCGAGAATTCCGTGCGGGTGCAATGCGTGAGGTGAACGCATTGCACCCGCACTGAATCCGGACACATTCACTTCAATGGGGCTGTTCAGATGAGCGGTGATTTTCACGCATCACTTGTGTGTTGCGTGAAAATCGCAGCATGTTCTATATTCTGCGTTTTTTCACACAATGCAGGCCCCATAGAAATGAATGGGTCTGCGTGAAAATCGCAAGCAAGTGCGGATGCGGTGCTATTTTCACACATGGTTCCTAGGAGATTATAGGGATGAAAGCATCCCCGGACCCCATTAAAGTGTATTCACTGTATTATTTTCCCTTATAACATGGTTATAAGGGAAAATATTAGCATTCTTAATACAGAATGCTTACTAAAATGTGGATTGAGGGGGTTAAAAATTTTAAAAAATTAACTTACCTTATCCAATTGATCGCGCAGCTGGCTTCGTCTTCTTGCTTCTTCTTTCAGGACCTGCAAAAGGACCTTTGATGATATAATCACGCTCACCAAGGTGACATCAGCGCAGGTCCTGCGCTGATGTCACCGCGCTCACCACGCTTACGTCATCAAAGGTCCTTTCGCAGATTATAAGGGAAAATAATAAAATGAATAGAACACCTAACCCAAACCCGAACTTCAGTTAAGAAGTCCGGGTTCAGGTCTGGGTACCACATTCAATTTTTTCTCACACGCGTGCAAAACGCATTGCACTCGCGCGGAAAAAACTGAACATCAGAACGCAAGCGCAGTCAAAACTGACTGCAATTGCGTGCCTACTCGCGCGGTTTTCCCGCAATGCACACGCGACTAATGATGAGCGAGCATGCTCGGCCGAGTACCATATGTGCTCGAGCGGCATACTCGAGTCTCATCCACGCACGTTTCACGGCTGCTAAGCAGCCAATAAACGTGCAGGTAAGTACTGCCATCACTGTAATGCCAGTAGCCATGTTGGCTGCTGGCATTACAGCGATTGGCTGGCCGGAACGCGATGACGTGGGTTCGGCTCATTGCGAGTGAGGGAGAGCTGCGCTTAGGAAGGGACAGATAGTGTAGGGAGTTTGTGATCGTATTTTATTCAAGTGAATAACGTTTCAAAGACCCAAAAGTCCTTTTAAGGACTATTGTGTGTGGTTGGCAGCAATTTATTTTATCAAAGTAGTAGTAAAAAATTTTTTTTACATACTTTGACGAAAATAGCGATTCTTTTTCTATATCTTCTGTGTCAGGGGCAGAGATAGGAAGAATAATAGTGAAAACAATACCCTAATCTATCCACATTTTTGCTGTAAACTGTGTCATCCCTGAGTTGACAGATCTGCTCTGCAATACCTTGTGTGGTTGTCAGGGCCAGATATAGGGAAAAAAATTGAAAACAGAAAACACTATTCCCCCCCCCCCCCATAATCTATCCACATTTTTGCTGTCAACGGTGCAATCAGTGGTCTGCGCTTCAATACATTTTGAGGTCGTCAGGGCCAGATATAGTACAAAATATAAATATAAACTACATCAGAAAACAGTGTCTGTACCGCAGATTCCAATAATCTGGGCCTAAAATAGTGTCCATATTCTGTGTGTTTCTGTGAAATATACTGTCCTGCATCAGAAATAGGGTTGTCACCTTTCCCAACAAAAAATACCGGGCAAGTTAAGCCACACCCCAAAGGTG
Source organism: Bufo bufo (assembly GCF_905171765.1). NCBI lineage: Eukaryota > Metazoa > Chordata > Amphibia > Anura > Bufonidae > Bufo > Bufo bufo. The sequence continues at coordinate 211,309,433 of NC_053393.1, forward strand.
GTGTCGTTGTGGATGCATGGCTTAACACGGGGTGTGAAGTCCCTGTCATACTGTGGCTCCCCAGGAATATTAATGCCCCCATTGGTGTGCCCCAGTAAGAGTAATGGCTCTGTTAGAGCGCCCCAGAATGAATAATACCCCCTATTAGTGCCCCCCAGTAAGAATAATGCCCCCAGTAAGAGTAATGCCCCCATTAAGAATAATGCCCCCATAAGTGACCCCCCAGTTAGAGTAATGTGGCCCTTATCCCCCAGGAACGGTCACTCGGGGCCGGCACACTGACTGTAGAGTGTTGTGGTAGAGTCCGACAGCTTTCCTGGGCCCAGTAGCGGAGACCGGGGGAGAGGGGAGGTGATAGGAAAGGAGCGCAGCAGAAGAGACGTGGACTGGAGGAGCGCAGGCCCGCAGCTCATCTCATTGTTATCCGGCCTGATCTGGGAGTGAGAGCGGCTCAGTCCCGGCGTGGCCGCCATGCTGTGGGGCGAGGGTTTGCTGCTCTCCTTCAGCAGCGTCTTCGTGCTCCTGCTCCTGACCACCCGCAGCCCCCAGCTCTCCGGCTTCCAATCCATCCTGACCGGCGGCCTCGTCCTCTTCAGGTTTGAGCCGGTCCTCGAGTGCCGGCCACTCAAAGCTCGCCGCCGCTCACTCACCGCCAGCTGTCAGGACCGTGAGCGAGCAAGTCAGACAGTCTGCACTGCAATTTGAAATGAATCCTGTGCCCGGGTCTGAGAAAGGCTTGTACCCGGGCACAGGATTACAAACCCGGACTGTCCAGGTCAATCCCGTACGGGTGGCAGCCCTAATCAGAAAACTGTTTCTTTAGGGCAAAATCCAAAAATCTGGGCCTAATATAGTGTCCATATTCTGTGGGTTTCTGTGACATATACTGTGCTGCATCAGAAAACAGTGTCTTTAGAGCAAAATCCTAATATCTGGGCCTAATCTAGTGTCCATATGCTGTGTGTTTCTGTAACATATACTCTCCTGCATCAGAAAATAGTTTTTTTAGCGGACTGTAAAACAATCTGCGCCACATCTAGTGACAAAACCATTAATATGAAGAAGGCGAGCACTAAGGGACGGGAAGTGGGCATGATGCTGATGGTGCACTCAGAGGCCGTGGCCGTGGGTGCAATGAAACTGTGCCTGCTGCCAGTGCAGCAGAAAGATTTAAACATCCACTGTACCCAGCTTCATGTCCAACTTAACTGGGCGGCGCGGGACAACACTGTCCAAGTCAGACCAGTGCGAACAGTTGGTCGGTTGGCTTGCTGAAGATAATGCTTCCAGTCTGTTTTGCACCACCAAGGTCAGTCTCTGTAGCCAAGAGTCTGGTCAACCGAATACTCTCTCTGATCATCCTTCCTCTGACCATGGAGAGGCTTGCCAAACAAGTGATCCCACACTCGGATATTCCGAGAAGCTCTATTCAGCACCACTATTACATTTGGCCCTCGCACCCAGCACGCTTGAATAGGGACCTGAGATATTGTGCCCTGATTCCCAACCTCTTGAGCCTTCACAGTCTCAAGAAGATGACGGTGGTAAATGGCAATCATTCGTTCACGAGGTGGATGATGATGAGACACAGTTACCAATCACTGAGGTTGTGGTTAGGTCAAGTCAGGAGGATGAGCAGAGTCAGGAAGTGGAAGAGGAGGTGGTTGACGATGAGGTCACTGACCCAACATGGAAAGGTGAAAAGCCGAGCGAGGACAGCAGTACAGAGGGGGAAGGATCCGCAGCAATGCAATAGGCTGGAAGAGTCAGTGGGGTTGCAAAAGGGAGAAGTAGGCCCACACCAAATAGGCCCGCAACTGTTACACCGAGCACCCACATGCGTAAATCTACCTTGCTATGGGGTAGGTGTTCCGCAGTATGGCGCTTTTTTGAGGAAAGTGCAGACGACAAAAGAGTGGTAGTTTGCAACCTGTGCCGTACCAAAATGAGTCGGGGCGTGAACACTAGCAACCTCACCACCACCAGCATGATCTGTCACATGGCATCCAAGCACCCTAACAAGTGGGTCGAGCGCCTGGGTCTGCGGGTCACACCACTGCCTCCTCTTCCCCTGTATTACGCACTGCTGGCCAATCTCCTGTCGAAGGCGCAAGCCCGGATGCCCCTTGCCCTGCACCTGGACCTTCGCATGAACCATCAGCAACAACATCCACTTCCCTGTCCCAGCACAGCATCCAAATGTCCATAACACAGTAATTTGAACGCAAGTGCAAATACCAGCCACAGGCTATAGCACTAAATGCGCAACTTTCAAAATTATTGGCGTTTGAAATGTTGCCATTTAGGCTTGTGGACACTGAGGCCTTCTGCAGCCTGATGTTGGCGGCCGTCTCTGGGTATGCAGTCCCCAGCCACCACTATTTTTCAAGGTGTACCGTGCCCGTCTTACACCAGCATGTGTCCCAGAACATCACCCGTGCCCTTACCAACGTAGTTACTGGGAAGGTCCACTTAACCACAGACACATGGACAAGTGCTGGTGGCCAGGGACGCTACATTTCCCTGACCGCACACTGGGTGAATGTTGTGGAGGCCGGGAGTGAGTCGTACCCTGAGATGGCACAGGTGCTACCCACGGCCAGGTGATAAAGCAGCATGGTGATAAAAATGAGTGGCAAGGTGACATGGTGTGGAGATGGCAGCATGAGCAGGCCACATAGTGGCACAATGACTGAGCCTGGATAAAAGACTGAGGCCACAGATTGCTTAGAAAGATGCAGATGGAATCAATCTGTGGAGCTGTATCACCGTCACCTTCAGATTAATGCAGACCAGGGCCGTAGCTATAGGGGAAGCAGGGAAAGCTGCAGCTTTGGGGCCCTGACCCAGAAGGGGCCCATCCAGGAGGAGGAGGACTAAAGGATTTGGTCAGGGCCCCTTCAACAGTATTACACAATGAAATTAGATACAGTGACAGCATAGACACTGTATAAAACTGATGGAACAGCAGCCGGCCCTGGTCTAAGAGAGCAATCTTTACTAGTCACAGGAATGGGGGCCACATGAAAGGAAGGGGTCTCTAAAAAATTACTGTGGTATGCAGCCCCATTCAAAAATTTGCTGTGGGGCTCAGTCAATTCAAGCAGAATCAGCAGCAGCAGCAGCATGGTGATAAAAATGAGCGGCAAGGTGACATGGTGTGGAGACTAAGGCCACAGATTGCTTAGAAAAATGCAGATGGAAACAATCTGTAGAGCTGTATCACCGTCACCTGCAGATTAATGCAGCCATCAAATTCAAGTTGGGTTTGTCGGTTCCACCTCAGCTCACCAGCAAGCCCGCACCTAAAATCTTTTACTTGTTCAGCTCACCTGCAGGCCCGCAACTCATGCTGCCTTGCTTTGAAGTAGTAGCCGTAGCAGTTTATCAGGCTCCCTCTCCGAAATCGAACTATGATTCCCCGTTATCAGTGATCACCATTGTAAGCGCATAAAAGAACATCGAAAGTTGATAGGCAAATGGATCGTGGACGTCACGGGGACGTGCGATCAGGCAGAAATTATCTAGAGTCAACAAAGCAGCAGCAGGGCCTCTCCCGTTTCCTCATCCAAAATACCCCAGTGACATTCCCTGTCATTTTTTATTACTCATTCCAATAACAGGGCATCTTAAGAGTCCTGTATTGTTATTTATCGTCACTACCTCTCCGAGTCGGGAGTGGGTAATTGCCGCGCCTGCCTTCCTTGGATGTTTCTACTTTAATAACTTGGCCCACCCTTTCCACCCAATCAGATTTAAGCCATTGACCTCCCTTGGATGTGGTATCTCTTTCTCAAGCTCCCTATCCAGCATCAAACCCTGATTCCCCATTACCCGTGATCACCATGGTAGGCGCAGAAAAGAACATCGAAAGTTGATAGGGCAGACATCCAAATAGACCATCTTCGTCACGGGGACGTGCAATCGCCCAGAGGTTATATAGAGTTACCAATGCGGCAGCAGGCCCTTCCCCCTAATGTTTTAGATGGTCAGATCAGCAGGCCCTTGCTCCTAATGTTTTTGAGGGTCACCAGCAGGCCATCAATCATAATTTTTCAAGGGTGTGTATGATGCCCTCCTTTATGTGTAACAAAGGGTGTTTTGGAGTGCCGGTTCCTTGTAATTTTTGGCAGCCCTTTTACTTAGTGCATAGGCTTTATCAGTGTAGGAGTCCCACTACCTGAACAATTGTACCACAATGTGAATGAGGCCCTCCTTTATGTGATATACAGGCTGTTTCGGAGTGCCTCTTGCTTGTAATTTTATTGCAGCACTTGCACTTTATATACAATTGAATATACAGGAAAGAATGTTTCCTAACAATTTTTCCTGTAAAATAGATTTTTTTGGGGGGTTTTGTGCGTATTTTTGTCCGTCTGTAAAAGTGGCGTACAACTCGGACAACATGGTTCCCAGCAGCGACCTGGGAGTCCAAGCTGCATCCAGACATCGTCCCCATGGTGTTTCTGTCACTTTCTGACCTTTTCCAATGGACCAGGCACCCTCCCCTCTTCAGAGCAGGGGGTGCCTGGTTGTCTCCCATTGACTTCCATTATACTCGGATGCTCGGCCGAGCACACGAATATAGCAATGTGTTGGTGCTCGATCATCACTACACCCGACTCATCCGGAGCAAATCCGGGACGCCCGTGTGAAAGTTTAGAAGCAATTCTTAAAATGTTTAAGAAAATTTCCAAAACCCACTTTTTAAGGACCATTTCAGATCTGAAGTCACTTTGTGAGGCTTACATAGTAGAAACCCCCCATAAGTGACCCCATTGAAGAAACTACACCCCTCAAGTTACTCGAAACTGATTTTACAAACTTTGTTAACCCTTTAGGTGTTCCACAAAAATTAAAGGGAAATGGAGATGAAATTACAAAATTTCACTTTTTTTTGCAGATTTTCCATTTTAATCCATTTTCTTTCTTTAACACATCAAGGGTTAACAGCCAAACAAAACTCCATATTTATTACCCTGATTCTGCGGTTTACAGAAACACCCCACATGTGGTCGTAAACTGATGTAAGAGCAAACGGCAGGGTGCAGAAGAAAAGGAATGCCATATGGTTTTTGGAAGGCAGATTTTGCTGGACTGGTTTTTAGATGCCATGTCCCATTTGAAGCCCCCCTGATGCACCCCTTACAGTAGAAACTCCCAAAAAGTGACCCCATTTTGGAAACTAGGGGATAAGGTGCCAGTTTTATTGGTACCATTTTTGGGAACATATGATTTTTTGATCATTAATTACACTTTATTTGTCAAGGTGACCAAAAAAATTGTTAATTTTGGCACAGTTTTTATTTATTTTGACAGCGTTCATCTAAGGGCTCATGCACACGACAGTATTTTGCGTTCAGTATACTGGCCGTTTTTTAAGTTCAGTATGCGGTACATATACTGAACCATTCATTTAAATGGTTCAGAAAAAAAGAACTGAAGTGTCTCCGTGTGCATTCCGTTTCAGTATTTCCGTATTTCCGTACCGTGAAAAGATAGAACGTGTCCTATTCTTGTCCGCAAATCACGGTTCTTGGCTCCATTCAAGTCAATGGGTCTGCAAAAAAACGGAGCACATACGGAAATGCATCCGTAGGTATTCCGTATCTGTTCCGTTTTTGCGAAACCATCTATTGAAAATGTTATGCCCAGGCCAATTTTTTCTATGTAATTACTGTATACTGTATATGGCATACAGAAAAACAGAAAGGAAATGGAAACACAACGGAAACAAAAAAACGGATCCGTAAAAAACAGACTGCAAAACACTGAAAAAGTCATACGGTCATGTGCATGAGCCCTAAGTGGTAACAGTTAGATCATGTGATATTTTCATAGAGCATATCATTACGGATGTGACAATACCGAATATGTATATTTTTTCTTATTTATTTAAGTTTTACACAATAATAGCATATTTGAAAGAAAAAAATGATGTTTTAGGCCTCTTTCACACTTGCGTTGTTGGGATCCGGCATGCACTTCCGTTGCTGGAGGTGCCCGCCGGATCCGGAAAAACGCAAGTGTACTGAAAGCATTTGAAGACGGAACCGTCTTCCAAATGCTTTCAGTGTTACTATGGCAGCCAGGACGCTATTAAAGTCCTGGTTGCCATAGTAGGAGCGGGGAGCGGGGGAGCGGTATACTTACAGTCCGTGCGGCTCCCGGGGTTCTCCAGAATGACGTCAGAGCGCCCCATGCGCATGGATGACGTGATCCATGTGATCACATGATCCATGCGCTTGGGGCGCCCTGACGTCACTCTGGAGCGCCCGGGGAGCCGCACGGACGGTAAGTATGCTGCTCCCCCGCTCCCCGCTACACTTTACCATGGCTGCCAGGACTTTAGCGTCCCGGCAGCCATGGTAACCACTCTGAAAAAGCTAAATGTCGGCTCCGGCAATGCGCCGAAACGACGTTTAGCTTAAGGCCGGATCCGGATCAATGCCTTCCAATGGGCATTCATTCCGGATCCGGCCTTGCGGCAAGTGTTCCGGATTTTTGGCCGGAGCAAAAAGCGCAGCATGCTGCGGTATTTTCTCCGGCCAAAAAACGTTCCGTTCCGGAACTGAAGACATCCTGATGCATCCTGAACGGATTTCTCTCCATTCAGAATGCATTAGGATAATCCTGATCAGGATTCTTCCGGCATAGAGCCCCGGCGACGGAACTCTATGCCGGAAGACAAGAACGCAGGTGTGAAAGAGCCCTTAGTGTTCTGAGAGCTATAGTTTTTTTTTTTTTTTTAGCGATTTTCTTATGTAGGGTCTCATTTTTTGCGGGATGAGGTAACGGTTATATTGGTACCATTTTGTGGGACATACGCCTTTTTGATCGCTTGGTGTTGCACTTTTTGTGATGTAAGGTGACAAAAATGGCTTTTTTTTTTACAGTTTTATTAAAAAAATTATGGTGTTTATCGCCCGGGGTGGATCATGTGATCTATTTATAGAGCCGGTCGTTACGGACACGGCGATACCTAATGTGTGTTTTTCCTTTTTTTTCTATTTTTTATTAAGAAATCTGGGGAAAGGGCCGTTTTTTTCTTTTTTTGTACTTGAAACTTTATTTTTTTATTAAAAACACTTATTTTATAAACTTTATTTCTGTCCCACTCTGGGACTTGAAATTTTGGGGGTCTGTTCCCCTCTGCAATGCATTACAATACATCTGAGTAATACACTAACAGGTTGTCTAGGAGACCCAGCCTGATGTAACAGTACATCACATGTCGGGAAGGAGTTAAAGGCTATGGACACCTTTGTAGTACATTGTAGTACATAACATTACAAACTTTTAGCAGATACCCCCAGTATTGGGTACTGTGAACTCTACTACCTTGCATTCTCTTTCATAGTGACTGTGCTATAATCTGCCTGTGAATTTGCTGGAATTTCATTGAATCCATTATTCCCTCTACCTGTGAAATGTTCCCTGTGCCACTGGCTGAAACACAACCCCAAAGCATGATTGATTCACCCCCATGCTTAAAGGTTGGATAGGTGTTCTTTTTATTAAATTCTGTGCCCCCTTTTCTCCAAACCTTTGCATCAAGCTTGTTTCGATGTTCTTTTGAAAACGCCTGACACTGAATTTTGTGGTGAGGATGCAGGCAAGGTTTTCTTCTGAGGACTCTTTCATGAACGTAATTTGTGTAGGGTGTCGTTAAAGAGTAGAAGGTCTTTTGCAGTCAAGCGGGGGTTCTGAGTTGTTCTAGCAATCCTGTGAGCAGCTGTCTCTAAAAATGTTCTTGGTCTTCCAAACTTTCTCTTGACCTCCACTCTTCCTGTTGACCCCCGCCGTACTTGTACAGCGCTGGTGGACGTCACTTAAGGACCGGGAGGGTGCAGGAGCTGTGCCCGCCGGATCAGCGGCACGGACCCAGTAATCACTGACAGCTGGGCCCCTGCTGCATACGCCGGCATCAGTGAAGACACTGATGCTGGCTTATTAACCCCTTGTATGCCACTGTCAAAGATGACGGCGGCATGCAGAGGGTTTGCGGATGGTACAGGTTCCCTCCGCATCTCCTAATGCCTTCCATAGGCCTCGGAGCTTGCCTTCTACGGAGGCCTGTGAGATCTAGCCCTTAGGCTGGGTCTCACAGGCAGGCTGTCAGAATAAAAGCTGACATGTAATGTATTAGAATACAGGATATATTGTAATGTATTGCAGAGAGGATCAGATCCCAGAAGTTGAAGTCCCAGAGTAGGATAAAAATAAAAAGTAAAAAAAATAAAAGTAAAAAAAAAAGTAAAAAAAAGTGAAAATTAAGTTTCAAGTAAAATAAATAAATAAATAAATAAAACTAGACATATTGGGTATTGCCACGTCCGTAACGACCGGCTCTATGAAAATATCACCACCCCCTCACCTGAACGCCGTAGAAAAAATAAAATAAAAACTGTGCTAAAACAATAATTTTTTTGTCACCTTACATCACAAAAAGTGCAACACCAAATGATCAAAAAGGTGTATGCCCCCCAAAATAGTACCAATCAAACCGTCACCTCATCCCACAAAAATGAGCCCCTACATAAAACAATCGGGCAAAAAAAAAAAAAAAAAATATGGCTCTCAGAATATGGAGAAACTAAAAAAAGATTTTTTTTGTTTCAAAAATGCTTTTATCGTGTAACTTAAATAAATAAAAAAGTAGACATATTAGGTATTGCCACATCCGTAGCGACCTGCTGTATAAAAATATCACATGACCTAACCCCTAGGATGAACACCGTAAAGAATAAAAAAATAAAAACTATGTCAATAAAGCCATTTTTGTCACCTTACCTCTCAAAAAGTGTAATACCAAGTGATAAAAAAAGCCATATGCACCCTAAAATAGTACCAATCAAACTGTCATCTCATACCAAAAGAAATGAGCCACAGTGTCTGTGGCTGACACTGTTATGGGGTCTGTGGCTGACACTGTTATGGGGGTCTGTGGCTGACACTGTTATGGGGGTCTGTGGCTGACACTGTTATGGGGGTCTGTGGCTGAGACTGTTATGGGGGTCTGTGGCTGAGACTGTTATGGGGGTCTGTGGCTGAGACTGTTATGGGGGTCTGTGGCTGACACTGTTATGGGGGTCTGTGGCTGACACTGTTATGGGGGTCTGTGGCTGACACTGTTAAGGGGGTCTGTGGCTGACACTGTTATGGTGGTCTGTGGCTGACACTTATGGGGTTCTGTGGCTGACACTGTTATGGCGATCTGTGGCTGAATACTGTTATGGGGGTCTGTGGCTGACAATGTTATGGGGTCTGTGGCTGACACTGTTATGGAGGCGTCTGTGGATGACACTGCTATGGGGGTGGGATCTGTGGATGACAAATAAATAGCATCTTATGCTATTTGTCATCCACAGATCCCCCCCATAACAGTGTCAGCCACTGTGAATGACCCCTGGCATCTGGCATCTACACTAGTTTTTTAATGGCAGCGGGAGCCCAGTGCAGTCATTGTATTCTATTGCACCGGGCCCCGCTCACTGTACTAATCGTATCTACGGTAACTGCAGACAATGTTTAACTATAGAATATGTTCGATCCAGCAGCCTGTACTTACGACCATAGCAGGCAGGAGGCTGGACGGGCGGGCACAGGTATTCATAAAGTGGGCGGAGCAGGCACGTGACGTAGGAAGTTACGCTGCCAGTGCCCGCCCGCCCAGCCTCCTGCGGTCGTAAGTACAGGCTGCTGGATCGAACATATTCTATAGTTAAACATTGCCTGCAGTTACCGTAGATATGATTAGTACAGTGAGCGGGCCCGGTGCAATAGAATACAGTGACTGCACCGGGCCCCGCTGTCATTACAAAACTAGATGCCGGCCCCAGACCCTCCTCGCTGATACACACGCCGGCCGCGCTGTGCATCATGCGGTCGGCGGTGTATCAGTGTAAACGGCAGCATTCGCCTTTTGCGGGGGAAAAGTGCGTCTTATAGGGCGAAAATACCTTAAGTAAAAGCGTTTTTAAGTTATTACCACATAAAGTGACATGTCAGATTTGCAAAAAATGGCCTGGTCCTTAAGGTGAAAAATGGCAGGGTCCTGAATGGGTTAACTGCCATTTCTTAACATTTCGAACCGAGGAAATGGCAAACTGAAAACGCTTTGTTATCTTCTTATAACCTTCCCCTGCTTTGTGGGCCTCAACCATTTTCATTTTCAGAGTGTTAGGCAGCAGCTTAGAAGAACCACTGGCTGCTGTCTTTTGGGAAAAGGTTAGAGTAGTCTGGGAATTAGAAATTTGCATCACCCAGCCTCTCCGAATGATGATTGTGAACAAGCTTTAACCCTAACAGGCTATTTAAGGTCTGAGACCTTGGTCAAAGTTATCTTAGCGCTCAAATCTCCTTGTGTTCCCATACTTTTACAAGATACTCCTTTCCCTTTTTCACTCTTAAATTGTACAAAAACAAAATAATACACAGATATTGCTTAACATGTTGAAAAGTATGTTTTGTCTTTGGAGATTATTTCATCTTCAACTCGCTTAACAGTTCACAGTAACAGTCATTTTTACCTGGGGTGCCCAAACTTTGCATGCCACTGTAGCTGGGACTTGGAAATCCTAATCTTATAGCTGAATCTCTGCTCTATAATGAAGTGTTTTCATCTCGTCCAAGTGCTAGGCACTTGCTCAGAAGAACACAGCGCTTGATCACAGAAACTCTAACAGAGACTGTAATTCTCTGTTCCATAATGAAGCTCTGTGTTCTGTGCATGCATAGTAGTCAACTTCTAGAGCACAGCACTTCATCATCATGTAAACGAGACTCCACAATCCTAACCAGTCATGTCTCAGTTATATGATGAAGCTACAGATGCATGGTGACGGGAAGAGTTTACAGGCAACCCATCAGATGATGGACTTTTTGTAAAACAAAGCAGGACAGCATATTGTGCACTGAAAGCTCATGCAAAAAGTTACTTGAGAAATGATTCTCTCCACATGACAAATAGCAAAAAAAAAAAACAAGCAAAAAAACCTAAGTGTCCATAGCCTTTAAGGGATTTAGAGGTATTATTCCATGGACAATGAAATACAGATAGAAATTAAAGTGTTTTTTTTTAAGATTCTGATATTAATAACCTATGCTCAGGATAGGTAATAAGTATCAGATCGTCAGAAGTCGGACACCTGGGACCCTCACCGATCAGCTGTTTTAGGAGGTCATGGCACTCCGTTGAGCAACATAGTCTCCTTACAGCTAAAGCTGACTTCACACTTCAGTTATTTGGTCAGTTATTTTGATTAGTTATTGTGAGCCAAAACCAGGTGTGGGTCAAAAACACAGAATAGGTACAAATCAAATCATTACCCCTGATCTCTGAGTAGACTTCACTACTGGTTTTGGCTCACAAAAACGGATGAAAAAAACTGACCAAATAACTGAAGTGTGACCTTGACATTACTTAGCACAGCCTCGCAGGTTGGATAGTGGTTGTGCTTGGTATCGTAGCTCAGCCCCATTCACTTGAATGGAACTGAGCTGCGCCAATGCCATGTCCCTGATGAACATGACATATTTGGCCTAGGAAGAGGCCAAACCGCTCACCAGAGCAAAGCAGCCTCTTCCAACAGCTGATCGGCGGGGTGCAAAGAGTCTAGAGGCTAGATCAGCAATATCAAAACCTTGATAATACAATCACTTACAGGGTCAATGTATGCTGTACAGTGAATAATAGCACAGATGTGTACAAATATATTATTTAGATGCAAAACTGTATTGAACTGAAACCAAAGAAGCATTTAGTGACCTTGGCACTTTTTTTTTCTGTCAGGCAGTATTATTTCATGCTTTTGGTCTCACACTAGATTCAACATCCACAACCTGTGGTCCACAATGCCTTTCTGCCTTGTCTCTAGCTGGAAGGACAACTGCACAAAATGTCATAAATGTTTAATGACACATATTTGTTCTGATTTGCAGAAAGACTCATCTTGTTGGACAATGGGATGGGCCCATTGGAGGATCTCTATATAGATACATAATCATTTTTGCCTTCAGGAACGACGGACATTAGCCGTGCCCAACAGACCCATTGACTATAATGGTGCTTGCTGACAGCAAGCCATGCATTTTACTGGAAAAAAATGTCTTGGCATGCTGCACTATTTTGTCTTGATTTTTTTTATGGCAGCTCCCTATGCAGCTTTCAATACAGATGAGCACATAATCTTAGATGAAGAATATTGGGATATTGTATTATATCATATATATTTGTAACCTATAAAGAAAAAGATTTTCTTGCAATTTTACATTATAATTATATCCTAGTTCATGCCCTTTACATCAAAGTAGTATGACCATAAAGTAAAAAACTAAAATAAAAATCAGGTACCATTTTTCTTGATTACGCACTATGTAATGCTACATGTCCCCATGCAACGAAACACATGCCCACCTGTTGGTACCTTCTGAGTTTCAGCAACTGGACGTGCAGCCGTAAGCAAATCACTAAAGGGTATTTTTTAGGGAATCAGTTAACCTGATCGGAAAACCCTTTTAAATCATCCATCAACGTGCACAAATTTATGCTGCACAGATCAAGACAAAGGAAACATTTGCTCAAATTAAAAGGGGTAGCTGTGCAGTTCAATAACTGTAATTATGGGGACCAAATACCTAGTAAACCTGACAATTCCTTTCTACCACACATAAGCAATGAGAAATGGTGTACTAATTTTACATGTAAGAGCCTAAGGCAACTTAAAAGACTAAAAACTGAAAAGATTTCTGCTGGAATGGATTGGTTCTGAGGAATAACACAAAAAAGCTCTAGCAATTTCAAACTTGAAAGTTAGAAATTGCCATAATTACACATTGGGCAAAAACAGTCCAAATACCAGATTACACTGGATAAGAGATAAACCATCAGCCTATTATAATGCAAAAATCTGCAACACAATCTCTGAAAACTAGCATCTTTCTAGAACAACCCACTTAGAGTCTCCCCCCAGAGTCTCCAGTCTCCCAGTAGAGAAGGTATAAGAGTGAGTACCAAATGGTTTTATAACAGTTTTTTTTCTATTTACCTGGGAACTTGGTATTTGTTTGCCTCAATCTCCTAACCATGCTCCCAGTCCCAAGCTCTTTCTCCTGTGGAGATGGGATCCATTTACCCAGGTTCCTACTATTCTCCCTTTAATCTTCTGGCTCTTCCCCTGAGGTCCGACTCTGCGCCCTTCTAAACTGACAAGCCGCTGGGGACATTTCCAGTGATTAGATATTTTTGATGGTCTAGCACCTATGTTCTAAATTACATTACAAAAGGTTTGCCCTTTTTATAGGCAGTTTATCAGCTAGCAACTGTGTGCTTTAGAGCTCACAGCATATATGTGTGCCTGGAAACACATTTTATAAAGCGATTTGGACATACTGACAGCTACAATTTATCAACATAAATTACTGTGCTTAGTTGAAAAGCTCTTGTCATCTGACGGTAGTGAACTTCTGAAATTGGCTACTGCCCTCTTCAGTGATTATCAGAGTTATTTTTTTATTTTTTTTTTAAAGGTGGAGATGTCCATAGATAAGACACCTGGCATAGGCCTTTAGAAGGAAATAATCAGGTTCTTTGTGACTGCAAAAAGCCAGCAAGACATTTCTCACATTGCTCAAACTGCACATCGATACATTTAAAAAGGTAACAACAAAGACACCTTTATGAATAAAATCCATAATTTGGCATTAAATTGTAAACCTTTGACTGACAGGTGAGGGAAGAATTGAGGCTCTTTAGTGGCATTGATCCATTTTATAGTAAGTGGTTATGCTGCACGCGGTAAAAATTGTTTATCTCAACAAAAATATATTTTAGAGATTAAAGGCTATGTACTCATTATGAGCTAAAAATAATTTTTTCAATCAGTCTTTATTAAAAATATGGAGTCTTTTTCTCTGTATAAAACTGAGATGCTCTACTAGTAGGATCTGAATTTTCTCTCTGTGCCATCAGGCAGGGAGCTGATGGCTCCTTATCTCTGCTCTCAGACCTTATAAACACTTATCAAAGCTCAATTCTTATCCTATTGATAAGAATGTGGCTTAAATAAAGGCCCTATTACAGGGGCAGATTACTAAGATGATACGAACGCTCGTTAGCGATCGCTCGTCCGTATATTGAGGAGATCGCTGCACGTAATAGCAGCTGTCCCCTACTACAGTGAACAGGTAACGGTTCCCTCCCAACAATCGTTTGCTCTATCTGCCTGTGTAATAGGACCCTAAGTGTTTATGACCTCTTAGTAATTTAGAGGTAAGGGTTATTAGATGACCGGCACAAAGTGAAAGTGAAATTAGGATGCACACAGCTAGAAAAACCTTTTGTGACAGAACGGCTCAATATTTTTAATAAAGACCAATTGAAAATCGGAATTAGACTTACCGGTAATTCGGTTTCCATGAGATCACCATGACAGCCACAAGGAGATTGACCCCTGACCTCTGTAGGGGCGGGAACAGAGAAAGGTTAAAACACTCCCCCCCTCCATCATACACCAGTGCTTTCCAAAATTACATGAGTGAGAGGTGGAGATAAAGCTAAGTAACTATTAAATAATTAGAAGGTATTAATTCATACCCTAAACGAAATTAAGCAAATAATGATAATAATTGGGGAGGGAATAACCGGCCGTCATGGTGATCTCATGGAAACTGAAGTACTGGTAAGTTTAATTCCTATTTTCCATATCATCACCATGACGGCCACAAGGAGATATCCAAAATTATAACATCAAAGGGAGACTACTGCTTGAGGGACGTTACGTCCAAAGGACAGTTCAGAAGAATTAGAGAAATCTAAGTGGTGAAGCTTAAAGGGTTTCTACCACTTCGTTTTCACATAATTAGCTTTCAGACACTAGCGATCTGCTAGTGTCTGCTCTACCAAACAATCCTAATATAATAGCTTTTGGTGCAGCCGTTTCGCTAAAAAAAGAACTTATATTGATATGCTAATGAGCCTCTAGGTGCTATGGGGGCGTCATTAGCATCTAGAGCAGCGGTTCTCAACCTAGGGGTCGCGACCCCTTTGGGGGTCGATCGGCCCTTTCCGGGGGGTCGCCTGAGGCTTCCTATTGTGGGTCGCCCGCACAACGGCAGCGGCCCCTTATCCTCGCGCACAGGAAGTGATGTCCCATCACTGCCTGTGCTTGAAGGAGCCTGACGTCTGGACGGGTAAGTCGGGCCGCCTGTCTGCTGAGGTCAGAGTTTTTTCGATAATGACACCGCCGCTGAGCACCACTGCCACCAATGATTTAATTGAGCCTGGCTGAGCCTGGCTAATTTTATTTTAATTATTTGGCTGAGCAAGGCTTAATTTATTTGGGGGGACATGAAGCACCGCTGATTTATTTATTTGGGGGACCCTGAGCACTTCTGATTTATTTATTTGGGGGACCCTGAGCACCATTGATTTATTTATTTGGGGGGGGGGACCTGAAGCACCGCTGATTTATTTATTTGGGGGACCCTGAGCACTTCTGATTTATTTATTTGGGGGACCCTGGTCCCCATTGATTTATTTATTTGGGGGAAACCTGATGCACCACTGATTTCTTTATTTGGGGGTACCCTGAGCACCGCTGATTTATTTATTTGGGGGAGACCTGAAGCCCCGCTGATTTATTTATTCAGGGGTACCCTGAGAACCGCTGATTTATTTATTTGGGGGAGACCTGAAGCCCCACTGATTTATTTATTTGGGGGACCCTGAGCACTTCTGATTTATTTATTTGGGGGACCCTGAGCACCATTGATTTATTTATTTGGGGGAAACCTGATGCACCACTGATTTCTTTATTTGGGGGTACCCTGAGCACCGCTGATTTATTTATTTGGGGGAGACCTGAAGCCCCGCTGATTTATTTATTTGGGGGACCCTGAGCACTTCTGATTTATTTATTTGGGGGGGACTTGAAGCACCACTGATTTATTTATTTGAGGGGTACCCTGAGCACCACTGATTTTTTTTTTTTTTGGGGGGGGGGGGGGGGTACTGTGAGCACCACTGAGTTATTTATTTGAGGGGTACTGTGCGCACCACAGATTTATTTTTTAGGGGGTATTTTATTGTTTATTATTTATTTTAAAGTTATTTATTTGGTTTACAAATATTTTGTATTTATGCTAAAGTTCTGTGGTTATGAATGAATACTTGTGTATTTGAATTAACATTTGGTGTATTGGTGTCTGTGCGTGTTTTTGGTGGGTCATCATAACAGTAGCAAAATTAGTTATGACGTAGCAAGGAAAAAAATGTAATGGTTGGGGGTCACCACAACATGAGGAACTGTATTAAGGGGTCACGGCTTTAGAAAGGTTGAGAACCACTGATCTAGAGGCTCGGTCTACCTTCACAAAATGCCGCCGCCCAGCGCCTCCCTCCAGCCCGCCCATCTCCTCCGGAATGCGATCCTCCCTGTGAGCCAGCGGACGAATTCTCGCGCATGCTCCGTGCGCGTCTGTATTCGGCGCATGCGCAGTGAATGTCTGACCGCTTTCTGCACAGACATCTCCACTGCGCCTGTTCCTCGGAGCACTATGACGTCATCGGCGCAGTGGAGATGTCTGAGCAGGGAATCTGTCAGACATTCACTGCACATGCGCCGAATACAGACGCACACGGCGCATGCGCGAGAATTCGTCCGCTGGCTCACAGGGAGGATCGCGTTCCAGAGGAGATGGGCGGGCTGGAGGGACGCGCTGGGCGGCGGCGTTTTGTGAAGGTAGACCGAGCCTCTAGGTGCTAATGACGCCCCCATAGCACCTAGAGGCTCATTAGCATATCAATATAAGTTCTTTTTTTAGCGAAACGGCTGCACCAAAAGCTATTATATTAGGATTGTTTGGTAGAGCAGACACTAGCGGATCGCTAGTGTCTGAAAGCTAATTATGTGAAAACGAAGTGGTAGAAACCCTTTAAAGAGGACCTTTCACTAGAATAAAACATCTAAACTAACTATACAGACATGTAGAGCGGCGCCCAGGGATCTCCCTGCACTTACTGTTATACCTGGGCGCCGCTCCGTTCTCCCGTTATAGCCTCCGGTATCTTCATAGTTAGGCTCCACCCAGGGGAACCTGCCGGCGTCTCATTCTCCCATGCTGTAGCGCTGGCCAATCGCAGTGCTCAGCTCATAGCCTGAGAGAAAAAAAAGCCTCTCAGGCTGTGAGCTGAGCGCTGCGATTGGCCAGCGCTACAGCCTGGGAGAAGGAGACCCCGGCAGGTTCCCCGGGGTGGAGCCTAACTATGAAGATACCGGAGGCTATAACGGTAGAACGGAGCGGCGCCCAGGTATAACAGTAAGTGCAGGGAGATCCCTGGGTGCCGTTCTACATGTCTGTATAGTTAGTTTAGATGTTTTATTCTAGTGAAAGGTTCTCTTTAATAAAAGTATGTACACTGGACCAGGTCGCCGCCCTACAAATGTCTTCCATGGAGGCACCTGCTCTCTCAGCATGAGAAGAGGACATAACTCTAGTTGAATATGCTTTTAAGTTGGCTGGTCAAGAGAACCCCTTAATGGTATAACAATGGGAAATTGTGCACTTAATCCACCTGGCAATGGAAGACCTAGACAAACTCTTCCCCCTGTTTTTCCCTGAGAATTGAACAAGAAGACTATCGGACTTTCTGAATTCCTTAGTGACCTCCAAGTATTTCAGACCTGTACGTCTAACGTCTAAAATGTGAAAATAACTTTCCCTGCTATTTTTTGGGTTATTACAAAAAGACGGGAGGATAATCTCTTGATCCCTGTGGAAGTCAGATACCACCTTAGGCAACTGGGTCTAGTCTGAGTACTATCTTATCTTCCAGGATCCTAAGATAGGGTTCCCTAATTGAGATAGCCTGTATTTCACCCAGACTTCTTGCGGACGTGATCGCAATCAGAAATGCTGTCTTGAAAGATAGGAATTTGAGCGGACAGTCTTGCAGAGGTTCAAATGGACTCGTAGTTTAAAACAGTGTTAAGGTTCCAGGAAGGAACTCGTGATTTCAAAGTGGGCCTCAATCTTGATGCTGCTCTGATGAATCTTCTGATCCATCTGTGATTTGCTAAGTCCACATCGAAGAAACAGCTGATTGCTGATACCTGTACTTTTAGAGTAGATGACCTAAGAACCAGTTCTAGACCCTGTTGAAGGAAATCTAAGATTTGTTGAATCTTTGGTCTCACTAGGTTTGGAGAAGATTCCCCTGACCAAGAGCAGAATCTCCGCCAAATTTTTAGGTATATAGAAGATGTGACCCCCTTTTTTTTCTTTGCAATATGGCAGATGTCACCTTCTTCCTACTGGATCTGAGAGTGGCTATGACCTTGTCTGAAAGTCCTTGACGCTTAAGTATTTTGACCTCAGGATCCAAACTGTCAGTCTTAAAAACTCTGGATGGGGATGAAGGATGGGCCTCTGATGTAGCAGGTCTTTCCTGAGCGGAAGAGTCCATGGGCTGGAGATTGAAAGTTTTGAGGGAGGAGAACCAACTCCTCTTTGGCCAAAATGGGGTTACCATGATGACAGTTGAATTCTCTTGTAGAATTTTCTGAATTACTCTTGGAATAATCGGTATTGGAGGAAACGCATAACAGATTCCAGACCCATGTCGTAGCAAATGCGTCTATCATCCAAGGATTGCCCCTGGGATCCAGGGAACAGAAACTGTTCACTTTTTTTGTTGTTTTTTGAAGCAAACAAATCTATGTCTGGTGTCCCCCATCTGTCGACTATCATTCTGAAGACTTCTGGATTTAGGGACCATTCTGTTTGGTCTATTGTGTGTCGGCTTAGATAGTCCGCCTCCTGATTAAGGGTCCCTTTGAGATAAGTTGCCGAGATAGACCTCACGTTCCTTTCAGCCCAGTAAAATATTCTGTTTTAAAGGTCTAGAAGCTTCTTTTATTTTGTTCCTCCCTGATGTGAGAGGTAAGCTACTGTCGTTGTGTTGTCTGACAGGATCCTGAGGTGGTGATCCAGAAATCCAGAAGAGCCTCTTTTGCTGTATTTAAGGCTTCCCATACAGCGCTCAGCTCTCTGAAGTTTGAGGATTGGCTGCTTACCGAAGGGTCCCAGAAACCTTGGGAATAGTAGTCCCCAATTTTTGCTCCCCGGCCTGATTGTCTCGTATCAGTCTTGATCTGAACATACGGAGACTTCCTCCAGGCCACTCCCTGTGAGAGATTGTTGTCTACCTTCCACCAGCTTAAGTTTTTTTTTTACATAGGCTGGAATGGGAACCTTGCAATCTAGCGACCTCTGTTGCTTGCCCCAGATGTCCAGAATCCAGGACTGCATGGTACGGGAATGTAGTTGACTCGACATTACTGAGGGAATGAAGGCTGTCAGAGTTTCTCTTATAAAGCAGATCATCTTCCTCTGGAAGGTTTTGACTTTCTCCTTTAGAGACTGAATATTGTCTGTGGGCAGGAGAGTGGTCTATGACTAAGAGTCCAGGATGACTCCCAGGAATCGTACTCTGGTCGATGGCTGTATTCATGATTTCTGCGGATTGACAATCCAGCCCAGTTAGAGTGGATTAAAAAGTGTCCAGATCTGTTAGTAATTGGTCTACTGTATCTCCCACTAGAATGAAGTCGTCTAGGTAAGAGATCAAGTTTAGTTTTTTTTGGTCTCAGGAATGCTATCCTCTCGATCACCAGCTTGGTGAATATTCTGGAAGCCGAGGAAATCCCAAACGGAAGAGCTGTAAACTGAAAATGGCGAGTGTTGCCTTGCTGGTCTTTTATGGTGAATCTCAAGAATTTTTGAGAGTTCTGGTGGATCGGGATGTGATAATACGCATCTTTTAAGTCCAGTGTATAAATCACTGCATTCCTTTTTATTAGGGGAATTAGGGATCCCAGGGACTCCAGCCTGAACTTCCTGTAGGAAATTTACTGGTTGAGGAATTTCAGATTTATAATCATACGGAATGACCCTTCCTTCATTTTCACTAGAAAGAGACTGGAATAGAATCCCTGGCTCTGTTCTGAAACTGGGACCTGAATTACAACCCCTAAATCTATGAGATCTTTGATCCCTTGCCAAATGCTGCACTGAGCTTTCACTGACCCCGGATTTCATATAAAAAATCTGCTCGGGGGGACTAAGGAAAATTCTATTTTGTAGCCTGCTCTGACTACCTCCTGGGCCCAAGGATTTGATGTTGCCTTCTTCCAGGAAGATAGAAATGTCTTTAGCCTACCCCCCACTCTGACGTCATTGTTTATCGGCGGGTTTACTCTGGGGATTGAGGAGAAACCCTTTCCCCTTTTTCCCTTTGGGGTAACTCCAGCGGCCTGACTTCCCTTCCCCTCTGTAGGATCTCTCTTGGCTCTGAAAGGAACGAAAGGGAATTTTCCTTCTATAAAGGTCTATACTCCGGAAACCCCTTCTTTTTATCTGACGCCTTTTCCAAGATCTTGCCTAAGACTGGACCGAAGACATATTCACCTGAAAAGGGGATAGAACATAACTTCATTTTTGAAGTCTTGTCCCCTGACCACGATTTCATCCAAAGGGCACGATGTGCCGCATTAGAAAGACCTGCATCTTGGCCGAGAATCTAATAGACTCAGCAGACGCATCCTCTAAAAAGGCCGTTGCTGATTTTAGAAGAGGGATGGAATTTATTATTTCCTCCCTGGGGGTCTCATCCCTCAAATGGAACTCTAACTCATTTAGCCAAAGATATATAGACCTCACGACCGAGGTTGCAGCAATGCTATATTTAGGATTAAACATGGACGTCTCCCAGGATTTACGTAGTAAGCTGTCTGCTTTCCTCTCCATGGAGTCCCTCAATTGGGATGCGTCTTCAAAGGGTAAAGAGTTTTTTTTTTTTAATAACCTTGGCTACCTGTACGCCTATTTTGGGGATCTCGTCAAATAGTCTTAAGTCTGCAGGATCAAATAACAAGCGGTTCTTGTATGCTCTAGATACCCCTAGCTTCTTCTCAGGGTCTGACCATTCCTCCAAGATCATATCCCGAATGTTCTCGTTAATAGGGAACACTCTGGTTATTTTTGTCCTTAATACCCCAAACATCTCCTCCTGAATGAAGTGAGTTTTTTGAACATCCTCCACCGCCCATGGTGGCTCTTACGGCTTTAAGGAGGTATGACATCTCATCTGTGGCAAAGTAAAATTTTTTACTGCCTTCTGGAATTTCTCCCTCAGAAAGGGGGTCCTTCTCCCACTGTCTGGAAGAAAAGGCGTTGTCACCCATGCATTCCGAATCAGAAGAGGAGGGTGGGATTAACTTTTGCCTTTTCGGGGGTAAGGGTCCCTGGTCAGTCTCCGAGATCTGAGATAATGAAGCCTTAACCTCCTCCTGAATCATGGAACGAACCTCTTCCCTCAGTGAGGTACGTTCCTCCTGTACTATATTAGCAATGCACTCTTTGCAAAGCTTTTTCGGGTAACCATCGGGTAACTTTTTGAAACATGAAATACATTTTGTAGGTTTTTTGGGTTTCTTCTGAGCCTCCTTAGATACCTGTGAGGTGAGAACAGACCAAAATTAGACAGGAGGAACTATGAACTGCAACAAGGTGAAAACACCACAGTGCGCCATAGCCAGAGAAGGAACACACTAGACTTAAGTATAGGGTGATCCCCAACCCCAATATGTGTCTGACCATAAAAAAGGTTCCATACCTGACATCTCTGTTACGCCAGACCTCAGATCAGTGCCTACACGCGGCTCCTCGCTTTCCAGCTGGCATTTTGAATGCTGGACACCGCCGCACGTCGTCCGCCTCCTACGTCACTTTCTGGACACACCAGAAGTGATGTCATCCAAAGCACAATTGCGCTGCTTGCTCGCTCCAAGTTAAGCCACGAGGGACCAGGAGGAGGATGCTACCCCGGGAACAGGCTCCGGATCTACCAGAGCGAGCCCTCCTGTCTCTCCCTTGCCCAGCATTAGTACAAAAACCGCTGGCGAGCAGGGGAGTACCGCAAGCTCCAGCGGTTAAGATAAGTGCTGCAGCACACATATTCCCCGCACGGAGTTCCATATACAGATTTTAAAAAAACGTAATCTTCTCTCTTCATCTCCCTGACCCACAGGAAGACCTTTCTTTGCCCTGGCCTCTGTAGGGACAGGAAACACTGGTGTATGGTGGAGGGGGGGAGTGTTTTAACCTCTGTTCCTGCCCTTACAGAGGTCAGGGGTCAATCTCCTTGTGGCCGTCATGGTGATGATATGGAAAAAAAAGATTTTTTGTCCCAAATGAGTAAAATGCAATCATGAAAATTGCCCTTAATTGTGTACATAACCTTAAAGAGAATTATTCTGGGACAACAATATTGATGGCCTACCCTTGGCTGAATTTATGGAATATGAGAGACAAAGAAAAAACTTAATATGCCTCCATATGAAACTGGAGACATTTAAAGTTATGGTAGAGGCCCCATGCACCTCTGTGAGAGCCTTATTATGGTTCAGTGCAAAACAGAATGCAATAGTGATCCCTCAAAATACAAAGGCCTCAGGATACAATATTTTCAACATACAATGGTCTTTTCTGACCCATCGTAAGTTGAAACTAGACTCAACATACAATGTCTCAGACTCAGATCCAACCAATCAAGGTCACTTCTCTGGTAAAATAGCTATATTAGTTGCTAGTTAGCAGCTATTCCTTACTGTTATATGTAAGGACTTGTTTTATCTGTCTTAGGCCTCTTTCACACTTGCGTTGTCCGGATCCGGCGTGTACTCCACTTGCCGGAATTACACTCCGGATCCGGAAAAACGCAAGTGTACTGAAAGCATTTGAAGACGGAACCGTCTTCCAAATGCTTTCAGTGTTACTATGGCACCCAGGACGCTATTAAAGTCCTGGTTGCCATAGTAGGAGCGGGGAGCGGGGGAGCGGTATACTTACAGTCCGTGCGGCTCCCGGGGCGCTCCAGAATGACGTCAGAGCGCCCCATGCGCATGGATGACGTGATCCATGCGATCACGTGATCCATGCGCTTGGGGCGCCCTGACGTCACTCTGGAGCGCCCGGGGAGCCGCACGGACGGTAAGTACACTGCTCCCCCGCTCCCCACTACACTTACCATGGCTGTCAGGACTTTAGCGTCCCGGCAGCCATGGTAACCACTCTGAAAAAGCTAAATGTCGGCTCCGGCAATGCGCCGAAACGACGTTTAGCTTAAGGCCGGATCCGGATCAATGCCTTCCAATGGGCATTAATTCCGGATCCGGCCTTGCGGCAAGTGTTCCGGATTTTTGGCCGGAGCAAAAAGCGCAGCATGCTGCGGTATTTTCTCCGGCCAACAAACGTTCCGTACCGGAACTGAAGACATCCTGATGCATCCTGAACGGATTACTCTCCATTCAGAATGCATTAGGATAATCCTGATCAGGATTCTTCCGGCATAGAGCCCCGACGACGGAACTCTATGCCGGAAGACAATAACGCAGGTGTGAAAGAGCCCTAAGTTATCTGCTTATTGTTATCTTCATTTTCTCTTATTTTGGATGACATTTTGGGTCTTTGGAACCAATTACTCAAGTTACAATGGTTTCAACATACAATGGTCATCCTGGAACCAATAAATATTGTATCTTGAGGGACCACTGTACATCCAAACAAAAGCTATTACTTGGTGTACTATGTTTCTTATATCATTCAACATTAACACCTTAACGACCCAGGACGAGAATGCTCGTCCTAAATCGACGGCACTTAGCGCTAGAGGATGAGCATTCTCGTCCTGCGATCTTTCTCTTCCCCCACGTGCGGTCCCGCGATCAGCGGCAGAGATCCGTCTGTTACTGACAGCCGGATCCCTGCTGCATCCACCAGCATCGGTGATGATGCCGATGTCGGTGGATTAACCCCTCATATACCGCGGTCAGCGCTGACCGCGGCATATGGGAGGTTTGCGCTCCCTCACCCCATCCATCGGTCCCCGCGCTGCTGTGACGGGGACTCGATGGTTGCCATGGCAGCCCCAAGCAATTCCAAGGCTTGGGGCCTGGCATGTATGGAGGCCTAAGAGGCCCAGCCCCCAGGCTGGGTCTCCTAGGCAACTGTTAGCATCTTACAGTGTAAGACACTAACAGTTCAATACAGCACAATACAGATGTATCGTGCTGCATTGAAACAGGGATCAGACCCTGTAATGTTGAAGTCCCAGAGTGGGACAAATAATAAAGTGAAAAAAAAAAAGTTTATAAAATTAAAGTTTTACAAAAAAATTACAAGTTTCAAGTAAAAAAAAAAAAGCGTCCTTTTCCAAAAATAAAGTAAAAAAAAATTGTAAAAAAATAGGGAAAAAAGACATATAGACATATTAGGTATCGTCGCGTCCGTATCGACCAGCTCTATAAACATATCATATGACCTAACCCCTCAGATGAACACCGTAAAAAATAAAAACTGTGCTAAATAAACAATTTTTTTGTCACCTTACATCACAAAAAGTACAACACCAAGCGATCTAAAAAGGCGTACGCCCACCAAAATAGTACCAATCTAACCGTCACCTCATCCCGCAAAAAATAAAAAAACTATGGCTCAGAACATGGAGACACTAAAACATCATATTTTTGTTTTAAAAAGCTGTTATTGTGTAAAACTTACATAAATAAAAAAAAAGTATACATATTAGGTATCGCCGCGTCCGTATCGACCGGCTCTATAAAAATATCACATGACCTAACCCCTTAGGTGAACACCGTAAAAAATAAAAAATAAAAACTGTGCTAAATAAACCATTTTTAGTCACAAAAAGTGTAATAGCAAGCAATCAAAAAGTCATATGCACCCCAAAATAGTGGCAACCAAACCGTCATCTCATCCCGCAAAAAATGAGATGCTACCTAAGATAATCGCCCAAAAACTGAAAAAACTATGGCTCTCAGACTATGGAGACACTAAAACATGATTTTTTTGTAAAACTTACATAAATAAAAAAAAATTGTATACATATTAGGTATCGCCGCGTCCGTGACAACCTGCTCTATAAAAATACCACATGATCTAACCTGTCAGATGAATTTTGTAAATAGCAAAAAGAAAACGGTGCCAAAACAGCTATTTCTTGTTACCTTGCCTCACAAAAAGTGTAATATAGAGCAACCAAAAATCATATGTACCCTAAACTAGTACCAACAAAACTTCCACCCTATCCTGTAGTTTCCAAAATGGGGTCACTTTTATGGAGTTTCTACTCTAGGGGTGCATCAGGGGGGCTTCAAATGGGACATGGTGTAAAAAAAAATATCTTTTTGCTAAACATGGTGTTTAGCAAAATCTGCCTTCCAAAAACCGTATGGCATTCCTTTCCTTCTGCGCCCTGCCGTGTGCCCGTACAGCAGTTTACGACCACATATGGGGTGTTTCTGTAAACAACAGAATCAGGGCCATAAATATGGACTTTTATTTTGCTGTTAACCCTTGCTTTGTAACTGGAAAAAAAATATTAAAATGGAAAATCTGCCAAAAAAGTGAAATTTTGAAATTGTATCTCTATATTCCATTAATTCTTGTGGAACACCTAAAGGGTTAACGACATTTGTAAAATCAGTTTTGAATATCTTGATGGGTGTAGGTTCTAGAATGGGGTCATTTTTGGGTGGTTTCTATTATGTAAGCTTCACAAAGTGACTTCAGACCTGAACTGGTCCTTAAAAAGTTGGTTTTTGAAAATTTCTGAGAAATTTCAAGATTTACTTCTAAACTTCTAAGCCTTGTAACGTCCCCCAAAAATAAAATGTCATTCCCAAAATGATCCAAACATGAAGTAGACATATGGGAAATAACTATTTTTGTAGGTATTAGGCCTCTTTCACACTACCGTTTTTTTTTTCCGTTTTGCGGTCCGTTTTTTGCGGTCCGTATACGGAACCATCCATTTCAATGGTTCCGCAAAAAAAACGGAATGTGTTCCGTATGCATTCCGTTTCCGTATTTCCGTTTTTCCGTTCCGTTGAAAGATAGAACATGTTCTATATTTGGCCGCAAATCACGTTCCGTGGCTCCATTAAAGTCAATGGGTCCGCAAAAAAAACAGAACACATACGGAAATGCATCCGTATGTCTTCCGTTTCCGTTCCGTTTTTTCTGAACCATCTATTGAAAATGTTATGCCCAGCCCAATTTTTTCAATGTAATTACTGTATACTGTATATGCCATACGGAAAAACGGAACGGAACGACGGAATGGAAATGGAAACACAACGGAACCAAAAAAACGGAACAACGGATCCGTTAAAAACGGAACGCAAAACACTGAAATGGACATACTGTAGTGTGAAAGAGGCCTTAATATGTATTATAGAAGTAGAGAAATTGAAACTTGGAAATCAGCAAATTTTTCAACATTTTTGGCAAATTTGGTATTTTTTTTATAAATAAAAAGATTTTTTTTACTCCATTTTACCAGTGTCATGAAGTACAATATGTGACGAAAAAGCAATCTCAGAATGGCCTGGATAAGTCAAAGCATTTTAAAGTTATAACCACATAAAGTGACACTGGTCAGATTTTCAAAAAATGGTGAAAAGAGGTTATGTCAGAGGGGTTAAAGAGGTTATGTCACAGTTAAATTTTATTTTTAATATGATTTAGCATGAAAAACTAGTTACTTTTGTAATTTACTATCTATTAAAAATGCTCCAGTTGTAAGATATTTTCTCTGTCATTATAATAGTGCCACCTGGTGTTTAATCTGTATAGTAATATGCATGTCCACCTAATGAGGTGCATACATGGTGGAAACAGAGATAAAGATGTTCATGGTGTAAGAAAACGTATTGGATGATATTCTCGGGAGATGACCAAGGCTCATCTTCTCGTTGCAAAAGTTACAACACTAATGTTAGGTGGCTTGATGGTGTCAGTGCTGCTGCTATCTTATTTGCCTCTTTAGTGTGGTGTCAACCATCTAGAGGAGAATAGGAATGTATAGCTGGAAGTGTTGTGATCTGATGGGGGTCTTCCTAGAAACCGATGTCTTAAGGTTCCATTTTACAACCAGTTTGAGCGTTAAGGTTCAAATTTTTATTGTATTCTTCATAAAACTAACTGGGTAACATCCAGCTAGTTGTATGACGAATACAATAACGTTTTGAATCTCAGCCTGGTCATGAATTTTGCCCTAAGATGTCCGTTTTTAAGCAGACACCCATCAGATCACAATGCCTCCAGTACACGACTCCTAAGCTGCCAGCCTCAAGATAATTGAGCAGAGCAATTGGAGCAATGAATGGAGAGATCTCTGGATCAATGTGATGTACAGAGCTGGTTCTAGCTTTGTCAGAAAGATTGTCACATACTATACTGTATAATGTCTGCTTTACATTTTTACATCAGTCATGGCATAACCCTTTTAAGTACAAGCAACCAAACAGCAGCCTCTAACAAAACTATAATCAGACCCTCCAAGTGAATCAAAATGAAAGGTACAGTTCAGTTTTTGAGCCAGGAGCGAATACATTACATTGCATGGACTTCAGCTTTTGGGTCCAACTGCAGCTGCATCCCACTGATTTTTAAGAAAACATCTGAATATAATAGTAGACGATTCTGAATTTGAATCAGGGTTTCTGTCATAATTTTATTTTGCCATCAGATATGGCAGCATAAACGTGTTGACAGACTCCTTTTAAAAGTTTTTTCTGAAATTCAGATATTGATAACCCATCATCAGGATCTTCTATTTAAGGAGGCTGTGGCACTCTGGTGAGTACCGCGGCCTCTTCCAAGGCCAGTGACGTCACGATAATCGGTCATGTGGCTGAGACGTAGCTCTGTCCTATTCAAGTGAAGGGGCTAAGCTGAGATACCAAACACAGCAGCCATCCAATGGACAGTGCTGTGCTTGGTAAGCTGCAAGCATTACGGCCTCCTTGAACAGCTGATGAAGGGGGTCCTGCCAATCGGATATTCATGACCTATCCGGAGGATAGGACATCAATATCAGAATCTTGGAAAAAACCCTTTCATGATTTTCCCCCCGTTCCTTGCTGTTTATGTACTTCATCATACTAGAAATTTCTTGAGTTCTCCTATTGACAACATCAAAGATTTGGTAACTTGGCGCCATACTAACATATGCATTCCTGTTTGTGAATGTGACTACTGTGTCATAATATCTGAGTGTATTTGTACAACCAGATGAGTTGTTATGACCCCATTTCCTTCCTTGGACCAAAATATAGGTAAACAATGAGCTTCCTTAACGTCAAGGAATCTGCTGTATTATGGCCTTTAATAGCCATTTTAAAATAAATCTGCATGGGGAAAGTCATAAAAAATCTGATGGAAAGGTTGGAGAGCAATTAAATAAGAATTGATGAGGGCCTGCTGGTGATTATCATTTCAGCTGCTATTAACAGACTTACCAAACACTAATTGCTAATGGGAAAGGAGGGGAAACCTGAAGTCATTATTAAATGACTGGGGTGCCCAGAAAAGAACTTTTAATTAATAACTGTAATTTGTGTTTAAAGAGTAGAGTTCATTTCCAAAGATCATCTTTTGATTGCATGCATAAATGGATCTACCCTAGGCTGAAATCCTGGCAGAACATTCTGGCAACATACTGTTATTTATCTTGCTATAAGTAAAGCAGTAAATAACTGTAGTCATATACAACTATATAGATCACTAACTAACCGTCAGATGAGGAGCTACAATCCTCAACATCAATCTCAAGGGCTTTGCTTATTAGAAGTCATCATGGGCCTACTGGTTGCTGACGCACAAATTTAGTAATGTAATACTGAAATATTGCATTACTATTAATGCATTTCTAAATACCTTCAATGGTTCATTTTCTCTAGGGGGTAATTAGTAAGCACAAATCCCATCCTAAACATGCATCAGGATGGGGTGTTTCAGAACTCCAGACCTGCCTTAGCTCTTCTGCCTATGAGTAATTAGGAACACGCATGCATCTAATAAGATTAGAGATGAGCGAATTTCTTGAAATTGGTTTCAGGTGCGATTCGCTGTAGAGAGAGAGAGAAAGAGAAAAGGAAAAGATTTCAATTGTTAATAGCCTTACGCTATTCAATAAGTGCTTTTTCGTAAAGGAAAGCTAATTTGTATACCTTTAGGTTTCTGGGATAGATATTCAAATTAGCTTTTCTTCCAAAAAGAAAAGAATATTAAGCCTCTCTGATGCTAGTAGAGGATATGCTAATTTTCATATATTTTTACTAGAAACGCAGAGCAGCATTGGCTACACTACAATTCTCCTTGCGCATACTTAGTGGTCTCCCTAATGAGAAAGAGCACCCCAAGACCCTTACAAAGTTCACTCAGCTAACCACGGAAATTGTCTCTTGAGACACTCAGTTTTCTTGTCCTTTTGAAAGGAGAAGACTTGCACATCGTGTTCAGAGAAGCGTAATATGGGGAAATTCAGTATTTATCCTTTTGGAAGAACTGACTTGCATCTCTCTTTTCCAGTGGAGTCTCTTTCTAATTTGCCCAAAACAAATCCCAAGAAATTCAAGTTTGTTAGAATCAAATTTTTTTTTTTGGGGAAATTCAGGATGAAATCCGAACAGGTAAAAATCGATTCGCTAATCTAAAAAAAAAGATCTTCAGCTGAGTTTGTACCTCAGTATGCTATCAAGGAACAGAGCTGAAGTTTAGAGAGGAGGAACAAATGTGGTATTGTAGCAGAGTGCATACAAGTGCAGCTGCATATGCGAAAACTACACCCCCACAGCAGTCTGTGTTTTGTCCCCCCAAAACCATTTTTCAATGCAATTTTGGTGGTCATCTGAAAGGCATTTTACTACTTTTGCAAGTTCATCTTTGCTTATACTTGCTCTTTAGCGGTCTTTATGTCCGGTCAGTCATTCACCCCATTATACAAAAGGGTGACTGTGTATGCCTTGCAGGCCTTTTAATGCAGCTTCTGACTTCCTAACTGCTGGACTCTCGCTATTGTATTGGAACAAATCTGTGTTTTTTTTTTTTTTTTTATCCAGATTGGTTTCTTTAGTACTGATCTCTGTGTAGATGCTACCCGGTCCCCTTGTGTCAGAACTGACTGCTGTTAGTAAATTAGTATTTGAAACAAATTAAGGGCATCATTCATACTTCTAGCTCTGGACATTCTAAGAACACTTTAGGATAAATCGATACACATTTTTATAATATTGTCTAATGCAGGGTCTGAACAGGTGAAGAGGTGGTACTTGCCTTGTTGGTGCATGGTTTCAGAAGGCCCCCCTCCATTTTATTCCTGTAGTTCAGCATAATATTTCTTGGACAGATAATTATTTATGTCATAGGGTTCATCCCAAAAAGCAGTTAAGTTGCCCATAAACCTTCATTAGCTGCTGGCCGAATACTTGTTTGGTTGGAAGCTATCTCTCCCAACTCCACTATATACATGCCCACTTGGCTCAGCCAATTGTGTATGTTCTTTTAATGGAGAGAGAGGAGAAAGCTGCTGTCAGACAACTGGAACTGGTGGTGGCTTATCTCCTGGGAAAACAAAAGGTTCAGCTGCTGAAATCCAAAGTGCCCATCATTGTCTCTCTCAAAAACATCTGTTAGGGGAGAGTCAGAAGCCCGCTCTGTATGTGGGGGATGCTGACTGTACAATACAGCAGGCACCTGGCCCCAATGACGGCGAATGGTGATTGCGCCGAACCCAGTCATTTAAACCCTCAGATGCCACGATCAACATCTCAGATGCCATGATCCATAAGGATACGGCTCCCTCTGCCTTCCGATCAGAGCCCCAGCAGTGAAATCGCGGGGCTCTGATAGGTTACCATGGCAGCCTGGACGCTTCTGTGCATGAGGCAGAGCTGAACAGGTAGAGCAGCAGAGTCCCATTCATAGAATAGAATCTCTATTAGGGTGAATGACACAAGAGATCAAGGAGATCCCAGGTTCTAGCCCTCTAAGGGGGGTTAAAATGTATTATTATAAAAGTAAAAAAAACTTATCCTGCAAAAAAAAAAAAGCCTTCATATGGCTATATGAATGGAAAATCAAAACAGTTATGGCAATTGGAACGTGGGGAGGAAAAAATTAAAATTCAAAACCAAAAATGGGTTTAAGGGGTTAGTATGTATGGGAGCCTTCACCTCCCCACTCCACTCTATACCTATCTATTCTTCAATCCAGTGGTGGATTGGCCATAGACTCTACAGGGAATTTTCCCGGTTGGCCCTATGCCACACAGGGCCACCTGAGCCCTCCTGCCACTGGCCAGGTACACACTACTGGGGGTACTATAAGGGTCTATATTAAAGGATGTCCAGGCAGAATGCTGAAGGTAGGGCTGGCTTGGTGTTGTGGCCCACATCTCACTTCTTAAGCCCCCTGCTCCATATCTTAATTAGAGACAATTGGAGGAGCATGAAGATGTGGCAGCTATTGATGGCCACCACAGAGGGAGAAGCTTCTAGAGAGGTATTTTGTGCTGCACTGTGGTATTTGGTTCTATGGGATGGTATTCTGTGCTGCACTATTGTATGCCTGCCAACTTGTATTGGCCCCATCTACTTGTGTTGCCCTGCCTTCTGTCAATTTAGACCCACCTACAACATTGGGGCTACTTTTAGGTTTTTCTGGGGCCACTTTAAGTTCCCAATCTGCCTCTGCTTCAATCCATTTACTAACTTTTGTGCAAAAGAAGTAAAAAAAAATATATATATATATGCAAAGTCGCATAAAGTAACACCGGCTGTTTGAAAGAGTCCATTTCCCTTTAGACGACAGATTAAATCAAAAACATTCTGCAACAAACTCTGCTCTGCTGTATTTCTCCTATTTTCTCTTTTTCAACTTAATTAAGATTTGTGAGCGTCTCTTTGACGCAGTTAGTAAGAACAGGTTCTAACCTATGCCTTCTGAAGGACATAAATCCTGGTCATTAATTGCGCTCAATGCATTTGACATGTTTTTCCACACTCTTAATTGATCTACATTTGGGTTTGGGGATATAATACCTTCGTGAATTAGACAGCTCCCTTTCATTGTCTTGCAAAATGGCTTTAATCTTAGTCAAAGGTATTCAAGCTTTAAAGAGCTGTTCTCACTACGTCAAGCAAAAAACTTGATAGCTCAATTGCTTGGAGAAACATTACTTTACTATAACAGGAATAAAGGGAAGGGATGGCTTTTTTCCATTATTGCAAGATAACATAATGTGATCTGGATTTTATTATACATTTCATCTATTATCAAATATTCATTTCATCTCGGAAAAAGGCGAGACATTTTTATTGAGCAACTAGTTTTTGTGCGGTAAAGATAAATGACGACTATCCTCAGCTGAAAGTCAAAACATGTGAGATGACTTTTTCTGTCGTTGCCCCTTTGAATATTGTGTGCTATTAGAAAGAGCCAAGATACAGAAATACTACATGAGGATATTATAAATGTACAAAGGCTCATTTATAAATGGACTTGTGCTGAGCATCTTTTAGGCCAGGATCATGCTGGGTCTTATATCGGTGTCTTTCCCTCAACACTTTTTGTTTTACTACAGATGTGCCACGCATATGAAAGGCAATTTATCCATCCACATAGGTAGCTTCCATATGCTTCGACATGACTTCAATGCTGATATTTGGTGATTTGTGACAATTTTTCTCCTTTCACAGAGTAAGGGCTTGTTTTCCTGCCAGCACTGTGCTTTCTGCATTTCAGAGGAACAGAAACAGGGCACCATTTTAACTCCCATATGTTTCAATGTGTTATTTTCAGCATCACTTTGTGTCCATTACCCCCCGTTGTTCCGGACCCTGCAGAGTTTACATCCGGCGCTGCGTGGGCATTGGCACATGCTCTGCTGCAGCCAATAACTGGCTATAGCAGTGACATGGACACAAGTGGCACATCACAAAAACTGTCATTGGCTGCATCAGAACTAGAGTTGAGCGAACACCTGGATGTTCGGGTTCGACGAGTTCGGCCGAACTTTCGAAAAATGTTCGGGTTCGGGATCCGAACTCGACCCGAACTTCATCCCGAACCTGAACCCCATAGAAGTCAATGGGGACCCGAACTTTTGGGCACTAAAAAGGCTGTAAAACACACCCAGAAAGGGCTAGAGGGCTGCAAAAGGCAGCAAAATGTAGTTAAATCCCCTGCAAACAAATGTAGATAGGGAAATGATGAGTTAACATAAAATAAATAAAAATTAAACAATATTAATTGGAGTGAGGTCCCATAGCACAGAATCAGGCTTCAAGTCACCCACCAATGGAGAAGGTCACTTACTATTATTTTGACCACAGCACCCAGACAAAGGAGAGAGGTCCCACAGCAGAGAACCAGGCATCATATCACCCACCACAGGAGTAGGCCACCATTTAGTTACTTTGACCCCTACACCCAGACGGAGGAGAGAGGTTACACAGCAGAGAATCAGGCATTTAGATCACCCACCACAGGAGTAGGCCACCATTGAATCAGACCCCGGCAACCATGTCAGATGGCACAAGCATAAGCTTTATATCAATCAGCACAGGAGAAGGCGACTTTGACAGACTTTGACCCCCTACACCCGGACGGAGGAGAGAGGTTTCAAAGCAGAGAATCAGGCATTTAGATCACCCACCACAGGAGTAGGCCCCAATTTAATGGGACCCCGGCAACCATGTCAGATGGCACAACCATCAGCTTCATATCAATCAGCACAGGAGAAGGCGACTTTGAAAGACTTTGACCCCTACACCCAGACGGAGGAGAGAGGTTTCACAGCAGAGAATCAGGCATTTAGATCACCCACCACAGGAGTAGGCCCCCATTGAATCAGACCCTGGCAACCATGTCAGATGGCACAACCATCAGCTTTATATCAATCAGCACAGGAGAAGGCGACTTTGAAAGACTTTGACCCCTACACCCAGATGGAGGAGAGAGGTTTCACAGCAGAGAATCAGGCATCATATCAACCACCACAGGAGAAGCCACCATTTAGTTACTTTGACCCCTGCACCCAGGAAGAGGAGAGAGGCACCACAGCACATATTCTGGCATCATATCAGCCACCACAGGAGAAGCCACCATTGAGTTACTTTGACCCCCGCACCCAGGAAGAGGAGAGAGGCACCACAGCACATATTCTGGCATCATATCAGCCACCACAGGAGAAGCCACCATTGAGTTATTTTGACCCCCGCACCCAGGAAGAGGAGAGAGGCACCACAGCACATATTCTGGCATCATATCAGCCACCACAGGAGAAGCCACCATTGAGTTACTTTGACCCCTGCACCCAGGAAGAGAAGAGAGGCCCCACAGCACATATTCTGGCATCATATCAGCCACCACAGGAGAAGCCACCATTTAGTTACTTTGACCCCTTCACCCAAACAGAGGAGAGAGGTTCCACATCAGAGAATCAGGCATCATATCAACCACCACAGGAGTAGGCCACAATTTAATGGGACCCCGGCAACCATGTCAGATGGCACAACCATCAGCTTCATATCAATCAGCACAGGAGAAGGCGACTTTGAAAGACTTTGACCCCTACACCCAGACGGAGGAGAGAGGTTTCACAGCAGAGAATCAGGTATTTAGATCACCCACCACAGGAGTAGGCCCCCATTGAATCAGACCCTGGCAACCATGTCAGATGGCACAACCATCAGCTTTATATCAATCAGCACAGGAGAAGCCACCATTGAGTTACTTTGACCCCTGCACCCAGGAAGAGGAGAGAGGCCCCACAGCACATATTCTGGCATCATATCAGCCACCACAGGAGAAGCCACCATTGAGTTACTTTGACCCCCGCACCCAGGAAGAGGAGAGAGGCACCACAGCACATATTCTGGCATCATATCAGCCACCACAGGAGAAGCCACCATTGAGTTACTTTGACCCCTGCACCCAGGAAGAGGAGAGAGGCCCCACAGCACATATTCTGGCATCATACTAACCACCACAGGAGAAGCCACCATTGAGTTACTTTGACCCCTGCACCCAGGAAGAGGAGAGAGGCCCCACAGCACATATTCTGGCATCATATCAGCCACCACAGGAGAAGCCACCATTGAGTTACTTTGACCCCCGCACCCAGGAAGAGGAGAGAGGCACCACAGCACATATTCTGGCATCATATCAGCCACCACAGGAGAAGCCACCATTGAGTTACTTTGACCCCTGCACCCAGGAAGAGGAGAGAGGCCCCACAGCACATATTCTGGCATCATACTAACCACCACAGGAGAAGCCACCATTGAGTTACTTTGACCCCTGCACCCAGGAAGAGGAGAGAGGCCCCACAGCACATATTCTGGCATCATATCAGCCACCACAGGAGAAGCCACCATTGAGTTACTTTGACCCCCGCACCCAGGAAGAGGAGAGAGGCACCACAGCACATATTCTGGCATCATATCAGCCACCACAGGAGAAGCCACCATTGAGTTACTTTGACCCCCGCACCCAGGAAGAGGAGAGAGGCACCACAGCACATATTCAGGCATCATATCACACATCACAGGAGAAGGCCTCTTTCAGTGATTTAGGCCTTTGGACCCAGACAGAGGAGAGAGGCACCACAGCACATATTCTGGCATCATATCAGCCACCACAGGAGAAGCCACCATTGAGTTACTTTGACCCCTGCACCCAGGAAGAGGAGAGAGGCCCCACAGCACATATTCTGGCATCATATCAGCCACCACAGGAGAAGCCACCATTGAGTTACTTTGACCCCTGCACCCAGGAAGAGGAGAGAGGCCCCACAGCACATATTCTGGCATCATACTAACCACCACAGGAGAAGCCACCATTTAGTTACTTTGACCCCTGCACCCAGGAAGAGGAGAGAGGCCCCACAGCACATATTCTGGCATCATATCAGCCACCACAGGAGAAGCCACCATTGAGTTACTTTGACCCCCGCACCCAGGAAGAGGAGAAAGGCACCACAGCACATATTCTGGCATCATATCAGCCATCACAGGAGAAGCCACCATTGAGTTACTTTGACCCCTGCACCCAGGAAGAGGAGAGAGGCCCCACAGCACATATTCTGGCATCATACTAACCACCACAGGAGAAGCCACCATTGAGTTACTTTGACCCCTGCACCCAGGAAGAGGAGAGAGGCCCCACAGCACATATTCTGGCATCATATCAGCCACCACAGGAGAAGCCACCATTGAGTTACTTTGACCCCCGCACCCAGGAAGAGGAGAGAGGCACCACAGCACATATTCTGGCATCATATCAGCCACCACAGGAGAAGCCACCATTGAGTTACTTTGACCCCCGCACACAGGAAGAGGAGAGAGGCACCACAGCACATATTCAGGCATCATATCACACACCACAGGAGAAGGCCTCTTTCAGTGATTTAGGCCTTTGGACCCAGACAGAGGAGAGAGGCACCACAGCACATATTCTGGCATCATATCAGCCACCACAGGAGAAGCCACCATTGAGTTACTTTGACCCCTGCACCCAGGAAGAGGAGAGAGGCCCCACAGCACATATTCTGGCATCATATCAGCCACCACAGGAGAAGCCACCATTTAGTTACTTTGACCCCTGCACCCAGGAAGAGGAGAGAGGCACCACAGCACATATTCTGGCATCATATCAGCCACCACAGGAGAAGCCACCATTTAGTTACTTTGACCCCTTCACCCAAACAGAGGAGAGAGGTTCCACATCAGAGAATCAGGCATCATATCAACCACCACAGGAGTAGGCCACAATTTAGTTTATTTGACCCCTGCACCCAGGAAGAGGAGAGAGGCCCCACAGCACATATTCTGGCATCATATCACACACCACAGGAGAAGGCCTCTTTCAGTGATTTAGGCCTTTGGACCCAGACAGAGGAGAGAGGTCAGAGATTAGCTTCATATCCCCCAGCACAGCAGAAGACCGCTTTATTTGACTTAGGCCTCAGCACCCAGACAGAAGACAGAGGTAGCATGGCAGAGGTTATGGCTTCATGTCACCCGTTAGTTTAACCGGCCACTTTCATCTGGTTAGGCCCCGGCGCCCAGACAGAGAAGAGTTTCATTCAACTGTGGGTTTCATAAAATTTGTATCAAATAAAGAAGTGGCCCGTAGCACAACAAGACATGTTTTAGGCAGTTAATAAGGACTACTCTGCACAAGGGAGGGACAGGTCCTGTGGGATCCATGCCTGGTTCATCTTTATGAAGGTCAGCTTGTCCACGTTGGCTGTGGACAGGCGGCTGCGCTTGTCAGTAATGACGCCCCCTGCCGTGCTGAATACGCGTTCAGATAAAACGCTGGCCGCCGGGCAGGAAAGCACCTCCAAGGCATAACATGCTAACTCTGGCCACGTGGACAATTTCGAAACCCAGTAGTTGAATGGGGCCGAACCATCCGTCAGGATGTGGAGGGGTGTGCAGACATACTGTTCAACCATGTTAGTGAAATGCTGCCTCCTGCTAACACGTTCCGTATCAGGTGTCGGTGCAGATAGCTGTGGCGTGGAGACAAAACTTTTCCACATTTCTGCCATGCTAACCCTGCCCTCAGATGAGCTGGCCGTGACACAGCTGCGTTGGCGACCTCTTGCCACTCCTCTGCCTTCACCTTCCACCTGTTCCCCTGTGACATGTGGGAATGCTCTCAAGAGCGCCTCTATCAGCGTGCGCTTGTACTCGCGCATCTTACGGTCGCGCTCCAGTTCAGGAATTAAAGTGGGCACATTGTCTTTATACCGGGGATCCAGCAGGGTGGCCACCCAGTAGTCTGCACACGTTAAAACGTGGGCAACTCTGCTGTCGTTGCGCAGGCATTGGAGCATATATTCGCTCATGTGGGCCAGGCTACCCATGGGTAAGGACAAGCTGTCCTCTGTGGGAGGCGTATCGTCATCGTCCACCGTATCCCCCCAGCCACGCACCAGTGATGGGCCTGGGCTGCCACCCCGCTGTGAACTTGCGTCATCCTCGTCCCCCTCCACCTCCTCCTCCTCATCCTCCTCGTCCTCCAGTACAGTGCCTTGGCTGGCGACTTGTGAACCTGTCCTCTGCTGCTTAAACAAACCTCCCTCTGAGCCACTTCGAACAGACTGGCCCGAAAGTGTTAGAAACGAGCCCTCATCCTCCTCCTCCTCCTCCACCTGGGCCACCTCCTCTAACATCATTGCCCTAAGTGTTTTCTCAAGGAGACATAGAAGTGGTATTGTAACGCTGATAACAGTGTCATCGCCACTGGCCATGTTGGTGGAGTACTCGAAACAGCGCAGCAGGGCACACAGGTCTCGCATGGAGGCCCAATCATTGGTGGTGAAGTGGTGCTGTTCGGCAGTACGACTGACGCGAGCGTGCTGCAGCTGAAACTCCACTATGGCCTGCTGCTGCTCGCACAGTCTCTCCAGCATGTGCAAGGTGGAGTTCCACCGGGTGGGCACGTCGCATATGAGGCGGTGAGCGGGAAGGCCGAAGTTCCGCTGTAGCGCAGACAGGCGAGCAGCGGCAGGATGTGAACGGCGGAAGCGCGCACAGACGGCCCGCACTTTATGCAGCAGCTCTGACATGTTGGGGTAGTGGTGAATGAACCTCTGCACCACCAAGTTCAGCACATGCGCCAGGCAAGGGATGTGCGTCAAACCGGCTAGTCCCAGAGCTGCCACGAGATTTCGCCCATTATCGCATACCACCAGGCCTGGCTTGAGGCCTACCGGCAGAAACCACTCGTCGGTCTGTTGTTCAATACCCCGCCACAACTCCTTTGCGCTGTGGGGCCTGTCCCCCAAACATATGAGTTTCAGAATGGCCTGCTGACGTTTACCCCGGGCTGTGCTGAAGTTGGTGGTGAAGGTGTGTGGCTGACCGGATGAGCTGGTGGAAGCAGTGGAGGAGGAAGCCGAGTAGGAGGAGGAGGCTACAGGAGGCAGAGAATGATGCCCTGCGATCCTAGGGGGCGGAAGGACGTGCGCCAAGGAACTGTCCGCCGGGGGCCCAGCCGCCACTACATTCATCCAGTGTGCAGTTAGTGAGATATAGCGTCCCTGGCCGTGCTTACTGGTCCACGTATCTGTGGTTAGGTGGACCTTGCCACAAATGGCGTTGCGCAGTGCACACTTGATTTTATCGGACACTTGCATGTGCAGGGAAGGCACGGCTGTCTTGGAGAAGTAGTGGCGGCTGGGAACCACATACTGCGGGACAGCCATGGCCATCAGCTGTTTGAAGCTGTCTGTGTCCACCAGCCGGAATGACAGCATTTCAAAGGCCAGCAGTTTAGAAATGCTGGCGTTCAGGCCAAGGGCTCGAGGGTGACTCGGGGGGAATTTGCGCTTCCTCTCTAAGGTTTGAGATATTGAGAGCTGAACGCTGCTGTGTGATATAGTGGAGACGCTAGTTGACGGTGGCGGTGGTGGTGGTGTCGGTGGCACATCCTCTGTTTGCTGCTCGGCAGGTGGCAACATTCCTCTCGAGGCGGAAGCCGAGGCAGCAGCGGTAGAGGGAGCAGGGGGAGCCTCAGCGAGTGCCTGGTTTTTAAGGTGTGTACCCCACTGCAGTTCATGCTTTGCATGTAGATGCCTGGTCATGCAGGTTGTGCTGAGGTTCAGAACGTTAATGCCTCGCCTCAGGCTCTGATGGCAGAGCGTGCAAGTCACTCGGGTCTTGTCGGTAGGACATTGTTTAAAGAAGTGCCATGCCAGGGAACTCTTTGAAGCTGCCTTTGTGGGGCTGGGTCCCTGTTGGCGATGTCCAGTAGCAGGCGAACTCTGGGGGCGGGGGCTCGTCTGCTTTGGCCCCCTGCTCCCTCTTTGGCTTCGCTGTTGTCTCGGTCTCACCACTACCTCTTCCTCTGAACTGTGAAAGTCATCGCCACGACCTTCAGTCCATGTGGGGTCTAAGACCTCATCGTCCTCTGCATCGTCTTCCACCCAGTCTCCCTCCCTGACCTCCTCCTGTTCAGTCTGCACACTGCAAAAAGACGCGGCAGTGGGCACCTGTGTTTCGTCATCATCAGAGAGTCGGTGACTCTGCTGTGGTGGTATTCCCATGTCCTCTTCATCTGGAGACATAAGTGGTTGTGCGTCAGTGCATGGTATGTCTTCCTCCACTGGGGAAGGGCTAGGTGGACGCCCCTGGGAAACCCTGGAAGCAGAGTCTTCAAACAGAAGAAGAGACTGCTGCATAACTTGTGGCTCAGACCGTTTCCCTGATATGCTTGGGGGTGATGTGACAGACTGATGGGCTTGGTTTTCAGGTGCCACCTGTGCGCTTTCCGCAGAAGACTGGGTGGAAGACCATGTGGTGAACGTGCTGGAAGCACTGTCGGCCACCCAATCGATTAATGCCTGTACCTGCTCAGGCCTTACCATCCTAAGAGCGGCATTGGGCCCCACGAGACATTGCGGTACATTCTGCCGGCTAGTTGAGGGAGTTCGTTCCCTACTGTGTGCGCCTGGGGCCGAACGGCCACGTCCTCTACCAGCAACAGAGGCTCCACGGACACCACCACGACCGCGTCCTCGTCCCTTAATAGTATTTTTCTTCATTGTTGCGATTCAACTCGCACCACAATGAAATATATTATTTTTTATAAGCAAAATCCCCTCACTGGAATACTTTCAGTCTTTTGACTGTATGGATTACAGATG
This sequence comes from Bufo bufo, assembly GCF_905171765.1. Classification (NCBI taxonomy): domain Eukaryota; kingdom Metazoa; phylum Chordata; class Amphibia; order Anura; family Bufonidae; genus Bufo; species Bufo bufo. The sequence continues at coordinate 211,350,021 of NC_053393.1, forward strand.
GAATGACTGTTATATGTGAGTACCGCTTTCTTTGACAGATTCTAGTATGGGTACATATATGTTTTCCCAACCCCAGCACATTAGTTTGCTAATTCCAGATGTATGAAACGCAGGCCTAACTGTATCTAGTATATTGAACGCCAGATAAACTAACTTGGCCTTTTTTAAATAAAAAAAAAATTCCCTCACTGGAATACTTTCAGTCTTTTGACTGTATGGATTACAGATGGAATGACTGTTATATGTGAGTACCGCTTTCTTTGACAGATTCTAGTATGGGTACATATATGTTTTCCCAACCCCAGCACATTAGTTTGCTAATTCCAGATGTATGAAACGCAGGCCTAACTGTATCTAGTATATTGAACGCCAGATAAACTAACTTGGCCTTTTTTAAATAAAAAAAAAATTCCCTCACTGGAATACTTTATGGCTTTTCACTGTATGGATTACAGGTGGACTGGTATTAGTAGGGGTGACACAAGCACACCCAAGTCCCTGATGTAGGATTTCTATGGCACAGACCACTATTACAAGTGATTAATGGACGTTGGGAGAGATTGTGCTGCAGCACTAGTCCCAAGATGGCCGCCGCCTATCAGCCCAGTAACATGTGCCACAAAATGGTCTGCACAACCTTTAAAAAAAATAGCCTTGGACTGTGCTGCTAAATCGCTATTGGTCTGAATCCCAGGTGTAGATGTCTGACTTGTTTGGAGCTTTGGAATGCACACTGTGGCAGCTTCTGCTGCAGCACTACAAGTCGCAAAATGGCGGCCGGCGGTCAGCCCAGGTACATGTGGATGGAAAAATCACTCTGGCCACTCTAAAAATAGCCAATCCCTATCAAAAAAGCAGCTCAGCTGCAGTTGTTCAGATGAATCACAGGTGGAGGAGAGAAATTTGCTTCCAGTTATTCAATTATCCCTGCCTATTCTCGCCCTAGCATCAGCTGCGTCTATCCCTGTTCTATTCACATCGGGAGTGAGCACGTCCCGACGTGCGCACAAGCTTATAAAGAGGCTGAGTCACATGCTGCACTTGGCCAATCACAGCCTTGCCAATAGTAGGCATGGCTGCGATGGCATCTTAGGGCAAGTAGTATGATGCATGTTGATTGGCTGCTTTGCAGCCTTTCAAAATGCGCCAAAATACATGCCGAACGACGAACCCGAACCCGAACTTTTACGAAAAAGTTCGGGTTCGGGTCCGTGTCACGAACACCCCAAAATTCGGTACGGACCCGAACTATGCTCGAACTGTTCGCTCAACACTAATCAGAACATGTGACCATGCAGCGATGGATGTAAACACTGCAGGGACCAGATTATGGACTCAAGAGAGGACCGAAGCGGTGGGGAACAGGTAAGTATGAATTTTCTGTTTACAACGGAGGTTGCAGGGATTAGATAAAAAGTCACGATTCTCAGAAAACCCTTATAAAGTGAATAGTGCTAACACCTGTCCAGAGGCAACCAGTGGACGGGTGCGGCTATGTTTCTGAAAGAAACCAGCCATGTTTTTCTAATCATGTTTAACCACTTTAGTAGAAAATAATGCACACCAAGCTTTTGTTGTCTTGCTCTGCATGGATTTTTTGCACTTTGCTGAAATACAGTTGAAATGTATTGCAATATTGTGTCCTAATGTGCTAAGCAATATTATTTTCTTTATAACCAGAAGTATGTTAAGGCCTCATGTTAAATGTACAGTTAAATAGGGCAGCACATATCTGTTTAAAACCCTTAAGAATGAAGCCTATGTGGGCCTCCAGGACACAGCCCCATTTTTCAAATCAAACAGTTGTCACTATGTGGCAATAACTCTAGAATACTTTTACTTATCCAAGCGATTCTAACAATGTTTTTCCGTGACACGTCATACTTCATGTTAGTGGCAAATTTCAGTTGATATATTGTTTTTTTATTTATTAAAAAATAAAAAAAATTATGGAAACAATAATGTGCAACAAAATGTGCAATTCTTCAATTCTCTTTTAGCCTTATGAACATGACTGTCTGTTTTGCAGTCCACAAACTGTGAATCTGGTACTTGTGATGTCTGCATTTTTTTTGCTGACCCATTAACTTCAATGAGTCCATGGTCCGCATTTTTTGTGGACATTTTCTATCTTCATGTGGAACGGACTTACGGATGCAGAAAGAACACAGATGATCTGCGTGCTTTCCACATCCATATGGCCATTCCGCAAAAAGATAGAACATCTCCTATACTTAGCTGCAAAATGTGGACCACTCATTAACCCATTGAAGTCAAAGGATCCACAAAAAATGCAGATGCAACACGGGTGGTATCCGTTTATTTGCAGATCAGCAATTTTTGGACCCCAAAATGCATATAGTCGTGTGCATGAGGCCTAAGAGAGTTAATCATAGCTCACAAAATAGTAAACAATTAATATTTACCATATATCCACTCAATGCTCAATTGTACTTTTAATTTTTGAAAAAGTTTAGAATCAATTTTACAAATATTCACAAAAATTTCAAAATCCTATTTTTAAAGGGACCGATAAAATAGATGAAGTAAGATCTCCCAATTATATTTACTCTGTAGTTTTTTTATTTTATTTTTTATATTCCATATATTGCTCTAGAGTGCTACTTGACTCAAATACCGGCCTCAGAATTGAAAGAGCACCTTGTGCATTTTGGGGTCTCCATTTCTTTAGGAAATTTTCAGGCACCATTTCAGGTTAGCAGAGGCCTTGAGGTGCCAAAACATAGGAAACACTTCCAAAAGGCCCTATTTTGGAAATTGCGCCTCTCAAAAATGAATATAGGGGTGCCGTGAGCATTTAGACCTCAGAAGTGTTTCATAGAATTGACTACAACTGGGGCATGAAAATCATACATTTCATGTTAACAATAACATGTAGTTTTAGCTAAAAATGTTTTATTTTTACAAAGGTTAAAAGAAAAAAAAAGCACTTCAAAAATTGTTATCCAATTTCTCTCAAGTGCGGCAATACCCCATATGTGGTTGTAACCTACTGTTTGGGCAAACAACAGGACTTAGAAGGGATTTTGTAACATGGCATTTGCTGAAATGGTTTTTAAAAGACATAGCATGACTGAGCTGTGTGAGGTCTCATTTTTAGTGGGACAAGCTGCAGTTTTTATTGGTACCATTTTGGGGTACATTTGGCTTTTTGATCACTTTGTATTGAATTTTTGGGACGTGAGGTAGGCAAAAATTGCAATCCAGCCAGTGTGTTATTTTTCATGGTGATCACCATGCAGTATATACGATATGATAACTTTATTCCGCAGGTTGACAAAGGTATGAAGATACCAAATTTATATAGTTTTTCATGGTTTACTACTTTTGCAACATAAAATAACTTTATTAAAAATCTGTTTTATTTTGCGTTACCACATGCTAACATCCATAACATTTTAACTTTTCTATCAAAATAGCTGTGTGAGGGATTTTTTTTATGTGAAAAGGGCTGTAGTTTTTGAGTACATATCACTTTTTGATTGCTTTTATTTAATTATTTTGGCAGGTAAGGTGGCCAAAATTGCAATTCTTGTGTTTTTTCTGTTTATTTTTCATGGGGTTTACCATTATGGAGATATTTTTATAGTTTTTTTTTTATATTATTACTTTTCATATCATAAAATCACATTTTATTATTAAAATTCTTTATTTTTCTTTGCATTGCCATATCTAAGACCCATGACTTTTATTTTACATTTTTCTGTCTAGGCAGCCGTGTGAGGGCCTGTTTTTTGCGGGACAGGCTGTAGTTTTTATTTGTACCTTTTTGGGGTACATATAACTTTTAAATAGTTTTTTTATAACGTTTTATTGAGAGGTGAGGTAAAGTAATTCTGTCATTGTTTTCTAAGTTAATTTTTTTTATGGTGTTCGCCAGGTGGAAATAGTAACATAGATTAGGTCCTACAAGGAGTTGTGCAAGAATGGTGGGATTAGCGAACCCCATCATTCTGCCGACCTCCAAAGGAAAGATGACATATCTGTTTCCTGATGCCGACTCCCCGCTCCTTTTTACTGAAGGCCTGCGATGCTCCGCTGGTATCCAGCAATGTAAACATCCAGTATGACATCGCTGCAGCCATCACAATGGTATCCGGCTCCCCTTGCGACCATGTAACCATCTGTCATGTACTAAGGGGAGCCGGACACTGCCGCAGCCTGTGATTCGCTGCAGCAATGTTAAACCGGATGTTGCCATCGCTGGAGTCCCCAGATCAACACAGGTCTGTGAGCCAGTGCGGGAAAGCAGGTAAGTCATCTCCCCTTTGCAGGTCCGGCAGAATAGGGGGTTTGCCAAGCCCCCCCCCCCATCATTTTTGCACAATCCCTTAAAGGACATGGTGATACCAATAATGTGAAGTTTTATTTTATTTTAGTGAATATGGAAAAAGGAGCAATTTTACTTAAATTTTTTAATTTTTTTTAAATACATTTTTTTAAGTCCCAAATCTATTGCAATGTATTGTAACTGTCAGATTTCGGGCCTATTCACATGACCATAATGCTGTGGTTCCCACAAAGCGGACTGCAAATTGCGGTCCACAATACACAGGCAATGGCTGCGTGAACTCCATGCTGTGGGTGCAATCCGCAAGATACGGCGACGTGTCCTATCTTTTGCAGAGCAGAGACATGGATTGGAAGCCCACGGAAACACTTGGAAGCGCTTCCGTGGGCTTTTGGGTCCATGCTTCCACATCACAAAAGATAGGACATATCCTCTTTTGCCATATTTTGCGGATCGCAGACCCATTCAAGTCAATAGGTCCACAGTGCGATGCGGGATTTACACAGCCAGTGCCCATGTATTGCGGCCTGCTATTTGCGGTCCACAACCCAGGCATGACGACCCTTACACTTAACCTATCAGACCCTGCCTTTGGTAGGGCCTGACAGGCTTCTGTACAGTCTTTCCCTCCCTCTGTAAACGCCTTTGATGCCATGGTCCCGATGGACCTCTGTATCTAAGAAGTTAAACAAGCAGGATCGGTGCTAGCACCGATCTCAGCCATTGCAGCTGTATATTAGCTGTGACACTGTGCTGTTGTTCCTTAGCTGATGCCATCACTATGCCATAAATGTACAGCATAGTGCTGCAGCTTGTCATGCCTTACATTAACGGCATAGTTTGGGAAGGAGTTCAATACTTATGTGGTATTACTGCTCAACCAATCAATGTCTATTGACAAGGACCAGGAAGCAGAGTCTGTTGACGGATTATGAAGCACTGGAATGGTTGTGTCAGGGGATGGATAAAGCAAATAGGACTTGTTTAATTATTTGACACCACCGAAAGCCTTTTTAATAGGAATGTACCGGTAAATAACTGAACAATCCCTTTAACTAAATCCTCTCCAATTCCCTTGTAGCTTGGAAATAACATTCTTATTCCTAAAACCAGCAGATTGTTCCATGGACTCCCAGTGGTCTATGTTTACAAGGCTGCACTTGACATCCGCTTACTGGCTGAAACAGCTTTACACTGTAACATCCATGGTCAAATATCAGGCATGGAATGTCATCTGTATGGCTTAAACTGTGTTCACGTTTTTTTGTCTCATGTTCACATATAGGTTGGAAAAAATAGAAAAAAAAAAAAAAAAGGATGCAAAAGTGTAGTATACTGCACTTTTTTTTATCCTGCAGAGTCCATCAAAAAACAATAAAGGTTAAAAGGATTTTTTTTTTTTACACAAAGTAACACTCCGGCACATATCGGAGAAATCTATTAAACACAAATATGTATACATTGAACGTGGGACAAAAGCCTAATGTGAACACATTTTGAAAGTTGAGCCTGAGATAATTTGTTATTTTTAGCAATATTCATGGTATATTGGGGATTCTATCTTTTCAGTTGTGGTGATTTGCTAGCTGAGTCTTTTTTTTTTTATTATGTTGGAACACCAGGATTAAAAAAATATATATAAAATGTTTTTGTATTTTCTTTTTTACTTCAGCTCCTAGTTGTTCTGGGGAATTCAGGGACTAAGATGAGCCAAATTCTCCTGTTATTGGAAACAAGCAAGGAGTAATCATTAATATATTGACGGAACAGCAACCATATGCAACCATTATTCCACTTTGTAGTTTTTAGTGATGCAGTTAAAATTTATATCACTAGATGGCGATCAAGTAGTATTAAATCTAATAGACTAACTCAAACTTGGCAAGTAAATGTCTGGTAAGCTAAGAAAGAAAAAATATATATAAGAAATCATAACATACAGTGACAATAATGGTGGTAATTGTGATTATGTGCTTCTTAAAAGATTATCCACTTGTGCTCTGTCTGATAAGGTCACTCAATAAGGCACAGGAAAGCTTGAAAAGACTCCCTTTTAATGTGCCTTCATTAGTCCAACACTGAAGTGTCAACACTTCATCAGGAACAGGACAGCGCATCCACTTTGCAGTATACATTTCCTCACATTTAGGCCCCTTTCACACGGGCAAGTATTCAGCGCGAGTGCAATGTGTGAGGTGAACGCATTGCACCCGCACTGAATCCGGAACCATTCATTTCAATGGGGCTGTTCACATGAGCACTGTTTTTTACGCATCACTTGTGCGTTGCGTGAAAATCGCAGCATGTTCTATATTCTGCGTTTTTCCACGAAACGCAGGCCCCATAGAAATGAATGGGGCTGCGTGAAAATCACAACGCACCAGAAAGCAAGTGCAGATTCAGTGCGATTTTCACGCATGGTTGCTAAGGAGATGAGGGATGTATGACCCGGGACCCCATTTACTTTATTATTTTCCATTATAACATGGTTATAATGGAAAATAATAGCATTCTTTAATACAGAATGCTAAGTATATTGTCAATTGAGGGTTAAAAAATAATAAAAACATAACTCACCTCATCCACTTGATCGCGCAGCCGGGATCCTCTTCTTTGTTCTTCTTGAAGGACCTGCAAAAGGACCTTCGCTGATGTCATCGCGCTCACCACGAGGTGAGCGCGGCGATGGCAGCGCAGGTCCTGCTGAATGAAGATAGAAGGTCCTTCTATCTTCATTCAGCAGGACCTGCACTGACGTCACCGCGCTCACCATCGTCAGAAAAGGTTCTTTTGCAGGTCCTTCAAGAAGAACAAAGAAGAGGTTCCCGGCTGCGCGATCAAGTGGATGAGGTGAGTTATGTTTTTATTATTTTTTTAACCCTCAATTGACAATATACTAAGCATTCTGTATTAAAGAATGCTATTATTTTCCATTATAACCATGATATAATTGAAAATAATAAAATCTGCAGAACACCAAACCCAAACCCGAACTTCAGTGAAGAAGTCCGGGTTCGGGTCTGGGTACCACATTCAGTTTTTTCTCACGCGCGTGCAAAACGTATTGCACTAGCACAGAAAAAAACTGAACAACGGAACGCAATCGCAGTCAAAACAGACTGAAATTGTGTGCCTACTCGCACGATTTACCCTGACCGCACCTGCATCACATCCGGCCCTCACCCGCGACGCCCGCGTGAAGGAGGCATTAGGAGGGCATTGATTTGTGACCTCTTCCATATCTGAAATACATTTGTACAGTCCAACCTGTGCTAGAATAATAAATAGTTGTTCTAGTTTTCTACTAGTCAAAAACTCAGCAAATACAAAAGGTTTTGTGATTTTGTTGGGTAATGAATCTTGAAAGGATTATTTTTTTTATTTTTTATAAAATGAACATATTCTGCAAAGTATGAAGCTCAGAGATATAAAAAATTGCCAAGACTAAATGACATCTTCTTTAAGACAAGCTGAAAGATTGAGGGGGAAAGTGTCTCTAGTTATTACTAGAGGAGACATCTTGCGCAAACTAGTGAGATGAGAAGGTTCTTTCAACATTGACACATTAGATAACGTCTTGAAATGGAAATGTTAGACCATGGACGAGAAGGATGTTAAGAGAGATTTCTGTTTTCCTATAATTGGGGACCCGCCATCTGTCATTTTGAATAATATCAAAGGTATTGTAGATATTAATATTGACCAGTGATGAAAGGATAGCTGACTTCAGTGCAGGCGGGCCAGTCAAGTGTCACCACTTCAAAATTTTAAGTTATTTTTCAGATGTAATTTTATATTATGTATACTATAAATATCTTTTTTTTACATTTTTTTTTTTTACATAATATAATTCATGTTTATTCTCATTCATTCTCATCCCTTTAAAATGTGAGTAAAAAGCCTGCTTGAAGTCAGAAGTATATATATATATATATATATATATATATATATATATATAGTGTGGACTCACTCTGGTAGACAGGATTAGTGGACGCAGTCACGCAGTATAGAGACAACAACAAGTTCTGCCTCAAATAGTCCTTGCTCATAGCAGCACCACCCTGTTTTCACGCCAAACAGGTAGCAAGCCTTGATCCAGACACAAGGCAACCAGATCCCAACACAGAGACATGGTTTCTGAGCCCAGCTGCCTATTTAAGGACAGCCAGGTGCTGCCAAAACCCAGACCGGCATTTAAAATCCAGTCTGGTATTTGACCTTACCTGGCTGTAAATCAGCCCAGCAGCATATGCTGGGAGGAAAATACCTGTTTTCCCAGACAAAACCTCTCACTGTGTCACAATACATACAATATATATATATATATATATATATATATACAGTGGGGGAAATAATTATTTGACCCCTCACTGATTTTGTAAGTTTGTCCAATGACAAAGAAATGAAAAGTCTCAGAACAGTATCATTTCAATGGTAGGTTTATTGTAACAGTGGCAGATAGCACATCAAAAGGAAAATCGAAAAAATAACTTTAAATAAAAGATAGCAACTGATTTGCATTTCATTGAGTGAAATAAGTATTTGAACCCCTACCAACCATTAAGAGTTCTGGCTCCCACAGAGTGGTTAGACACTTCTACTCAATTAGTCACCCTCATTAAGGACACCTGTCTTAACTAGTCACCTGTATAAAAGACACCTGTCCACAGAATCAATCAATCAAGCAGACTCCAAACTCTCCAACATGGGAAAGACCAAAGAGCTGTCCAAGGATGTCAGAGACAAAATTGTAGACCTGCACAAGGCTGGAATGGGCTACAAAACCATTAGCAAGAAGCTGGGAGAGAAGGTGACAACTGTTGGTGCGATTGTTCGAAAATGCAAGGAGCACAAAATGACCATCAATCGACCTCGCTCTGGGGCTCCACGCAAGATCTCACCTCGTGGGGTGTCAATGGTTCTGAGAAAGGTGAAAAAGCATCCTAGAACTACACGGGAGGAGTTAGTTAATGACCTCAAATTAGCAGGGACCACAGTCACCAAGAAAACCATTGGAAACACATTACACCGCAATGGATTAAAATCCTGCAGGGCTCGCAAGGTCCCCCTGCTCAGGAAGGCACATGTGCAGGCCCGTCTGAAGTTTGCCAATGAACACCTGAATGATTCAGAGAGTGACTGGGAGAAGGTGCTGTGGTCTGATGAGACCAAAATAGAGCTCTTTGGCATTAACTCAACTCGCTGTGTTTGGAGGAAGAAAAATGCTGCCTATGACCCCCAAAACACCGTCCCCACCGTCAAGCATGGGGGTGGAAACATTTTGCTATGGGGGTGTTTTTCTGCTAAGGGCACAGGACAACTTATTCGCATAAACGGGAAAATGGACGGAGCCATGTATCGTGAAATCCTGAGCGTCAACCTCCTTCCCTCTGCCTGGAAACTGAAAATGGGTCGTGGATGGTAGTTCCAGCACGACAATGACCCAAAACATACAGCAAAGGCAACAAAGGAGTGGCTCAAGAAGAAGCACATTAAGGTCATGGAGTGGCCTAGTCAGTCTCCGGACCTTAATCCAATCGAAAACCTATGGAGGGAGCTCAAGCTCAGAGTTGCACAGAGACAGCCTCGAAACCTTAGGGATTTAGAGATGATCTGCAAAGAGGAGTGGACCAACATTCCTCCTAAAATGTGCGCAAACTTGGTCATCAATTACAAGAAACGTTTGACCTCTGTGCTTGCAAACAAGGGTTTTTCCACCAAGTATTAAGTCTTTTTTTGTTAGAGGGTTCAAATACTTATTTCACTCAATGAAATGCAAATCAGTTGCTATCTTTTATTTAAAGTTATTTTTTCGATTTTCCTTTTGATGTGCTATCTGCCACTGTTACAATAAACCTACCATTGAAATGATACTGTTCTGAGACTTTTCATTTCTTTGTCATTGGACAAACTTACAAAATCAGTGAGGGGTCAAATAATTATTTCCCCCACTGTATATATATATATAAAAATATATATTAAAAAAAAATAAAATATATATATATATATATATATATATATATATATATATATAGTAAGGGATCGCTCTCTCCCCCAAGCCAGTGATGACAGGTGGCGATGAAGTCGGTAAGGTGCTTTATAAGGTCACTTCAGCAATACAGGGGATCCTCCCAGCTATAGCATAGGAGAGGTTCCAGCACCAGCACAACAAAACACAAAAACAACAAAATAAACACCTGCCTGTCTGGGCTTTAACCAACACAGAGGCAGTTTCCCTCTCACCCACCAAGTCCTGCCCACAACAGGGAAGTTCAGGCACTAGCCTCACGGTCAGCCGGCCACCAAGCTCCAACCATGCAGGTTAGCTCTCCAGGCATATCTCTAACAGACTGACAACCTGGGATTTCTTTTATTCCCCACTAATGATCCCAGCATCCTCACCTGGGATCACCTCAGGCTATGGGAAAATCTGTACTGGAAGGGTGTGGACTGGGAGGTCCCACTGCCAAACCTCTCTCAGTCCAAATATAATCCAGCCCATGAAATTTAAACAAAACAGCTCTAGCAACTATGTTTGCTGAAGCAAGTGCAGCTTCCTGGATTTCATCTATCTCACCCAGCTGAGGAATCTGGGTGAGATATACATGCCTTCCACTTTACCTTACACCTTACCACTAATATATCTCCCAGAGTGGTGTAACCACTTCTGCACCTTGCTACTGTCTTTACTGGTCTAACCTTATGTCATTTTATGCATTTATTCCAGGTCCTCCACACTGTGCATTTCAAATGTTATGTAACTGTTCATGTAATGTGCCTGGTTCACCAGCAGGTGGCAGAAAATATGGCAGAGCTATAGTTAGAGAGAGTGGAACTTAACATTCCATTCTAACCCCCCTCTGTAGGAGAGTGGGCCAGTCCTACGTCCTGCAGGAAGGGTGGGGCAGAAGTTGTAGTCAGTCTAGTTTATCCCCAGCTAGGGGAAGGGTGAGCAGGGGCACGTCTCTGCTGGACGTGCCCATGCCAGCCAGAGCACCTTATGCTCTGCTGGCCTTGGAGGCCAAAGCTAGAAGCCTCAGGAGCCAGGAGGAAAGTTCCATGGTATAAACTAGAGTCAGACTACAGAGAAGGAGTGCAGCATCAAGAAGAAGCCGAGTTATATAGCCAGCCTGTCAGTACAGTAGAGTCAGAGAGAAACAGAGATATAGCAAAGTTGAGTTTGCTTGCCAATTTAAAGCTAAAGCCTGCTGGAACCAAGATAAAGCCTGAAATCTGTTTTGGAAAAAGGTTTACCCAAGTAAATCTGCTATTGAACTTCATCTCAAGGTCTGGACTCAAGTTCTTCCTTAATCCCTGAATTATTCCCCTTTATTTATTGCTTCGGAGCCAAACCCTAGGGTCCAGCGGTATCCAGGTAGGAGCACCGTGACAGACAAAGACACAGATAGGCCACACTATACCACTTGGCATTCCTACACCTGGGACGCACGACAGAGGGCCCTAGGGTGAGGCGCCTGTTGCATATATATCTAATATATAAAGCTGAGTGTATGTATGTCTGCTAAAGGAATCCGCACCGTTGCAATCACAGAATTTGGAATACAGGTACATCAGGTGTCCGAGAAGGTTTTAGATCAGCTCTCTAGCACATACCTTTTCTGAGATATTCCCAAAAATGCATTAGCCAATAGAAGCTTGGTCACATGACCCTTATCAGCCACTAGAAGCTCGCAGGCCCTTAGTCTCCACATACACACAGTTTTGTACCAGGTTTCCATAATAACCCAGCCATTTTTCTTCACTGCTGTAGGTCAGCTTTAAAGGGGCAGGGCGCTGTGTATGACACTATTAAGGGAGCGGAGTGCTCTGGAGGTCACAGTTAAGGGGCCACCCTCAAAAGACTGACTTAAAAACTCTGTCCTAGGTCCTGCTAAGCCACGCCCCCTGACTCGGTTAGTTCATGCCCCCACCACTGCGCAGCCGACGGGGATTGTAAAAATCAACTTCTGTCAGCTGCAGGGGTGGGAAGGAGGGTGACTTTCTCCCTGTAGCTCACACTCTGACAGCATACTGCTGCTGTCTGAGAGTGAGCTGCTCAAAAGGACATCCCTTTGTCCATCCAGGCCCTGCGCTGGACGGAGGACAGGTAGTCTGAAGGACGGACTGTCAGGCCTAAAACCCCCTGGCCAACCTAGGGGCAGGCTGCTGTGGAGGTCACAGTTAAGGGGACGGTCCGCTATGGAGGTCAGTGTTAAGGAGCAGATTGCTGTAGAGGCCACCGTTAAGGGGATGGGGTGTTGTGGAAATCACTTTTAAGGTGATGGGGTACTGTGGAGGTCACTAATAAAGGGATGGGCTTCTGTGGAGGTCATTGTTAAAGAGGTGGGCAGCTGTGGAGGTCATTGTTAAAGGGGCGGGCAGCTGTGGAGGTCACTGTTAGGGGGCGGGCAGCTGTGGAGGTCACTGTTAGGGGGCGGGCAGCTGCGGAGGTCACTGTTAAAGGGGTGGGCACTTTGGAGGTCACTGTTAAGGGGGCAGGGAACGGTGGTGGTCACAGTTAAGGGAACGTTCCGCTATGGAGGTCAGTGTTAAGGGGCGGGGTGCTGTAGAGGTCACTGTTAAGGGGGCGGGGTGTTGTGGGGGTCACATTATAAAGGTATCGAAGCTCTGTGGAGGTCACTGTTAAATGGGCGGAGTACTGTAGATGTCACTGTTATAGTGGATCTGGTCAATATCTTGACGACACACACAAACATTAAATGAAATAGGTGGAATATACCCATGCGAAGTCGGGTCCTTCTGAGAGTATATATATATATATATATATATATATATATACACACACACACACAGTATATATACACACACTGACCAAAATATAAACATAAATATCGGTTTTGCTCCCATTTTGCATGAGCTGAACTCAAAGATCTGAAACATTTTCTACATACACAAAAGACCCATTACTCTCAAATATTGTTCACAAATCTGTCTAAATCTGTGTTAGTGAGCACTTCTCCTTTGCCGAGATAATCCCTCCCACCTCATAGGTGTGGCATATCAAGGTGAATATTGCACAGGTTTGCCTTAGGCTACTTTCACACTAGCGTCGGGGCTCCGCTTGTGAGCTCCGTTTGAAGGGTCTCACAAGCGGCCCCGAACGCCTCCGTCCAGCTACCAATGCATTCTGAGTGGATGCGGATCCGCTCAGAATGCATCAGTCTGGCAGCGTTCAGCCTCCGCTCCGCTCAGCAGACGGACACCCGAACGCTGCTTGCAGCGATCGGGTGTCCGCCTGGCCGTGCGGAGGCAAACGGATCCGTCCAGACTTACAATGTAAGTCAATGGGGACGGATCAGTTTGAAGTTGACACAGTATGGCTCAATTTTCAAACGTATCCGTCCCCCATTGACTTTCAATGTAAAGTCTGGACGGATCCGTCTGAACAACTTTCAGACTTTGAATTTTTTCTAAACTATAATGCAGACGGATCCGTTCTGAACGGATCCAAACGTCTGCATTATTGGAGAGGATCCATCTGTGCAGATACCAGACGGATCCTCTCTGAACGCTAGTGTGAAAGTAGCCTTAGACTGCCCACAAAAAAAGGCCACTCTTAAATGTGCAGTTTGATCACACAGCACAATGCCACAGATGTCGCAACGTTTGAGGGAGAGTGCAATTGGCATGCTGACTGCAGGAATGTCTACCAGAGCTTTTGCCCGTGCAATGAATGTTCATTTCTCTACCATAAGCCGTCTCCAAAGGCTTTTCAGAGAATTTGGCAGTACATCCAACCAGCCTCATAACCGCAGACTACATGTAACCACACTAGCCCAGGACCTCCACATCCAGCATGTTCACCTCCATGATCGTCTGAGACCAGCCACCCAGACAGCTGCAGCAACAATCGGTTTGCATAACCAAAGAATTTATGCACAAACTGTTAGAAGCCGTATCAGGGAAGCTCATCTGCATGCTCGATGTCCTCATCAGGGTCTGGACCTGACTGCAGTTAGTTGTCATAACAGACTTGAGTGGGCAAATGCTCACATTCGATGGCATCTGGCACGTTGGAGAGGCATTCTGTTCACGGATGAGTCACGGTTTTCACTGTTCAGGGCAGATGGCAGACAGCGTGTGTGGTATTGTGTGGGTCAGCGGTTTGCTGATGTCAACGTTGTGGATCGAGTGGCCCATGGTGGCGGTGGGGTTATGGTATGGGCAGGCGAATGTCATGGACAACGAACACAGGTGCATTTTATTGATGGCATTTTTAATGCACAAAGATACCGTGATGAGATCCTGAGGCCCACTGTTGTGCCATTCATCCACGACCACCACCTCATGTTGCAGCATGATAATGCACGGCCCCATATTGCAAGGATCTGTACACAATTCCTGGAAGCTGAAAACATCCCAGTTCTTGCATGGCCACTGGCCAACATACTCACCGGACATGTCACCCATTGTGCATGTTTGGGATGCTCTGGATCGCCGTATACGACAGCGTGTTCCAGTTCCTGCCAATATTCTGCAACTTCGCACAGCTATTGAAGAGGAGTGGACCAACATTCCACAGGCCACAATCAACAACCTGATCAACTGTATGCGACGGAGATGTGTTGCACTGCGTGAGGCAAATGGTGACCACATCAGATACTGACTGGTTTTCTGACCCTTCCCAGTAAGGCAAAACTGTGCACATTTGAGTTCAGCTCATGCAAAATGGGAGCAAAACCGAAAGTGTTGCTCATTGCTTTTATATATTGTCACGATCCCTACTCAATAGGTCACGTCACTGGGGTGAATTATACTAGTGAGCTCATCAAGTTACCACATAAATTCCTAACGACCTATTCTAGATGACGGAATTATGCTAACTTACTCCCCTAGATTCTAACACCCCAATATTTTCTATCACAATAGCTGCCACCACCTATACTATAAGGCAAAAGGGCCCTTTTCTCAGATATTCTCTCAACCCAAATTTAACACAGTAACACAAGTTATCTATATGGGACCTATAATCCTCTGAAACACTACTGGTAACGTTATTCCCTCCGAAAGAGCAAGTTCTATAATACCACAAGGAAGGGACTTATTAATGTTTAAATTTAATACACAATAGTGCAGTGCAGTACAAAAAGAAAGTGTCAGATAAAAGATAAAAACACAATATACATACATACAATAACAATGCAATGAACAGATAAAATAAAAGGGATAAAAACTGGAATATTGGCTTGCTGAGATGCAGCAGTTAAATTCCGGCTGTGGGGACAACTGAAGATATGAGCAGTCACTCCAAACGATGTGGATCACCAAATTGGCTGACCACTACCTGTTCCAAAACACCCATTTTTATCCTCCCTCAGCCGAGGGGTGGGCTGTGAGGGAACCTCCCTCCTTTTGGTCCGGCCTGGGACGTCTGATATTATTCAGGTTTCTGCCCCACCTTCCCAGAAGACTGACTGAAATGGCAATATGAATCACGGCGATTCCTCGCTGTATGACAGGGACTGCGGGTACAGGTATGATCCCATAATCTGAGTCGCTTCGTCCCGGTCATACAGACACCAAATATGATTGAGTTATGAATCCAGAAGGCCAGATCCTGAATACCGAGAAATGCCTCCTGTCCAGTATGGCGCGCATAATCTCTGCCCGAAGCCCATGTCAGGCTGAACAAAATTATTAGGGTTCTGAGGCTGTGGGTGCCATGAGGTCGGAGTTATGGCTTCTGATATTATTTCATTCATCTACTGAATGGCTTAGACCACCCACTGGTCTAGCAGCCAACATGTCTAGGGTCGCTGTGCATTTTAAGTAGCCCCCTTCCCAGGTCTTCATTAGGATGTCCAAATGGTTTTCAATTAGCAGGCCTGTGCTAAATGGTGACTTCCTCTGATAACGTGCAGTTTCTCACCTAGTCTTCAGACGCGCTGGCATCGAGAGGCACCATGTGCATTTGCTTAATAGATCAATTAGCCACTGCTATACATTTAGCCATTGATAATGTAAGTCTAGGAGAATATGAGATCTATCTATATATCTATCTGTCTATTTACCTCAGATTTCGTTTTATATATATATAAATATATATATATATATACACACATACACACACATCAAAAGTAGGGCAGCACTCCTTTGACAACTGTAAAGTGGGTGCCAGCGGTAACCCCTCGATTCTTGTTAACAACAAAACCAAAACAAAAAAGTGATAGGTTACCTTTCATATCATCCTATAACGAATTAAGTCCCAAAATTGAACGGATAGTAAGAAAACACTGGGGGGGTACTGAGCTATAATAGCGGCCTTCGGGGATCCTCCAATGATGGCATATAAAAGAGCACGGAACATTAGAGACAGGGTAGTGAGCTCAAGGGTACCAGAAAGAGGTCAATTAAGACAAACGGTTTTAAAAACTAAACGTACTGGTAGTTTCCCTTGCTTGGGATGTGTTAATTGCAGACTCATGTACAAGGGGTCTGCATTCACACATCCAAAAACAAATGAGATTTTTGATATTAAATACTATCTCACATGTGACTCATCTTGGGTCATATATGTATTGTGGTGCCCGTGTAAAATGCTGTAAGTGGGGGAAACCACGTGTGACATGAAGACCAGGCTAAATAATCACAGGCAATCTATCAGAAATAAAAGAAAAGACTTACATTTCGCTAAAAAAAAAACCATAAGTGTTGCTAAAGAAAAACTAACTTAGATGGATTTTTCGTCTGGATACGCGGAAGCCCAAAGGCTTGAATGTTGAGTTCAGGGTAACTGGAGGCATGGTAGGCTAACGCTTTACATCCCATTGCTTGTGTTCTTTTGCATACAAATTATTGTACCAAGTGAATGTAATAGATGCTGCATATGGTTATTGCCCTGAAAGTGACGCTATACTAGGATTACTTTACAGTTGGAAACATGGAATTGTTCTGCGGTTGGAAATATGGAGGCCGTTATGCTGGGACATATATTGGCTGAATACAAGGTGATTGAATAGGGAAGATCTCTAATGTATCAGAAGTTATGACTACTATCTATTTGTCCACAAATTTGCCCCCAAACGAGATGGTGTGAATGAGGTGCGCGTTGCTCGGGATGGAGATGTTTGAACATGCACATGCGCATGATGCGCTGTGTTGTCTGCATATATGCGCGCACACATTGTGGAGATAGACATAACGTAAGCGCTTAACATCGCGCCTGTTCCGTCTCCGCCCTGAGTGACGCCCATCCATTACACTTCATAGGGGAGAAGGGGGATAGATTGACACATGCACATTGCGAATCAAGAGACGCGGAGATTACAGCGTGGAGTCCTACTGTTCACTATTGAGATCTAATTACCCTTATGGATCATGTGAAGTACAGCCACAATGCCCCAGCAAGGTAGTTTTTAATGTATATGGCTCAGTTGTTTTTAAGCACAATGCTCTTTATATAACGATGTCACTATTATAATCTATTGACACTAAGATTAGTACTGCAGATATGGTAACCTATATGGATGCTACTGACTACGCAGATTGCACTTATGCTGTGGTTCACATTGAAGAGTGTTTTAGACTGAATGAATTGTAACATTGTTAAAAGGGGCGTTCACAGTTTGATCAATTAGTACTGATTGATTTCATGATGTATAAATGTAGGCACTGTTGCACTTTATAATTCACTTGGCTTGAATAAGGTTCTGAGAGAGAACCGAAAAGTTGCTGTATGACATGTGTGAATAAATAGCAATTTTTTTCACTTTTAAGGAGTGTTGTGGATTTTTGCAATATATATATATATATATATATATATATATATACACATACACAGTCAGGTCCATAAATATTGGGACATCAACACAATTGCACAATTGTAAAGTTTTTGGCTCTATACACCACCACAATGGATTTGAAATGAAACAAACAAGATGTGCTTTAACTGCAGACTGTCAGCTTTAATTTGAGGGTATTTACATCCAAATCAGGTGAACGGTGCAGGAATTACAACAGTTTGCATATGTGCCTCCCACTTGTTAAGGAACCAAAAGTAATGGGACAATCAGCTGTTCCATGGCCAGGTGTGTGTTATTCCCTCATTATTCCAATTAAAATGAGCAGATAAAAGGTCCAGCGTTCATTTAAAGTGTGCTATTTCCATTTGGAATCTGTTGCTGTCAACTCTCAAGATGAGATCCAAAGAGCTGTCACTATAAGTGAAGTAAGCCATCATTAGGCTGAAAAAACAACCCCATCAGAGAGATATCAAAAACATTAGGCCTGTCCAAAACAACTGTTTGGAACATTCTTAAAAAGAAGGAACGCACCGGTGAGCTCAGCAACACCAAAAGACCCGGAAGACCACGGAAAACAACTGTGGTGGATGACCGAAGAATTCTTTCCCTGGTGAAGAAAACACCCTTCACAACAGTTGGCCAGATCAAGAACACTCTCCAGGAGGTAGGTGTATGTGTGTCAAAGTCAACAATCAAGAGAACACTTCACCAGAGTGAATACAGAGGGTTCACCACAAGATGTAAACCATTGGTGAGCCTCAAAAACAGGAAGGCCAGATTAGAGTTTGCCAAACGACATCTAAAAAATCCTTCACAGTTCTGAACCAACATCCTATGGACAGATGAGACCAAGATCAAATTGTACCAGAGTGATGGGAAGAGAAGAGTATGGAGAAGGAAAGGAACTGCTCATGATCCTAAGCATACCACCTCATCAGTGAAGCATGGTGGTGGTAGTGTCATGGTGTGGGCATGTATGGCTGCCAATGGAACTGGTTCTCTTATATTTATTGATGATGTGACTGCTGACAAAAGCAGCAGGATGAATTCTGAAGTGTTTCGGGCAATATTATCTGCTCATATTCAGCCAAATGCTTCAGAACTCATTGGACGGCGCTTCACAGTGCAGATGGACAATGACCCAAAGCATACTGAAAAAGCAACCAAAGAGTTTTTTAAGGGAAAGAAGTGGAATGTTATGCAATGGCCAAGTCAATCACCTGACCTGAAACCGATTGAGCATGCATTTCACTTGCTGAAGACAAAACTGAAGGGAAAATGCCCCAAGAACAAGCAAGAACTGAAGACAGTAGAGGCCTGGCAGAGCATTACCAGGGATGAAACCCAGCGTCTGGTGATGTCTATGCGTTCCAGACTTCAGGCTGTTATTGACTGCAAAGGAATTGCAACCAAGTATTAAAATTTGAAAGTTTGATTTATGATTATTATTCTGTCCCATTACTTTTGGTCCCTTAACAAGTGGGAGGCACATATGCAAACTGTTGTAATTCCTACACCGTTCACCTGATTTGGATGTAAATACCCTCAAATTAAAAGCTGACAGTCTGCAGGTAAAGCACCTCTAGTTTGTTTCATTTCAAATCCATTGTGGTGGTGTGTAGAGCCAAAAATGTTAGAATTGTGTCCATGTCCCAATATTTATGGACCTGACTGTGTGTATGTATATATATATATATATATTCATAGAAAATCAACGCAGCACTCTTCTTGTAAAAAACGCAGTGTCTTTATTCACACATGTGACACAAAATAGGCAACGTTTCAATCCCCTTCCGGGATCCTTCTGAAGCCAAGTGCACAGACCAACAACATGCTGGCATCTAAATACATATCCAGCTTTTCAATACATGTGTACAACATCATTTAATCAAGTGATTACAATTAGTGACAGCTGATACAAAATCAAGTGTTCTTTTTAAAAAAAAAGAACACTTGATTTTGTTTTCTCCAACACACATTCCAGCATTCCAGAGATTATTGCTTAACCACTTACCGCTAAGCTAACGCCGAAAGGCGTCATCTCTGCGGCGCTCCCAGGCTACGCTAACGCCGATTGGCGTCATCTCGCGTGAGCCGAGATTTCCTGTTAAAGCGCGCACACAGGTGCGCGCGCTCACAGGAACGGAAGGTAAGAGAGTGGATCTCCAGCCTGCCAGCGGCGATCGTTCGCTGGCAGGCTGGAGATGTGATTTTTTTAACCCCTAACAGGTATATTAGACGCTGTTTTGATAACAGCGTCTAATATACCTGCTACCTGGTCCTCTGGTGGTCCCCTTTGTTTCGATCGACCACCAGAGGACACAGGTAGCTCAGTAATATGTTGCACCAAGCACCACTACACTACACCCCCCCCTCACTTATTAACCACTTATTCACCCTTGATCACCCCTGATCACCCCATATAGACTCCCTGAAAACCCCCCTGTCATTGATTACCCCCCTGTCATTGATCACCCCCCTGTAAAGCTCCATTCAGATGTCCGCATGATTTTTACGGATCCACTGATAGATGGATCGGATCCGCAAAACGCATACGGACGTCTGAATGGAGCCTTACAGGGGCGTGATCAATGACTGTGGTGATCACCCCATATAGACTCCCTGATCACCCCCCTGTCATTGATCACCCCCCTGTAAAGCTCCATTCAGATGTTCGCATGATTTTTACGTATCCACTGATAGATGGATTGGATCCGCAAAACGCATACGGACGTCTGAATGGAGCCTTACAGGGGCGTGATCAATGACTGTGGTGATCACCCCATATAGACTCCCTGATCACCCCCCTGTCATTGATTACCCCCCTGTCATTGATCACCCCCCTGTAAAGCTCCATTCAGATGTCCGCATGATTTTTACGGATCCACTGATAGATGGATCGGATCCGCAAAACGCATACGGACGTCTGAATGGAGCCTTACAGGGGCGTGATCAATGACTGTGGTGATCACCCCATATAGACTCCCTGATCACCCCCCTGTCATTGATTACCCCCCTGTCATTGATCACCCCCCTGTAAAGCTCCATTCAGACGTCCGCATGATTTTTACGGATCCACTGATAGATGGATCGGATCCGCAAAACACATACAGGCGTCTCCCTGGAGCCTTCCAGGGGGGGTGATCACCCCATATAGACTCCCTGATCACCCCCCTGTCATTGATCACCCCCCCTGTCATTAATCACCCCCCCTGTCAGGCTGCATTCAGATGTCCGTATGATTTTTACGGATCCACGGATACATGGATCGGATCCGCAAAACACATACGGACATCTGAATGGAGCCTTATAGGGGGGTGATCACCGCATATAGACTCCCTGATCACCCCCCTGTCATTGATCACCCCCCTGTCATTGATCACCCCTCTGTAAGGCTCCATTCAGACATTTTTTTGGCCCAAGTTAGCGGAAATTATTATTTTTTTCTTACAAAGTCTCATATTCCACTAACTTGTGTCAAAAAATTAAATCTCACATGAACTCACCATACCCCTCACGGAATCCAAATGCGTAAAAATTTTTAGACATTTATATTCCAGACTTCTTCTCACGCTTTAGGGCCCCTAGAATGCCAGGGCAGTATAAATACCCCACATGTGACCCCATTTCGGAAAGAAGACACCCCCAGGTATTCCGTGAGGGGCATATTGAGTCCATGAAAGATTGAAATTTTGTCCCAAGTTAGCGGAAAGGGAGACTTTGTGAGAAAAAAATAAATAAAATCAATTTCCGCTAACTTGTGCCAAAAAAAAAAAAAATTCTATGAACTCGCCATGCCCCTCATTGAATACCTTGGGGTGTCTTCTTTCCAAAATGGGGTCACATGTGGGGTATTTATACTGCCCTGGCTTTTTAGGGGCCCTAAAGCGTGAGAAGAAGTCTGGGATCCAAATGTCTAAAAATGCCCTCATAAAAGGAATGTGGGCCCCTTTGCGCATCTAGGCTGCAAAAAAGTGTCACACATCTGGTATCGCCGTACTCAGGAGAAGTTGGGCAATGTGTTTTGGGGTGTCATTTTACATATACCCATGCTGGGTGAGATAAATATCTTGGTCAAATGCCAACTTTGTATAAAAAAATGGGAAAAGTTGTCTTTTGCCGAGATATTTCTCTCACCCAGCATGAGTATATGTAAAAAGACACCCCAAAACACATTGCCCAACTTCTCCTGAATACGGCGATACCACATGTGTGACACTTTTTTGCAGCCTAGGTGGGCAAAGGGGCCCACATTCCAAAGAGCACCTTTAGGATTTCACAGGTCATTTACCTACTTACCACACATTAGGGCCCCTGGAAAATGCCAGGGCAGTATAACTACCCCACAAGTGACCCCATTTTGGAAAGAAGACACCCCAAGGTATTCCGTGAGGGGAATGGCGAGTTCCTAGAATTTTATATTTTTTGTCACAAGTTAGCGGAAAATGATGATTTATTTTTTATTTATTTTTTTCCTTACTCCTTACAAAGTCTCATATTCCACTAACTTGTGACAAAAAATAAAAACTTCCATGAACTCACTATGCCCATCACGAAATACCTGGGGGTGTCTTCTTTCCAAAATGGGGTCACTTGTGGGGTAGTTATACTGCCCTGGCATTCTAGGGGCCCAAATGTGTGGTAAGAAGTTTGAAATCAAAATGTGTAAAAAATGACCGGTGAAATCCGAAAGGTGCTCTTTGGAATATGGGCCCCTTTGCCCACCTAGGCTGCAAAAAAGTGTCACACATGTGGTATCTCCGTACTCAGGAGAAGTTGGGGAATGTGTTTTGGAGTGTCATTTTACATATACCCATGCTGGGTGAGAGAAATATCCTGGCAAAAGACAACTTTTGCCATTTTTTTATACAAAGTTGGCATTTGACCAAGATATTTATCTCACCCAGCATGGTTATATGTAAAATGACACCCCAAAACACATTCCCCAACGGTGATACCACATGTGTGGCACTTTTTTGCAGCCTAGGTGGGCAAAGGGGCCCACATTCCAAAGAGCACCTTTGGGATTTTACCGGTCATTTTTTACACATTTTGATTTCAAACTACTTACCACACATTTGGGCCCCTAGAATGCCAGGGCAGTATAACTACCCCACAAGTGACCCCATTTTGGAAAGAAGACACCCCAAGGTATTCGCTGATGGGCATAGTGAGTTCATAGAAGTTTTTATTTTTTGTCACAAGTTAGTGGAATATGAGACTTTGTAAGAAAAAAAAATCAAAAAAATAAATCATAATTTTCCACTAACTTGTGACAAAAAATAAAAAGTTCTATGAACTCACTATGCCCATCAGCGAATACCTTAGGGTGTCTACTTTCCGAAATGGGGTCATTTGTGGGGTGTTTGTACTGTCTGGGCATTGTAGAACCTCAGGAAACATGACAGGTGCTCAGAAAGTCAGAGCTGCTTCAAAAAGCGGAAATTCACATTTTTGTACCATAGTTTGTAAACGCTATAACTTTTACCCAAACCATTTTTTTTTACCCAAAAATTTTTTTTTTATCAAAGACATGTAGAACCATAAATTTAGAGCAAAATTTATATATGGATGTCGTTTTTTTTGCAAAATTTTACAACTGAAAGTGAAAAATGTCATTTTTTTGCAAAAAAATCGTTAAATTTCGATTAATAACAAAAAAATGTTAAAATGTCAGCAGCAATGAAATACCACCAAATGAAAGCTCTATTAGTGAGAAGAAAAGGTGGTAAAATTCATTTGGGTGGTAAGTTGCATGACCGAGCAATAAACCGCTAAAGTTGTGGAGTGCCGATTTGTAAAAAAGGGCCTGGTCTTTAGGGGGGTATAAACCTGTGGTCCTTAAGTGGTTAAGATGCTTGCCCATGTTTATACACACACACACACACACACGGTAGTGCCAGAAAAAGCAGTCAAAAATGATGCCTTAAGGAGATTCCTGCTGATGTTTTTATACACAAAAGTGTCAATGTCAGAAGAAGCATTGGTTTGTTCTGAATAAGGCTGGAAAACGTCTCCTTTTTAGTTGGTAGCAGCAGCAGTACAGTGTGGATGTAGAAAAGTTAAGGAGTGTAGAGGTATTAGCAACGTGGCAGCTATAATAGCACCAGCAGTAACAGCATAGAACGGAACAGACAAGGCAGTACCATGTGTTTGCTGCTGTGTATGGATCGTAGCAGTAGTAATGGTGCAGTGTCCCCACTGCAGGTGGTTTAAGTGTTAATGTCACTGTATTTCACGTACAAGCCGGATTCCAGAAAAGTTGAGACACTAAACAAATTGTGAATAAAAACTGAATGCAATGATGTGGAGATGGCAAATGTCAATATTTTATTTGTAATAGAACGTAGATGACAGATCAAACATTTAATCCGAGTAAATGTATCATTTTAAAGGAAAAATATGTTGATTCCAATTTTCACGGTGTCAACAAATCCCAAAAAAGTTGGGACAAGTAGCAATAAGAGGCTGGAAAAAGTAAATTTGTGCATAACGAAGAGCTGGAAGACCAATTAATACTAATTAGGTCAATTGGCAACATGATTGGGTATAAAAAGAGCTTCTCAGAGTGGCAGTGTCTCTCAGAAGCCAAGATGGGTAGAGGATCACCAATTCCCACAATGTTGCGCAGAAAGATAGTGGAGCAATATCAGAAAGGTGTTACCCAGCGAAAAATTGCAAAGACTTTGCATCTATCATCATCAACTGTGCATAACATCATCCGAAGATTCAGAGAATCTGGAACAATCTCTGTGCGTAAGGGTCAAGGCCAGGGATCATTTAAAATGGAGTGTGGCAAAATGGAAGACTGTTCTGTGGTCAGACGAGTCACGATTCGAAGTTCTTTTTGGAAATCTGGGACGCCATGTCATCCGGACCAAAGAGGACAAGGACAACCCAAGTTGTTATCAATGCTCAGTTCAGAAGCCTGCATCTCTGATGGTATGGGGTTGCATGAGTGCGTGTGGCATGGGTAGCTTGCATGTCTGGAAAGGCACCATCAATGCAGAAAAAAATATTCAGGTTCTAGAACATATGCTCCCATCCAGCAAGGCTGCCATCACACTTACAATGTATGCCCTGAAGGAAAGAAAAGTTGCAATCTTCCTATCAATACATGGTAGTGGCAGCAGCGGCCATACTATAAAAAAACATGATTGTAAGCATGATATGGACCTGCTTGCACACCGATAAGAAGCTCAAGATAACATGAAATAGTAAGGTTGGCACTCTAAGTGTGAAGAATATAAAAAATGTAATACATTTAATATAAACCAGTGGTAGATAAAATAAAATAAGATAGAAATAAAATTAAATTATATTTAACAAATTGACTGGCTCACGGTAATTTGCATCAACAGATAACAGTTAAACCAGTATATAGTAATTTTCATTAACCTTTACTAACATACAAAAAATAAATACACGCAAGTATTGTTCAAAACATAAAAAAAAAAACTGCAGTTTTGTTATAATTTGTTCTTTTTGGGCATGTGATCTTTCATATTAAGTGATAGACTATTTTAGTGATTTTTTTTCCTTCTTTTTTCACTTGTGTTGTGATTAATGTACTCTTTGGCCTCATGCACACGACCATTGTTTGGGTCTGCATCCGGCTCAGATGCGGACCTATTCACTTCAATGGGGCCGCAAAAGATGCAAAAAGAATATAACATGTCCGCTAAAAAAATATAACATGTCCTATTCTTGTCCGCGCTTTGCGGACAAGAATAGGCATTTATATTGCCGGCGCCCGTTCCTTTCCGCAAATTGCAGAAGGCAACATGGGCGGCTTCCGTTTTTTGCAGATCCCAGATTGCGGGCCGCAAAAAACAGAACGTCATGTGCATGAGGCCTTCGTTGAATGATTGAATGGTGTCCATTTAGAGTATGGTGTTTTATTGCACGTTTAGTTGGTTTGTTCAGTACTGTCCAGTTAAGATACCCAGGACCCATGACGTACATGTACGTCATTTCTGTCCGGGACTTAAAGACCCGTGACGTACATGTATTTCATGGTGATTGGCTGGGTGCAGGAGCTGCGCCCGCCCGATCAGCGGCAGAGGTCCGGCAGTCACTGATAGCGGGACCCCTGCTGCATGCGCCAGCATCAGTGAAATCACAGATGCCGGCGCATTAACCCTTCATAGACCGCGGCACATGCGATGTCGGGCGGGGATCGGAGCTGCCATTGGGTCCCCGTACTGCTGTGACGGGGACCGGATGGCATGGAAGGCAGCCGATGCCTTCCTTAGGCATCGGGGCTGGCTTCCAGTGGAGAGCCTGTGAGATCCAGCCCCCTGGATCTCACAGGCAGGAAGCTGTATGAGTAATACACACTGTATTACACATACAGCCAATGCATTCCCATACAGAAGTATTGGAATGCATTGTAAAGGGGATCAGACCCCCAAAAGTTGAAGTCCCAAAGTGGGACAAAAAATAAAGTTAAAAAAAAGTTAAAAAAATAAAGTTTACCCCCAAAAAATGTTAAGTTTCAAGTAAAAAAACAAACAAACTTAAATTTTCCCCAAATAAAGTAAAAAATTTTTTGTAAAAAATAGGGAAAAAAATTAAAAGTATACATATTAGGTATCACCACATCCGTATTGACTGGCTATATAAACTTATAACATGACCTAACCCCTCAGATGAACACCGTCAGTTTTTTTTTATAGAAACTGTGCTAAATAAACCATTTTTTTGTCGCCTTACATCACTAAAAGTACAACACCAAGCGAAAAAAGGTGTATGCCCTCCAAAATAGAACCAATCTGTCACCTCACCCCGCAAAAAATGAGCCCCTACCTAAGACAATCGCCCAAAAAATAAAAAAAACTATGGCTCTGAATATGGAGACACTAAAACATAGTTTTTTTATTTTTTAAATGCTGTTATTGTGTAAAACTTAAATAAATTAAAAAAAGTATACATATTACGCGTCCGTAAGAACCTGCTCTATAAAAATATCACATGACATTATCCCTCAGGTGAACACCATAATTTTTTTAAAATAAAAACTGTGTAAAAAAAGCCATTTTATGTCACCTTAAATCACAAAAAGTGTAATAGCAAGCGATCAAAAAGTCATACGCACCCCAAAATAGTGTCAATCAAACCGTCATCTCATCCCGCAAAAATCTTACCCTACCTAAGATAATCGCCCAAAAACTGAAAAAACTATGACTCGCAGACTATGGAGACACTAAAACATGATTTTTTTTGTTTAAAAAATCTAATCATTATGTAAAACATACATAAATAAAAAAAAGTTGACATATTAGGTATCACCGCATCCGTAATAACCTGCTCTATAAAAACATCACATGACCTAACCCCTTAGGTGAATACCGTAAAAAATAAATTAAATAATTAAATAAAACTGTGAAAAAAGCCATTTTTTGTCACCTTACATCACAAAAAGTGTAATAGCAAGCGATCAAAAAGTCATATGCACCCTATAATAGTACCAATCAAACCGTCATCTCATCCCGAAAAAAATTAGCCCCTACACAAGACAGTCGCCCAAAAAATAAAAAAAAATACGGCTTTCAGAATCTGGAGACACAAAATTATTATATATTTTTTTTAAATGCTTTGTTATGTAAAACTGAAACAAACAGCGAAATAAAGTACTCATATTTGGTATTGTCGCATCTGTAACAACCTGCTCTATAAAAATACCACATGATCTAACCTGTCAGATGAATGTTGCAAATAACAAAAAATAAAAAACGGTGCCAAAACATCTATTTCTTGTTACCTTGCCTCACAAAAAGTGTAATATAGAGCAACCAAAAATCATATGTACCCTAAACTAGTACTAACAAAACTGTCAACTTATCCCGTAGTTTCCAAAATGGGGTAAATTTTTGGGAGTTCCTACTCTAGGGGTACATTAAGGGGGCTTCAAATGGGACATGGTGTCAAAAAAACTGTCCATCAAAATCTGCCTTCCAAAAAACGTATGGAGTTCCTTTCCTTCTGGGCAATGCCGTGTGCCCGTACAGCAGTTTACGACCACATATGGGGTGTTTCTGTAAACTACAGAATCAGGGCCATAAATATTGAGTTTGGTTTGGCTGTTAACCCTTGCTTTGTAACTGGAAAAAAATGTATTAAAATGGAAAATCTGCCAAAAAAGTAAAACTCTGAAATTTAAGCTCTATTTTCCATTAATTCTTGTGGAACACCTGAAGGGTAAACAAAGTTTGTAAAATCAATTTTGTATACCTTGAGGGGTGTAGTTTCTAAAATGGGGTCACTTTTTTGGAGTTTCTACTGTAGGGGTGCATCAGAAGGGCTTCAAATGTGACAAGGCAGCTTAAAATTATCCCAGTGAAATCTGCTTTCCAAAAACCATATGGCATTCCTTTCCTTCTGCGCAATGTAGTGTACCCGTACAGCAGTTTACGACCACATATGGGGTGTTTCTGTAAACTAAAGAATCAGGGCCATAAATATTGAGTTTCGTTTGGCTGTTAACCCTTGCTTTGTAACTGGAAAAAATTTATTCAAATGGAAAATCTCTATTTTTCATGAATTCTGGTGGAACACCTAAAGGGTTAACAAAGTTAGTAAAATCAGTTTTGAATACCTTGAAGGGTGTAGTTTCTAAAATGGGGTCATTTTTCTGTGGTTTCTATTATGTAAGCCTCACAATTTTTCTGAAAAATTTCAAGATTTGCTTCTAAACTTCTAAGGCCTCTTTCACACGGGCGTTGCGGGAAAATGTGCGGGTGCATTGCGGGAACACCCGCGATTTTTACGCGCGAGTGCAAAACATTGTAATGCGTTTTGCACTCGCGTGAGAAAAATCACGCATGTTTGGTACCCAAACCCAAACTTCTTCACAGAAGTTCGGGCTTGGGTTAGGTGTTGTGTAGATGTTATTATTTTCCCTTATAACATGGTCATAAGGGAAAATAATAGCATTCTGAATACAGAATGCTTAGTAGTTGATCAATTGAGGGTTAAAAAAAAAAAATAAAAATTAACTCACCTTCTCTTGTTCGCGTAGTTCCCGGTCTCTTCTTTACTTCTTTAATGATGAGCTGTGGGCTAAAGGACCTTTGGTGACGTCAGATCACATGCTCCAATCACATGGTCCATCACCGTGGTGATGGACCATGTGATTGGAGCATGTGATCTGACGTCACCACAGGTCCTAGCCGGTAGTTCATCATTAAAGAAGTAAAGAAGAGACCGGGAACTATGCGAACAAGAGGAGAAGGTGAGTTAATTTTTTATAACCCCTCCAGCGCTATTGTACTATGCATTCTGTATTCAGAATGTATTCTATATGTCCTCATGTTCAGTCGCAGCTGATTTTACCGCTGCCGCTGTTACACGCTATGCGTGTTACTCACGTGATCTCTGCCAGCATATGCCTCCCCTCTGATTATCAGCTCAAACGCTCCCCAGAGTGTATGTCTCACGCGTGCACAGCAAGACTGTTGGGACGCCAACTTTTTATCAGAACTGTGGTCTTTGTCTATCGCTATGAATTGATGTTCACTGTGGGTACATCAGGTGTCCGGGAAGTTTTTAGACCGGGTCTTGGCTCTCTAGGATGTACCATTCCTGAGATATTCCCAAAAAATGACCTGCATTAGCCAATAGAAGCCTACAAGTCTTTCAATCATATCCCAACTGCCAAACACACGGTCACATGTCCCTTATCAGCCAATAGAAGTGCTTTAAGGGGCAGGGCGCTGTGGATGACACTGTTAAGGGAGCAGAGTGCTGTGGAGGTCACAGTTCAGAGGGCAGGTAGGGTGGTCATTCAGGCCATCCTCAAAAGACTTAAAACCCCATCCTCAGGTCCCTCTAAGCTACTCCTCTGATCTGGTTAGGCCACAGCCCCTCCCACTCCTCAGCCAAGAGGGATTGAAAAAATTAAGTTAAAAATCAACTTCTGTCAGCTGCAGGGGTGGGAGGGACAGTAACTTTCTCCCTGCAGCTCACACTCAGACAGCACAGTGCTGCTGTCTTAGTGTGAACTGTTCAAAAGGACATGCCCCCAATCTGGTTAAACCACACCTCTCCCACTCCTCAGCCGACAGGGATTGAAAAAATGAAGTTAAAAATCAACTTCTGTCAGCTGCAGAGGTAAGAGGGACGGTGAATTTCTCCCTGCAACTCACACTCAGACAGCACAGTGCTGCTTTCTTAGAGTGAGCTGTTCAAAAGGACAAGCCCACAATCCAGTTACGCCACAACCCCTCCCACTCGTCAGCCAACAGGGATTAAAAAAATGAAGTTAAAAATCAACTTCTGTCAGCTGTAGGGGTGGGAGTGAGGGGGATTTTCTCCCTGCAGCTCACGCTCAGACAGCACAGTGCCAGACGGAGGACAGGGAGTCTAAAATCCTGTCCGGCCTAAAACTGGACCTCTGGCCACCATAGGGGCAGACTGCTGTGGAGGTCACAGTTAAGGGGATGGTCCGCTATGGAGGTCAGTGTTAAGGGGCAGATTGCAGTAAAGGCACTGTTAAGGGGCCGGGCCCCTGTGGAGTTCACTGTCAAGAGGGTGGTGTGCTGTGAAACTCACTGTTAAAGGGAAAGGCTGCTGTGAAAGTCAAAGTTAAGGGGATAGGCTACTGTAGAGGTCTCATTTTAAGGAAGCAGTGCACTGTGGGGGGGGTCAGTGTTAAGGGATGAGGGGCTGTGGAGTTCACTGTTAAGGGGGCGGGTACTGTCGAAGTCACTGTTATGGAGGATACTGTTGATATCTTAACGACACGCAGAAACATTAAATGTAATAGATGAAATATACCCGTGCGAAGCTGGGTCCTTCTGCTAGTCTCTTATATATATATATATATATATATATATATATATATATAGAAATGAGTTTCTGTCTGTCTGGACGTCTGTCTGTCGTACATATGTCTATTCTTTATGTGCGACCAAACGACTGGACCAATCTTCATCAAATTTGGCACATAGGTACATCAGGTGTCCGGGAAGGTTTAAGACCGGGTCTCAGCTCTCTAGGAAATAACGTTTTTTAGATACTCCCAAAAAATGACCTGCATTAGCCAATACTAGCCCCCAACTGCCATACACACGGTCACATGTCCCTTATCAGCAAATAGAAGCTTGCAGGTCCTTAGTCTCCACATACACACAGTTTTACTCTAGGTTTTCATAACAACCCAGCCATTTTTCTTCACTGCTGTAGGTCAGCTTTAGGCTAGGGCTACATGACGACATGCACAGCTCAGCAGACAGTATCACATAATACACTTAGATACACAGCAGACAGTATCACACAGGATAAGATTAGATACATAGCTCAGCGGACAGTATCACACAGGATAGGATTAGCTACACAGCTCAGAAGACTGTATCACACAGGATAGGATTAGATACACAGCTCAGAAGACTGTATCACACAGGATAGAATTAGATACACAGCTCAGAAGACAGTATCACACAGGATAGGATTAGATACACAGCTCAGCAGATAGTATCACACATGATAGGATTAGATACACAGCTCTGCAGACAGTATTACACAGGATAGGATTAGATACATAGCTCAGCATACAGTATCACACATGATAGGATTAGATACACAGCTCAGCAGACAGTGGGGCGGGGTGCTGTAGCGGTCACTGTTATGGGGGATACTGTCAATATCTTTTAACGACACACACAAACATTAAATGAAATAGATGAAATATACCCGTGCGAAGCCGGGTCCTTCTGCTAGTATATATATATATATATATATATATACAGTACAGACCAAAAGTTTGGACACACCTTCTCATTCAAAGAGTTTTCTTTATTTTCATGACTATGAAAATTGTAGATTCAAACTGAAGGCATCAAAACTATGAATTAACACATGTGGAATTATATACATAACAAACAAGTGTGAAACAACTGAAAATATGTCATATTCTAGGTTCTTCAAAGTAGCCACCTTTTGCTTTGATTACTGCTTTGCACACTCTTGGCATTCTCTTGATGAGCTTCAAGAGGTAGTCCCCTGAAATGGTTTTCACTTCACAGGTGTGCCCTGTCAGGTTTAATAAGTGGGATTTCTTGCCTTATAAATGGGGTTGGGACCATCAGATGCGTTGAGGAGAAGTCAGGTGGATACACAGCTGATAGTCCTACTGAATAGACTGTTAGAATTTGTATTATTTCAAGAAAAAAGCAGCTAAGTAAAGAAAAACGAGTGGCCATCATTACTTTAAGAAATGAAGGTCAGTCAGTCAGCCGAAAAATTGGGAAAACTTTGAAAGTAAGGGCTATTTGACCATGAAGGAGAGTGATGGGGTGCTGCGCCAGATGACCTGGCCTCCACAGTCACCGGACCTGAACCTAATCGAGATGGTTTGGGGTGAGCTGGACCGCAGAGTGAAGGCAAAAGGGCCAACAAGTGCTAAGCATCTCTGGGAACTCCTTCAAGACTGTTGGAAGACCATTTCAGGGGACTACCTCTTGAAGCTCATCAAGAGAATGCCAAGAGTGTGCAAAGCAGTAATCAAAGCAAAAGGTGGCTACTTTGAAAAACCTAGAATATGACCTATTTTCAGTTGTTTCACACTTGTTTGTTATGTATATAATTCCACATGTGTTAATTCATAGTTTTGATGCCTTCATAGTCATGAAAATAAAGAAAACTCTTTGAATGAGAAGGTGTGTCCAAACTTTTGGTCTGTACTGTATATAAAAATAAAAAGCAGAGCAGCACTCCAAATTGTAGTAGAAAAAGGATGCGTTTATTCACCCATTTGTGACGCAACGTTTCGGCTCCAACATGAAGCCTTTCTCAAGCCTTGGCTTGAGAAAGGCTTCATGATGGAGCCGAAACGTCGCATCACTTATGGGTGAATAAACACATCCTTTTTCTACTACAATTTGGAGTGCTGCTCTCCTTTTTATTTTTATATCCTGGGCAGGCTTTTTTCCCCTTTGAGCTAGCGCCCATCTTGAAATACAGGTTGGTACTGCCATTATTTTTATTATATATATATATTTTTTTTTTTTTACCCATGCAGCAAATTTATCATCCAACCAGAGCCACTATAAAAAAATTGTTGCATTTCTAAGTTGATACCATCTATAGGATTAGTAAATTTGTATAGAAATATATATATTGTAACAACTCAGGGTCACTTAGCTCTCCAGGTTCGCCGTCTTCTCAGCTAAGGCTACTTTCACACTAGCGTTCGGGGCTCCGCTTGTGAGCTCCATTTGAAGGGTCTCACAAGCGGCCCCGAACGCATCCGTACTGCCCCAATGCATTCTGAGTGGATGCGGATCGGGTGTCCGCCTGGCCGTGCAGAGGCAAATGGATCCGTCCAGACACACAATGTAAGCCAATGGGGACGGATCCGTTTGAAGTTGACACAATATGGGTCAATTTTCAAATGGATCCGTCCCCCATTGACTTTCAATGTAAAGTCTGGACGGATCCGTCTGAACTACTTTCACACTTAAAATTTTTTCTAAACTATAATGCAGACGGATCCGTTCTGAACGGATCCAAACGTCTGCATTATAGGAGCGGATCCGTCTGTGCAGACAGCAGACGGATCCGCTCTGAACGCAAGTGTGAAAGTAGCCTTAGACGGTTGGCACACCTCAAGAAGTTGATCCAACACTGAAGATTTGGGTGCAAACTGGCCTCAACCAGCTTTATTGTCGTTTTTACAGCAGTCAAAACATAAACCATAAACATAAATCCTCAGCCGTCTGTCCACTAACTACACCGTAGTTTTCCCTCTATTGGGGTCTGGGTCTACCACCCAGCTCCCCAAAACACATCTAAGTGCTTACCCAACAAAGGGTTAGAGGGTCCTGGCTCCCACAAGCCTTGGCACATCCTGCTTCTTCCCCAGACTGGGAGCTCTGATCGAGGAGTTTAGCCCACCTTTACCTGAGCTCCTCAGCTGCCCATTAATTACCTCTCATTACAGCCTGGCTGATGTAGACTGAAGGAAAACCCAGCTTCCTCTGTGTGAGATACACCATTTTAATGGCCCTCATATGGCTCTCTGGCTGGCAGCTGCACTGCCACTATATATATATATATATATATATATATATATAAAAAATATATATATAATATATAAATATATTAAAATACTATCCATCTTCTATATCAATATAGATATTTGTATATCAGCATATGCAGATGCAGCCGGACTAAACTTGATGGTTAACACTTTAAGTAAAAAATGGCACAAAAAGTTTAACTAACTTTTTCAATGTATTTCAATGTCTTTTGTCAAAAGATGGCACCATATAGCACTGTGACGTTTTATCAGAGTCATCAGAGTCAATTTTAGCTCGAATACATCTGTATTTTGTCCTGTTCTGGATAATAAATTAAGTCCCCGTATTATTGTAGGATGTGAGCAGAATATAGCTGTAGTTGATCACTCTATAATACGGATAATCTTGCCACTTTTATCAGACTCTGAAACAGTATATCATTGTGGGCTCTTTGTCCCCCCTCCCCTCTGTATTTTCCCCAAATGCCACTGTTTCTACCACTGCCCCTACTACCACCACAGTTGCTACAAGTGTCACTACTACTACCAACACAGCTATGTGTGGTGTCCCCCACCTCCCCCTGAACCTCCTCCTCATGGAAATCCAATCGCTTATGCTTCTTACACAAGTCATCAACAGGAAGACTATCTGGAGTATCTTCCATAGCACATGGAGTATTTTTTGTCTCTTCTTAGCAAAAAAAGAAGGAACCCCACTAGGGGGCCAGTGAAGAAAGAGATTCGGGAAAAGGTAGGTCAGGATTTAAAAGTGGTTTCACATAATTTTAATCACGTTGTGGTGCAGTTTAATATTTTACATAGACTTTACGTTACACCTCTTTGGCTTAAGAGATGTGGTATTTATTAGGAGTGATTCCAACTGCCCGAGGTGTGATATTCCTGATGCGGATTATTTGCATATGTTCTGGTTCTGTGCAGAGCTAAAACAGTATTGGGGGAATATTCATGATTACATAGAGGAAAAACTGAATGTACGGATTCCTTTTACTGCTAAATGTTGGGTATTGGGTGATCTTGCCAAGGTGGGGTGTCAGCAATATAAAAAAAAACTTCTGTACAAGATAATGTTTCTGGCCAGACTGCTAATAGCTCGTTCTTGGTTTGCGCGAGATGCCCCCAGTATGAATACATGGTTAAACCTGATTAAGGCCTCATGCACACGACCGTTGTGTGCATCCGTGGCCGTTGTGCCGTTTTCCGTTTTTTTTCGCGGACCCATTGACTTTCAATGGGTCCGTGGAAAAAACGGAAAATGCACCGTTTGGCAGCCGCATCCGTGAGCCGTGTTTCCTGGCCGTGAAAAAAATATGACCTGTCCTATTTTTTTCACGGCCAACGGTTCACGGACCCATTCAAGTCAATGGGTCCGTGAAAGAACACGGATGCACACAAGATTGGCATCCGTGTCCGTGATCCGTGGCCGTAGGTTAGTTTTTATACAGACGGATCCGAAGATCCGTCTGCATAAAAGCTTTTTCAAAGCTGAGTTTTCACTTCGTGAAAACTCAGAACCGACAGTATATTGTAACACAGAAGCGTTCCCATGGTGATGGGGACGCTTCTAGTTAGAATACACTACAAACTGTGTACAAGACTGCCCCCTGCTGCCTGGCAGCACCCGATCTCTTACAGGGGGCCGTGATCAGCACAATTAACCCCTTCAGGTGCGGCACCTGAAGGGGTTAATTGTGCTGATCACGGCCCCCTGTAAGAGATCAGGGCTGCCAGGCAGCAGGGGGCAGACCCTCCCCCCCCCGGGCAGACCCTCCCCCCCCCTCCCCAGTTTGAATATCATTGGTGGCCAGTGCGGCCCCCCCCCTCCCTCTATTGTAATAATTCGTTGGTGGCACAGTGTGCGCCCCCCCCCTCCCTCCCGCTATTGTAATAATTCGTTGGTGGCACAGTGTGCGCCCCCCATCGGCCCCCCCTCCCTCTATAGCATTAACAACATTGGTGGCCAGTGTGCGGCCTCCCATCTCTCCCCCCCCCCCCATCATTGGTGGCAGCGGAGTTCCGATCGGAGACCCAGTTTAATCGCTGGGGCTCCGATCGGTAACCATGGCAACCGGGACGCTACTACAGTCCTGGTTGCCATGGTTACTTAGCAATAGTACAATAGTAGAAGATTCATACTTACCTGCTCCAGGCTGCTGCTGCGATGTTAGTGTCCGGCCGGGAGCTCCACCTACTGGTAAGTGACAGGTCTGTGCGGCGCATTGCTAAATGAACTGTCACTTACTAGTAGGAGGAGCTCCCGGCCGGACACGAACCTCGCAGCTCCCAGGTAAGTATGAATCTTTACTATTGTACTATTGCTAGTAACCCGCTGCCACCAATGATCGGGGGGGGGGGGGGGGAAGATGGGAGGCCGCACACTAGCCACCAATGTTGTTAATGCTATAGAGGGAGGGGGGGCCAATGGGGGGCCGCACACTGTGCCACCAACGATTTATAACAAGAGAGGGAGGAAGGGGGGGGGGCACACTGTGCCACCAACGAATTATTACAATAGAGGGAGGAAGGGGGGGGGCACACTGTGCCACCAACGAATTATTACAATAGAGGGAGGAAGGGGGGGGGGGCACACTGTGCCACCAACGAATTATTACAA
The DNA here is from genome assembly GCF_905171765.1 of Bufo bufo. Lineage (NCBI taxonomy): Eukaryota > Metazoa > Chordata > Amphibia > Anura > Bufonidae > Bufo > Bufo bufo. Next base: position 211,386,746 of record NC_053393.1, read on the forward strand.
TAGAGGGAGGAGGGGGGGGGGCCGCACTGGCCACCAATGATATTCAAACTGGGGAGGGGGGTCTGCCCCCTGCTGCCTGGCAGCCCTGATCTCTTACAGGGGGATATGATAGTACAATTAACCCCTTCAGGTGCGGCACCTAAGGGGTTAATTGTGCTGATCACGGCCCCCTGTAAGAGATTGGATGCTGCTAGGCAGCAGGGGGCAGTCATGTACACAGTTTGTAGTATATTCTAACTAGAAGCGTCCCCATCACCATGGGAACGCCTCTGTGTTAGAATATACTGTCGGAAATGAGGTTTCACGATCTCACTCATATCCGACAGTATATTCTAACATAGAGGCGTTCCCATGGTGATGGGGACGCTTCAAGTTAAAATATACCACTCGGATTGGAGAAAACTCCGATCTGATGGTATAAAAGGGACTCCAGACTTTACATTGAAAGTCAATGGGGACGGATCCGTTTGAAATGGCACCATATTGTGTCAACGTCAAACGGATCCGTCCCCATTGACTTGCATTGTAATTCAGGACGGATCCGTTTGGCTCCGCACGGCCAGGCGGACACCAAAACGACTTTTTTTTCATGTCCGTGGATCCTCCAAAAATCAAGGAAGACCCACGGACGAAAAAACGGTCACGGATCACGGGAAAACGGAACCCCGTTTTGCGGACCGCAAAAAAATACGGTCGTGTGCATGAGGCCTAATACTAATAAGAGATATGAATATATTTTGTATAAGCAAAGAAATATTGAGATAAAATGGCTTAGAATTTGGGGAGACTGGAGTCCCTAGAGCTTCCTCTGTTTTCTCCAGCACTCTCCATCTCGCCCCTGTCTGGTTACGGAGGGGAGGTGGTGAGGGAGTACGCATCATGGGAGGGGAGTGGGAGGGACTGGGAGGGTATTTTGTTTTAAAAAATGTTAAGATTTAAAAAAAAAAATTAACACTGATTGTTAATATTTGAACTATAATAAATAAAGTTAATAAAAAAAAAAGAAAGAGATGATGCAAGTGAAAGGCTTCTCTGGGGCCGAAAAGAGAAAGAGCAGGAGGAATTCTGTGACCCCTGGCTCAAAGGCATGGTGTCAGACTAAGGCCGGGTTCACACGAACGTGTGTGACCCGTGCCTGTGAAGCGGCCCGCAAATAGCGGGCCGCAATGCTTGTTCGCCGGCCGTAGGTCAGCCGCATCGGATCGCGGACCCATTCACTTTAATGGGTCCGCGATCCGGCCGTTCCGCGAAAGATAGGACTTGTTCTATCTTTTAGCGGAACGGAACAACGGGACGTAACCCCAGGAGGCACTCCGTAGTGCTTCCGAGGGGTCCCGTCCCGTGCGGCCGTTCCGCGATTCCGGATTAGCGGACCCATTGAAGTGAATGGGTCCGCATCCGTGATGCGGAATTCACACGGAACTGTGGCCGTGTATTGCGGCCCGCGATTTGCGGGCCGCAATACGGCCACGGGTCACGCACGTTCGTGTGAACTTAGCCTAAGAGGTGACATCGACATCATACTGCTGTGACTGAGATGATGAGTGAGCCAGCCATTCCACAATGTCATTTTTTTGTCCTCAATAATAATCTGGCTCCTACCAGAAGTGAGGGAGAACTCTGGTCTGCTGCTACTACTGCACAGTATACTGATGTAATACAATGTGTTAAATGAAACTTGTATATTAATGCAGTACAATGCATTAAAGCCAATGTACACCTTTGGGGTTAATATTTTTTTTATTATTGCATTGTACTCATTTTGAGCTAAAAATAATTTTTAAAATTGGTCTGTATTAACAATATGACATCCTTTTTTCTGTACATAGCTGACATGCTCGAGTAGCACCCTTTGGATTTACTGTCTTTTCTGTCATTTGGGGAGCAGATGGACTCCTTATCTCTGATCTCTGACATTATAAACACCCATTATAGCTCAGTTCTTATCTTACTGACTAAGAATGTGGCTTGAATAAGTGTTTATAACCTTTAAGTAGTTTAGAGATAAGGTTTGTTAGATGACCGGCACAAAGTGAAAGTACCAGTCACACAGCTAGAAGAACCCTTTGTGACAGAACAGCTCAATATTTTTAATAAAGACCAATTGAAAAAATAATTTTTAGCCAAAAATGAGTAACATGGAATTATAAATAAAAATTGCCTCCGAAGGTGTACATAGCCTTTAACTAAAATAATATGGTATATTGACTTATTCCATTGCATTGGATGAAACTGGTATATTGACGCAACACAACACACTTTAACTAAAACTGCACAGTATATTGATGTAACAATGTGCTGAATTAAACTGTTCAATTAATGCGGTTCAAAGCATTAACTATAAATGCAGTAGTATCTAATGACGCAACACAATACGTTAACTAAAACTCTGACTTTGTACAATACATTGAATGAAACTGGTATATTAATGCAGTACCGTATGTTAACTAAAACTGCATGGTATATTGATGCAATACAATGCATTGAATAAAACTGTTATATTGATGCATTCAAATGCACTCAGATTCCCAATTACAAATGGTACTTAAATCAAAACTATTAAACATGTCATGCTATGAACACACTGGTGGCAAAATTATACGTCCACTTCTATGAACACACTGGTATTGATGTGCTGAAATAGTAAATTAATGAAAACTTTTTTTATTTAGAAAAAGGGGCATTTGTACAGTGCTTTCAGCTGCTGATGCTGGGAAAAAAGCCTATAAAACACTGATGAACTGAAGAAACTTTTTTTTTTCAAAATGGCTGTTCATGTAGAGAAAAAATTAGGCTAGTGCGAGATTTTGGTGATTGCAGAATTTAAGTTTATACATGAACTTTCCACTTGCTGCCAGCAGCTGCCCTCAATATAAAACACACACAGAGAATTATTTTACTGATAAAACCCTGACTTTTGTATCTATTGATTCCATCTATATAAGTAAATATGTCCCAAAACTGTCCCTACATCACCTAGATTGCTGGCTTGTGTCTGTGATTGCTTTCTGTCAGACACATGCTCTCACATGGCCAAGCTAAGAATAGTGTCTCTGGCTTCTGAACAAGCCCGAAGACTGAAAGGTCTGCCAAAATCCTGCCCTCTGATTGGCTCACAGCTTGTCTGTCATCCTCTAAGCCAGTCAGGGAAAGCCCACCTCTTCACACTGTTTACATGTTGCATTCATTCTGCTGAATCAGAAATGTCTGCGGGGAGATTAATGAAACAGTCTGCGTTGCCCATAGCAACCAATCACAGCACATATTCCAGTCTTGAAAAATGAAAGCTGCACTTTTGGCTGCTAATGGCAACAAGGACAGTTTTCTTTTAGACCGTTTCATACACCTGCCAATACAGATTTATGGATCCTAATAACCTGAAATAAAAGTAAATAAGAATATTATAGGTAAGAAAATAAAATCTAAAGTATATGTGAGTAAGGAGGTTCTGTTACAATTATATTTTCTGTAGCTGAATTAAAATATGACAAAGAACACTGGCCTAGTTACCCATATCAAGCAATCAGATCACAGATTGCATTTTTCTGGACCGCCCTTGCTATATCTGGGGCATTTCTGAAGTCCTTGTAGATCTTGTAGCTGTACGCAGCTTGTACAGCTATAGGAGCAGGGAGTTGGCTGCCAATGACAGCCAAGCTCTCCATAGAGAAATTTTTTTACTGTCACTGCCTTCCTCATTGCTGTATATACAGCTTTTAATGAGTGCTATGTGTTCAACTCAGGAAGCAGCCATGACACATCCTGCTCCAGTGCTAGTGGTGATAGCCGGGTGTTGGAAAACTGCAAGAGCGGCTGGTTGTTATGTAACAAAGGATGTGGAATGAATGTGCCAACTAACCAGTTTGACATTGGGATAGACCTGACGGTGGTATCCTGGCAGTTTCTTGGTTTCACCCTTTGATCCCTATACAGTGATCTGGTCTTCATTGCAGGGGAAGCACCAGGCTGCTAACTCTCGGAATAGTTCAGATTTAGTTGGCAACTAACCAGTCTGACATTGGGATAGCCCTGACGATGGTATCCTGGCAGTGCCATGGTTTCACCCTTTGATTCCTATACAGTGATCTGGTCTTCGTTGCAGGGGAAGCACCAGGCTGCAAACTCTCGGAATAGTTCAGATTTAGTTGGCAGAAGACACACTGGATCAGAACCACCAGTGCAAGGTACCAGAAGTACAGGCAAAAATCACAGACAGAACCAGGCAAGGACTGACAGGCAGAACACAAGTGAATCTAAGGGAAAACACAGACTGTAGACAAAAGGGCAGAGAACATGCAAAATCCACATAATAGACATCAAGACACACTTTAGCCATAGCAGATACATATGTAGAAACTTATCAAGATAGAACAGGCACAGAGCTATAGGACACAGATCAGACACAGACAGACAAAGCAGATCCAGATACAGAAACTTGGCAAGTCAGATCAGACAAGAATTAGAACTTGGGGATCCATTGATAAACAGAGCTAGGGCCTAATTCAGACACAGACAGAATGTGAAATGATCAAACAGAATCAATGTTGCACAGCCGGGGCAGGTCACAGAGCCCAAGAAACAGATATAAGACTGAGACAGAACTCAGGAAATAAATATCAGACTTAACGTACTCATTAGTCAAACATATGCAGACACAAGACCAGAAAGCATTAACTCACACAATACTAAACTGAAGAGAGATACAAGCACATTGACACTAACTCACACCATAATACATGGAGCAGTAGGAACATGATTTATGATCAAACACAATGGCAATTAGCAGACCAGCTCTGCTGTGAGACCCTAGATGTTGTATTCCTTATGTAACGGGAGCTAATATGTCAGCAACAGAGACCAGAAAATCAGCAATAATTTTTTTTATTGTCCCTTAAAGGTTGTATGACCTAAATGGGAGGGGAAGGGGGTGCAGAAAGTTTAAAATCAAAGCAAAAAAATAAAAATAAAAAAATAAAGCCAAAACAATATATCTATATATAAACAAAATCATCCATACGACCACAAAGAAAAGGGTACACAATTTGAACATGTATTTTAGTTGCAGTTTGTAACAAAAATGTAAAAAATTTACATCCTGGAAAAACAGGATAATTTTTTGCTTTTTTTAAAAATTTTTTACTTGGTTTAACAAATAAAACCAAAACATACTCAAATAAAAATGACATGAAAATACAGTCCCTTATATCACCAAAATAACACTATATTTATTTATTGTATAATTCATGTTAAGCGGCAGCATAGGCAAGAATGTTTCAATGTTGATAAATGTACAGTAATGCACTTGGGCCACAGTAATTGTATGGAATAAAACTGGGCAAAAAAGAGCAAGTAAGCTAGGCAGCAGTACTCAATGTCAGGCAGCATCTGCAAAAGCAAATAGTATTTTAGGGTGTATAAACAGAGATAAAATGATCCTAATGTAATATTACCCCTTTATAAATCCCTCATAAGGCAATATATTGAATGTGGGATTCCGTTTTGGGCTCCATGTACTATAAAGGATATAGGAAGGCTAGAAATGGCAACTAGATTATAAAATTTTAATGAGAGGATTAAAAAATTTGGCTTGTTCAGAAAAAGATGCCTTAGAGATTATCTAATTCACATATATAAATACATGTGTGGTCAGTACAAAGCACAGGGACATGAGTCAGGACCTGAGAACAAGGACCTGGTCAGGAAGAACAGTAAGGCCCCTTTCACACGGGTGAGTATTCCGCGCGGATGCGATGCGTGAGTTGAACACATTGCACCCGCACTGAATACCAACCCATTCATTTCTATGGGGCTGTTCATATGAGCGGTGATTTTCACGCATCACTTGTGCGTTGCGTGAAAATCGCAGCATGCTCTATATTCTGCGTTTTTCACGAAACACAGGCCCCATAGAAGTAAATGGGGTTGCGTGAAAATCGCAAGCATCCGCAAGCAAGTGCGGATGCGGTGCGATTTTCACGCACGGTTGCTAGGAGATGATCGGGATGGAGACCCGATCATTATTATTATTTTCCCTTATAACATAGTTATAAGGGAACATAATAGCATCCTGAATACAGAATGCATAGTAAACTAGTGCTGGAGGGGTTAAAAAAATAAAAATAAAATATTTAACTCACCTTAGTCCACTTGATAGCGCAGCCGGCATCTCCTTCTGTATTCTTTCTTTAGGACCTGGGTAAAGGACCTTTGATGACGTCACTCCGGTCATCACATGGTACGTCACATGATCTTTTACCATGGTGATGGATCATGTGATGACCGGAGTGACGTCATCAAAGGTCCTTTACCCAGGTCCTAAAGAAAGAATACAGAAGGAGATGCCGGCTGCGCTATCAAGTGGACTAAGGTGAGTTAAATTATTATTATTTTTTTTTAACCCCTCCAGCGCTATTTTACTTTGCATTCTGTATTCAGAATGCTATTATTTTCCCTTATAACCATGTTATAAGGGGAAATAATACAATCTACAGAACACCGATCCCAAGCCCGAACTTCTGTGAAGAAGTTCGGGTTTGGGTACCAAACATGCGCGATTTTTCTCACGCGAGTGCAAAACGCATTACAATGTTTTGCACTCGCGCGGAAAAATTGCGGGTGTTCCCGCAACGCACCCGCACATTTTCCCGCAACGCCCGTGTGAAACCAGCCTAAAGTGCCCGCTCTTCAACTGGCTGTAGAAAATAGAAGGCTGCATCATGATTGGTGTACCAAGGTGAGATTTTCTGTCAGACTGTTTTGATGAATAAGGTTTACAGAGTTAACATTTTTCAACATTTTGATTAAAACCTTGTAATACAAGATTTGTGCTAAAACCGGTAGTGTTTTATGGGTAATTAAAGGGTTATCTCCATCTTAACTAAGGATGGCTAGGATATGCCATCACTTGGTGATCAATGGGGCCCAGCAAGGCGCTGCTTCCCCGTAGGCCTCATGCACACGACCATGTTCATATTTTGGTCCACAAAATATGGATATCTTCAGTGTACATGCTGCATTTTTTCACTTCAATGAATAAAAATGACTGTTCTCATCCACAGTGTGGGCCTAAATAGGACATGTTCTATAATCTGCAAAACGGCAACTTAGATCCGCAAAAAATATGGATATGAGCAAGGCCCCATATAAATAAATTGGTTAGTGAGCTAGCTGAAAATAATGCGGCTAGAACACAGCTGAAAAACACCGTCGTGTGTACGAGGCCTTAGGCATTGTGCAGAACCAGAATGGGTCTGAGTTACAGAATAGAAGGTGGGATGCCCCCTAGAGTTGAGCAAATCAAATCCAACAAAGTGAAATCCGATCCGAATTATAGGATAAATTTGATTCGCCGAGAAGCCGAATTTCCTCATGCTTTGTGGTAGTGAATCGATTTAATCTGAAATAGTATAAAAAAAAAAACGAACAAAAAAAAAATCATACTCATGACAGGCCAGCCGCCGCCATCTTGATTAAAGATCTCGGACTAAATCCTGTGCGTGGTTACGTATGACGTCACCACTCCAGCCAGTGTTCATCTTGGGCCGCGCAAGATTTCGCGCCAGATCTTCAAGCAAGATGACGGCGGCTGGCCTGCTGCGAGCAAATGGAAATGGTATGATAAAAAAAAAAATTCTGTTAATTTTACACTGTTTTTACTCTCAGATGCCGCAATCATGTATGAACGCGGCATCTGAGGGGTACAATTATTGGTAGCGGTGCTATCGCAGCTCGCTGTCATTACACCTGCTACTTACAAAAAATGTGCTTCGTGGCAAAGTAATTAGTCACAGAGCAAATTTTTTTTGTAAAATTCAGTGAAGCAGCCGAATCGAATTTTCCAAAACTTTGCTCATTTGTAGTGCCAACAGTTGATCCATTACTGCTGCAAGTGCTGCTATATCCTATTGATATATGATCACTTCCTAAGGCCTCCTGCACACGACCGTTTTTTTTTCCCGTTTACTGGCCGTTTTTTGCATTCCGTATACGGTCCGTATACGGAACCATTCATTTCAATGGTTCCGCCAAAAAAACGGAATGTACTCCGTATGCATTCCGTTTCCGTATTTCCGTTTTTCCGTTCCGTTTAAAGATAGAACATGTCCTATTATTGCCCGCAAATCACGTTCCGTGGCTCCATTCAAGTCAATGGGTCCGCAAAAAAACGGAACATATACGGAAATGCATCCGTATGTCTTCCGTTTCCGTTCCGTTTTTTGCTAAAACATCTATTGAAAATGTTATGCCAAGCCCAATTTTATCTATGTAATTACTGTATACTGTATATGCCATACGGAAAAACAGAACGGAAAAACGGAACAGAAACGGAAACATAGCGGAAACAAAAAACGGAACAACGGATCCGTGAAAAACGGACCGCAAAACACTGAAAAAGCCATACGGTCGTGTGCAATAGGCCTTAGGAGGGAAAAAAAACTTTTGCACCTTTCTTTAGGTCATACCTTTATTGGTCAAACCTCATACTGTATATAAACTAAAGATTTGGGTAAATTCATAAATTCATAAAAAAGCTCTTGGGGTTCACTGCAAATTTGCAACTAAATCAAACACAATTTTTTTTTTCCGTTGTGTTAACTGGATGGAGTCAACTAAATGCAGAATTTAAAAAGAAACTTTGTTCCCAAATCTGGCAAAAAGCTAATATATGATAAGCGACCAGCAGACTATTAACAATAATTAGAGTAATTAGAAAATAGCTTCTCCTAGAGTCAATTCGAACCATATTTTCCAAAGAAGCTTGAAAATGAAGTATTTTTTATTCCGATCTTGCACAATTTATTTTGTTCTATTCTTTCCATGCCAGAGGGGTCTGTGTTAATTCACAAAATTAATGACATGGAAAAGCAAATCTGAGATGATTCATCACATTAATAAAAGGACATTGAAGGTAATATATCAAGCAAAAAGGCAGGTTTCCTCAAACAGTTGGGGAGAATCATGAAAACTAGGGCAAAGGCAAAAAAATTCAGTTTCCTACAACCAGACTGGTGTTTGCTTTAGTTTTCTCCCCTGCTCTGGACAACTGTAGAAAAATGATATGTCATTATTATGAGACATTTCTACTTGTTTTTCATCATTTTAGGAAAAACTGTCTTTGCTGCCACACCAACCAATACAGCATACTTTTTATAAATCTGTTGAAAAGAAATAAAGGTGTTGTCCTTCAATTAAATGGAACATGTCTCTCGTGTCTATCACACAAGACATACATTTTCAATTATAATAATTTTTTAAATTCTTCTGTGTGACCAAATTGCTGGTATACACTTGTTATAGCATATTGTTTTGGCAACGGACTGCATGAGTTAATTCCCTTCTTTGCTCTATGTCCAGCTGTTTGTTTAATAAGCTCATCCACCCTTCTAAATATGCTGGACTGTTTGTTTTACCCTTTGCCTGAGCAATAGATTCATTTTGGTTTCACTTGCTTGGTAGGACCTTCAAAAGAGCTATAATCTGTTTGTTTGTTTGTTTGTTTGTTTGAGTACCATTTTCTGCTTGCTTCCTGGATTCTGACTCTCTGCTGCCTGAACTGATCCATGCCTGTTCACAGTACTAACCCTGAGTCACATTCCCAGACCTCTGGACTGTTTCATGGATTCACACACACACACACACACACACACACACACACACACACACACACACACACTGGGACTATTTCAAGAGGTAGCCACCTTGTGCCTCCACTGCAGTGAAGGCCAGATCCCTGTGTAGACTTTAAAGGGTGAAAAACAGAGAACTGCCAGGACAATGCTTCAGGAGTAGCCAAAAGTCTAACTAGTTGGTTGGCACAGTGGGTCCATACTCACTGCTCGTAACAGACTTCCTGGTAGTCTCTTTATCCCCTCTCAGAATGTTCACTAAATGTGTCTAGTGCTGTTAGCCACACATGCAGCTTTTATCACCACTGCTGGATAGGTGGATGTTCTGAGTGAGAATGAACAGAAAAACAGGCATCATAACAAGTATGTATATTAGGAAATATATTATTTTACAGTATTTATTTCATAGATCACAGGCTTCCTACAAGACATCTTTAAAACATATGGTACGTATCGTAGAATACCATGCTAACACGCAAGTTTGGGTGTTACAATATTGCTTTCTAATTCGTTTTTAAGTGTTCAGTAATATTTGTATCTCCTTTTAGCTATTATATATATGCACCACTTATAGGGATTGTCTTATGACTCTTAAAGACAACCCCTTTTCCAAAAACAACTTCCCGAGTTTGGCTATGGTATCACCCATGATTAGCAGTTCTTAAATTAATGGAAGTCCATTCTTACTCTTGCTTGCTCACTCTATGAAGTTTATATGTCATAATCAAACATATTGCAGTGACTGTCTGAATCAGGAATTTTTATAAATTAAAGGGGTTGGTCATCTTTTGGGGGGTTCTTGGCAAACCCACTCTTCTTGGCATACTTGCAGAGGGAAGCATACTTACCTGCTCCCTGCCACTAGGTCCCAAGTCCTTCACTAGTGATGAGCGGCAGGGGCAATATTCGAATTCGCAATATTTCGCGAATATTTGGGTGAACATTCGTCATATATTCGTGAATTGTCGAATTCGCAATTATTTTCTTGATTCCGAAAATCTGTTGCCACATTTTTCAAGCTGCTAGAAGTTTCCTGAGACTGGAGAAAATGGTTGGCATGGCAGAACATTACAATAGCTTTATATGCAGATAGAGTGCTCCAATATATTCGCGATTGCGCAAAGCAGCAATTAATGATGCGCATATTTTTGCGCAATACGTGCAACTTCACATTTTAGCAGGTATGTCTACATATTACTGATTGGTGCACTAAGTATTGTCACACTACCTAACACCCTGCACTGGAACCTATCAGCTACACTATATCACTATCTAACTTAGGCCTCATGCACACGGCCGTGTTCCGCGGCTGAGAGCGGTCCGTGGTAACCCAGCCGGGATTCCTTCTGACAGCAGGAGCGCACAGCGTCATTGGTTGCTATGACGCTGTGCGCTTCATGCCGCCGCTGCTGTACAATGATACACTCGTATGATCTATACGAGTGTATCACTGTACAGCAGCGGCGGCATGACGCGCACGGCGTCATAGCAACCAATGACGCCGTGCGCTCCTGCTGTCAGAAAGAATCCCGGCTGGGTTACCACGGTCGCTCTTGGCCACGGAACACGGCCGTGTGCATGAGGCCTTACACTGACTATCTCCCACTAACTATCTTTATTATATACAGTCAGGTCCATAAATATTGGGACATTGACACAATTTTAACATTTTTGGCTCTATACACCACCACAATGGCTTTGAAATGAAACAAACAAGATGTGCTTTAACTGAAGACTGTCATCCAAATCAGGCGAACGGTGTAGGAATTACAACAGTTTGCATATGTGCCTCCCACTTGTTACGGAACCAAAAGAAATGGGGCAGAATAATAATCATAAATCAAACTTTCACTTTTTAATATTTGGTTGCAAATCCTTTGCATTCAATTACAGCCTGAAGTCTGGAATGCATAGACATCACCAGATGCTGGGTTTCATCCCTGGTGATGCTCTGCCAGGCCTCTACTGCAACTGTCTTTATTTCCTGCTTGTTCTTGGGGCATTTTCCCTTCAGTTTTGCCTTCAGCAAGTGAAATGCATGCTCAATCGGATTCAGGTCAGGTGATTGACTTGGCCATTGCATAACATTCCACTTCTTTCCCTTAAAAAAACTTTGGTTGCTTTTGAGTATGCTTTGGGTCATTGTCCATCTCCACTGTGAAGCGCCGTTCAATAAGTTCTGAAGCATTTGGCTGAATATGAGCAGATAATATTGCCCGAAACACTTCAGAATTCATCCTGCTGCTTTTGTCAGCAGTCACATCATCAATAAATACAAGAGAACCAGTTTCATTGGCAGCCATACATGCCCACGTCATGACACTACCACCCCCATGCTTCACTGATGAGGTGGTATGCTTAGGATCATGAGCAGTTCCTTTTCTTCTCCATACTCTTCTCTTCCCATCACTCTGGTACAAGTTGATCTTGGTCTCATCTGTCCATAGGATGTTGTTCCAGAACTGTGAAGGCTTTTTTAGATGTCGTTTGGCAAACTCTAATCTGGTCTTTCTGTTTTTGAGGCTCACCAATGATTTACATATTGTGGTGAAGCCTCTGTATTCACTCTGATGAAGTCTTGTCTTGATTGTTGACTTTGACACACATACACCTACCTCTTGATCTGGGCAACTGTTGTGAAGGGAGTTTTTTTCTACACCAGGAAAAGAATTCTTCGGTCATCCACCACAGTTGTTTTCCGTGGTCTTCCGGGTCTTTTGGTGTTGCTGACCTCACCGGTGCATTCCTTCTTTTTATGAATGTTCCAAACAGTTGTTTTGGCCATGCCTAATGTTTTTGCTATCTCAATGATGGGTTTGTTTATTTTTTTCAGCCTAATGATGGCTTGCTTCACTGATAGTGACAGCTCTTTGGATCTCATCTTGAGAGTTGACAGCAACAGATTCCAAATGCAAATAGCACACTTGAAATGAACTCTGGACCTTTTATCTGCTCATTGTAATTGGGATAATGAGGGAATAACACACACCTGGCCATGGAACAGCTGATAAGCCAATTGTCCCATTACTTTTGGTTCTTTAACAAGTGGGAGGCACATATGCAAACTGTTGTAATTACTACACTGTTCACCTGATTTGGATGTAAATACAAATTAAATCTGACAGTCTTCAGTTAAAGCACATCTAGTTCGTTTCATTTCAAATCCATTGTGGTGGTGTATAGAGCCAAAAATGTAAAAATTGTGGTGATGTCCCAATATTTATGCACCTGACTGTATATAATAAAGATAGTTAGTGGGAGATAGTCAGTGTAGGTTAGATAGTGATATCGTGTAGCTGATAGGTTCCATATTTATGGACCTGACTGTATATAAGCTAACTAACTATCTAATGTAATTAAACAGTAAAGCACAGAGCACAGCAATGACACTGCTGTCTCTCTCAGACCTCCATAAAACTAGAGAAAATGGCTGCTGGGGAGGTTCTTATATAGTAAGGGGTAGGCAACTTTCCTATTGGTTGTTGGGGATGTTGCTAAGCTCAGACAAAGACATTGCAGCCTTCTCATTGGCCCACAAGCAAGAAGAGAGGTTACTGATGAAAAAAAAAAAATCTAGAATATTCGAGAATATGAATATATAGCACTATATTCTAAATATTAGCGAATTCTTGAAGTGGCGATATTTGCAATTTAAATTCACGATTGGAATATTCGCACCCAACACTAACCTTCACTCCCCATCCTTGGTTGCCTTGCTCAGGTCCCCGACTGTCAATATCTTTAATGCCACTGCAGCTGATCACTGGCCACAGCGGTGACCTACTCCCCTTGTATCATGTCAATTGGTCTTGTGACTTAAAGGCTATGTACACCTTTGGTGGGATTTATTTTATTTTATTGCATTGTTCTCATTTTCAGCTAAAAATCATTTCTTAATTGGTTTTATTAAAAATGTTGTGCTCTTTTCTCTGTACAGATTTGATATTCTCTAGTGGTCTGCCATCTGTTTTCACTCTGTTCCGTCAGGCAGCTCAGCTAAAGGCTCTTTTTCTCTGACCTCCTAAACACTCATTATAGCTTAATTCTTATCTTACTGATAAGCATGTGTCTTAAATAAGTGCTTATAACCTTTTAGTAATTTAGGTGCCCACAGTGTTGAGTACTGGCCTCCGGAACTCCTCAAAAAATTGCAATGTTGTAGAAAACTGCGGCACTCCAATGTCATAGAAAAACTTCACTTTTTATTTACACCGAATTATGCGACGTTTCGACCTTTTGGGTCTTTATCAAGCTCGAGCTTTATAAAGACCCAAAATGTCGAAACGTTGCATAATTCGGTGTAAATAAAAGGTGAAGTTTTTCTATGACATTGGAGTGCCCCAGTTTTCTACAACATTGCAATACTTCAAGGGGGCAGGTCACCATGGTGGCCATCGATTGGCTGCAGCAGCATCAAAGTAGATGTTGGCAGTGGAGGACCTGAGACAGCCAAGGCTGGAGAGCAAAGGAGCTGGTACCCAGCAGTGGGTAGCAGGTAAGTATGCTTCCCTTTTGCAGGTGTCCTCATGAGAGGAGGTTTCCAAATGCCCCAGAAAGGTGGCCAACCCCTTTAAAGCTTGAGCAAAACATCTTTAAAAAAAACATAAGCATCTTATTGCCCAAGAGAAACTGGATGAATTGGGTTTGCATAGCAACATATTTCCTGAATGTGCAATTTCTCATTTTCTTATATTAAGAAAACTTGTTCCATGCCATAAATTGCTCAATTATGTACTTTTCTGGTAAAATATCCTATTTTATAGCTGAGTGACAATTTATTGTTCTTTTCAAAGATTTCCCAATGTCTGCTTTATATGCCGAGAAAATAGCAAAAATGGCAAAAAATATATTTTATTTACTAGTATAGCCAGTCTGAAATAAATCCATTAATTTCCAGGCAGAAAAAGTTTGCAAACTACCAACTTTATTTAATAGTATTCATAGCCAGGCTAAATCAGACATCCGTCCGTACTATATGCACAAATCTATTCTATGAATTTTGAAAGACAGCAATACAACAGATCAGATTGGATATGAATGGGCTTGATAAGGATAACAGTCACACTTTCTTATAGAAAAGAATAGCTGGAGATATGCTAGGCAATGGACAACACACAACAATTAAGGATTTTATTTCTATCCTTATTTGTAAAATCCTGGTTTTGTATGAAATAGGAAATACAATATTGAAAATGTCAAAACACATTGCTGTAAAAGATCATGTGATAGACAAACGGTGAAAAGAGATGAAACCTTGATATATCTTTTTCCCCTGGGCTGCAGAATCTATGCAACACATGGTTATTACTTGGCTACACAGACAGATGAAATGCCAATAAGTGTCAGTAAAAGTAAGGTACAATGTAATAACGTAAGGATAAACTTTTATCTGAAATGTACACATAGGGTAACATAATGCAGAGGAAAATCCTATATACTGTAGCAAATCATGAGAAGGATAACGACTTCTGGCACAAATCACAAAATAATCTGACATTTCTTGCACATACTCAAACTAAATTACAATGTGAACTCCTCTAAAAACCTAATAATCAACTTTTTTACGTTAACCCCAAAATCCCTTTTCTTGAGTCAAAATCAGAAAGCTAAGATATGAGGAACTTGTTATGTGGCCCTTACAATTGTAGAGCTACTTAAAGCATACATGAGTTTTGAAAAAAAAAGTTTGCATAATGGTTGTGCATTGTAGAATTATAACTGTGAAGGAACAGGTGTTTTTGGGCTTCCCTAATGTTTCATTTGCACAGCTAGATACAGTTCTCTCACAAGCAGTCTCCCTTCTGTGGAATCTGCCAGTATTTTATGCAATGACATCACTTCCCTTGCTTCCTACTATGTTTGTTTTCTTCTAGGGAGCTCAGAAATCTGATAACGAGGGGGAGATCACACTTGCATACATTACCTGTGAACCATCTTCTATGTCTCTGTTACTAGACACAGATCTAGCCTAACAGGCAGTACACTGCAAAATAGGTGAAAGAGAGACCCCTAGTGGCCATGACTTTACAGCTTTTTTTTTTTTCCAGGCGGATGCAGGTAGATTTTTTTAATGAAGTGATTTAGAAATGTTATATTTACACCATTCTTTATTAACCTCCTCAGGACCGCCGTACGCAGGATTGCGTCTTTGCGGCGGTCCTGTTGTTCTGGGCGGACGCGCCGGTGCGTCCTCTCGCGAGACGCGAGATTTCGTGCATTGCCGGCCCACGCATGCGCATCGCGGGCCGGCAAAAGTTAAAGAAGTATTTCGTCACCAGCCTGCCAGCAACGATCATTGGCTGGCAGGCTGGCGATTTTCAAAAAATCAAATCAGAAGCCAGATAACAGATCATATTAGTAAATATGATCTGTTATATGGCTTCTCTGCTTCTCTGCTGGTCCTTTTCGTCGGTTGGATCCAGCAGAGGAGCAGACTTCACTGTGAGTACCCACCAACACTACACCTTAGCCCCTGATCACCTTCCATCACCCCCATCATCCTAATTAACCCCTTGATCGCCCCCTGTCAATCACTTAGTGAAAGACAAAAAGTGATCAGTGTAAACTGTCACATTTTTTTTTCACTAGTATTGGCTGTTAGGTTTTAGGGATAGTTTAGGCCCCTTGGTTAGGTAGTTAGCGTCAGTTAGCGCCCAGCCCACCGCACCGCAGTCACTTTTATTCGCTGTTTAGCGTATCGCTAATCAGCATTTGTACTTTTATAGTATCTGTAAGTGATCAAAACTGATCACGGTCAGATCTATAATAGTATTAGTGTCACCTTAGCTCGCCCTCCACTCAAAACGCAGTGTTTGCCCGATCAGGCCTGATCGGTCGCCCACACGTGCGTTCACCCACGCCCGCCCCACCGCAGTGACAAAAAAAAAATTGTTTTTTGATCACTGCACATTGACTTTACACGCACTGCGGCGATAAAAAAATCAGTTTTGATATTTTTTATCAACCGCAGCGGCCTCCGGTACTTCGCTAGCCTCCCCTTTGTAAGACAGGCTTGCTTTTTTTCTTGGGTAGTCTCAGGGAATACCCCTAAATTTAGTAGTCCAAAATGTCAAACAGGGGGTATTCTTCTGAAGAGGCCTACAGGATTCTGACCCAGTCGGATGAGGAGTGGGAACCCTCATCTGACGAATCTAGCGGGTCAGAATATGAACCTGTGGAAAGCAGTGGCTCTCTGACCCAAAGTTCGGACGAGGAGGTGGAGGTCCCTGGCAGCACCAGGCGTACCCGGCCCCGTGTCGCTAGACCACAGGTTATGCAGGATCCGCTTCAAGAGCAGCAGAGTGGGGCTGTCGCTGCCGGATCACGTGGTGAGGCATACACCAGCAGCGCAGCCCTTCCTGGACCTAGTACCAGCACTGCCGTACAACATGGTGACGTGGCGAGCACCAGAAGGGCAGTTGAAGCTGGTACGGTGGCACGTGCACTAGTTACCCCGTCGCAGCCACCGCGCAGACAGGCCCGTAGAGCCCCTAGAATCCCTGAGGTGCTGGCAAACCCTGATTGGCAGTCACCAACTTCAGCCGCACCTGTAGTTCCCCCTTTCACCGCCCAGTCTGGAGTTCGGGTTGAGACGGCTCAAATCGGTTCGGCCCTGGGATTTTTTGAGCTGTTCTTGACTGCGGAGCTCTTGGACTTAGTCGTGGCAGAGACAAACCGGTATGCCACACAATTTATATCCGCCAACCCGGGAAGCTCTTATGCCCAGTCTTTCCGGTGGAAACCAGTCCAAGTTTCCGAACTTAAAATTTTTCTGGGCCTTCTCCTCAACATGGGTCTAACTAAAAAGCATGAATTGCGGTCATATTGGTCCACGAACCCGATTCATCACATGCCCATGTTCTCTGCTGCTATGTCCAGGACACGATTTGAGACCATCCTGCGTTTCCTGCACTTTAGCGACAACACCACCTCCCGTCCCAGAGGCCACCCAGCTTTTGACCGGCTCCACAAAATTCGGCCCCTCATAGACCATTTCAACCAGAAATTTGCAGATTTGTATACCCCCGAGCAAAACATCTGCGTAGACGAGTCCCTAATACATTTTACCGGGCGCCTTGGCTTCAAACAATACATCCCAAGCAAGCGTGCCCGGTATGGGGTCAAATTGTATAAGCTCTGTGAAAGGGCCACAGGCTATACCCACAAATTTCGGATCTATGAGGGAAAAGATCAGACCCTGGAGCCGGTCGGTTGCCCTGACTACCTGGGGAGCAGTGGGAAGACAGTCTGGGACTTGGTGTCACCCTTATTCGGCAAGGGGTACCATCTTTATGTGGACAATTTTTACACAAGTGTGGCCCTCTTTAGGCATTTGTTTCTAGAACGGATTTGCGCCTGTGGCACCGCGCGAACTAGTCGCGTGGGCTTCCCCCAACGGCTTGTAACCACCCGTCTTGCAAGGGGGGAGAGGGCTGCCTTGTGTAACGAAGAACTGCTCGCGGTGAAATGGAGAGACAAGCGTGACGTTTACATGCTCTCCTCCATTCACGCAGACACGACAATCCAAATTGAAAGGGCAACCCGTGTCATTGAAAAGCCCCTCTCAGTCCACGACTATAATGCGCTCATGGGAGGGGTGGACTTCAATGACCAGATGTTGGCTCCCTATTTAGTTTCCCGCAGAACCAGACGCTGGTATAAGAAGGTGTCTGTATATTTAATTCAATTGGCTGCCTATAATAGTTTTGTTCTCTACAGTAAGGCTGGGAGAACAGGATCCTTCCTCAAATTCCAGGAAGAGATCATCGAGAACCTCATTTATCCGGGAGGTTCCGTGGCCCCATCCACCAGTGTAGTTAGCCGTCTACACGAGCGACATTTCCCCAGTGTCGTTGCTGGTACCTCAACCCAACCGCCACCCCGAAAAAAATGTCGTGTCTGTAGCAGGAGTGGAATAAGGCGTGACACCCGCTATTTCTGTCCTGACTGTCCGGACCACCCTGCCCTATGCTATGGTGAGTGTTTCCGGAAGTACCACACACAGGTACACCTAGCATAGGGATCACATCTCACCAGGACAGGCACACAGGGCTATTAGGGCCCTTTCTCTCACAGCTGCTGCAAACCTCTCCTTTCACCTGGGATAAAGTGCATAACGTACTTCGCCACATCTTTGGGCGATTTGCGCTTTGCACATTGTCCCATGGGGAAGGAGAGGTTTGCTCTATAAAGGTAAAAAAAACTAAACAAAAAAAAAAATACCGGTAAGTAAAAAAGTTAAACGTTCAGTTAAAAAAGTTTAAAAAAAGTTTCTATGTTCTGTTCAACAGTTAATAAAGTTATTGCTTTGTGGCCTGGTTTTTTCTTTTTTGTTTTGTTTTTTTTACCTTCCAGGTGGACCAACCGATCGACCAGCTGCAGCACTGATGTGCATTCGGACAGAAGCATTGCGCTGCTGTCAGATTACACGCAAGTCGGTGTATGCGGCGCTGCAAGACGAGATTTCTCCTCTGCAGTAAAAGATATGTTTGCCGAGGCATATGAGCTGAGGAGGTGGCGGTGTTCATATACTTTGTATATATAAAAAAAAAAAATCACGGCAATGATTTATTCATCCACATCGATTGATGTGAATGGAGAAATCTGGTTTGCCAGGGCATACGAGCTGAAGTGGGTATGGATGTTGGGCGGAGCTCCTATGTCCTGGCAGACGCCTTTCCCCTCCTTTTTCTTTTTTTGGCAGAGATTTTTTCATCCACATTGATCGATGCGAATGAAGAAATCTGTGCCGTTCATTTTTTTCTTTCAGCCCAGAGGCTGAACGGAAAAAAAATATCTCATTACCCGTATGCTCAATATAAGGAGAATAGCAGAAACTCCTAATGCTGGGCATACATGTAATGATTGCGGAGACCCTCAAATGCCAGGGCAGTACAAACACCCCACAAATAACACCATTTTGGAAAGAAGACACCCCAAGGTATTCGCTGAGGGGCATATTGAGTCCATGAAAGATTGAAATTTTTGTCCCAAGTTAGCGGAAAGGGAGACTTTGTGAGAACAAAATCAAAAAAATCAATTTCCGCTAACTTGTGCCAAAAAATTTTTTTTTCAATGAACTCGCCATGCCCCTCATTGAATACCTTGGGGTGTCTTCTTTCCAAAATGGGGTCACATGTGGGGTATTTATACTGCCCTGGCATTTTAGGGGCCCCAAAGCGTGAGAAGAAGTCTGGTATCCAAATGTCTAAAAATGCCCTCCTAAAAGGAATTTGGGCCCCTTTGCCCACCTAGGCTGCAAAAAAGTGTCACACATCTGGTATCTCTGTATTCAGGAGAAGTTGAGGAATGTGTTTTGGGGTGTCTTTTTACATATACCCATGCTGGGTGAGATAAATATCTTGGTCAAATGCCAACTTTGTATAAAAAAAATGGGAAAAGTTGTCTTTTGCCAAGATATTTCTCTCACCCAGCATGGGTATATGTAAAATGACACCCCAAAACACATTCCCCACCTTCTCCTGAGTACGGAGATACCAGATGTGTGACACTTTTTTGCAGCCTAGGTGGGCAAAGGGGCCCACATTCCAAAGAGCACCTTTCGGATTTCACAGGTCATTTACCTACTTACCAGACATTAGGGCCCCTGGAAAATGCCAGGGCAGTATAACTACCCCACAAGTGACCCCATTTTGGAAAGAAGACACCCCAAGGTATTCCGTGAGGGGCATGGCAAGTTCCTAGAATTTTTTATTTTTTGTCACAAGTTAGTGGAAAATGATGATTTTTTTTTTTTTTTCATACAAAGTCTCATATTCCACTAACTTGTGACAAAAAATAAAAATTTCCATGAACTCACTATGCCCATCAGCGAATACCTTGGGGTCTCTTCTTTCCAAAATGGGGTCACTTGTGGGGTAGTTATACTGCCCTGGCATTCTAGGGGCCCAAATGTGTGGTAAGGAGTTTGAAATCAAATTCTGAAAAAAATGACCTGTGAAATCCGAAAGGTGCTCTTTGGAATATGGGCCCCTTTGCCCACCTAGGCTGCAAAAAAGTGTCACACATCTGGTATCTCCGTACTCAGGAGAAGGTGGGGAATGTGTTTTGGGGTGTCATTTTATATATACCCATGCTGGGTGAGAGAAATATCTTGGCAAAAGACAACTTTTCCCATTTTTTTATACAAAGTTGGCATTTGACCAAGATATTTATCTCACCCAGCATGGGTATATGTAAAAAGACACCCCAAAACACATTCCTCAACTTCTCCTGAGTACGGGGATACCAGATGTGTGACACTTTTTTGCAGCCTAGGTGGGCAAAGAGGCCCACATTCCAAAGAGCACCTTTCGGATTTCACAGGTCATTTTTTACTGAATTTGATTTCAAACTCCTTACCACACATTTGGGCCCCTAGAATGCCAGGGCAGTATAACTACCCCACAAGTGACCCCATTTTGGAAAGAAGAGACCCCAAGGTATTCGCTGATGGGCATAGTGAGTTCATAGAATTTTTTATTTTTTGTCACAAGTTAGTGGAAAATGATGATTTTTTTTTTTTCATACAAAGTCTCATATTCCACTAACTTGTGACAAAAAATAAAAATTTCCATGAACTCACTATGCCCATCAGCGAATACCTTGGGGTCTCTTCTTTCCAAAATGGGGTCACTTGTGGGGTAGTTATACTGCCCTGGCATTCTAGGGGCCCAAATGTGTGGTAAGGAGTTTGAAATCAAATTCTGAAAAAAATGACCTGTGAAATCCGAAAGGTGCTCTTTGGAATATGGGCCCCTTTGCCCACCTAGGCTGCAAAAAAGTGTCACACATCTGGTATCTCCGTACTCAGGAGAAGGTGGGGAATGTGTTTTGGGGTGTCATTTTATATATACCCATGCTGGGTGAGAGAAATATCTTGGCAAAAGACAACTTTTCCCATTTTTTTATACAAAGTTGGCATTTGACCAAGATATTTATCTCACCCAGCATGGGTATATGTAAAAAGACACCCCAAAACACATTCCTCAACTTCTCCTGAGTACGGGGATACCAGATGTGTGACACTTTTTTGCAGCCTAGGTGGGCAAAGAGGCCCACATTCCAAAGAGCACCTTTCGGATTTCACAGGTCATTTTTTACAGAATTTGATTTCAAACTCCTTACCACACATTTGGGCCCCTAGAATGCCAGGGCAGTATAACTACCCCACAAGTGACCCCATTTTGGAAAGAAGAGACCCCAAGGTATTCGCTGATGGGCATAGTGAGTTCATGGAAGTTTTTATTTTTTGTCACAAGTTAGTGGAATATGAGACTTTGTATGAAAAAAAAATAAAAAAAAAAAATCATCATTTTCCACTAACTTGTGACAAAAAATAAAAAATTCTAGGAACTCTCCATGCCCCTCACGGAATACCTTGGGGTGTCTTCTTTCCAAAATGTGGTCACTTGTGGGGTAGTTATACTGCCCTGGCATTCTAGGGGCCCAAATGTGTGGTAAGGAGTTTGAAATCAAATTCAGAAAAAAATGACCTGTGAAATCCGAAAGGTGCTCTTTGGAATATGGGCCCCTTTGCCCACCTAGGCTGCAAAAAAGTGTCACACATCTGGTATCTCCGTACTCAGGAGAAGTTGAGGAATGTGTTTTGGGGTGTCTTTTTACATATACCCATGCTGGGTGAGATAAATATCTTGGTCAAATGCCAACTTTGTATAAAAAAATGGGAAAAGTTGTCTTTTGCCAAGATATTTCTCTCACCCAGCATGGGAATATATAAAATAACACTCCAAAACACATTCCCCACCTTCTCCTGAGTACGGATATACCAGATGTGTGACACTTTTTTGCAGCCTAGGTGGGCAAAGGGGCCCATATTCCAAAGAGCACCTTTCGGATTTCACAGGTCATTTTTTTCTGAATTTGATTTCAAACTCCTTACCACACATTTGGGCCCCTAGAATGCCAGGGCAGTATAACTACCCCACAAGTGACCCCATTTTGGAAAGAAGAGACCCCAAGGTATTTCGTGATGGGCATAGTGAGTTCATAGAAGTTTTTATTTTTTGTCACAAGTTAGTGGAATATGAGACTTTGTAAGAAAAAAAAAAAAAATAAAATCATCATTTTCCGCTAACTTGTGACAAAAAATAAAAAGTTCTATGAACTCACTATGCCCATCAGCGAATACCTTAGGTTGTGTACTTTCCGAAATGGGGTCATTTGTG
The DNA here is from genome assembly GCF_905171765.1 of Bufo bufo. Taxonomy (NCBI): domain Eukaryota; kingdom Metazoa; phylum Chordata; class Amphibia; order Anura; family Bufonidae; genus Bufo; species Bufo bufo. The sequence goes on from NC_053393.1 coordinate 211,409,559, forward strand.
GGGTGTTTGTACTGTCTGGGCATTGTAGAACCTCAGGAAACATGACAGGTGCTCAGAAAGTCAGAGCTGCTTCAAAAAGCGGAAATTCACATTTTTGTACCATAGTTTGTAAACGCTATAACTTTTACCCAAACCATTTTTTTTTTACCCAAACATTTTTTTTTTATCAAAGACATGTAGAACTATAAATTTAGAGCAAAATTTCTATATGGATCTCGTTTTTTTTGCAAAATTTGACAACTGAAAAATGTCATTTTTTTGCAAAAAAATCGTTAAATTTCGATTAATAACAAAAAAAGTAAAAATGTCAGCAGCAATGAAATACCACCAAATGAAAGCTCTATTAGTGAGAAGAAAAGGAGGTAAAATTCATTTGGGTGGTAAGTTGCATGACCGAGCAATAAACGGTGAAAGTAGTGTAGGTCAGAAGTGTAAAAAGTGGCCTGGTCTTTCAGGGTGCTTAAGCACTGGGGGCTGAGGTGGTTAAAGGGGTTGTCAGGGCTTTTCCAGTGATGACCTATCCTGATCCTAAGGATAGGTCATCAATATCAGATTGGCAGGGGTCTGACACTAGGCACTGATCAGCTGTTTGATGAGATGTACAGCAGCAGACAGGAAGAGAGAAGGGAGGCGGCATGCACCAACTCCTCAAACAGCTGATCGGCGGGGGTGTCGTGTGTCGGACCCCCGCCGATCTGATATTGATGACCTATCCTGAGGACAGGTCATCAATAGTAAAAGCCCAGACAACCTCTTTAAATTTAATTGTACGAAAGTACCATGACTCCTTTGTGTCTGTGATATAAAAGGAGCACTGTGGTCACTGGTGATCTTTTATTCACATGAATACTTGTTCAGGATAATATTCCTGTATAAAGGGAATGCTTGTTCATCGGGGGAAATGCTTGTTCATCGGGTGAAATCAATGTGAAATCATTGATGTGGACACTAAAATCATTGTTTCTGAGCAGCAGATCGTGAGATTGGAAACAAGGATCTACTGTTCAGGGACAATAAATCTGTATGGGCATGAGCAATAGCGGTAGCAATCACTCATCTTCATACAGAGGAGATGATTGTGGCATGTAAATGTAGCTCTTGCCTCCTTTGGTGATCAGGCATTTTTCAGGTTATTCGGATTGTTCCTGATAACTGCCTGCTCAGTTGGCCTGTTTAAAAGAGCCTTAAAGAGGTTGTGCCACAAAAAATTTGCATATTATTTAAAATTTAGTATAGTCACTGAGCTATTCCTTAAAATGTGTCTGTATAGTGCCACCTGCTGTTTGCTTTTTTTCTTATTTCTCTATCCAATTTAAATCTTCAACTACCACAAGCCATATCTTCTGTTATAATCTGTGACAGTTACAGGGAGAGAACTGCAACAGAAAAGACACAACCACTGAGAGAGGACACGTTCATTTAGCTGCCAGCCTAGAATAAATCTAGCAGAACAAAAGGAGCAATGAACGGGGAGATCTCTGGATCCATGTGAGGTACAGGGATAGTTTTGTTAGAAAAAAAATTGTCATGTACAGTACACACCTTCTCATTCAAAGAGTTTTCTTTATTTTCATGACTATGAAAATTGTAGATTCACACTGAAGGCATCAAAACTATGAATTAACACATGTGGAATTATATACATAACAAACAAGTGTGAAACAACTGAAAATATGTCATATTCTAGGTTCTTCACAGTAGCCACCTTTTGCTTTGATTACTGCTTTGCACACTCTTGGCATTCTCTTGATGAGCTTCAAGAGGTAGTCCCCTGAAATGGTTTTCACTTCACAGATGTGCCCTGTCAGGTTTAATAAGTGGGATTTCTTGCCTTATAAATGGGGTTGGGACCATCAGTTGCTTTGAGGAGAAGTCAGGTGGATACACAGCTGAAAGTCCTACTGAATAGACTGTTAGAATTTGTATTATGGCAAGAAAAAAGCAGGTAAGTAAAGAAAAACGAGTGGCCATCATTACTTTAAGAAATGAAGGTTAGTCAGCCGAAAAATTGGGAAAACTTTGAAAGTAAGGGCTATTTGACCATGAAGGAGAGTGATGGGGTGCTGCGCCAGATGACTTGGCCTCCACAGTCACCGGACCTGAACCCAATCAAGATGGTTTGGGGTGAGCTGGACCACAGAGTGAATGCAAAAGGGCCAACAAGTGCTAAGCATCTCTGGGAACTCCTTCAAGACTGTTGGAAGACCATTTAATGTGACTACTACCTCTTGAAGCTCATCAAGAGAATGCCAAGAGCGTGCAAAGCAGTAATCAAAGCAAAAGGTGGCTACTTTGAAGAACCTAGAATATGACATATTTTCAGTTGTTTCACACTTGTTTGTTATGTATATAATTCCACATGTGTTAATTCATAGTTTTGATGCCTTTATAGTCATGAAAATAAAGAAAACTCTTTGAATGAGAAGGTGTGTCCAAACTTTTGGTCTGTACTGTACTATATCATATCTGATTTTATTTTTTACATCAATCATGGCATAACCCCTTTAATAAAATAGCTCTGTAGACTGAAAGTAGAAAATGTATTTTTTTAACCTACATAGGTCCAATTTCAAAATCTCTGATAACCGGTCCATGTCAAAGGCAGAAAGCTAATGCAACTGTAAAGTGTGATAACACTCCATATCTCAGCATCCAGGACATCAGTATGACATCGGAAATGGAAGGCAGTGACTCTACCCACGTAGTTTGTGGTGTTGAGTGCCGTTAGGTTTTAGCAGTTATTCCTTTTTTTTCTTATAAAGAATATGGTACTAAGCTAGCCAAACAAGACAACCATCTAGTTGTGTGTATAGGGGCCTCCTGACTCTTCCCTGAGGACAGATGTCAAGTGAGATAAGGGGCTAAGGATAGAGGAAGATAAGGATTGGACAACTGTATTCCATGTATTTATATACTATATTTAGTGGGATTCATCCAGAACAACGGGGGTCACCAAGTTCTCTGCCGAGATGCGTAGCTTTGGAAATAATTTTAAATGCTTTTATGTGTGACACTGAACTTCTATTGTTTTCCTGTTTACAAGGCTGAAATCGGGTTCTGGCTATGCTCCCTGGGATTGTCCTGCAGTGAAAACCTGAGTTGACTTTATGCAACCTCTCGTTTATAAGGGACATTAAGGAGGAAGCAGGGTGTACGTGGACAAAATCATTTTGTCATGGGGCACTGTACAAGCATTGTTTATTATAGAATTTTATGGTGGACATTATGACACATAACAGGTAGTATTTAGTGTTAGGTTCCTGTCTTACAGAGATCGCCTTGACGGGCCCAAATCATTTTGTAGAAAATGTATTTGCCAAGAATCTCAAATTTACAAAATAAGCGTGGCATTAGCACCAGAATATTTTGTATAACTATGGCATTATTGTATGTTATTTGTGTTTGCAGAGTGCTGTTGCATTTTGGGTTTTTTTCTTCGTGTTTCTAGCCATGGCAGCGTGCACCTGCACATTGGGATGTGCTGAATGACCCCCTTTTTTTTGCAGTTGTATTGTATCTTTTGCCCAGTAAGTAGCCTTTTTCCCCCTCAAAGTGGGGGGAAAATGTCAGTGTTTCTTATGGCGAATACTAATGAGCACTTCCATTATGGAAGCACTCATTAGTACAGGAGGACTGGGAAGTGGTGAATGCAGTGCTCCCCTGGCTCTGTACACACTGCTTCCTGGTCCTCATCTGCTATGACAGCACACAGCGTGAATATGTCAGCGCGCTCTGTGACCTTGAGCTGTGCTGGTCAGGTCACAGCACTGTGCACAGCAGGAAAATGAACAAGAGAGCTGGATCATAGGAGTGGCATCGGTGTCCGGAGCAGGAGAGGTAAGTTGATTTTTTAAATGTTATTTTCTCTGAGCATGGGGTTCTGATCTGAGGTCTGGGGGTTCACATTGGGGGTCTAAAATGAGGTCTGAATGGGGAGTCTTATTTACATTGGGGTTCTGATCTAAGGTCTGATTGGGGGTCATTCACACTAGGGTCTGATCTGAAGTCTGATTAGGGGTCTGATCTGAGGTCTTATTGGGGTCTTATTAACATTGGGGTATGCACTGAGGTCTGATTGAGGGTGTGATTGGGGCTCTGATTTGAGGTCTAATGAAAAAGATTTTTTTTCTTACTCTCCTCCTCTAAAACCTAGGTGTGTCGTATGGGTGAGTGTGCCTTATAGGGTGAAAAATACGGGTATAACAAGTTCCTTCCTTGTCTTTTACATTAAATTCTTAACCACTGTGTGGAGAGAGGAGAAAGCCACTGCCAGAAACGTGTGGCTTCTCATTCAGAGAAAATCCAACAGTCCCTTACATATCTCCCCAGACATCTGCTGTCAGGACAAAGTCTGAGGTCCCATACACTCAGGAAGATCATCCAGTCCTGCCAAAATCAGTGCTTTGTACCAACATACATCTAACATGTATGATCAGCTTAGAGCTTGGAAACACTGTCTCAACCACTTTAACATCCTATACAGAATGTATTCAGGGTCAACATGGGCCTTACATTTACAATTATTATTAGTTTATGATTATTTATTATTAAAGCGCCATTCATTCCATGGTGCTGTCATGGTGGGGAGTAAGGGAAACTCCCCACCGTACGATAATGGATATGCGGGGAAGTAGCTAGGTCAGGATGCCAGGATCAGGGAGCAGGTCAACTCCTAAAGCGTCCCTAATCCTCGCTCTAACTCCTCACCGTATGAGCGGACCTGGATGGTAGGACGGCTCATACCCAGGATACTTAGGACCATGAGTTGCCCTGATAATCCCTCACATAGGAGCAGGGGAGAGACGACCAGTTCGTCCAAGACACGGAAGAGCAGGAGTCTCTGCAGGCCAAACAGCAAGGAAAGGAAGCCAAGTGGAACGGAAGGTAAGTATCCAGTGGCAGGGATAACCACTGAACCAAGAACCCAGGAAGGCAAGGTAACTTACCTGCCGCAGCTGCTGGACAGCACAACAGAAGACACACCAACTTGAGAACTGGAACCCATGCAAACGTACTACAATCCGAACAACATAGCGGACTCAGTACGTACTCATACACCAAGGAACCAGCACTACAGCAACAGCTCACAGACTTGACTTTTGGTTCACCCCTCCAGGAAACCATGGAGCCCCCTTCTGGAGGCACTACAAACAGGGTACGACTTGCATACATGCCGGACATAAAACACCAACTGACCTGACATGTAACAACAACAAGACGAGACACCAAACCCTGAACATAAACCCACATCAAACAACCACACAGGTAAGGTAGGGGAACATGGAGGATAGAATGGGAAGACATCGCTGGAAACATCGATGTCCCACTAGGAGGCCCTCACACTGGAAGATGGAACAACCAGACAAGGAGCATAACTCCAGCGCACACCAAGGCTGGAGTACAACTGACTCCTGGCCTTAAGCCACAGGTATAACAAGCACCTAGTGACCACACCCAGCAAGGTAGTTAACCCCTACAGAAGACAGAGGAGGAACCAGGAGAAGGGGAGCAAAGCACACACATGCAGACAACCACGCGTTGCCCCTGGCAAATGGCATGTACGGCAAACGTGTCACATCGCACAGCACCGAGGCCGTAACAGGTGCTGTACATACTTAATACTAAACAATCGCAATAAGAATGAACAAGATGAGTTACAAACTGGTACAGAAGAATAGAGGCCCCTGCCTGAGAGGGCTTACAATCTACAAGGCATGGGAGAAGGACAACAGTAGGTGAGGGTAAGGCCTCATGCATTGCACACGTCCATATGTATTTTGCAGTCCGCAAAAAACGGATCTGCAAAAATACGGATGACGTCTGTGTGCATTCCATATTTTGTGGAACGGAACAGCTGGCCCCTAATAGAACAGTACTATCCTTGTCCGTAATGCGGACAATAATAGGACATGTTCTATTTCTTTGCGGAACGGAAATATGGACACACGGAAACGGAATGCATATGGAGTAACTTCCATATACAGGCCGCCAAAAAAACTGAAAAAAAAAAGAAAATACGTTTGTGTGCATGAGGCGTAAAGCTGATCATGGTGGTATAGAGGCAGAAGGGTTACTGTAGGTTGTAGACTTGTCTGAAGAGGTGGGTTTTCAGGTTTCTTTTGAAGGTTTCCACTGTAGGTGAAAGTCTGTTATGTTGGGGTAGAGAGTTCTAGAGTATCGGGGATGGAAATAAGTGATAAGAGGAGAGTCGAGAAAAAGGTCTTATAAGGATCAGATATGTGAGGATGTATCGGGAAAGTAGCTCAGAGATGTATGGAGGGGACAGGTTGTGGATCACTACGAATGCTCGTTAGCAATGATCTTAACAATAATCTGCCTGGGTATTAGGGCCTTTAGGGCCTAATTTTGCTCAAGCACGATGCTCAAGTCTCCTCCCCGCACATTTGTTGGCTGCTACGCAGCCAATAAACATGCGGGGAAATACTGTCACTCACTGTAATGCCGTAGCCATGTTGGTTACTGGCATTACAGTGATTGGCTGGCCGGAACGCGTCATTGGGTGCTATATAGCACCCGATGACACGTGGTTCGGCTCAGTCTTAGTGCGAGCTGCAGCAGAAGGGACAGATAGTGTAGGGGCAGGAATTGGCTTTATGTTTAGTCTTGAAAGGTGTTAGAGACCCAAAAGTCCTTTTAAGGACTATTGTTTTATCTGGCTGCAATATATATTATTAGCACAACCTGCGCTAAATTGCGTGCAATTGTTTTGCCGCTGCTGACAGTGACACAACCTCTGCTACATCTGTTGTGTTACAATTGCGCATCCTAAATATCTGTGACATTCAGCGCAATTGTTTGGCCGCTGCTGACAGCGACATTACCTGCGCTACATCTCCTGTGTAACATTTGTGCATCCTAAATATCTGTGACATTCAGTGTAATTTTTTCGCCACTGGTGACAGCGGCATTACCTGAGCTACATTTCCTGTATAACGTTTGAGCATCCTAAATATCTGTGACATTCAGTGTAATTTTTTCGCCACTGGTGACAGCGGCATTACCTGAGCTACATTTCCTGTATAACGTTTGAGCATCCTAAATATCTGTGACATTCAGTTGAATTTTTTTGCCGCTGGTGACAATGACATTAACTGCACTACATCTCCTGTATAACATTTGCGCATCCTAAATATCTTTGACATTCTGTGTAATTTTTACGCCGCTGGTGACAGCGACATTACCTGCGCTACATCTCCTGTGTAACGTTTGCGCATCCTAAATATAAGTGTAATTTATTTGCGCATACACTTACAAAACCTGCGTTTCTGTACGTTTGACATACTTGCAAGCATATATACCATTTAATATGCTTAAGGCGAGCAGTAAGGGAAGAGAAAGTGGCTGTGCTGCTGATGGTACACGCAGAGCCCGTGGCCCTGGGCGGGGTGAAACTGTGCCTGCTGCCAGATACAAGAAACACACTCATCCAGGATACCTAGCTTCATGTTGCAGTTTGCAGGGCGGCGCAGGACACCACTCTCGAAGTCACACCAGTGAAACCAGGTGGTTGGTTGGATTGAAGCAGATAATGCTTCCAGTCGGTTAAGTACGAGCCTGTCTTCCACAAAGTCCAGTCTCAGTAGCCAAGAGTCTGGTCAACAGAATCCTCACCCTGATACTCTTTCCTCCCACCATGGAGAGTTTTGGCAAACAAGGGATCCCACACTCTGATATTCCGAGGAGCTCTTTTCATCGCCATTCCTTGATTTGGCCCTCTCACCAAGCCTGCTTGAAGAGGGACATGAGGAGATCTTGTGCACTGATTCCCAAACTTTTGAGCATCCACAGTCAGAAAAAGATGATGGTGGGGAATGGCAATTAGTGTTTCACGAGGTGGATGAGGATGATGAGACACAGTTGCCAATAAGTCAACTGCAATTAGTGTCTCAAGAGGTTCATGATGAGGATGAGACACAGTTGTCAATAAGTGAAGTTCTTGTTAGGTCAACAAGTCAGGAGGATGATCAGAGTGAGGAAGTGGAACAGGAGGTGGTGGACAATGAAATCACTGACCCAACCTGGGAAGGTGGCAAGCCGGGCGAGTACAGCAGTACAGAGGGGGAGGGATCCGCAGCACTGCAACAGGCTGGAAGAGGCAGTGGGGTGGAAAAAGGGAGAAGGCGGTACACACCAAACAGGCCCGCAACTGTTCCCCGGAGCACCCCCTTGCAGCAATCTCCCTGGCCAAAGGGTAGGTGTTCCGCAGTCTGGCGCTTTTTTGAGGAAAATGCGGACGATGAAAGAATTGTCATTTGCAACCTGTGCCGTACCAAAATGAGCAGGAGTATGAACAGGGGGGTAGCTAAAGGCTCATGGGCCCTGGTGCAAGAGTTCAGCTTGGGCACCCATGCAAGGGTTCAGCTTGGGCCCCCCTTCCCTCAGTCCTTTGTGGCCAGGAGAAGGGTACAACATAGCCTTCATGCTGCCTGAGTCAAAACTTGAAACAGCACCCGCCCATGCCAAATTATTGACCTAACCTCTTCCCTCCCGCCAGAGGTGTGATTGGACCAGCATGCACTTTTTATAATATCGGTGTCTTCTTATGCGGACCAAGGGTCTTTGGGCCCCCTCAGGCTCTTGGGCCCGGTAGCAACTGCTACCTCTGAAATCCTTATAGCTATGCCCCTGGGCGTGAACAATAGCAACCTCACCACCACCAGCATGATCCGCCACATGGCATCAAAGCACCCTAAAAGGTGGGCCGAATGCCTAGGTCCACAATCAGTGTCTGAGGGTTACACCACTGCCTCCTCTTCCCCTGTGTTACGTGCTGGCCATTTCCATGTCCAAGACACAGACCCGGATGCCTCCCACCCTGGACCTTCGCAAGCACCATCATCTAGCACATCCACTCCTGTGTCCCAGTGCAGCATACAGGTGTCCATACCCCGGCCTTTTAACGAAAGCACAAATACCCAGCCTCCCACTCACAGGCCATAGCACTAAATGCACACCTTTCCAAATTGCTGGCCATGGAAATGTTGCCATTTAGGCTTGTGGACACTGAGGCTTTCCGCAGCCTGATGGTGGTGGCCATCCCTCGTTACTCAGTCCCCAGCCACCACTATTTTTCCTGGTGTGCCGTCCCCGCCTTACACCAGCATGTGTCCTGTAACATCACCCGTGCCCTGACCAACGCAGTTATTGGGAAGGTCCACTTAACGACTGACAAATGGACAAGTAATTTTGGCCAGGGACGCTACATTTCCCTGACAGCACACTGGGTGAACGTTGTGGAGGCCAGGAGCGAGTCGTACCCTGGGATGGCACAGGTGAAACCGACGCCAATGATTGCAGGCCCTACTTCCATCAGGATTTCCGCCACCACCTACATTAGTGGCTGCAACCACCTCTTCTCCTCCTCCACTTCCACCTCTGAATTCTCGTCTAGCAGCACCAGTCAGCCATCAGTCAGTATCTGGAAGCAGTGTAGCACTGTAGTGGGGAAGCGGCAACAGGGCGTGCTGAAACTAATTTGCTTAGGTGACAAACAGCACACCGCCGCAGAGCTGTGGCAGGCCCCTTTCACACGAGCGAGTTTTCCGCGCGGGTGCAATGCGTGAGGTGAACGCATTGCACCCGCACTGAATCTGGACCCATTAATTTCTATGGGGCTGTGCACATGAGCGGTGATTTTCACGCATCACTTGCTAGGAGACGATCGGGGTGGGGACCCGATTATTATTATTTTCCCTTATAACATGGTTATAAGGGAAAATAGTAGCATTCTGAATACAGAATGCTTAGTAAAATATGTCTGAGGGGTTAAAAATAAATAAATAAATAAATTTAACTCACCTTAATCCACTTGTTCGCGCAGTCGGAATTTCTTCTGTCTTCATCTGTGAGGATAAGGACCTGTGGTGACGTCACTGCGCTCATTACATGGTCCGTCACATGATCCATCCATTACACAATCGCAGTCAAAACTGACTGAAATTGCGTACCTACTCGCGCGGTTTTGCCGCAATGCACCCGGGACGCATCCGGACAAAAAACATGATGCCCGTGTGAAAGAGGCCTAAGGGACCAGACTGAGCTGTGTCTCTCGCCACTCAACCTACAACCAGACATGGTTGTGTCTGATAATGGTCGTAACTTGGTGGTGGTTTTGGAGCTCGGCAAGCTCACACACCATGCCGAGCTCATGTGTTCAACTTAGTGGTTCAGCGGTTTCTTAAAACCTACCCCAATTTGCCTGAGCTACTGGTGAAGGTGCGCTGCGTGTGTGCCCATTTCTGAAAGTCATCTACAGCTGCTGACGGTCTGGCAACGCGGCAGCAGCGCTTGCAATTGCCAGCTCACCGACTGTTGTGCGACGCGAGCACGCGCTGGAACTCCACGTTCCACATATTGACCAGGCTTTGTGAGCAGCAGAGGGCAGTAGTGGAATACCAGCTGCAACATGGTCGTCACCTTTCCAGTCAGCTTCCGCTCTTCATAAGCGACGAGTGGGCATGGATGTCTGACCTCTGTGAGGCTTTATGCGGGGAGGAGACTTGAGCATCGCGCTTGAGCAAAATTAGGCCCTAAAGGCCCTAATACCCAGGCAGATTATTGTTAAGATCATTGCTAACGAGCATTCGTAGTGATCCACAACCTGTCCCCTCCATACATCTCTGAGATACTTTCCCGATACATCCTCACACATCCTCACATATCACACAGATGGTGAGCGGCGATGACGCTATTATCAGCGTAGCCATCCAACTTCTATGTCTACTGGAACGCTTGCTGCTCACAATGAAGGCGGGCGCTTTGCATGTGGAAGAGGTGGAAATGGGGGAAGACAGTACACAGGGTGATAGCCAGACCACCCTCAGTTCGTCTTCTCAGCGCGAATTGGATGATGATTAGGAGGAGGAGGAGGAGCAGGAGACGGTTGCCTCCGCTACAGAGGGTAGTACCCATAGCAGGTTTATTCCATCTGTCCAGCGTGGATGGGCCGAAGAGGAGGAAGAGGATGAGGAGATTGAGAGTCATCCTCCTGATGAGGACAGCAAAGTCTTGTCTGTTGGGACTCTGACACACATGGCTGAGTTTATGTTATGCTGCCTTTCCCGTGACCCTCGCGTTATACGCATTTTGGCCAACACCGATTACTGGTTGTTCACCCTTCTTGACCCCCGATATAAAGAGAAATTCTCATCTTTCATTCCTGTGGTGGAGAGGACTAGGAAAATGGTGCAATACCAGAAGGTCCTTGTGGAAAAATTGCTCCAAAAATTTCCAGCTGACTACGCTGGCGGCAGTGTACATAGTTCCTTTGAGGAGGGGAGACGAGGGGAACACACAGCAATTCCAACAGAGGAAGGGCAAAACTCTCCAAGGCCTGGGACAGTTTCATGACACCCCTCCAGCACCCTCACCCTAAAGCGTGGCCTACTGTCAAAAGGAGGGAAAAGTTTTGGGAGATGGTGAAGGAGTACGTAGCAGACCGTGTCAGCATACTCAATGATCCCTCTGTGCCTTACAACTATTGGGTGTCCAAGCTGGACACGTGGCACAAACTGGCGCTCTACGCCTTGGAGGTGCTGGCCTGCCCTGCCGGCAGCGGTTTGTCAGAGCGGGTATTTAGTGCTGCTGGGGGCATAATAACCGATAAGCGCATCCCCCTGTCAACTGAAAATGCTGACAGGTTGAATCTTATCAAAATGAACAAGGCCTGGATTGCCCCTGACTTCTCTACTCCACCAGAGGAAAGCGGCTGAACATAAAGGCACTTTAAATGTGGCTTTTATGGTGTATTGAATAAACTGAATTCCCATGCACCCCTTCCACCACAAAAAAGGGTATATTGTTCAATCGTCCTTTTCTTGTCCTCCTCCATCATATCAATATGCTTATTAGGCTGCCCTCGCTCCTAATGTTTTAGAGGGTCAGCTCAGCAGCAGACCTTCACCCCTAATGTTTTAAATGGTCAGATCAGCAGCAGGCCCTTGCCCCTAATGTTTTAGAGGGTCAGCTCAGTAGCAGACCCTCACTCCTAATGTTTTAGATGGTCAGATCAGCAGCAGGCCCTCGTCCCTAATGTTTTAGAGGGTCACCAGCAGCCTGCACATGCCCCAATGTTTTAGAGGGTCAGCTCAGCAGCAGACCCTAAACCCTAAAATTTTAGATGGTCAGATCAGCAGCAGGCCCTCGCCCCTAATGTTTTAGAGGGTCAGCTTAGCAGCAGACCCTCACCCCTAATGTTTTAAATGGTCAGATCAGCAGCAGGCCCTTGCCCCTAATGTTTTAGAGGGTCAGCTCAGTAGCAGACCCTCACTCCTAATGTTTTAGATGGTCAGATCAGCAGCAGGCCCTCGTCCCTAATGTTTTAGAGGGTCACCAGCAGCCTGCACATGCCCCAATGTTTTAGAGGGTCAGCTCAGCAGCAGACCCTAAACCCTAAAATTTTAGATGGTCAGATCAGCAGCAGGCCCTCGCCCCTAATGTTTTAGAGGGTCAGCTTAGCAGCAGACCCTCACCCCTAATGTTTTAGATGGTCAGATCAGCAGCAGGCCCTTGCCCCTAATGTTTTAGAGGGTCAGCTCAGTAGCAGACCCTCACTCCTAATGTTTTAGATGGTCAGATCAGCAGCAGGCCCTCGTCCCTAATGTTTTAGAGGGTCACCAGCAGCCTGCACATGCCCCAATGTTTTAGAGGGTCAGCTCAGCAGCAGACCCTAAACCCTAAAATTTTAGATGGTCAGATCAGCAGCAGGCCCTCGCTCCTAATGTTTTAGAGGGTCAGCTTAGCAGCAGACCCTCACCCCTAATGTTTTAGATGGTCAGATCAGCAGCAGGCCCTTGCCCCTAATGTTTTAGAGGGTCAGCTCAGTAGCAGACCCTCACTCCTAATGTTTTAGATGGTCAGATCAGCAGCAGGCCCTCGTCCCTAATGTTTTAGAGGGTCACCAGCAGCCTGCACATGCCCCAATGTTTTAGAGGGTCAGCTCAGCAGCAGACCCTAAACCCTAAAATTTTAGATGGTCAGATCAGCAGCAGGCCCTCGCCCCTAATGTTTTAGAGGGTCAGCTTAGCAGCAGACCCTCACCCCTAATGTTTTAGATAGTCAGATCAGCAGCAGGCCCTTGCCCCTAATGTTTTAGAGGGTCAGCTCAGTAGCAGACCCTCACTCCTAATGTTTTAGATGGTCAGATCAGCAGCAGGCCCTCGTCCCTAATGTTTTAGAGGGTGACCAGCAGGCCTTTGCTCCTAATGTTTTTGAGGGTCACCAGCAGGCCTTCAGTCATAATTTTTCAAGGGTGTGTATAATGCCTCCTTTATGTGTAACAAAGGGTGTATTGGAGTGTCGGTTCCTTGTAATTTTTGGAAGCCCTTTCACTTAGTGCATAGGCTTTATGAGTGTAGGAGTCCAACTACCTGAACAATTGTACCACAATGTGAATTAGGCCCTCCTTTATGTGATATAACGTTTGTTTCAGAGTGCCTCTTCCTTGTAATTTATGGCAGCACTTGCACTTTATATACAAGTAAATATACAGGAAAGAATGTTTCCTAACAATTTTTCCTCTAAAATCGATTTTATCTTCGGGTTTTGTGCGTATTATTGTCAGTCTGTAAAAGTGGCGTACTACTCAGACAACATCGTTCCCAGCAGCGACCTGGGAGTCCAAGATGCATCCAGACATCCTCCCCATGCTGTTCCCAAACCATTTCAGTGGTGTTTCCTTCAATTTCTGACCTTTTCCTATGAACCAGACACCCTCCCCTCTTCAGAGCAGGGGTTGCCTGGTTTAATGCTCGGGTTCTCCCATTGACTTCCATTGTGGTCGGGTGCTCTGTAGAGCACCCAAGCATCCCAAAGTGTTCTACTAGAGCACCAGAGAACCCGAGCACTTTGGTGCTCGATCAACACTATTGCAGGGGTGTGAGAGTGCTAGATGGGAGGCCACAGAGGAGGATGTTACAGTAGTTTAGGCAGGAGATGATGAGGGTATGTACAAGCATTTACAATATGTGATAAGGCTCAGTCCTATGATAAGGAGCAAAGCACGGCACAAATGGCACATACACTTAAAATATACATATATCATTGTTGTAAGTGTAATAGACCAATAATTCAATCCTAATATGACTCTGCAGAAATTAAAATGGAAACATTTGATTAAATTATTATACTAATTATTAAAACATATGCATCCGCATAGCAATTGGTGTGGAATTATGCAAGTCAGACTCATTACCGAGTAATTAGGTTTTAGCCATAACTGTCGGGAAATGTTTAAACATATGATTAGTATGTGGAAAGATTCAGTTCAAGAAATTTGCATTTCGAAGCACGTAATGAATAAAATGGACAGTGTGATAAAATAATCACTGTACGGCTGTAATAGCCAAATTCATGTTTTTAATTATCATATCGATGTGAGTACATACATAACGTTGTTGTGGCTTGTCAATGCAATGACTGGAGGTACGCGTAAAAAAATGATATATCTACCATTGTGATAATTAGTCACCAATTAAAAGCTATTATATACTAAACAGATTTATCTGCCAAGAGCAGAGCCTGGGTGACCCTGTCCTACCCATAATGGGGGTCTGCTGGACCCCAACAAAGCAAACTTTTATGATTTATATAACATACTCCAATCAGCCATAACATAAAAACCAGCTGAGGTGAATAAGACCTTTGAGGGGGTGGGATATACTTAGCAACAAATAAGAAGTCAATTCTTAAAGGTAATGGGGGGAGATTTATCTAAACTGGTGAAAAAGGAAAATGACTTAGTTGCCCATAGCAACCAATCAGATCCCACTTTTCATTTTGGACAGCTCCTTGTATTGGAAGCAGGAATAACGGGAAAGCATAATGATCTGAACAACTTTTACACAGGCTAAATTTTAATGGGTAGACGACTGGGTCTTTAAAATGGGAGGTCATTTGGGGTGTTCCCAAGTGGTCCAAGAAAGGACAACCAGTGAATGAGTGACAGGGTCCTAGTCACCGAAGGCTCAATGATGAGTGTGGGGGCCAAAGGCTAGAACATCTGATTCTATCCCACAGAAAAGCTAGCACAAATTGGTAAAAAAAAGTAATACTGACTATGATAGCCATGTATAAAATGAGTGCAAAAAGTGGTGCAGTTCTCTTACTACCAAAACGGACATGATGTAATTGGTTGCTACAGTGGCGTACCGCCAATATAGGCAGACCAGACATCTGCTACGGGGCTCGTGCCAGGGGGGGGGGGGGGCCCGCAGTGGATAAAAGGCCCCACCTCCTACAATGTCTCCAGTTGTGTATTATGACTTTGACATTGCCACAGCCCTATCTTTGGTTCAGAGGAGCCCTGCTTCCCCTCTGCTCGGGCCCCCCCCCCCCTCCCTTACATACATACAACACAGTGCACAGACAGCGATGTCCCTGACCCTGACAACCAGCCCTGCAGCCAGGTGAGTGGGGGTATGGGGGGGGGGGGGGGGATAAATATCAGTAGCAAAAAGACTTCAGATGTAGGGGATGGGCTATGTCAGGCTTTAGCACAGTGGGCACAGGCAGGAGGAGCGATGTGTATGCGGGCCCCTGCACTCGCTCAGCTGTGCTTGCATACATATGCTGCCCTGTGCCCACTCTGCTAAAACCTGACATAGCCCATCTATGCCCGGCTCTACCAAAGCAGACAGGCAGGAGCAGTGATGTGTGCTGTATAAGGCTCACTGAAGCCCCAGTGAAATCCTTACTCCCAGTGTAATATCAGTGGTTTATGAGAGTACAGATTATAAAGCGTTATATATACGCCTGAACTCAGCGCCTATTTCTCATAGAGAAAAAAGTGTTAGAAAATGTCATTGTAAGGCACTTACAATAGGGTTTAATAAACTTTATTTAAAAGTTTAAATACACTGTCAGGGCTGCCCTGCCTTGTAGTTGCAATAGCTGGAGGGCCGCAGGTTGGGTATTCCCGCTTTAAAGAGGTAGTCTGGTTGTTTGAAGTTATCCCCTATCCACTGCAAAAAGAGGGTGTGGCGGGGGAGGAGGCAGGACAGTTAGTGGGATGGGCAAAAGGTGGTAGTGGGCGGAGCTGGGGGCCCAATTCAGACTCTTGGTATGGGGCCCAATGATTTCTATGTATGCCCCTGGGTTGCTATGAGCATTTTTTTTTGTCTGCAGTAACTTTTAAACATGAGGTACAAAATGTAGTCTG
The DNA here is from genome assembly GCF_905171765.1 of Bufo bufo. Lineage (NCBI taxonomy): Eukaryota > Metazoa > Chordata > Amphibia > Anura > Bufonidae > Bufo > Bufo bufo. The sequence continues at coordinate 211,425,736 of NC_053393.1, forward strand.
TGCAGGACCCGTAAACTCTCCTGACACGTCTGTTTTACTTACGACTTACATTCCCCATGTAATAAAAATACTGGAACATCTTTTAATATAACTCCATCTTGAACCATTCTATTATTCCTACTAGAAGTTTATGAATGAATTACCATAGGTCTGCAATAAAGGTCCAACTAGGTGTTACCAGTTTGGAGGGGGGGGGGGGGGGGGGTCGCTGCACACTCTGCTACCAGCAGCACTGACTGGATAGGGGAACACCCCCAACTGGTGCCATATAATTACACCTTTATTGCAGACTGCTAGCAATTTAATCTTCTAATAGGAATAATAGAGGAACAGCACAACACAGAGTTATATGAAAAGATGTTCCTGGATTATTAAATCGAGAATGCAAATAATTATTATAAGAGACATGTCAGGAGAAGTGATGGGTAATCTTTAAAGCCTATTTCTGCAACCAAAACTCCCATTTACCACCTAAAGATGGCAATACACTTAGGACAGCTAGTCCTCCCGATTCCAACATAAACATGCACATTTGGTGTGACATTTTTTGACAGCTGCAGACACAAGGACTATTTAAATCATGAAAATGATTGCAGTCACGTTACATGACATGCTGTATGTGTTGCATGAGTCTCAAGTTGTTTTCTCAGCTCAACCTGATGCGCCCGTGCGGACTCCTGGCAGCGGCTTCGTTGAGCGAAGTGCGCATGCGCCGGCCTGATGCGCACTTTGCTCAACCCTGATATGACTGAGCCTAGTGCGCAGGCGTTGGATCTGGCAGATCCCCTTGGGCACCTTAAGTAAATCCCTTTAATGTGATATATCTATAAAAATGAGTTTCTGTCTGTCTGTCTGTTCTTTATGCGCTACCAAATGACTGGACCAATCTTCACCAAATTTGGCACACAGGTACATCAGGTGTCCATGAAGGTTTTAGACCGTGTCTCAGCTCTCTAGGGCGTACCGTTCCTGAGATATTCCCCAAAAATTACCTGCATTAGCCAATACAAAACTGCAATTTCACTCATATCCCAACTGCCATACACACGGTCACATGTCCCTTATCAACCAATAGAAGCTTGCAGGCCCTTAGTCTCCACATACACACAGTTTTACACCAGGTTTCCATAACAACCCAGCCATTTTTCTTCACTGCTGTAGGTCAGCTTTAGGCTAGGGCTACACGACGACAATAAGTCGCATGACACATAGGGCACAACTACACTGCTACATGTGTCGTGCGACATTCAAGTCACACCAATGTCACACGACAATTTTTATAATGATAGTCTATGGTGTTGCACTGCGACATCTTGGATGGATTTTTTGCGACTGCAACACCATAGCCCAGGGATGGCCAACCTGCGGATCTCCAGCTGTTGTAAAACTACAACTCCCACCATGCCCTGCTGTAGGCTGATAGCTGTAGGCAGTTTTGGCATGCTGGGAATTGTAGTTTTGCAACAGCTGGGGAGCCGCAGGTTGGCCATCCCTGCCATAGACTATCATTATAAAAATTGTTGAGACAAAATGTCGCACGACACATGTCGTCATGTAGCCCTAGCATTAAAGGGGCAGGCGTTGTGGAGGTCACTGTTAAGGGGGCAGGGGCCACTATTAAAGGGGCAGCTGCTGTGGAGGTCACTGTTAAAGGGGTAGGCACTGCGGAGGTCACTGTTAAAGGGACGTTCACTGTGGATGTTACTGTTAAGGGGGCAGGCTGCTGTGAAGGTCACTGTTAAAGGGGCAGTCACTGTTAAGGGGCAGGGGCCACTATTAAAGGGGCAAGTACTGTGGAGGTCACCGTTAAGGCAGCAGGGTACTGTGAGGTCACTGTTAAGGGAGCAGGGTACTGTGGAGGTCACTGTTAAGGGAGCAGGGTACTGTGGCGGTCACTGTTAAAGGGACGGGTGCTGTGGAGGTCTCTGTTAAGGGGGCAGGGAACAGTGGAGGTCACAGATAAGGGGATGGTTCCCTATGGAGGTCAGTGTTAAGGGGCAGGGTGCTGTAGAGGTCACTGTTAAAGGGGCAGGCCCCTGAGGAGGTCACTATCAAGGGAGTGGGGTGCTGGGAAACTTACTGTTAAAGGGGTGGGCTGCTGTGAAGGTCAAAGTTAAGGGGATGGGATGCTGTGGAGGTCCTATTTTAAGGAGGTGGGACACTGTGGGGGGTCAGTGTTAAGGGGCGGGGGACTGTGGAGTTCACTGTTAAGGGGGCGGGTGCTGTAGAGGTCACTGTTATGGGGGATACTGTTGATATCTTTTAACGACACACACACAAACATTAAATTAAACAGATGAAATATATCCGTGCGAAGCCGGGTCCTTCTGCTAGTTTCCAATAAAAAGCAGGACCATGATGCAAATGGAGTCCTGCAGCAATGTGATAGAATAACACAGCACTGTTGATAATTCTACCTAAAGCCAAAAAAACATAAAACAGAATAAGTAATTTCACTCTCTGGAAGTCGAGTAGAAAAACTCCAAAGTGCCTGCAGCATAGTCCAGAGACACTGAGTCCTATACGACTGTCGCTAGATTTTAATTTAACACATTTATATGCCTGCTGTGAATGACTGTGTGAAATCTTCCATCACTCTCTAGGAGAAGGAGTTATTGTCGAAAAGGTTATTCCAGAAAAAATCAGTTTCTATCTTTGAAATGCAGCTACAAAGCCCATTAGTGTGATAATCAATCCACAGCGCACTGGAGATTTTTCTCCCTTCTAATAAATTTTGTGTGTCTGTAATCTTCGCATCTTGTCTATACAAAAGTTCCATTTCTTGCATTATAGGAATGTGAAAGTTTCCAATGTCTACCCTACGCCTTCTTGCTGATCTCATTAAAAATACAATCAGCCCTGTCCTAAATAGCTATTCAAGTGGTAAATATATTAATAGAGGAAGAAAAGCCTTGAACAATACCAATTCACATCCATTGTTAAGTTGCTTGTTTGCCAAAGGTAAAAAGATTAGATAAAGTAATGATTGCAATTTTCTGACAACAAACCATAATTGGAAAATTTATTTCATTAGCTGATATATTAGTGTGATGTTACAGTGGGAATGCAGCCTCCAAATGTATTGCCTGTCTCTACGTCCCAAAATATGTTCATTACCTCAATTAGACCTCATGCACACATATCACATCATATCCATATCACATGGATAACTAATAAAGTTTTCTTGTCCTTCAATGGGGCCATTCATGCCACTGTATCAAAATATGAATGATAAGGATAACACTTAGTATATTAGATTTCAGTGTTTCTATGGGAAAACTCAGTTTGTAGTCTTTGCATGATTTCCTGTCTGTATTGCGCAGTGTATCACAGTCCAAAATGTGCACGCTTTTTGTGTGTGAGCCCTTATTTTATATATCGACTCCTCATTATTGAAAGAAGGACAAGCCGTAAGGTGATGTGAATCGAGGAAGTAGGATCACCTGTCACTAAGATCTGCAGATGATCACATTTTCAAGCACCTAGCCCCAATCAGTGGCATGCGGGAGGGGCATAAAAGCCGGATTAAAAACAAAGTATTTCAGCCATATGAAACCTCAAAAAATTGGACCAAGTCGTGTGGGATGATTGTGTGATGCTCCCTGTTTGTCAGTGCACCAGTTATTGTCACTTGTTGCAAACCAAGAGGGAAGAAATCCTTGAACCTAGGACACACGCCTAGGTTGAGTTGTCCGCACCGTTCAATGTAGGCTGTCTTGGTGGTCAGGTAGAACAACGACAAACGGAAATGACAGGAAGAAGTTCACAAAGACAAACCTCTGCACAGATGGATCATCTGATTAGAGGAATGGCAGATAGTGATCCATTCTGTTCTACAAGTGAAATGACCCCATTGTCTGATAGGTGCACCTATATTAAGAACAGAGCCCCAAAAGTGGAGGAGGGCATACTGCGCATGCGCAGCCGCCCTCCATTCATTTTCTATGGGGCCGCCGCAAATAGCCAAGCGCTGACCCCCATTGTCTGAGATGAGACAACCCCTTTAGGTATACTGCTGTTCTGAGGGTAAAAATAATTGAGCAAAACTTGTAATTTATACACTTTACCCCTTAGTGACCAGCCTGTTTTGGACCTTAGTAAGTTATAGCTCTTAGAATGTGACGATGAAAAAAGGAAGAAAAACGCTTGGTTAGTAACCAAGCGTTTTTTTTCCTTTTTTCATTGTCGCTTTCCAAGAGCTATAACCTTTTTATTTTTCCATCTATATGGCTTTATGAGGGCTTGTTTTTGCCGGACAAGTTGTAGTTTTTAATGGTGCCCTTTTGGGGTACACATAACTTTCTGATTAACTTTTATTAACTATTTCTGGGAGGGAGATGAGAAAAACAACAATACTGTCACTGAGTTTTTATGTCCTAAATTTTACAGCGTTAATTTTTCGGTGTCAGCGTATGGCCTCTCCGCGATCAAGTGGATATAATTTTTTTTTTCAGACACAATTTTAGGAAAAATTGATTGCCAAGAATTACAAGGAAATTTTTAATTTGGAGCAAAGTCCACTTTGGATACGTCGATTCACTCACATTGGTTGCCATAGCAGGCAATGGCCTAACGATTTAAACACTACAACTTGTCCTGCAAAAAACAAGCCCTTACACAGCTACGTCAACTGAAAAATAAACATTTTATTAGAAAAGTGGTAAAACAAAAAATTATTTGATATCACTGTAATTGTACTAACCTGCAGAATAAAGTTAACATTTTAATTACTGTATGACAAAATTGAAAACAAATTTTACATTATATATACACCCCAAAATAGTGCTGATAAAAAAAAAAGGTACTTGTGTTGTCTAGATGCCTGTCACCACTGCCAGAACATGACTAATGAGTCTCAGCAGTCACATACCATTCCTGTACAAGTCACCCCTGACGCCATTCCTTGGCTGGCAGCAGTGACATGCATGTAGATGGCACATTATACTTCCGGCCCAGAATTTAACTGTAAGCAAAGATGGGAGCTTGGTGCTAGACCCAGAACAAATTTGAAGATGTGAGTCTGGCCCCCTGGAGATTTGTTTTAAAAGCACTTTTATTATATGCTAATGAGCCTCTAGGTGCTATGTGGGCGTAAAATCAGCCCCTAGAGGCTCCGTCCACTCACCCATTATCCCGCCCAGGTCCAGTGTTGTGCCCGCCCAGCTCCTCTTGATTGATGGCACGGTCCGCCGCATCGCTGCCGAAATCCTGCGCCGTTCACTTCTGTATTCGGCGCTGTGAGTGAATGATGCGATCCTGGTGCCGGATTCCTCACTGCGCCTGCTCCGACTACGTCACAGTGAAGAAGCCGGCATCAGGAGAGCGGCCTTCACTCACTGCGTCTGCGCCGAAGACAGAGGTGAACGGTGCAGACGCGGGATTTCGGCAGCGATGCGGCGGACCGTGCCATCAATCAAGAGGAGCTGGGCGGGCACAACACTGGACCTGGGCGGGATAATGGGTGAGTGGACGGAGCCTCTAGGTGCTGATTTTACGCCCACATAGCACCTAGAGGCTCATTAGCATATAATAAAAGTGCTTTTTTAACAAAAACGGCTGCAGGGACTAACGTTAGAAACATACTGTTATGTAGTGCTGACATTAGCGCATCGCTATATCAGTCAGTTACATAACAGTATATCTGGTGGTAGAAACCCTTTAACCATTAGAAAAAATAATTGAAATAAAAATTGATCTGAAATCAGCGACACCAACAAAATAGCTTATATTAAAGGGGTTAGCCAATTTCATAAACAGCCCCCCCCCCCCCATGTGCCGGGCCCCTCACACGGAATATACTTACCCTGCTCCCCGCGCCACTGGGATTTGCCTCCTTAGCATCGCGGGTGACGCTAGGGAGGCTTGTCCCCATCCCCACCTGCCATTGGCCGCTCCCCCTGGCACCGGATGTTTTCATCCATGTACAGGAAGAAGCAGCAGCGGTGGGCGTGGGGAGCGGCGTAAATACACTGCTCAAAAAAATAAAGGGAACACAAAAATAACACATCCTAGATCTGAGTTAATTAAATATTCTTCTGAAATACTTTGTTCTTTACATAGTTGAATGTGCTGACAACAAAATCACACAAAAATAAAAAAATGGAAATCAAATTTTTCAACCCATGGAGGTCTGGATTTGGAGTCACACTCAAAAACAACTGGCAAAACACAATACAGGCTGATCCAACTTTGATGTAATGTCCTTAAAACAAGTCAAAATGAGGCTCAGTAGTGTGTGTGGCCCCCATGTGCCTGTATGACCTCCCTACAACGCCTGTGCATGCTCCTGTTAAGGTAGCGGATGGTCTCCTGAGGGATCTCCTCCCAGACCTGGACTAAAGCATCTGCCAACTCCTGGACAGTCTGTGGTGCAACGTGACTTTGGTGGATAGAGCGAGACATGATGTCCCAGATGTGCTCAATTGGATTCAGGTCTGGGGAACGGGCGGGCCAGTCCATAGCATCAATTCCTTCGTCTTGCAGGAACTGCTGACACACTCCAGCCACATGAGGTCTAGCATTGTCTTGCATTAGGAGGAACCCAGGGCCAACCGCACCAGCATATGGTCTCACAAGGGGTCTGAGGATCTCATCTCCGTACCTAATGGCAGTCAGGCTACCTCTGGCGAGCACATTGAGGGCTGTGCGGCCCTCCAAAGAAATGCCACCCCACACCATTACTGACCCAATGCCAAACCGGTCATGCTGGAGGATGTTGCAGGCAGCAGAACGTTCTCCACGGCGTCTCCAGACTATGTCACGTCTGTCACATGTGCTCAGTGTGAACCTGCTTTCATCTGTGAAGAGCACAGGGCGCCAGTGGCGAATTTGCCAATCTTAGTGTTCTCTGGCGAATGCCAAACGTCCTGCACGGTGTTGGGCTGTAAGCACAACCCCCACCTGTGGACGTCAGACACACATATCACCCTCATGGAGTCTGTTTCTGACCGTTTGAGCAAACACATGCACATTTGTGGCCTGCTGGAGATCATTTTGCAGGGCTCTGGCAGTGCTCCTCCTGTTCCTCCTTGCACAAAGGCGGAGGTAGCGGTCCTGCTGCTGGGTTGTTGCCCTCCTACGGCCTCCTCCACATCTCCTGATGTACTGGCCTGTCTCCTGGTAGCGCCTCCATGCTCTGGACACTACGCTGACAGACACAGCAAACCTTCTTGCCACAGCTCGCATTGATGTGCCATCCTGGATAAGCTGCACTACCTGAGCCACTTGTGTGGGTTGTAGACTCCGTTTCATGCTACCACTAGAGTGAAAGAACCGCCAGCATTCAAAAGTGACCAAAACATCAGCCAGGAAGCATAGGAAGTGGTCTGTGGTCACCACCTGCAGAACCACTCCTTTATTGGGGGTGACTTTCTAATTGCCTATAATTTCCACCTGTTGTCTATCCCATTTGCACAACAGCATGTGAAATTGATTGTCACTCAGTGTTGCTTCCTAAGTGGACAGTTTGATTTCACAGAAGTGTGATTGACTTAAAGTTACATTGTGTTGTTTAAGTGTTCCCTTTATTTTTTTGAGCAGTGTATATTCCGTGTGAGGGGCCCGGCACATGGGGGGGCTGTTTATGACATTGGATAACCCTTTTAAACTAAAGAGGACCTGTCACCACTCCTGACATGTCTGTTTTAGTTTTTCTTGCAGTTTGCATTGGAGGTGTGGCTGACTCCATTGCATCAACCAGTCCACCCCTTAGGCTGATTTTAATCAGCGCAAGTATAAAGCTGTGTCCTGCTCACCCTGTATTCATTGGAGGCCATTTGGCACCAGGAGAGGTGGAATATAGAGTGGACTCAGCATGCATGTGGAACCTGCATTGCCTGAATATAACAGAGGCCGGTGTGGCACCAATGAGGTATCATATAGTGTGGGCTCAGCATGCATGCGGGAACCTGCATTCCCTGAATATAATGGAGACTGGTATGTAGCATTTAGTGTTAGGTTCCTGTCCTAAAGAGATCGCCTTGATGCCAGCGGATGGGCACAAATAATTTTGTACTAAATGTATTTGCCAAGAATCTCACATTTACAACGCGGCATTAGTATTTTATTTAGTGAGTATGGCATTATTGTATGTACTTATTTTATTGTTTGTGTTTGTAGAGTGCTGTTGCATTGTTTGTTTTTTACTTTTATGTCTGTTTTAGTAAATAATTGTATTTCACATTCTGCAGCATCACTTTATTCTGATGACCATATGTCAATGTACAGAGTGATAAAGGTACAGATAGGTTTTGCCAGCTGGCATTGTCCGATCACTTTGCATGGTCACACCCCCAACTGGTACCTTTATCCATAAACATCTAGCAGGAATAAGAGAAGAATGGCACAACAAAGAATCATAAGAATAGGTTCTCCATAATTTGTATCGTATGGGAAATGCAACTAAAACAGACATGTCAGGAAAGGTGACAGGTCCTCTTTACAATTTATTGAGGAAACCAACTAAAGAAAAAATGATTCCCCATTTCAAGTACAGACTAAATGCAGGGGTATAGCTTAGCTAAAGAGACTGCAAAAACAGGGTTTCTTCTATAGCAAGATGTCAGTGTTGTCCAAGGTCAGTAAGGAGGAAGGATGACAATATATATTCATTCCATGCCACCATTTTGAATCCACTGTGGAATTGGATAGGGTCCTATGTTCTTAATATTTTTTATATGTATTTTTAACCTTTAATAACTTTATTCCTTTAAATGTCTCTAAACTGTTCACACTGAAGTCAAATTCATGGCTCTCTAAGGCAATCTGTCACTTTCTATAAATGAGGACATCTTAGATAATAAACCCATGTCTAAGCCACGGTGGTATTTAACTAACAAGCCAAACACTCTTCAAGATTAAGGAGGTGAACTCCCTCATCATTTGTATAGTTCATACATTACAGAGTAATACCTGTCAAAAAGATTCAGCTTATGATGGCGAGGCGTATAATGATAAACTCATGGAATGTGTCATCAGTTGTTCATCAGTCACAATTAGCAACCATTTATCTAATGCCAATCTGCGCTGGAGTTTTACTGACTTCAAAATACTTAACGACTGAAATGAGATTGCGAGGAACATAACAAGAGTATCCAAGAAAAAAACTGAAACAGTAAAACATTAATGTATCTTAATGGGAACGCCTAAGGAAGATATCAATGCAACTATAAGTCCTATGGAGAAAATATAGCTCATTTCTGCATTACTTAAAATCAACGCAATGGCACAAACAGATCTGAATATTTAACTAAGAATTATGGCAAAGTACTCTTCACTTATTTAGGCTCAGCTTGGACAGGGTCAATAAACATCCAATTAGAAAGGTAAATATTAAATCTTATTGAAAAGTAAATTTATACTAATCTCACGAATAGTTAAAAAGATGCAGCAAATATGGTGGCTAAATATCTATATTATATATTTTACTAGCAGAAGGACCCGGCTTCGCACGGGTATATTTCATCTATTTCATTTAATGTTTGTGTGTGTCGTTAAAATATATCGACAGTATTCACTATAACAGTGACATCTACAGTACCCCGCTCCTTTAACAGTGACCTCCACAGCATCTCGCCCCCTTAACAGTGACCTCCACAGAGTCCGCCCCTTTATTAGTGACCTCCACAGTACCCCATCTCCTTAACAGTGATTTCCACACCATCCCCTTAACACCCCGTCGACCTCTACAGCAATCTGCCCCTTAACACGGACCGTCTCCTTAACTGTGACCTCCACAGCAGCCTGCCCCTAGGGTGGCCAGAGGACTGGTTTTAGACAGGACAGTCCGGTTTCAGACTCCCTGTCCTCCGTCAGCACAGGGCCTGGACAGACACAGGGATGTACTTTTGAACAGCTCACTCTCAGACAGTAGCACTGTGCTGTCTGAGCTTGAGCTGCAGGGAGGAAGTCATCCTCCCTCCCACCCCTGCAGCTGACAAGTTGATTTTTATCTTCATTTTTTCAAACCCCATCGGCTGCGGAGTGGGAGTGGGCATGACCTAACTGGGTTGGGGGCGTGGCTTAGCGGGACCTGGGGTTTTTAAGTCAGTTTTTTTAAGGTGGCCTGAATGACCACCCTACCTGCCCCCTTAACTGTGACCTCCACAGCACTCCGCTCCCTGAACAGTGTCATCCACAGCGCCCTGCCCCTTTAACCACCTCCGGACCGCCAAACGCAGCGACGCGTCCTGGAGGTGGTTGATTCATTCCGCCTGGACGCGCCGGCGCGTCCTCTCGCGAGACGCGAGATTTCCTGTGAACGCGCGCACACAGGCGCGCGCGTTCACAGGATCGGAAGGTAAGCGATTGGATCTCCAGCCTGCCAGCGGCGATCGTTCGCTGGCAGGCTGGAGATGTGATTTTTTTAACCCCTAACAGGTATATTAGACGCTGTTTTGATAACAGCGTCTAATATACCTGCTACCTGGTCCTCTGGTGGTCCCTTTTGTTTGGATCGACCACCAGAGGACACAGATAGCTCAGCAATATGTAGCACCAAGCACCACACTACACTACACCCCCCTGTCACTTATTAACCCCTTATAAGCCCCTGAACACCCCATATAGACTCCCTGATCACCCCCCTGTCATTGATTACCCCCCTGTCATTGATCACCCCCCTGTAAAGCTCCATTCAGACGTCCGCATGATTTTTACGGATCCACTGATAGATGGATCGGATCCGCAAAACGCATACAGACGTCTGAATGGAGCCTTACAGGGGCGTGATCAATGACTGTGGTGATCACCCCATATAGACTCCCTGATCACCCCCCTGTCATTGATTACCCCCCTGTCATTGATCACCCCCCTGTAAAGCTCCATTCAGACGTCCGCATGATTTTTACGGATCCACTGATAGATGGATCGGATCCGCAAAACGCATACGGACGTCTGAATGGAGCCTTACAGGGGCGTGATCAATGACTGTGGTGATCACCCCATATAGACTCCCTGATCACCCCCCTGTCATTGATTACCCCCCTGTCATTGATCACCCCCCTGTAAAGCTCCATTCAGACGTCCGCATGATTTTTACGGATCCACTGATAGATGGATCGGATCCGCAAAACACATACAGGCGTCTGAATGGAGCCTTACAGGGGGAGTGATCACCCCATATAGACTCCCTGATCACCCCCCTATCATTGATCACCCCCCTGTCATTGATCACCCCCCTGTAAGGCTGCATTCAGATGTCCGTATGATTTTTACAAATCCACGGATACATGGATCGGATCCGCAAAACACATACGGACATCTGAATGGAGCCTTATAGGGGGGTGATCAATGACAGGGGGGTGATCACCCCATATAGACTCCCTGATCACCCCCCCTGTCATTGATCACCCCCCTGTCATTGATCACCCCCCTGTAAGGCTCCATTCAGACATTTTTTTGGCCCAAGTCAGCGGAAATTATTTTATTTTTTCTTACAAAGTCTCATATTCCACTAACTTGTGTAAAAAAATAAAATCTCACATGAACTCACCATACCCCTCACGGAATCCAAATGCGTAAAAAATTTTTGACATTTATATTCCAGACTTCTTCTCACGCTTTAGGGCCCCTAGAATGCCAGGGCAGTATAAATACCCCACATGTGACCCCATTTCGGAAAGAAGACACCCCCAGGTATTCCGTGAGGGGCATATTGAGTCCATGAAAGATTGAAATATTTGCCCAAGTTAGACTTTGTGAGAAAAAAAATAAAAAATCAATTTCCACTAACTTGTGCCAAAAAAAAAAAATTTCGATGAACTCGCCATGCCCCTCATTGAATACCTTGGGGTGTCTTCTTTCCAAAATGGGGTCACATGTGGGGTATATATACTGCACTGGCATTCTAGGGGCCCTAAAGCGTAAGAAGAAGTCTGGGATCCAAATGTCTAAAAATGCCCTCATAAAAGAAATGTGGGCCCCTTTGCGCATCTAGGCTGCAAAAAAGTGTCACACATCTGGTATCGCCGTACTCAGGAGAAGTTGGGCAATGTGTTTTGGGGTGTCATTTTACATATACCCATGCTGGGTGAGATAAATATCTTGGTCAAATGCCAACTTTGTATAAAAAAATGGGAAAAGTTGTCTTTTGCCGAGATATTTCTCTCACCCAGCATGAGTATATGTAAAAAGACACCCCAAAACACATTGCCCAACTTCTCCTGAATACGGCGATACCACATGTGTGACACTTTTTTGCAGCCTAGGTGGGCAAAGGGGCCCACATTCCAAAGAGCACCTTTAGGATTTCACAGGTCATTTACCTACTTACCACACATTAGGGCCCCTGGAAAATGCCAGGGCAGTATAACTACCCCACAAGTGACCCCATTTCGGAAAGTAGACACCCTAAGGTATTCCCTGATGGGCCTAGTGAGTTCATAGAACTTTTTATTTTTTGTCACAAGTTAGCGGAAAATGATGATTTATTTTTTTTATTTTTTTTTCTTACAAAGTCTCATATTCCACTAACTTGTGACAAAAAATAAAAAGTTCTAGGAACTCGCCATGCCCCTCACGGAATACCTTGGGGTGTCTTCTTTCCAAAATGGGGTCACTTGTGGGGTAGTTATACTGCCCTGGCATTCTAGGGGCCCAAATGTGTGGTAAGGAGTTTGAAATCAAATTCTGTAAAAAATGGCCGGTGAAATCCGAAAGGTGCTCTTTGGAATGTGGGCCCCTTTGCCCACCTAGGCTGTAAAAAAGTGTCACACATGTGGTATCTCCGTACTCGGGAGAAGTTGGGAAATGTGTTTTGGGGTGTCATTTTACATATACCCATGCTGGGTGAGAGAAATATCTTGGCAAAAGACAACTTTTACCATTTTTTTATACAAAGTTGGCATTTGACCAAGATATTTATCTCACCCAGCATGGGTATATGTAAAATGACACCCCAAAACACATTCCCCAACTTCTCCTGAGTACGGAGATACCACATGTGTGACACTATTTTACAGCCTAGGTGGCCAAAGGGGCCCACATTCCAAAGAGCACCTTTCGGATTTCACCGGCCATTTTTTACAGAATTTGATTTCAAACTCCTTACCACACATTTGGGCCCCTAGAATGCCAGGGCAGTATAACTACCCCACAAGTGACCCCATTTTGGAAAGAAGACACCCCAAGGTATTCCGTGAGGGGCATGGCGAGTTCCTAGAACTTTTTATTTTTTGTCACAAGTTAGTGGAATATGGGACTTTGTAAGAAAAAAAAAGAAAAAAAATAAATCATCATTTTCCGCTAACTTGTGACAAAAAATAAAAAGTTCTATGAACTCACTATGCCCATCAGCGAATACCTTAGGGTGTCTACTTTCCGAAATGGGGTCACTTGTGGGGTAGTTATACTGCCCTGGCATTTTCCAGGGGCCCTAATGTGTGGTAAGTAGGTAAATGTTTGTACTGTCTGGCCATTGTAGAACCTCAGGAAACATGACAGGTGCTCAGAAAGTCAGAGCTGCTTCAAAAAGCAGAAATTCACATTTTTGTACCATAGTTTGTAAACGCTATAACTTTTACCCAAACCATTTTTTTTTTACCCAAACATTTTTTTTTTATCAAAGACATGTAGAACAATAAATTTAGAGCAAAATTTATATATGGATGTCGTTTTTTTTTGCAAAATTTTACAACTGAAAGTGAAAAATGTGATTTTTTTTGCAAAAAAATCATTAAATTTCGATTAATAACAAAAAAAGTAAAAATGTCAGCAGCAATGAAATACCAACAAATGAAAGCTCTATTAGTGAGAAGAAAAGGAGGTAAAATTCATTTGGGTGGTAAGTTGCATGACCGAGCAATAAACGGTGAAAGTAGGGTAGGTCAGAAGTGTAAAAAGTGGCCTGGTCTTTAAGGGTGTTTAAGCTATAGGGGCTGAGGTGGTTAAAGCTGACCTACAGCAGTGAAGAAAAATTGCTGTGTTATTATGGAAACCTGGTGTAAAACTGTGTGTATGTGGAGACTAAGGGACTGCGAGCTTCTATAGGCTGATAAGGGTCATGTGAGCAGGCTTCTTTTGGCTAATGCATTTTTGGTGAATATATTAGGAACGGTACGTGCTAGAAAGCGGAGACCCGGTCTAAAACTTTCCCGGACACCTGATGTACCTGTGTGCCAAATTTGTGGATTGTAAATGCGACGGTGCGGATTCCTTTAGTGGACATACATACACACACACATACATACACTCAGCTTTAAATATTAGATTATATTTTTTATATTCATGCAATTTATATATATTCTATGCAATGATATATATTTTATACATTTATTCAATTGGAAAGGTAAATATTAAAACTTATTGAAAAGTAAATTTATACTAATCTCATAAAACCAATAGTTAGAAAGATGCAGCAAATATGGTGGCTAAATATCTATATTATATATTTTATTATATTTTATATATTCATGCAATTATATATATTTTATGCAATTATATATATTTCATATATTCATGCAATTACACTGACCAAAAATAAAAACGCAACACTGTCGGTTTTGCTCCTATTTTGCATGAGCTGAACTCAAAGATCTGAAACATTTTCTACATACACAAAAGACCCATTACTCTCAAATATTGTTCACAAATCTGTCTAAATCTGTGTTTTCAATGTGCTGATTAGACAGCTGAATATTGCACAGGTGTGCCTTAGACCTCCCACAATAAAAGGACATTCTGAAATGTGCACAGTTTTGCCTTACTGGGGGAAGGGGGTCAGAAAACCAGTCAGTATCTGGTGTGACCACCATTTGCCTCACGCAGTGCAACACATCTCGTCGCATAGAGTTGATCAGGTTGTTGATTGTGGCCTGTGGAATGTTGGTCCACTCCTCTTCAATAGTTGTGCAAAGTTGCAAAATATTGGCAGGAACTGGAACACGCTGTCGTATACGCCGATCCAGAGCATCCCAAACATGCTCAATGGGTGACATGTCCGGTGAGTATGCTGGCCATGCAAGAACTGGGATGTTTTCAGCTTCCAGGTATTGTGTACAGATCCTTGCAATATGGGGCCGTGCATTATCATGCTGCAACATGAGGTGGTGGTCGTGGATGAATGGCACAACAATGGGCCTAAGGATCTCATCACGGTATCTCTGTGCATTCAAAATGCCATCAATAAAATGCACCTGTGTTCGTTGTCCATAACATACGCCTGCCCATACCATAACCCCACCGCCACCATGGGCCACTCAATCCACAACATTGACGTCAGCAAACCGCTCACCCACACGATACCAAACACGCTGTCTGCCATCTGCCCTGAACAGTGAAAAACGGGACTCATCCGTGAACAGAACGCCTCTCCAACATGCCAGACTCCATCGAATGTGAGAATTTGCCCACTCAAGTCGGTCACGACGACGAACTGCAGTCAGGTCTAGACCCCGATGAGGACGACGAGCATGCAGATGAGCTTCCCTGAGACGGTTTCTGACAGTTTGTGCAGAAATTCTTTGGTTATGCAAACCGATTGTTGCTGCAGCTGTCTGGGTGGCTGATCTCAGATGATCATGGAGGTGAACATGCTGGATGTGGAGGTCCTGGGCTGGTGTGGTTACATGTGGTCTGAAATGCATTTCTCTGAAATGCCTTTGGAGATGGCTTATGGTAGAGAAATGAACATTCATTGCACGGGCAACAGCTCTGGTAGACATTCCTGCAGTCAGCATGCCAATTGCACACTCCCTCAAATGTTGCGACATCTGTGGCATTGTGCTGTGTGATCAAACTGCACATTTCAGAGTGTCCCTTTATTGTGGGCAGTCTAAGGCACACCTGTGCAATATTCATGCTGTCTAATCAGTTCCTTGATATGCCACACCTATGAGGTGGGATGGATTATCTCGGCAAAGGAGAAGTGCTCACTAACACAGATTTAGACAGATTTGTGAACAATATTTGAGAGTAATAGGTCTTTTGTGTCTGTAGAAAATGTTTCAGATCTTTGAGTTCAGCTCAAAGAGTTGTGTTTATATTTTTGGTCAGTGTAGAAAGGTAAATATTAAATTTTATTGAAAAGTAAATTTATACTTATCTCATAAAACCAATAGTTAGAAAGAGACTTTTTGAGACTTTTTCTGATTTGTTTTAATTATCTGATTGTATTTTTTTTTTCTTTTCTGACATGATTACGGAGTACCCATCTTGCCTGAGATCTTGTCCTGCTCTGTTAACAGCAGTTCTGAGATATGTATTAAAGGAGTTGTCAGGTTCTCTCATATTAATGACCTATCCTCAGGATCGGTCATCAATATCAAATTGGTAGGGGTCAGACTCATAGGATGGTGCAGCTGTAATGACATTGCTTTGCCACTGCAATGTCAACGGCGAGCAGAAAAACAGTGAAGAGAAAGAAGTTGCATTCTCTTCAAACAGCTGATTAAAAGGGATGCCAGAAGTTGGACCCCCATTGATCTGATATTGATTACTATGAGGAATACCAGACAACCCCTTTAATTTTTAGGATTGTATTCATTTCAAGCATTTATTTTAATAATGCCCCGAAGTTCCTGAGAATCATATTCCTGAAAAAGTGTCAGCTGCATGCTCCCCACAAAGCAAACCAGTTATGTCCCCCTCCATAAATTTCTGCCACAGAT
This sequence comes from Bufo bufo, assembly GCF_905171765.1. Taxonomy (NCBI): domain Eukaryota; kingdom Metazoa; phylum Chordata; class Amphibia; order Anura; family Bufonidae; genus Bufo; species Bufo bufo. Next base: position 211,442,340 of record NC_053393.1, read on the forward strand.
GTTTCAATAACTGCCTGCCATAGACATCCCCATAAAATCCATTTTCTTAAAGATGTTGTCTCACTTCAGCAAATGGCATTTATTATTGTAGACAAAGTCAATAAAAGGCACTTACTAATGTATTGTCATTATCCATATTGCCTCTTTTGCTGGCTGGATTCATTTTTAAATCACATTATACACTGCTCGTTTCCAGGGGTTATGGCCACAGGGACCCGGAAACTGCATAGACAAATGGACGATTGGGGCATTAGTGACATGATGCATGCTGCAACAGCAGCCGTACAGAACGTGATGGTAGGCAGACAGACAGCAATAGTGGCAAGAAGGGGCACCCCCGGTGTAACGAGGTCTATTCATCCGGAATCAGCTCGAGCAGTAAGAAAATGTTGGTATTGATTCAGTAATCACATATGTATTCTGCTTAAAGAAATGTAACACCCCCTAATTTTTTTTTAATTTTAACCGCATGGAAACTGAATACACGTAAACTGACGATTGAAAGGCGTTAATAGCATGATGCAGGCCGCAGCACCTACATTTATTCTGCTTAAAGGAATTTACCCCCCTCAAAAACTTAGAAATTTCGACCATGTGGAAACTGTATACACGTAATGGACGATTGTGGCTTGATGCTAAATTTCACCTTAATACACACTGGCAGATTACTGCCACACCAGGGGTATTGCTGCAGTAATCACATATATATGCAGCTTAGTTAAACCAAACCCCACAAAAAAGGATTTCTGTGAATGGAGAAAAAAAATGAAAGTATTTTCTTGCAGGTAGCTGCTTTTAAGGTGCAACTGCACTTCTGATAGCTGGCACAGTTCACCACAGGTCCTGTCTCCTCTCTCCCTTTCTGTCAGCTGCCTTGCTTCTCTCTATTGTACACAAAACACTCAATTCTTCTTTGGAATCCTAGCCTTTCCCTTCACTCTCCCTACCAGGCTGTCCCTGATTGCTTGTTTCACTCTCCCTGACTTCCTAAGATCGTTTTCTTGGCAGACACTGTAAGACATAACCTGGGCGGCCTGTAGCTTGAAAAAGACCTGTTGTTTTGAAACGTTGCTTTTTTTGGTGCTAATAAAGAGAAGGATTTGATTCAAGATTGGGAGTGCTGCGATTTTCTGAAGTGTTTCCTACTATAGCGGAAGACCATGCGAGTGCTATGGGGCCCAGGGCAAGAGGGGGCCCAGCTGGGATCATCTCCTCTTCTACTGGGGGTGAAAACTTGGTCAGGACTCTACCCTCTAAAGAAACAACTTTTAGTAAACGAGGCAGTGGAAAAAATGGCCCAAGTGTCATTAAAAGGGGTTTAGGCGCAAACCCTTCTGCCCTTTGTGGGGGGCCTGATTTGATCCTTGCTATGGGGCCCTTGCTTCTCTATGTACACCACTGTCTAACCACTGAGTGTTCTGCTCGTTCTGCTAGGGCACCTCCCTGCCTGCCACAGCACTAGTTGGTTCATCCAGGCTGTCTGTCAGCCTGGTAGCCAATCAGGGCAAGCACTCCCTCCCACTTCCTTTCAAGATCATATGAGAACCCTTCTTCCTCCCTAGTGCTTTTTTCCTGTCTACATGTGCACTAAAATGGTGCGATGTGTCTTTTTAGTGGATCCATCCGAAACTAACCCGAATCTGCAGTTCGAAAAATAGTAAAATTCATTCCGAACTGGTTTGTTTATCCTTAATTTGGACCTGAGTAGAATGGACTTTTCTATATTAATGTAATATACATATGATTTTATGTATGCTCAGTTATTACATGTACAGTACAGACCAAAAGTTTGGACACGCCTTCTCATTCAAAGAGTTTTCATTATTTTCATGACTATGAAGGCATCAAAACTATGAATTAACACATGTGGAATTATATACATAACAAACAAGTGTGAAACAACTGAAAATATGTCATATTCTAGGTTCTTCAAAGTAGCCACCTTTTGCTTTGATTACTCCTTTGCACACTCTTGGCATTCTCTTGATGAGCTTCAAGAGGTAGTCCCCTGAAATGGTATTCCAACAGTCTTGAAGGAGTTCCCAGAGATGCTTAGCAATTGTTGGCCCTTTTGCCTTCACTCTGCGGTCCAGCTCACCCCAAACCATCTCGATTGGGTAAGGTCGGGTGACTGTGGAGGCCAGGTCATCTGGCGCAGCACCCCATCACTCTCCTTCATGGACAAATAGCCCTTACTTTCAACGTTTTCCCAATTTTTCAGCTGACTGACTGACCTTCATTTCTTAAAGTAATGATGGCCACTCGTTTTTCTTTACTTAGCTGCTTTTTTCTTGCCATAATACAAATTCTAACAGTCTATTCAGTAGGACTATCAGCTGTGTATCCACCTGACTTCTCCTCAACGCAACTGATTGTCCCAACCCCATTTATAAGGCAAGAAATCCCACTTATTAAACCTGACAGGGCACACCTGTGAAGTGAAAACCATTTCAGGGGACTACCTCTTGAAGCTCATCAAGAGAATGCCAAGAGTGTGCAAAGCAGTAATCAAAGCAAAAGGTGGCTACTTTGAAGAACCTAGAATATGACATATTTTCAGTTGTTTCACACTTGTTTGTTATGTATATAATTCCATATGTGTTAATTCATAGTTTTGATGCCTTCAGTGTGAATCTACAATTTTCATAGTCATGAAAATAAAGAAAACTCTTTGAATGAGAAGGTGTGTCCAAACTTTTGGTCTGTACTGTATATCAACGAAACATTTCGTTATCTGCTCATTTGTTTTAAGCATCATTCTCCAGCAGAGACTGCCACACACACAACAAAGAGCCACCTAGGTCAAAACTGGTGATGCAGCAGTAAGAACATGACGGTTCAACCACTCTATATCACAGCCATATCTAGATCAGCAGGATAGAAGCATCCAGCAGTTTAGGGTCAGTTTAATACATGTTAAGCTGGCAACGGTTCAAGGGTAGCGTAACTGATGAACACCTGGCAACAGCTGAAAGTCTAGCAGTTGAGCAGATGGCAATAACTAAAATCAAGATGCAGTATGATATCATAAATGATGTGTGTGGATTATAGGAATAAAAACATGTTTGAACACACTGTATAAAAGTACTGTAGGTTGTATTTTTGCAGGTATAGGTTTCCTTTTAGCATAAAACGTTTGCCCATTTATGAAACACATCTGTCATACCACCATATTTATTAGCTAAGAAGCATTCTGTTCAGAACTCTATGCTATCTGCAGGCATAAAAACGGTATAAGCAATGTTGTAAGAAGAATACATGTAACTATTGATATGCAGTGAAGCCATAGCCAAATTTTCCCCAATACAATAACAACAAAGATGACATCTATGATACAATCGCAAAATGTCATAATCAATAGGAATCTTGCAATGAGGGCAATCGGATGCATGAATGTTTTGATGATTATTGAATTCTTAAAGAGAATCTATCACCACAACCTTGGACTATTATCTGCAGTGCTCCAAACCTGGGAGTACCTGCAAATGTTTTATTATGTATTGTTATGTTGTGTTTAGGCCGTTTATTCCAGCAGAGGTGGAATGGTTGGAAGGGGCAGGGCTAACAACCCTGCTCATCCCCTCTTGGTAATAGTAGGCTGGTCCTGCTGTCTGCCAGGAGGGGGAGTTTGCGTCCAGACAGCGAAGAGATAGGAAGTGCATGCCAGAGCTCCTCCTCCAAGAGATCTTAACCAGTTTTACTGTGAGACCCTCACTCCAGAAATATTGCCAGAGTCAAAATACAGCTTTCCCAAATGCTACAGTGGACAAAGTCAGTAGAGTAATTTGTAAGATTTCGCTTCTGCTGCCAGTGAGGGGAAACAGGTCAGACAACCATCACCAAAATAACCACCAGGCCATACTAAACTCAAGCCTGTATCACACAGTGGATGTCTATATCAACAAATGCCTGCAAGTGTCAGTAAATTGCCATCCAACCAGCCACCATACCTCAGCATCTGGTGCCAGAAACTGCACTTTGTGCTTGCCACAAGTTATCTTCTGCACTAAGTAAGGAGTAACTTATACATTTACTTCTGGCCTGATTCTTCATACCAGATTTCCACTGTACCGATCCCCAGGGAGCAATGGCTTGAGAGAGTACACCATGACACAGCATCTCATCAGGGCCACTAGTACCCTCATCCTCTACACCGGCTTCTCAGGGGCTTGCTGCATATCTGCAGTAATACGTGAGTAGATAAAGGGTCCAGATCACTATTTTCCAACTGCACCCAATTCTGCCACTTTCAGTACTGAGAGCTACGTTGAAATACACAGTCCTGAATGCAGCACTTGTGCACAGGAATCCTCTCCACTATGTTAGCATAGCACAGCACAGCAGTCCGGGCTGTGTATTTCAGAATAGCTTTGAGAGTTGACAGCAGGAGAACTTGGAGTAGTAGGAAAATAAAATACTCATCAGTGGCGTAACTAGAGTGCTATGGGCCACATGGCAAACTTTGGATCGGGGCCATGCTCGGTCGCACCTGTGTCCACAATTGTCACACCCCTGGTCCCTGATCGCCCAGTAATGCCCCCAGTAATGTCTCTCACTGCCCCCCAGTAGTGTCCCCCACTGCCATCAGTAATGTTCCCATTAGTGCCCCCCACAGCCCCTAGTAGTGTTCACCACTGCCCCCAATAATGTCCCCAGTAGTGTCCCCCACTGCCCCAGTAGTGCCCCCCACAGTCCCTAGTAGTGTCCCCAACTGCCTCCAGTAATGGCCCCAGTAGTGCCCCCCCACTGCCCCCAGAAGTGCCCCCCACAGCCCCTAGTAGTGTTCCCCACTGCCCAGTAATGTCCCTAGTAGTGTCACCCACTGCCCCCATTAGTGCCTCCCACAGCTCCTAGAAGTGTCCCCCACTGCCCCAGTAATGTCCCCAGTAGTGTCCCCCACTGCCCCCAGTAATGTCCCCAGTAGTGTCCCCCACTTCCCCCAGTAATGTGCCCAGTAGTGTCTCCCACTGCCCCAGTAATGTCCCCAGTAATGCCTCCCACAACCCCTTGTAGTGTCCATGACTGCCCGCCCCCCAGTCTTCATGTAACGAGGCCCAGCATTTTAACTGTACTTAATGCCGGGCCCCGTCAGAGCGCTCATCTCACCTGCATGTTATGCACTTCTCCAGTCTCTAGGCCTCCAGCATCAGGCCCTGGCGCTGCCACAATAAAACTAGTCACAAATTAAGCAGATTGGCAGAGCCTGACTAACGTAGGTTATGCTCCGCCCACCTGCTTAATGTGTGACTAGTTCTAGTGTGGCAGCGCCAGGGCCCGATGCTGGAGGCCTAGAGACTGGAGAAGTGCATATCATGCAGGTTACGTCCCTGCTACTCATGTATTACTGCAGAAAATAGTCCAAAATCATGGTAACAGATTCCCTTTAAAGAGATGTTCTGAAGGGAAATATTTTGCACCATAAATATCTATTAGGAAATCTTTCAGGATATCCCCCATGGATGCTATTCACATGTGATGAATTACTTGTCAGACTTACATGTCAGCCAATATTGTAAGATGGTGACCAATACACAGCACTGAATAATGGGTTATTTAATAATTACTGTATATTTATATTTTATTTGTATAATGTATTGGAGGGAGTCTTCTGTAGATAGACAGCGGAAATCCCTACCAAAAAGTTGTCATTGCTATAATGCCACAATGCTTCGAAGTAAAATGTAGCTTTTAGTAACAAGGGAGCCTGTTGGGATTTCAAGCTACTGACAGGTTCCCTTTAATAACTGATCAACTATGTCCACCGTTCCCTACAGTCAGAAACATATTCAGATTACCATGGTAGTGGTGGATCAGATAATTTTTTCTGTAAAAAATAGGAAGTCTGACACCTCCCCAAACCCTATTGAGTGCAGTATTACATGAATAGTACTGTGGCACTGACTCCAGATGGTTAATATATTTACACTTAGTCCTCTCGGCGTAATCCAAAGTAGTGGCGGATTTTGGCAGCAAAGCAAGGGAACAGGGATGATTATCAACATATTTATTAGTGATCCGGAGTTAGTACCAGCAGTACTATTCATGTAGTACTGCACTTAATGTGGATGTGACCATTTCAAAGGTCCATCTAAAGAAGTTTTCCATATCAGTAAAGAATGGCAATTTATCAGACTATTGTGGACCACTGGGTACAGGCTTCCTTCTTTCCATAGAATAGCAGCGCATGCTGTTGATAACTTTTGAACCACAAGAAATATTGCAAATCAGACTACAACAATTTCTCAGGAAATACCGGCCTTCTTTGATATGTTACATGACCCCCTTCCCATGGGAAAAATTTGTCCTTGATCCAACATGGCAACTTTCAAGATGCCAGCCAAGTTCTGCACATAGCCTAAAAGATAGACCCCCTGACCCATCACTTGCTGGGGTATTCAGATATTTCATTGTCCCTTTCGTTTCTAAATCACCCTGTACTAAAACAGATATCCTTAGATACAAACATTTGTCCATTTTCCATTAAGTTTTTTTGTGGGAGTCCTCAGATTCTGCTTGTAGGACTCCCAGTCAGAGAAAAATCCAACAGGCTGTAGTATTTCTGTGGACTGTCATACCAAGCCTATGGACTTCTGACTGTTTAAGGAAGCAACTGGGAACTTATATATTCCAGGCAATCCCTGAATATTATTATTAAGTTGTTCTTGCAGTGACAAATTCCCTGCAAGAACTGGAGGCCAGAGTAGCTTGTTCATCACAAAAAAGGAGGTGGGTTGGAGGGAGTGGTGCCACCTGCCCTGCCCAGGCCTTGGGAAACTGTTATAGCAAGAGTGTCAATCTGATATTGATGTCACCTATCAAGGTCTAGATAGTGTCACTGGGAAGCAGAAGGTTAAATGACCTAAGGAATCCTTGCCACTTGGGAGTAGATGACAAAGTGTACCCACAGAAAGGAACAACTTACAGAGCTAATTGTTGACTGATTGTTGGATTCTGGCACTCTCCTGCCTGACCTCCGTATTGACCCTTCTCGGCCTGTCCTGACCTCAGACCATAAACCATATAGCATTAACTTTGCCTTCCTTAAATTTTGCCTGTCTCTGACTACAACTCTGCCTGACCCATCAGTGCTCTGCACCGGGATATCTCTGAACCCCGTTGGTCTGTTGTTAATCACACAGAGACAACTCCAGGACCAGGAGGTAGCGACCTTGTGCAGAGGTTAAAGGATTAAAACCAGGGGACTTTCTCCCTTAGGAGAAGCCAAAAGACAAATCTGTTGGTTGACACAGTAGTTCCACTGCCACAACAAGGCCTTTGTGAAGCTAACAGAACTGTGAGAATTATGACTGTGCATGATAGAGACTGCAGTAGTCATGTTTTTACACTAGTCATGTTTAATTCTGTGTTAAACAATATGATCTACAACTGATTATTTAAAGGGATTTTCTGGTAATTCTACTGGTTTTAGGTATGTCCTAATGAAAGAGTCAAACTCACCTGCTTCAAACTAGTCCAGTCTTGCAAGCCTTGCTTCTGCTTTGGAATTTTGGACATGGTCACATGCACCACTGCATCCAATGACTGGCTTCAGCGGTGACATGACCCAGCAGTGACATGCCGCTTGTTGACCATATGCTGCTTCACATGACCATATCCATACCCCGTATGGAGGGAAACAAGACAGGGACAGGAAGATTGCAGAACGGAAACAAGGGCACAGGAGCAGGGAGGGTGGCCACTGGCTTCACCCCAGAAAGCCAGACCTTACTGTACACGCCCCCAAATCGATAAACCCTGCCCAGCTCCGTAAAACCACGCCCCCATCACCAGTCGGGGAAAAAACAGGGCGAGGAGGGGACGAACTTTCTGAATGGAAGTTGAGCTGGGGGCAGCCTGGGGCGCTTCTCTCCCCCTCAGTCAGTCACAGGGAGCCATTTCTGCCAGCTCTAGTGACTGAATGGGGATGAGAGAAGCCTCAATCAGTTGCTGCAACTCAAGCTCAGACAGCACAATGACGTTAGCAGGTGCTAGGGAAAGTGCTAGGAAAGTGCTAGGAAAGACTTGAAAACCTATTTTGCTGCATAGAAGTTCAGAGAAAGATCATTAGAAGAGTAGGGAAAGGATAGGGAGGAATTATTCCACAGTATTGAAGCAGAACAGGGTGCAATAGGGGAGTGTACAGCCTGGATAATAGGAGCAATCCTATTACACCTTGCTGCACTGACTGCGGATCCAAATTGCCATTATACTGCTGCTTTCAGGTTTGCAATAGTTGATAACTCTGTAAGGGTACTTTCACACTAGCGGTTTTCTTTTCCGGCATAGAGTTCCGTCCTAGGGGCTCTATACCGGAAAAGAACTGATCAGTTTTATCCCCATGCATTCTGAATGGAGAGAAATCCGTTCAGGATGCATCAGGATGTCTTCAGTTCAGTCTTTTTGACTGTTCAGGATGGAGATAATACTGCAACATGCTACGGTTTTATGTCCGGCCAAAAATCCGGAACACTTGCCTGAATGCAATTTTTTCCACAGGAATGTATTAGTGCTGGATCCGGCATTCAAAATACTGCAATGCCGGATCTGTCCTTCCTGTCTGCGCATGCGCAGACCGAAAAAAATGTGAAAAAAATAAATGCTGGATCAGTTTTTCTGGATGACACCGGAAAGACAGATCCGGCATTTCAATGCATTTGTAAGACGGATCAGGATCCTGTTCAGTCTTAAAATGCCATCAGTTGGCGTACGTTTTGAAGGATCCGGCAGGCAGTTCCGGCGTCGGAACTGCCTGCCGGATTCCTCTGCCGCAAGTGTGAAAGTACCCTACTTCCAGCAAACCTTGCTTGTTATTGGGGTGCAAGTGCTGTGTGATACAGCAATTAACAGGGTGTATTACTAGGAAATATTTCTACGTCTTATTAGCCCTTGTCTGGTGCAGTTATATGTTCTAAAGCCTTTTTTGGCGTGTATAAGTGGAAAAAAATAAGGGCTTATTTGCCGTTCAGCGGTGCAGTGATATGCTCTAAAGCCTTTTTTAGGGTATAATAGTGGAACAAAGGGAATTATTAGCCATTGTGTGGTGAAGTGAGAAAATTACAGCCTTTTTTGGGGTGTATTAGTGGGAAAAAAAGGGCTTATTAGTCATTGTGTGGTAAAATGAGAAAATTACAGCCTTTCTTGGGGTGTATTGGTGGAAAAAAAAGGGGCTTATTAGCCGTTGTATGGTGAAGTGAGAAAATTACACCCTTTTTTGGGGTGTACTAATTTCCTTTTTGTTTATTTATTCGATCTAACAGTATGTCAGACAGAGAAGTGACAGGCCCTGCACAGGAGAGGGGCAAAGGCCTAAATGTTTCTGGCGCAGGCACAGGTCACAGCAGAGTAAGGGGGCATGGAAGCAGGGGTCACTTCGAGAGGCCTGAGCTCCCAGTGTCATCTAGCGGTCATGTCTTGACCAGCAACCCAGCGGTTCTTCAATGGTTGACTCGGTCATCCACTTCGTCCCAAGTGACATCAGACACCCCCAGCCAAGAGTCAGTGGGTTTGTTAGACACAACCCTTAGTTGGCATGGCCCGGAAGCAGGCCCTGTGCCCTCACCTGTCCTCAACCTGTCTCTGTCCTTTTCTGTTCCTTTAGCCAGACAAGTATTATATGCTGGGGGCTCAGCTCCACTATACAGCGAGGACGAGCTACTAGAGGACACTTCGCAGCTACTGCCCAGCCAAGATGTGGAGAAGACATCCGCCTCTTCATCCAGTAAGCGAGCAAGTAGTGATGAGGAGAGTGGCGTGGAAGCTGGTGTTGCGAGCGGTCAGGTTCCTGGCTCAGAGACCGTTGAGTGATGTGCAGTACTCGATGATGATGTAGCCGATCGCAATTGGGAGCCGGGTGACGAAGGGGCTTTATCATCATCAGGAGAAGAGGGTGGCAGCTTGCGCATGAGGCAGTGGCGGAGCCAGCAAGTCGGTAGCGTGGCCAGCAGTCAGCAGGGTGGCAGCAGTGGGAGGTCGGGAGCAAAACGTGCCCAGGGTAGACCACCCACTTCACAGGAGCCTACCGGGAAAGTAGTGGTGCAAGGGTTCACAGAGGCAGCGGCGATAGCAGTCAGTCAGTGCAGAGTGTTGGGAGTAAAATCACCTACTTGGCGGTGTGGCAGTTTTTTGTTAAGCCGCCGGAGGAGGTGTGTGGTGAAACCAACCTCACCACTGGGTTTTGGAGGGGCCTGTTTGCCAGCCTCTTGCCCCAGGATTATGGGCCCTCTCATCAGCCCATGCTAAACTAAAACACCATGGCGATCTGACTGTGTTTGTGGCATCTGAGCGCTGTTTGGATATGTTAAATATCTATGTGTACTGTAAGGGGTGGGACATTGTATCTTTGAGTAGTGATGTCTGTCCTATTGTCTCCACGTGTGTATTGGCAATTTCCATTTGTCCTGAGAGATAATTGAATTACCCCTTGGTTGCCTCCAGGACAGAAGACATTGTGTATTCTCCTGCCTGTGATGATTACATTAACCCGTGTAAGGTAATTGTATCACAGGCAGAGGGGAGGATTTCGTGTGGGAGTGTTTTACTGTATTGTTCGTGTTTATTGGTTGTTTTTACAAAACCCTGTGGGTGGTAACCTTGTTGGAAAATGTGTATAAGTCAATGCTAGTGTGTTCAATAAAGAGTTCCTGTTTTAACCTTCATCATGTTGAGGCTGGAGTTTGGGTAACTGATCGACACTGGGGATTGCTATATGCTGAAGATTTACTATACTCTCCCTGGCTATACTATTAGCTCTTGTAAGAGCTGTTCCTGCTTTCTGGATTTAGGAGAGGTTCACCCACTGGAGCCTGGAGCCTTGTCGTAGGTCCAGGGTGGGTAGGAGGCGGTGAGACCTCAACCAAGCTTCGGCGGTTCGTGGGGTCTGCAGTGCTCACTGTGTCAAGTGGAGTGCTTGGAGTCCTCGGGAAGCGCTAGGAGCATCCATCGACGGAGGTACCCGGTCGGGGTGCCAGGAGATCCGTTACAAGGTGAACATGGCCATTTGCCGAATCTGGGCAGAAGGTGAAGAGTGCCCAGGGTGCCAATGTTGGCACCACGTCCCTGCGTCAACATAAGCAGCATCACCATAAAGTGGCCTGGGAGAACCGTGGCTCCAATGTGGTGGTCCAGCCTGCCGCAGCAACCGCTGCATCGTCCAGTGACATGCACCCAATTTCAGGCAGTCAAGGCTCCATCACCTAAACCGAAGGGAGCAGTCTGTCATTTCCATCATCTACCGGTCCTGATGCTCCTACTCCTCGCCCTACTACTCCTCGTAAGTAATTCCATCAGCAATCAATCACCGAAGCGATTTCCAAGAGACCACAGTATGCGTGCACTCATCCAACAGTGCAGAAGCTGAACATGCCCCTGGCCAAGTTGCTGGTGCTGCAGTTCCTCCCTTTCCAAGTGGTGGACCCTGCACCTTTCAGAGAACTGATGGCTTGTGCTGAGCCGAGGTGGAGAGTCCCAAACCGTTATTTATTTGACAAAAATGCAGTACCAGCCCTGCACAAATATGTAGAACAGAAGGTGTCTGCAAAGGTGCATGGTAGCGCCAACATGTGGAGCTGTAACTAGGGTCAAGGACAATATATGTCCTTTACAGCCCACTGGGTAAATGTGGTTGCTGCCCAGCCAAATCAGCAACTTGGCCAGGTGACGACGCTTACGCCTCCACGTTCTCACGCCGTTGGTCCTGCGACAATGTCCAACTCTGCCTCCTCATCCTTCATCATGTCCTCAGCCTCCACTGAAGGGACAATTCACAGTGCCGCACCAGCATACCACATGTGCAGAGCACGGCGGTGTCATGCTGTTCTGCACCTAGTTTGCCTGGGTGATTGGAGTCACACAGGGGAGGAACCACTTCACGTCCTTCATCAAGAAATCTAATCCTGTCTTCTTCCCCGACAACTCAAAATCGGAACCATGGTGACCGACAATGGGAAAAACATGGTGTCGGCGCTGCGTCAAAGAGGGATGAGCCATGCGCCCTGAATGGCACACATGTTCAATCTGGTTGTCTTCCACCCATCTGCAAGACATCCTAAAAATGGCCAGGAAACTTTGCATGCACTTCAGCCACTGGTACACCGCAAAGCACACCTCCTTGAGCTGCAGCGGCAGAATGGCATCCTCTAACAAAGGTTGATATGTGATGTTTCCACCCATTGGAATTCCACCCTCTATATAGTGGACCGACTATACGAACAGAGAAAGGCCATAAACGATTTCTTGATCCAAGCAGGAGTACTCCCCTGTGTAACTGCGATGTCAGCCAGTGGCAGCTCATGCCACGTTATTTGTCAGTCACCAGGACTACAGGATGGACAACGTCATTCCACTGCTTCATATCCTGGAACAGATGCTGATAAATCTGGATGGTCAGGGGACTGAAGACGTGGTGCCTACTAGTGTTGAGCGTGAAAATTTGAATCGCGAATTTTAATTGTGAATATTGCCACTTTGAGAATTCGCAAATATATAGAATATAGTGCTATATATTCGTATTCGTGAATAGTGTTGAATATTCTAATCGCTAATTTATCACGAATATATTACATTGCCAATTTTTGCAAACAAGTAAACAATGACTGGAGATCACAAATTCTCTAATTTGCGAATTAATGGCAAATATTCGGCCCAAAATTCGCGAAATATCGCAAATTCGAATATTGCCTATGGCGCTCATCACTAGCGCCTACATCTCACGGCTACATGAGCCCTGTGGGAGCTGAACTGGAGGAGGAGGAGGACATTGGAGCACAAGCAATGTGTAGCGAAATGGGTGGTTTTGCTACACAGGTGACAGGAAAGGAGGAACAGGAGCAGCCGGAGGAGCAAAAGGGAGATGAGGAAGACGAGGCAGATGACCCAGGCACATCGTTGCAGTATGCAGTGGAGATGGAGGGAGGGAATCCCTCCGAGTTACTTGCGCAAATGGCCCGTTGCATGCTCACTTGCTTGGGTAGTGACAGCCGAATTGTCACTTGTGACTTCTGGCTCTCCACCTTGTTGGACACTCACTACCGTTGCAAAATGGGGGCCTTTTTTACACCTTTTGAGAGGGAGGATAAACTGAACTACTATAGAGACATCCTACAGTAGGTGAACCCGATTTTGTGTCAATCTCGCTCTCTTTCTCGGCGAGATTGAGCACCTACGAGCCCCATCGCGGGAGCCAGCGCCGAGCTGGCTTGCCGCGATGGAGACAGAGCCGTCATAGAAGCGACGGGAGATCCGACTTGGATTCCCGCCAATTCTACACGTGTGCGGCGTTTGTTATGAATCCTGAGGGGGAAGTCCCCGCCGGATTTTAAATAAAAATCCGGCATGGGTCCCCCCCTCAGGAGCATACCGGGCCCTTAGGTCTGTTATGGGTTGTAAGGAGAGCCCCCCCTACGCCGAAAAAAACGGCGTAGGGGGTCCCCCTACAATCCATACCAGACCCGTATCCAAAGCACGCTACCCGGCCAGCCAGGAAGGGAGTGGGGACGAGCGAGCGCCCCCCCCCCCCTCCTGAGCCGTACCAGGCTGCATGCCCTCAACATGGGGGGGTTGGGTGCTCTGGGGCAGGGGGCGCACTGCGGCCCCCCCACCTCAGAGCACCCTGTCCCCATGTTGATGAGGACAGGGCCCCTTCCCGACAACCCTGGCCGTTGGTTGTTGGGGTAGGCGGGCGGGAGGCTTATCGGAATCTGGGAGCCCCCTTTAATAAGGGGGCCCCCAGATACCGGCCCCCCACCCTAAGTGAATGAGTATGGGGTACATCGTACCCCTACCCATTCACCTGCAAGAAAAGTGGTAAAAACACAAATAAACCACACAGTGTATTAAAATATTTTATTTTTCTGCTCCGGAGGCCGCCCCCTGTCTTCTTTATTAGCTCTTTTACCAGGGGGGGCTCTTCTTCTTCCGCTATCCCGACGGGTCTTCTCCGCTATCCGGGGGGTCTTCTCAACTCTCCGGGGTTCTCCTTCTGTCTTCGCCGCTCTCCGTTGTTGACTCGGCGCACCCCGGTTCTTCGTCTCGCGAGATCTCGGATTTTAAATAAAAATTTAGCGAGACGAAGAACCGGGTGCGCCGAGTCAACAACGGAGAGCGGCGAAGACAGAAGGAGAACCCCGGTTCTTCGTCTCGCTAAATTTTTATTTAAAATCCGAGATCTCGCGAGACGAAGAACCGGGGTGCGCCGAGTCAACAACGGAGAGCGGCGAAGACAGAAGGAGAACCCCGGAGAGTTGAGAAGACCCCCCGGATAGCGGAGAAGACCCGTCGGGATAGCGGAAGAAGAAGAGCCCCCCCTGGTAAAAGAGCTAATAAAGAAGACAGGGGGCGGCCTCCAGAGCAGAAAAATAAAATATTTTAATACACTGTGTGGTTTATTTGTGTTTTTACCACTTTTCTTGCAGGTGAATGGGTAGGGGTACGATGTACCCCATACTCATTCACTTAGGGTGGGGGGCCGGTATCTGGGGGCCCCCTTATTAAAGGGGGCTCCCAGATTCCGATAAGCCTCCCGCCCGCATACCCCGACAACCAACGGCCAGGGTTGTCGGGAAGGGGCCCTGTCCTCATCAACATGGGGACAGGGTGCTCTGAGGTGGGGGGGCCGCAGTGCGCCCCCTGCCCCAGAGCACCCAACCCCCCCATGTTGAGGGCATGCAGCCTGGTACGGCTCAGGAGGGGGGGGGGGGGGCGCTCGCTCGTCCCCACTCCCTTCCTGGCTGGCCGGGTAGCGTGCTTTGGATACGGGTCTGGTATGGATTGTAGGGGGACCCCCTACGCCGTTTTTTTCGGCGTAGGGGGGGCTCTCCTTACAACCCATAACAGACCTAAGGGCCCGGTATGCTCCTGAGGTGGGGACCCATGCCGGATTTTCATTTAAAATCCGGCGGGGACTTCCCCCTCAGGATTCATAACAAACGCCGCACACGTGTAGAATTGGCGGGAATCCAAGTCGGATCTCCCGTCGCTTCTATGACGCGCTTGCTGGGATGTGCTGTCACTATTCCAGTGAGTGCGAGATCTCGGCACCATGTCGCCGAGTATCAGCGCGACGCTGTCGTGCTAAAAGCACAATATCACAAACACCTACTGTATGTAGTCAGTTGGACGCAGCCTATCTGCGCCAACGCCCTTCCTCTAGCAGGTCTGACCGGGGTGGCCCTCTGCGCTCTCGTTCCACTGCCATGGCTGCTGGAGTACCAGCTCTATCTGCAGCAGCTTGAGTCTAGAGTTGATGAGCAGCTTTTTTCACCCGCCTAGTGAAGAAACTACTCACCAGCAGCTAGACCTGGAGCAGAACCTGAACCAGCAGGTGGTGGCATACTTGGACAGCACCCTGCCACCCCACATTGAAGATCCACTGGACTACTGGGCAGTCAAACTGGATTTGTGGCTGCAACTGGCCGAGTTTGCCCTGGAAAATCTGTCCTGCCTGGCCAGTAGTGTGGCATCAGAGCGGGTGTTTAGTGTGGCGGGGGCCATAGTTACCCCAAGGAGAACTCGCCTGTCCACCCAAAATGTTGAGAGACTGACCTTTGTCAAGATGAATCAGGTGTGGATCAGCCAGGATTTTCACCCACCAATGCCTGATGCATCAGATTAGATTATCCATGCTGCCTCACCCAAACCTTAACAAAAAGAGAACGGTTTCTTCTGGCTACCTGCCTCAGCTACTATTCTAATGCTGCCACCCGCCTGATAACATACATCTGATGCCAAGTGCTCCTTCTTACACCAACCATTGTCAGTGGGTACTGTTATTGCTACCCACCTCCCCACTCTGTCACCGGATCACTCTGTGGTCTCCAGATGCTGCTGCCGCTCATCACTCAGGTCTCCTCATGCTGCTGTTGCCACCTCCACACTATGCCATTGTGCCACTCTGTGGTCTCCTCATGCTGCTGCCATCTCACAACTCTGTCTCTGGGCCACTCTGTGGTCTCCTCATGCTGCTGATGCCACCTCCACACTATGTCACCTTGCCACTCTGTGGCCTCCTCATGCTGCTTCCACCTCCACACTATGTCACCTTGCCAGTCTGTGGCCTCCTCATGCTGCTGCTGCCACCTCCACACTCTGTCATTGTGCCACTCTGTGGTCTCCTCATGCTGCTGCCACTTGACCACTCCGTGGTCTCCTCATGCTGTGCCAAATCACCACTCTGTGGTCTCCTTATGCTTCTGCTACCTCAACACTATGTCACAGGGCCACTCTGTGGTCTCCTCATACTGCTGCTGCCACCTTCACACTCTGTCATTGTGCCACTATGTGGCCTCCTCATGCTGCTGCCACCTCCACATTATGTCACCTTGCAACTCTGTGGTCTCCTCATGCTGCTGCCAACTCACAACTTTGTCTCTGGGCCACTCTGTGGTCTCCTCATGCTGCTGCTGCTGCCACCTCCACACTATGTCATTGTGCCACTCTGTGGCCTCCTCAAGCTTCTGCTGCCACCTCCACACTATGTCACCTTGCCAGTCTTTGGCCTTCTCATGCTGCTGTTTCCACCTCTACACTCTGTCATTGTGCCACTCTGTGGTCTCCTCATGCTGCTGCCACCTCCACACTATGTCACCTTGCCACTCTGTGGTTTCTCATGCTGCTGATAACTCAACACTATGTAAATGGGCCATTCTGTGGTCTCCTCATGCAGCTGCGGCCACCTCCCCACTATGTCACTGGGCCTCTCTGTGGTCTCCTCATGCTGCTGCTACCTCAACACTATGTCATTGGGCCACTATGTAGACTTCTCAAGCTGTTTTCCCACCCTCCCCACTCCATGACTCGGCCACTATTTTGCCTTTTTGGCCTGGTTGACATCATCATTTATTTGACCCTGCTTCTGATCTGTCAGAAGGAAGGAACAATGATACACACAACAGATCCTGTCTGTGTAGCAGCTATAATGCCTGTATGGTCCCATCAGAATTGGCTTATGATTTAGTAGCCAAAATCAGGAGTGGGTACAAAACACAGCAGACAGGCAAATATTCCATTCACGTGTCATCTCTGTTTTGGATCCACTCCTGAAATACTGATGGATTACTGACCAAATGCAGACCAAGTGAAGGCGGATGCTCAACAGACAGGATCCGATTTTTGGGGGGTTATTGTTCTGATGGATCAGAGGAAGGGCAAAATAATCAGTGACATCAACACAAACTTACTGCTCACACCCTCTCCACTCTGTCAGGGAAACTCTACTTGTATAAGTAGAACAGGTTCTGTAGACATCTATGTGGAATCAGCTGATGACGGAGTAAAAGGAGTGCGCTCTTTCGCGCTACAGTAGGATCTTGGGCCTCTGCACGGTTCCTTATACCTGGCGTTAATATCGACCTGTAAGACTCTTGAGTTATTTGGTCAGTTTTGGCCCCGTAATTGCCCAAATAAGTGAAGCGTGCAGTGATTCTAAGAGCGACGCCTGTCATGTCATGTTCGTGTCATACTGACTCACAGTATTGTTTCACTACCTTAGCAGACTCCCTATGCGTGTTACTGCAGGGCACAGTGTTCTACACCACTATATAGGCTCTCTGCAGCCAGGAAATAGCTGTTTAACGCAATTTTCCACGAATAAATTCAGATCGAATCAAATCTTTTTGAAAAATTCAGCGAACCTCTACTTTTATTATTTATTATAACTTTTTAATACTTGTCAAGTGCTAGTCACCTGATTCTGCTTGTAGCAGTGCCAGGCAGAAATCCAACAGTCTGTATTAATTTAGTGGACAGTGCTGGCTCTTAAGGAGTTCGCCACAAGGGAGAAAATTCACTTTCCATAAAATAAAATAATGAAACTTGCATTTTGAAAAATCCATATTTATGATCATAAGAAAGCTGAACGTGATCTCTAACCTTAGGTCTTAGAAAGTACTAAGCACTATATGCCCACTGCTCTTATCTGGTTCACAGCGAGCGCAGTACTGATGTCAGTCACTCCCTCTAACTCAGGACGTGCTGCACGGTGCACTGCTCTACTGCGGAGAAGAGCAGCACTACTGAGATCCAACTGATATTATTCTCCTCTGCCTCTCACCCTGTTGCTGGTGCCCACCTCCAGCCATGATGCTGTAAGCATTAGGTGAAATATGAGTAGGTGCTGGGTGAGCGACAGCATGAGGAACCCTGTGTCACTATAAGATGCTCAGTCGGGACCAACAGAAGGGGAGGGGTACTAGATTCATTTGTATGTGCATGATAATTCCAGATCCATCTATACATTTAGTAACATAGTAATTGGTCATATGTTTTTGTATTCTTGGAAGTCAGTAGGTGGCGCTGTCTGCCAGCTAGTACACAATTGCCATGTTTGTTTCCAAAGATAATGTGCTGTGTACATGTCCACCTCACTTAAAGAAATCCACTCTTTCTTTTAAATTAGAGTTTACCCTGCAGTACTAATCTTTTAGCATCGCACAGGAGAGTACATTTAATTTGCAATTTAATTACTCCGTTCTCTATGTGTTGCACAAATGCTGCATATCTATTTATCGCACTCCTTTTTATGAGCTCGTTGCTGGTAACTTTCAGGTGCTTAAATTTATTTGAGAATTTAACGTCGTATTAAACAGGCGGCTTTGTGAGCTTGCCTTGTCCTTATGAAGCGATAATAAAACAATGCTGAGATTGGATACTAGTCACATATACTCCAGATTAGTTTATAGAAGTATATACAATAATTGTCCTAGTTTTCTCTAAACTACCACATTCTGATCTTTCTCTTACTGCCGTTTACAAACCAGATCGACCCTTTCCAATTGAAGGGGAGTTGAGCTGCAGCACGTTGGCACAAGCCCTGCACCGAGAACGGAGCTGTCTGCTTTCAGCCTCATTCTCTGTGTGAGCTTCAGTGCCAGCGGCAGCCTGAAAACACCTAATTGGTGGTGGTGGGGGGCACTGGATGTCAGACCCTCACTGATCGGATATTGATGACCTATTCTGAGGATAGGTCATCAATATCGTTAGCCTGGAAAAACTTTTTAATAGAGTTCAGTGTGACATGTTTATTCAGTTCCCTTTATCCATTTTCATCAAAACATACAAGTGCTGATTTGTCATTTCTAATCAGTTCTACTTGTGTTTTGCACACGATTGATAAGCTTGGCACAGCTCCCAAGTCATGAGAGCCACTTCCTTACAGTACTTCATTACAGGCATTCATGCACCACAATAATTTGTGACAAAAAATGCTGTACTGTATGTCATCAATAAATTTGGCGCATTTTGAGACTTTGGTTTGGACACTTTTAAGGTAGGTGTAAAAAATGCCTAAAAGACGTAATACACAGTATGTAGCACACACTATGTAGTCCATTTTTTCTTAAAGTTTGCAACAGAATTTTTAACAAGTCTCATTCACTATACCTTGAAGGTATGAATAACAATACAGTAGCCTCTCAAGTTACAATAGTAATTGGTTCCAGGACGACCATTGTATGTTGAAACCATTGTAAGTTGAGTAATCGGTTTCAAAGCCACAAAATTTCATCCGAGATGAGAGAAAATGAAGATTTTATAAAAATAAGCAGATAACTAAGACAGATAAGACAAGTCCTTACATATAACAGCCAGGAATACCTGCTGACTAGCAACTAATACGGCTATTTTACCAGAGAGGTGGCCTTGATTGGTTGGATCTGAGGCATTGTATGTTGAGTTTGGTTTCAACTTACGATGGCCAAGAAAAGACCATTGTATGTTAAAAACATTGTATCCTGAGGCCATTATATCTTGAAGAATCACTGTATATTTACCATTCCTTATTTATTAATTATTTTACTTGGTTGACAGTTAAATAAACCACCCTACAATGTACTGTATACGTGATAAGCTTCAAAAGCCTATATGTGTTCATTTTTTAAGCGTCCCTTGTACAGGTAAAATAGAGGGTTCTCAATCGATATTGCAGTACATGATTTCATTACCTGGTAAGGGGAGTAACATTATACTCCCCCGTTCAGGTAAAAAAAAAAAAGGCAATATGTTTCACCTTAGGTTTTGATCAGTGGGAGTCCAAGTGCAGAGACCCCCGCTGATTGCTAAAATGAGAAGAGCAATAGGAGAGTGAGGGATTCAGAAGTGGCACTACCTCAGTCTGACAGATTGGTACAGGATGACAGGATTCTTTGTTGCTATCTCTACAATGCGTTTCAGGACCACACGGGGCCTTTTATCAGGTAATAATCAACATAACTTAAAAGACCCGAGACAGAATGTAAAATACAATATTTATGAAAATCATACTATAAATTCTGACTTGTGTCTTTTAAGTTCTGTTGGTTATTGCCTGATGAAGGGAATGATATGGTCCCGAAACACGCTGTAGATATTCCAGCAAAGAGTCCTATCATCCTAGCCTTTTTTGGATTTGGTGGGGGCCATGTGCTGCACCTCGTGGATTACATTTACTGCCTTATAGGTTATTGTGCTCTGAGCACAACGAATTCAGGAGAGCATCCTTACTGCCTGAATTCCTTCTTATGTTTATCAGTCCTGTCTATGACGCGCTCTCCCTTATATGTGATTGCTAAAATGAGGAGAGAGAAGTGCTCACACACACAGCTCTCTCTCCTTGCTGCTGAAGACGGACAGGAGACAGGTTCACAGACTTTGTATTGAGCCCATATTTAGTCATGAAGAGAGACAGTGCTCTGAGTGAACACTTAGCAATCAGCACTCGGAAAACCCACCAATCAAAACCTTTAATGTGTCACTATGACATATTAAAATTGTTTCAAAGTATATGACCACTTTAAGAAGGACTGCTTTACTGTTCAATTGTTATTGCTTTGTATATTCCAAGTACATGTAACGGGCGTTGCCGTTACACCTAGAGGCTCTGCTCTCTCTGCAACTGCTGCACACTCTGCACTTTAATTGAAAGGGGCAGGTAGTAAAAATGCCTTGCCCTGTTAAACAAAGTGGAGAGTAAGCAGCAGGCACAGAGCGAGTAGAGTCTCTAGGTGTAATGGTAACGCCCCTGTTGCTCCTAGAGGCTCATTTGCATATATTTAAACATTATTTTTCATAGTAATGCGGGCACATATGAACATGGGACCAACACAGATGTCTTCAGCTGCCAAGCGCACATGTAACAGGTCAGCCAGTTTCATACGTACAAATCTTCTGACAGATGCCCTTTAAGGTCACCTAGATGTTGTCATGACCTGTCTCAATAGGTCTAATTTGGTGCTTTTTGGAACAGTTTGACATGTCTACTTTTAGAGATATTCTCTTCACCTAACTCACCAAGTGGGTGTAGCTTAACAGAAAATGTGGATGGCTTAGCGGAAAAGGGACACGGTCTAAGATGCAACTTTTTGCATCAAATTGAGTCACAATTCTGGCATACGATTCTGTCACAAAGTATGGCAACCAATAGTTGTTATAACAGATTAGCCAAAAGTATTTAGCCGTGTACCAAATTTATCATCCAACCAGAGCCACTATGATAAATTTGGGGAATTTCTAAGTTTATACCATATATAGGATTAGTAAATCTGCCCCACAATATATATATATATATATATATATATATATATATATATTATACAAAGCTGAGTGTATGTATGTGTGCATGTCCGCTAAAGGAATCCACACCGTCACATTTACAATCATGAAATTTGGCACACAGGTACATCAGGTGTCTGGGAAGATTTTAGACCAGGTCTCAGATCTCTAGCACGTACCGTTCCGGAGATATTCCCAAAAAATACATTAGCCAATAGAAGCCTGGTCACATGACCCTTATCAGTCAATAGAAGCTCGCAGGCCCTTAGTCTCCACATACACAAAGTTTTACACCAGGTTTCCATAACAACGAAGGCATTTTTCTTCACTGCTGTAGGTCAGCTTTAAAGGGGCAGGGTGCTGTGGGTGACACTGTTAATGGAGCGGAGTGCTGTGGAGGTCACAGTTAAGGGGGAAAAAGACAGACTTAAAACCCCGCCCCCAGGTCCCATTAAGCCACGCTCCCTCCCACTGCGCAGCTGACTGGGATTGAAAAAAATGAAGGTAAAAATCAACTTCTGTCAGCTGCAGGGGTGGGAGGGAGGATGACTTTCTCCCTGCAGCTCACACTCAGACAGCACAGTGCTACTGTCTGAGAGTGTGCTGTTCAAAAGAACATCCCTGTGTCCGTCCAGGCCCTGCACTGGACAGAGGACAGGGAGTCTGAAAGCGGACTGTCCGGCCTAAAATTAGACCTCTGGCCACCCTAGGGGCAGGCTGCTGTGGAGGTCACAGTTAAGGGGACGGTCCGCTATGGAGGTCAGTGTTAAGGGGAATATTGCTGTAGAGGCAACTGTTAAGGGGACGGGGTGTTGTGGAAATCACTGTTAAGGAGATGTGGTACTGTAGAGGTCACTAATAAAGGGGTGGCCGCTGTGAAGGTTACTGTTAGGGGGCGGGCTGCTGTGGAGGTCACAGTTAGGGGGCGGGCTGCTGTGGAGGTCACAGTTAGGGGGTGGGCTGCTGTGGAGGTCTCTGTTAAGGGGGCAGGGAATGGTGTAGGTCACAATTATGGGGACGGTTCACTATGGAGGCCAGTTTTAAGGGGCGGGTTGCTGTAAGGGTCACTGTTAAGGGTGCGGGGTGTTGTGGAAATCACTGTTAACGAGACAGGGTACTGTGGAGGTCACTACTAAAGGGGCGGCCGCTGTGGAGGTCACTGTTAAAGGGGCAGGCGCTGTGGATGTTACTGTTAAGGGGGCAGGCCGCTGTGGAGGTCACTGTTAAAGGGCCGAGGTACTGTAGATGTCACTGTTATAGTGGATACTGTCGATATCTTTTAATCACACACACACACACACACACACACAATAAATGAAATAGATGAATTATACCCGTGCGAAGCCGGGTCCTTCTGCTAGTATATATCTATATCTAAATATTGAGACTACTATCATTTTATAAACAATCATCTTGGCTATCTCATACATAAATTGGACTTGCAACTATTTAGCATATGATTAGTTATGCAGATTCTTGTCATGTAACTGCATTGTTACTGTTTTGCTCCTGGTGGTGGAACAATCTTTTTCTTCTTGTATACTACAAATTACAACCTGTTCTCACATTCCCTGCTAGTTCAGTGGGTTATTATGTTGATTCCCAAGCGAAAGGCCACTGGTTTGAATCCTGGAGCAGCCTGGTGGACGCCCAGGCAAAATATCTGAGTCAACAAGTCAGCTCATCACAAGTTCTATCTTCTCGCATGACAAACACGGAAGTGGAGGTGGCTCATATGCTTCACAATAGTCAAATCACAGATGTCCATGCAAGCACCGTGCGATGCGCATTACACAAGTCTGGAATGGTGGCCCAAAAAAAGGTGAAGAGGCCTCGACTTCAATATTGTCATGAGAAGTGCCAGCTCCAGTTTGCAAACAAGTATGAACAGTGGACAGTAGAAGATTGCAAACAAGTGATTTGGAGCAATGAGACGAAAATCAATAAATTGGGCTCTAATGGGTGCAAAGGGGTCTGGAAGAAACAAGGGAAAATGGGTTGATGGATTGAGAAACTGAAGGAACTGTCAAGTTCGGTGGAGGAAGTCTGATGATATTGGGTTGTTTCGCAGCCAAAGGCATTGGATACTTGACCAGGATCGATGGTGGTCTCAATGCTGAGCTATATGTGAGTATCCTACAAGATGAGTTACTTCATACACTCAAGTATTATGGGTGTGAAAAGGATGACATAGTGTTCCAGCAGGACAACGACCCGAAGCATATGTCGAGATTGGCGAAGAAATGGTTCAATGACATGCTTGAATCTGATCGAGATCATGTGCACAAGGATTCAGGCAGTGTTGAAAGCCAAAGGTGTATTTACAAAATACTAGCAAAATAATACAAATTTAAATTTAGAATTTTAGGAGCAAAACAGTAACATGAATCTGCATAACTAATCATATGCTAAATAGTTGCAAGTCCAATTTATGTATGAGATAGCCAAGGTGATTGTCTATAAAATGATGGTAGTCTCACGTTTGAAGCTGTAGTGAGATATGGAGCCTGAAAGTCAAAAGTTCAAAACATTGTTCCCCTTTTGCTGGTCAGTGTGTATGTGTATATATCTATATATATATATATATATATATATATATATATATATATATACTGTGTAGATGTGATTTTGTATAATTTACTAAATGTGTACCTTTAGGTCCTAGATTGCTGGGACTGGCAAGCCATGGTTCGGCGCAGCACCCTCATGCTCTTTCAGGGTAGCTGGCAGTGAGAATGACTGGTTTCTCAGCTGTTAGATTAGTGCACAGTCTGGTTTATAAGCACTGACAAAAAGCTTTCATTTTAATTCTTAACTTTTATCGTATAATCTTACTCTTTAATATATGCCAAGTACTCAGCAAAGAAAACCATATGTAAAACCGCTTTACATATTCCCTAAAGGATGGCTGACACCCGCTTTGAGCCGGGATGAGTTCCTGGCTCCTACTCTGTTGGACCTTACATGATCATGTATTACATTAATCCCACCACCCTCCACCCCGCCTTGAGGCCATACAGACATAAATGAAACAAACTATATAACATCAGATAAACCAGATTGCAACAAGAATGTTTGATAACTTAGCACAAATGCTGAAACATGATAAATGATGACAACAGATGGTATATAGCAAATATGTAGTGTTGACATGAATGTTTGCCATGGAAACAGTACAGTAGTATACAGAAATTTGATATACAGCATAGCAGAGTTATTATTATGGCCCTTCATTCCTTTATCCAGTATGAAATTTACATGAAAATATCTTTTAAGGGCAGCACTAAACTTAAAACCATACATTTCCAGGATCTTGGCTATAATGTGATACTAGGATATGCCCCCATTGTCTGATAGGTGCTGGTTCCACCTCTGGGACCTGCACCTTCACCGAGAATGGAGGCCTGAAAGTGGTGGAGGGCGCAGCTGCCCTCCATTCATTTGTATGCAGGTGCTAAAAATAGCACTTAGCTATTTCTGTTGGCCCCGTAGAAATGAATGGGCGTGGTGGCCGCACAAACGTGGTGTGCTCCCATTCACTTCTATGGGTAGAGCGCTTGGTGGTGACCGGACCCCGGGAAACCTGGGGTCCTCCAGCCACCACCTTCCCTGCTCCGTTCTCGACATAGGTGTGGGTCCCAGTGGTAGGACCAGCACCTATCAGACAATGGGGACATATTATAGCGATATGGAATACCCCTTTAATATTAAAGTGTAAAATAAAAAATAAAATCATACTTACCGCATCCATTTGATCCCGTGGAGCTGGCCGCCGCCATCGGCTGGTGTGGTGATGTCATACATCACCGCACACAGGATTTAGAGAGGGATCTTCAATCAAGATGGCAGCGGCTGGCTCTTCGTCCTCAAATGGATGAGGTACGTATTTTTTTTTTTTTTTTTTTACTGCCATTTCATGGAAAATTGATTCACTATCAATAAGCACAAGGAAATTTGACTTCAAGGCAACTCAGATTTTCCCAGACTTTGTGAACTTCGATTCACACTAATCATAATATGGGATATACGGTACCTGATTCCATGAAATCAATGCCAAGAGACTGACTGACTGGAAATAATACATTCAACATATGTTGAGAAAAAAACATAATAATAAATAATATAATAAATGACCTTCACCCTACTGTTATTAGACATATTAGTCTACACATTTCATCGAATCATTATCTCAACAAGCAGCTAGTACAATTATGTTAAACGACAAATTCTTGCATTTTCTGCTTATCAGGGCATCACATATTAGTAACATTAGTAAATAGTTTTATTGCAGGAAACAACTTTTTATCTAAATATTCACTGGGGTACTATGGTATATAGAGTAATTGTCTACAAGTAAACACAGTATCACTTAAGGTAGCGGAAGAGAGGCAGAGATTTCCCTAGGCTGCATTGGAGACAAACAATGTGCACACCACAGTCCTGTAATGCTCATTCCTGCAGATTTAGAGAAACAGTCACTCCTTGGAATCTGTTCTGTCCTAATGTCCCTCATAGGCTTTCAACCACCGTTCCTGTTATTTGTAGTGCAATAAATTGACATTCCCCACAGAGTCATTTCAAATAAACTAAGCCACAAAGGGTAACTAAATTCACAGAAGGGTTTGTGTCCTGCCACCAACTCTACGGTCTATGCTATAAGACACCAAGTTACAACTCAACAGATACAAAGTTTCTTGCTAAAAATAAAATAAAAATCTTGAACTACTTGGAAAATGCAATGTTCCTATACCCAAATACTACTTTAAAGAGGTACATTGTAGATAAAACCTACAAATTGGGCAAATTGTATGCAATGCTATCCCTACTGTAGCGTCTTAGGGGGTGGGTCATGACAAAGGAATTCTTACTTTCATTGGAGTTCTTTTGTCATGTACCCCCCTTGAGGTCCCTGAACCAGTCATAACACGTTGTACACATTTTACCTTGAAGTTTCCCCTGAATATGGTGTATAAAAAATTGATGACTCTGAATACAAATTTTTTACTTTTCAGGAGTTAGTACCAGAATATCTTCAAGTTGTAAAAGGAACAATACCAAAGAGGATTTAGAATTCTTGGTATATGGAATAAGATTGTTACCCTGAATTATTATCCAAATGGCCATGGTTTCATCTTCTAGAACCTCAACTGATTAATTCCCTCATGCAAAACAAAATGTTGCCCGTTTTCTATATAACCCTGCAGTGATTATTAATTTATTTGAAATATGACAGCGTCTATAAAAGCCTTTCATTAAACATACCACCTATTCGAAATGCTGCTTTTTTTTGTAGTACTGGAAATGGACAGTCAGCTAATCTAAAAATGCACACCAAAAAAATCTTTTTGTATTTATGACTACATTTCACACCATCCTATAGTCCAGCCCTTGTATGTGTCCTCTGTGCTTTTCACTGTGGCTTGGCACAGCATTTGTGCCTCTATCAGGGTATTTAGATACAAGGTTAGGGCAGGAAAATACATTTATGCCTCCAGCAAAGGCAAGCCTAGTTATAAATCCAGTAAAAATGTATTCACTGTCTATTAGTATCGCTCTAAAAGTCCAGTCTATAATAAGTTCATAAAATAGTAAAGAACATTTGGATGTTAGGTGATTGTTTTTTATTAAATATAATATTTCTCCTTCTCCCTTAGTGACCACCAATATGCCTTTTTACTGATGTAAACAAAGGGGGTTTAAGACAGATAGCTGGCGTTAATTAATGATTATATGTACCCAAAATGGTGCATTAAAAACTATAACTTGTCCTGCAAAAAATAATGCCTCATAAAGGTATATTGATGAAAAAACTAAAAAGTTATAGCTCTTGGAATGCAATTTTGAAAAAAAATAATGTGCTTGGTCACTAAGGGGTTAATTTCAAGAGTGTACAAAACATTTCTAGTGAAATTAATATAAATTGTGGAAATGGTCACAAGTTATGGACTGTTCCTGTAGAAATTGCTTTTCATTAGTGCATTTGTATGACCACCGCCATTGAGGATTAAAGCGAGGTCTCTCTAAAACCGTCTTATTATAGTAAAATGCCATTAATGTAAACCTAACCTCAATAAAGCAGGCAGCAAATTTGGCCACAATTGCTTTTTGAAGCTTTCCCCACATGATTTATTGATGTGACCTATTGAGAAACTCATTGATATGAAGAATAATTTAGAGAGTCCTTTCATCCCCTCTTAACAGCATAAATTGGCCATTTAAAGAATAATTATTTTACTGGAACATGTCTACATGTTGTGCACCCATGGACTACTTATGGAAGCATTTCTTAATTCTTGCAAATACAGACACTATAGCTGTAAGGGAGATCTACACTAAATATAATGGGGCAGCCAAGGAAACTTCAGATTCCCTGCAGTTTACACTTCAGCGCATTATGGATTGCCAATAAGATGATTAACTTGATTGAAAAATATATAGAATATATGTAAAAAGGTATATGAATCATTTGCAAGCAGGATCACCCATAATGCTATGCATGCAGCCAATCAGCAGCCAGCCAGGTGATGTCACAGCCCTATAAATAGCCTCAGCCATCTTGGATTCAGCCATTTTACAGCATACTTAGTGCAGGGAGAGACATCAGCAGGCGCTAGGGATAGTGATAGGAAAGACTTGATTGTGGTGAAAAAACGATTTATAAGTGCAGTGAAAGGATAGGAAGGAATCATTCCATAGCATTTATGTAGAATAGGGTTCAGTAGGGGAGGTCACAAACTGAGTAATAGGAACAATCCTATTACACCTTGGTGCACTGACTGGGGATCCAAATTGCCATTATACAGCTCTGTAATTCCAGAAAAATGTTCTTGTTATTCGGGTGCAAGTGCTGTTTGATACAGCCAGTAACAGGGTTTATTACAAGGAATTATTTCTACAGTACGTCTTATTTGCCCTTGTGCGGTGCAGTTATATGTTGCAAAGCCCTTTTCGCCATGTATTAGTAGCAAAAGAAAAATATATTTGCCCTTGGGTGGTGAAGTTATATATTCTAAAGCCCTGTTTGCCGTGTATTAGTGGCAAAAGAAATATATATTCGCCGTTCAGCGTTGGACTGATATGTTGAAAAGCCTTTTGTGTAGTGTAAAAGTGGAAAAAAAATTAGGGCCTAATTGCCGTTCAGCAGTGCAGTTATATATTCTAAAGCCCTTTTTGCCATGTATTAGTTGAAAAATAAAAATATATTCACTGTTCAGCGTTGCACTTATATGTTGAAAAGACAAAGGTAGTAATAGTGGCTCACTGTACCTTTAACAAAAGGAGTGGTGCTACAAAGCCCTGTTGGTCCACCCAACCAACGCAATAGTATAAAGAAAGTTAAAGATTGGGCTGAGCACTCAAATACTGGAATACTGCATGTATAAGGTCATAAATTATTAATTCTCTGCAAAGCATACACAATACAAACAATATAAAACTGACATATATAGCAAATACGGACATAAAATAAACTCTGCATAAAATGGATCCAATTAAATAAGATATCAGTTGATCCTCTCACATGAAGGGGTTAAATGCATGTAGTAGTAGAATCAGCAGGTTTGGTGTGTGTATCCACCTCAGGTTATAATGGTGAGTGTGTATACACCTCAAGTTCAGTTTGCCAGTGTCATTATTAGATTAATTGGCAGGTGTGTTCCTCCACCTGCAGGAATATACCCACTCTATTCCAAGACAGATTGGTAAAAAATGAAGCGGTCATAGGTAATCTGTAAAACAATCATAAATTAGGCGATATGGCAGAAATGGTTCCGTTTTAAATGGTTACAAAAATATCTGAAATACAAGAAGTGCAATCTATTGTATAAAATGTGTTACAGACCAGTGCATATGTATACATATGTATTCATAGAGATGTTCATATAAAACATTTTAAATAGGCCCTAATATACCGTATATTAGGAGGGACTGTAGTAGGCGGGGAGAGCGGCTGGGCCGTGCAGGCACTGCACTCTGCCCCGCCGCTCAGTATGTACTGTATTATACGTAGTGTTAATCATCAGATCTAAACTGAATAATGATGCGCTCCCCCTGCTCCCCATGTGCTTACCGGTACACATGTCACGCTCCTGTAGTAAGCACTAGCAGCTAGCAGGCAGGCCGACAGATCCCCCCCCACCATCATAATGACATCCACAGACCCCCCCCATCATAATGCCATCCACAGCTCCCCCCATAACAGTGCCGTCCACAGATCCCCCACATAACAGTGCAATCCACAAATCCCCCACCGCATAACAGTGCATCATCCACAGATCCCCCATAATAGTGTCATGCACAGACCGCCATTAGTTCAAACCCACCAAAAGCACACCTTTTGGTTCCAAATTATTTTTTTCTTATTTTCCTCCTCAAAAACCTAGGTGCGTCTTATGGGCCGGTGCGTCTTATAGGGCGAAAAATACGGTAACCAAAATACAAAAAGGAATATATTATATAAAATATATTAAAAATATATTTAAAAGCCGGTATACATATGTATTTGTAGATGTATTCATGGATGTTCTTTTCATGACTTTACTTTTAAGATAATCCACTCCTGATTTTATCTGGAACTTGAATCTTGGTTTTCCAAAAGTCTTTAAAAGGGGATGTTAGTTGCCCCAGCAGGTCACCACTGTGGAAGGGGTATAGTGGAAACCTTGAAACGCGTTTAATTAGGACCTGCTATATTTACGGATGAAAAAAAACATATTTGCCTTTATCCACCGTCTTCTTTGAAAAATCCAGATTGAAAAATATCCCTCTGGAACCCCACCGACTCCCTGGTGTTGCCGGACACTGGCTGCATTATACACCTTGAGATTCCTGCAATACTCACCACAAACCTGGTCAATTGAGGATCATATGAACGGGCCCGTTCACAAAGGACACTTACAGCAATAGAAGCTGTCCGGAAAGGTAAAAGGCGTTTTAGGCAGTGCAGTATAGTGGGATGCCACATATACACCGCAAACCTTTCTGCCATATCGCCTAATTTATGATTGTTTTACAGATTACCTATGACCGCTTAATTTTTTACCAATCTGTCTTGGAATAGAGTGGGTATATTCCTGCAGGTGGAGGAACACACCTGCCGATTAATCTAATAATGACACTGGCAAACTGAACTTGAGGTGTATACACACTCACCATTATAACCTGAGGTGGATACACACACCAAACCTGCTGATTCTACTACTACATGCATTTAACCCCTTCATGTGAGAGGATCAACTGATATCTTATTTAATTGGATCCATTTTATGCAGAGTTTATTTTATGTCCGTATTTGCTATATATGTCAGTTTTATATTGTTTTTATTGTGTATGCTTTGCAGAGAATTAATAATTTATGACCTTATACATGCAGTATTCCAGTATTTGAGTGCTCAGCCCAATCTTTAACTTTCTTTATACTATTGCGTTGGTTGGGTGGACCAACAGGGCTTTGTAGCACCACTCCTTTTGTTAAAGGTACAGTGAGCCACTATTACTACCTTTGTCTTTTCAACATATAAGTGCAACGCTGAACAGTGAATATATTTTTATTTTTCAACTAATACATGGCAAAAAGGGCTTTAGAATATATAACTGCACTGCTGAACGGCAATTAGGCCCTAATTTTTTTCCACTTTTACACTACACAAAAGGCTTTTCAACATATCAGTCCAACGCTGAACGGCGAATATATATTTCTTTTGCCACTAATACACGGCAAACAGGGCTTTAGAATATATAACTTCACCACCCAAGGGCAAATATATTTTTCTTTTGCTACTAATACATGGCGAAAAGTGGGATGCCACATATACACCGCAAACCTTTCTGCCATATCGCCTAATTTATGATTGTTTTACAGATTACCTATGACCGCTTCATTTTTTACCAATCTGTCTTGGAATAGAGTGGGTATATTCCTGCAGGTGGAGGAACACACCTGTCGATTAATCTATTAATGACACTGGCAAACTGAACTTGAGGTGTATACACACTCACCATTATAACCTGAGGTGGATACACACACCAAACCTGCTGATTCTATATGTTGAAAAGCCTTGTGTAGTGTAAAAGTGGAAAAAAATAAGGGCGTATTTTCCGTTCAGAGGTGCAGTTATATGTGGTAAAGCCCTTTTTGCAGTATGGACTGAACTACGTAGTGGTTAATTTTTTTATGTGAAACAGGCTTTTTTTGGGAAAATTGATGGTTGATTGTAGACTTTGTTCTGTATGAACCGAATTCCATTATCCTTTCATTGGTGAAATTTTTTATTTCAAACATGTTTTTTTCGGGAAAATTGATGGGTGATTGTAGACCTCCTTTTGCTGTATGGACTGAATTACATCGTTGTGGGTCCTGCAGTAAACATAATGAAGATGCTGATGACAACACACCAGCAGACTTTGCCTTTACCATCTATTCACAATTAAATCAAGCAGCTTCAGTAAGTTGAAAATATTCATGTGTTTTTATCTGCTCTGTCTGCATTCGATCTCCACAGCACACAAGACATGACAGGAGAGCCTCTGCTTTGGAGTCCAAGTCCAGTTTCTTAAGATCAGGAGTTCCATCAGAATAGTGTGCTACAATCTTGCTCCCTGTGCAAAGCCATAACAAAAGGACTGGATAGGCATAGACATCAGAGGAAGCTGAAACTTTTAGTTCAGGAGCAGTAAACAGTGGGAAGCAAATAGAGGTGGCTAAACTACGCTGCTCTGTATCTCTTGTGAAGTCAAAGTCTCCAACTTTGCCTCTCTCGTGATTTACAGCAGATATATTATTTTCATGTAGAGATCCAAGAATTATGTTGGAGGCATGTAGTGTATGCAAGCCATGTGCGACCCCTCTCATCACTCTCACGCTGTTCTGCACCTGGTTTGCCTGGGCGAATGAAGTTACACAAGAACGGTTTGCTGGAAAGACAGAGGTGTATAATGGCTCCGTATCCTTCAGCAAGAAATTGAATCCTGGCTTTCTCCGCGACAACTCAAAATAAGAAGCATGGTGACCGACAACGGGAAGAACATGGTGTCGGCACTGCATCAAGGAGGGCTGAGCCATGTGCCCTGCACATGTTCAATCTGGTTGTCAAGCAGTTCCTGAAGTCTTCCACCCATCTGCAAGACATCCTAAAAATGGCCACTCCTTGAGCTGCAGTGGCAGAACTGCATCCCCCAACATAGGCTGATATGCGACGTTTCCACCCGTTGGAATTCCAGCCTTCATATGTTGGACCAACTGTACGAACAGAGAAAGGCCATAAACGATTTCTTGATGATCCAAGCAGACAGGAGTACTCCCCTGTGTAACTTTGATGTCAAGAGAAACCAATCTAAGATGAATGGGTCATTAAATTTAACAAAATCACATGTAGAAACAAAGTAATCGCAAATTCACATTATTTTTATTGAAAATTACATAGAAACATGATTAACAAAAGCCACAGGACATTTAAAAAACATTAAGAACCAATAGGACCGATGGGTGGTGGTCGGTGTACAGTAATAAAGTGCAAGTCCAATATTAATGGTCAGCCTCTGATAGTCACAGATGGTATAACCAAGCAATTTAGGCTCAATGATAAATAGTATCAAAATTCATATTACAGTACATCCAAAGCACATCGCTAGGCAAGTAATGTCACATTACGCCACCACATGAAATGTGTAAAACGTGGAGGCAGCAAAATATCATGAGCACAACAATATATCAAAAGCACATAGCAGATACTGACCAGCCGAACTAGGACAACGCAGACAAACACCACCAGTTCACTCCCCAACGTGCGTTTCGCGTAAGCTTTTTTCAAGGGGGTTTGATGTCAGCCAGTGGCAACTCATGCGTGACACCTGCCAATTGCTCAGGCCATTTGAGGATGCCACGTTAATTGTCAGTCGCCAGGACTACGAGATGAACAATGTCATTCCACTGCTTCATGTCCTGGAACAGATGCTGGTAAATCTGGCTGGTCAGGGGACTGGAGACGTGGTGCCTAGATCTCACGGCCACATGAGCCCTGTGGGGGCTGAACTGGAGGAGGAGGACATTGGAGCACAAGCAATGTGTAGTGAAATGGGTGGTTTTGCTACACAGGTGACAGGAGAGGAGGAGCAGCAGGAGGGCACTGATGAAGAGGAGACAGAGGACCCAGACACACCGTGGCAGTATGCAGTGGAGATGGAGGCAGCGAGTCCCTCCGAGTCACTTGCACAAATGGCCCGATGCATGCTCACTTGCTTGTGTAGCGACAGCCGAATTGTCACTATTCGGCAGAGGGATGACTTCTGGCTCTCCACCTTGTAGGACCCTCAACACCGGTCCAAAATAGGGGCCTTTTTTACACCTGCTGAGAGGGAGGACAAACTGAACTACTATAGAGACATCCTATGTAGTCAGTTGGCTGCTGCCTATCTGCGCCATAGTCCATCCTCTCGCAGGTCTGACTGGGGGGGGCCCTCTGTGCTCACGT
The DNA here is from genome assembly GCF_905171765.1 of Bufo bufo. Taxonomy (NCBI): domain Eukaryota; kingdom Metazoa; phylum Chordata; class Amphibia; order Anura; family Bufonidae; genus Bufo; species Bufo bufo. The sequence continues at coordinate 211,476,323 of NC_053393.1, forward strand.
TCCAATGCCATGGCTGCTGGGGAGGGGTGGGGTGGCAGGAGCAGTAACAGCTCCATCAGCAGCAGCCTGAGAGTAGACTCGCTGATGAGAAGCTTTCTTCACCTGCCTAGTGAATAAACTACTCACCAGCAGCTAGACATAGAGCAGAACCTGAACCAGCAGGTGGTGGCATACTTGGAGTGTACCCTGCCAGCCATCATTGAAGATCCGCTGGACTACTGGACAGCCATACTGAATTTGTGGCCGCAACTGGCCGAGTTTTCTCTGGAAAAGCTGTCCTGCCCAGCCAGTAGTGTGGCATCAGAGCAGGTGTATAGTGCGGTGGGGGCCATAGTTACCCCAAGGAGAACTTGCCTGTCCACCCTAAATAGATGAATCAGGCGTTGATCAGCCAGGTTTTCCACCCACCAATGCCTGATGCATCAGACTAGATCATCCATGGTGCCACACCAACACTTTGACAAAAGAAACTAGTTTCTTCTGGATACCTGCCTCAGCTACTATTCTGATGCTGCCACCCGCCTGATGCCACACATCTGATGCCAAGTGCTCCTCCTTACACCCACCATCATCAGAGGGTACTGTTATTGCCACCCACCTCCACACTCTGTCACTAGGTCACTCTGTGGTGTCCTGATGCTGCTGCTACCTCCACAATATGTCACCTTGCCACTCAGTGGTGTTCTGATGCTGCTGCTACTTCAACACTATGTCACCTTGCCACTCTGTGGCTTCCTCATGCTGCTTCTGCCACCTCCACACTGTCACCTTGCCACTCTGTGGTCGCCTGATACTGCTGTGACCTCCACAATATATCACCTTGCCACTCTGTGGCTTCCTGATGCTGCCACTACCTCCACACTATGTCACCTTGCTACTCTGTGGTCTCCTGATGCTGCCGACACCTCCACACTATGTCACTTTGCCACTCTGTGGCCTCCTCATGCTAATGCCACCTCCAGACTCTGTCATTGGGCCACTTTGTGGTCTCCTCATGCTGCTTCCACCTCACCACTATGCCATAGGGCCACTCTGTGGACTTCTCATTATTTGACCTCTCTTTATTTGACCCTGATCTGTTAGAAGGAAGGAAAAATGAGACACACAACAGATACTCACTGTGTAGCAGCCTGTATGGTCCCATCAGAATTGGCTTATGATTTGGTAGCCAAAAGCAGGAGTGGGTACAAAACACAGAAGACATGCAAATATTCTGTTCACGTGTCAACTCTTTTTTGGTACACTCCTGTTTTTTTGGGGAATTAGCAATACTGATGGAATACTGATCAAATCCTGACCGAGTGAAGGCGGATGCTCCACAGACAAGATCCATTTTTTGGTGGTTACTGTTCTGACGGATCAGAGGAAGGGCAAAATATTCAGTGACGTCAACACAAACTAACTGCTGACACCCTCTCCACTCGGGGGGGCTCTACTTGTATAAGCGTTTAATAGAACAGGTTCTGTAGACATCTCTGTGGAATCAACTGATGACGGTGTAAAAGGAGTGTGCTGTAAGGCTGAGTTCGTACTTGAGTTGTTTGGTCAGTTTTGGCCCCCTAACTACCCAAATAAGTGAAGTGTGCAGTGATTCTAAGAGCGACGCCTGTCATCTGCATGTCATACGGACTCTTAGTATTATTTCACTACCAAAGCAGACTCCCTATGCATGTTACTGCAAGGCACAGTGTTCTACACCACTATAAAGGCTCTCTGCAGCCAGGAAATAGCAGTTTTTAACCACATTTAAAAAAAAAATTCTGCGAACCGGCGAATAGAATTTTTAAAAAAATTTGCTTATCTCTAGATGAGAACAAAGGATTGGGCATGTTGAAATCTAACATGCGATTACATTTTTGACTGAAAAGGGAGGTTTGTCTGATGTTAAAGGGGCTGTATGAGATAATTAAAATCTTAGACTACCCCTACAATGTCTAAAGATAAAAAAATATATATGATATGCTCACCTATTTATTCTGGGCTGTTAAATGTAGTGCTGGTCTGGTACTCTCGAGACTGGATATGGCAGGAGACCACTGCAGCCGACCACTGCTCTCAGCGGTCTGCAGTCTAAAATTCAGTATATCATGTTTTTGTATTTTATTTTAAGACATTTTTAATTATCTCAGACAACCCCTTTAATCTAATGTGTGTGGGCACCTTTAGGTTTTTCATCACACAGGCTGTTCTCTCTCGTTATTAATCCTGAAGCTGCATAAGATGTTACTCGGCAGTTTGTAGAATCATTTTTAACTGCAGAAGAGAGCGAGGACTCCGGAGACATTACAGTCTAGAGTGGTGAGATGAGGAAGTACAACTTCTGCAATGTGAGTGAGAAGGGTACCACACAGCAGGGGAGATGTAAAACGTGCACAGTATGTGCCATAATGCAGATTGCTATTATTATTATATCTATACAATGCAGATAGCTAGAATGAGACAGCAATCACACAGCAGGCAGGAGCAAAGTGTTTCTGGCATGTATATCTAAAAGAGAATGCCCATGGGGTTCTAATTTAGATTTTGCTTTTTAAAGAGCCTCCTTAAAAGGTAGAAGTCAGAACAACATGAAAAGGGAGAAACTACTGCATCTTTTAAAGGCCCAGGTACTTTCTAACCTACCCAACACACATATATGGACTTTAAAAGTAAACTTCATTTCAAGCTTGAGTAAATCTAAGCACTTAAAATACTTCAATAAAAAAAATACATACAAAACTATAACAATAATTTTTCGATAATATAACTATATTAATTTCCTGCCTTTTAGTTGTATCAAAAGGATAGAAAAATTATGATTTTTAAAGTGTACCTTAATTCTCAAGGTAGCTTTCAAGTGCTTCATTGTAGAATTATAACTATGAAGCAGCAGATTTTTTTTTGGGCTTCCCTACTGTCTTCCAAAGCCATATTATTACCTGTTTCACTTGCACAGCCAGATGCATTTCTCTTACAAGCAGGGGGTGTCTCCATTCTGTTGAATCTGCCTGTACTGTGCGCAGTGACCTTACTTCCCTTACTTCCCACTGTATTTGTTTTCTTCTATGGAGCTCAGAAAGGTGATAAGGAGAGAGAGATCACACTTACAGACATACAGGAGCTTCTCTGCTCTTCCGAAACCATGTAGAGGCAGTTCTTTTATCGGGCTCAGGAATCAGAATTTCTGCTAGCTCTGACACACCCCTATTTCCTTTTAACCGTCTTTTGTGTCTCAATTACTACAGACAGATCTTCCATAACAACAGGCAGTGAACTGCATGTGGAAGTGAGACCCCCTAGTGGCTATAAGTGGTCTTGTAGGCATATTTTTTTTAATGAAGGGAAATTTACACCATTTTCTATTAAATAGTGTGAAAGTACAGTGACTCTAAGTTGTCTTTTATTGTTTCCAATTATCTTAGGCTGGGTTTACACATTGTGGCCAAAACCATGTTGAGATGTAGGTTGGCACGGTTTTCAAATTATTGGAGCTAAAGACAGTTTGATTGTTAATAGGCACAACGATTTATTTGTCATGTAGCTGCAGCTATTACAATTTAACTGTTTTGCTGGAATAATTTCAAAACTTTATCTGCATATCGGATGCATCCTGCATGTACCCTTGGCCCTACGTGTGAATCCAGCTTTATGCCATATGTAAACTTTTATCAACAGTAACTATATTTCAATTCCAATTTGACGAAAATACTTTTTTTCACAGAGTTACTTCATAACTTTACAAATGCAAATTCATCTTAAACGTGTGGCAAAGACATAACTATCAGTCCTCCCATGATCTTCCTTACTCATCATTTTAGTCTTGACTCGAGGAGTAATAATTCACTCGACACTTACAAGTCCTCCCTTCTTAGGGTTCTAAAACCGTTTTGGCATCCTGACATATCACATTTTTTATGGCTGATTCTGGGCAATGGAAAAGGAAAACAATTAAAGTATATTTACTGGAGAAATGACAAATGAGTACATATAGAGAGGTCAATTTATCATTGGCTTCAGCTATGTCAGGATCATTTCTATATTTTCTGCCTGTCTCCTTGCTTGTCAAAATAAGCTGATTTACCATTTTCTGTCCGGTGAAGATGGATGATGGGAAATAATTATGCTTATAAAATGAAGAGTGTACTTTGGGGTGTTCTAGCTGATGCTAGATATATACTGGACAGGTCTATTTGTTCTTCACACAACATTGCAGGCGTGCTTGCTGCTATAAATGGAGCTGCTATACAATTTCACGGCCCGTGTTCTGGCAAAAAATGTACACTCGTAGGAATGTTCTGTGCAGCTATATGAAGTTCACGATGTTAACTTTTATTACAAATAGTTAGAACTAGTTTGGGTAAAATTACTTTAAACTTTAAAATTACTTAATCTTCAACAACTGCATCTGTGATGTCCAAGATTTCCTGGCTGAACTTAACTATTTTTGTGAAAAAGTACAGATCTTGAAACTTTACAGCAGGCTTTCCCGAGTCATTGTGACACTGTCATTTTTCAAAAAAGCAGTGACACAGTTTGCTATTCAGTGTAACAAGCACAAAAACTTTACTGACCATGTAACTGTGCAAGGGCATACATCTTGCTGCCATCAACAAAGTTGAAATTGGCTTCATAAATATTTAATCTGCTAAATTGCTCAACATGGAGGCTAGTGTTTGCACTTTCATCAGTCCTGTCATCTTCTACGTCTACTCAAATGTCTAGGTACTTTTATAGCATTAGAACGGGTTAAAATAACAGTCAATTCTTCCTGGTTGATTGATGACAAGGTAAAGGGGAAGTCTGGTAGTTTACTCCCACTCTAATCTCTCTTACCTGCTGAGAAGGGTTTTCCAACTTTTTTAAATGTCATATGGATGCAGTTAACTATGGCAGCCTAAAAAAAATGATTTTTGCAATTAAAGATATTTCTTCATTTTGAACAAGACTATTTGCCAGTAGGGTCCCTCCACAATGAGATGATCAAGAAGAGTCTCCTTACTGGAAACCACATTGATAAGCTATATTTTGTGCTGAATTCTGGCAATACTGTAAGTGTTCAGTATCCCTACAGCAATGCCATGGCATGTCACAGTTCCGATTTAAATTAAAGGCGGTTATCCCTTTTTAAATGTTCCATTCACTTAGCCATATAAGGGCTTGTTTTTTTAGGGACAAGTTGCATTTTTTAATGGCATCATTTAATTTACTCGATGTTGTATTTAGTGTTGACAGAATTGAAGCATCTGAAGTGGACTTCTATCCGAATTTCATGAAAAAATCAATTTCGCCACTTCACGTCATTACATCACCGTGTGAGATTTCGTGGGATTTCCTCAATCAAGATGGCCGCGATAGACTCTCCGTGATCAAATGGAGAAGATGAGTGTGTATTTTTTTGCCGTTCCCCGTTATTGTGCCTGCTACATACAAAGGAATGCATTTCGGGATGAAGTAATTTGTCACAAATCAAATTTCTTCGTGAAATTCGGTGCAGCAGCTGACTCTAATTTTTCCTAACATCGCTCATATCTAGTTGTACTGAAAAATCTTTGTGAGGTAAAAAGAAAAAAAAATTAAAAAATTCTACCAAGGCTTTTTGGGTTTTGATATTAAGGCGTTCACTATGCACTAAATGTTACATGATGTCCTTATTCTGTGGTTCAGTACCATTTTGGCGATACCAAATTTGTATAGCTTTTATTATGCTTTACTTGTTTTAAAAAATAAAAAAAACTTTGAAAAACATTTTTTTTCTTTGTTATCAGCACTTTCTCAAACCCATTTTATTTTAAAAAAATTTACATTTGAGTCTACTGCTTTTCTATAAATTTTTGGGGGAAACAAGGTCACCAAAAAATGGAGAATCGTGCATTTTTATTTTCCATTACGGTGTTCAATATGCCTGAAAAATATTTAGACATAGCAATACCTATTATGTTTATTTTTATTTGTAAAATTGGGAAATGGGGATGATTAGAATTTTTATTATTTGTGTAAGCTTTTTTTAAAACTTTTTACACAGTCATTTTTAGTTCCCTTAGGAGACTTGAACATGCGATTCTCTGATCTCTTGTACCATAAATTGCAATAAAATACCATTGCAGGCTATGGGATTCTGACAGGCTGCCTGTGAAGCTATGTCCCAGACACAGCTTCACAGGCAGCTAGCCATGACAGGTCTGGGAACCTTTACAAGGCCCCAAGCTGTAATGGCAACTGATTAGAGCCCACAATTTCAGTTTTCAATTTTGGGACTCCGGATGAAGGACAGAAGGTGCCCCCTCCCTCTGTCTAATCTCACAGATGATGCAGTGTCTATTGATAGTGGCATCTAAGGGTTTAAATTTATGCACAGGTACCCTGCCATGTATGGAGCAAGGTCATCATTTGAGCTCTCTCCATACAACCCTTTCATGAAACATAAAACATAAAAATCAGACATCATATACTTCATTACTTTTTCTAACAAAGCTAGAACCTTCTCTGTACCTCACATGGATCCACAGCTTTTCCTGTTAATTTCTCCAATTGCTCTGTCCCTATAACAGCTCAGAAGGCATGCCCTTACTCAATGGGCATGTCCTTTCTGCTGCATGTCTGTCCCTATTGCAAGTCAGGGGGCATATCCTTTATCATGAGGCATGTCCTTTGTGCTGCTGCTCTCCCCCCGTAATTGTCACAGTTTCTAACATTAGATAGGGCTGGTGCCAGTTGAAGGATGGAACTGAGCATGTGTGTCCACCTCAGCGATGTTACTGGTAAGGTAGGGAACAAACAGCAAGTGGCGCTATACATATACATTTTATTAAATATGATAAATTTTTAATTACATGCAATTACAGCTAAAGTATTAAATGAATTAAAGTATAAAAATCCAGGTGTGAAATAGGTAGGGTATTTTTTGTGGGACAACCTCTTTAATGGGATCTTTGTGAAATTTAGGACAGGACAGGTCCTCCAAGCTGAGAGACACTCTTTGTAACCTCTCTCTACTCTGGCCAAGACATGAGGAACTTGAACTTTCTCCTCTGTTATCTCAGAATTCCTTAATAGAGTATATGAAACTCAATTTTGTAACCTGGACAACCCCTTTAATTATAATTGATGAAGATCACACAAGTCTGGTGATTATAGGCTTTAAATGAGGAACGCTAAGCGCACTTGTGACAGGAAAATGAACCGGCCCTTTGTTAATGACTTGACATAATGAATAGTGTTTAATTCAATGAATTATTAGGGTGCATAATGTAGACCACAAAGTAAAATGAAACGATAAACCACTTAAAAAGACAAAAAGCACATTTCCTTGCAGAGAAACAGCAGGCTTATTTCATAAACCACAGTGAGTTAAAAATTAAATGACTGCACAATGCAGTCGAATGTGTGGCATGATGGGAAATCTCATAATAAAGTTAAACCATGATGTGCCCAAAGAGGTTTTTGCTGATATATTTCTGGATTACAATGATAATCTTTTTCTGTAGCATACAATTTTGTATATAAATTTAATCACTTCGCTTCCCGTACTAGATAGTATAGACATATTTTATTTTGACTAGCCCATTAACAATATGCCAGGCCAGCGGCTAGTGAGTTTATAAAATTCATACTTAAATCTGTCACAATGAGAACTTTTGAATAGTCTTTCTGAATGATCAATCACAGGAAATGTTAGACTGGTGCCAGAAGAATAAAGAAAAGAGGTCATGATCATAACCACTTCAGTACTGAAAATGCATTATGACTAGAATTTGTACAATGTAATATGAAGCCCTTACATAAGGAGATTCGAATAAATTTTGATAACATAGCATTACCTTACATTGATACTGGAGCTTATGTAGGTATTTGTCAAGAGAACAAGGGACAAATGGCATTCACTAAAATTTCACGGGGAAGTCTTTGAGAAAATATTTAGAGAGGTTCAATAAGTGTGCAATGTTTAAAACAAAGTAATGGGGGTACACTGGAAATATGTCTTACAAACAATGTAAATGAAAACCTAAGGCTTAATGGGGTGGTGCTGCCATTAAATGAGCATGAAAAGCTGGTTACCTTCTGTAATTAACTTTTTTGAGTTATTCTCATTATAATGACACCCCTGGTTTTTAAACCATATGGTAATGTTTACGTCCAAGGTGGTCATAGATGCTCATTTCCATCCCTCAACTGTCACCAACAATAAATTTCAGTCACAGGGAGAGAGAGAGATAGCAGAAAGGACACACTGCCTGAGCTGTGATAGGAAGAGTGCTGTAGCATAAAGTGCATGTCCCCTGAGCAACCAGCCTAAGAGAATCTAGCAGAGCAATTGGAGTAATGAATGGGGAGATCTCTGGATCCATGTGAGGTATAGAGCTGGTTCTATCTTTGTTAGAAAGAGATTGCCATGTACTAGAAGATGTTTTTTTTTTTTTTTTACATCAATCATGGAATTGCATTCTGATGTACTTCATCAGCAGAGAGCTAGTAAATCATGGCCAAAGTAGGCCACAGAAATTATTTTATTATTTCAGAGCCCACTGACAATTTTCACATTTCCCTTTTCACATTCAGCCTAAATCGTATTTTTTTTTTTTGAGGGGTGAAGGGGTGGAAAATAGCCCATTTCTATAAGGAGAATTTGCAGAAATTAGTTAATATTCGTACTAATATCTAGTAAGTATATGCAATAAAAATGTACCATTTAAAGGTTGTGGATAATTTTTATTACTGTATTCTACAGTCCTGGCCCCAAACAGTGAAGCAAGAACAGAGAACAAATTTAAGAGCTATGAACACCTTGGGGGAAATTTTTATATGATTGTATTTTATTTATTTTGGGATAAAAATAATTTTTTCAATTGGTCTTTATTAGTGTTGGGCGAGTATGCTCGGCCGAACACCAGTTCGGCTGGAGTATCGCTATGCTCGGTACATCGCAGAGTTCGGCCGAACACCACGTGTGCTCGAGCGCGATGCTCGAGTCTGTGTATTTAAATGTAATTTAGTATCTATTTCTGAAAAGTTTCTGCTGGGATTTTAACTGCCAACCTCTTGTACATTAGAGGCAAGGACCTTATCCACTCAGCTATAAAGCTGAATTCTAAACGGTCTCAGCGAATACCTTGGGGTGTCTTCTTTCCGAAATGGGGTCACTTGTGGGGTATTTATACTGCCCTGGCATTTTAGGGGCCCTAAAGTGTGAGAAGAAGTCTGGAATCTAAATGTCTAAAAAATTTTATGCATTTGGATTCCGTGAGCGGTATGGTGAGTTCATGTGAGATTTTATTTTTTGTCACAAGTTAGTGGAATATGAGACTTTGTAAGAAAAAACGAAAAAAAAAAAAAAAAAATCTATTTCCGCTAACTTTTGAAAAAAAAATAAAAAAATCTTCTATGAACTCGTCATGCCCCCGCAGCGATTTTTACAGTGTTTTTGCAGTGATCAGAAAAAAAATAATTTCGGTCACTGCGGTGGGGCGGACTGAACGCAAGTGTGCGCACAAGATCAGGCCTGATCTGGCGAACACTGTTTTTTGTAGAGTCTATAGAACATGTCCTATTCTTGTCCGCAATTGCGGACAAGAAAAGGCATTTTCTATATAGTTCTGGCAATGTGCGGATCCGCAAAATGCGGAAAGCACATTGCCGATGTCCGTGTTTTGCGGATCCGCGGTGTCAGTGTTTTGCGGATCCGCGGATTCGCAAAACACATACGGATGTCTGAATGGAGCCTTACAGGGGGGTGATCAATGACAGGGGGGTGATCAGGGAGTCTATATGGGGTGATCACCCCCCTGTAAGGTTCCATTCAGACGTCCGTACGTGTTTTGCGGATCCGCGGATCCGCAAAACACATACGGACGTCTGAATGGAGCCTTCCAGGGGGGTGATCAATGACAGGGGGGTGATCAGGGAGTCTAATATGGGGTGATCACCCCCCTGTCATTGATCACCCCCCTGTAAGACTCCATTCAGACGTCCGTATGTGTTTTGTGGATCCGAGGATCCGTGGGTCCGCGGATCCGCAAAACACATACTGACGTCTGAATGGAGCCTTACAGGGGGGTGATTAATGACAGGAGATCAGGGAGTCTATATGGGGTGATCAGGGGTTAATAATTGACAGGGGGGGTGTAGTGTAGTGGTGATTGGTGCTACTTACAGAGCTGCCTGTGTCCTCTAGTGGTCGATCCAAGCAAAAGGGACCACCAGAGGACCAGGTAGCAGGTATATTAGACGCTGTTATCAAAACAGCGTCTAATATACCTTTAAGGGGTTAAAAAAATCGCATCTACAGCCTGCCAGCGAATGATCGCCGCTGGCAGGCTGCAGATCCACACGTTTACCTCCGGTTCCTGTGAACGCGCGCTCCGCGTATATGCGTCTAGGAGGAATGAATCGACCGCCTCCAGAACGCAATCCTGCGTTAGGCGGTCTGGAGGCGGTTAAAAATGAGAAAAAAATAAATACCGGATCCGTTTTGCATGATGACACCGGAAAAACGGATCCGGTATTGCAATGCATTTTTCTGACTGATCAGGCATTTTTTTGACTGATCAGGATCCTGATCAGTCAGAAAAATGCCTGATCAGTCAGAAAAAATGACATGCGTTTGCATACAGTTTGCCTGATCAGGCAGGCAGTTCAGGCAACGGAACTGCCTGCCGGAATCAAACAACGCAAGTGTGAAAGTACCCTAACATGTAGCTCTATAGTGTAGTGGTTAACATCCTTGCCTCTAATGTACCAGGTTGTGTTCGAATCCCGGCAGAAACATTTATATATATACGTTTTTAGCCATAAAATTTAAGACCACTTGAAAAATGGCAAAAATATCATATTTAACATGGCTGGATCTTAACAAGGTTCCAAGTAGAGCTTCAACATGCAACAAGAAGAAAAAGGAGTGAAACAAAACATTTTTTGAGCATTCAATTTAATGAAAGCAACAAATAAACTGAAACAGGCTGTTTTTCAGCTGATCAAAACCACACCTCCCAAAAAAAAAACGAAACCCCCCCAAAACAGAAATCAAACTTCCAAATATGAACTCAGTAATGAGTAGCTCCGCCGTTATTGTTTATCACTTCAAAAATTCGTTTCGGCATGCTTGATGCAAGCGTTTCCATGAGGTGAGTGGGAACATTTCTCCAAGTGGTGAAGACAGCCGCACGAAGGCCATCTACTGTCTGGAGTTGTTGCTAATTTTTTGTAAACTTCCCTTGCCATCCATCCCCAAAGGTTCTCAATTGGATTTAGATCAGAGGAACACGCAGGATGGGCCAAAATCATGATGTTATTCTCCTGGAAGAAGTCCCTTGTCCTACAGCATTGTGTACTGTAGTGTTGTCCTGTTGAAAAACCCAGTCGTTACCAGACAGACAAGGGCCCTCAGTCATGAGGAATGCTCTCTGCAACATCTGGACATAGCCAGCGGCCGTTTGACGCCCCTGCACTTCCTGAAGCTCCATTGTTCCACTGAAGGAAAAAGCACCCCAGACCATTATGGCGCCCCCTCCACTGTGGCGCATAGAAAACATCTCAGGTGGGATCTGCTTGTCATGCCAGTAACGTTGGAAACCATCAGGACCATCAAGGTTAATTTTTTTCTCATCAGAGAATAAAACTTTCTTCCACCTTTGAATGTCCCATGGTTGGTGCTCTCTTGCAAAGTCCAAACGAGCAGTTCTGTGGCGTTCAAGGAGACGAGGTCTTTGAAGATGTTTTTTGTTTTTGAAGCCCTTCAGTCTCAGATGCCATCTGATGGTTATGGGGCTGCAGTCAGCACCAGTAAGGTCCATAGTTTGGGTCGAGGATCGTCCAGTGTCTTGACGGACAGCCAATTGGATCCTCTGGCTCAGTGCTGATGAATTTTTTTTGGGTCTTCCACTTGACTTTTTTGTTCCATAACCCTCAGGATCATTTAAGAAATTCCAAATGACTGTCTTACTGCGTCCCACCTCAGCAGCGATGGCGTGCTGTGAGAGAACCTGCTTATGCAGTTCAACAACCCGACCACGTTCAAAATGGGAGAGTTTTTTTGCCTTTGCCATCACAACGTGTGACTACCTGACAGAAAATGACAATGAATCCACATCTTTGCACAGATTTGGCCTTTTAAAGGCATGTGGTCCTAAAATTTTGATCAGCTGAAAAACAGCCTGTTTCAGTTTAATCGTTATTTTCAATTAATTGAATGCTCAAAAAATGTTTTGTCTCACTCTCAGTTCTTCTTGCTGCATGTTGAAGCTCTACTTGGAACCTTGTTAAGATCCAACAATGTAAAATATGATTTTTTGCCATTTTTCAAGTGGTCCTAAACTTTTGATCAGGACTGTATATACAAAAAAACAGCGGCAGCACCGTCCAAAATAAATGCGGGTGCAATGCCCAAATGAGGAATCAGCACATTTCCAAAATACAAAAAAAAATTGCTTTTCCACAATGGGTGAATAAAGTTTTTTTTAATACTTTTTCATCTCTTGAGTGCTGCCCCATTTTTATTTCTTTATACAGTTCCAAGACAAAGTATGTGAACCCTTTGGAATGATATGGATTTCTGCACAAATTGGGCATAAAATGTGATCTGATCTTCATCTAAGTCACAACAATAGACAATCACAGTCTGCTTAAACTAATAACACACAAAGAATGAAATGTTACCATGTTTTTATTGAACACACCATGTAAACATTCACAGTGCAGGTGTAAAAAGTATGTGAACCCTTAGATTTAATAACTGGTTGAACCTCCTTTGGCAGCAATAACTTCAACCAGACGTTTCCTGTGGTTGCAGATCAGACGTGCACAACGGTCAGGAGTAATTCTTGACCATTCCTCTTTACAGAACTGTTTCAGTTCAGCAATATTCTTGGGATGTCTGGTGTGAATCGCTTTCTTGAGGTCATGCCACAGCATCTCAATCGGGTTAAGGTCAGGACTCTGACTGGGCCACTCCAGAAGGCGTATTTTCTTCTGTTTAAGCCATTCTGTTGTTGATTTACTTCTATGCTTTGGGTCGTTGTCCTATTGCAACACCCATCTTCTGTTGAGCTTCAGCTGGTGGACAGATGGCCTTAAGTTCTCTTGCAAAATGTCTTGATAAACTTGGGAATTCATTTTTCTTTCGATGATAGCAATCCGTCCAGGCCCTGACGCAGCAAACCAGCCCCAAACCATGATGCCCCCACAACCATACTTCACAGTTGGGATGAGGTTTTGATGTTGGTGTGGTGTGCTGTGCCTCTTTTTCTCCTCACATAGTGTTGTGTGTTTCTTTCAAACAACTCAACTTTGGTTTCATATGTCCACATAATATTTTGCCAGTACTGCTGTGGAACATCCAGGTGCTCTTGTGCAAACTGTAAACGTGCAGCAATATTTTTTTTGGACAGCAGTGGCTTCCTCTGTGGTATCCTCCCATGAAATCCATTCTTGTTTAGTGTTTTACGTATAGTAGATTCGCCAACAGGGATGTTAGCATATGCCAGAGACTTTTGTAAGTCTTTAGCTGACACTCTAGGATTCTTCTTCACCTCATTGAGCAGTCTGCGCTGTGCTCTTGCAGTCATCTTTACAGGACCGCCACTCCTAGGGAGAGTAGCAGCAGTGCTGAACTTTCTCCATTTATAGATAATTTGTCTTACCGTGGACTGATGAACAGCAAGGCTTTTGGAGATACTTTTATAACCCTTTCCAGATTTATGCAAGTCAACAATTCTTAATCGTAGGTCTTCTGAGAGCTCTTTTGTGCAAGGCATCATTCACATCAGGCAATGCTTCTTGTGAAAAGCAAACCCAGAACTGGTGTGTGTTTTTCTATAGGGCAGGGCAGCTGTAACCAACACCTCCAATCTCATCTCATTGATTGGACTCCAGTTGGCTGACACCTCGCTCCAATTAGCTGTTGGAGATGTCATTAGTCTAGGGGTTCACATACTTTTTCCACCTACACTGTGAATGTTTACATGGTGTGTTCAATAAAAACATGGTAACATTTAATTATTTGTGTGTTATTAGTTGAAGCAGACTGTGATTGTCTATTGTTGTGACTTAGATGAAGAACAGATCACATTTTATGACCAATTTGTGCAGAAATCCATATAATTCCAAAGGGTTCACATACTTTTTCTTGCAACTGTATATATATATATATATAATATATATATATATATATATATAAATAGAAAAATGGACAGCACTCCAAAGCTATAAAATATTGAAAAATGTATTCACCCATATGGAACAAAACAGCAGCAGCAACGTTTCGGCTCATCCATAGAGCCTTTCTCAAGCAAATAAAACATGTGTCTAGTGACATATATACACTGCGTGCAGAATTATTAGGCAAATGAGTATTTTGACCACATCATCCTCTTTATGCATGTTGTCTTACTCCAAGCTGTATAGGCTCGAAAGCCTACTACCAATTAAGCATATTAGGTGATGTGCATCTCTGTAATGAGAAGGGGTGTGGTCTAATGACATCAACACCCTATATCAGGTGTGCATAATTATTAGGCAACTTCCTTTCCTTTGGCAAAATGGGTCAAAAGAAGGACTTGACAGGCTCAGAAAAGTCAAAAATAGTGAGATATCTTGCAGAGGGATGCAGCACTCTTAAAATTGCAAAGCTTCTGAAGCGTGATCATCGAACAATCAAGCGTTTCATTCAAAATAGTCAACAGGGTCGCAAGAAGCGTGTGGAAAAACCAAGGCGCAAAATAACTGCCCATGAACTGAGAAAAGTCAAGCGTGCAGCTGCCAAGATGCCACTTGCCACCAGTTTGGCCATATTTCAGAGCTGCAACATCACTGGAGTGCCCAAAAGCACAAGGTGTGCAATACTCAGAGACATGGCCAAGGTAAGAAAGGCTGAAAGACGACCACCACTGAACAAGACACACAAGCTGAAACGTCAAGACTGGGCCAAGAAATATCTCAAGACTGATTTTTCTAAGGTTTTATGGACTGATGAAATGAGAGTGAGTCTTGATGGGCCAGATGGATGGGCCCGTGGCTGGATTGGTAAAGGGCAGAGAGCTCCAGTCCGACTCAGACGCCAGCAAGGTGGAGGTGGAGTACTGGTTTGGGCTGGTATCATCAAAGATGAGCTTGTGGGGCCTTTTCGGGTTGAGGATGGAGTCAAGCTCAACTCCCAGTCCTACTGCCAGTTTCTGGAAGACACCTTCTTCAAGCAGTGGTACAGGAAGAAGTCTGCATCCTTCAAGAAAAACATGATTTTCATGCAGGACAATGCTCCATCACACGCGTCCAAGTACTCCACAGCGTGGCTGGCAAGAAAGGGTATAAAAGAAGAAAATCTAATGACATGGCCTCCTTGTTCACCTGATCTGAACCCCATTGAGAACCTGTGATCCATCATCAAATGTGAGATTTACAAGGAGGGAAAACAGTACACCTCTCTGAACAGTGTCTGGGAGGCTGTGGTTGCTGCTGCACGCAATGTTGATGGTGAACAGATCAAAACACTGACAGAATCCATGGATGGCAGGCTTTTGAGTGTCCTTGCAAAGAAAGGTGGCTATATTGGTCACTGATTTGTTTTTGTTTTGTTTTTGAATGTCAGAAATGTATATTTGTGAATGTTGAGATGTTATATTGGTTTCACTGGTAAAAATAAATAATTGAAATGGGTATACTGTATATATTTTTTTTGTTAAGTTGCCTAATAATTATGCACAGTAATAGTCACCTGCACACACAGATATCCCCCTAAAATAGCTAAAACTAAAAACAAACTAAAAACTACTTCCAAAAATATTCAGCTTTGATATTAATGAGTTTTTTGGGTTTATTGAGAACATGGTTGTTGTTCAATAATAAAATTAATCCTCAAAAATACAACTTGCCTAATAATTCTGCACTCCCTGTATAGTCAAACCAATAAAAGAATATCATAAGTGCATAATTGGTAATGATAACAGGTCATACAGTGAAATCACATCAAAAAACATGATTAAAAGCATAAAATGTAGTGATGATCACATATTTCCATCATGTAAGTAATTTAATACATAAAATCATGTCTATGTTACAAGTACAGTGCAATCATGATGTTTATTTGGTGTACATCCTATTAAGTGCATGATTAATAACAGGTGATACAAATCCAGATAAATGGTGTAACACACCGGAGTGTGGGAGTGGGCTGACGACCGTACATACCATCCAGGTGCGGAGGCGACCTCATGTATTCATAACTCTGAAATATCGGCGTGCTGTGGCGAGTACTGCGCTTGCGCCAAACATCGTAAGCCTTCAAACAGGAAGCGATCATGCTGACTCATCTCTGAGCCTGCGCACTCAAGCTGTGAGCCAACAAACGCCATATTGGTAGTGGTAACCGAATGACTATAAACTGGCGCATGTGTGTATGCGTATTTTTCCACACAATGCCATCTTGGTAAAGGTGCATGTCCCTAAAATCCTTATAGCACAAGGATATGTGCACATATTATGGTGTAAAAAGGAGCAAGAGGAAGGTGACATCTTGTCAAGGACATCAATCCTCACCCCTATTGGACCATATCTGTACGAGCGAACAACACCTTAGTATCAGGCGCACATACCGTTTGGTCCCTCGACTAGCTCCATCACCAAATTATTGAGGGTTCTCCTCACAATATTAGGGGCCACTAACATCATCCGTTATTGTGATATTGGCGCACCTGCAGTACAATAGAAATTATAATCCTAACAAGAATATACATGAAGGTCGCAGTCCAACTTCAATGGATCCATGCACAAAGGTCACCACATCCCCACTCCGGTCCATCACAGCATCTGTGAACAAAAGAGAAAGAAAGAAAGATAGAACAAAAAAATGGGTGAATACATTTTTCAATATTTTATAGCTTTGGAGTGCTGTCCATTTTTCTTTCTGTATTTTGGGCTATTAGCCTATGCCCCAGGACATAGCACCCATTAATTTTCATTTTTCATGCTGCCAACTTTTTCTTTCTATAATACTATACTATACTATAACTACTATCAGGTTTTTCTGACATTGTTTATCATTCAGTTTTATAGCTGATTGGAGAAGGTCCTTGCCTCTAATGTACAGTAAAATGTTGGGAGTTCAAATCCTGGCAGAAACTTTTAATAAATTAGATTTAAATACACTGGGGGGTCCCCAAGCACTGACTATATATATATGGATATAGCTATATATGGAGTCAGAGCAGGGACTCCTAAGCCGAACTAGAATCCCGACACCCTCCCCTCTTCAGAGCAGGGGGTCCCTGGGATTCTCCGATTGACTTCCATTGTGCTTGGGTGCTCGGTAGAACTCCCAAGCATTGCAAAGTGTTCTACTCAAGCACCCAAGCACACGAGCACTTTGGTGCTCGCCCAACACTAGTCTTTATTCAAGATTTTCGGCAGTTTTCTCATTACAAATTTCAGCTTCTTTCTATTTGCAGACTGTTACTTTCTGTTTAAACTGAGTCCTGTCAGATGGCAGATCTGAAAGCTTGGTCTAAAGCCCTTACCTCTGAACTCCTGACAGCTTAAGCACTCAATTAAGCATAATGTTATCAGTTTGATAAGAACTGACCTATAATAAGTGCTTCTGAGCTGTCAGGAATTCAGAGATAAGGGCTACAGATGAGCCATCAAGGCCTCTATCTGATGGGACTCACTGTGAACAGAAAGCCTGTGGCTCTGCAAATACACCGAGACTGACATCTATACAGAGAAAAGGGCTGACAATTTTCAATAGAGACCAATTAAAAAATGAGTAGAATACAATAATAAAAAATGGCCCCAAAGGTGTCAATATAGCCTGTAAAGTATTACTCTAACTTTTCCTATAAAGACGATACAAAATGTGTGACTTTTTATTGGTGTAGTTATTACATGAAAATGGGAAACTGACATGAGACAGTAAACAGAGAGCATCTAGTTTATACAGTAAGAGTAATATAAGTAAGAATGAGGTTGGAGGTGGAGGTTAGAGTTATTTCAATTTTTGGGGGTTATCTTTTATGCAGATTTTTTTTTTATCAAAGAGGGCCATGTAGATTTGGTGTTTGACGCATTCTCTGGCATATGCCCACAATGCTAACCACAAACACAACACAAGCCACAGGATCTCTCCATTACTGCCACACTGCACACATGAGCCTCTTGGCTACTAATTGCAGGATAAAACTTACCAGGAAAGATTAAAGGACCTTAATATGTATAGCTTGGAAGAAAGACGAGACAGAGGGGATATGATAGAAACTTTTAAATACATAAAGGGAATCAACAAGGTAAAAGAGGAGAGAATATTTAAAAGAAGAAAAACTGCTACAAGAGGACATAGTTTTAAATTAGAGGGGCAAAGGTTTAAAAGTAATATCAGGAAGTATTACTTTACTGAGAGAGTAGTGGATGCATGGAATAGCCTTCCTGCAGAAGTGGTAGCTGCAAATACAGTGAAGGAGTTTAAGCATGCATGGGATAGGCATAAGACCATCCTTCATATAAGATAGGGCCAAGGGCTATTCATAGTATTCAGTATATTGGGCAGACTAGATGGGCCAAATGGTTCTTATCTGCCGACACATTCTATGTTTCTATATGTTTCTATGTTGTCACAGTCACTTTGGCCCTAGTCAGGTTATTTTCCATGCTCCCGTCTGGCAAAAACCACAAGAGAAAGTCATTCTAGGTAAAGGAATTTGTGATAGACTGCTTCCATCTGGAGAGTGGGACTGTTCTTCTGAAAATAGAACACAGTTTGCGAAGCACTGATTTAGAAAAAACATTACTACACACTTTTCATAGTCTGATTTCTTATTTGGTTTCATGAAACCTTAGCTCCAATAAACTATTGATTTTGGGTGACAAAATTAGGCAAAAGATAGTGAAAGTACAAAGCGGAAAATTTGAGTCAATTATCTTTTGCAATATTTTAAAGAGGACTTGTCTTTAGTTTTTCTTTTAAACAATTTTCTCTACCTCCCCTGATGCCCTGTGCTATGCTCATTCCAGTCCAGTTTTTATTTTTTTATTTGGCCCCTCTCTTGTCCCACTATGGCCCCCCTTCCATTTTGGCACCAAATATGGTAATCGGGAGTAAAGATACAGGGAGGAGGAGACTTTGGTTCTTCTCAGTAAGTGTTGTCTTCTGCCTCACTGTGACACTGTCCAATCAGCATGGACTGCCTCACACTGATGCAGAACACATGGTGATCTTGCAAAATTTTGCTAATCTTGTGAGACCAGCCTCTGTAACCCAATCATTCCTGAGCCACTGTCAAGTAGTGTTATTTTTTAGTACAGTAATGGATACCATGATGAAAACCCGATGGACCTAATAAAAGTCAATAAGGTTCGTTGGCTGCTGTTGGTGTTTGTCATGTGATGGATTCGGCACTTCTGTTATTTTACTTTATGTTCCTACATAGCCTTGGCAGCCTCATATTTAAGACTCTTAGACCTAGCGATGCAGCAGACAATTGTCATGAAGAAAGCGTACCTTCCTGGCAATCGCCTGCTCGTAAGAACGCTACTATTACATGCAGTAATCTCTTCCACAGTATGGGGAGAAGCGATCGCTAATGCCATCGCTTGTCCCCACACTGACTCATGGTTTGCCGGCAGCAGATCATGATTAGATGGCACGATCCACTGCCGGCAAACATGGATTTTTAAGCATGCTCGTTCATTGGGTAATTGCCAGCACTTTTAGGGCTGTATTATATGGCCAGATCATCTCTAACAAGTGTTCCTATGAACGCCCGATAGCAAAGATTTGGCTGACCATCGGCCAGTGTAATACAGTCCTTAGTATGAAATGCGAGTCATTACTACGTCTTCCTTTATCAGTAAGTATAGGTTAAGAAAGTTTAACTTTGTGACTAAAGAGTGATTTGAGAGTCTTCCTTCACGTGCTGGAAAAGGTTTGATTTGATATTGTGTATGAAAGTGTCCAAAATATTAGATATTGTGAGACATAATTTCAAAGAAAATAGTTCAGAAGTTAATAAGGGATGGTCTAGGTCCCCAGTTTCATATCTACGATGTAATATCTAGTCAATTGCTAAGGGACATCTATACGCTTAGAGACATCACAGTGTAATACTGAATACCCAGCAGACAAAGACCATCTATAATAAACATAACACAGATAGTAAAAGAAAAAAATAAACCTAATTACAAAGCTCTTGGTCAATAAATAAATAGGATAAATGTCCGTTGAGTAAATTATAAGCAGATTCTCTACAAATATATGCATTTTCCTAGGTCTTAAAAATAGAAATGCAGCACATATATATATATATATATATATATATACACACAGGTATCTTGACAACATGCTGCTCTTTACACCTGCACTGTGCTCCCAGCTGACCAGACACTTTTTATTTCAGTGCCTCATTAACACAGAGATAGTATCTTTCTAGATACCTGGTGTTCGCTCAGCATTTCTCTCGACATCTCACAGTGCATGTGTGAAAGAAAACCACAGCTCTGTATAATGGATTAAAAACAGTCACAAAAAAGAAATAAAATAAAATCAGAAAGAAAACACTTCTGCCCTAATTTTGGGAATACATTTTGCCGAAATCAGATCAGGTGAATAATGTGGAGTGAAATAATTTATGTATTTAGAACGGATATGAACATTTTAAAGGCTATATCATCTCTAAGAGTTTGGAAAAAGTAAACCCAACAAAGACATCTCACAAATGTAAGGTGGTGCCGAGATTATAAAGTTATGTGTGATAATGAAACTTTTATTACAAAACATTTTTTATTTATACTTAAATATCTTGTATAGTAAACTGTAAATGAAAGAGGTTGACTTGTAGGGTATATGGGCATTATATAGGGCGTTCCCCGCTGTGAGACAGAGCTTGTCCAATATAGTTAAATAGCTGACTGGTAATAGTTCATTTCATCTTCAGTGACCACTGCAGAACAAGTTGATAGCTGCAAAATTTTCCTTGTGGTAACAGTTCATCACCAGGGCTTTCAGAAACTAGAGCGATTAACTCTTTGTTGTGGTAAAACAATCCCTTTACCAATCCATGAATGAATGTTATATATAAATTGTACAATTCTATGTTTATTGCAATGCCATAGACAGGTTTATAACCAAACTAAAACAGCATGGCATACTCTGGATGGGAAAGGTGTTGGACCAAAAGATTTACTGTAGCGGAGACCACGAAAATTCAGGATCATCATGTGCTTCTAGATTAAATTGCTGATTGGGATCACAGGTCCTAGATTAAAGGGGCATTCCCATCTCAGACAATGGGGGCGTATCATTAGGATATGCCCCCATTGTCTCATAGGTGCAGGTCCCACCTCTGTGACCCACACCTACACCGAGAATGGGTCCCTGAAAGTTGTGGAGGGCGCACTGAGCCACCCTCCATTCATTTCTATGGGGCCGCCAAAAATAGCCGAGCGCTGGCTCGGCTATTTTCATTGGCCCCATAGAAATGAATGGGAGCTGTGGTTGCACAAGCGCGGTGCGCTCCCATTCACTTCTATGGGGAGAGCGCTTGGCGGTGGCCAGACCCTGGAAAACCTGGGGTCCTCCGGCCACCACCTTCCCCGCTCCGTTCTCGGTGTAGGGGCGGGTCCCAGAGGTAGGACCCGCACCTATCAGACAATGGGGACATATCCTAGTGATATGTCCCCATTGTCTGAGATGGGAATACCCCTTTAAGGATTTACTGTATTCCCTAGAGTAATTCCTGCCAGTAACAAATGGAGAACCCAGGGCAGTACCCTCTCAGTGCTCCTAAGTGTTTGTTTTATACCTGTACACAGCCATTATACATATATGTATATAGCCAATATATTTAAACACAAGAAACAATGTGCCTGTAGTGTTCCCATAGGAAAAATGCTCATTTTTTTTCTACTTTTGGGCTGTCGCATTGAAATAATGTGTAGATTCGGTCTGAAATTACAATCATGTTTTCACAGTTCTTGTAAGAGAACATAACAGCCAATCTATAAAAAAAAGTTTAGTTTAATCTAATTTTGTATTGATCTGTAAACTACAGAATCCATCATTTGTAACTCAGCCCTGGTTCCTAAAGAGTTAGAACAACCTTTTATTTTATTCAGATCTGCAGTAAAGCTTACATTCTTAACGGAAGTCACAGTCCTGTGCCAGATCTGTCATTCAAACATTGAGCCCAGTGAGAATATTGGGGCCGTTTGAAGTTACCATTGAAGTCACATGACCAGTTCTGCACGCTGCAGTATTCTTCCCATTAGGCCTCATGCACACGACCGTTGTGTGCATCCGCGGCTGTTGTTCCGTTTTCCGTTTTTTTTCGCGGACCCATTGACTTTCAATGGGTCCGTGGAAAAATCGGAAAATGCACCGTTTGGCTTCCGGGTCCGTGATCCGTTTTTCCAGTCCGTGAAAAAAATATGACCTGTCACTTACCAGTAGGAGGAGCTCCCGGCCGGACGCAGACATCGCAGCTCGCAGGTAAGTATAATGGTTCTACAAATTGCTAAGTAACCATGGCAACCGGGACTGCAGTAGCGTCCTGGTTGCCATGGTTACCGATCGGAGGCCCAGCGATTAAACTGGGACTCCGATCGGTACACTCCGCTGCCACCAATGATAGGGGGGAGATTTTAATTAGGAGGGGGAGGGAGGGGAGAAGGCCCACTGGCCACCAACGAGTTAACTATAGGGGAGGGAGGGGGGGGCCCACTGGCCACCAACGAGTTAACTACAGGGGAGGGAGGGGGGAGGGCGGCCGCACTGGCCACCAATGTGTTAACTACTAAAACAGGGGATGCTACACACACGAGCCGGAGCATCCAGTATTTTGTGCACTTAGATGCCGTGGTCAGGATTGGCGGGTGTCTGCTGTATAAGGCCTCATGCACACGACCGTTGTTGTGTTCCGTTCCGCAAAATGGGGTTCCGTTGTTCCGTGATCCGTTTCCATTTTTGTTTCCGTGTGTTTTCCTTTATTTTTGGAGGATCACCAGACATGAAGGAAAGCAAAAAAAAGTCTAAGTCAAGTTTGCCATGCAAATGATAGGAAAAAAACGGACGCGGATGACAATCTTGTGTGCCTCCGTGTTTTTTCACTGACCCATTGACTTGAATGGGTCCGCGAACCGTTGTCCGTGAAAAAAATAGGACAGGTCATATTTTTTTGACGGACTGGAACCACGGATCACGGACGCGGATGACAAACGGTGCATTAGCCGAGTTTTCAACGGACCCATTGAAAGTCAATGGGTCTGCAGAAAATCACGGAAAACGGAACAACGGACACGGAACACAATAACGGTCGTGTGCATGAGGCCTTAAACAGCAGACACCCCACGGCTATGGCGCCCGCTCCGCTCAGAAGTGGGCGCCATCTTTAAAGACCCAGCTAGTACTGTACTAGTAATATACAAATATATTTATATGTTTATCTATCCCCTTTAAAGGGATATTCTAAGTGACAATTTATTACCTAGCCACAGGATAGGTAATAAGTGTCTGATCCGTGGGGGTCTAAGTGATCACAAGAACAGGTGTGGTCTGTATTGAATGGACGTCTGTGTCCTCTGTATTGAATGGATTAGTGGTCAAACATGTCAGCTCCTGCTCAACTTAAACTTTGTATGACTGTAGGAGATATTGTGATGCTGTACTCTGCTATGTTCGGCAGTCTCAAACATGAATGGAGTACAAACAATATAGTGCTATCCCGTTTCCATACATCCAATCCACTTTTATAGTAGTTAAAGAAACAGTATAGCTCAGTCAGCTATGGCCACATCTAGTAGTTTGAATGTGGTTGACAGTGGGAAAGGGTGAAGTCGGACTATTTTTTTACAAATAGATGCATGACCCAGAGGCAGAACCCACATCTATGGGATGTGCCATAAAAGTCTAAGATCTGAATTAGGGTTGAGTGAAATGAACCTGACAAAATGGAATTCGATACAAATTTCAGTGAAAATTCTGTTCACCGCAAAGCCTTCGTGCTTTGTGGTAGCGAATAGATTTTCCCTGAATGCCTGTAAAAATAAAAAAAATCCTATTTACCTCATCCATTTGATCCCAAGGAGTCAGCTACCGCCATCTTGATTGAAGATCTTGCACAAAATCCTGTGCACGGTGACGTATGACGTCACCACACTGGCCGATGTGATGACATCATCACAGGCCGTGCAAGATTTTGCCCTAGATCTTCAATCAAGATGGCGGCTGGCTCTTTGCAATCAAATGGGTAAGTATGAATTTGTACTTTTTTTTATTTTACACTGTAATATTGCTGTCAGATGCCGCAATCAGCTATGAACGCGGCATCTGAGAGGTTCATTGATGGGAGGCGGCGCAATCACCACTTCCTTATATTGCAGCCACTATTTACAAAGAAATGAGCTTCATGACAAACAAATTTGTTACAATGCAAATTTTTTTGTAAAATTTGGCGAAGTAGCCGAATCGAATTTTTCAATACTTCGCTCATCACTAATCTGAATAATACTTTAAGTGGTTAAAATTACAAAAAGTTAAATTTTTGTTTGTTGACCAGAATAAAATGATAAAAAAATTAGATTTTATATTATACAAATTGTATACCATAATTGTTTTTAATGTATGCATATGCTAAATATTATCCCATCCAGTCACAAATGAGAAAAAAACTGCAAAAACTAAATTCCCATCAAAATACATTTCCTCTAATCCAAATTACTTCTTTTTCCAGTGTCCGATCTCTCTGATTTGATTACTCTTTGGGGAATATTTGTTATGAAGTCTTCTATGGAATGGAAACACACTGCGAAGTATCAGCAGTAGGTAAGGTCCATTTACATGGACTGATACACAGGGTAGTGATTGGAATGATCGGTTTGTTCACCTTCATTGCCCGCTCTTGTGAGCTGTATTTATTTGCAGCAATCATCCCCTCTATATAGGGATGAATGATCACTACTGTGATCCTTCATCCCCATACAGGTTCACTGCCTGTTGGTAGAACCTCGTTGTTTACATGGGGAGATATGCTGCCGCCACGTGCATAAATTATCAGGTCACCCGACAAAAGAGTATTTTGCTCTCTTGCTGGGTAATTGGTGGCACATGTTCAATAATAACATTCCTGATAACTGGCCGGTTTCTCAGTCTATGTAAAAGGGCCTTAAGCAAAGGTAATATTTGTGGGTGGGAAGGAAGTAGGCAGTGCATAAGATTGGTTTATTTCAGGGAAAAGTAGACTTTTAGCCATGAATCCATTTTAAACTTATTATGAAATCTCATTAGCCTAAAGTTTTTGTAAATAAAGACTAAATATGTCAAGTTATTACAGCATTGTTGGGTATCAATAATAGATTAAGCTTCAAGTTCAGTATTTCATTTAGAGAACAAGCACTGATAATTGACATATTTCCAAGTACTGCTGTTTTCTATTGGGGGAGGTAAGATACATCCCGTAAGACAAATTCCCCTCTTCGGGTAGCACACTGAGCTTGTCTTAAACATAGCATAACTGATGCGTATGAGAGCTGCAGGTGGTGTAAAAGTGGGAGTGATGAAAAATGCAAGAAGGACAAAGCAAATGGGAACAAGCTGTGTCTATGATCTGCCGTGCTTTTAATGCATGGTAAATAACACCATCAAACCAAATGGAGTCATAGGAGGTCTTATAAAATATATATAAAATATTTTGACTAAGATTTTTGAAAACGGAGAAAGCAGCACATCATAGCTTATTTAAATTCCAGTAATGATATCCATTAAAGGGAATGTATAAAACATCCAGGTAGTAATATATTTTCTGTACATGATTATGAGGGCAGCCATTTTGGCTGAGCTGCTGTTAATAACATTTAGAGATATACTTTATAACAGTCACATGAACTATATGCACAATAAACAGTGAATGTTTTTCTGTGGGAGGGTTCTCTAGACATGCTTTGTGATCTGTGCAAATGTCAACGTTCAGGGAGGGGGAGATAGTGTCCATAACCTACTGTGATAATAATGAGATGACTGCTGAAAGGTGATTTCTACAAAACAGTGTGTCTCAGCATTTTATTAGGCTTAGTGGCCATAGTGAAAACTGCAGGATTTTAAGATATTTTTAAATATAGATAGTGACATAAAATTAAAAACAACAACACCTAAAATTCTTAAAAAAATGTGTCTAACATAAAAAATTCATTTAAACAATAAGGGGTCATTTATTAAGTAATATATGCTATTTTCTGGGGTATCTAAGGTACAGATTTGGTGGCAAGGGGATTTTGCTGCAAAATCTGCGACTTTTCCCCGCTCACGCCACTTTTACGAGGTGGCGTAAAAAAAGGGGGTATGGCAGTGGCAGGCAGCCCGCCCATCTAATTTACTATTTTCTATGTCAGTTTATGGTGTGGAAAAAGGTCTTAAACTATGCCAGAAAGGGAGCTGGCTTAGTTTAAAGCATGTTGCACGGCCAGTGGCACCATGCGCCAAAGTTATGTATAGGCCTGCATCTGTACATGACTTTGGTGTATCCGCCACCAGCACATAGGGATTAAGACCGGCGAAATATTCATCAGAACATGAACCAAAACCCTCTAACATTAAAGCATTTTATTATCTCATGAATTTCTGTCATATTTAAATAGTTACTAGCCAAGTCACATGGCACAATGGGTGTTAGGCAAATCCCTGTTTTCCTGATAGGTAAGTGTCTCAGATAATAGATATTAAATATTTATATTCTCTGTATAGGCATACTTGTCTGTGATGAGAATTTTTATTTTAAGCTAACACATAGACACATTCTGGTCGTACACCTCCCTTACTTCCCATTGCAATTTAACATATTTGGATAGGCAACACATACATTTACTAAACAACATAGCCTTTTATTTTAGGTCACACCCTATTTTCTAGAAGTAACCCTTCCTCCAGTCATCGACCTCCTATAAAGAATTCTGGTTCCCTATAAAACAAACATTAGGGAACAGGTTCTTTCAAAGGACTGTCTGTCTATGAGCAAAACTTCTATATTGTCGCCAGGAAATTTTTAGGTGACTACTTGGGAAAATACATTAATAATTCATTATTAAAGTTTATTTTAAAAAATAATTATAAATATTATACCTCAATGAAGGGATTACAAAATATTTTTCTGGAACATCCATTTTTTGAAGGCGTGCGAAATAGAGACAATAGGTTGAAGGTGGTCACCAGCCTAAGATCTTCTCCAAGCCCAGGAACCATTTTGATATGGCATGCAGGGTTCCAGGGGTAAAAAAGACCCATTTGTTACTGGCACTCTGGTTTCAGTGCCAAGCTACCTTCACCTCTGCTTCTGATTCTCTCTGGACTACAAGTGTGATGTGCCATCTACATGTACATGCATGTCATCACCGTCTGCCAATCAAAGGTCCCAGCAGTGGCAGTGGTCATGTGTTGCGCCAGCACACCATCACTGAGGTTACTGATTAGCTGACAGTGGTGATGTGCGCAGACAGTACATCACACTTCTAGTCCAATGGGGACCAGAAGCACAATAGAAGGGAGCTTGCACTAGCTTTGGTAAAACTACTTGATGCAACCTGGAATAAGTGTGCCTACTCTCACAAGTATGTGTATTTATGAACTGCCCAAGTTTCCCGTAAAACTTTTTATATTTGTTACAGACAAAGCCATCTGTACCGTCACCTACATTGCCACCAAATTATATTGTTCTTAACCACAAGGGATCCGTGCCTTGCACTCCAGGACCCACCTACACCATGGGCACCACACCTACAACCAGAAAGAAGACCCCAAGCTAGGGCGTGTCTTTCCCTTCATTGCAAGGCTCAGGGAGAACCAGAGTGAGGACTGTCACATGAGTACTACTATCGCTATCATTGCTGCTACCAGCACTCCCCTCCTCTCCCTTTCCCCTCCCTGGCCTGCCGCATGTAGTAGGAAGACTCCTGTGCCTAGTGACTTAAAAATTGAAATTGAGAAAAAGAAAATTCCAGTTTACTCACTGAGATTCCATTTCAGGCCAGTTGTAGTAACAGAATTGCAAGGTGATCCCACAGGGATAAGTCCACACCATTTACGTTCTTTTCCTGTTGCCACGTGTAACTTGTGTTTACCCTGTGAAAGTTATTACAAAAAAGAGAGGACGTAAAATGATTATGTGGTAATACATTATATAAAATCTAACCTTGCTGAAATCATAGTTCTGTTTTTATAGACATTTTGTACAGTATACTGTATATGATTGTGGGGTCCTTTATTTCCCATATTAAAAGGGGTTGCACATCTGGACACCTAAGACATATATACAGATGCTCATCTCAAGAATGGGGTCTCACTCTCCATTCAAATCAAAAATAGGCAAGAAAATATGCTTGGATATTTTTGAAAGTTTTATTCTAGGGAATGGAGAGAACTATGCATGCACAGCCACCTCTTCATTCCTGGCACTGTGTTCAACAGGGCGATGTTCTTGAGATAAGAACTGGTCCCAGAGGTGGGACACTACACCTCCTGGGCAATTAGGATATGTCATCTGGATATGCCATAAATGTCCAGATAGGACAACACCTTTAAGCCTTTAAAGACTCACTAAATTATGTCAACTTATGTCAACTATATGATGTCTATCCCATTTACCTTAATCTTAAAGGGGTTATCCGGGAAATGATAATGAGCTCTCCTCAGGATCATTCATCATTATGACATCAACGGGGGTCCATGTCCCGGCATCCCCACTGATCAGCTGTTTCAGGCAGCCGATGCGTTCTCTGGAGCTCTGGTGAGCGATGCAGGCTCCCAGCATTACAGCTCAGTCCCATTCACTTGAATGGAGCTAAGCTGCAAATAGTGTCCAGCAGTATTGATCCCTTTAAAACATAACTTTTACTTTTTATATTATAAAATAATACCACCGTGGTGGTTCACCAGTGAAAAATAGTGAGACAAACAACAATAATGAAAAATAAAAAATGCTCCTGGAAGCCTAGCATAGATACAATGGTTAGGTGGTGAGTAAACACAAGGCAGCTAAGGGGAGCAGTAGGTGTAACTAACCTGTCCCTACGCTCACCCTGACTGAATCCTCAGCCCAGGGACGTCCCCTAAGGGTGGAGACTCCCTGTCCTCGTGCCTGGGCTGACTGCCCTGCGTTTACCCTCCTCTCCAACAATAGATGGTTACCAAAAAGCTCCCCAAGAGCTGACGGGTGATACTCTGCGTCCAAGGTAAAAAATTACCCACATGGACACCAATGGATACAATCAGACCAGATTATGTATACAAATAGGTGAACGGGATACGTGTCACCTATGATAGAGCCAAGCACAAGGGCATCAACCGGTGCGTTCCCAGGCTGGTTCACATAAAGCCCTACGCGTTTCCCCTATTACTAGGTTCATCAGGGGGCATTCACAGTCAAGGGTACAACCGTCATATATGACAAGATAAATCAAATATACTTAAGATATAGTGGAGGACACAGGACCAGAGACGCAGACGATAATGGGTATAGGACCATGGGACCAATTGATAAATCCCACCTGTGAAAAATAAAAACATTATAAATATGGGTGCTAAATATAAGATATATCATAAGACTCCTGCATCTCAGCACTTACTTAGTGTCCTAGGCAGTCAGGAGGCTAAAGGGCCCAATAGGATAGGGGCCAGCATTTCACCCAAGAAGCTGTAAGCAAAATTTTTTTTACATATAATGTGAGGCACATTAAATGCCAGGATGTTCATTTACCAGCTCCCAGTAGATGGTCCTTACCTACAATTAGGCTGCGTCCCAGTAACGTCCTGTTCCTCCTACCATTCACACTCTCTCTCATTTCCCTATATACCCTCTTACCAGCTGTTCAAAATTGGCGCCGATTAGCACGTCAAGCGGGTCACATCCGGAAGTCCGACGCCACAGTCGGCGTCATTACCGGTCCGTGAGCCGCACACATAGATTACCACTGGTCCCTGCAGTGAAGGAAGATGTCACTTCCGTCCAAGGAACCTCTGTTAGAGCCTCAGTACGCCGCCTTCATCCTGTGGAATGCATAGAGCGGCCACATCCGGTCCCATGGAAAGCATAATCGCGTCACATCCGGCCTGTAAGCCGTCCCATTCACAGTGCATCAGATGCTGTGTCATAGGAGGCGGCCCCACGGGCCTGGCAACAACATCGATAGGTTTATAAGCAGCAGCGGCAGTCTAGTGTATAAGTGTGATATTACAAAGATCAGCTGGCGAGGGGCAGGGGGATTAGGTGTGAAAATGATAAGCAAACGTTCATTTCCATAATTTTCACTCAGGTGTACTCCCTCCGATATAGGTGACACGAAGTGCACATTAGATGTTAAATGTGCAATATCTGGATACAAAATGTATCCTATTTGTTTCATCTTGGCTTTAATAAAATTACCGAAATAGCGCTATTCTTGATCAGAAGGATAAGGGAAACAAAAACACACATAGCCACCCCGGCAGATCATAGAAAACAAGAAAAAGTGAGTCTTTCGTTAATCCCGAGTGGTGCCTGGGATCTAAAGCGGTGAATCCAGACGCATTCTTTCTGGAGGATTTTCCGGTCCCAGTCTCCACCCCTAGGTGACAATGGGATGGTCTCAAGGACCGAAAATCTCAGACAACTGGGATCACCACCGTGGACGTCAATAACATGTGACGCGACGGGTGTGATCTTTTTCTTAACCACGTCGTTCACATGTTCACAAATCCGCCTGACCTCTCTAATTGTTTTGCCTATATAATCCATAGGACAAGGGCACTGGCAAATATATACCGCACCCTTGCTCCTACAGTTATAAAAATCCCTAATTTGGTAGGCTTGACCAGTGACTGAGCAAATGATTGATTTTGCAGTAGAGATAAAGGCACAGGCTTTGCAGGAGCCACACTTGAACATGCCGCAAGGCTTGCAGTCCAGCCAGGTCCCCACTCCACTTGGTGTAGTGTAGTGGCTGTGGACAAGACGGTCTCTTAAGCTCCTCCCCCGCCTATAAGTGACACTCGGCTGCTTAGTGAGTACATCCCTAAGGTCAGGGTCCATGTGGAGAATAGGCCAGTACCTTTTCAAGACTGACATTACCTCCGTGTTTGCACAGTCAAACATAGATATCAGGCGTATCGGTTGTTGTCCACTCTGTGCCTTGGGTTTGGGGACGAGGAGTTCAGTGCGTTCTCTACCTAAGGCATTCTGGAACGCGCCCCCAAGGACCGTTTGGGGGTAACCCCTCTCCCTGAATCTCGTCTGTAACTTCTTGGCCTCAGTGTAGAACGCTTCACCCTCAGAACAGTTTCTCCGGGTCCTCAAGTATTGGCCCCTCGGTATACCACGTTTAAGCGGTGTCGGGTGATGGCTCTCCCAATGCAGCAGCGAGTTGGTTGCGGTGTCCTTCCTATAGATATTTGCAATAAGTTTTTGCCAGTGCCCTTGTCCTATGGATTATATAGGCAAAACCATTAGGCCCCTTTCACACGAGCGAGTATTCCGCGCGGATGCGATGCGGGAGGTGAACGCATTGCACCCGCACTGAATACTGACCCATTCATTTCTATGGGGCTGTGCACACGAGCGGTGATTTTCACGCATCACTTTTGCGTTGCGTGAAAATCGCAGCATGCTCCTCTTTGTGCGTTTTTCATGTAACGCAGGCCCCATAGAAATGAATGGGGTTGCGTGAAAATCGCAAGCATCCGCAAGCAAGTGCGGATGCGGTGCGATTTTCACGCACGGTTGCTAGGAGATGATCGGGATGGAGACCCGAACCTTATTATTTTCCCTTATAACATGGTTATAAGGGAAAATAATAGCATTCTGAATACAGAATGCATAGTAAAACAGGGCTGGAGGGGTTAAAAAAAATAAAAAATCATTTAACTCACCTTAATCCACTTGCTCGCGATGCCCGTCATCTCCGTCTGACTCTTTTACTGTCTAGGACCTGTGGAGAGCATTAACTATAGTTTAAGGACCTGGGATGACGTCACTCCGGTCATCACATGGTACGTCACATGATCTTTTACCATGGTGATTCACCAGAGTGACGTCATCCCAGGTCCTTAAACTATAGTTAATGCTCTCCACAGGTCCTAGACAGTAAAAGAGTCAGACGGAGATGACGGGCATCGCGAGCAAGTGGATTAAGGTGAGTTAAATGATTTTTTATTTTTTTTAACCCCTCCAGCCCTGTTTTACTATGCATTCTGTATTCAGAATGCTATTATTTTCCCTTATAACCATGTTATAAGGGAAAATAATACTATTTACAGAACACCGATCCCAAGCCCGAACTTCTGTGAAGAAGTTCGGGTTTGGGTACCAAACACGCGCGATTTTTCTCACGCGAGTGCAAAACGCATTACAATGTTTTGCACTCGCGCGGAAAAATCGCGGGTGTTTCCGCAACGCCCGTGTGAAAGAGGCCTTAGAGAGGTCAGGCAGCGGATTTGTGAACATGTGAACGACGTGGTTAAGAAAAAGATCACACCCGTCGCGTCACATGTTATTGACGTCCACGGTGGTGAGTGAAAATTATGGAAATGAACGTTTGCTTATCATTTTCACACCTAATCCCCCTGCCCCTCGCCAGCTGATCTTTGTAATATCACACTTATACACTAGACTGCCGCTGCTGCTTATAAACCTATCGATGTTGTTGCCAGGCCCGTGGGGCCGCCTCCTATGACACAGCATCTGATGCACTGTGAATGGGACGGCTTACAGACCGGATGTGACGCGATTATGCGTTCCATGGGACCGGATGTGGCCACTCTATGCGTTCCACAGGATGAAGGCGGCGTACTGAGGCTCTAACAGAGGTTCCTTGGACGGAAGTGACGTCTTCCTTCACTGCAGGGACCGGTGGTAATCTATGTGTGCGGCTCACGAACCGGTAATGACGCCGACTGTGGCGTCGGACTTCCGGATGTGACCCGCTTGACGTGCTAATCGGCGCCAATTTTGAACAGCTGGTAAGAGGGTATATAGGTAAATGAGAGAGAGTGTGAATGGTAGGAGGAACAGGACGTTACTGGGACGCAGCCTAATTGTAGGTAAGGACCATCTACTGGGAGCTGGTAAATGAACATCCTGGCATTTAATGTGCCTCACATTATATGTAAACATTTTTTTGCTTACAGCTTCTTGGGTGAAATGCTGGCCCCTATCCTATTGGGCCCTTTAGCCTCCTGACTGCCTAGGACACTAAGTAAGTGCTGAGATGCAGGAGTCTTATGATATATCTTATATTTAGCACCCATATTTATAATGTTTTTATTTTTCACAGGTGGGATTTATCAATTGGTCCCATGGTCCTATACCCATTATCGTCTGCGTCTCTGGTCCTGTGTCCTCCACTATATCTTAAGTATATTTGATTTATCTTGTCATATATGACGGTTGTACCCTTGACCGTGAATGCCCCCTGATGAACCTAGTAATAGGGGAAACGCGAAGGGCTTTATGTGAACCAGCCTGGGAACGCACCGGTTGATGCCCTTGTGCTTGGCTCTATCATAGGTGACACGTATCCGTTCACCTATTTGTATACATAATCTGGTCTGATTGTATCCATTGGTGTCCATGTGGGTAATTTTTTACCTTGGACGCAGAGTATCACCCGTCAGCAGGGTAAACGCAGGGCAGTCAGCCCAGGCACGAGGACAGGGAGTCTCCACCCTTAGGGGACGTCCCTGGGCTGAGGATTCAGTCAGGGTGAGCGTAGGGACAGGTTAGTTACACCTACTGCTCCCCTTAGCTGCCTTGTGTTTACTCACCACCTAACCATTGTATCTATGCTTCCAGGAGCATTTTTTATTTTTCATTATTGTTGTTTGTCTCACTATTTCTCACTGGTGAACCACCACGGTGGTATTATTTTATAATATAAAAAGTAAAAGTTATGTTTTAAAGGGATCAATACTGCTGGACACTATTTGATTCTATGATCCTTCTTTATTAATTGATATTGATTTAGCTGGACATTTATTTAAGCTGCAAATAGGCCTTGTGACCAATGTACAGTGATGTCACTGGCCTAGGATGAGGCTGCAGTGCTCAAGGCTTCTTCTAAGGGTCCATTCACACGTCCGTTGTTTCTTTCCTGATCTGTTCCGTTTTTTGCGGAACAGATCTGGACCAGTTCTGTACCCATTCATTTTCAATGGGTCCTGAAAAAAAATCAGACATTGAGCTGTCCGATTTTTTTCAGGACCCATTGAAAATGAATGGGTACAGAACTGGTCCAGATCTGTTCCGCAAAAAACGGAACAGATCAGGAAAGAAACAACGGACGTGTGAATGGACCCTAACAGCTGATCAACGGGGGTCGCATCCCCGCAGATCTGATACGAATAACCTATCCTGACGATGTCATAAACATCTTTTCCTGGATAACCCCTTTACCATTGCAGTGCTAGCCTTCGTGATATCTTACATAGAATATTGCAATGTCTTGGGTTCTTAGCTGTATTAGCGACAAACAATTGTTAGTATGATCGTTTATCCCCTATACCAGGGGTGCACAACCTGCGGTCCGGGGGCCACATGCGGCCCTCAATATCATTCTGTGCGGCCCCCAACCATCTGGTGACAGATATACATGTCTATGTCTTGTGGCTTCTCACATGCATTTTTCGTGTATTATCCCATTAGATGGGAATCCTTAGGGTGTAATTAGACATTTATAGTGTATACTGTATGTATAATACCCCATATATACAGTATTTCAGTTGGTAATACCCCTTTAACTTTTATTTTTAGCCATTGGGATTTCTAGTCTTAGGTCTCCTGCCCACGAACTGCCCGTTGCCATATTGCGGGCCACATTTGCGGATCTGCAATACACGGCCGCCGTTCCATGGGTATTCCACAACACGGATGCGGACCCATTCCCATGGGTCCGTAAATCTGGAGATGCAGAATGATGCGGAACGGAAGCCCACGGAAGCACTACAGAGTGCTTCATTGGGGTTTTGTCCCGTACTTCCGTTCCGCAAAAATATAGAACATGTCCTATCTTTTTGCGGAACAGGCGGATCGCGGACCCATTAAAGTGAATGAGTCCGCGATCCGCTGCCCCACGGTCGGTGTTCGTGCATCACGGCCACGGGGCGCACACGTTTGTGTTCAGGAGGCCTTAGGGCTCATGCACGTGGCCGTTGCCCGGCCTGCATACAGTGGGTCCACAATACACTGGCACCGGCCGTGTGCACCCCGCATCACGGATGCGGACCCATTCACTTAAACGGAGGCACGGATCGGAATCCCTATGGAGCGCTTCCGTGGGTTTTCGGTGCGGACCATCGGATGCAGATTATAGACCCTGTAACGGACCGTTTCAGCAGACAAGGGGTTAAAATCCGTTTAGGCGATAAGCCCCTTTTTGAGAGACAGGCACAGCTACTTGCAGAACACCAACTCCCGAACTGGATACAAAGTAGCACTCCCAACTGGAACCTCACGAATAGCTGCTAGCAGACGAACAGGAAAAGCATACAATCCTGGCAATCGGTCTTCTAACAGCATACAGCGGATCCCCCCAATAACGAGACAAGGCTCCGTGTTGAGGGTCAAACAGTGGTCTGACTGTACTTCACGTATAGCCTCTTTTATTCATAAACCACAAACATAGTACTGCCCAGAGGGGTTTGAAATGCAACCAATCAGTAATTAACAACACATACAATGTAACTACAGCAACCAATCGTTCACGCCCCCAGAGGACCAGAATGAAGACTGACATAGGACAACATATCCCCACAATGCATCATGGTCTCCTCCCCTCTGTCTGGAGACAACCTGAGGAGCAATCCAATTATCTCTCAGAACAAAGGGAGATCGCCAATACACATGTAGATACAACAGGACAGACATCACCATTTAAACACACAATGGGACAATGGCACAATGGAAACACACCCAGCATTTTCCTCCCAAGCTGACAAGTTACAATTATTATAGATTGTTACAACTTTGTGAGTTTACATTGGCCATACATATAACTTACATTAATTCAAACAGTATAACGTGGGGACAAACCTATCCAAAATTCACTTGAATCGGTTCAGGGGTTTAAAAGTTAGTATATGGCCCATAATCCTGGGGCAAGAGGCCAGCAGCCAGTCCTCTCCAAAACCCAGTGGCGAGGTCGGTTTCGCCACAGACCCCATTCAAGTTAATGGGACCGCGATCCATATGCGGCTTCCCCCTGCCAGCACATGGTCGTGTGCATGAGCCCTTACGATGTGGCCCCAAACCAGAAAAGGTTGTGCCCCCCTGCCCTATACTGTTTGCATATTGTTGTCAACATATCCCCTGTTACATGGGGAAATGCTGCCGACAATTATTTGTTTGCTAGCACAAAACATGTGATCGGCCAACAAACAACTGTTTGATCATTTTCTGGGTGATTGCTGAGGAGGTTTTTAGACTGGCTGATAATTATCAACCCCTGTAATAGACCTTCCCAAACTAAAATTGAGACTTCCTCTTTACATTGAAGAGAGACGAGATTTTTTGAAGCTAAAAGGAGATCCTGTACTAAAAAGTTTGGCTGGTCTGATGTTCTTGTTTGAGTTTCTTAAAATGTATTGGAAATTATTTCTAGCAATACTGGCCATGTATAGAGATGGCCATACACCTAACGATACTTGACAATGACCAATATGGTAAATCATTATTACTGTACAGTTACAAGTTGACTCCAAAGGTCGGAATTATAGGTTGGCTTTCTTTGTTTCATCATCAGTGACAAACCAATAAAATAACAACATTGAAACAGATATGGATACCTTCGAGTCAATTATTTTTAAGATTGCATTTTAGTTCTCTCTCTATCTGTATATGTCTTCCTGCGTTTTTCTTTTAGCAGTACGTTATTGACAACATAACACTGTGTCTGGAAACAGGCAATCACATAATGTCTTGGGGCAATATACAAAATAATAAGTATTATTCTAAAAGTTTAGTAAAATAGTAGATTAGTATAATTAGGATATCATCACTATTGTTCTCTTGATAGACCTATTTAAAGATTCCCAAAGAAGAGCATTGAACTTATGAGTATAATTTGTGATGCTCTAATTGAGTCACCCACCCCCTTCCCTCTCTGGTCACTGTGAATGGTCTGACTGAGAAAGTTAAAGGGGTTATCCCATCTTAGACAATGGGGGCATATCGCTAGGATATGCCCCCATTGTCTGATAGGTGCGGGTCCCACCTCTGGGACCCACACCTACAACGAGAACGGAGCCGGGGAGAGTTGTGGCTGGAGGACCCCGGGTTTCCCAGGATCCGTCCACCACCAGGCGCAGCTCCCCGCCTCTCACATTGAAGTGAATGGGAGCGCACCGCGCATGAGCGGCCTCGCTCCCATTCATTTCTATGGGGCCGACGGAAATAGCCGAGCCAGCGCTCGGCTATTTTCGGCGGCTCCATAGAAATGAAAGGAGGGCGGCTGCGCATGCGCAGTGCGCCCTCCTCCACTTTCTCTGCTCCGTTCTCCTTGTAGGTGCGGGTACCACCTCTGGGACCCGCACCTATTAGACAATGGGGGCATATCCTAGCGATATGCCCCCATTGTCTAAGATGGGATAACCCCATTAAGCAAGGCTCTTTGTGATTCTGAAAGTCCAGACAAAGGAACCATCCGCCCCCTTTTGTGAAAAATAATAAAATTGAATATTCACATATAGGCTGTTAATATGTGCAAAAAAGAATGATAGTAGAGTCCCTTTGCTTATTTATTTTACTCACTTATATAGCTTTAACATATTCTGCAGAGCTTTACCGGAGTACGTGGCGGAAGCTCTCACAAACACAGGGAGAACATACAAACTCCAAGCAGATGTTGTCCTTGGTCAGATTCAAACCTAGGACCACCTGCTATTTGAATACCTGTGATGCTAAGGATTTCAGGGGATGCAATCCCTTTGAATATGAAGCATTACAATTGTCATCTAGAAATAAATTGATTCATATTTCCAAAGACTGACCTGCTACACCACATTCTCTCCAACAGCATTAGTCTCAGATGTGGAATCAAACTGTCACATTTAAAAACCATGCTGGCTTTTGCCTAGGGAAATTGCTGTTTCAATAGGCAATTTCCGACATGCTTTTGCTTTTAAATTCAACTTGTACAAACCAGTGCGATAGAACTGATTCCAGAGTACAAAAGGGATTATTTATAAAAGTCATGGTGCTGTATAACTAGGGCGAATCTAAATTTGATTGATGAAAAGAATTCCCACTACTGTTTCCAAGTAACTCCACTTCCCCTCAATAATAATTTAAAGCTCACCACTTCTAACAAATTGCTGACCCCTCAAGATTTTTTCTTTTCTATATAGGACTCATTTTGTATTGGTTTCTTTCCAGTGATAAAAATACACATTCGGATAAACAGTAAAATTCCATCTAACATTTGAAGTTTAGCAAATATTGCCCAAAGTGAATCATACCAACAGAGAAAAGATGGGGCCATCTGTGAAGCTGTCTATGATACAGAATGGAACAAATGCTTCTGAGCATATGGCACTTGGAACATTCTTCATGTCTTGCGTAAGTTCCTCTTCAAATAGTCACAGGTCCTACAAGTTTCCCTTTTATACGTAAAAGGGGTTTTCCTATCTGAATCTTTGTGGCATATCAGTAGGATATGCCGCAAATACAAAACTTCTGGGACAAACTCATATCTCCAGAATGGGTCCTCCAAAGTGAATGGAGAGCAGTTGCACATACATGTGGCAACCCTCCATTCACCACTATGGGAGTTCCCAAAATAACCGAGTGCTGGTATGGTTATTTCCAGCAGTCCCATAGAGGTGAATGGAGAGGTGGCCATGCCTGCACAGCTTGCTCTCCATTCACTGCTGTGGGACTTCTGAAAATAGCCAAGCACACTTCATCAGCTGTTTTTGGATGCATGATTCATGGTATGTTCTACTTCACTTTGAGTACCCCTTTATGGAGCTAGGTAGTAGGCTATGCCACAAATGTTGAAATAAGAAAACCCCTTTAACCCATAAGTGACCACCCATAGGCCTTTTTATGGGCCTTAGTTTAGGTTGCTGCCTTTTTACGGAAGCTGAGTCTAAGCACTGCACTGATCTACTGTGCAGAAGACAGTGGGGGCTTGGCTCTCACATGAGAGCCGAGCTCCTGCTATAATTTCCTGGACCAGCAGAAGCACCTATCCAGGTGGTCAATAGTGAAGAATGTGGGGGGTTGAGTCAGCACAACCCGTATGTGGTGCACATCACTATGGCGAAATACATATACAAATGGAAAATGCAAATGTGATCGCACTCTACATCCAGCACTCTGCCCTCCATGCTGGATGAGACATTGGTGTACATTTTGGCCAAAGCGTAATAAGCCACTCACCACGTCAAGGTTGCCTCATTTGAGTGGTCCCTAACACTAGTTCCTACCTGTTTATGGGCCATGACAGCCACACAAAGTCCAGGGAATGCAGGTCAGCATGCAAGCCAAGCACACTCTGCTTTTAACCCCGTCCGGTGCCATTACAGCTTTCATCGGATCCAGGGATGCAAGTACCAACATGCATGCTGAGCCCACCATATACTTCTCCTGGAGCCAAATGGCTACTGGTAGGTTCTATATAAGCAGACTCAGTTTTAGTGAACATGGCATCTAAGTGATTTAGAGGGAGGGAGCGCCTTCTGTCTCCCATTGGCACACTGTGAATTAGATTGCATGATGCTGATGTGTTGGCATGGCATTTTGGGGCCTAATGAATGCCCCAGGCTTGCCTGCAGTATATACAGGCTGTCTCTCTCTGGTTCAGCTTGCTGGCGACTTTCAGAATAGCACTGACAGTATAATACTCTGCACTGCCTGAGCAGTTCAGGACATTAAAGATGCGATTAAAAGATTACCTGTTAAAGGGCTTCGGTCCCCCCCCCCCCCCCCAAACACCAATTTTCTGTTTTTGACTTAATATATTTGCTAATGTTTACAGATTCGATATATACCCCTCTTACCTCAGGCTGTGGTGTAATTTCAGTAAAAATCGGACTTTAGTGATATGTAAATTTCTTCACTACCAGCAAGTTGGGCGAACTTGCTGGTAGCCGCCGCATCCTCTGTCTGAAAAAACGCCCCCTCCTCCACTTGAAGTAAAAAAAAAAAAAATGCACATTTTTTGCATTAAAAATGGAATGGAAAAATTTCTATGGAAAAAAATTGCTGGGATCATGGGATTTATCCCGTACAAGTGAACCCTGTAAAAAAAATTGTAAAAAAATGTTTTTGCATATTTGCCAAAATAATAATTGATCAAAAAGTATGTACCCCAAAATGATACCAAAGTCATCCTGCTAAAATCAAGCCCCCATACAACTCATAGAACAAAAAAAATATATGAGTCTTGGGATGCAGCGATGCAAAAACAATTTTTTTTATACAGTAAGTGTTTTTATTGTGCAGAAGTAGTAAAATGTAAAAAAAAATATGGATTTGGTATCACTGTAATCGTACTGACCTAGAGTATGAAGTTATGTTTTTTTTATACTAAAAAATTTATAATAAGAAAACTTGCTGGCATTATTACTGTAAACAAGAGTTAGTAATTAGTAAGTTATGTGTATTCTTATACAGCTACATTGATGGAAATATATAAGAATATGTTGTAGGTGGGTGCATTTCAGTGCCATCAATATAAGATCGAATGTGTAATACAAATAAAGCTCATGACAAAAGGACATTGAATAAAGTTTTACATTCTTGAGGGATTAAAGGAAACTTGTCACATTGGACATGGTGTCTGATCTACAGGCAGCATGTTATAGGTGCAGTACCCCAGAAGGACTACTGCAAATGATTAATTACTATTAACAGAGTTAATGCAATGTTTCTTAACTTAAATGTAGAGAACATATGGTTCAAAATTTGGCAAACTGTGTTTGGTTGTTAGGGTGATAGATCAGGTCCACCACTGGCTAGACAGAGAGAGTCTAGTCTGAAGCAGCTTGGAGGGAAGACGTGTATGAGAGACCTCCTGCACAACTAGAACCCTAGTTTCTGAGCGTACAACTGTCCAGAAAATAGCCGTACTACCAGAGTGCTCCAGAGAAACGGAGATTAGAAGGTCTAGCACCCAAAAGGCTATACATTGGACTCAGACAGTAAGGTATTGTGCTTTTTTATGGCAGAAATGCTTTGCTACTGTGGAAAGTAATATCGCAAAAGAATCTCCCATACTTCGAGATGGACTGGCCACCCATATCTCAGTTCTGCACTCTTCAGTATGGGAACTGCAGAAGAACTTTACAGGAACCTTATTGCAAGCCTGTGGTTCTGCTAAGATACTGCAAAGTGTCTTTAGTAACAGGACATATTAATTTATCATACACATTAGCCGAAAGTCGGCCAAGCCCATTGATTTTGATGGGACTGGCTGGCCATCTTATGTATATGTAGGTGTCCGGGTTCTAAACAGTGGCAAGATGTCAAGGAAAATAAGAATTAGGCATGTTGAATTTCAACATGCGTGATCCTTTGTTCTCAAGGGAGACTAGCCACCACCAGAGATGATTGAGAACATGCTTGTCCACGGGGTCATGACTTCAACCACCTGTCAAGTATGTTAATGGTTTAGTGCTAGTCTAGATCTGGTAATTTTCTTTTTTATTGACAGCATCATTAATCCTGATATGTAAACAGATTTTATACATTAGGAAATACTCCTCGAAGGCTTTGATTGAGAAATGAAAATGATTTTACAGCAGATCTCGTAGGTGTATGGACAAGTCATCTCTGCAGCAAGGTAAATAAAAAACCAGCAGGAAGACCAGAGCAGGGGGCTTTATCAGGTGAGTATAGGTTCTTATGTTATTTTATGCTATTTCCTCCATTTTGATAATTTTTTTTCAATCTCAGAAAACCTCTTTGATGACCCAGATCGCTCTACTGTGAAGATTAAGTCAGCCTTATCAACCAAAAAACTGTGAACATCTACAAATGAACTTTGACTTCCAAGTTGTAATAAAAACAAATGGGAAGATTTACCAATGATTTTACTTCACAATAGTTCCATTAAAAAAGTCCCAGATTATGCTGCATGCAATATTTGCACCATAATGTGATCTTTTTGGGCTTCTCCCCATTTTTTCAAAGTGGTGAGAAAGGAGCGGGGCTTATCAGGAGGGGGTAGAGCCCACTGAATACACTGTACATTTTTGTAGCTGTAATCTACACCATCTTCTAGCTGTCACAGATTTCAGTTTCAGGCACATGAAAAGCCAGAAGTTGCACCAAGTTTATTAAAAGGCCAGTGCCTCTTAATAAATTTGCACTTCTATTTCCAGCATTTTTTATTTAGATTAGTGTAATAAATCTTACAAAATATGGACACAGAAAATATTAAAATATCTATTTTTTTTATTACGAGATACCGGTATACACTCACATAAAGAATTATTAGGAACATCTGTCCTATTTCTCATGAATGCAATTATCTAGTCAACCAATCACATGGCAGTTGCTTCAATGCATTTAGGGGTGTGGTCCTGGTCAAGACAATCTCCTGAACTCCAAACTGAATGTCAGAATGGGCAAGAAAGGTGATTTAAGCAATTTTGAGCGTGGCATGGTTGTTGGTGCCAGACGGGCCGGTCTCAGTATTTCACAATCTGCTCAGTTACTGGGATTTTCACGCACAACCATTTCTAGGGTTTACAAAGAATGGTGTGAAAAGGGAAAAACATCTAGTATGCGGCAGTCCTGTGGGAAAAAAAATGCCTTGTGGATGCTAGAGGTCAGAGGAGAATGGGCCGACTGATTCAAGCTGATAGAAGAGCAACGTTGACTGAAATAACCACACCGAGGTATGCAGCAAAGCATTTGTGAAGCCACAACACGCACAACCTTGAGGCAGATGGGCTACAACAGCAGAAGACCCCACTGGGTACCACTTATCTCCACTACAAATAGGAAAAAGAGGCTACAATTTGCACGAGCTCACCAAAATTGGACTGTTGAAGACTGGAAAAATGTTGCCTGGTCTGATGAGTCTCGATTTCTGTTGAGACATTCAAATGGTAGAGTCCGAATTTGGCGTAAACAGAATGAGAACATGTATCCATCCTCTGATGGCTACTTTACCCTGTCACAAAGCTCGAATCATTTCAAATTGGTTTCTTGAACATGACAATGAGTTCACTGTACTAAAATGGCCCCCACAGTCACCAGATCTCAACCCAATAGAGCAGTGATGGCGAACCTATGGCATGGGTGCCAGAGGCGGCACTCAGAGCCCATTCTGTTGGCACCCGCACTGTGAAAAAAGTCTATGGTGTACCAATATGCCTTAGACTTTTCCTGCCATTCATCAGCGCAGGGCACACTATGAACAGCGCAGGCAGGGCACTGAATGTAGGCAGGCTTTAATAACTAAATGATAAAGTACATGGAATATATACTATATTGAACTATAGTATTCAGGTTAAATTGCCGTGTTGGCACTTTACGATAAATAATGGGTTTTGGGTTGCAGTTTGGGCACTCGGCCTCTAAAAGGTTCGACATCACTGCAATAGAGCATCTTTGGGATGTGGTGGAACGGGAGCTTCGTGCCCTGGATGTGCATCCCTCAAATCTCCATCAACTGCAAGATGCTATCCTATCAATATGGGGCAACATTTCTAAAGAATGCTATCAGCACCTTGTTGAATCAATGCCACGTAGAATTAAGGCAGTTCTGAAGGCAAAAGGGGGTCCAACACCGTATTAGTATGGTGTTCCTAATAATTCTTTAGGTAAGTGTATATCTGTTCAGCTTTACATGCAATTTTCTGGTAAATCTATATTTCCTGCTTATTTTCCTGATGCTGAAGAATAAATAACTTCATAAGGGGTAAGGATGAAAACATCATAAAATTATTGGAATGCCTTA
The DNA here is from genome assembly GCF_905171765.1 of Bufo bufo. Classification (NCBI taxonomy): domain Eukaryota; kingdom Metazoa; phylum Chordata; class Amphibia; order Anura; family Bufonidae; genus Bufo; species Bufo bufo. The sequence continues at coordinate 211,520,192 of NC_053393.1, forward strand.
GCTCCCCATTCATTTAACCCTTTTTGAGGTCTACCATGCCTCTGTCTTATGATGCATTAGTTGGCACCTTTTAAATGGAGGCTGGGGGAATTGTAAATTATTCCGTTTTGCATTGTGTTTTATATCATTTTCTAAATTGTAATGTGTTCTAATGTATCATCAAGAATAAGGCTATTAGGCAGACCAAGAGAGTGGGCGGCAGGAGTGTCAGCGATTATGCTTGTCCCCCAATAGATCAATAAGACAAAGCACTATATTGCACAAAGCTGAACTCTACACACCCAATAAATTAACTAGCAAAGAGTTCACGTGTAGTTAATCCTACTGTACAGCAGCACTTTATCTTCTTTAAATACACAGCTCACAACGAAAGAAAATGCGTACCGAAAGACTTAATACACACAAGTTTGTGATTATATAAAGTTTTAATTAGATAATGAGCATATGTAATTCCCTTTATTTGCAGAAGGATGAAAAAAAAAGCTTTCCAGTTGGCTGAAAGAGGTGAATGTGGTAATAAAATTCCCTGGAACCAATTAACGGTGGAAAGGCAATGTAGCATATTATTTCCCTATTAATGCTGGTGAACATTTCGGATTTATAAACAGGTACATGTGTTTCCCGGCCGTGGCCGTATTGCGGCCCGTAAACAGCACCTTGTGCTCCCCGCATCACAGATGCGGACCCATTCACTTGATATAACGTGTTCTATTTTTTTGTAGTGCGGACGGATCACAGACCCATTCAAGTTGAATAGGTCTCGATCCGTCCTGGCTGCCACATGGACGTTGCCCATGCATTGGGGACCGCAAATTGCCAAATGTGTATGAGGCCCAAATAATAGCAAATAAACCACCTACCAGTTCTGCTTCTGTGATTTTTTTAGCTGTGGTTTTTATACCCATCTGTTTTTTTAAATTCATTTTAATGTGGTTTTTAATCCTGCCCATTTCAATGGGAAGTTTGGATGTGGATTTGATGTGGAATCCGCACCAAGAATAAATATGTCACTTCTTTTTTTCAAGCTGCAGTTTCTAAAACCACAGGCAGAAAAAAAACAGCACTGTGTAAATGAACAAGTGGTTTTCCCATTGAAATAAATGTGAACCAACATTACTACACAATTTTCTGTTTAGTTGCATGCCAAATTGCCCATTTGTGAATACATGCCCCCTCCATAATATGTAATCCATATTACAGATCCATATTTGTACCTGAAAATAGGATAAAATATAAAGGAAGAACTGTAACTTGGGGCTCATAGATCAAGGTACTGATATTAAAGGGTTATTCTCATCAAGTCCATAGGCCCTATTATAACACATGATCATCGTAGAGGGGTTGGACTCATCCTGACTATGTATTACATGCTCAACCATTCTTTGGAATTGCAGCCAGATCATACCCCATTTTCCTTTTCATGGAAGCCCAGGAAAAGAGTGTGGCAATAAGCCATGCACACATAATTCAGTTGCATTTTTATAGAGAAGGTTGTGTTAATGAGACAAAGTTTAGCCTTGGACATAATGGGGCAGATTTACTAAAAGTGTTGCACTTTACACTGTCTAAGAATAATACTTAATACAAGACAAAGTTACTATTGTGGCTCATGGGTCTTCATAAATTTGGAGTATTGTAAATCCTGCGCCAGATTTACTCTAGAATTCATACACTAGCTCCTCATCATGCCCCCTTTCTGTTGGTGTCCCTCAAGGCTCTGTCCTGGGTCCCCTGCTTTTCTCCACTTATTCATCCGGCCTGGGACAGCTCAGAGTCCCACGGATTTCAATACCACCTCTATGCTGATGACACTCAAATCTACCTCTCCGGCCCAGATGTTGCTTCCCTCCTATCCAGAATCCCAGAGTGTCTGTCAGCATTATCTTCATTCTTCTCCTCCTGCTTCCTAAAACTCAACATGAAGAAAACTGAATTCATTGTCTTTCCCCCACATCATTCAGCCCCCTTACCTGACCTGTCCATCACAGTTAATAGCACAACACATTCTCCAGTCTCGCAGGTCCGCTGCCTGGGGATAACATTGGATTCTGCCCTGTCCTTTAAGCCACAATCCAAACCCTCACCTCGACCTGCCGTTCCCAACTTAAGAACATCTCTTGTATTCACGCCTTCCTCACCCCTGAGTTAACTAAAATACTAATGCATGCTCTCGTCATCTCCCGCCTGGACTACTGCAACATCCTCCTGTGTGGCCTCCCATCCAGCACTCTCGCATCCCTCCAATCTATTCTAAACTCTGCTGCCAGGTTAATCCACCTCTCCCATCGTTTCTCCTCTGGCTCCCCCCTCTACCAATCTCTTCACTGGCTCCCCATTGCCCAGCGAATTCAGTTTAAAATACTTACAACTACAAATAAGGCCGTCCAAAACCTGTCCCCTCCTTATATCTCTGACCTGCTTTCTCGATACATCCCCACACGTAATCTCAGATCCTCACAGGACCTCCTCCTCAGTTCTCCTCTCATCTGTTCCTCACACAATTGAGTACAAGATTTTTCACGTGTCTCTCCCCTTTTCACGATCAGTGTGGGGGGAAACTCCACATTGAACACAGGAGGGAAGGGGAACAGTAACTGGGCCTGGAAACTAGGGAAGAAACAGGTCACCTCCTAGACCTCCTCTGTCTCCGGCCCAGATACAACAACAGAGAATATAACAAATACAAACAAACATGACACTTAACTTCTGTAGAGATAGAAGAACAGGAACACCAGAGAGGATCTCACACCAGCTCAGCCAAACCCAAATGAAGCTATCAACTGCATAGTCCGAAGGGTGGGGTGAGACTATAAAGGGTAGAATTGTTGACCACTGAGCAACAGCTGAGAAAAGAGAAGTGGTCATTAACCCTATCAACACTGAATCAAGAGAAATCAAGGAGGCTGTTAGATTCCTCCACACTCAACAAATCTCCTTGATTTCCTGACATCAGTCACCTGAGGAACCATGACACCCCTACTCTGGAACTCACTACCCCAACACATGAGGCTCTCCCCCAACATCTAAAGCTTCAAGAGTAACCTAAAACCCCACCTTTTCAGGAAAGCCTACCATCTGCAATGAGCCAATACTGCCACCACACAGCCACAAGAGGAGCCTATACCCTCACCTACTGTGTTTTTCCCTTCCCTTATAAATTGTAAGCTATTGCGGGCAGGGTCCTCTACCCCTCTGTACCAGCTGGATGTACAGCGCCATGAAATAATACACAAACATAGAAGAGGATTCTTTACGGTAAGAGCAGTGAGACTATGGAACTCTTTGCCTGAGTTGGTGGTGATGGTGAATTCACTAAAAGAGATCAAGAGTGGCCTGGATGTATTTCTGGAGTATAATAATATTACAGATTATAGTTACTAGAGATGCGTCGTTGATCCAGGGAGTTTTTCTGATTGCCTGATTGGAGTCGGGAAGGAATTTTTCCCCCCCTAAAGTTAGGAAAATTGGCTTCTACCTCACAGGGGCTTCTTTTGCCTTCCTCTGGATCAACTTGCAGAAAGTTGGTGCATTTTCAATAGTACATCTGTCCTAATGTTACATAGTTTGTGCTCATGTTTAACTCCATGCTTGAATGTGGAAATGTAGATGAGGCCATAGTCTTGCTAATATAGAAGGCCACTTTAGCAGAACACTCGTTGGTTTATTTAGTAAAGGTTATGTTTTTACTCCTTCGTATAACAAATGCACCCTAAGCCGTTAATAAGACACTAGTGATGTGGATCATAAAATGACAATGAAACATCAATAAACCAAAGACCAGAGTAACATTCACAGGGTGTTAAATATAATATCAACAATTAGTTATCACTTCCCCTCCCCTAGCCAGAATAAATAACTCTTGGTTGGGTAAAGGATATATGCAAAGTGGAGGCTTTAAGTTTATGCATACCTTTGACATGAAAGAGATCAGTTTACATGTGTTAGCATAAAGTGAATTAGTGGTTGAGTGATTACCTTCAGTAAAAGAAAAGTTGCACTAAGGGCTCATGCACGCAAATGTATTTTTCTTCCGTGTCTGTTCCGTTGTTTTTTTTTTGTGGACCGTATGCAGAATCATTAATTTCAATGGGTCCGCAAAAAAAACTGAAGTTACTCCGTGTGTATTCCATTTCCGTATGTCCTTATGTCTGTTCCGCAAAAAATAGAACATGTTCTACTATTGTCCGCATTATGGACAAGGATAGGACTGTTCTATTAAGGGTCAGCTGTTCTGTTCAGCAAAATACGGAATGCACAAGGATGTCATCCATATTTTTTGCGGATCCGTTTTTTTGTGCACCGAAAAATACATACAGTCATGTGCATGGCCCTAAGTTTCAGACTATAGTTTCAATTTCTTTTATTCATTTTCAGACAGTCTGACATTTAGTTTGCAACTTGCTACTAGTTTCAGACTTTTCTCATGTGGGAGTGTCCCTCCCTGTAATGCATGCTGGATTTGTGAGTCCAGGATGCTGATGACTTCCACATTCAAACTGCCTTTTGTGTGCTCTACTCCCTTTTTACAGCCTATGTAAGCAATCCTCCTTTGATTTTCCCCCTTCCACTCACATTTCCTTGTACAACCTCTTACTCCTCTAAAAGGGATCATGCACACGACCATATGTAGATTCACCAAAAATACGGATGACATGCATGTGACATCTGTATTGTATCCATTTTTTATTTTTGCAGATCCATTGTAACAATGCCTATCCTTGTCTGCAAAATGAACCAGAATAGGACATGGTCTATCTTTTTTTGCGGAACGGCCATGCAGACATATGGAAACGGAAGGCACACATATTAAATTCCATTGTTTTTTGCCGATCTATTGAAATGAATGGTTCTGGTTATGGGCCACAAAATAAACGGAACGGACAACGACAAAAAATATGTTTGTGTCCTAACACTGAGAAAAAGTAGGGGTAGAGTAGAAAGAGCTGGTCAACAACAAAAGTGGAATTTGTGTCATTTTGTATCAGATTCAGCAGCACCAGCAGCTGGGTGATGGGGTTACACAAACTCTTCAGAAGCAAAAAAGTAGGAAATTCTTAGTGATGGCTATTTAGACTGTTGCTTAATTTTGCATTTAGGAAGAAAATGAACAATAGAAAATAAAATACTACAAAATGTTCCCATATAGCCTTTATTCCATTGTATTAATGGAGTCAAATTCTGTATTGATTGCTACTAACTGCATAGATGTATATATTCATTAGCAATCCTTTAAAAATAATTACATTTTTATTATTTATTATAAAAACTGCATAAAAAGTATTTGATGCCTTATGAACTTTTGATCATTCACAGATCTCTCTACGCAATTTTCTTACAACATTTTGGTTTTCTGGGATATGCTTTTTTGCCTTCTTCCAAAACTACTTCTGTATTATTTAATGACATATGAAGCGACAGGACAGGAGGCAAGAGAAAAGGCATTTTCTGCTGTAAAGAGTTACCTGCTTGGGTTTGTCTTGCCAAGTGTTTCAGAATCTATAGCCTCCAATGTCATGCCAACCTTTGGGAGGATTCAAACAGCTGTAAATAAAATAGGTGGATGGTCGAAGCTGTGCATTTATAAAATGACAGGTGGAATCACAGATCGCAGCACAACTAATCTTTCACGGTCGTTCAACAGTTTTATCTCCATTTGATGTTGGAATAATTCGACTTCTGGTTTAACAATGGAAACATTTGCAAACATATCACTGGGTCACAGTGGCTCTGAGGTGCAAATAAAAAAAGCTCCGCAGGAAAGAAACAGCAAATCAGGTTACCAATTAAATGCTCCTCTTCTGTTTTCTGCTCAGGCTTTATGTTCAAGATAAAATAAAGGAAGTCACAATGGTGATACTCACACTGGCACAGTTTGTGTTGGTTTACTTCATCTCTGCATGATCTCTGCACCAGAAAAAGCATCCCAGAGAATAAATCTAGAAATAAATAGTGTAGAAGCCTTTTTCGCCACATTTAACGTCTTTTCTTCTTGATGATCATTAACCCTTAGGATACCGAAGGTTTTTTCGTTTTTTATTTGTCTTGCCTATTTTCCTTGAGCCTATATTTCCGGTCACATAGCTGTATGAGGGCTTATTTTCTGCGGAACAAGTTGTACTTTCTAATGCCACCATTAATTATGGCATAAAAGGTAGTGGGAAGCTGTAACAAAATTCCAAATGGGGTGGAATTGGAAAAAAAAAAAAAGCAATTCCACCACCGTATTACGGGTTTTGTTCCCACGGCGTTTCGTTTGTGGCAAAACTGATCCATGCCCTTCATTCTCTGGGTGTCAGTATGATTACAATGATACCCCATATGTATAGGTGTTTTATGTCTAAATAGTGTAAAAATAAATGTAAACTTTGATTAAAAAAAAAAATTTACATCACCATATTCTGACCCCCAGAACTTTTTATACTTATGTCTACTTATCTACTGAGCTGCTCAGGGGCTCATTTTTTGAGGAACAAACTGTAGTTTTTATTGATACCATTTTAAAGTGTGCGTGACTCTTTGATCACATTTTATTACTTTTTTGGGTAAGAGAAGCAATGAAAAAATGGCAAATTTGCCATTTTGACCCCTTTTCCATTACGCCATTTGCCGTATTGGAAATATTTTTTTATATTTTAATAGAATGGGCATTTTTAGTCGCGATGATACCCATGATGTTTATATTTATTGTTATGTAGGAATTTATTTTTTAATTATATGGAAAGGGAGGTAATTTAAACTATTTAATTTTGTGATGATTTTGAAGCTCATATATGAGCCTATAAATAATGTTTTTTAATTTTTGATTTTGTTCTATCAGGGATTTTTAAAATGAGATTTACAGCGAGGCTTACAGTGTTCAGCGCAACTACCGATGCCAACATTGGCCGCACAGGGCATTGGTAGGAATTGCACATTTAGATGCCGTGATCTCACGGCATCTAAAGCCTTTAATTACTGCAATCGACATTATAGCCGGTCACAGTAATTAGCCGCAGGTCTCTGTTGTCTGAAACAGCAGAGATCTGCCGGCAATGTTTACACATCGCTCCAGCGCCGTATATGTACGGCGCTGGTATCGAACGGGTTAAAGCGATATTTCCATCTTAAACATTGAGAGATGCAAGTGCCACCTCTGAGACCCGCATTTAACTCCAGAATGGGGGTCCCTACCCCTATCCCACCTGATTAGGTGGTTTCAGACTGCTGCTGCAAGTAGAGGTCAGAAAAGACCATTGGGGGACTTTATTGTTATGTTTTTACACTAGCAGCCCCAATTACAGAATAAATTTGCCCTGTTACAGTGACAATTTACATGATATGATCACCGGGATGAATAGAGGCAGTGTCCCTACCTCTATTCTATACACAGCACTCATTAAGCGCTTTGTACGAGACAATAGAGAAGACAAGTGGTGAGCTTCTGTCCTCTATCTCAGGTCTCCCACAGTTTCTAAAGCCTGCACTGTAAATATACTATTCACAGCATTTTGAGATCTGGACCGCCTGCCGTAAATATTCTGTGGACAGTCTTTAACCAGTTAAAGCATTATAGAAGCCTGCAGGTGGACAAAAAAGTAAAATACAAGTTTCCACCCCCAAAAACATTTTCTGCCTTATTTTGTTTTCAAATACAAACCGGATTCCAAAAAAGTTGGGACACTATACAAATCGTGAATAAAAACTGAATGCAATGATGTGGAGGTGCCAACTTCTAATATTTTATTCAGAATAGAACATAAATCACGGAACAAAAGTTTAAACTGAGAAAATGTACCATTTTAAGGGAAAAATATGTTGAATCAGAATTTCATGGTGTCAACAAATCCCCAAAAAGTTGGGACAAGGCCATTTTCACCACTGTGTGGCATCTCCCCTTCTTACAACACTCAACAGACGTCTGGGGACCGAGGAGACCAGTTTCTCAAGTTTAGAAATAGGAATGCTCTCCCATTCTTGTCTAATACAGGCCTCTAACTGTTCAATCGTCTTGGGCCTTCTTTGTTGCGCCTTCCTCTTTATGATGCGCCAAATGTTCTCTATAGGTGAAAGATCTGGACTGCAGACTGGCCATTTCAGTACCCGGATCCTTCTCCTACGCAGCCATGATGTTGTGATTGATGCAGAATGTGGTCTGGCATTATCTTGTTGAAAAATGCAGGGTCTTCCCTGAAAGAGATGACGTCTGGATGGGAGCATATGTTGTTCTAGAACCTGAATATATTTTTCTGCATTGATGGTGCCTTTCCAGATATGCAAGCTGCCCATGCCACACGCACTCATGCAACCCCATACCATCAGAGATGCAGGCTTCTGAACTGAGCGTTGATAACAACTTGGGTTGTCCTTGTCCTCTTTGGTCCGGATGACATGGCGACCCAGATTTCCAAAAAGAACTTCGAATCGTGACTCGTCTGACCACAGAACAGTCTTCCATTTTGCCACACTCCATTTTAAATGATCCCTGGCCCAGTGAAAACGCCTGAGCTTGTGGATCTTGCTTAGAAATGGCTTCTTCTTTGCACTGTAGAGTTTCAGCTGGCGACGGCGGATGGCAGGGTGGATTGTGTTCACTGACAATGGTTTCTGAAAGTATTCCTGAGCCCATTCTGTGATTTCCTTTACAGTAGCATTCCTATTTGTGGTGCAGTATCGTTTAAGGGCCCGGAGATCACGGGCATCCAGTATGGTTTTACCGCCTTGACCCTTACGCAAAGAGATTGTTCCAGATTCTCGGAATCTTCGGATGATGTTATGCACAGTTGATGATGATAGATGCAAAGTCTTTGCAATTTTTCGCTGGGTAACACCTTTCTGATATTGCTCCACTATCTTTCTGCGCAACATTGTGGGAATTGGTGATCCTCTACCCATCTTGGCTTCTGAGAGACACTGCCACTCTGAGAAGCTCTTGTTATACCCAATCATGTTGCCAATTGACCTAATTAGTGTTAATTGGTCTTCCAGCTCTTCGTTATTCTCAAATGTACTTTTTCCAGCCTCTTATTGCTACTTGTCCCAACTTTTTTGGGATTTGTTGACACCGTGAAAATTGGAATCAGCGTATTTTTCCTTTAAAATGATACATTTACTCGGATTAAACGTTTGATCTGTCATCTACGTTCTATTGCAAATAAAATATTGACATTTGCCATCTCCACATCATTGCATTCAGTTTTTATTCACAATTTGTTTAGTGTCCCAACTTTTTTGGAATCCGGTTTGTAGTTTGCTTTAATATTAATAATTCTTTTAAAATAAAGTGATTTATTGGGGGGAGGGATTCTAATATATTGGTCCCTCAAACCACCTCAGAACTGAATCCTTAAAAAATGTTTTTTGAAATATTCTTGAAAACTAGTAAAATTGCGGCTCAATTTATAAACCCTCTAAGGGTACTTTCACACTAGCATTTTTCTTTTCCGGTATTGAGTTCCATCCTAGGGGTTTAATACCGGAAAAAAATATATTATTTTACTGAGCATGATCAACCCTAACAGGCAATATGGTTTAATAGGGTTGATCAATGCTCTTTGAAGAGGACCTGTCCTGTCACCACTCCTAATACAGTTGCAAGAAAAAGTATGTGAACCCTTTGGAATGATATGGATTTCTGCACAAATTGGTCATAAAATGTGATCTGATCTTCATCTAAGTCATGACAATCACAGTCTGCTTAAACTAATAGCACACAAAGAATTAAATGTTACCATGTTTTTATTGAACACACCATGTAAACATTCACAGTGCAGGTGGAAAAAGTATGTGAACACTTGGATTTATTAACTGGTTGAACCTCCTTTGGCAGCAATAACTTCAACCAAACGTTTCCTATAGTTGCAGATCAGACGTGCACAATGGTCAGGAGTAATTCTTGACCATTCCTCTTTAAAGAACTGTTTCAGTTCAGCAATATTCTTGGGATGTCTGGTGTGAATCGCTTTCTTGAGGTCATGCCACAGCATCTCAATCGGGTTGAGGTCAGGACTCTGACTGTGCCACTGCAGAAGGCGTATTTTCTTCTGTTTAAGCCATTCTGTTGTTGATTTACTTCTATGCCTTGCTGTTCGCGGCGAACTTTGAGCGTTCGCGATCCGACAAACATGTGGCGATGTTCGCGCACACCATATTCTTTTGCATTGCGCCGAACTTTGACCTATGACACATCCATCAGGTGGGACAGGACAGCCAATTGAGATGTTTCAGCACATGGACACAACCCCACCCTATAACAGAACCCGATCTGGCTGCCATTTTACATTCTGTATTTTGTCAGTGTAGAGAGAGGTTGCTTTGTGGAGCAGGGACAGGCTGTTAGAGACACCAAACGCTAGCTAATAGGGCCCCAAAAACTCCTTTTAAGGACTGGTATAGGTGTGCTATCGATAGGTGTGATATACAGAGGGGTGTGATATACTTATAATATACTTTATAACATAGAAAGTATATTATAGTGTATTTGTACTGTGCAGCAGTTGTGTGCAGTTCTGCTGCGATACTGCAGCTATATAGAGCGACAAATGCTATTGAAACAACTAATTGCAATGGGTGTGATATAGCAGTTGCCCCCCAAAAAAAATGATTGAGGCAGGGGTGTGATATACCTATAATATACTTTCTATTTAGTGCATTTGAACTGTGCAGCAGTTGTGTGCAGTTCTGCTGCGATACCGCAGCTATATAGAGGGACAAACGCTATTCGAACAACTAATTGCAACAGGTGTGATATACTAGTTGCCCCCCAAAAAAACGGATTGAGGCAGGGGTGTGAAATACCTATAATATACTTTGCATATAATGCATTTGAACTGTGCAGAAGTTGTGTGCGGTTCTGCTGCGAAACTGCAGCTATATAGAGGGAAAAACGCTATTGGAATAACTAATTGCAACAGGTGCGATATACCAGTTTCCCCCCCAAAAAAACTGTTGATGCAGGGGTGTGATATACCTATAATATACTTTCTATATAGTGCATTTGAACTGTGCAGCAAATGTGTGCGGTTCTACTGCGATACCACAGCTATATAGAGGGACAAACGCTATTCGAACAACTAATTGCAACAGGTGTGATATACTAGTTGCCCCCCAAAAAAAATGATTGTGGCAGGGGTGTGAAATACCTATAATATACTTTGCATATAATGCATTTGAACTGTGCAGAAGTTGTGTGCGGTTCTGCTGCGAAACTGCAGCTATATAGAGGGAAAAACGCTATTGGAATAACTAATTGCAACAGGTGTGATATACCTGTTGCCCCCCAAATAACTGATTGAGGCAGGGGTGTGATATACCTATAATATATTTTATATATAATGCATTTGAACTGTGCAGAAGTTGTGTGCGGCTCTGCTGCGATACCACAGCTATATAGAACGACAAACGTTATTGAAATAACTAATTGCAACTGGTGCGATATACCGGTTGCCCCCCAAAAAAACAGATTGAGGCAGGGGTGTGATATACCTATAATATACTTTCTATATAGTACATTTGAACTGTGCAGCAGTTGTGTGCAGTTATGCTGTGATACCACAGCTATATATAGGTTCAAATGGTATCGGAACAACTAATTGCAATGGGTGTAATATACCTGTAGACCCCCCAAAAAACTGATTGAGGCAGAGGTGTGATATAGTTATAATATACTTTATATATAGTGCATTTGAACTGTGCAGCACTTGTATGCGGTTCTGCTGAGATACTGCAGCTATATAGAGGGACACACGCTATTGGAACAACTAATTGCAACGGGTGTGATATACCAGTTGCCCCCCCAAAAAAACTGATTGAGGGGTGTGTTATACCTGCGTCCACAAAAGACTGATTAAGGGGTTAGATATACCTGCTTCCACCAAATATTGATTGAGGCCTGCAATATACCTGCTTCCACAAATACTGCTCTTCTCTAGGGACTTAGGACACGCACTCCTGCACACGACCGTTGTGTGCACCCGTGGCCGTTGTGCCGTTTTCCGTTTTTTTTTCGCGGACCCATTGACTTTCAATGGGTCCGTGGAAAAATCGGAAAATGCACCGTTTTGCAGCCGCATCCGTGATCCGTGTTTCCTGGCCGTGAAAAAAATAGGACCTGTCCTATTTTTTTCACGGCCAACGGTTCACGGACCCATTCAAGTCAATAGGTCCGTGAAAGAACACGGCCGTAGGTTAGTTTTTATACAGACGGATCCGAAGATCTGTCTGCATAAAAGCTTTTTCATAGCTGAGTTTTCACTTCGTGAAAACTCAGAACCGACAGTATATTCTAACACAGAGGCGTTCCCATGGTGATGGGGACGCTTCAGGTTAGAATATACTAAAAGAACTGTGTACATGACTGCCCCCTCATGCCTGGCAGGTGCTGCCAGGCAGCAGGGGGCAGCCCCACCCCCTGTAGTTAACACATTGGTGGCCAGTGCGGCCGGCCCCCCCCTCCCCTGTAGTTAACTCATTGGTGGCCAGTGGGCCCCCCCTCCCCTGTAGTTAACTCATTGGTGGCCAGTGCGGCCGCCCCCCCCTCCCCTGTAGTTAACTCATTGGTGGCCAGTGCGGCCGGCCCCCCCCCTCCCCTGTAGTTAACTCATTGGTGGCAGTGGGCCCCCCCCTCCCCTGTAGTTAACTCATTGGTGGCCAGTGCGGCCGGCCCCCCTGCCTCCCTCCCCTGTAGTTAACTCGTTGGTGGCCAGTGGGCCCCCCCTCCCTCCCCTGTAGTTAACTCGTTGGTGGCCAGTGGGCCTTCTCCCCTCCCTCCCCCTCCTAATTAAAATCTCCCCCCTATCATTGGTGGCAGCGGAGTGTACCGATCGGAGTCCCAGTTTAATCGCTGGGGCTCCGATCGGTAACCATGGCAACCAGGACGCTACTGCAGTCCCGGTTGCCATGGTTACTTAGCATTTTGTAGAACCATTATACTTACCTGCGAGCTGCGATGTTTGCGTCCGGTCGGGAGCTCCTCCTACTGGTAAGTGACAGGTCCGGCCGGGAGCTCCTCCTACTGGTAAGTGACATGACCTGTCACTTACCAGTAGGAGGAGCTCCCGGCCGGACCTGTCACTTACCAGTAGGAGGAGCTCCCGGCCGGACGCAAACATCGCGGCTCGCAGGTAAGTATAATGGTTCTACAAATTGCTAAGTAACCATGGCACCCGGGACTGCAGTAGCGTCCTGGTTGCCATGGTTACCGATTGGAGCCCCAGCGATTAAACTGGGACTCCGATCGGTACACTCCGCTGCCACCAATGATAGGGGGGAGATTTTAATTAGGAGGGGGAGGGAGGGGAGAAGGCCCACTGGCCACCAACGAGTTAACTACAGGGGAGGGAGGGGGGGCCCACTGGCCACCAACGAGTTAACTACAGGGGAGGGAGGGAGGGGGGCCGGCCGCACTGGCCACCAATGAGTTAACTACAGGGGAGGGGGGGCCCACTGGCCACCAACGAGTTAACTACAGGGGAGGGAGGGAGGGGGGCTGGCCGCACTGGCCACCAATGAGTTAACTACAGGGGAGGGAGGGGGGGGCCGGCCACACTGGCCACCAATGTGTTAACTACAGGGGGGGGCGGGGGGGGGGTCTGCCCCCCCCCTGGCAGCAGGGGGCAGTCATGTACACAGTTCTTTTAGTATATTCTAACCTGAAGCGTCCCCATCACCATGGGAACGCCTCTGTGTTAGAATATACTGTCGGATTTGAGTTTCACGATGTAACTCAAATCCGACGGTATATTCTAACATAGAGGCGTTCCCATGGTGATGGGGACGCTTCAAGTTAAAATATACCATCGGATTGGAGAAAACCCCGATCCGATTGTATATTAACTCCTGACTTTACATTGAAAGTCAATGGGGGACGGATCCGTTTGAAATTGCACCATATTGTGTCAACATCAAACAGATCCGTCCCCATTGACTTGCATTGTAATTCAGGACGGATCCGTTTGGCTCCGCACGGCCAGGCGGACACCAAAACAACTTTTTTTTCATGTCCGTGGATCCTCCAAAAATCAAGGAAGACCCACGGACGAAAAAACGGTCACGGATCACGGAAAAACGGGACCCGTTTTTGCGGACCGCAAAAAAATACGTTCGTGTGCAGGAGGCCTTAGGCAAAGGGTAATTTTGAAAATGACAGGCAGAGGAAGAGGCAGGCCATTCCGCAGGGGTGGTAGGGGTTGGGCAGGTGCACCAGACCGGAGCCTAGGTGGAATGTTAGAGAAGGCGCATGCGATTACTTCAAAGGACGCACCAGAGTTGGTTGAGTGGCTCACTCACCCTTCTGCTTCTGCACCCTTCTCATCCTCTGTATCTGCACCCTCCTCACTCTCTGCTGTGATCACCGCCCAAATTGGGCTTTTTTTAATGTGTCAGCTGCTGACAATAGTGTTGCCATCTGCAGCCTGTGCTGTCAACGCTTAAGTCGCGGTAAGCCCAACACTCACCTAAAGACGACCTCCTTAAAAAGGCACCTGGCCTCCCATCACTGAGCCCAGTGGGAGCAATGCCATAAAAACCCACAAAGTCACACTCCCGGCGCTCCACGTCCTGCCTCTTCTCCTTCTCCTCTCTCCTCCCATTTGTCCTCCACTCCACCTTCCACCGTGCCATCGTCGTGTTCATCTGGCATAAGGCAGGTTCCTGTGGCCCAAATATTCGAGCATAAAAAAATGATGACATCGGATAACCTTCTTGCCCAATGGCTGACCGCTGGCTTGTCGGAACTGCTAGCCCGCCAACTACTGCCATATAAACTGGTGGACTCGGAGGTGTTTAGAAAATTTGTGCCCATTGGAACACCGCAATGGTAGGTACTCGGAAGGAAATATTTCTCCCAGCCCAGAAGGGCATCCCTGAACTATATGGCCACGTTCAGCGGCAAGTTAATATATCTCTGGCACAGTGTCGGTGCCAAGATACATCTGACCACAGACACGTGGTCTAGCAAACATGGGCAGGGAAGGTACATAACTTTTACTGCCCACTGGGTGAACCTTCTGATGGCCGTCAAGCATGTAACCTGTGACTCCCGTGTGGATTTGGTGTTACCGCCAAGGATTGCATGCAGGCCTGCCTCTTCTTCTCCTCCTCCTACTCCATCCTCCTCCATGCCTAAATTTTGAGTCCTCTACTCCAGTGGCCTACACTAAAATTTTTATCCAGTGACCGCCTAATGTACCTTCAGCAATAGAATCACAAGTTCTTTTGTGTCAGGTGAATGCCTAATTTTTGGGGCCTGTACTCCAGTAGCCTACAGTTCTATTTTTATCCAGTGACCGCCTAATGTATCTCAAGCCACAGGATCACAAGTTCTATTGTGTCAGGTGAATGCCTAATTTTTGGGGCCTCTACTCCAGTGGCCTACAGTAAAATTTGTATCTTGTGACAGCCTAATGTACCTTCAGCCACAGAATCACACGTTCTTTTGTGTCAGGTGAATGCCGAATTTTTGGGGCCTGTACTCCAGTGGCCTACAGTAAAAATGTTATCCAGTAACTGCCTAAAGTTACCTCCAGCCAAAGTATCACCAGTTATTTTGTGTCAGGTTAATGCCTAATTTTTGGGGCCTCTACTCCAGTGGTCTACAGTAACATTTTTATCCAGTGAACGCTTAATGTACCTCCAGCCACATAATCACAAGTTCTTTTCTGTCAGGTGAATGCCTAATTTTTGGGGCCTGTACTGGCCGACAGTAAAATTTTCATCCAGTGACCGCCTAATGTACCTCCAGCCACATAATCACAAGTTCTTTTCTGTCAGGTGAATGCCTAATATTTGGTGCCTGTACTGGCTGACAGTAAAATTTTTAGCCAGTGACCGTCTAATGTACCTCTAGCCACATAATCACAAGTTCTTTTCTGTCAGATGAATGCCTAATTTTTGTGGCCTGTACTCCAGTGGCCTACAGTAAAATTTTGATCCAGTGACCGCCTAATGTACCTCCAGCCACATCAGCCAAAGTTATTTTCTGTCAGGTAAATGCCTAATTTTTGTGGCCTCTAATCCAGTGGCCTACAGTAACATTTTTATCCAGTGAACGCCTAATGTACCTCCAGCCACAGAATCACAAGTTCTTTTGTGTCAGGTGAATGCATAATTTTTGGGGCCTCTACTCCAGTGGCCTACAGTAACATTTTTATTCAGTAAACGCCTAATGTACCTCAAGCCACAGAATCACAAGTTCTTTTGTGTCAGGTGAATGCCAAATTTTCGGGGCCTCTACTCCAGTGGCCTACAGTAACATTTTTATCCAGTGACCGCCTAATTTACCTCCAGTCACATAAGCCAAAGTTCTTTTCTGTCCAATGATAGCCAAATTTTTAGGGCCGGTACTCCAGTGGTCTACAGTTCTATTTTTATCCAGTGACCGCCTAATGTACCTCCAGCCACAGAATTACAAGTTCTTTTCTGTCAGGTAAATGACAAATTTTTGGGTCCTGTACTTGCCGACAGTTCTATTTTTATTCAGTGACCGCCTAATGTACCTCCAGTCACATCATCACAAGTTTTTTTCAGTCAGGTGAATGCCTAATTTTAGGTGCCTGTACTGGCCGGCAGTAAAATTTTTAGCCAGTGACCGCCTAATGTACCTCCAGCCACATAATCACAAGTTATTTTCTGTCAGGTGAATGCCTAATTTTTGGGCCCTGTACTCCAGTGGCCTACAGTAAAATTTTTATCCAGTGAACGCCTAATGTAACTCCAAAAAAAGAGGGTTAGTCAGCACCTCCCAGTGAGCAGGTGCACGCTGCCATGGCAAAGACCTAAGGAAAAAAGAGACAATGCAGCAGCACCCTGCAAATCAGATAAAGTACAACAATGCCATAGTCACAAAAATTATAGTGTTAATGCTACACTTATTTATAAAGTGAGATGCTTGGCCAATGCATTTTGTACAAAACCATCTGAGCCCGTCTGCCGTACGTCAATGCGATCTCTGTTAGATGGGTAACTCCAGCCACATCAGCCAAAGTTCTTTTCTGTCCGGTGAATGCCAAATTTTTGGGGCCTCTACTCCAGGGGCCTACAGTAAATTTTTTATCCAGTGACCGCCTAATGTACCTCCAGCCACAGAATTACAAGCTCTTTTCTGTCAGGTAAATGTCTAATTATGGGGGCCTGTACTGGTCGACAGTTCTATTTTTATCCAGTGACTGCCTATTGTACCTCTAGCCACATCATTACAAGTTCTTTTCTGTCAGGCGAATGCCATATTTTTGGGGCCTGTACTGGTCGACAGTAAAATTTTTAGCCAGTGACCGCCTAATGTACCTCCAGCCACATAATCAGAAGTTCTTTTGTGTCAGGTAAATGCCGAATTTTTGGGGGCCTGTACTCCAGTGGCCTACAGTAAAAATTTTATCCAGTAACCTCCTAATGTACCTCAAGCCACAGGATTGCAAGTTCTTTTTTTGTAAGGTAAAGGCCAAATTTTGGGGGCCTGTTCTCCAGTGGCCTACAGTAACATTTTTATCCAGTGAACGCCTAATGTACCTCCAGTCACATCAGCCAAAGTTATTTTCTGTCCAATGATTGCCAAATTTTTGGGGCCTGTACTCCAGTGGCCTACAGCTCTATTTTTATCGAGTGACCGCCTAATGTACCTCCAGCCATAGAATTACAAGTTCTCTTCTGTCAGGTAAATGCCTAATTTTTGGGGCCTGTACTGGCCGACAGTTCTATTTTTATCCAGTGACCGCCTAATGTACCTCCAGCCACATTAGCCAAAGTTATTTTCGGTCAGGTGAATGCCTAGTTTTTGTGGCCTCTAATCCAGTGGCCTAAAGTAACATTTTTATCCAGTGAACGCCTAATGTACCTCCAGCCACAGAATTACAAGTTCTTTTGTGTCAGGTGAATGCCAAATTTTTGGGGCCTGTACTCCAGTGGCCTACAGTAAAAATTTTATCCAGTGACCACCTAATGTACCTCAAGCCACAGGATCACAAGTTTTTTTGTGTCAGGTAAATGCCTAATTTTTGGGGCCTCTACTCCAGTGGCCTACAGTAAAATTTTTATCCAGTGAACGCCTAATGTACCTCCAGCCACAGAATCACAAATTCTTTTGTGTCAGGTGAATGCCAAATTTTTGGGGCCTGTACTCCAGTGGCCTACAGTAATTTTTTTATCCAGTGACTACCTAATGTACCTCAAGCCACAGGATCACAAGTTCTTTTGTGTCAGGTAGATGCCTAATTTTTGGGGCCTCTACTCCAGTGGCCTACAGTAAAAATTTTATCCAGTGAACGCCTAATGTACCTCCAGCCACAGAATTACAAGTTCTTTTGTGTCAGGTGAATGCTAAATTTTTGGGGCCTGTACTCCAGTGGCCTACAGTAAATTTTTTATCCAGTGACCACCTAATGTACCTCAAGCCACAGGATCACAAGTTCTTTTGTGTCAGGTAAATGCCTAATTTTTGGGGCCTCTACTCCAGTGGCCTAAAGTAACATTTTTATCCAGTGAATGCCTAATGTACCTCCAGCCACAGAATCACAAGTTCTTTTGTGTCAGGTGAATGCCTAATTTTTGGGGCCTGTACTGGCCGACAGTTCTATTTTTATCCAGTGACCGCCTAATGTACTTCCAGCCACAGGATCACAAGTTCTTTTGTGTCAGGTGAATGCCTAATTTTTGGGGCCTGTACTGGCCGACAGTTCTATTTTTATCCAGTGACCGCCTAATGTACCTCCAGCCACAGAATCACAAGTTCTTTTGTGTCAGGTGAATGCCTAATTTTTGTGGCCTGTACTCCAGTGGCCTACAGTAAAATTTGTATCCAGTGACCGCCTAATGTACCTCCAGCCACATCAGCCAAAGTTCTTTTCTGTCAGGTGGATGCCTAATTTTTGTGGCCTGTACTCCCGTGGCCTACAGTAAAAATTTTATACAGTGACCGCTTAATGTACCTCCAGCCACATCAGCCAAAGTTCTTTTCTGTCCGGTGAATGCCAAATTTTTGGGGCCTGTACTCCAGTGGCCTACTGTAACATTTTATCCAGTGACTGCCTAATGTACCTCCAGCCACATCAGCCAAAGTTCTTTTCTGTCCAATGACTGCCCAATTTTTGTAGCCTGTACTCCAGTGGCCTACAGTTCTATTTTTATCCAGTGACCGCCTTATGTACCTCCAGCCACAGAATTACAAGTTCTTTTCTGTCAGGTAAATGCCTAATTTTTGGGGCCTGTACTGGCCAACAGTAAAATTTTCAGCCAGTGACCACCTAATGTACCTCCAGCCACATAATCACAAGTTCTTTTCTGTCAGGTGAATGCCTATTTTTTGTGGCCTGTACTCCAGTGGCCTACAGTAAAAATTTTATCCATTGACAGCCTAATCTACCTCCATCACATCAGCCAAAGTTCTTTTCTGTCTGGTGAATGCCAAATTTTTGGGGCCTCTACTCCAGTGGCCTACAGTTCTATTTTTATCCAGTGACTGCCTAAAGTACCTCCAGCCACATCAGCCAAAGTTCTTTTCTGTCCAATGATTGCTAAATTTTTGGGGCCTGTACTCCAGTAGCCTACAGTTCTATTTTTATCCAGTGACCACCTAATGTACCTGCAGCCACATCATCACAAGTTCTTTTCAGTCAGGTGAATGCCAAATTTTTGGTTCCTGTACTGGACGGCAGTAAAATCTTTATCCAGTGACCGCCTTATGTACCTCCAGCCACAGAATCACAAGTTCTTTTGTGTCAGGTGAATGCCTAATTTCTGGGGCCTGTACTGGCTGACAGTAAAATTTTTTGCCAGTGACCGCCTAATGTACCTCTAGCCACATAATCACAAGTTCTTTTCTGTCAGGTGAATGCCTAATTTTTAGGGCCTGAACTCCCGTGGCCTAAAATAAAAATTTTCTAGACTCCAGCAGGGCACATTTTTGAGAGTTTCCCTTTAAGACGCATAAAAATGGCCCCTGATTAAAATACATATTTTTTGTGGGAATTTTTGCCAATGATCCTAGTCTGGTACATCACTGTCCATGTTGTGGGACTATTTGTGAACTTCTAGTAAGTGTTTGCTGGCTGCAAATATGCTAAATTTTGTAGCAATCCAACATTTCTATCTGGGCGCGTTATTTTTTTGTTAATAATTGTATATCTAGACTGCTGAAATGTGATCTCCTCTTTCTGTCCTGTCTGACCATTCTGATTAAGTGTTAAGGCGGCCTTACACGTTTATTAGCTGTCAGCCGGACACTACCTCTTGTGGCTTATCTCCCAAGATCTGGCAAAAATATTAACTTTACCCGATCTTTCTTTCCCCTAAGATAACATGTTGGGGGAGAGTTAGAAGCTCCCGATACACTTTAGACTGTTGACCGAACCCTATTTTCTCTGCAGGTTTGGCTGACAATATACTAACATTACTCCAATTTCTAAACCACCCACTTCTCATTTGCATATGAATAAAAACACAGATTTCTCTGTAGCTGTTTAGCATACAGACAAAAGAAACGTATAGTTTTTGTAACAGGGCGCCGAAGGCGTACTCGGTCTCCAATCAGCCGCAGACCTGCTGCTTAGCTTCGGGAGCGAGGATCTGTGTTCAGCCTCGTTCCCAGGGCAGCTTTTGCTAGCTGGGAGGCTCCCTGCTCCTAGGTCTGTCTTGAGCGCCGAGCTGATCACTCGGTGCTCGACTTGTTTGTCTGTCGGTCATGTGACGCTGGCCACGTCACATGACCCTCCCTCCCCACTATAAATACAGGCAACCTGCTGGCTTCAGGTTGCCTGTGATTTTGGTTCCTTAGGCTGTATATTATTGTTATTTAGCTTACCTTTGGATTTGATCCTTGATCTGCTTCCTGACACCTCTTCTGCCTGCTCCCTGAACCTTGACGCTACCTCTCGGATTTTGACCTCGGCTTGCTTTTGGATTTTGTCTTTGCCTCTTCTCTTGTACTGACGTGACCTCCTGGAGTGACCCCGGCTAGTTGACCTGCCTCGCCCTTCCGTTTTTGGTGGTAACTTGCTTGTTCCACCTCTCTGTCCGCTCTAGTGCTACCTCTCATTGGCTGTCCACTTCCCTGCTGTCTCTATCTCTCTGCTTGCACTTACTCAGTTGAGGGACTGTCGCCCAGTTGCGCCCCGTCACCTAGGACGAGTGGTGCAAGTAGGCAGGGACAGGGGACCGAGTGGCAGCTCAGGGGGTGCACCTCCGCTCTATCTTTATACCGCGACTCTACCCCGTGACAGTTTTAATCAGCATGATGAGCTCTTCAAGACATTATGCCTGGTTTAATAGGATTGATCCTGGTGACAGAGCCACTTTAAATACAGATGGTTTAAGGAGGTACAAGGAATCATCATGGATGATAGGTTGATAGATTACCTCAGTCTGACAGTGGAGCTAAGGAGGTGTGTGTGCTGGGATCTGAGGCTTGTGCCGTGCTGGAGGGCCGAGACCCATCTGTAAGGAAAACGGGCCCCCTAAAAGCCTGTTATGGAATACTGGAGGCAGAACTGCCAACAAGGTGATTTTTGCTAAGTGGACTTTCCATTGTGTGTGAACTAACACCAAGACTGCAAAGTGACGTTTTGTTTTTGCTTTGTGTGTGAATAAACATGGAAGTTTGATTTAAGAACCTTGTAATTTGCCTCTGTACTGCGTCCGTACACCCTGTCTACCAGAGCGAATCCCCACAATTGTGACATGGAAAAAAAACTCACTTAACATAAAAACTAATTTTAAACAATAGATCATTTTTTGTGATGACACATTCGCTTTAAAGAGGACCTGTAACCTCTTTTGACGTGTTTTAATTGATCCTTGCATTCCCCTTGTAGTAACAATTCTGGGGCATCCATTCTTAAGACTTTATGTTGTGCCATTTCACTAATGTGTAAGGGGCCTTTAAGTAGAAGAGAGCAGAGTTTCTGCCGACAAACTACTGCTGAATACAGCATCCTACACATTTCCACAACAAATAAGTTTAAACGGATGAGTACTTGAACAAATGGCATACATTGATTACCAAGTAATTCTTGAAATGGATGGTATTCCAATGGGAGGAACCTCAGTAATCCATAAAGATGCCGCAAAATAGAGTCTACACTAGTTATTACTTTTTAGCCTTTTGGTCCAATTATCTAAATAAACATCTACTTGTAGAACTGGTAGTGCAATATAAAGGAACAATTCAGTGCAGAACTACTCCAATAAAACTGTGTCTTTCTGAATACATGACCTAACCCTGCCTGGTAATGGGTCTGATTAGGTAATAAAGCACTGCTTCTTATCTATTACACTGCATGCCTTAAGATTATTGGGTGAAACTCTAACCTCTGTAGAACACAGACTTACAAGTGAGATGTTTCTTTACATGATTTTCTCAAGGGAAATATGGGATAACTTTTGTGCCTTCCATACAAGATTGTGTGTCCTCTGCTGTCATGATTAGACCATGATTGGTTAGATGTCAGAAATGATAACAGGTGAGAAAGGTCCAGTCCCTAGAGATAAGCATCTGTTAGTAGTATGAAAGAAGTGACTCCATACCGATATGCAGTTTCTAAAATTGTAAAAATAATCCTTTGAAATGTAAGTATACAATGAGTATGTGATGTATAGGATAGCTGAATATAAATTAAGATATACAGATTTATAAATTCAGCAGAGTTTGCAATTTGTAAGAATGTGCTGATGATGTCACTGTGGTATCTGTGACTTTTCCATAAACTTACCATGATCTAGATTTGGCAAGTTATCACACTGCACAAAATAAATAAATTAAATTCACTTCTTCAAAATGCCATTGCATCTTTACATCAAGCATGCCTGGCATCAGACCTAGACTCAAACTTCAAGGAAATTTCTGCTTTGCATCAACATCCTTTTAACCCCTTAAATGACCGGCCCATTTTGCACCTTCGTGACCAGGTTTATTTTTGAAAATCTGACATGTATCACTTTATGTGGTAATAACTTTGGAACAGTTTTACTTATCCAAGCAATTCTGAGATTGTTTTCTCGTGACACATTGCACTTGATGATAGTCTTAAATTTGAGTCAATATATTTCCCCTTTATTTAAGAAAAAAAGACCAAATTTACCAAACATTTTGAAAAATTAGCAATTTTCAACATTTAAATTTCTCTGCTTTTAAAACAGAAAGTAATACCTCATAAAATATTTTTTAAGGACCAGTTCAGGTCTGAAGTCACTTTGTGGGGCTTACAGTGTAGAAACCCCCCATAAATGACCCCATTGTAGAAACTACACCCCTCAAGTTACTCAAAACTGATTTTGCAAACTTTGTTAACCCTTTAGTTATTCCACAAAAATTAAAGGAAAATGGAAATTAAATTTCTAAATTTCATTTTTTTGGGCAGATTTTCCATTTTAATCCATTTTTCACATCGAGGGTTAACAGCCAAACAAAACTCAATATTTATTACCCTGATTCTGCGGTTTACAGAAACACCCCACATGTGGTGGTAAACTGCTGTATGATAGTTCCAATAGCCGAAGGCTATCAAAATTCTGTTTTTGGCCTCTATTATGATACTTTAACCTCTTAAGGACATAGGGCGTACAGGTACGCCCTTGTGCCCTGGTACTTAAGGACACAGGGCGTACATGTACGCCCTGTGTATTTTCGATCACTGCCGTGCGGCTGGCAGTGATCGGAACCCGGTGCCTGCTCAAATCATTGAGCAGGCACCTAGGCTGAATGCGTGGGGGGGTCCCGTGACCCCCCCATGTCGGCGATCGTGGCAAACCGCAGGTCAATTCAGACCTGCGGTTTGCTGCGATTTCTGCAGTTTCTGGTCCCCGCGGTCCCTGACCGCGGGGATCAGAAACTTTATATGCCTAAAGAAACGTTTTATTCACCCCCCTGCACCCCCGAATGATTTTATGGTGGCGGGAGGTGCAGGGGGAGGGTTGCGGGCGGTGTGGGCGGTGCGGGAGGCGGGCGGTGCGGCAGGCGGGATCGCGATCCCCCACCTGCCTCCCCTTGTATAATCGTTGGTTTCTAGTGGGTATACCAGGGTGCCAGCACATTGCTGGCACCCTGGTATAAACGGCTGACATCTGCGATGCGATGTCAGCCGTTTAACCCTTTCCGTACGGACCGCTGTATGGAAAAGGTTAACAGCGCAGGGAGCTCCCTCCCTCTCCCATCGGGGGGCTGCTGTGCCTTTGCAGCCCCCCGATGGGGAGGGAGAGAGCCCCCAGACAGCCCCCCGACAGATCCCCTCCTTACCCTTCCCCGTCTGCGAAGTTCTGACCAGAACTGAGCCGACGGGGAAGGTTCCCATGGCAACAGGAAGCCTCTCAGGCGTCCTGCTGTCCATGGTGCTGAACAGATCTGTGCTGAAGGCATAGATCTGTTCAGTGTAAGTAAAATACAGTGCAGTACAATATATATTGTACTGTACTGTATTATACAGACATCAGACCCACTGGATCTTCAAGAATCAAGTGGGTCTGGGTCAAAAAAAAGTGAATAAAAGTGAAAAAAAAGTAAAAATCAAAAAACACATTTATCACTGATAAAAAATGAAAAAAATAAAATTCCCTACACATGTTTGGTATCGCCGCATCCGTAACGACCTGATCTATAAAACGGTCATGTTACTTTACCCGAACGGTGAACGCCATAAAAATAAAAAATAAAAAACTATGATGAAATTGAAATTTTGCCCACCTTACTTCCCAAAAAAGGTAATAAAAGTGATCAAAAAAGTCGCATGTACGCCAAAATTGTAACAATCAAACCGTCATCTCATCCTGCAAAAATCATACCCTACCCAAGTAATCGCCCAAAAACTGAAAAAACTATGGCTCTTAGACTATGGAAACACTAAAACATGATTTTTTTTGTTTCAAAAATGAAATCATTGTGTAAAACTTACATAAATAAAAAAAAAGTATACATATTAGGTATCGCCGCGTCCGTATCGCACGGCTCTATAAAAATATCACATGATCTAACCCCTCAGATGACCACTGTAAAAAAATAAAAATAAAAACGGTGTAAAAAAAGCAATTTTTTTTCATCTTACGTCACAAAAAGTGTAATAGCAAGCAATCAAAAAGTCATACGCACCCCAAAATAGATGCCAATCAAACCGTAATCTCATCCCGCAAAAAATGAGACCCTACTTAAGATAATCGCCCAAAAACTGAAAAAACTATGGCTCATAGACTATGGAGACACTAAAACATTTTTTTTGTTTTAAAAATAAAATCATTGTGTAAAACTTACATAAATAAAAAAAATTGTATACATATTAGGTATCGCCGCGTCCGTGACAACCTGCTCTATAAAATTACCACATGATCTAACCTGTCAGATGAATGTTGTAAATAACAAAAAAAAAAACGGTGCCAAAAAAGCTATTTCTTGTTACCTTGCCGCACAAAAAGTGTAATATAGAGCAACCAAAAATCATATTTCCCCTAAACTAGTACCAACAAAACTGCCAACCTATCCCGTAGTTTCTAAAATGGGGTCACTTTTTTGGAGTTTCTACTCTAGGGGTGCATCAGGGGGGCTTCAAATGGGACATGGTGTAAAAAAAAACTGTCCAGCAAAACCTGCCTTCCAAAAACCGTATGGCATTCCTTTCCTTCTGCGCCCTGCCGTGTGCCCGTACAGTAGTTTACGGCCACATATGGGGTGTTTCTGTAAACTACAGAATTAGGGCCATAAATAATGAGTTTTGTTTGGCTGTTAACCCTTGCTTTGTAACTGGAAAAAAAATATTAAAATGGAAAATCTGCCAAAAAAGTGAAATTTTGAAATTGTATCTCTATTTTCCATTAAATCTTGTGCAACACCTAAAGGGTTAGCAAAGTTTGTAAAATCAGTTTTGAATACCTTGAGGGGTGTAGTTTCTTAGATGGGGTTACTTTTATGGAGTTTATAATCTAGGGGTGCATCAGCCCTCCAAAAACCAAACGGCGCACCATTCACTCTACGCCCCGCTGTGTGCCCGTATAGTAGTTTACGGCCACATATGGGGTGTTTCTGTAAACAGCAGAGTCAGGGCAATAAAGATACAGTCTTGTTTGGCTGTTAACCCTTGCTTTGTTAGTGTAAAAAATGGGTTAAAATGGAAAATTAGGCAAAAAAATGAAATTCTCGAATTTCATCGCCATTTGCCAATAACTCTTGTGCAACACCTAAAGGGTTAACGACGTATGTAAAATCAGTTTTGAATACCTTGAGGGGTGTAGTTTCTTAGATGGGGTCACTTTTAGGGAGTTTCTCCTCTAGGGGTGCATCAGGGGGCTTCAAATGGGACATGGTGTAAATAAACCAGTCCATAAAAATCAGCCTTCCAAAAACCAAACGGCGCACCTTTCACTCTACGCCCCGCTGTGTGGCCGTACAGTAGTTTACGGCCACATATTGGGTGTTTCTGTAAACGGCAGAGTCAGGGCAATAAAGGTACAGTCTTGTTTGGCTGTTAACCCTTGGTTTGTTAGTGGAAAAAATGGGTTAAAATGAAAAATTAGACAAAAAAATGAAATTCTCAAATTTCCTCCCCATTTGCCAATAACTCTTGTGCAACACCTAAAGGGTTAACAACGTATGCAAAATCAGTTTTGAATACCTTGAGGGGTGTAGTTTCTTAGATGGGGTCATTTTTGGGTGGTTTCTATAATGTAAGCCTCGCAAAGTGACTTGAGACCTGAACTGGTCCCTAAAAATTGAGTTTTTGTAAATTTCTGAAAAATTTCAAGATTGGCTTCTAAACTTCTAAGCCTTATAACATCCCCAAAAAATAAAATATCATTCCCAAAACAATTCAAACATGAAGTAGACATATGGGGAATGTGAAGTCATCACAATTTTTGGGGTTATTACTATGTATTACAGAAGTAGAGAAACTGAAACTTTGAAATTTGCAAATTTTTCCAAATTTTTGTTAAATTAGGTATTTTTTGGTGCAAAAAAATTTATTTTTTGGACTCCATTTTACCAGTGTCATGAAGTACAATATGTGACGAAAAAACAATCTCAGAACGGCCTGGATAAGTCAAAGCGTTTTAAAGTTATCAGCACTTAAAGGGACTCTGGTCAGATTTTCAAAAAATGGCCTGGTCCTAAGGTGTAAAAAGGCTGTGTCCTTAAGGGGTTAAAATATAACCTTTATTATTTCTCTTAGTAACAATGTGAACCAAAATGTGCTCTAGTGGGTTAAAAGTTTCAGCTTGCACCTGGTCGTGTTTTTATATTTTTGTATATAATATATAGTGAGGGTATTTTATCCATACCTCTTCACTAGACCGGATTTTTTCTCTATCTCTAAGATTTATTATAGTCAGCTAGAGGACAGCTACATATATCTGTTAACTGAAATGTTACTGTGTTACTTTTACGGCTTTGATGCCTGCTGTAATGTCACCTACCTAGCTATCTAACTCTCCCTGCTCTGCTACATTTAGCTACAATCCTTCTATCTCTGTCTGAGTATCAAAGTTTTTCCTTCCTGGATCAGCATTCAAGGGGGCGTCTGCAGCATGTCCCTCCGATTCTTTAGCATACTAGGTGCATTACTGTTTGATTTAAAAACTGAATTCAAGCTCCCCCGACATGTTTCGCCGAGTACACGGCGTATAAGTTAAAACCATCCATCCTCTCTCCTTTATAGCTCAATATTTTTAATATCTGGCCCCCCCTTTCTCCCTATTTTTTATCTCCCCATTCAATTATGATTGATATGCATGGTATTATTGAGTATCCCCCAATCGTATTATATAAATCCTTAGCTTCCTTAGTCTTCACACAGATATATAAACTATTTATCAATATATTATATTAACACCCTAATAACTGACATAAAATATATATAGATTTATTTGGGGTGAAAATCTGAGATTACAATTAATAAACAAATGCTCAAATGAGGTTTTCTTGATACGAAGGACTAACTATGGGGGCAGTGTCAATGATAAATCTAATAATGAGAAAATTATGAACTTAGGATAATCATGATGTACAGGGAGTGCAGAATTATTAGGCAAGTTGTATTTTTGAGGATTAATTTTATTATTGAACAACAACCATGTTCTCAATGAACCCAAAAAACTCATTAATATCAAAGCTGAATATTTTTGGAAGTAGTTTTTAGTTTGTTTTTAGTTTTAGCTATTTTAGGGGGATATCTGTGTGTGCAGGTGACTATTACTGTGCATAATTATTAGGCAACTTAACAAAAAACAAATATATACCCATTTCAATTATTTATTTTTACCAGTGAAACCAATATAACATCTCAACATTCACAAATATACATTTCTGACATTCAAAAACAAAACAAAAACAAATCAGTGACCAATATAGCCACCTTTCTTTGCAAGGACACTCAAAAGCCTGCCATCCATGGATTCTGTCAGTGTTTTGATCTGTTCACCATCAACATTGCGTGCAGCAGCAACCACAGCCTCCCAGACACTGTTCAGAGAGGTGTACTGTTTTCCCTCCTTGTAAATCTCACATTTGATGATGGACCACAGGTTCTCAATGGGGTTCAGATCAGGTGAACAAGGAGGCCATGTCATTAGATTTTCTTCTTTTATACCCTTTCTTGCCAGCCACGCTGTGGAGTACTTGGACGCGTGTGATGGAGCATTGTCCTGCATGAAAATCATGTTTTTCTTGAAGGATGCAGACTTCTTCCTGTACCACTGCTTGAAGAAGGTGTCTTCCAGAAACTGGCAGTAGGACTGGGAGTTGAGCTTGACTCCATCCTCAACCCGAAAAGGCCCCACAAGCTCATCTTTGATGATACCAGCCCAAACCAGTACTCCACCTCCACCTTGCTGGCGTCTGAGTCGGACTGGAGCTCTCTGCCCTTTACCAATCCAGCCACGGGCCCATCCATCTGGCCCATCAAGACTCACTCTCATTTCATCAGTCCATAAAACATTAGAAAAATCAATCTTGAGATATTTCTTGGCCCATTCTTGACGTTTCAGCTTGTGTGTCTTGTTCAGTGGTGGTCGTCTTTCAGCCTTTCTTACCTTGGCCATGTCTCTGAGTATTGCACACCTTGTGCTTTTTGGCACTCCAGTGATGTTGCAGCTCTGAAATATGGCCAAACTGGTGGCAAGTGGCATCTTGGCAGCTGCACGCTTGACTTTTCTCAGTTCATGGGCAGTTATTTTGCGCCTTGGTTTTTCCACACGCTTCTTGCGACCCTGTTGACTATTTTGAATGAAACGCTTGATTGTTCGATGATCACGCTTCAGAAGCTTTGCAATTTTAAGAGTGCTGCATCCCTCTGCAAGATATCTCACTATTTTTGACTTTTCTGAGCCTGTCAAGTCTTTCTTTTGACCCATTTTGCCAAAGGAAAGGAAGTTGCCTAATAATTATGCACACCTAATATAGGGTGTTGATGTCATTAGACCACACCCCTTCTCATTACAGAGATGCACATCACCTAATATGCTTAATTAGTAGTAGGCTTTCGAGCCTATACAGCTTGGAGTAAGACAACATGCATAAAGAGGATGATGTGGTCAAAATACTCATTTGCCTAATTCTGCACGCAGTGTATATTGGTATGATAAATGGAAAAAATAGGGCATTATATAGGTGAAAATCAATCCATAAATAAACCTACTCTTAAATTCTGAGATATAATTAACTGTAAAAACATAATCATGATATATATATATATATATATATATATATAAGAATTAAATATTCTTCTGAAATACTTTGTTCTTTACATAGTTGAATGTGCTGACAACAAAATCACACAAAAATTAATAAATGGAAATCAAATTTTTTAACCCATGGAGGTCTGGATTTGGGGTCACACAAAATTAAAGTGGAAAAACGCACTACAGGCTGATCCAACTATGATGTAATGTCCTTAAAACAAGTCAAAATAAGGCTCAGTAGTGTGGGTGGCCTCCACGTGCCTGTATGACCTCCCTACAACGCCTGTGCATGCTCCTGATGAGGTGGCGGACGGTCGCCTGAGGGATCTGCTCCCAGACCTGGACTAAAGCATCTGCCAACTCCTGGACAGTCTGTGGTGCAACGTGACGTTGGTGGATAGAGCGAGACATGATGTCCCAGATGTGCTCAATTGGATTCAGTTCTGGGGAACGGGCGGGCCAGTCCATAGCATCAATGCCTTCGTCTTGCAGGAGCTGCTGACACACTCCAGCCACATGAGGTCTAGCATTGTCTTGCATTAGGAGGAACCCAGGGCCAACCGCACCAGCATATGGTCTCACAAGGGGTCTGAGGATCTCATCTCGGTACCTAATGGCAGTCAGGCTACCTCTGGCGAGCACATGTAGGGCTGTGCGGCCCTCCAAAGAAATGCCACCCCACACCATTACTGACCCAATGCCAAACCGGTCATGCTGGAGGATGTTGCATGCAGCAGAACGTTCTCCACGGCGTCTCCAGACTCTGTCACGTCTGCCACATGTGCTCAGTGTGAACCTGCTTTCATCTGTGAAGAGCACAGGGCACCAGTGGCGAAATTTGCCAATCTTGGTGTTCTCTGGCAAATGCCTAACGTCCTGCACGGTGTTGGGCTGTAAGCGCAACCCCCACCTGTGGACATCGGGCCCTCATATCACCCTCATGGAGTCTGTTTCTGACCGTTTGAGCAGACACATGCACATTTGTGGCCTGCTGGAGGTCATTTTGCAGGGCTCTGGCAGTGCTCCTCCTGTTCCTCCTTGCACAAAGGCGGAGGTAGCGGTCCTGCTGCTGGGTTGTTGCCCTCCTACGGCTTCCTCCACGTCTCTTAAAGTACTGGCCTGTCTCCTGGTAGCGCCTCCATGCTCTGGACACTACGCTGACAGACACAGCAAACCTTCTTGCCACAGCTCGCATTGATGTGCCATCCTGGATAAGCTGCACTACCTGAGCCACTTGCGTGGGTTGTAGACTCCGTCTCATGCTACCACTAGAGTGAAAGCACCGCCAGCATTCAAAAGTGACCAAAACATCAGCCAGGAAGCATAGGAACTGAGAAGTATTCTGTGGTCACCACCTGCAGAACCACTCCTTTATTGGGGGTGTCTTGCTAATTGCCTATAATTTCCACCTGTTGTCTATTCCATTTGCACAACAGCATGTGAAATTGATTGTCACTCAGTGTTGCTTTCTAAGTGGACAGTTTGATTTCACAGAAGTGCGATTGACTTGGAGTTACATTGTGTTGTTTAAGTGTTCCCTTTATTTTTTTGAGCAGTGTGTGTATATATATATATATATATATATATATATATATATATATATGACTGATAAAGATAAAAATAAAGAAAATCATGGAGTGGAAATATGAATGATTGGTCATCAATCATGATTGACAGCAAAAAGAAAGGGAAATGTGGGGAATACTTCTAAGTCTAAAAACATGCATACAAGAAGCCCTGAAAAAATAACTATCGGGCCATGCGCGATGCAACTGTTGTTTACTACCACAGAAACTAAGTTTACGGCACAGGCGCTGGAAGGAGAGAGGTAAGATGTCATAGTGAAATACACCAATTAGGTGTTGGTAGATGAAGGCTAGACATCGGGATTGGTATTGATTCATGTCCGGATTACAGGGCGGATCTTGATTGGTTTAGCAGGGAGAGGCGGTATTTACCGCCCCCTGTAAATAGCGTCAAAAAGATCCGTTCTGGTTAGCAGCTCCTAACCCCTGAAGACGCCGTGTACTTGGCGAAACATGTCGGGGGAGCTTGAATTCAGTTTTTAAATCAAACAGTAATGCACCTTGTACACTAAAGGATCAATGGTTGTGCTGCAGGTGCCCCTTTGAATGCTGATCCAGGCAGGAAAAACTTTGATACTCAGACAGAGATAGAAGGATTGTAGCTAAATGTAGCAGAGCAGGGAGAGTTAGATAGCTAGGTAGGTGACATTACAGCAGGCATCAAAGCCGTAAAAGTAACACAGTAACATTTCAGTTAACAGATATACTATGTAGCTGTCCTCTAGCTGACTATAATAAATCTTAGAGAGAAACAATCTGGTCTAGTGAAGAGGTATGAATAAAATACCCTCACTATATATTATATACAAAAATATAAAAACAAGACCAGGTGCAAGCTGAAACTTTTAACCCACTAGAGCACATTTTGGTTAACACTGTGAGAAATAATAAAGGTTATATTTTAAAGTATCATAATAGAGGCCAAAAACAGAATTTTTATAGCCTTCGTCTATTAGAACTATTATATTGATTAAAATATTCTGGGCTATAGGGGTCTTTTTTAAATTAAATTATTTAAACTGCTATATTGGCGCATGGCAGGGCGCAGAAGAAAAGGAGAGCTGTATGGTTTTTGAAAGGCAGATTTTGCTAGACTGCTTTTTAGACCCATGTCCCATTTGAAGAACCCAAGATGCACCCTACAGTAGAAACATTCAAAAAGTGACCCCATTTTGGAAACTACAGGTTAAGGTGACCATTTTATTGATACTATTTTGGGGTACGTATGATTTTCATCACTATATATTATGTTTTTTGTGAGGCAAGGTAACCAAAGAATGGATGTTTTGGCACCGTTTTTATTTCCATAAGTTCCACTGAAGTGAATGAAAGTTGCTATAACACAGTACGTTGGGTGGATCCTGCAAGTATCAGACATTTATGTAATTTCCTGTGTTCAGTGCTGTACCTCTAATGGAGGCAGACCACACAGCTGCTATGGGGAAAGGGGCTGTGGTTGAAAGGTCCTGCCCCTTAATTACACTTAATACAGGCTTCCATCCCAAGTTCCTGCCTGGGGCTTGCTCCCCGCCTTTTGCTTCCTCTGGGCTGTGTTCGGGGCTGCCCTTACCTAGCAAGCGTCTCAGGGCAGAGGCACCAGCATATAACACCTGAGAAGGGTATGTGCTCACAGGAAGAGATGGCACGCTGTGTCCTAATGAATAGAGTGATGTGTGCGTGTAATCCAGTGATCTAGGGAGCTGGAACATACCATGAACACCCCTTCACTAATCACACACTTGGAGGTTCAGGCACTGTACGCCCACATGGGTGTCAGGCGGAGACTGTTCAGCTGCAGACTCCATGTAGCCCAGTGACATCAGAAGCATTCCGTTCTGATGTCACTGGACAGTATGCAGGGGACAGTCATCAAACTCTCTATGTGTGGTGTGAAGGAGCATTTTATATAAAATCATATGGGAAAGCTAGAAGACAACCTTTATATATGCCGATGGTGGACATGCATGCCCAGACTGATAGTTTAAATTGTTTTCTGGTGAAAACGGGGAGGGGAGGAGCCAGACAGGTAGTGATAGGGGCAGGTGGTGGGTGAAGCTAGAAATAGGACATGGGGGCACAATTCAGATATTTCTTATGAGGTCTGTGGGGATTCGCTCTGGTAGTTAGGACTAGCGGATGCAGTATAGAGGCAAAATACACAGTTCTTGAATCAAACAGCGGTGTTTATTCACACATTGGTGTATAACAAAATGCAGATAAGGTGTATCACAAAACGCAGGTGGCTTGGTGTTTGTTCACACACAAGGAAAGTCCATAAACAATATAAGTCACCTTTTCTCCTGGGTATTAATTCACACCCAGCCTCATCAAGTCCATAGGCCTGTTCATCTTTAGAGGGGCCCGAGTCCTCCTTCTTACAGGCCCAATGATTTCTATGTATGCCCCTGACTGTGTACAGTATATACGGTATGTATTTATCACTAAAGCAATAAGAGCAGATGCTTTACGTAAAACCTTTCGACAAGGCACTGTATACTAAGTTCGCCTCACATTTAGGCCTCCTGCACACGACCGTTGTGTGGATCCGCGTCCGTGGTTCCGTTTTCCGTTTTTTTTCGCGGACCCATTGACTTTCAATGGGTCCGTGGAAAAATCTGAAAATGCACCGTTTGGCAGCCGCATCCGTGATCCGTGTTTCCTGGCCGTGAAAAAAATATGACCTGTCCTATTTTTTTCACGGTCAACGGTTCGCGGACCCATTCAAGTCAATGGGTCCGTGAAAAATCACGGATGCACACAAGATTGTCATCCGCGTCCGTGATCCGTGTCCGTGATCCGTGTCAGTTTTTTCCTATCATTTCAATGGCAAACTTGACTTTCATTTTTCATGTCCGTGGATCCTCCAAAAATCAAGTAAGACCCACGGACGAAAAAACGGTCACGGATCATGGACCAACGGAACCCCGTTTTGCGGACCGTGAAAAAATACTGTCGTGTGCAGGAGGCCTTAGTGTTTGGTAATAACATTTCTAGGTAGCCTCCACTCCTGGTTTTTGCTCCCAATCACTGATGGAAATCACTGACCAAACACTGACTTGCGTGAAATCTGCTGAAGCTGAGAAAAGCATATATATGTATGGAGAAGTCAGGAGGAAGAGCTGTCAGAGGACAACTATCTAATGTGTGTGGCTAGCCTTACTGAATATATGAGCCTAGTTTGGACCAGATGATTAACAGTGAATATCTAAGAAAGCTGATAAAGAGGTTAATGTCACAGTTTTCTGATTCCTAACAGGCAAGAAAAATAGTCCACCTATTCAAACAGGCTATTACTAAGTTGTGCGGACTCAAATATTAAAAGTAATTCTTTATTAGGACAATTAAATTTCAAAGGCACATTACACAAATAACAGAATATGCATTCTGTTGTCTCATAGGGATGGATCAAATCTTTCTAACCTGATGAAGGGGAAAATTAAAAGTGGTACAGTACATTCATAGAGAAAAAATATTCTCCCCTTGCACCTAACAATATCAAGTTGTCACCATTAAATATTTTCAAGGCTAGGGTTAGGATCAGGAGTGAATATAACATGTTTCTCATCATGGGCACTTCAAGAGATTTAAATGGGTTATCCAACTGGAGTAATGCAAAACATTATTTTAACAATATCAGTGCCAAAAAAACTTGCTCTCTGGTGTAATTTTCAATCTTTTTATCTTTATTACTCAACTGCCTCCAGCTCCAATCTCTTCAGTTTCTGTAGGGGGGCAGCAGCTCTTCACATGTAACATGCTTTGCAGTCAACTCTTCCTTTCCCACATAGCAAGTAGTCCCTTACAGACAGCCCCAGTGAATCAACGAATCAATAGCGCTATAGTATGTGGATATACTGCGATATATTTTTATGAAATTAGAAATAGGGATGAGTAAATGAAAGGTATCTTGGCCACTTCACTATGGGATCACTACACCAGCACTGAGAGGAAGGATGGAAATGGGCAACTACTGTGCATGTCATCCACCACTGAAGGTGGGACAAGGTGGACCAGATTTTCACACATAGCAAAAACAGCAGGGGACATTATCAGAAAGGACATTTTATTGCATTTATATTGCAATAATACTTTATTTGTAATGTCATATTGATTGCATAGTAAAAATTAAGTCACATCCCTGCACCCACTTTTGTTTGCTTTCAACATTCCTGTGTGCTAAATTCTAAAGAGATGGGACATGGAAATGTCTGTAGGAACTCAAAAGGCTGAAAAACTCAAAAGTGTAGAATATTGTGGAAACTAGGAGAGCAACTTTTGAACATTTTTAAAGCTTCATATTAATATTCAATAGCAGAATTATTTTACTTTGTTTTTTAAATACCGTACTGTTCTATATCTGTTCAGTGAACACATGTTGCAATGACATTTTATGCCAGGCATCATTAATACCACTTATAACAACTGTCATCCTAGGAGGTAAAAGTGTCTGTCTTCATAAAATCCATTGAAGTGCTGCTTTTGACCTCTGAAAGCACGCCATTCATTATCTAGAATATTATTTCAAAGGCTACCCTACCCCCTGGGACTGTCATGTCAAATTACATTCCTGGAATGATATTTAGAAAAGAGAGATATTTGTTTCCCTAAAAGAAAGAGTGGCTTCCCGTGGACATATATAATTTATCTCTAAAGGATCTCCTCAGCTTTAGTGACAAAAAGTCCTGACACTCTTTTATTCCCGAGTCCTTGTAGAATCTTTTCCACAAAATGTAACTCAAAGGAAAAGTAGGGAGTAGAAAGAGCAGAATGTAAATGTTACACATCAGGCAAGATATCCAGAACGAGTTTCTGTAAATATGCCGTAAATCTCAGTGTTTCCATCAAAATACAAAGCTATAAAGCTAGAAACACAGCGAATAGAAACAACTAATGAGGATAGGCATGCAGCAAAACTGGGTCATTTGCAACATTTGAAAATTGAACCTGATGTCTGCCTGTATTGAATCTCACCTGGGAGAGGGGAGAGAATAACACGTTGTTGGTTATCCTGACTTCACAAAACATACTTGGCCACTACAAATTTAGACTTATTTAGAGATTTGTGTCTCATATTAGAACCGTTGAAAAGGGAGCAATATATACATCATAATAGCCAGTTGCCTGTATTAAATAGTTCATACTATGAAGATGCCACCATTTATTTATTCCACTGGACAATGAATACGAATGTGAATGTAGATAAAAGACAGTAAGGACTTAGGCTACTTTCACACTAGTGTTTACGTTTTCCAGTATTGAGATATGGCAGAGGATCTCAATACCGGAAAAAAACACTTCAGTTTTGTCCCCATTCATTGTCAATAGGGACAAAACTGAACAGAACGGAGTGCTTCAAAATGCATTCCGTTCCGTTTGGTTGCATTCCCATACCGGAGAGCAAACCGCAGAAAGCTGCGGTTTTCTTTCCATCATGGGATGCGGAGCAAAACGGATCCGGCATGACACACAATGCAAGTCAATGGTGCCAGATCCGTTTTCTCGGACACAATCGAAAACAGATCCGCCCCCCATTGACTTTCAGTGGAGTTCACGCTGGATCCATCATTTCTATTTTAAAGATAATACAACCGGATTCGTTCATAACGGATGCAGCCGGTTGTTGTCACGGCTGAGGATGGGGGAAACCCTCAGCCGTGCGATGCCAGGAGATGGTAGGTCGCTACTTGGCCAGGACCACAGAATTAGAGAGCAGGTCACCTCCTATCGCATCCCTAATCTGACCCTGACTCCTAGCTGCATGAGCCGACCTTGATGGTAGGAGGGCTCATGCTCCGGAACCTCGGATCCCTACTAACCCTCCGCAGATCCCTGAGCTAGGAGCTGGGTAGACAGCCCGTTCCTCCTGGACGCGGAGAAACAGGAGTCTAAAGTGGCCAAGCTGCAAGGAGATGGGGTACATAAACAGACCTATGGATATGGCAGGAGAACTACACTAGTTCAAACCTACCTGCCACAGCCTTGCTGACAGGATCCCGTGCTCACAAGCTGATGTCTAGACCATACATAAATGGACACAGCAAACACACATACACACACAGGCACTCAGATCCATAGCTGCATTAAACATGAAAGGAAAGCAACATCAACTTAACATCACATATAAACATTTATGACCACAAGGGTGGCCCTCACTGGCAGATGGTAAAAAACCAGGAGGATGCCTCCAGCTTACAAACAAGGCTGGAGTACCCCTCAGACATCTGGTTCATCTGAGGCTTTATAGCCCATGTAGCCACACCCACACACAGACACACCCAGTGTTCACACACAAGGAAGGGAATTAACCCTTCCAATACCAGGCAAGGGTAGTGAAGCCACTTAAAGGGAAACGCACATAAACACACTGCCACCACATGCACACAACACCAGACGTTGCCGCGGACAACCGCAAGTGAAGAGAGGTGTCACAGTGCATACAAACATAACCTTGTGCACAACAAACAGACAAAGTGCATACACAAAACTACACGTTGCCAAAGACAACCGCATGCCGTGACAGCGAGCGCCTAGCAACCGCTCAGGTCGCTCCACTGCCAACAACCTTATGTTGCCAGCAGCAACTACACGTGAGGCAAGATACAGAACCCACACCTGTGGAAGACAACATAAGACAAACCGCTGACAACAGCATGCGAACCAAGGAGTCACGACCACAACCATGGTCGTGACAGTTGTATTATCAGTGACGGAAGCGTTTTTGCTGATCCCAGTCGCAAATGCAAGTGTGAAAGTAGCCTAAGAGGCAAGATGAAAACCAGCCTATGTATTAGACACATTACTGCATTCTCTTCTGAAGAACATGATCAAGATAAAACCACATTTTTTGTGAAGAAGGAATTTTGGCTTCCAGGAAAATAGACATGCTGTTTATTTGTATAGTCTATTAGGTTAAAAAGACTTGTATGATGTTAATAGCCACACCGTTTTGTGGGTAAACTGCACTGGAACTGATAAAATTGTGTTTTCATACAATTATTATTAGGTCTACTGGAAACAAATTAGCTGAATATATACACTATGCACTGGAGGTCCAGTTCCTTATGTGGCGCCTTTTAAATTTGGTGGCTTTCAGGGAGGCTGATGTTGGAAAGATGAATGTTTCACATGTGGAACACTGAGCTTTGGCTCCTGCCCCCCCGGCCCCCCTTCCCTCAGAGAATAAGCAATGGCACAACAGGTTTGTGTAAATCTTACTTTACTAAAGGCTCCTTTACGCAAGCCTATTAAGGGGCCAATAATTGGGATATGAACATTCATATGATTGCTCATTCCCGATATTTGTCCTCTGTAATTGATATCCTGATAAATGAGCAAATGCTGTTGATGCATCACCCAAAGCAGTTGATTCTGGAAACATATCATCCTGTGTATATGATTTTTTTTTATATAGAAAAAGGATTATATAAATAAGAACATTCACTTCTACAATATCCCATGAAGCAGGATTATTCAAAGACGTTGATCTGTACCACAATCTCTACAGACTCTTTATAGCACTTGTTAAATCCATGCTAGGGCTAACTGAGGCTTTGCTGATTGGAGAAATCATCCTCCCCAGTACTACAAAAGACTCCTTTATAAAGTAAATGTGACAGGCTACGGCCGAGTGTCTGCTGCCATCATTTTCTTGCATTACTTAAATAGCTTATTATTTTAAACTGTAGAGATCTCAACTTTTAGTTTTATTTGTGACTTACAAAGTATAATGGGGGAAATTATGAGGCCCTATACACTAGAATTAGGAGTTTAAAAATTCCCAAATATGATTTTGCAACTTCTTAGGCTTATGTTCACACACATTTTTAGACATTTAGAATTTTTACTCCAGTTTTTAAAAGGGAGTGGTAAAATGGGTATTGTCAGCCTGTCAAGCCAGTTTAAGGGAGATTTATCAGCTAAAGCTTTTTAAAAAGTCCCAAAAGATTGTCTTAATCTTGCACCAGTGAAGGGGTATTTTAAAAATGGAGTAATATCTCAACATAGAAATGTTAGACTTATAGATGCACCAAATTTATCAAACATCCGATGACATTTGATAAACTTGGCACAAATTACAACAACACAGACTTCTGAAAAACGGACTTTAAAAATTTGCTTGTGTTAAATATCCCCCTATGCTTTTATTCACAAAATGACATACATCATGAGAATGCCCCACACATGGTCACACAGCTAATAAAGGACTAAAGAGTAGCAGAAAGTTTAGAGGGGTTTTCTAGAAGTAGAATATTTATGACCTATCCTTAGGATTGGTCAACAGTATCTAATCAGTGGTGGTTCAACTTCCGGGAACCCCATCGATCAACTGTTTGAAGAGGTAGTGACTCTCCATGAGCTCTTAGGCCTCTTCCTAGGCCATACGATGTCACATTCATTAGAACATGGCCAGTCAAGTAATTGGGCATGAGCTGCAATAACAAGCACGGCCACTATACAATGTATGGTGCAGTGCTTGGTAAGCTGTGAAGGGGCTACAGCGCTCAATGAAACATTGTGGGCATGCCAAGGGCATTGACAGTAAAGCTCCAAAACCCACGTGTTAAAGGGGTTTTCTGGGATTTTACTACTGATCTGATCCATGGGGGTCTGATAGGGGTTCTGAGGATAGGTCATTAGTAGTAAAATTCAGTAAAACCCCTTTAAGACAATAATAAGATTATATAAAATATGCCACTGCAAGAGAAATGTGGTGTTACATGGCGCCCATTAAAATAAATACTGTAGGCAACCATGGAATTCATGGTCCCACTGAACTCTCCAGAGCGGCACTGCTTTTTGCAGCAGCCTCTGCTCTGGATAATAGAGAGGGTAATGAGTGGGAGATCCGCCTCTATGACATCTAGATGCCCAGATATTGCATGTGTCCAAGGGCTGTCCAAATGGATGGCATTAGAAGGAACATTATTAAATTATACTGTAAAGATTTTACCAGCTGAAAGTTAAGCAAATGCAGTAGATAACAATCGACTTTTATATACAAAATAACTATAGAAAATCTATAATAAATAAAAATAGAATGAAATAGATACTTTTATTTTTTCATAGATATCCGCTATAATAATTACTTTAGTGTTAAATTTAATAGGAATACATAGGTTAAAATAGAAAGACAGACTAGATTAATGGCATTTACCATGTATAATCAGTGATACTGTATTTATTAATATTCTTTCCTATGTGTTTGGCCGCAAGTACAGCCATTGCTTCAGCACAAGTACAGTGTCAGGTTTTCACGATGTGATTTATTACTTGCAGCTAGTGGCAAAATAGCATTGTCTTATAGACTGTTTACTTCTATTAGCTCAAATCAATATTTGTTTCTTGAACCATTCTATTTTTGTGTTTGTTTCTCCCTCTGTTTAATATGTACTGATCTTTTGTCCCATTAAAAATTGCTGTTCAGTATAAGATTTCAATCACTTTCTGGAATTGGGTAAGCTTGTTTTCAAGACAAATAATTATTTTCTGTTAATAAAAAGCAGCAACATATTCCACTGCATTCAGGGGCGTACACAGATCTTATAGAGCCCCACATTAAAACTTAGTATGGGCCCCCCGCCCCATCAAGTTTCTCAGTACGCATGTGTCAAACAATACAAGGCAATGCAAAGCATAACTCCGTGCTTTTTTTTTATGTTTTACAAAGCATGCTAAATTTTTATTAAAAAATTTGTAATAATAAAAAGTTGCCCTCCACCTCACCCACATTATCTGTGGAACCTGTGCTTCATAAATATGGTGATACTTCTGAACACTATGGGGGAGATTTATCAAACTGGTGTGAAGTAGAACTGGTTTAGTTGCCCAAAGCAGCCAATCAGATTCCACCTTTCATTTTTCCGAGCTCCTTTGGAAAATCAAAGGTGGAATCTGATTGGTTGCTATAGGCAACTAAGCCAGTTCTACTTTACACCAGTTTGACAAATCTCCCCCTATATTTCTCAGAACACTTACACTGCACAACTGGCATAAATGCATTGATAAATCTTCCCAATACAGATCTATGTCTGTAGCCTTCCTTGGTGTATTATAAAACTGTCTGTCTGAAACCACCACCAGGGGGAGCTCAGTGCATAAAAATGTGTACAATTACCATAGACTACAATTTAAGCTGTAAAATCCCTTTGAACTGAAGTTCCCCCAGTAGAGGCTGTATGAAAATACTGTTCCCCCCCATCCTCAGGTTCCATAACAGTCACATAGTCTGCCTCCATGGAAGGTACACCATTAACTGAAGAATGTGTTCACATCTGCCCCAATATGGTTTACAATCTACTTTTTCTAATTCAAGTTGTAGATTATAATGATACT
Organism: Bufo bufo; assembly: GCF_905171765.1. Taxonomy (NCBI): domain Eukaryota; kingdom Metazoa; phylum Chordata; class Amphibia; order Anura; family Bufonidae; genus Bufo; species Bufo bufo. Next base: position 211,561,723 of record NC_053393.1, read on the forward strand.
GCGCTCTGGGACTATGATCGTTTTTTATATATATATTAATACAGAGATGTTCTGTTTATGTAGCACATAGCACATAGATAAATACCAATCTAAAGGTGTCTATTTGACTCAAAACAGTGTACCTGGGGTATAAATCCTTGCTTGTACTTTGGTGCTCAAAGCGTTGGTTTGTCTTCCTGCGGTCAGGGATCGTCGATTTTCCTGATGCCGATCGTCGAATCACCGATGCTGGGGTTCGCGATGTAAAGTGGTCAGAGTTCCATATGGTTTAGCGTGCTGCTTCGCGCCCCGGCCGGTGGCGCGATGCTGAAGCAGGTAGGGAATGGACAAAGTTTTTGCGCTCACTAGGAGCAGCGAGTGACGTCACTACCGTGGTCGTCAGTGACCACAGGTGCCAAGGGTGTCTTCCCCAACGCGTTTCGAACAGACACTGTTCTTCCTCAGGGAGTGTTACATGGCTACTAACGCTCTCTCTATTTATGCGCTCATGTCCAACTCCCGTAATGTTAAACCCTTTTTATGCCAATATCATGCGGATCTATTGCTGACCTTCATTCAAAAGCAAACAGCTCTATTTCAGCATTTAAGCCATTGGGCATTAAAGTATCCATGTTGAATATCCATTTCGCCTCTATCTTGGACATTTCTTTTATGTAGTCACCCCCCCCTTCTGCTTTGATGTATTAGTTCCACCCCACAGAATTTTGAACCCACAAAACTTCCTCCATGTTTCATATTGTAGTGACGGGACAGTGGGTGGCCTTCATACTTCCTATTTATATTATATATATGTTCCCCTATCCTTTTCTTCAGGGGTCTTTTGGTGCGGCCCACATATATCTTTTTACAGGGGCATGTTATTGTGTATATGACTCCCTTACTGTTGCAGGTTCTAAAGTTTTTTATGGTTTGCTTATATGTTGCCTCCATATTACTTATTTGTGTTTTAATTTCTTTATCTTGAGATGTTTTACATCCCCTGCACCTTTTACACGAATAGAAGCCTCCCCTTTCTTCCCATTTTTTCTTTTGGTTTTTCTCTTTTACGTTAGTGCCCGTACATTTACTTGTGGAGGCGATCATATTACCTAAATTTTGTACCTATAAATTATTTACGAAAACTTATAATAAACCTACTGATGGAAACAGCTTTATTGCCATGGGAAGTTGCCATCTCCCTAGATGGCTGGAGAATATTCCACGGGGTCAATTCATGAGACTCAGAAGAAATTGTACAGAAACAAAGGAATATGAAAGGGAGGCAGAGATTTTACAGTACAAATTTGAATATAAGGGTTATGATAAAACAAAATTAGTACAACAAAAATTAGAAATAAATCAAATAAACAGACAGACTCTATTAAAGGAAAGACAAAATAAAGGAAAAACAGTGGAGGATGAAATTGAAATAATAATCCCGCCCATCAATACACCATACAGTAATCAAGTACCATGTTTCAAAAAAATTATAAAAAAACACTGGGAAACTCTCAAAGAGGATAAAATCATAGGTGAAATGATCCCCAAAAACCCTAAATTCGTGTTCCGGAAGGCACAAAATATAGGTAATATGATCGCCTCCACAAGTAAATGTACGGGCACTAACGTAAAAGAGAAAAACCAAAAGAAAAAATGGGAAGAAAGGGGAGGCTTCTATCCGTTTAAAAGGTGCAGGGGATGTAAAACATCTCAAGATAAAGAAATTTAAACACAAATAAGTAATATGGAGGCAACATATAAGCAAACCATAAAAAACTTTATAACCTGCAACAGTAAGGGAGTCATATACACAATAACATGCCCCTGTAAAAAGATATATGTGGGCCGCACCAAAAGACCCCTGAAGAAAAGGATAGGGGAACATATATATAATATAAATAGGAAGTATGAAGGCCACCCACTGTCCCGTCACCTCAATATGAAACATGGAGGAAGTTTTGTGGGTTCAAAATTCTGTGGGGTGGAACTAATACATCAAAGCAGAAGGGGGGGGTGACTACATAAAAGAAATGTCCAAGATGGAGGCGAAATGGATATTCAACATGGATACTTTAATGCCCAATGGCTTAAATGCTGAAATAGAGCTGCTTGCTTTTGAATGAAGGTCAGCAATAGATCCGCATGATATTGGCATAGAAAGGGTTTAACATTACGGGAGTTGGACATGAGCGCATAAATAGAGAGAGCGTTAGTAGCCATGTAACACTCCCTGAGGAAGAACAGCGTCTGTTCGAAACGCGTTGGTGAAGACACCCCTGGCACCTGTGGTCACTGACGACCACGGTAGTGACGTCACTCGCTGCTCCTAGTGAGTGCAAAAACTTTGTCCAATCCCTACCTGCTTCAGCATCGCGCAACCGGCCGGGGCGCGAAGCAGCACGCCAAACCATATGGAACTCTTACCACTTTACATTGCGAACCCCAGCATCGGTGATTCAACGATCGGCATCAGGAAAATCGACGATCCCTGACCGCAGGAAGACAAACCAACGCTTTGAGCACCAAAGTACAAGCAAGGATTTATACCCCAGGTACACTGTTTTGAGTCAAATAGACACCTTTAGATTGGTATTTATCTATGTGCTATGTGCTACATAAACAGAACATCTCTGTATTAATATATTTATAAAAAACGATCATAGTCCCAGAGCGCAGTATCATTATAATCTACAACAGTAACTCTTTCATGCGGCAGATCTTGTGGTTCTGCTGCGATACCGCTGCCACAGTATAGTGCACACACTTGAAGCAACCCTAACACAAAGTCTTTTTCTAATTCAAGCTTACATAGTCCAGGAACAGTTTTATAGGATGGCACAAAAACTGTCTATAAACACTGCAGAGTTTACCCCTTTTTTAGACTATGTCTCTTACGAATCAGTGTATAAGTGACTAAATTGGCTCACTATGAGATTCACATTGAGGTTCTCCTAGGAATAAATCAAGAAACTGACCTGCTCCCCACCTAAGATGCTGTGTGAATTGGAGAGTCTTAATGCAGGTTACGTGATATGACCTAAGGACCAGAATGATGCAGATTATACACATAAGCCACCAGAATGCAAATTTAATTTACAACCATATAGCTTAACTTTTTCTGCAGTTTGTAGTACAGTAGCTTGACTGTAGGATGGAACTACCTTCTCTCTCCAGGTTCATCAATGAGCCTTGGGCACTACTGACCTCATTGCCACATTATTAGTTGTTCTTCCTATGACCACTTTTGGTAGGTACTAACCTCTGCACACTGGGAACCCCCAAAACACCTGCTCTTTTGGAGATGCTTTGACCCAGAAGCCTAGCCATTACAACTTGGACAATGTCAGAGTTACTCATATACTTACTTGCTACTTTTACGTCTTTTAACACATGAATTTCTGACTGTTCATGCGCTGCCTAATATATACCATCAAGTGATAAATGCCATTGTCATGAGATAATCAGTGTAATTTGCTTTGATTGCCTGACGGGGTAAACACAGATTTCATAGGGCCCGATAGCAAAACTTAGTATAAGCCCACCCAGTTTTCCAATACACATGTGTCAATGCAAAGAGAGACACTCCATATTTCTGGTGAATTTATGCTTTTTCATTAAGTGGAAGAAATTTTACCCACTTTATCCAACTTTTATTTTGGAAAAAGTGAACAGGTGCTTCATAAATATGGCACTCTTTCTAAACGCCACTGGGGTCATTTATCAAATTGGTGTAAAGTAGAATTGACTAAGTTGCCCATAGCAACCAATCAGATTCCATCTTTCATTTTCCAAAGGATATGTAAAAAATTAAAGGTGGAATCTGATTGGTTGCTATGGGCAACTAAGCCAGTTCTACTTCACACCAGTTTGATAAATGACCCCACATATTTCTCAATGCATTTACACCAGACAACTGACATAAATGCATTAATAATTCTCTACATACAGCTCTGTGACTGCAGCTTCCCTCATGCAGTATATGATAAAACTGGCTGAGGCCACCACTAGGAGGAGCTCAGTGTGCAGGAATTTATACAGGTAACACTGACTGCAATAGAGGCTGTAAAAATCTCTTCGAACTGAACTCCCCCTAGTGGCCATGTTTTCATGTCGGGAACTGAAGATGTTCAGCGCCAGGCCTCCCTTGCCCTAGGCTCCATAGCAATTGAGTGGTCTGCCTCCATGCCACTGTCAGTGGTTTTCGGATGGCTTTCCATGTGCATTCTCTCAGATGTAGTTTTTGAAGCCAACACCAGATGTGGATTCTACGGTGAGAGTAATTATAAATGACTGATACTATCTCACCTTTTTTTTTAATCCATTCTTGGCTTTGTCTCTAAAAACGTCACCAGAGAACCTGAATGTGAAAAACCTAGTCTGCATGATATGGCTGATTGGTGTATAAACCCCATCGTCATTCACGCAGAACACTAAAAGTCCCTTTTATAAAACCCTAAAAAGTTTGCAGGGCTTCTGAGTTCTATTTACTGATTTTCCGCTTCTTACAATGGGCAGCATTACTGGTAATGTGCATTCACTTCAATTGAATAGTTTTTGCCTACAGTGCACACTATGTGTTGATGACATTACAGCAAACGATTTTTATCACACATGAACAAGAAAAAAGGTCATTGTTCACATAATTTTTATAGTCTTTAAAATTGAATTTGATATTTCACATGTCTATGAACAGGAATCGCTCAGAAACCACCTTAGGCTCTTATCTTGCGTCTCTATTTCGCACTCACATCAGCAAGGTTTTATGAAGGTCAAGAGCAATGAGTATTATCGTACCTATTCCATTAACAGCTCCACTGAGATCATTTTCATAAAGGAATCCAACGTCACCACCACTAAATGTGTGTTTTCTTCAACCAAATGGAATGGTTATACTTATTAGACTGCAGTTGGAAGAGGTCTGTTACAAAATATTGAAGATTAAGATTACAGATTTGACTAGGTAGAATTACAAGGTCCATTGCTTCAGAAAGATATTGTAAGTGTAGCGCTGTGGCGCCTTAAAGAGGACCTGTTAATTGAGTTCTGTTAGCTTTGATTAAATGGGTTGGCCTCTTTCTGGAAACATTTGATAAATGTCTTTTTAAGATGACTATATGGCACTTACTAATATAGCCTTTGTTGACAAAGTCTTTTGTCCTGTCCACACAGAGGTCCTGTCCATAAAATGGCTGCTGATGGAGGGTCATTTGACCAGGCAAATCACTCAGCCTCCTCCATTCAAATACACTGCACCTGCCATCTGTGCTGTTGGTTGTGTTTTTTTGGAGGTATGGTATGCTTGAATGGAGGAAGCGGAGTGATGTTTCTGGACACATGACCCTCCATCAGAGGTCATCTTATGGACACAACCTCTATGGAGACGGCACAGAAGATTTCACAAACAGTAAAAATAGACATAGCATAGAAATAGCACTCAAAACAAGTCCCAATAGTCTCTTGTGACTGAGAACCTTCTGAAAAAATAAACTAAAATAACATTGATGGGACGTACTGTCCTTTCTTCTTTTATTTTTGGTGGGAAGGACTGTACTTCTTGCAGAAGAAAGGCATGGCCATGGGGGCGAAATTTGTGCCCAGCTATGCTAATTGGCATAGATAGATAGTGTTGGGCGCGAATATTGGATTTGCGAATTTTAATTGCGAATATCGCCACTTCGAGAATTTGCTAAGATTTAGAATATAGTGCTATATATTCGTATTCGCAAATATTCAAGATTTTTTTTCATCTGAACCCATGATCCCTCCCTGCTTCTTGTTTTTGGGCCAATGAGAAGGCTGCAATGTCTTTGTCTGAGCTTAGCAACATCCCTAGCAACCAATAGGAAAGTTGCCTACTCCTTACTATATAAGAACCTCCCCAGCAGCCATTTTCTGTAGTTTTATGGAGTTCTGAGAGAGACACCAGTGTCATTGCTGTGCTCTGTGCTTTACTGTTTAATTACATTAGATAGTTAGTTAGTTAGTTAGTTAGCTTATATATATAATACAGATAGTTAGTGGGAGATAGTCAGTGTAGGTTAGATTGTGATATAGTGTAGCTGATAGGTTATGATGAATATTCGCCCAAATATTCGCGAAATATCGCAAATTCGAATATTGCCCCTGCCGATCATCACTAGTCAGTATATGCATTGCCACCAATGAATCTGGTACGGTGGTGATACATAGATGACTGATCCCTTCCAAAGTATGATGCAAAGGAAGAATTGGAAGAATATCTCATCAGATTAAATAAGAACTATTGGGGTATTACCCTAAATGGGAAACTAGTGAGGTCACTGTACATTATTTTAACCTAACCATATTTAAAGATCAGGGAGTGTTGTGCACGAGGACATTCTTTTAAAAAAACTGATGTAAATAGCTATATCGAAAGAGACCACCATGATCCTTGGTTGCAAAACGTACCCAAAGGGCAGTTCATAAGAGTAAGAAAAAACTGCACCAGGAACAAGGACTATAGTAAGCAAGATTTTAATGGGAGTGAATAAAAGGTTTGCATATAAAATAAGAGGGATGGGGAAGGGAATTCAGAAGCCCTTGAGAAAGCCGCATGGCGAAACCAGTCGGGTGAAGTACACATATTGTTTCTATACAAGGCTTTTATACAAATTTTAATGTTGTGAGTATAACAATAAATTGAGATTTAAAAGTGTAAGTTGATCTGACCCACAGTGCTTGTTACTTTGTGTCCTGATTGCTCATTCAGGTATTTCCTGGACCACTACAAGTGTGACTATAGGTCTGAAGATGCTGCGCCTCTGAAGAGGACAAGCTACATTGAATGGAGAAGGAAAACCTGGTTGTGATACAGCTGACATCAGAGTGGTGTTTTAGGCTCATCGGACTGCAAGCATGCTAAGGAGGTTTGCGGTGAGAGTTTTCAAAAAACACATAATAGAGATAATACATTTGAAGATATTTTGCTCTGAGTCCCATGAATTACTGTAAGCTAAGTGTAACGCCCCTGAGTGGCATTAACACTTCTACGCCCTGTTTCTACCTGTGAATGCTAATATAATGTTATCTTATGCATTTATTTCCAGGTCCCTAGACACTGTGCAATTATAATAATGTTATGTAATTGTTCATGGTTGATAAAAAATGGCTGCACAACATTTCACATACAAACAATAGAGCTGAGAAATGGGGATCATTCTAAATTAAAGTGGTATTATACCTACTATAAATGGAAAAATAGACATTCTTTGCGCACATTTTTGATCAAACGTGTGTCGAGCAGAGTATAAATGTAGCTGGTTCCTACACTGCCCTGAAAATTGTAGGCCTAGGTAAGTCCAAGGCAGGTGGTATATTAGTGTTAGGTACCTATCTGCGGAAGCCACCTTGATGCCTGGTAGATGGGCCCAACACACGTTTGATCAAAAATGTGCGCAAAGACTTCTATTTTTCCATTTATAGTAGATATAATACTACTTTAATTTAGAATGATCCCCATTTCTCAGCTCTATTGTTTGTATGTGAAATGTTATGCAGCCATTTTTTTTATCAACCATGTTTGCTTGATGGATATGCACCTGTGACTATTAATATGAATGTGCTAGTCTAAATTTTCTTGTAGTATATATTGAGGGTAGCGCCTCTTTTAGACTGAGCAACGCCCATCTGCCTGGGGCTTCTGAGCAGAGTATAAATATAGCTGGTTCCTACACTGCCCTGAAAATTGTAGGCTTAGATAAGTCCAAGAGAGGCGGTATATTAGTGTTAGGTAACCATCTGCGGAAGCCACCTTGACGCCTGGTAGATGGCTCCGACACACGTTTGATCAAAAATGTGCGCAAAGAGCTTCTATTTTTTCCTTTATAGTAGGTATAATACCACTTTAATTTAGAATGATCCCCATTTCTCAGCTCTATTGTTTGTATGTTAAATGTTGTGCAGCCATTTTTTTTATCAACCATGTTTGCTTGATGGATATGCACCTGTGACTATGAATATGAATGTGCTAGTCTAAATTTTCTTGTAATGTAATTGTTCATGTAATGTGCCTGGTTCACCAGCAGGTGGCAGCAACTATGGCAGAGCTACACTTAGAGAGAATGGAACTCACCATTCCATTCTTCCCTCCCTTCTTGTTCAGAAGTGGGCCATTCCTGTTTGCTACCAGAAGGAGGTAGGGAGTTCTGGTTCAGACTCCATGTTGGAGCTGTCAGGATTCTAACCTATTCCCTGGCATAATCCAGAGTCAGACTACAGAGATAAATTGCAGCATCCTGCAGAAGCAGTGATTCCATTTAAGTCTGTTAGTACAGTAGAGCCAAAGAGAAACCGATGTAGTAGAGTTGAGATTGTTTGCCTGCCAGAGTTAATGCTAAAGCCTGCTGGGAACCAAGATAAAGTATGTAAAGTATGGAGAAACGTTTATGCAAAGTAAAGCTGCCATTGAACTTCTGGACTCAAATATTTCTTCAAATCCCTCAATTGTTCACCCTATTTGTCTGCTTCAAAGCCAACACCTAGGGTTCCAGCGTATCCAGTTAGGAGCACCGTGACATGCGCACAAAACATTAAGGGACATTATAGGCCACCCTATATCACTCGGCCATTTCTACACCTGGGTACCAACACCATTTATTAAAGGGACTCCGTCCTGTTGTTGCTTCATTGCAACTGGAGTCACGAAACACTCATCTTATCTTAAAGGGACCCCTTGCGGACCTCTGTTGTTGTCAAGACTATCCTTCAAGTATAGATTCAGCAGATTTCAGTACCTTCTAATCATGTATTTACAATGTTCTTGTTGGGTATGGACCATATGGAGAGAGTTCAGAGAAGAGCTACTAAACTAGTACATGGATTGCAGGATAAAACTTACCAGGAAAGGTTAAAGGACCTTAATATGTATAGCTTGGAAGAAAGAAGAGACAGAGGGGATATGATAGAAACTTTTAAATACATAAAGGGAATCAACTCGGTAAAGGAAGAGAGCATATTTAAAAGAAGAAAAACTACCACAAGAGGACACAGTTTTAAATTAGAGGGGCAAAGGTTTAAAAGTAATATAAGGAAGTATTACTTTACTGAGAGAGTAGTGGATGCATGGAATAGCCTTCCTGCAGAAGTGGTAGCTGCAAATACAGTGAAGGGGTTTAAGCATGCATGGGATAGGCATAAGGCCATCCTTCATATAAGATAGGGCCGGGGGCTGTCCATAGTATTCAGTATATTGGGCAGACTAGATGGGCCAAATGGTTCTTATCTGCCGACACATTCTATGTTTCTATGCTTCTATGTTTCTATAGTCATACAAGGGTCAAGCCGATCCAACCTACAGATGTAGTAGAGTTAACATTCATGCTTTATGAGACATGTTATCTAAACTAAATGCATTAAGCAAAAACCTTCAATTGCTTTTCGAAGGCTTTTGTTTCAAGATTACGCGATGAGTTAAGAAACTAGCAGTATTAGCACAAGCATTTAAAGAGGTTGTCCAGCCTCAAAATCATTTTGAAAACTGCTTCAACTAGGTTCACATCTGTAGTGGAGGTTCCATCAGGAGCTTCCATCGCAGATTCCAGCAAAAAACTATTAAATATTGCTCCATGCAGTGGTATTTTGTCAGGCAGAATGCCGAAATTCAAGCCAAATTGGATCTTTTAGATGTCTTTGGTGTCTGGCAAATTCTGTATCTGGTGACTTGGCTGCAGATATGAACCTAGACTTAAAAGTGACATTCACCTTACCAATACCCCAAACGTCTGGCTCTGATGCTTCCTGGGTCCCCCACCAGTGCCTGCTTATTTCTAAATGATGAGTGTTACAGTTCTCAAGAACATATTTTTTATTATTTTTTCAAATGTATGTCACATTATCATCCCTGACTTTCTGTTTCAATTGTTTTATTGAGTTACTTTATATAGTATATTACAAAGAAGTATTATACAAAAATAACAATCAAGGAAATTTAGATATACAGTTCATCATAGCAGTCAGAATTCAAACAAGTTTTAAACAAGGTTTTGTCACAAATAAGCTACAATATCTTCCATTGAGTAGCAATAAGAAAACAAAGGCCCAGGTAGTTTACAATAAAATGCAATGAATGACTGTCAAGAACAAAAATATTAAGAAAAAGAAGCAATTTAATAAAGATCCAATGTTGGTGTTAGAGAATTACGTGGGCGGAGGTCTAGTGTACAGAATGCTATCATCCCAGTTCTGTGTAAATGTATCCCATCTGTCTTGGCTCTGTTATCTGTACTATACAGTTTGAGACAAAAGTGCAATACCATATATATATTTTTTCTATATATATATATATATATATTGCTAAATAAACAATTTTTTGTCCCCTTACATCACAAAAAGTGTAATAACAAGCGATCAAAAAGTCATATGCACCCCAAAATAGTGCCAATCAAACCGTCATCTCATCACGCAAAAAATGAGATCCTACCTAAGATAATCGCCCAAAAACTGAAAAAACTATGGCTCTAAGAATATGGAGACACTAAAACATGTTTTTTTATTTTATTTAAAAAATTATATTATTGTGCAAAACTTACATAAATAAAAAATAAGTATACATATTAGGTATCGCCGCGTCCGTATCGACCGACTCTATAAAAATATCACATGACCTAACCCCTCAGATGAACACCGTAAAAAAATTTAAATAAAAACTGTGCTAAATAAACCATTTTTTGTCCCCTTACATCACAAAAAGTGTATTAGCAAGCGATCAAAAAGTCACACGCACCCCAAAATAGTGCCAATAAAACCGTCATTTCATCCCGGAAAAATCATACCCTACCCAAGGTAATCGCCCAAAAACTGAAAAGATTATGGCTCTCAGACTATGGAAACACTAAAACATGATTTTTTTTGTTTCAAAAATGAAATCATTGTGTAAAACTTACATAAATAAAAAAAAGTATACATATTAGGTATCACCGCATCCGTGACAACCTGGTCTATAAAAATATCACATGATCTAACCTGTCAGATGAATGTTGTAAATAACAAAAAATAAAAACGGTGCCAAAACAGCTATTTCTTGTTATCTTGCCTCACAAAAAGTGTAATATAGAGCAACCAAAAATCATATCTACCCTAAACTAGTACCAACAATACTGCCACCCTATCCCGTAGTTTCTAAAATGGGGCCACTTTTTTTGAGTTTCTACTCTAGGGGTGCATCAGGGGGGCTTCAAATGGGACATGGTGTCAAAAAAACAGTCCAGTGCCTTCCAGAAACCATATGGTGTTCCTTTCCTTCTGCGCCCTGTCGTGTGCCCGTACAGTAGTTTACGACCACATATGGGGTGTTTCTATAAACTACAGAATCACGGCAATAAATATTGAGTTTTGTTTGGCTGTTAACCCTTGCTTTGTTACTGGAAAAAATGGATTAAAATTAAAAATTTGACAAAAAATTTAACAGTCCAGCAAAATCTGCCTTCCAAAAACGTATAGCATTCCTTTCCTTCTGCGCCCTGCCGTGTGCCCGTACAGCGGTTTACGACCTCATATGGGGTGTTTCTGTAAACTACAGAATCAGGGCCATAAATATTGAGTTTGGTTTGGCTGTTAACCCTTGCTCTATTTTCCATTAATTCTTGTGGAACACCTAAAGGGTTAACAAAGTTTGTAAAATCAGTTTTGAATACCTTGAGGGGTGTAGTTTATAGAATGGGGTCATTTTTGGGTGGTTTCTATTATGTAAGCCTATGTAGAAGATTTGCTTCTAAACTTCTAAGCCTTGTAACATCCCCAAAAAATTAAATATCATTCCCAAAATGATCCAAACATGAAGTAGACATATGGGGAATGTAAAGTAATAACTTTTTTTTGGAGGTATTACTATGTATTATAAAAGTCGAGAAATTGAAACTTGGAAATTTGCAATTTTTTACAAATTCTTGGTAAATTTGGTATTTTTTTATAAATAAAAATGAATTTTTTTTACTTCATTTTACCAGTGTCATGAAGTACAATATGTGACGAAAAAACAATCTCAGAATGGCCTGGATAAGTCAAAGCGTTTTAAAGTTATCAGCACTTAAAGTGACACTGGTCAGATCTGCAAAAAATGGCCTGGTCCTTAAGGTGAAATAGGGCTGAGTCCTTAAGGGATTAAAGGGATTGTATCATCTCAGCCTTTCATGGCCAGTTCTCCTTTGTTTTCATAACTTCCATGGTCAGGGGTGGATTGGCCATAGACCCTACAGGGAAATTTCCCGGTGGACCGATGCTCCAGGGGGCCCACTCAAACCCTCCTCTCTGCTGCTGGGCGGGTACATAATGAACTCTCAGTGGTAAAATGCTGTGAGAATCAGGTACTCATGTACCCAGCCAGCGACCGCACATGCCTTCTGATTTCAACTGCTGTGGCACCTCACCTTCTAAGCCCCCTGCTCCATAGACAACTGGAGGAGGACAGAAAATGGTAGCTATTGATGGCCACCACAGAGGGCGAGCTTTTGGGGCAGTATATTTTGCTACACTGTGTTATTTGGTTCTGCTAGGATGGTATTTTGTACTATGGTATTCTTGATCCCACCTACTTGTGCTGCCCCGCTTTCTGTCAATTTGGACCTGCCTACAAAATGGGGCCACTTTTAGTTTTTTTTTTCCAGGGCCACTTTAAGTGCCCAGGCCATCCCTGCCCATGGTAGTAAATGGGAGGTATGCAAACGGCATAGAACAGCAATTCACGCATTTCCATAACTCAGTAGGCCATCAATTTCAGCTCAGTAGGGGGGTGCCTCTCAGCACCGGTGCCCATCATCTGTTTGAAGGTGCTTGTGTAAGGTCTGTAATATTTTGATTGTTTACATGGTGCTATCTACCTACTTATATTCTACAACATTATATTCTACAATATTCTGAACCTGGAAGACCCCTTTAAACATATTTAGTTCCTACACACACTGGAAAAAGTGATTTCTTTAGCAAAGTAAATTTTTTTCCCCAACAAAAGACTTTGATATGAAATATTTAATACACGCTGCAGCTTTGGTCCCAGGCAGCCCAGTTTCTCCTTCCTTTATTATGGCATTTTATGAATTGCTCACTGATGGGCTAATGTGTCTGCGGAAAATGGAGAGGCTCTTATTAAAATGGCACCCACCATAACATTCTGTAATGAATGTAACTGCTGAACAGTGGGGAATTATACATGAAGCTACATTAGCTGTGTCTTCCTTTGCTGCGTGTCATAGAATATGACAGACTAGAGGAGAGATCCTGTCAGTGAAGATGTAAAGCTTTCCCAAAGTCCATCAGAAGTCTGCATCTTCATGCAAATTTCCATCAGCTTACACAAAGTAATTTAAAGCTTTACTGAACAGCTGTCTTGCATAAAACGCAAGAAGAAGCAATATTTTCTGTACTGATACAAAATTTGGTATGTTCCCTTCTAGTTTAAGCTATGTTCACATCCTTTGTCTCCATAGTTTGGTCTTTATGCTGTAATAAAATGCCAATCCTGAAAACATAATAGCATCTGCCAAACAAGCGTTGAAAACTGCTATTAAAGTTGCCCTATGTGACTTTTGGGTGAGCTTACTTTTCTCAGCATCTGTCAGCTGGATCAAGCCTACTATACCAGACATATATCATAACAGGGTTCATCTTGCTGATTAAAATGCTACCTGTCTTGTGAAATTGGTTGCAGCATTTCTGGGGGGGGGGGGGGGGGGGAGAAAGACTTTTGTTCTCCATGTAAATGAGGGCTTCAGTTCACAAAAGGGCAGGGCGCTATATCCTCTGTGCACCTCAGTTCCTCTGCTTTCCAGTTCTGCTGATGGCCTAATTCAGAAAATACTTGTATTTCTCACATTATAATAATTCTGATGTATCTTTTCTAAGAACTTTACATTGTGCCGTTCCTCTGTTATTATTTCTAGAAATTTATGCATAAATTGACAACTGTTAACAGTCTAATCAGTACTGCCAGTTTCAGTCTTTTTTTAATTTCAATACAAAGTCCCTAATTTCTATCTAATTAATATTATATGACCCCAACAGAGCCAAGGGCTGAAAGTAGGCAAAGTAGGCAGTCATTTTGAGTATATTTTATTATATTTTATGACAGATAGATATGAATTTGAATATCAATAGTAATAAGTCAGACTAACTGGGCTTGCATTTTTTCCTGAAGTCGTTTTGCTAGGTATCCGACTTGACTTTTCCTATTAGAATTCTACTAGAGAAAGCCAGTTGATGACTAGAGAAACCTCTTCAGGAAACAAAAATACAAGTCCAGTTGCTGTGACTTATTACTATTATTGACTACCAGCAGTGAACCTGCCAATTAGCTAGTAAACGGGGGTACCGGTATACCAGGGGGGAGACTGTCCCTAAGAAAACCCTGGTCAACCCTCAGCCCGGGGAAGACCCCTAATGGTGGAGTCTCCCAGTCCCCGTACTTAACCTAATTGGCCCTAAGAAACCCTGCATGGTCGGACCTATTACCGGTTCAGCCCGACGTGTTTCCCCCGAGGTGGGTTCATCAGGGGGTATATGAGGGTAAAAAACGTTCCCAAAAAGTTAATAGATACATAAACAATTAAATGGTATAAATAAACTAACAAATACAAGAAACTCCACTAAACGTGGTAAAAAGATACATCCTACCACATGCAGTTCACCAAAGAGGACAGAAGGCAGGATATACTACATGGAGGGGTCCCTTGTTAATCCTAATGCCCAGGGGGTGCAGATGATGCAGCAACCACGCTTAGTGGAGTTTCTTGTATTTGTTAGTTTATTTATACCATTTAATTGTTTAAGTATTGTGAGATAGTGACAGATCTAACAGAGGTGAGAGGCAAGGAAGGGGTGGATAGTGCGGTCCACACCCCTATTCCACCACAGGTGAGACCAGCTGGAGGTGCTCGGGCTGGCATAAAGCACCTCCCAGGGTGTCAGTCTAGGGGAAGGAGATTCGTTGTGCAACAGGGTCCTGCTGGAGGCTCTGTATTAGTGGTCTGAGCCGGGCTGGCTGAGGGACCACGGGGCTAGGTGCTAGCCGGAGCATTGGGGGACGCCGTGACGCCTGGGCGCAAGGGTCATGAGGCGGAGTCAGAGGGACTACTGGGCCACACTACCCCATGAAGGTACTGGATGTGAGACCATGTGAACAGGGCTCTGTACAGCCAGGCAGCTGTGGGACACTGGGCTGGGAAAGCCGCTTGTAATTAACGTGTGCGAATAGTGCTTTAAGTAAGGTAGGAAAATACCTTGTTTAGTTAGAGCCCAGTCGGGCAGGTGTTTATTTTGTATGATTTATGTTTTGTAGGAAGGCGCAAGGGTCCGTCATTGACGGAAGGTACGTGTCACCAAGGTTCCTGGCCTCGGTGAGATAAGAACCGGTCATTTTGTGCGTCAGCAGCAGCTAGTGCTCGTGGACACTGTTTTACTTAGTGTGGCTGTAAAGCCAATCCGGGCTGGTTCTTATTGGGAGCAGCCAAAGAGCAGGGTGGGTGGCTGCTTCCCACATCCAGGCCAGGTTTTGGGCTGGGAGTCAGGCGCCCTAAAGCCTGCTGTGGTCTGCCAGGTGATTTATGTTATTTTGGGAACTCTTGCTGTGTGAACTAACACCAGGACCCTGTAAAGCATTGTTTTTCTTTTCTGCCTTCTCTGTGTGAATAAACACTGGACTTTTGTTTTTTCAACCGTGGTCTTGCCTCTGTATTGCATCCGCTTACCCTGCCTACCAGAGCAAATCCCTACAGTTTGTTTTGCTGAGGTGCCAAATAAAAGCGATGTTTGGACCTTAAACTTGGTGTCTGGCGAAGATACTTGTTTCAATGACCCCCGGAGAAGAGCTAACCCCCCACAATTGGTGTCGGATGCGGGCAGGAGTCCCGGCTGAAAAGAGGCAAAGTGATTGCTGAGAGCAACGGCTGCACACAGGAGCCTGCTGGTGATAATCTGGACTTTTTTTTTTCCTGTGGTGCAAACGGTGCAGGATTTAAAGGGCCAGTAGCAGAGTAAAAGAGTAGCAGTATTTATTTGGTCAAAATGGCGACCGGGGTAAAGGTGGCCCGGTTTGGCAGATAACCAAGGCCACAAAGGAAGTAATAGCGCAGCTGGTGTGGAAAACTAATTTCTAATGGAGGAAGCAGAGTGCAGGCTCTGAACTGGTGACAACTGGGACCAATGGTGCCAAGTTATCTGCATTGCCTAATGAAAATGTGAAGTTATGTAACCTAAGTGATAAGGATGACACCCCTTTTCCTTTGCAGGCTGTGATCAGGAAAAAAAATCTACTCCTGCTGGTTTAATTGTATATGTGGTAGGGATGTTGATTGATGGTGAGAGCACACAGCTGAAGGAACCCCATATGATAAACGTACAGGAAAATGAGGCAATGCTAGAAGGGGTACCACATGTACTAGGTACAGATAAGTAATCTCCACAGGGTTCTATGGTTAGTGAGCTTGGGTGCAAGATAGATGAAAGTGGTGTGGCCTATAATGTGAACCGGGCACCTGAAAGAGAGCCTGAGCAAGTGCAGGTGGTTCTCACTAAGGGGGAGTCTCCAGTGAGAACTGGGTCTTGTGGACCTGATGTTACAAATATGTTCATATATGATGTGATGTTGGGCTGTGATATTGTTTCGTTGTTGTGGGGTAAGGTAGAAACCTCTGCAGATAGTGACAAAACTCCTGCAGAACCTGTACTTGCCCGTTTAAATGAAGGTCTAAGGGAGCTGCACATTGACCACCATGGGGAAAGAATACTAGTAGCGACCAGAGCTGAGTGGGGAGACGGCAGCCTAGTGTCTGAGACTCATACCCAGGCAAGGGTAGATGACCTGACATGTCAGTATAGCTGCAATCCTGAAGATTTTTCTCTCTCCACACGGTCACCGAAGAAGACTGTAGTAGATACAAACAAAGTGCTTAAAGGGACCCCGGGTGGAACCCCCACAGGGTGGACAAAAGAGAATGGTGATACTCCTACATCGGCTGCAGCAGAGCAGAGTGAAGAGCATCTGGAACAGGAGGCCCTCTCCTTGGCTCGATCTCTTGAAGAAGTGCTTGAGGAGCGAGATGAATGTGAGAGGCTGAACAAGCAACTCAGAGCAGGGATGGAAGATCTCATGAGCTCAAAAGATGATATTGGGAAGAATGTCTATGAGTTGAAGAAGTCTAAGCACGAGCCTGTTAAGAATGGGTCTGGAGATGGTGGCGCTGTGGTGCCGACCGAGGCCGAGAAGATGGAAGATCTTTCTGCTGAGCCCGCTGATGGGGCTGATGTGAATGCAGAGACCAAGATACTCATGGCAATGAGTAGCCAGGACCTGGTCATGAAAGATGTTCCCTCTGCCGTCAGTGCCTTACAGAAAACCAAAGTTAGGGCGGAAGGAGCGACTGCCGAAGTGGGAAAAGCCACTGAAGATGCAGAAGACTTTGAAGCTGGCTCCAAACCCGAAGAAACCCCTGCTGAGAATAATGGCAAAGTGGTCCAGGTGCGTGGAAAAGGAGCTCTTCTGAAGGAGCCCCGCAAGGCAAAAGAGAAAGGGTTGGGACACGACCATGACTGGGACCAGTTCAGTCAAGAGTTGCCGCAGTCCAAGAAAGGACGTGAGGGGCCTGTGCAGAAGCCAGGAAATATAAAAAGAAAGTACCTGCTCATGAGATGGGCAAGAAAATCCCAGAGGCCTTGTCAGCTCTGTAATAAACTCATGAGGGTGACAAACCAAGCGCTGTTGTCTGGGTCTGGCAGAATAAAGGGAAGACTGTAGGCCAGATCGATGCCCGTTCTTGAGCATCTGTATTTGATACTAGTGTTCACCCCTACGGGCTTGAACAAAGGGGGGAGGTATGTGAGATAGTGACAGATCTCACAGAGGTGAGAGGCAAGGAAGGTGTGGATAGTGTGGAGGCTCTGTATTAGAGGACCACAGGGCTAGGTGCTAGCCGGAGCATTGGGGGACACCGTGACGCCTGGGCGCAAGGGTCACAAGGCCGGAGTCGGAGGGACTACTGGGCCACACTCCCCCATAAAGGTACTGGATGTGTGACCGTGTGAACAGGGCTCTGTACAGCCAGATAGCTGTGGGACACTGGGCAGGGAAAGTCGCTTGTAATTAACGTGTGCGAACGGTGCTTTAAGTAAGGTAGGAAAATACCTTGTTTAGTTAGAGCCCAGCTGGGCAGCTGTTTATTTTGTATGATTTATGTTTGTTTTGCTGATGTGCCAAATAAAAGCGATGTTTGGACCTTAAACTTGGTGTCTGGCGAAGATACTTGTGTGAATGACCCCCGGAAAAGAGATAAACCCCAACAGTATCTATTATCTTTTTGGGAATGTTTTTATACCCCCTGATGAAACCACCACGGGGAAAACGTGTTGGCTGAACCGGTAATAGGTCCGACCACGCAGGGTTTCTTAGGGCCAATTAGGTTAGGTACGGGGACGGGGACGGCGAGACTCCACCATTAGGGGTCTTCCCCGGGCTGAGGGTTTACCAGGGTTTTTCTCAGAGACAGTCTCCCCCCTAGTATACTGGTACCCCCATTTAGTAGCTTCATAATTTAGGTCCCCCCTGCGACTATGGTCTGGTTTGTTGTGGTTTTTGTTTTATAAAAAAAATAAAAATCTTATTTTTTTTCATTTTTTGCTTACATCTTGAACCCACTTTTCCTACTAGCCTGAACCTACTAGCCGTTTTTTCAGGTTATGAATATTCCTTTTATCTATAAATCAATAAAGTATGAGTTTTAAAGGAAACCTGTCACCTGGAATTTGGCAATAGAGCTGAGGACATGGGCTGCTAGATCGCCGCTAGAACATCTGCAATGTCCAGTCCGCATAGCTCTCTGTGTTTTTTATTGTGTCAAAAAAACGATTTGATAGATATGAAAATTAACCTGAGATGAGCCCAGCACCGCCCCACATCCTCCGAATCTCCTCCTTGCTCCCCGTTGCAAAAGCTAGAGCGCCGTAATCTCGTGATGCGCGAGCTAGCGCATGCGCAGTTCGTTCCCTGAGGCTGATGCCAGCACAGGGAAGGAATACAATGCCGACACTGCGCATGCGCTAGCTTGCGTATCGCGAGATTACGGCGCTCTAGCTTTGTGACGTCGGGGAGCAAGGAGGAGATTCGTAGGATGTGAGGCGGTGCTGGACTCATCTCAGGGACAGGACTCCTCTCAGGTTAATTTGCTTATCTATCAAATCGTTTTTTTGACACAATAAAAACACAGAGAGCTATGGGGACTGGACATTGCAGATGTGCTAGCGGCGATCTAGCAGCCCATGTCCTCAGCTCTATTGCCAAATTCCAGGTGACAGGTTCCCTTTAAGGGTCCTTGATTTTGTAGTTAAGTAGTTTAATAATTTTTTTGGGACACCACATTATCATTTCTATATTACTAAATACTCTTCAATTTGTGCTGCCATTTAGCCACTTAAATCTCAGTGGCTAGTTAGATTTTTATCTGCCAATTTGCAGCTATTAATAATTTTTCTTTTTCATAAAACAGCAGATAGTATGCTAAATAATGAACATCTCGCTTTAGAAATTGTTGATTTATTATAATTTGCTGCTTTGTGGCTATTCACACTTTTCCTTTTTTAATAGTGGCAATCAGGGATAATTCACATTCAATGGTTATCTAAATTTTCCATGCAGCAGTTCACACTTAGCTTTTTATAAGGGACTATTTACACTGCAGCTCACTCATTAAAGGGGTTCTCCGAACTTTTAATATTATCAACCTATCTTCAGGATAGGTGGATCAATATCCGATCGGAGGTGGTCCGACACTCCTGTGTCTCTTCTTGCTTACTGCTGCTTTGCCATAGACGTCAGCAGTGAGCAGGAAGAGAGAAGGGAGACGGCACGTGAACCGTCTCCCCATACAGCTGACCGGCAGGGGTCTGGGGTGTTGGACACACAGTCAATTATCTTTTTGTGTAAATGCAACTGTTTGCCTGACAAATGATCTATTACACGATCGCACTCACAAATCTTTACACATCTAAAGGTTTGTTGTTCGAATGTGATTAATGTTCTTGAATAACGACTCGTTTGTCACTCGATTGAATCAATGATCTACCCATGTAATGCCTCATTCACACGTCAGTGTTCGGTCAGTGATTTCCATCAGTGATTGCGAGCCCAAACCATGTGCGACTCTAATCACAGAACAGGTGCAGATCTTTCCCTTCTACCTTATGTCGGTGGAGGCTCCACTCCTGGTTTTGGCTCACAATCACTGATGGAAATCATCGACCAAAACACTGACGTGTGAATAAGGCTTAAAGGGGCCTTAATATGTGGATAATGCCCTTGGGAAGCAGTAGTAAATACAGTACCAGGGCTATGACATGATGTGCTATTAGGTGTTTTTTGTGGTTGGGGATATACAAGTTTTCTTGGATAGATTTGTATCATAGCTCTATAAATATAAAATAATAGAGGGGAATAAATACTGTAGGCTTGAGATTCATTATATACTAGTGGTATGTTAGAAATAGAGGGCAAAAACTTAGACACAGTAGCTTATAACAGGTCTGTGGATTAATAATGAGTTTTATCATGGGTTTTAGACAAATTTTTATATTAAATGGGATATCTGGAAATATTGATATTGATAGACTATCCTCAGGATAGTGTGTGTTGATCAGTTGGCACTCCGATATGTGGCGTGGTGCTCGTGTCCATCAATGGCAGGTGCCCATCTGTTACTGACAGCTGAGCCCCAGCTGTATTCTCTGGCATCGGTGTTTTCGGATTAACCCCGCGATCATACAGGAGGTTCACAAAGGGAGAACATTATTATTACCCTGCTCCCCGCACGGCCGCAGCTCCATCTCCCTGACGTGCGGTTCAAAACATTCGGCAATGGGAATGGGGGACAGCCAATAGCAGGCCGCGACAGGATGATGGTAGAGAGACTCGTCCCCATGGCGGCATGCTATTGGCTGCTTCCCCCCTTCCCCTGTCGCCAGATGCAGCGCGGCAGCCGTGCAGGGATCAGGAGGAATGCTAGTGCCGGGGAGCGAGGTAAGTATAATCTATATGAGCTACCCAGGCACTCGGGGGGGGGGGGGGGGGGGGGCATTATAGGGGTTGAATAACCCCTTTAAGGTGAAAATTGGGAGTGTCCTTAAAGGGTTAAATAATCGGCCTGCCACACACAGATGACATCAGGTAGCTCTGGCAGCTGCCTCTTCAAACAGATGATCAGTGGGGGTGCCAGGAGTCAGACCCCGCTGATCTGATATTGATGACCTATCCTGAACATAGGCTATCAATAACAAATTCCTGGATTACCCCATTAAGTGAAGATTTGGCTTTAGATTGCATTTGTTATACATATTTGTGATCCATATGTATGATATAGAGGGAACAATTTAGTTTTTCTGGTTAATTATTGTAATTTATTTTCGCTAATAAACTGTCATTTAAATTGATATCGAAAGTGCATGCAAGTTGTGCCACGGAAGAAGACGATCAAGTGAAATCCAGGGTCAGACTTTAGTGTGCTGCAAGATTCCGTTACTATTGTATATGTCTTTTACCCTTTTCAATCCTGTGAGTATACCATGAAAACACTTTCTGTGATTCAGTCATTTGGCAGTGCTTCGCTATGATTTGTACTAAAAGGGAATTGGTAGAAAAGACAAAGCATATGGCACATTTCTGTGAAGTCTGTGGAACTGCTGATCCCAGGTTGATGGGAGGCTGCTGCTCTGATTCTTGTTTTCCCCTATAATGTAATGTTGAGGGAAGTTTCTCTCAGTATATAAATATCACACAATTTCACTCCGGATTATGTAAAGTGCTAAAAACTTTCTGTTTCTGAAGGTGGCATATGCCTAGGGTGCTATCAATGAACTGTGGTCTAATTGATGCATTAAAAATAATGACAATCTGCCCAAAGTTGTCATTTTAGCTTAGCTTATAAATATCAATAATGAATGCATGGGATATTTATCATATTTACTGCTGAGAGAATCTCTCTTACATTGCACTTGACATCTTGAACTGCCATGAGTCTGAAATTATGCGTGGAAAAGACAACGGCCATCAGATGTGTCACTTCGAGCAAAGTCAGATCTCGTGCAACACCTGTTCTTCTAACAAAGAAGATGAAAACTGGGTTCCAACGCCTAATAGTGTTTCATTTTAATGCACTTCCGCTTCACTTTACAATTCCTAATTCCCCTAATAACAACCCAGGCTTTTAAAGGCTGTCATCTCTATGCCAAAATTTATAAAAGCTGATAGTTTAAGTACAACAGTAGTAAAGTCAACTCTTACATCTCTGTATTAGAGCCTGGCATGGGGAGCGCTAAATTCAGTTCAGTATAATGTGAAAGACAAGCCTCATTAGCTCCTGGACATCTTCTCATTTCTTGGTCATAAATCCTATTACCTTGTATTACAAACTGCCATAAAATCAGAGCTAAAATATAATTTATGCTCAGTGTACAGAAGCTAATGTTTCCTCACTCCAGAGAAGCAGAGTACCAGAAAATGAGAAAGTATGTATGCAAACCCAAAGCTATTTATATTGACTGATCGCCTACGACGTTATAAACATAGTGGGGGGGGGGGGGGGGGAGAGATTTACAGGTTGGTATTAAGCTTCAAATAGGTACAAGAATTACCAATATAATCCTGCAGAGGCGTCTCATACACAAAACTTCATTAGTAATGTGCTCAGGGGTAACATACAAGTACTGGCCGAATACCACTGTTCATACTCAATCTCAAGTCTATCCTTGAAATGAGGGTCTGCACTTTGTTTGTAAGCCAGTTACCTACCTGGCTTCAACATATCTAGATAGGAATTGAATTAATAATTGTGTAGGGACAGGGATGTTAAACATTTTTGTAAAATACTTTTTCAGGGCAAAAATGTTTCTTTCACTAGAAATACCAGGATGTAAAGAGTAGAATGCTGAAGATGGGCTCTCCTTAGCAATGCTCATCTTCTACTTCTACCAGAGCACCAGGGACGACTATGTAAAACATGCTGAGCCTCTTACCTCACTAGACCAGCTCATGTTTCCCTATACGTGCCTTCTCTGCCAGTCTTCCTGCCTATCGGACTTCATGCCAGTGCTAACCCCTAGCAGCTCTGCCTGCTTATTTCTCTTCGCTATGCTTATCAGTTACTGACCACGGGGAAGAGAAAGAAGATTGGAACTGTCAGCGCTTAGAAGGGCCGAACAGCTCAGTGTCAGAACAAAGATCAAGCAGAGGTGAGGTAGCGAAGGGCACAATCTGGGAAACAGGTTGAAGTCATTACTCATGCAGACAAACATATAACAGCACATCTTTGCAGGACACAAGTAGACTAGAACAGGGGCGTAGCTAGATCTGACTGGGCCCCACAGCAAATATTTGTGCAGGGCCCCTCCCCAACAATGGACGCACTCACCATATACATGGACGCACTCATACACGCACTCACCACATACATGGACGCACTCATACAGGCACTCACCACATACATGGACGCACTCATACAGGCACTCACCACATACATGGACGCACTTACCACATACATGGACGCACTTACCACATACATGGACGCACTCATACATGCAATTACCACATACATGGACGCACTCATATACGCACTCACCACATACATGGACAAACTCATACACGCACTCCCCACATACATGGACGCACTCACAACATACATGAACAGACTCACATACGCACTCATCACATATATGGACATATATACTATATATATATATATATATATATATACACACACATACACACACATGAACATACAAGTAGTTATACACCTATTTCTACACACAGACACTTACCTTTCCTGTAGACAGCTGATGTCTCGTCTTCACAGGCAGCCTGGAAAAGTAGGTGCCATCACCCCTCTGTGCCATCCAGGGACAGCAGTGGAGGGGTTAATCAGTAACCTACTATGGGGGGTCAGAGAACAGGACACATGGGGGGGGGGCAGGCATTGTAGAGCTCTGTGTGCTGGAGCAGCCAGCCTGCTCTATAGTAGCTTCACACTGGTGGGTGGGGCTTGATCCCATAAAGTTCTGCTATTGGCTGGCAGCTGATGTCATAGTAAGCTGCCAGCCAAAAGAAAACAGAAAGCAGTACTGGCAAGTGGTGTGCCAGTACTGCGGATCCAAGCCTGAGAACGGCCATAGGAGGAGGATAAGACGGCAATTATACTGTATCTGCTCCTCACTGAGTAACGACCTTCAGTGGGAGGATCTCCAGCACTGCTGCTGTAAGTGGCATCTGCTTCTATAAAGTGCAGCAATTGTGATTAGGGGCAGCCCTAGATCTACTGAAAACATTCAGTACTGCTCTGGGGCCCCTTCTGAGCTCAGGCCCCGAAGTAGTCACTTCCTCTGCTTCCCTGATAGCTACTTCACTGGACTAGAACCTATTGATCAAGCACCCTAACACAGGAGAAGGTGCTTTAAGTACTCCTGAGTGGCTGGCCCTTTAAGAGTGGAAAGAAGTGCGCACTGCAGGAACAGCCTGGCAGCTCTAGCGGCCTGGCGGGCCTTGAAGGAGCAGAGGAAGGCCAACGGGTCCGGGGTGCAGAACCAGGGGAGTGGCGGGACAGGTGAGAAGAGCGGTACCCATGTCCACCAGGGAGAGCAGGCACGGGCTGCTGATATAACAGAACCACAGGCAAAATAGATTAACAAACAAAGCTGCCAGCGCTAGCAGAAAGTCAGACAGGGAGGGAGACAGGCAGAGAGCGTACATACAGGCAGTCAGTGGCTGGGGTGATAAATTAAGAAGCAGGCTGAGAAGCCTGACTCTGTATGTTCCAAATAGTCATCTTCAGCACTCAGTAGAATGCTGAAACGGATTCTCCTTAGCAGTGCTCAGGTACAGTATTGCTAAAGAGACTCTTTACAGCCTGTTTTATAGTAAAAAAAAGAAACATTTCCCTAAAACTATTAAAATAATAATAATAAAAAAAAAAACATAAGTGACATTTACACTATATTAGTACTCAGACAAATCATCTTTAAGCTTCCTAAATGTAGATTTTTTTGGGGGGAAGGAGGCTTTTTTGAAACTTTTTGGCATTTTTTTCAAGACGCCACAAAATGCAGTGCAATGCAGGCAGCATGTTATAGGGCAGGAGGAGATGACTCATTTATAGTTTTGTGGGAAAAGATTCAGCAAAATGTGTAATTTATTCATTTAATTTCCTGCTCTTTATGAATTTAAAGTGAATCTGTCACCAGATATATCATTATGAATCCAACTGACATGCAAGATGTGCTCTCCTTAGTACTTTGTAATCGTCTTGTTCCTATTTTAATATGTGGCCCAATGTGTAGAATTCAGCGTTTTTAGTTTATGCTAATTAGCTCATAGGTGCAACTAGAGAAGTGCACCTCATTGCCCCCAAGACTCCACTTCTTTACGTTGCAAGACTTCAGGTCCAGCTGTGAATACATCTTCACTACCTGGCCCTGTCAAGTCAAAGTGTTGGGGTGTGACAGTGAACGGAAAAGAGTGAAGCCTTGGGTGCAACAAGGTGCAACGGCACCACCCTCATTGTACCCAGGGGCTAATTAGCATAACATTAATATGCAGATTTCTACACAATGGGGTCACATATTCAAATAGAATCAAGAACATTACAAATTACTGAGGAGAGCACATCTCGCAGGTAAGTTTCTGACAGATTCTCTTTAAGACTGCACAACTAATACCGACTGAACGCTATTTATGTATACAACCTTGTGCCTAACATTTTTAAAGGGAGTCTGTCACCTCCATATGGCCATATACAGCGCTTACATGGCTCTGTAGCACACCTATACAGGATTGTAACAATACCTTTATCTTTGTCTTTAGACTTGCACCAGCAGGAAAAACAAATGCAAATGAGCACTCGCAAGTGCCCAGGGGTGGCGTTCAGTGTGTAGGTGCCCAGGCTGCTTTGCCTTCTTTTCACTTTTCTCCTCCCCAGCCTTTGCCTTTGCCCGCCCTCCAAGTCCGGACCTATCGATGAGGCAAGAGACTTGGAGGGCGGGCAAAGGCAGAGGCTGGGGAGGAGTAAAGTGAAAATAAGGCAGAGCAGCCTGGGCACCTACACACTGAACGCCGCCCCTGGGCACTTGCGAGTGCTCATTTGCATATGAATTAAACTTCGTTTTTCCTGCTGGTGCAAGTCTAAAGACAAAGACAAAGGTACCGTTACAATCCTGTATAGGTGTGCTACAGAGCCATGTAAGCACTGTATATGGCCATATGGAGGTGACAGACTCCCTTTAAACATTTTTCCCCTGTGCATGCTAAATGTCTAGTTTTCAGTTCTTCTAGATGGGGGTAGAGACTAGCTGCCATCCACTGCACACCGAAAGTAGAGGGGAATCTGCTTCCTAACCTTCTCTTACTCTGAAGCAGCCCCTGGAACATGGAGGATATTACAGAGAGGTAGCTACCTGTATGGGGAATAAAGTACTTGTGCTGATATAAGTTTCCTATGTAGCTGTTCAGCCTGCATGTCTGTGTGTATCTTACTATTCTCCTGCTCACTTCTCCAGTTCCCTTCTCCATAGATTTGTATTTACATGTGTAAAATGATTCTCCTGTGGAGCTGCTCCCATCTTGGACAGGTATAAGACATTTTTCAAAGTGAAAAGCAATTAGCAAGGCAGGAGGCAGCTAATAACATGAGAATTAGACACAACTTACTAATAAGACATATCACAAAGTTTCCTGCGGTCATTTTACTATTGATTTATGCAAAGCTGTGTGACCAGTTAAATGTATAGATTACAAGTTTTACTGAATCAGATTCCAAATTCCTCTCTCTCTAGGCCCTGCATCTATCTTGAGAATTGGGCTGTTATTTCGCACCTCTGGGAAAAGAGAGGTGGTCACCCATGCACAGCTCTCTCCATTCACTTCTGAGGAAGTAAAAATAGCCAAGTAAGAAAGTTCAGCTATTTGCAGAACTCCCATACAAATTCAGGCTGTCAGATGTATATGCCTGACCATCTTTTCATTAACTACGGCGTAAGATGGGGCCCCATTCTCAACATAGATGTGGGTCCCAGAGTAAGGATCCGCACCTATGGGACATTTTTGGCATATCCTGCAGATATACCATAACGGTCCAGATGGGAATACCCCTTTAACCTCTTACGGACACAGGGCGTAAAGGTACGCCCTGTGTATTTCCGATCACCGCCACGCGGCGGGCAGTGATCGGAACAGAGTGCCTGCTGAAATCGTTTTTTTATTTTTTCAAATTTTTGGGGCTTTCTTATTTTTTTTATGCTAGGTTTAGGGTGGGCTAGGGTAGGGCATAAGTGAACGTGAACACCCGCCCCCCCCCCCCACACACACACACACACTAAATAAAGTTTTACACACACACACACACACACACTCCTCTATGGCCCTCCGGACGTTCTCGGCCGAGGAGGCATATGCCCTGCTTGTCTCCGACTCAAAGAGCCCCAGTGAGGATGAGGATGACCCCACTTTCCTCTTGTCATCTGCGTCCTCCTCATTATCTAGTGATGATGATAAGCCCCCAAGGCGGCGGAGATGCCGCCAGGCGAAGCCAGGGGACCCCCATGCCAGGGACCCTGTGGCCCACACTAGTATGAGCAGCCCTGGGGTGCTACCGGTGAACTTGTCTGGTGTACCCCAGAGGATTTTGAGCCCGTGATTCCTGACTTTGCTGGCCAACCAGGAATCCAGATTCCCACAGTGGGCTTCACTGAATATAACTTTAGTTTTTTTTCAGTGACCACTTTGTGAATCTGATGGTGGAGCAAACAAACTTGTTCGCCCAACAGTTCATTGCCCAACACCCGGGCTCCTTTTTGGCTAGGTCCGGTGGCTGGACTCCGGTCAGTGCAGCCGAGATGAGGACGTTTTGGGGCCTCGTGCTGCACATGGGCCTAGTCAAAAAACCCAGTGTCAGGCAGTACTGGAGTGGGGACGTCCTCTACCAGACCCCACTCTACTGTATGGCCATGACACGTTCCCGTTTTGAGGCCATTCGGAAATGCCTGCATTATGCAGATAATGCAGCATGTCCCCCCCGAGGTGATACTGCCTAACACCGCCTGTACAAAATCAGGCCGGTCATCGATCACTTCAGGGCCAAATTGTTGGAGGCCTATGTACCTGGAAGGGAGGTCGCTGTTGATGAGTCTCTCATTGCTTTCAAGGGGAGACTCATTTTCTGCCAGTATGTTTTATCTAAGCGGGTGAGGTATGGCCTGAAGCTGTACAAACTTTGTGAGAGTACCTCAGGGTACACTTACAAGTTTTGTGTGTATGAGGGGCGAGATTCCCGTATTGAACCCCCAGAATGTCCCCCCACTCTGGGTGCTAGCGGGAAATGTGTGGGACCTTATGCACCCACTGCTAGATAAGGGTTACCACCTGTACGTGGATAACTTTTATACTAGTATCCCCTTGTTCCAGTCCCTCGCCGCCAGATCCACGTCCGCTTGTGGGACCGTGTGGAAAAATCAACGCGACCTCCCTACCTACCCCCTCCAGGTACCTATCCCCAGGGGTGAGACCCGTGCCCTTACCAGTGGAAACCTGTTGCTGGTCAGATATAAGGACTAGAGGGATGTCCTTGTACTGTCCACAATTCACGGTAACGGCATCACCCCTGTCCCTGTGGAGGTACTGTGGCAACGGTCCTGAAGCCTGATTGTATCATGGACTACAATCGGTATATGGGAGAAGTTGATCTCTCTGATCAAGTCCCCAAGCCATATAACGCCATGCGCAAAACCCGGGCATGGTACAAAAAAGTTGGGGTCTACTTGGTACAGGTTGCCTTGTACAACTCTTTTGTGCTGTCCCGGAGAGCTGGCAACACAGGGAAACTCCTGCAGTTCTATGAGGCAGTCCTCATGGCCCTGATCTCTTCTGACCGGGAAAGAGCATGCCGGAGTACCTCAGGAACTGGAGGCGCCCGGATAGAAGGGACAGTCCCGAAAAAAGTGCAGAGTCTGTCACAGGAAGGGGATACGGAAGGACACCACCACTCAGTGTGACACGTGCCCCGATCATCCGGGCCTCTGCATTGACGGTTGCTTCAGGGTGTACCACACTTCCATGGAGTACTAAATTTATAATCCCCTTCCCCAATTTTAATTCTATTTAGCCACAGACAATCTCCCATAAAATAAAATTTAAAAAAACTATGGCTCTCAGACTTTGGAGACACTAAAATTATTATTTTTTAAATGATATTATTTTGTAAAACTGAAATAAATAAAAAAGTATATATATTAGGTATCCCCGCGTCCATAAGAACCTGAACTATAAAAATACCACATGACCTAACCCCTCAGATGAACACAGTCAAATTTTTTTAATAAAAACTGTGTAAAAAAAGCAATTTTTTTGTCACCTTCCATCACAAAAAGTGTAATAGCAAGCGATCAAAATGTAATATGCACCCCAAAATAGTGCCAATAAAACGTCCTCTCATTCCGCAAATAATGAGCCGCTACCTTAGACAATCAGCTAAAAACGAAAAAAATAATTACTCTCAGACTATGGAGATACTAAAATGTTTTTTTTTTTGTTTAAAAAAGGATATTATAGTGTAAAACCGAAATACATTTTAAAAAGTAGACATATTAGGTATTGCCGCGTCTGTAAGAATCTTCTCTATAAAAATAACACATGACCTAACCCCTCAAATGAACAGTCAAAAATTTTTTATAAAAACGGTGCCAAAACAGCAATTTTTTGCCAAATTTGCCATTTTAATCAATTTTTTCCGTTAACAAACCAAGGGTTAACAGTCAAACTAAACTCAATATTTATTGCCCTGATTCTGTAGTTTACAGCAACACCCCATATGTGGTGTTAAACTACTGTACAGGCACACGGCAGGGCGCAGAAGGAAAGGAACACCATATGGTTTCTGGAAGGCAGATTTTGCTGGACTGGTTTATTTACACCATGTCCCATTTGAAGCGCCCCTGATGCACCCCTAGAGTAGAAACTCCCAAAAAGTTACCCCATTTTGGAAACTACACCCTTCAAGGTATTCAAAACTGATTTTTACAAACTTTGTTAACCCTTTAGGTGTTCCACAAGAGTTATTGGCAAATGGAGATGAAATTTCAGAATTAAAATTTTTTTGTAACCTTGCCTCACAAAAATGTAATATAGAGCAACCAAAAATCATATGTACCCTAAAAATAGTCCCACCAAAACTGCCGCCTTATCCCGTAGTTTCCAAATTGGGGTCACTTTTTTGGAGTTTCTACTCTAGGGGTGCATCAGGGGTGCTTCAAATGGGACATGGTGTAAAAAAAAAAACAGTCCAGTGCCTTCCAGAAACCATATGGTGTTCCTTTCCTTCTGCGCCCTGTCGTGTGCCCGTACAGTAGTTTACGACCACATATGGGGTGTTTCTATAAACTACAGAATCACGGCAATAAATATTGAGTTTTGTTTGGCTGTTAACCCTTGCTTTGTTACTGGAAAAAATGGATTAAAATTAAAAATTTGCTAAAAAATTTTAATTCTGAAATTTCATCCTCATTTGCCAATAATTATTGTGGAACACCTAAAGGGTTAACAAAGTTTGTAAAAATCTGTTTTGAATACCTTTGGGGTGTAGTTTCCAAAATGGGGTCACTTTTTTGGAGTTTCTACTCTAGGGGTGCCTCAGGGGGGCTTCAAATGGGACATGGTGTAAATAAACCAGTCCAGCAAAATCTGCCTTCCAGAAACAATATGGTGTTCCTTTCCCTCTGCGCCCTGCCGTGTGCCCGTACAGTAGTTTACGACCACATATGTGGTTTTTTTTTTCTATAAACTACAGCCCTGCCGGAGCTTTTAAACGCTAGTGTGAAACTAGCCTTAGCTAAAATGGTAATCTTACCCAAGTTACATAACTCCTGAACATTAATTCAGAAGGTGATTTTTCTAGGAAGCTTCCTAAGATTAAGGAACATGGAGGATTGAGTGTACTAGATTTTTAGTTGCATTTTTGCTGTTCACAATTACAACAGTTAATTGAATGGAAAATCAAAGTTTTACTAAAATTTTTCTTTTTATTTTATAATAATTTTTATTCATATACAAAAAGTTTACAAAATATATAACCATACACAAGAAAAATATTTTTGAATCCCCATTTTACCCTACCTCCCCTCACCCCTCCTATCCCTGAGAGAAAAAAAAACAAAAAAAACAAAACCTTTCCCTACTCATAATCTAATATATCATACCTTGTTAGTCAACCAACTTTTCTAAAAATTATCAAAATAGTCCTTCTCTCCTCTATTATTGTATATTATCCTCTCCATTTTTACCATATTCTCCACCGAACTCTTCCACTCCGTTACCAAATGTGTGTCCTTCTCAATCCACTTTTTAATTATAACAAGTCTTGCCTGAAATAAGAGTTTACAAAGTACCCTCTTATCCATTCTTAAAAGGCGGAATTGTAATGTACCTCCCAAAATACAAGCAACTGGATCACCTTGTATTTGTACTCCCAAAATCTTTTTGATAATATCTGCCATCCCTGACCAATAACTAAACTGTTTGGGACACCTCCAAAGTAAATGATAAAGGCCTGCTTGCTCCATACCACATCTAGGACATTTATCAGAAGATCTCAGACCCATCCTTTTGAGCAACATTGGAGAGCGGTACAATCAATGGATAAAAAAAAACTGGGAGACCCCATGAGAGGACGTCATTGAAACCAATGACCTATTCCTTAATATATCTTCCCATTGTTCCTCCGATATTCCTTCAATATCTCTTTTCCATTTCTCTTTAGCCAGAATTTTAATTGCACCAATACTCTATATTTTCTTTAAATACTCCCTCTCTTTTCTGTTATCCAAGAACTGTTTTATGTTTTCCATAGGAGCCTTTTTAGATTTTAAAAAATCTGCCTGTGTTGACCCAATTGCATCTTTCAATTGCAAATATTTAAATAAATCTTTATCCAAAATCCCAAATTCTTGTCTCAATGTTACAAAATCGTTCAACACATCCCCTTCAAACAATTGTGACAACCATCGAACTCCTTTACTTTCCCAATTCACATAGTGCTTAATTTTTTTTAATTTCTCTCAAATTAAAATTACGCCATATAGGTGTATAATCTATGTATCCCTTAATATTCATAATTCTTTTAATTTCCTTCCAAACACCATTATTTATAATTCCAAATACTCCAGACTCCAAAACCTCTATCATCCTTCGTTGACTATCTTTGCACCCCATGTTCCCCAAGTACTGACTCAAAATAGGTGTTATTTTATCTCTACTGTGGGGATTCGCTCTGGTAGGCAGGTTAGTGGATGTAGTATAGAGGCAAAGGACCAGGTTGTTATTCACACTTATAACATAACACAACAGTCACTTTTCAGGCTTGGTGCTTGTTCACTTATATACAAAAATTATCTCTATGCACCAGGTGCGTGTGTGCAGAGATATGTCACACCTCTTATTAACTTATTTACCACATGTGGACTGAGTATATATAAATATAAAGTATAACTTTTACTATAATTTCACTTAAAAAGCATTGGTGGTAGCAGTGAGACAAAGACAAAATAACTTACATACATATAAACACATATATAACCACCATCTAGAGCCGCGGTAAGGTAATAGTGGGTGGGTCTTACCCCATCCTGTAGATATACGACCAAAGGATGGTGGGTGGAGTCAATGCTCCAGTGTGGTAACAGGCACTGGTGTCCAATTGCTATGTTGGTATGGCAATCTGGATACTCCTATGATGCCCTGGTCTAGAGCCCTCCCTATATGGATGGTCGGGGGCTATTCTCATAGACCTGCCTCAACGACACGGAGCACTCGCCCCGACAGGGGCGACCCCATACGGAACCTGTCCCTAAATGGGGCCTATTCCCTGTAAGTCCCTTACTGTATGGCCCTACATGCCATGTTTCGTTCCATTAAAAATGGAGCTCATCAGGGGCTCATTGAAATTAGAAGGTTTTATTTCAGTAGAGAGTTTCTCTTTGTAAATACAAAGAGGTTTGGACGGTCAGTGGTACACGTCCCTGCCAGGGTATGGGGAAGTGTCCCCAACAATACCCTCGCCTCACCTCACTGCTAGATGCCGGCAGTGTGGGAAGTGAGCAGTGAGGTGAGGCGAGGGTATTGTTGGGGATACTTCCCCACACCCCGGCAGGGACGTGTACCACTGACCGTCCAAACCACTTTGTATTTACAAAGAGAAACTCTCTACTGAAATAAAACCTTCTGATTTCAATGAGCCCCTGAAGAGCTCCATTTTTAATGGAACGAAACATGGCATGTAGGGCCATACAGTAAGGGACTTACAGGGAATAGGCCCCATTTAGGGACAGGTTCCATATGGGGTCGCCCCTGTCGGGGAGAGTGCTCCGTGTCGTTGAGGCAGGTCTATGAGAATAGCCCCCGACCATCCATATAGGGAGGGCTCTAGACCAGGGCATTATAGGAGTATCCAGATTGCCATACCAACATAGCAATTGGACACCAGTGCCTGTTACCACACTGGAGCATTGACGCCACCCACCATCCTTTGGTCGTATATCTACAGGACGGGGTAAGACCCACCCACTATTACCTTACCGCGGCTCTAGATGGTGGTAATATATGTGTTTATATGTATGTAAGCTATTTTGGTGTTTGTTCACACACAGAAAAACAAAATAAAGTTCACCTGGTATCCTGGGTGTCAGCTCACACCCGGCTGAATGCTCAGCCTCAGAAAGTCCACTTGCAGGCTTTAAGGCGACCTGCTCACCTGACACAGGCTCTTCAGACCTCGGCACAGAGATCTCCAGAGCTCCACTGTCAGAGGGAGGTAATCCACACCATCTGACAGTGCTGTCTGTTTTTTTTAAGCCTGCCAAGACCCGGCCTGGAACGTGGGGAGTAGTCACCCACCCAGCACTTTGACTACTCCCAGTAAGAGCTGTCCTGGATCAGCTATACTAAATAGCTAGGTGTCAAACAGCAACTGCTGCTGACACATGAAAACTGGCTCTTACTCCACCGAGGCCAGGAACCTCGGTGACACATACCTTCCATCAACGTCGGACCCTTGCGCTTCTTACACTACTCATAAACCCAAACTGCCACCAAAAAATAAAAATACCAATTAGGAAGTTCCATTCCCCTTCTTTAATAGGCAACTGCAAAATTTCTTTCCTTATCTTAGGGCTCCCTCCTTTCCAAACAAATTCCCTCATCATCCTATCCATAATATTGAAAACCCTAGGAGGCAACCACACCGGAGCACACTGTAAAACAAAGAATCTTCGGAAGAAAAATAATCTTTATCAGATTAACCCAGTCCATCATTGACATTGGTAATCTTCTCCAAATGTGAATTTTCCTTTTCAACTCCTCTAAGGGGGAATACATTTAACTTAATATATTCATCTAAACTCTTTGCAATATTTATTCCGAAGTACTTAACACTGCTTTCCTTACCCACAACGTGTACATCCAAACACTCATCTTGTTCCCCATCTCCCAATAACATCAAATGTGATTTTCCCCAATTAATTTTCAAACCAGAATAATAGCCAAATTTCTCAATTATGTCCATTACTCTAATCAACTCCAAACCCGTATCAGCCAAAAACAATAAAATATCATCTGCATGCAGCATTATTTTCTCCCTTACATTACCATATTAACCTGTTTAGGACATAGGGGGTACGCCCTGATGTCCTGGTACTTAAGAGCAGGCATCTTGGGTCAATGCACGGGGGGGGGGGAGGTCCCGTGACCCCCCCGTTTCGGCTCAAATCGCCGCAAACCGCAGGTCAATTCAGACTTGCGGTTCGCAGCTTTTACTGTAGGTTGCGGCGGCGGGCGGCAGTGCCATCGGGTCCCCGTGCGGCTGTAGGGGGGACTCGATGGCATGGAAGGCATCGGCGCTGCCTTCCGGTGACGAGCCTGTGAGATCCAGCCCCTGGATCTCACAGGCCGGAAGCTGTATGAGTAATACACACTGTATTACTCATACAGCCAATGCATTCCAATACAGAAGTATTGGAATGCATTGTAAAGGGGATCAGAGCCCCAAAAGTTCAAGTCCCAAAGTGGGACAAAAAATAAAGAGAAAAAAAAAAG
This sequence comes from Bufo bufo, assembly GCF_905171765.1. Taxonomy (NCBI): domain Eukaryota; kingdom Metazoa; phylum Chordata; class Amphibia; order Anura; family Bufonidae; genus Bufo; species Bufo bufo. The sequence continues at coordinate 211,596,809 of NC_053393.1, forward strand.
TTGAAAAAAAAAGTTCCCCCCCCCCAAAAAAAATTAAGTTTCAAGTAAAAAAAATAATAATACGTAATTTCCCCCAAATAAAGTAAAAAAAAGTTTACATATTACATATCGCTGCATCCGTATCAACCGGCTCTATAAACATATCACATGACCTAACCCCTCATCTGAACACCGTCAAAAATAAAAACTGTGCTAAATAAACAATGTTTTGTCACCTTACATCACAAAAAGTACAACAGTAAGCAATCAAAAAGGCGTATGCCCACCAAAATAGTACCAATCTAACAGTCACCTCATCCCACAAAAAATAAGCCCCTACCTAAGACAATCGCTCAAAAAAAAAAAACTATGGGTCAGAATATGGAGACACTAAAACATCTTTTTTTTTGTTTTAAAAAAGCTGTTATTGTGTAAAACTTAAGTAAATTTAAAAAAGTATACATATTAGGTATTGTCGCGTCCGTAATAACCTGCTCTATAAAAATATCACATGACCTAACCCCTCAGATGAACACCGTAAAAAAAAAAAAAACACGGTGTAAAAAAATGATTTTTTTTGTCACCTTGCATCACAAAAAGTGTAATAACAAGCTATCAAAAACTCATATGCACCCCAAAAGCGTGCCAATCAAACCGTCATCTCATCCCACAAAAAATGACACATAATCGCCCAAAAACTGAAAAAACTATGGCTTTCAGACTATGGAGACACTAAAACATGTTTTTTTTTGTTTTGTTTCAAAAATGATATTATTGTGTAAAACTTACATAAATAAAAAAAAGTATACATAATGGGTATCGCCACCTCCGTAATAACATGCTCTATAAAAATATCACATGACCTAACCTCTCAGGTGAATACCGTAAAAAAAAAAAAAAAAAAAACGGTGTAAAGAAGTCATTTTTTGTCACCTTACATCACAAAAAGTGTAATAGCAAGCGATCAAAAAGTAATACGCACCCCACAATAGTGCCAATCAAACCATCATCTCATCCCGCAAAAATCATACCCTACCCATGATAATCGCCCAAAAACTGAAAAAACTAAGGCTCTCAGACTATGGAAACACTAAAACATTTTTTTTTTGTTTCAAAAATAAAATCATTCTGTAAAACTTACATAAATAAAAAAAATTGTATACATATTAGGTATCGCCGCGTCCGTGACAACCTGCTCTATGAAAATACCACATGATCTAACCCAGTGGTGGGCAACCTTTTTTGTCAACTGAGCAAAATATCGCCAAAACCACGATTGGAATTTCTTTCGAGAACCACATTTTTAAAACCTAAAATATTGCATCAACAGTACAAGTGAGGACTATTAGGCTCATGCACACGACCGTGTGCCTGCAAAAAAGTAGCGCATGCTGAAGTGAATGGGTCCATGATGCGTGCTGCACAAGGCCGTGTGCAGCCCGCATCCAGGACCCATTCACTTCAATGGGTCCAGGATCCGGGCGCATGCACTACTTTTTTGCGGTGCGGAGGCACAGCCAGAAGCACCACAGAAGCACACTGTAGCACTCATATCCCGGATCCTGGACCCATTGAAGTGAATGGGTCCATGATGCGGGCTGCACACGGCCGTGTGCAGCCCGCATCATGGACCCATTCACTTCAGCATGTGCTACTTTTTTGCGGTGCGGGCAGTCGGATGCGGATCGCGAACCCCATTCAAGTGAATGGGTCCGCGATCCTCATGCAGCTGCCCCATGGTCTGTGTCCGTGCATTGCGGACCGCTATTTGCGGTCCGCAGCACAGGCACGGCGCCCTTACATTCGTGGGCATGAGCCCAGAGTGTGTTTTTGAATACTTTTATATGTACTTTCTTTTATTTGGATCTTGATTATTATTTCATTTTATCTTTATCATTTTTTACTTTTCTTAAACTTGTCTGCAGATGTGGATGTAATGTGGATGACGCACTTATGGGGGATACCTGTGGATGACGCACTTATGGGGGATACCTGTGGATGACGCATTTATGGGGGATACCTGTGGATGACGCACTTATGGGGGATACCTGTGGATGACCCACTTATGGGGGATACCTGTGGATGACGCACTTATGGGGGATACCTGTGGATGACGCACTTATGGGGGATACCTGTGGATGACGCACTTATGGGGGATACCTGTGGATGACGCACTTATGGGGGATATCTGTGGATGACGCACTTATGGGGGATATCTGTGAATGACACATATATAGCATAAGATGCTATATATGTGTTATCCACAGATATCCCCCATAAGTGCCCTCCACAGATATCCCCCATAAGTGCCCTCCACAGATCTCCCCCATAAGTGCCCTCCACAGATCTCCCCCATAAGTGCCCTCCACAGATATCCCCCATAAGTGCCCTCCACAGATATCCCCCATAAGTGCCCTCCACAGATATCCCCCATAAGTGCCCTCCACAGATATCCCCCATAAGTGCCCTCCACAGATATCCCCCATAAGTGAGCCATCCACAGATTTTCCCCATAAGTGCCTTCCAGTAAGTAATGTATTATTGGGGGGAAGGAAGGGGGCAGGGACACTTGCGGCGGGGCCGGTGCAGTGCACACACCGGGGGCAGCTCCTACCTTTCTGCTACCAGGACATTTCGTTCCTCCTGAGCGGCGGCCTCTTCACCACTCCACCCCTCCTCACAGTGGGCAGCCGAACTAGAGCCGCGCTGCCCGCCCTTCTGCTGCTGTGCGCAGCGTGACATCTCTCCCTCCGTCATGCGCCTCCTGCCTGCTTCATTCATAAAGTAAAAGGAGCAGACAGAAGGGGCAGCAGGCGCATGACGGACAATTTACAAGCAGCTTGAGCGGCGCGATATGGCTGTGCGGCCGCCCACCCGCCAGCCCGAACCAAAGAGCCGCAGTGAAGGAGCAAAAGAGCCGCATGTGGCTCGCGAGCCGCGGCTTGCCGACCACTGATCTAACCTGTCAGATGAATTTTGTAAATGACAAAAAAAAAACGGTGCTAAAGCAGCTATATTTTTTGTTACCTTGCCTCACAAAAAGTGTAATATAAAGCAACCAAAAATCATATGTACCTTAAACTAGTACCAACAAAACTGCCACTCTGTCCCGTAGTTTATAAAATGGGGGCACTTTTTTGGTGTTTATACTCTAGGGGTGCATCAGGGGCGCTTCAAATGGGACATGGTGTCAAAAAACCAGTCCAGCAAAATCTGCCTTCCAAAAACCGTATGGCATTCCTTTCCTTCTGCGCCCTGCCGTGTGCACGTACAGCAGTTTACGACCACATATGGGGTGTTAATTTGCAGAAAATTGCCTGGTCCTTAAGGTGAAAATGAACCCGGTCCCTAAGGGGTTAAAAACCCCTAATATTTTCATTCTGCCTTATACTAATAGCTAAAGGTACTACTGCAATTGCAAAGAGCAACAGGTATAGGGGACATCCCTGCCTAGTGCCCCTAGAAAGGGCAAAAGGCAGGTACATAACCCCATATACAGCTACCTTTGCTCTGGGATGCAAATAAATCAACTTAATCCAGTTTATGAAGGAGTCCCCAAACCCAAAGCGCCTAAGGACCTCCCACAGATATTCCTACTCCATGCAATCAAATGCTTTGGTTGTACCCAGCGACAATATCGCTTTTTTAGTATCTTTGTCTTTATTCCCTTCTATATTCATAAAAAGTGTCCTGGCATTGGAATATTTCACTCGCTCGGAAATAAATCCTGCCTGATGTTCATTAATCATTGTTTTTATTAACAAAGAGATGGGTCTATTGTCACGGCTGAGGATGGGGGAAATCCTCAGCCGTGCGATGCCAGATGATGTTATGGCTGCTAGGCCAGGAGAACAGGATTAGGGAGCAGGTCACCTCCTACAGCATCCCTAACCTGACCCTAACTCCTATCTGCATGGGCCGACCTTAAAGGTAGGAGGACCCATGCGCAGGAACCTAGGAGCCCTGACTTACCCTCCGTCCGGTCTCTGGGCTAAGGAGCAGAGTAAGACAACCCACTCCTCCTAGGCACGGAGGAGCAGGAGTCTCAATGGCCAAGCTGCTGGAAAAAGAGGAACATAAACAGCTCTATGGATATGGCAGGTGAACAAGGAGTTCCACCTACCTGCCACAGCCTTGCTGACTGGATCCCTGTGCTGGCAGGGTGCAGATCACAACGCATCCCCACACAGGGACCCAGATCCATAGCTGCACAAAATCACAAGGAAACATCAAATAGACATCACACATAACTAGACATAAACTTAAATGTGACATTATGGTTATGACCACAGGGGTGGCTCTCACTGGCAGGTATAAAACACAGGAGGCTGCTACAGCTAAGCATGGCTGAAGCAACCTGCAGCCCTGGAAAAACAGTGAGGCTATATAGGCCAAGAAGCCACACCCCACAGTCGGACACACCCAGTGAAACACAAACACACTGGGAAGGGAGTTAACCCTTCCAGCACCAAAGAAGGGAAACACACACTTAAAAGGAGAAGTGTCCAAACAACACACACACTGTTGCCACGGGCAACCACAGTGCAGGAAAGATGTCAGTGCACAGCACACATAACTCAGAGTGTACACAGACATACAACGTGCATAACATACACACACACACCTAACATAGAGGTTGCTAGGTGTAACCGCATGAAGATTGCCGCCAGCTGCCTAGCACCAGCTCAGGCTGCTCCACAGCGGCAATACCAAAACTACAACGTGTTGCCCGCGGCAACCACAAGTGAGGCAGCAAACTAGCGGCCCTCACCTGTGGTTGAACACCAGAACCAAACCGCAGGCAACCGCATGCGGTAGAGGAGTCACGGTCATAGCCATGGCCGTGACATCTATATGATTCTAGCTTTGATACATCCTTATTAGCTTTAGGGATCAAAACAATGATGGCCTCCTCCATGGAAGCGGCCAATTTATTTAGTGTCTTGGCCTCAATCAGGGTCTCCATTAATTCCGGAAGTCACTCCAGACTAAATCCTTGTATGTTTCAAAAGGTAACCCATCCTCTCCCGGGGACTTTTAGTCGATGGTTAAGTTCAGAGCCCTCACCAATTCCTCAAGTCTTAAATTTTCATCCAAATATTTTTTCTGCTCTTCAGTGAGCCCCCTAAATGGGATACCACCCAAGTTTTGACACAAGTCCTCTTTTTTATACAGAGTTTTAGATTTATACAACTCTTGATAGTATTCCCCAAATGCACTACTGATCTGTTCTGGAGTCCTGACTATTTCTCCCCTAGCATTCAGTATTGTGCCTATCCAATTTCTCTTTTTTTTTTTATTATTATTATTAACTATATTTGCTAGAAGCTTACCCACTTTCTCCCCCTCAGCAAAAAAAAATAGCTTCCTGAAAGAACAATAATGTTTGAGACCTCTCCATATGTAATTCACCAACTCGCGTATTTTCTTCTTCCCATTTTCTCAAATTTTGTAATGAGGGATCTTCTGCACCACTGGCGAATCCAGGAAGGGGGGCAACGGGGCAATTGCCCCCCCGAGCTGGCTGCGGCGGCGGGGCACAGGGAGATGAGCGCTTCCATTGTGGAAGCGCTCATCTCCATATTCATCAGTATCGACGTCCTCAGGACAGCAATACAGATGGCTGTGCTGAGGCAGGGGAGGGAGAGGCGTGTCCCTTTCCCTTCCTCTGATAGGCTGCAGGCACTAGGCCTGCAGCCTATCAGAGGCCGACGCAGGCGGCGCGATGACGTCATCGCACCGCCTGAGCCATACAGCGCGGGACACAGGCCGGAAGAGGCCTGCATCACATCGCTGACATGGAGTTAAGTATAAGTGTTTTTTTTTTTAAATATATATACAATACTTTAACTGACACATGGGGGGGCTGTTATTACTGTCACATGTGGGGCTGTTATTACTGGCACATGGGGGGCTGTTATTACTGGCACATGGGGTGCTATTACTGTCTCATGGGGGGCTGTTATTACTGTCACATGGGGGGCTGTTATTACTGTCACATGGGGGGCTGTTATTACTGGCGCATGGGGGCTGTTATTACTGGCACATGGGGGGCTGTTATTACTGGCGCATGGGGGGCTGTTATTACTGGCGCATGGGGGGCTGTTATTACTGGCACATGGTGGGGCTGTTATTACTGGCACATGGGGGGCTGTTATTACTGGCACATGGGGGGCTGTTATTACTGGCACATGGGGGGCTGTTATTACTGGCACATGGGGGGCTGTTATTACTGGCACATGGGGGCTGTTATTACTGGCACATGGGGGGTGGCTGTTATTACTGGCAGATAGGGGGGCGGCTGTTATTACTGGCACATAGGGGGCAACTGTTATTACTGGCACATGGGGGGCTGTTATTGCTGGCACATGGGGGGGTTGTTATTGCTGGCACATGGGGGGGCTGTTATTACTGGCACAAGGGGGGCTGTTATTACTGGCACATGGGGGCGGCTGTTATTACTGGCACATGGGGGCGGCTGTTATTACTGGCACATGGGGGGCTGTTATTACTGGCACATGGGGGGCTGTTATTGCTGGCACATGGGGGGATGTTATTACTGGCACATGGGGGGGCTGTTATTACTGGCACATGGGGGGGCTGTTATTACTGGCACATGTGGGGGGCTGTTATTACTGGCACATGTGGGGGGCTGTTATTACTGGCACATGATTGGGGGGTTTCTCTTGTTATTGGCACATTATTGGGGGCACTATAGGGGCATCTAATGAGGCCACAAAGAAGGGGTATTCTATATGGGGGGCTCTGTACAGTAGAATTTTATACTAGGACACATTATGGTGGGTACTATGGGGAAGGGGGAGAGGAGTACTATAGGGTCATCTACAGGGGGCACTAAGAAGGGGTATTTTATACGTGCAAATTATGGGGGACACTGAGGGCATCTATTGGACCATTTTATACTGGTACATTATGGGGGCACTAGGAGGAAGGGGGAGTGGAGCACTATGGGGGCATTTACTGGAGGCACTATATAGGGGTATTTTATACTGGCACATTATGGGGACATTAGCTCACCTGGGGGCATTACAAGGGGTATTTTTTGCACTGTCACATTATAAGGAGAATTATAGCTACGATGGGGGGGGTGGGCATTATGGTGGGCTTTATTACTCCCCCATGGTATGACCCCTAGTAGCAGCACCAGCCTCTCCCTGCTCTGCTATCCCTCTGCCCCTTCTCCAAATCCTTATTATGAAATCTTTCTCATTAGGATAAAACACGTCAGCTCCGCCGAGCCCCCCAGCCAAAGTGTTGAAGTGGCATCCGAGATCCCCAAGGGCCAAGCCAAGTAATTGTAAGTTTTCATTTGAAATATGTTTGTTATACACATATAGGATACACTGTTCCACACAATATACAGTATACCGCTACACTGTGGAGTCTGTTCTATAAGCATCATTGTTTTGTGGCGGCGGACAGAAAATAATCTGAAAGTGCCCCTCCCGAGACCAGGCTCTGGATCCGCCACTGTTCTGCACATTGCTTTTTAAGTTCTTTTAGCCTCTGTTCTGCTAACACAATTTTACTATTTGCCTGCTTTTTCCAGTTAATCACTTGCTTATATAATATTCCTCCCAAAAATGCTTTTGCTGCATCCCACACTACATGTTTATTAGCAGAATCTCTATTAACAGAAAAAAAAAACTTCAATTGTTCCTTAACATATTCCTGACATTTAAGAAGTTTAAGACAGTGGGAATTAAATCTAAATACCATAGGAGTTTGTTTAATCAAAGGTGCCATCTCCACTATCATTGCACAATGAGCTGTCATAACCATAGGTTCATATTTTATACATGTTATATTTTTATCTAGGAGCTTCCTGTTACCAAAGAGCATATCAATCCTTGACCATGTTTGGTGGGCCTTGGAATAGCAGAGAAAAACCCTATCATCCGGATTATATAGTCGCCATATATCCACCCAACCAAACTCCGTTATCAACCTAGCTAAGTTAGCATTACATTTCTTTGTCTTACTCTTGGACATTCTATCTATACCTGGGTCCATCACTGCACTGTAATCCCCAACCGCGACCAATATACATTTTTGTCTTTCCAACATATATTTCTGTAACTCATAGAGTACAACGGGTTTATACGGCGGGGGAATATATATATTTGCAATTACCATCGCCATATCATTAATTCTACACTGGAGGAAGAGGTACCTACCATCACCATCCGCCTTATGTGCCACATACTCAAATTTAATATATTTTTTTTATAAACAATTTTATTGATTTCTAAACAATAAAGCAGTATTTAAAGGATAAAGTTACAGTACAATGAGTATCTAATATTCCCTGACACAGCAGGGTACAAGTTAATCTCAACAGGTATCAGAATGTGCATATAAATAAGGTACGCAGAGAATATAATAAGTAATTAATTATACAGAGATCAAACATCAAATATGACATAGAACATAGAGGGGGGGGGAGGAAGAAGTTATCCTATGGATAAGGAAGCAGGATGAGGGGGGAGATCATGGGATATTCAGCAGCTAAGAGAAGTTTCTGTAATTTTTCCACGCGCACCAGGTAGAGAGAAACTTCTTTCTGGTCCCTAGTTCCCAGTTAGAAATCTCCTCAAGATGGTAAATTTGGTCTACTCTGATTCTAAATTGTTCAATGGAGGGAGTTTCAGAAGATCGCCACTTAGTGGGGATCAAGAGACGGGCTGCTGATAACAGGTAGGATAGTAATGTTTTTTGATTGTCAGTCTTTGTTATACCTAAAGATAAAAGGGCAATTTCAGGGGTGCAGGGGGAACCTGATTTGCAAATGCTATTGCTTATTTGGAAAATTTGTTTCCACCATATCGATATTGGAAGGCAATTCCACCAGATGTGTATAAAAGTGCCTCTCTCTGAACCACATCTCCAGCACGTATCGGGAACTTCGGAGTACAGGAGAGCTATCTTATCAGGAGTCTTATACCACTTAGACAAAAATTTTATATCCGTTCTCCTGCACCCGGATGCACCTTGAGAGTTAGTGTGGAATATTGAGAAGTGCATTAAATTCTTTGTCAGAAAATTGTCTGCCTAGGTCTTTTTCCCATAGGCCAACAAAGGCAGGTTTAATCCTTGTGGGGGGGAGGTTCAGTTTTTTGTAGAAAAGGGAGATCAATTTGGGGGGGGGGGGTAGCAGGCAATGGTCAATAGGTTCTCAAGCCAATTAGGGGAGTGTGTATTGGGAAAAGACCTAGCTTGTAGGAGTAACTCAGCTCTAATAAATTTAAGAGTGAGAAAATTGGTGGGAGGGACATTTAAGGCGGAGGCTAGTTCTAGTTCAGAAAGAACACATCCATCTTTGTCGAGGAGGTCTGTTATAAAGGTGGAGGATGTTTTAAGCTTTGTAGGGGCTGAAGATCTAATCTCTGCAGGGGCTAGGGAGTATAGATCTTTGATTTGTAGGAGAGGGGAGAGATGGAATAGATCACTGTGGTTGGAAGAAAACCAATTCCACACTCTAATGGTGGAACGTATCAAGGGGTTAGAGACTGGGGGTAGAGTCTCTAGGGGTGTGCCTGACAACAAGAGAGACCTGAGGGGGAAATTAAAGTTAGCATTCTCAATAGGGAGCCACAGTTTGTGGGGGAAGGGGGGGGGATCCAATCAATCGCTCTACAAAGGTGGATGGCCTTCATGTATAACTCAGGGTCAGGTAGGCCTATACCACCAAAGCATTTAGGTTTGGTAAGAGTGGAGAGAGAAATTCTAGACTTTTTCCCTTGCGACAAGAACTGACGTATGAGGCTTTTTCCCTTGCCTTTTAAAAGACCCAATCATTGGTAAATCCATACCCAAGTCACCACATATGACGTATCGGAGAGCTGAAACAAATGTTAGCACCCTCCTGCCTAAAACTCATCAAGCTAAGTGTAAACCCCACTAGTCACCCAAAGCCCACAGCTTATGCTTATGTCTATGCTTAGATCTGGCTTCCCCGGAAGAAGCCAGATCTACTGGCGAAACAGCGTTGGGTCAGGAGTTGGCCGAGAGATCTTTGCACCATTCAGGGTATGTTTAATTGTGTTCCTTTGTGTTCCTTCCATCTTAACCTCAGTCTCCACAATCGCCTCTGTTGCATTGTGTTTGGGGCGTTGCTGCTATGAGACTCTGAGGTATGCTCTTTCAGGTAGTATTCTTTTTCCCTGTATTTTTGTGCACTGATCTCCCGGCCTCTCCTTGGGTCCTGCTCCTCATCTGTGTGTCCCGCCTTGTGCTGCCTGTTTTATAATACATGTATGTACTGTTTATACACTCACCTAAAGAATTATTAGGAACACCATACTAATACGGTGTTGGACCCCCTTTTGCCTTCAGAACTGCCTTAATTCTACGTGGCATTGATTTAACAAGGTGCTGATAGAATTCTTTAGAAATGTTGGCCCATATTGATAGGATAGCATCTTGCAGTTGATGGAGATTTGAGGGATGCACATCCAGGGCCTGGTGGGGTCTTCTGCTGTTGTAGCCCATCCGCCTCAAGGTTGTGTGTGTTGTGGCTTCACAAATGCTTTGCTGCATACCTGTCACGGATGGTGTACAGGAAACAAGACAATGCAATACAATTAATGACTCACTGGATTCACAACTAAGGAACAAAAGAGAGACCCCTGCATGAGACCTGCCACTCTCCCTAATTGCTTAGCCTATGCGAACACCCCAAAGGTGGATGGGCGCATATCCACGTACCTCGGCTATCTAATACCTGAAGACCCTACAATAGTGAGGGGACACGACCACCGGCTCCCTACACTAGACACGGAGGGAGTCAGGGTCACCTGAAAATCCAGCAGACAGAAAATCACAAATAAAGGAACAGCACTTATCTTGCAAAGGACTGAGAAATAGAAAGAGCATGCACACACACTCCAGGAAGTTGTATAAGCCGCAACCTAATGCATCATGGGGAGGAACTTAAAGGGAAGCAATTAGTCCAACTGCATGACAGCTGAGATAGACTAACGAGATGAGGAACTTAACCAAAACAAAGAAACTCAAGGAGGAGGATCTGGAAAGCTCCTATCAGAGCTTCTCGGCTGTCTGGTTGTGACAGTAACCCTCCCTCTACGAGTGGACTCCGGACACTCAGGGCCCACCTTCTCAGGATGGGACCTATGGAAAGCCCTGATGAGACGAGTGGCCTTAATGTCCGTCACTGGGACCCACATCCTCTCCTCAGGACCATAACCCTCCCAATGAACGAGGTACTGGAGGGAACCGCGGACAAGACGAGAATCCACAATCCTAGAGACCTGAAATTCAAGATTTCCATCAACCATAATCGGAGGAGGAGGCAAAGGCGAGGGTACAATAGGTTGAACATAAGGTTTCAATAAGGACTTATGAAAAACATTATGGATCTTCCAAGTCTGAGGAAGATCAAGACGGTAGGCAACAGGATTGATGACAGACAGGATCTTGTAAGGCCCAATAAACCTAGGACCCAACTTCCAGGAGGGAACCTTCAATTTGATATTCTTGGTAGACAACCACACCAGATCACCAACATTCAGGTCCGGACCAGGCACACGTCTCTTATCTGCCACACGCTTATATCTCTCACTCATGCTCTTTAGATTATCCTGAATCTTTTGCCAAATAGATGACAAAGACGAGGAGAATCTGTCCTCATCAGGTAAACCAGAAGACCCCTCTCCCGAGAAAGTCCCAAACTGTGGATGAAACCCATATGCACCAAAAAATGGTGACTTATCAGAGGACTCCTGACGACGGTTATTTAAAGCAAACTCAGCAAGGGACAAAAAAGAACACCAATCCTCCTGATTCTCCGCCACAAAACAGCGCAGATATGTCTCCAGATTCTGATTGACGCGCTCTGTCTGGCCATTCGACTGCGGGTGGAAAGCAGAAGAGAATGACAACCGAACCCCCAAGCGAGAACAGAAAGCCTTCCAGAATCTGGAAACAAACTGCGTGCCCCTATCAGAGACTATGTCTGAAGGAATACCATGCAATTTGACAATGTGGTCAATAAATGCCTGCGCCATCGTCTTAGCATTGGGCAAACCAGGAAAAGGGATGAAATGCACCATTTTGCGAAAACGGTCCACCACCACCAGAATCACAGACTTCCCCGAGGAACGAGGCAAGTCCGTTATGAAGTCCATGGACAGATGTGTCCAAGGACGGGAAGGAATGGGTAAGGGAAGGAGAGGACCTGATGGCCGTGAATGAGGGACTTTGGCACGAGCGCAAGTCTCGCAAGCTGCCACAAAACCCTCAACCGACTTACGAAGCGCAGGCCACCAGAATCTCCGAGCGATGAGATCCAGTGTGGCTCTTGCCCCCGGGTGCCCAGCAAGGACCGTATCGTGGTGTTCCTTAAAAATCTTGTGTCTCAAAGCGAGAGGCACAAACAACCTCCCAGGAGGACAAAGATCAGGAGCCTCTGACTGGGCTGCCTGCACCTCTGCCTCCAATTCAGGAAAAAGAGCAGAGACCACCACACCTTCAGCCAAAATGGGACCCGGGTCTTCAAAATTCCCACCTCCCGGAAAACAACGTGACAGGGCATCTGCCTTCACATTCTTAACCCCAGGGCGGAACGTGACAACAAAATTAAACCTTGAAAAGAACAAAGACCATCTGGCCTGTCTCGGGTTCAGACGCTTGGCTGACTCCAAGTAGGCCAGATTTTTATGGTCAGTAAACACGGTAATAGGGTGTCTGGCTCCCTCTAGCCAATGGCGCCATTCCTCAAAAGCCAACTTGATGGCCAACAATTCCCTATCTCCCACATGATAATTTCTCTCTGCGGAGGAGAGTTTCTTCGAGAAAAAGGCACATGGTTGCCATTTGGCAGGAGAGGAACCCTGAGACAAGACCGCACCCACCCCTACCTCAGAAGCATCAACCTCAACTATGAAGGGTAACGAAATATCAGGTTGTACCAGGATGGGAGCGGAAGCAAAACTCTCCTTGATATTAGAAAAGGCCTTACGCGCCTCTACCGACCAGGAAGAAAAATCTACCCCCTTTCTGGTCATATCAGTGAGTGGTTTAACAACAGAGGAATAATTCAAAATAAATTTCCTGTAATAATTGGCAAAGCCCAAAAAACGCATCAGCGCCTTCTGATTCTCAGGAAGCTCCCACTCAAGCACAGCGCGGACCTTCTCGGGGTCCATGCGAAAACCAGAAGTGGAGAGAAGAAACCCCAGAAATTGAATTTCTGGAACCGCAAACACACATTTTTCCAGTTTTGTGTATAATTTATTCTCCCGCAGGATGAGCAAGACCTGACGTAAGTGTTCCTTATGAGTCTTGAAATCAGGAGAAAAAATCTAAATGTCATCCAAATACACTAATACAAATTTTCCCATTAAATTATAAAAAATGCTGTTCACGAAATGCTGAAAAACGGCTGGGGCATTCATCAAACCAAAAGGCATAACCAAATTCTCAAAATGGCCCTCAGGGGTATTGAAAGCCGTCTTCCATTCGTCTCCTTCTCTGACCCTGACCAGGTTGTATGCCCCTCTTAGGTCTAATTTGGAAAAGACTTTAGCCCCAACAACCTGGTTAAACAGGTCCGGGATCAGAGGAAGCGGATAAGGGTCACGAATAGTGATACTGTTCAGCTCCCTGAAATCCAGACAAGGTCTTAAAGAACCATCTTTTTTCTTAACAAAGAAAAAAACAGCGGCAACAGGTGACTTCGAGGGTCGTATGTGTCCTTTTCTCAGACTCTCAGAGATATAAGCACGCATAGCGACCCTCTCTGGTTGGGAAAGATTGTATAAACGAGATTTAGGCAGCTTGGCGCCTGGGATGAGATTAATAGGGCAATCGTCCTCCCTGTGCGGGGGCAAATCCTGAACTCCACTCTCAGAGAAGACATCCGAAAATTCAGAGAGGAAAGGTGGTACAGTCTTAGTAGAAACCTCAGAAACAGATGTCATGAGGCAATTCTCTCTGCAAAAGTCACTCCAACCATTTATTTGCCTCGCTTGCCAATCAATGGTGGGGTTATGTTTAGTGAGCCAGGGTAGCCCCAACACTAGAGGAGTAGGCAAACTGCTAAGAACGAAACATGACACATCCTCAACATGAGCATCACTCACAATTAAACGGATATTGTGAACTATGCCCTTTAATGATTTCTGAGAAAGTGGAGCGGAATCAATAGCAAAAACAGGAATATCCTTTCCCAAAGTGCATACCTGGAAACCATGAGTTATTGCAAATTGATTATCAATGAGATTGACAGCTGCTCTACTATCCACAAAAATCTCACAAAAAATGCTCTTGCTCTCTAGCGCCACCCTAGCAGGCAGGACAAAACGGGAACTAAAAGCAAACGGAAAACCTTCAATTTCCGCCTCAACCCTGCCAATAGTAACAGACAGAACATTTTTAAAAGACTTTTTCCTTTTTGTTTCTTTATTACTCCCAGAAGACTGAATCTCCTAGAGGGACAAACATTTGCCAAATGATTTATACCTCCACAACAAAAACAAACCCTCCCATGCGGGCTGAATCTTCTATTGTCAGAGGCAATCAACCCCAGCTGCATGGGCTCCTGCTCAGAAGGGGCTGACAGCGACTGAGACCCCTGCGCACAGAAAGAGACCGCTGCACTGTCCCGGGACTGAGTCTGACAGGAAGGAGAGATCTCTCCTCTCTCTCTAAGACGCCTGTCAATATGAACGGCCTGAGACATAGCAGAATCCAAGGAGGTAGGTCTCTCATGAAAGGCAAATGCATCTTTCAATCCCTCTGAAAGACCATGGCAAAATTGACTTCGGAGTGCAGCATCATTCCAACCAGTATCAGCTGCCCATCTCCGAAATTCTGAGCAGTATATCTCTGCGGATTGTTTACCCTGGCATAACAGACGTAGTCTAGACTCAGCCAGAGCAATACGATCCGGATCATCATATATCTGACCCAGGGCTAAAAAGAATTCATCCACTGAACGGAGGGGCCGTGCCCCCTCCGGCAGCGAAAAGGCCCAGGATTGAGCGTTACCCCTGAGCAGCGATATAATGATCCCCACCCTCCGTTCCTCATCACCAGAGGAAAGGGGAAGAAGGCGAAAATGGAGTTTGCAAGCCTCTCTAAAACGCACAAAATACTCACTACCCCCGGAGAACGTATCCGGGAGCGAGATCTTAGGCTCAGAACAAACTCCATGAACGCAAGCTGAACCGGTCACTTGAAACTGAGAAAAAGTCTTACGGAGATCAGCTACCTCCAAAGAAAGACCCTGGAAGCGCTCAGCCAAAAGTGAAACCGGATCCATGCTTGAGACGGTTTTAGGCGGCTTATAATGTCACGGATGGTGTACAGGAAACAAGACAATGCAATACAATTAATGACTCACTGGATCCACAACTAAGGAACAAAAGGGAGACCCCTGCATGAGACCTGCCACTCTCCCTAACTGCTCAGCCTATGCGAACACCCCAAAGGTGGATGGGAGATTATCCACGTACCTCAGCTATCTAATACCTGAAGACCCTACAATAGTGAGGGGACACGACCACCGGCTCCCTACACTAGACACGGAGGGAGTCAGGGTCACCTGAAAATCCAGCAGACAGAAAATCACAAATAAAGGAACAGCACTTATCTTGCAGAGGACTGAGAAATAGAAAGAGCATGCACACACACTCCAGGAAGTTGTATAAGCCGCAACCTAATGCATCATGGGGAGGAACTTAAAGGGAAGCAATCAGTCCAACTGCATGACAGCTGAGATAGACTAACGAGATGAGGAACTTAACCAAAACAAAGAAACTCAAGGAGGAGGATCTGGAAAGCTCCTGTCAGAGCTTCTCGGCTGTCTGGTTGTGACAATACCTCGGTTGTAACGAGTGGTTATTTCAGTCTACGTTGCTCTTCTATCAGCTTGAATCAGTCGGCCCATTCTCCTCTGACCTTTAGCATCCACAAGGAATTTTTGCCCACAGGACTGCCGCATACTGGATGTTTTTCCCTTTTCACACCATTCTTTGTAAACCCTAGAAATGGTTGTGCGTGAAAATCCCAGTAACTGAGCAGATTGTGAAATATATAATGGTAAAAGTCCAGCTCACCTGCATCTGCAGTTTGGAAGGTGCACGGATGGGATGAGACCCCAGCTGACAAACTTGAAGGAAAAGAAAATCCAGCACTTCGTATCTTTGCTTGACGGTGTGTATTACACAAACCAAAGTGTAAGCGGTAACGGAACCCTCAAAGTGCAAGCCTTGGGGCTTGCACTTTGAGGGTTCCGTTACAGCTTACACTTTGGTTTGTGTAATAAACACCGTCAAGCAAAGATACGAAGTGCTGGATTTTCTTTTCCTTCAGATTGTGAAATACTCAGACCGGCCCGTCTGGCACCAACAAGCATCCTCAACAAGCACGCTCAAAATTGCTTAAATCACCTTTCTTTCCCATTCTGACAGTTCAGGACATTGTCTTGACCAGGACCACACCCCTAAATGCATTGAAGCAACTGCCATGTGATTGGTTGACTAGATAATTGCATTAATGAGAAATAGAACAGGTGTTCCTAATAATTCTTTAGGTGAGTGTACATATTTACAATAAAGCTTTTTGGATTTTCATACACACGAAAGTCAGTTTCATTTTTTTGGTGATTATGTGTATGTATATTTATTTATCTTTAGGACTTTTTATTCTAAGGGGAACGGGAAAAAAAGAAAATTCAACTAAAAAGTCACTGTCATCCATTCTATGAATTACCATCTATTCCATTCCACATTTCATTGTCATACTCTATATATACCAATATACCAAAATATACACTATATACTTTTTAGTATATATACAGTTGCAAGAAAAAGTATGTGAACCCTTTGGAATGATATGGATTTCTGCACAAATTGGTCATAAAATGTGATCTGATCTTCATCGAAGTCACAACAATGGACAATCACAGTCTGCTTAAACTAATAACACACAAAGAATAATAGGGGGATAGACGGCTCTACTGCTCAGGCAAATGATTGAGGTGCAAGGCTGCTAAAACTGACTCACCCAGTCAGGAGTAGGTAAATAGTAGGAAAATGAATAAGCAGGCACACTCTAATTGGGTCAATATGTTAATTTATTTGTATAGATATGGTCGATGTGGAGTATATTAAAATATAGTCGATGCAGGGTGTATAATAAAGGTAAAAATGAAGTAAGTAAATTTCCGCTAAATGTCCTTTTGAGTAGGTAGAGGATAATGGATGTCATTCAATGGTGACCAGCTGGTATTGAGAGTATTGAAGAAATGACATATAGGGATGATAAAATGTGAAAAAATGAAAAAATAAAACAAATAAGTAAAAAAAGGACCAAATAAAAAAAATATATAAAAAATGCGCTGGATAATGCGCTAAAAAAAGATGTCCTTCTATAAGAGAATAGTTCCGAGATTGATGCGTTTGTATTCCTTAAGTAGGATAATAGAATGCTATTATGGTGATGTCCTCTGGGTGAGAGATATATGGTAAATAAATGGATACTGCGCCTTTTGACTCCTTATGTGGTTCCCGCTATTTAGATGGAGAGTGCGTGAGTTGCTTTTCTGGTATATATAGGTGAGTAATTGGTCAAAGAACAGCAGGCATATATATTGGTCAGTAAACCGCAGGCATATACACAAATGTATTGTACACGAATAGAGTACAGTGGTCCGTGAATATTCTGCTCATATGCGGATGCTGTGGGAGGAAGGGGCGCTCTGTGCCTGAGTGCGGCGTCCCGCACTGTCTCTGGCTACAGAGATCACTTACCCTTCACCCGGCGCTGCTGTCTTTGGTCCTCTGGCGTTGCTCACTTCTCCCTAGGCGGCTGTCTTGAATCCAGGAGTCGGCGGTGTCTCTCGTTGCCAAGGACGCCGGGAGGCGTGGTTCGCGCGTCTGTAAGGTGACGTGTGCAGTCACGTGATCGCGGTCTTTCCCGGCTTGTGCTAGATGGTCCCGGCCAATTCTTCTAGCTCCGTTCCAAGTGATGGGTATTCAGACAATCCTCTGCTCCTTAAACGCGTTTCGGGAGACTCTCCCTTCATCAGTAAGTGGAGGATTGTTGTGAATACTGGAGTATTTATAGGGCAAAGGCAATTTACCTCAATTATGAGTCAATTAACTATTTCATTGTATGTATTTTGTGCTGGTTGTCACATTTGGTTTGCGATATAGATAAAAGTGTGGGGAAAGGATATTGGTGAATACAATAAACTGGTGAATACATATGTGAGAAATATTAGGAAAAGAGGTAGATAAAGTGGGGTAAATAAATAGATTGTTTTATTGTAACCTATTGTGCTGGGTATTAGGGTTCTATTATTTGGTGCATGGGATAATGTTGATAATTGTAGATTCATTACTTAGCGGTAGTGATGTGTATTATATACAGGCAGTGGGTCAGCCTGTGTGGCAAAATAAGATCTTTGTTCCATATTTGGTGAATGGAGATTTTTATCTGTGTTGTCTTGTGTTTTTGTTCCTTGTACATTTAGGTGAAGGGGGAAAAAAATAGACAGTGATAGATATAATGTGGTAGAAGAAAGTGGTATATGGGTGACTTCGTGCGCACATGTGTATACACATGTATGTATACACATAAATGAATATTTTCTTGTGATAGATATTCCCCAGATGGTCTCTAGGTTGTGAGTCCACAGATGGGTACACCCGATATGTTACTGGTCCGTAGTATATCTGCGACTACCTGGGTACCATCCTACCCGTGTAACCAATAGTGATAGCAAGAATAAATGTTGTTGTATAGGTTGGGATTTTTTGTGTCAGTACTGTTAATTAATCTATGTAAGGTTTTGCCCTTTCTGTCATTGATGTCTTAGGTGAGGTAAGATTTACTAGAAGGGGGGGTAGGTTGGTATAGCAGAGGAAGGTGCTTATTATGTAAAATGCAGTATGTAGCATATAAGGGTACATGTTACGTAAGTGTGGATATTGTTGTGTATAGGTTTATCTGTGTATATCTTTTGGTGTTACTGATGGATCCCGATGCACCATAATTGCAAGCGCACGGACGGGTGTACCCAATATATCGCTGGTCCGTAGTATGAAGACCCAGCGATTATTCTGGATTTATCACCCCTGTGCGGCTGCAAGAGGGCGAGCATCAAATATGCAACACCATCAAGGATGAGTAGTGAGGTAGTAGGTGAGTTAGGAATATTCTGCAAAATGCAGTATATAGCATATAAGGGTACTCGTAATGTGGGTGTAGATGTCGTTGTGTATAGGTTTATCTGTGTATAACTTTTTCTTATGGTGTTACTGATGGATCCGGATGCATCCTAATTGCAAGTGCACGGACGGGTGTACCCAATATATTGCTGGTCCGTAGTATGAAGACCCAGCGATTATTCTGGATTTATCACCCCCGTGCAGTTACAAGAGAGGGTGAACATCAAATATGCAATACCATCAAGGATGAGTAGTGAGGTAGTAGTAGTGAGATAGTGAGGGGCGGCCTCAGAATACCTATTAATCAAGCAACTCAAACAAAGATGGGAGATCAAATCCCTAAAACAATACATTGACCATAACAAAGTACCAAAGGGACTACAACTGATTAAGACACCTGCCCAGGATTTATGGGAAAGGGAATTTAATGAAGAATGGGATACACTACTACACGATCACTCCCTATCACTTATGCACCTAATCATAAAAAGGAGATCCACTATACTAAAAGAAACTACAGCACAATTAGAAGAAATTAAGATTAAAATGGAAAAATTCACAAAAAATGAAGACTACAACACTTGGCAACAAAAACTCTGCAACAATCTAGATAGAGCAGAACAGGAAATCATGAATAAAAAAATTAGAAAATTAAGAAATAATATTCAACAACAAAAAAAGGAGCATAGAGAAATTCAGACTAATAACCCCACAAATAAGGATACAAATAATCACAAAGAGAGAAATGAGAACACTCAACCAGGTACAATAGAAAGACCAAACAAATACCCAATATCCACAAGTAACAGATTTGAAATACTGGAAGAATCAAACCATTTTTTAGATCGCACTCCCCCACACCACAGACCCTACACCCGACAGAGACCACCACGTTCCCCAACACCGACCCCTCAAAATCACAGATACAATCTACGATACAGACAACCATCACCAGAACCGGAATACAGACCACATCACCAACACAATCCACAATACCCAAAAAGAGCAAAACAACAATCAGGAGAGAATCACCAAGTACCACAAAGGAGAGACAATCACCAAACATATCAAACAAAACAACACGACTCAAGAGAAAGAAAAAGATACGCAGAGGAAGGGGACACAAGACCAAAATACAACAGATAGACCAGCATGAAGACACAATCATAAACTTAAGTAGTGTCACTTTAAATAAGGCCCAAACCAGCCTATTAAATAAAGGTCTCAAATTCGCACCCACCAACACACTCAATAAATTTGATACCTTTATAGGTATAGAAAAATTCATTCGAAAACTCTGTCTGAAGAAATATTACATAAAAAATCCCATCATAAAAGATATCACAACCAATAGAACATATGAACACACCTCACTAAAAAGTAAATCCAAAAAATATCCACGACAAGAAATAGGACAAGAACTGGCAGCATTCAAACAATGTGTAGAAAGAGACATACGTAACATGAAGGAACACCCAAAAAAATGGAATAATTTATCTAGAAAAGAAATAGAGGCCATAAAGCAGTTACAAAAAGAAAACGAAATAGTAATACATCCAGCGGACAAGGGAGGAGCAATTGTAATTCAAAATATCTCCGACTATAACAACGAATGTATGAGACAGTTAGCAGACACAAATACATATAAAAAATTACAAAATAACCCAACTGAAAAATTCCATCATGAACTAGTACAATACTGTGAAAGAGGAAAAGTAAGCGGCATTCTATCAGAAACAGAATACACCTTCATAGTCAATACGTCCCAGAGACTACCAGCACTATACTGTCTGCCAAAAATACATAAAAACAGAGATAACCCACCCGGCCGCCCTATCATTTCAGGCATAGAATCAATCACTAGTAACCTATCACAATATATAGACACACTTCTACAGCCAAGAGTTAAAAATATTAAATCATACATTAAAGACACTACACAAATCATTAAAATAGTTGAAAATCTAAAATTTGAACCACACTGGTACATAGGAACACTAGACGTCCAATCACTTTACACCAGCATTAACCATCAACAAGGAACAGAAGCAGTCAAAAAACAACTGATCAAAGAAGCTAAACTACCACCGGAACAAATCAACCATATAATAGAAGGCATACAATTCATACTTAACCATAATTATTTTTACTGGAACTCTAACTTTTATCTACAAACTCAGGGAACGGCCATGGGCACCAGATTCGCCCCCAGTTACGCGAACCTATTTATGGCGCAGTGGGAGGATGACATCATAACACCCAGACTGGGGTCGGATCTGGTGCTCTGGCAACGTTATATCGACGATATCATCTTCATTTGGCAGGACAGTAAGGATAATCTGGATACCTTCCTAACAACAATCAATACAAATCCATATGGTCTAAAATTTACTTCATCCATCAGCACATCAAAAATAGAATTTTTAGATTTACAAATAACAATAGAAAAAGACAAACTTATATGCACCACTTACCACAAACCAACATCAAAAAATAGCTTTATCCGATATGACAGTTGCCACCTACCGACGTGGCTCATAAACATTCCACAGGGACAGTTCCGTAGAGTCAAAAGAAATTGCACGATAGAATCCCATTTTAAGGAGGAATCGGAGAAAATGAAAATTCAGTTTATTGATAAAAAATACCCTGTTGAACTGCTAGAAAAATCATTGAATAAAGTTAAAACAATGGAAAGGGAATCATTCTTTAATAAAACAACCAAGTCAGAAGAAGTACAGGAAACATCATCCAGAATTATACTACCTTACAACCCACAATACAAAAAAATCAAAAAGATCATAAACAACCATTGGTACCACATAAAACAGGATAAAATAATAGGGTCCATCATTACAGACATTCCACTAATCACATTCACTAAAGCCCCAAATTTAGGCCTAAAAATTGCCCCCACCATCAAACAAACCACAAGACAGTCCACAACAATTCAAGAATGGGCAGACATTACAGGTTTCTTTAGATGTGGAAAATGTAAGAACTGTCGGACCACATCCTTTCCGAAAAAAACCACATACGTCATATCCAAAACGAACTCTCACAAACAAGAAATTAAAGAATTTTTGACATGCAGCTCGACAGAAGTTATATACGCCCTGGAATGCCCATGTCAAAAATTATATATTGGCCGTACAAAAAGAACACTCCAAAAACGAGTATCCGAACATATTGCAAATATAAGAAAAGGCTACGACAAACATACAGTATCAAACCATTTCAGTATAACCCATAACAAAGATCCAAGTGGACTCAAATATATGGCACTTGAAAAGGTAAAAAAAGATTGGAGGGGCGGAAATTTCATACACAAAATGTCAAGAATAGAATCCAGAAGGATCTTCGAATTCAACTCTGTGTTGCCAAATGGATTGAACGCAGAGATGGAAATTTTCGGTTTCCTTTAATGGGGGGGGTTGCCGCCCGCCGATGGGCAACCGGTGGGGCTTTCCTTACTTCCTCCGGTTGTTTCTTGGCAGAAGGCCGCCCCTCACTATCTCACTACTACCTCACTACTCATCCTTGATGGTATTGCATATTTGATGTTCACCCTCTCTTGTAACTGCACGGGGGTGATAAATCCAGAATAATCGCTGGGTCTTCATACTACGGACCAGCAATATATTGGGTACACCCGTCCGTGCACTTGCAATTAGGATGCATCCGGATCCATCAGTAACACCATAAGAAAAAGTTATACACAGATAAACCTATACACAACGACATCTACACCCACATTACGAGTACCCTTATATGCTATATACTGCATTTTGCAGAATATTCCTAACTCACCTACTACCTCACTACTCATCCTTGATGGTGTTGCATATTTGATGCTCGCCCTCTTGCAGCCGCACAGGGGTGATAAATCCAGAATAATCGCTGGGTCTTCATACTACGGACCAGCAATATATTGGGTACACCCGTCCGTGCGCTTGCAATTATGGTGCATCGGGATCCATCAGTAACACCAAAAGATATACACAGATAAACCTATACACAACAATATCCACACTTACGTAACATGTACCCTTATATGCTACATACTGCATTTTACATAATAAGCACCTTCCTCTGCTATACCAACCTACCCCCCCTTCTAGTAAATCTTACCTCACCTAAGACATCAATGACAGAAAGGGCAAAACCTTACATAGATTAATTAACAGTACTGACACAAAAAATCCCAACCTATACAACAACATTTATTCTTGCTATCACTATTGGTTACACGGGTAGGATGGTACCCAGGTAGTCGCAGATATACTACGGACCAGTAACATATCGGGTGTACCCATCTGTGGACTCACAACCTAGAGACCATCTGGGGAATATCTATCACAAGAAAATATTCATTTATGTGTATACATACATGTGTATATACACATGTGCGCACGAAGTCACCCATATACCACTTTCTTCTACCACATTATATCTATCACTGTCTATTTTTTTCCCCCTTCACCTAAATGTACAAGGAACAAAAACACAAGACAACACAGATAAAAATCTCCATTCACCAAATATGGAACAAAGATCTTATTTTGCCACACAGGCTGACCCACTGCCTGTATATAATACACATCACTACCGCTAAGTAATGAATCTACAATTATCAACATTATCCCATGCACCAAATAATAGAACCCTAATACCCAGCACAATAGGTTACAATAAAATAATCTATTTATTTACCCCACTTTATCTACCTCTTTTCCTAATATTTCTCACATATGTATTCACCAGTTTATTGTATTCACCAATATCCTTTCCCCACACTTTTATCTATATCGCAAACCAAATGTGACAACCAGCACAAAATACATACAATGAAATAGTTAATTGACTCATAATTGAGGTAAATTGCCTTTGCCCTATAAATACTCCAGTATTCACAACAATCCTCCACTTACTGATGAAGGGAGAGTCTCCCGAAACGCGTTTAAGGAGCAGAGGATTGTCTGAATACCCATCACTTGGAACGGAGCTAGAAGAATTGGCCGGGACCATCTAGCACAAGCCGGGAAAGACCGCGATCACGTGACTGCACACGTCACCTTACAGACGCGCGAACCACGCCTCCCGGCGTCCTTGGCAACGAGAGACACCGCCGACTCCTGGATTCAAGACAGCCGCCTAGGGAGAAGTGAGCAACGCCAGAGGACCAAAGACAGCAGCGCCGGGTGAAGGGTAAGTGATCTCTGTAGCCAGAGACAGTGCGGGACGCCGCACTCAGGCACAGAGCGCCCCTTCCTCCCACAGCATCCGCATATGAGCAGAATATTCACGGACCACTGTACTCTATTCGTGTACAATACATTTGTGTATATGCCTGCGGTTTACTGACCAATATATATGCCTGCTGTTCTTTGACCAATTACTCACCTATATATACCAGAAAAGCAACTCACGCACTCTCCATCTAAATAGCGGGAACCACATAAGGAGTCAAAAGGCGCAGTATCCATTTATTTACCATATATCTCTCACCCAGAGGACATCACCATAATAGCATTCTATTATCCTACTTAAGGAATACAAACGCATCAATCTCGGAACTATTCTCTTATAGAAGGACATCTTTTTTTAGCGCATTATCCAGCGCATTTTTTATATTTTTTTTTTTATTTGGTCCTTTTTTTACTTATTTGTTTTATTTTTTCATTTTTTCACATTTTATCATCCCTATATGTCATTTCTTCAATACTCTCAATACCAGCTGGTCACCATTGAATGACATCCATTATCCTCTACCTACTCAAAAGGACATTTAGCGGAAATTTACTTACTTCATTTTTACCTTTATTATACACCCTGCATCGACTATATTTTAATATACTCCACATCGACCATATCTATACAAATAAATTAACATATTGACCCAATTAGAGTGTGCCTGCTTATTCATTTTCCTACTAATAACACACAAAGAATTAAATGTTACCATGTTTTTATTGAACACACCATGTAAACATTCACAGTGCAGGTGTAAAAAGTATGTGAACCCTCGGATTTAATAAAGGCTGAACCTCCTTTGGCAGCAATAACTTCAACCAAACGTTTCCTGCAGTTGCAGATCAGACGTGCACAACGGTCAGGAGTAATTCTTGACCATTTCTCTTTACAGAACTGTTTCAGTTCAGCAATATTCTTGGGATGTCTGGTGTGAATCGCTTTCTTAAAGTCATGCCACAGCATCTCAATCGGGTTGAGGTCAGGACTCTGACTGGGCCACCCCAGAAGGCGTATTTTCTTCTGTTTAAGCCATTCTGTTGTAGATTTACTTCTATGCTTTGGGTCGTTGTCCTGTTGCAACACCCATCTTCTGTTGAGCTTCAGCTGGTGGACAGATGGCCTTAAGTTCTCCTGCAAAATGTCTTAAGTAAACTATGGAATTCATTTTTCCTTCGATGATAGCAATCCGTCCAGACCCTGATGCAGCAAAGCAGCCCCAAACCATGATGCCTCCACCACCATACTTCACAGTTGGGATGAGGTTTTGATGTTGGTGTGCTGTGCCTCTTTTTCTCCACACATAGTGTTGTGTGTTTCTTTTAAACCACTTAACTTTGGTTTCATCTGTCCACAGAATATGTTGCCAGTACTGCTGTGGAACATCCAGGTGCTCTTGTGCAAAATGTAAACGTGCAGCAATTTTTTTTGGGACAGCAGTGGCTTCCTCTGTGGTATCCTCCCATGAAATCCATTCTTGTTTAGTATTTTATGTATCGTAGATTCGCTAACAGGGATGTTAGCATATGCCAGAGACTTTTGTAAGTCTTTAGCTGACACTCTAGGATTCTTCTTCATCTCATTGAGCAGTCTGCACTGTGCTCTTGCAGTCATCTTTACAGGACGGCCACTCCTAGGGAGAGTAGCAGCAGTGCTGAACTATCTCCATTTATAGACAATTTGTCTTACCGTGGACTGATGAACAGCAAGGCTTTTGGAGATACTTTTATAACCCTTTTCAACAATTCTGAATTGTAGGTCTTCTAAGAGCTCTTTTGTGTGAGGCATCATTCACATCAGGCAATGCTTCTTGTGAAAAGCAAACCCAGAACTGGTGTGTGTTTTTTTTAGGGCAGCTGTAACCAACACCTCCAATCTCATCTCATTGATTGGACTCCAGTTGGCTGACACCTCACTCCAATTAGCTCTTGGAGATGTCATTAGTCTAGGGGGTTCACATACTTTTTCCACCTTCACTGTGAATGTTTACATGGTGTCTTCAATAAAAACATGGTAACATTTAATTCTTTGTGTGTTATTAGTTTAAGCATACTGTGATTGTCTATTGTTGTGACTTAGATGAAGATCCGATCACATTTTATGACCAATTTGTGCAGAAATTCATATCATTCCAAAGGGTTCACATACTTTTTCTTGCAACTTTATATAGAAACATAATCTTTCCACTATTTCTTATCATAATTACATCAGTCATTTTCATATATTCATTTATATTGATTTTCATTTTTTCTTATTTTATCTGTATCATTATATCATCTCTACATCAATCCAATCCGTGAATATATCTCAACATATCAATCTCGAAATCACCACAATCTGTTATTTTTATTATCATTTTTTAGTATCATCACTATTACATTCATTCATATATTTTATGAACCCATCCCTCCCCCCCCCCCCACTAGTCGATCCATGACTCCTCTTTATACCAGCGCAACCCAGCACTGTTTGAGGAACTTCACACTTGAAAAAACTTCACGTCCAAACTATACTAAATAATCACAGCCCCATCATAGATTCAGCTTCCCACTATAGATTAATTTCCCCCACATGCGTTCCACCATGGAACGCAAGTAGGTACTTCCATTTCCGGCTTCCTTTAATTCTATAGAAAAGAATACAAGGACACCAATAAGTTTCTATATATATATATTTTTTTTATTTTATATATATATATATATATATATATATATATATTGTAACGGAACGCCTAGCACCCCGACCGGGTACCTCCGTCGATAGATGCTCCTAGTGCTTCCAGAGGACTCCAAGCACTCCACTCGACACCGTCAGCACTGCAGACCCCACGAACCGCCGAAGCTTGGTGGAGGTCTCGCCGTCTCCTACCCACCCTGGACCTACAACAGGGCTCCAGGCTCCAGTGGGTGAACCTCTCCTAAATCCAGAGACAGGAACCAGGAGCAAGCTCTTACCAGAGCTTATACTCAGGGGAGTATTGTGATATAGCAATCCCCAAGAGTGTAGTTATTCCATCCCCCAAACATGAGCCAAGACTTCATGAAGGTATAAAACAGGAACTCCCTTTATTTTAACACACAAGCATTTTATACACATCTCCCAACAATGTTACCACCCACAGGGTTTTGTAAAAACAGCCAATCACATGTACCTACAGTATTCAACCTTCCCAGCAATTGTACACAAAATCCCCTTCCCTCTATCTGTAACGCAATAAACAAAATACAATGAGCATTTGTCTGAGACGCAATTAACTAACACAATGAACATTGTCTGAGACGCAATCCACAAAATACCATTACCAAACGTAATGGACTAACTTGAACCCTGGTCTAATTCGTGGGGGTGAGAGTTCAAGTTAGTCCAAGTCCTTTGTGGACAAATGAGGCCTGGCTGATGAGAGGGCCCATAATCCTGGGGCAAGAGGCTAGTAAACAGGCCTCTCCAAAACCCAGTGGCGAGGTTGGTTTCACCACATATATATATATATATATATATATATATATTTATATTTATATTTATATGTCCAATGCCCATAATATCTTCATTGGTTACCCGGAAGTGAGGTCAGATAGGTCCAGCCCCCCATTAGATGACTGCAGACCATATGTCCCTGTTCTCCTATATAAAGTTGTCATATCTGCTTTGTTTTTTATGCTCTTGAAAAAGGGAAACTATCCTGAAACGTGTCGAGTTATTTTTTGTTATTAAAGACTTCTACGATACTCCAGAGCCCTGGTGTCATCTTTTAGGGACTAAGAAGCCTTATCTACAATCTGGAAGCGAGGTATATATAGGTGTCTTAAGTTTATCCTATACCTCCCTCCCGGGTAAAGTAAGTCCTTTATCACTGCATTGAATCATGCATATTCATATCTCCCGCATCAGTGATTACAAACCGTGAGAAAGCAGGAGGCACAGATATACAGTATATATATATATATATATGTGTGCGTGTGTGTGTGTTTGTATATGCATCTTTTTTATATATTAAATTCTCTTTTCTTTTCATCTCTATTGGCTCTGTGGCGCCCCCTCGGTGCTCTCAGGACGTTCCTGAAAAGCACCGTTGACAGTCTTCCTACCCATAAGACCCCATATATTTGGTCTGCATCCGATCCACATTTTTTGCAGACTGGATCCAATTCTATTCATTTCAATAGGACCACAAAAAATGCAGGCAGCACCCCATGTGTCTGTTCTGCAGTCCCGCAAAAAAGACAGAATATCTCCTATTCTTGTCCATTGTGTGGACAAGAATAGGCATTGTTATAATGAGTCTGCAAAAAAATGGATGCAACACAGATGTCATCCGTATTTTTGTAGATCTGTGTTTTGCGGACCGCAAAATACACATGGTTGTGTAAATGCACTATTACTAAGCATACAGGTAAGTCAGTCAGTCACTGAGTAGGACCACCCACATGACTCCTAAACATAAAAAAACAGATGTTTAAATGAATAAATGAAAGTTATACTGAATCTTGTGCCACAGAACTACTGTACATGTCAATCTTCTCCGCACCCTCTATAACATGTTGCCTGTAGATTGCACTTCATTTTAACAGGGACAGGTTTGTTTTAAAGTTGCAAGAAGCACAGTCATTTTTCTACAAAATCAGATTTTTTATTTTATAATCAGCTAGTGGAGACAGATGGAGATAAAAGTTTCACAGACTTACAAAGTGAATTTGCAGTGGATAACAATTCTTTTTTTATTCTGCACAGTTATGGCAGGCCATTAGAGCTCACAGTTTATTGGTCAGAGGAGAAGTTAATGTTTAATTATTTGAGGACAAAGTCAAGAGGGATGTTATTACAAAATGATGTAATATCGCTTATGATAAGATATCGGTTATGAACAACAGTTTTGTTAGGTGGAACAGGCTTGATTCAAATACATCTGTAGGGAAATGTTGGCATGCTTTGACTCTCGCACCCAAGGTTTTACAGGACCATTCATATTATACCTCACAGCTGAAAGAAAGGGGTATCCAGCATCCAATTTCCAGATAAATGCAGTCTTTATTTCATCCAGGAAAAACAATCCCAACAGCAAAGGATACAGTATACAAACTACGTGTTTCGGTCATGCAACTTGCCCTTACTCATGGTTTACTCCTCACTTATTGTATTATACATCACTTATTGTATATAATACTCAGAAAAGGTTGTATTAATACAGATTTTAGGTAGATAACACCTGCCCCAGAGTTGGAGATGACGGAGCAGACTTGATCCACATGACCTAAAGGTGCCTAAAACTATTTAGATACTGGGATAGTGTAAAACAGATATTAGAGGGTATGTATCAAGTAACATTGAAGTTTGATATCTCTACATGTATCTTAGGTGATGGCTCCAATATTTTAGCACCATAAGATATTATATCATATAATATACAGTAGTATTCTAAAAAAGTGCTGTTTTTGATAAAAAGGGGAATCATAATTCATCAGAAGGATCTGCCACTTTATTTCGGTCTGGAAGAGGCTAAAGACAGACAATACAATTCTCGAGAAATGAAAATCAATGTCGGTAGGACGCAGAGTAAATGAATATTGGATAGAATGGCTTGTGAAATTTCATGAGGCCATAATTAGAGATGAGCGAATTTTTCAAAAATTCGATTCGGCCAGTTCGCCGAATTTTTAGATAAAATTTGTTTCGATCCAAATTTATTTGCGGCGAATCGCGTTAAAAAACGGCTATTTCCTGGTTACAGAGAGCCTTTATAGTGGTGTAGAACACTGTGCCTTGCAGTAACACGCATAGGAAGTCTGCTGTGGTAGTGAAATAATACTGTGAGTGAGTACGACATGCAGATGACAGGCGTCGCCCTTAGAATCACTATTACTTTACATTTGACCCACTCACACGTGTTGAGACATGAAAGACTATGTATTTACAAGTGCACTACCTTTGTGACACTAACAGTGCACACCAAATACAGTCTGGTGATCCAGCACGCAGTTAGTGGAGCCAGCCAGGCAGCTTTTCAGCCCAGGCTGTATCTCCAGTGATCTCACAGCTACAATTTGACTATTACTAGCCACAATGCAGACACAGCTGATAGTTTTAAATGTGTGTTAGTTCTAAGGCTACTTTCACACCTGCGTTAGGTGCGGATCCGTCTGGTATCTGCACAGACGGATCCGCACCTATAATGCAAACGCTTAGATCCGTTCAGAACGGATCC
This sequence comes from Bufo bufo, assembly GCF_905171765.1. Classification (NCBI taxonomy): domain Eukaryota; kingdom Metazoa; phylum Chordata; class Amphibia; order Anura; family Bufonidae; genus Bufo; species Bufo bufo. Next base: position 211,627,454 of record NC_053393.1, read on the forward strand.
GTTAGCATTACCATGAACAAAAAAAAAAATTGTTTTTTTGTTCTTGTTCATGATAATGCAAACGGATCCGTTTTGACTTTACATTAAAAGTCAATGGGGGACGGATCCGTTTGAAAATTGAGCCATACTGTGTCATCTTCAAACGGATCCGTCCCCATTGACTTACACTGTAAGTCTGGACGGATCCGTTTGCCTCCGCACGGCCAGGCGGACACCCGAACGCTGCAAGCAGCGTTCAGGGGTCCGCCTGCTGAGCGGAGCGGAGGCTGAACGCTGCCAGACTGATGCATTCTGAGCGGATCCGCATCCACTCAGAATGCATTAGGGCTGGACGGATCCGTTCGGGGCCGCTTGTGAGAGCCTTCAAACGGAACTCACAAGCGAAGCCCCGAACGCTAGTGTGAAAGTAGCCTAAATAGTACATTTTAAGGAGAAACAATAAATGTTAAATTTTAGACAACCTAATAACACGTGTCAACCCAGAGACAATCACTGGCCCTAGTGACCAATTGTAAATACATAGCCCTTAGAATCACTGCACACTTCACTTATTTGGGCAGTCACGGGGCCAAAACTGACCAAATAACTCAAGTATGAACTCAGCCTTACAGGTCGATGTTAGCGCCAAGCAGAAGCGCACTCCTTTTACACTGTCATCAGCTGATTCCACATTGACGTCTACAGAACCTGTTCTATTAAATGCTTATACAAGTAGGGCCCCCCTGACAGAGTGGAGAGGGTGTCAGCAGTAAGTTTGTGTTGACGTCACTGATTATTCCTCTGATCTGTCAGAACAATAACCCCTAAAAAATGGATCCTGTCTGTTGAGCATCCGCCTTCACTCGGTCACCATTTGTTCAGTAATCTATCAGTATTGCTAAAGCCCCAAAAAAAACAGGAGTGGATCCAAAACAAAAATGACACGTGAATGGAATATTTGCATGTCTTCTGTGTTTTGTACCCCCTCCTGCTTTTGGCTACCAATTCACAAGCCAATTCTGATTCAAAATAGGGACCATGTCATGCAGACCTTACAGCTGTTACACAGACAGGATCCGTTGTGCGTATCATTTTTCCTTCCTTCTGACAAATCAGAAGAAGGGTTAAATGATGATGTCAGCAAGGCTGAAAGGCAAAATAGTGGCCCAGTTATGAAGTGGGGAGGGTGGGAACAGCATGAGAAGTCCACAGAGTGGCCCTAAGACATAGTGGTGAGGTTGTTGCAGCATGAGGAGGCCACGGAGTGGCACAATGACAGAGTGTGGAGGTGGTGGCAGCAGCAGCATCAATTCAGGAGGAGGCCACAGAGTGGCAAAATGACAGTGTGGAGGTGGCGACAGCATCAGGAGGCCACAGAGTGGCAAGGTGACATAGTGTGGAGGTGGCAGCAGCATCAGGAGACCACAGAGTGGCAAGGTGACATAGTATGGAAGTGGCAGCAGCATCAGGAGACCACAGAGTGACCCGGTGACAGAGTGTGGAGGTGGGTGGAAATACCAGTACCAGCTGAAGATGGTAGGTGAAAGAAGGAGCACTTGGCATCAGATGTGTGGCATCAGGCGGGTGGCAGCATCAGAATAGTAGCTGAGGCAGGTAGCTAGAAGAAACTGGTCTCTTTTGTCAAAGTGGTCGTGTGGCACCATGGATGATCTAGTCTGATGCATCAGGCATTGGTGGGTGGAAATCCTGGCTGATCCACAACTGATTCATCTTGACAAAGGTCAGTCTCTCCACATTTTGGGTGGACAGGTGAGTTCTTCTTGGGGTAACTATGGCCCCCGCTCTGATGCCACATTACTGGCTGGGCAGGACAGCTTTTCCAGGGCAAACTCGGCTAGTTGTGGCCAAAAATCCAGTTTAGCTGCCCAGTAGTCCAGCGGATCTACAATGATGGCTGGAAAGGTGCACTCCAAGTATGCCACCACCTTCTGGTTCAGGTTCTGGTCTATGTCTAGCTGCTGGGGAGTAGTTTCTTCACTATGCGGGTGAAGAAAGCTGCTCATCAGCGACTCTAGACTCAGGCTGCTGCTGCTGGAGCTGGTACTGCCCCTGCCACCCCACCCCTCCCCAGCAGCCACGGCAGTGGAACGTGAGCGCAGAGAGCCCCCCCGGTCAGACCTGCGAGAGGATAGATGATGGCGCAGATAGGCAGCAGCCAACTGACTACATAGGATGTCTCTATAGTAGTTTTGTTTATCCTCCCTCTCAGCGGGTGTAAAAAAGGCCCCCATTTTGGACCGGTAGCGAGGGTCCAACAAGGTGGAGAGCCAGAAGTCATCCCTCTGCCGAATGGTGACAATCCGGCTGTCACTACGCAATCGAGCATGCACCGGGCCATTTTTGCAAGTGAATCGGAGGGACTCCCTGCCTCCATCTCCACTGCAAACTGCCATGGTGTGTCTGGGTCCTCTGCCTCGTCTTCCTCATCACCCTGTAGCTCCGCTGGCTGCTCCTGCTCCTCCTCTCCTGTCACTTGTGTGTAAAAACCACCCATTACACTACACATTGCTTGTGCTCCAATGTCCTCCTCCTCCTCCAGTTCAGCCCCCCCAGGATTCGATATCTTGATAACGGACACAGAGCTGTTTCTCCCCTGTGTGACTCAGTTTACCCAGGCAAACGAGGTGTAGAACAGCGTGGCACCGCCGTGCCCTGCACATGTGGTATGCTGTGCAGGGCACGACATAAATTGTCCCTGCAGTGGAGGCTGAGGACACGGTGGAGAATGAAGAGGTAGAGGCCAACATTGTCACAGGACCAACAGCGTGAAAATGTGAAGGCGGAAGCGGCGTCACATGGCCAAGTTGCTGGTGTGGCTGGGCAGGAACCACATTTACCCAGTAGGCCGTAAAGGACATATATTGTCCTTGACCATAGTTACAGTTACCGACCAATTTTTCCAAAAAAGGCTGTATTACAAACAAATTTAATCACTGAATGGCTAATTGTCGTAATTTTGTTCATACAGAAGAAAGTCAACAATTACCCATCTATTTTCCCCATAAAGGCTGTTGCACAAAAAAAAAATCACCAATGAATGGCTAATTGACGTAATTCGGTTCATACAGAAGAAAGTCAACAATCACCCATCAATTTTACCATATTCTTTTTCCTATTAATACACCCCCAAAAAATAAATATAACAATCACAAATCACCACAGAACGGCTAATAGGACGTACGTATCTTTCCTATTAATGCACCCTGTAAATGGCTGTAGTACAATGGAACTTCACAGCTCAATGGCAAATATATATTTTTTTTGCCATTAATACACGGCAAAAAAGGCTTTAGAACATATAACTGCACCGCTGAACGGCGAATAGGCCCTTCTTTTTTTTCCACTTATGCATGCCACAAAAGGCTTTAGAACATATAACTGCACCGCTGAACGGCAAATAGGCCCTTATTTTTTTCCACTTATACACGCCACAGAAGGCTTTAGAACATATAACTGCACCGCTGAACGGCAAATATATTTTTCTTTTTCCACTTATACACACCACAGAAGGATTTAGAACATATAACTGCACCGCTGAACGGCAAATATATTTTTCTTTTGCCACTAATACACGACAAAAAGGGCTGTAATTTTCGCACTTCGCCACGCAACGGCTAATAAGCCCTTTTTTCCCACTAATACAAGCCAAAAAATGCTTTAGAACATATAACTGCACAGCATAAGGGCAAATAAGATGTAGAAATATTTCCTTGTAATAAACCCTGTTAATGGCTGTATCAAACAGCACTTGTACCCCAATAACAGGAACGATTTGCTGGAATTAAAGAGCTGTATAATGGTAATTTGGGTCCCCAGTCCGTGCAGCAAGGTGTAATAGGATTGTTCCTATTACCCAGCTGTAACCTCACCTACTGAACCCTGTTCTACATAAATGCTGTGGAATAATTCCTCTCTATCCTTTCGCTACACCTTGAATAATCTTTCCCTGAACTTGTAAATGGCTTTTTTAGCACAATTAAGTTTTTTCTAGCACTGTCCCAAGCGCCTGCTGACATCTCTCCCTGCACTACACTGGAAAATGGCAGAATTCAAGATGGCTGAGGATTTTTATAGGGCTGTGACATCACAGGACTGGCTGGCTGCTGATTGGCTGCATGCATGGCATTATGGGTGATCCCACCTTCCCAGAGTTCCTTGCTTCATGTCCTCACACGTGCAGAAGCCATTTTAGGAAAAAATGTGATTCATTACCACGAAGCGTGAGGAAATTTGGATTCGGTGCAAATCGATTTTTTCCTGAAATTCGGATCGAATTCCACTTTGTCAACTTCGATTCGCTCATCTCTAGCCATAATCATAAAAGTGTTTTCCGTTTTTTTTTTTCTCCTCCAATAGGGGGTGAGGGGATCTTTTTATGTGGTTCTTGATTATTTTAGTTTTTTACCAGTCCTTGTTTTTGTATGTATTGTTTTTCCAATAAATAGCTTATCTACCTTGTCATGCAGTGATACATTATTGCCACAATGTGAGTACCATTTCAATCCTTATGTTATGACTAATGGATGTAACACATGGAGTTCAGTTTAAGAGCTACATTTATAGGCAGATCAGTTTTCCCATTAGTCAATGTGATCTATTGTTTAGAGCAATCATTTTTTAAATGAATGTACTTCTGAAAATATTGTGTTGCCTTTCAAATAAGAAATGGCGTTAAATTTCTTAGCCAAGTCTGCTATCATCGATCATGGCGTGTACATGTGAACTACTGCCTGTTGGCGCCAGCGTACCAGCCTTAGGTATCTCTGGCTCATTAGTCTCTCAGCTGAAAATACAAGGTTAACTTTCAAAGAAATAGGTTTCAGCATAAGAGATTTATTAAGGTGGTAGATCGTTTTGATTGTACTAGTTACTTTGTCATCTGACTGGGAAATGACAGTCCAGGAAGCAAAATTCAAGGTGACATTAATAACATATTTTCTCAGATTTCTAATAGATTTAAAAAAGAGACCATTCTAAAAGCATAATTTTTATTAGGCTCATTGAAGTAGCAAAATCAGTGCAATTTTAGCAGATTTGGGTTTTGTCCAATCTTAAGAGTATTCTATCAGTTCAGGCATGATGAAGATGAATATTTTCTTGAAGGTTAGCACTAGTAGTTTACATTTCTTGGTTGTGGGTGGGGATGGTCAAAGTGATCTACCATATCCCATCACTTCAAAGAATAAAATATATCTAATGGGATACAGTGATCAAGCAGCTGCATCCAGGCAGAGAGTGAATGAAGAGGTGGCTGCCCAGCTGTTTTCGCAACTGTTCTAGAAGTGAATGGGGAGAGCCATGAACTAGGCATCCACATTGGAATATTCTGTGGATATGCCACAAATGTCTATGATGAAAATACTCCATTAAGGTATTTGGCAACCTTTTTTGCATTTTGCGTTAATATGACCTGGATCTGGCATTCATTATGTGATAGGGAACTGAAATTACCAGTTCTTTTTCTGTCACCATGTGACAATTTATCCTTCATTTAAAAGGCTAGTTCAAAATGGCCACCACAAGTGGACAGAAAATGCCCATGTCTCTGGGCTCTAACTTGTCATTTACATTAATCTGAATATTTTTACTTTTTAAATGAAAGTAGCTTTCCAGTTATAAATTTAAATGTTCTATGATATAAGTATTCTGCCAAAATATTTAGTGATGTGTGTATTATCTTAGTTTCTTATTCCTTTCTATCCAAAAATTCCTGCATTTAATCCTTTCTGTTCTGTCACACAATCTTACATTGACCCCACCATTAGGCTCCTAGTGTCATTTCTAGTCATTAGTTGTAAAGACAATGGTCCGGAACTGCTGAGCAGTGTGAAGCCGCATCAAGACATAAAAAGGGTGCGCTTCCATGATAGCAAAGTAGAATACAACCTAATCCCAATATGACTGCCAATACTGAAATTCTACACACCACGGTACTAGAAAATAATGAAAATAATGCATGAATCCCTGAATACATAATGTTCACATAGATGACCTAATTCTGATCAATTGAGCCAAAAGACAAAAAGCAGAAGCGCTTTATAGAAAGGGAAAGTATGAATTATATCTAAGATGTACATAGATTTTTGATGCTTTTAGAAGAGACTTATAAGACGCTCCATTCATCAATGTGCCTCCAGCAGTTTAATCCTTCTTGTAACGCTTCTATTTGAGCACCTACCTAAACCATATTTGCATTATGTATACTATGTCCACAAAGTTTAGTTACAAAACTAAGCTTCCTTGAAATAAATTAAGCACCTCAATAGGATCTGTTCTGCATTATTTATCTGAAACTGTGAAGCTAGGTACTGCACTTTCCATTTCAAGATGTATTTCACGGATGAGAGCTAAGTAATAGCAGACAGGCACTATTTGATGCAAGCTTTGCATGTCATGGCATTATTGCAATTGACAAATACAAATAAAAGATCTTGTATAGCAATAAAGAGACAAATCTAAACTCAAAATGCTAAATGAATATACAATTTTTAAAGGGGTACGTCCATCAATTTCTTAACATATTAACGGCCAATATGTGAATATTCAATGTATTTTTTTTACTACTTCATGTCCTGACTCTTTAACTTTCTTTTTGTATGGGCTTGTAGTACAGCAGACAGTCTAGCTTAACTCTCTCAGTCAGACCATCAGTCAGACCATCAGTCAGACCTGAGAGAGCCTCCTTCTAGTCACTCAATTAGAGGATCACACATTACAGTAATCCTTCAGTGGGAATATTTTATATAGGCCTATCAAGAGAGCAATAGAGCTATCATAATGTTATCCCTGCTTTGCAGATAACGTTTATCCCTCCAGGCAGCAGTAAACTGACAATGGATTACCTCTATATGGGAGGTCTTATCATTTGTTCTGACTGCTCAAGAAGGACAAAATTCTATATGTAAGAGAACATCACAAGCAGGACCCTCTCCCGTTCTGTACTAGTTTGTAATTTGTCTTGTTCATCCTTATTGCAAATATTTTGTGTTATGTACAGCGGGTGAAATAAAAATTGAACAGGTCACAAATTAAATAATAGTAAATATATTAGTAAAGGTGCTATTGACATGAAATTCTCACAAGATTTTGGCAACAACCCATCCAATCCACACAGGCAAAGAAATAAAACCATAGCTGTCCATAAATGAAGCTATATGTAATAATGAGAAATGACACAGGGAAAAAGTATTGCACATGTGAAGAAAGAGAAGTGCAAAAAGCCATGGAAAGTCATGACACCAGCTCAAATTTATCAGTAATTAGAAAGCAATCAGCTGGTTAATCTGATGGCCTATAGAAAGGTGTCTTATTACCAAGGTGCCACAGAAGAAATATGTCATGATGGGTAAAACCAGTAAGCTCTCTCAAGACCTTTGCAACCTTATTGTTGCTAAACAAACTGATGGTACTGGTTACAGAAGAATTTCTAAACTACTGAAGGTTCCAGTGAGCACTGTTGGGGCCATAATCTGAAAGCGGGAAGAACATAATTCCACCATAAACCGGCCACGACCAGCTGCTCCCCGCAAGTTTTAAGACAGAGGAGTGAAAATAATTATCAGAAGAGTTGTCCAAGAGCCAAGGACCACCAGTGGAAAGTAAGTAATGCACTCAACCTCCATAGCCTGTAAGCACGCTCACCACGCAAGACTCCATTGCGGAACAAAAAGCATGTTCAAGCACGATTAAAGTTTGCTCAACAACATTTAGACAAGTCTGGGAAATACTGGGAGAATATAGTCTGGTCAGATGAGATCAAAATGGAACTCTTTGGATGCCATAATACACAACATGTTTGGAGGCCAAAAGGCAAGGCATATCACCCCAAGAGCACCATACCAACAGTGAAGTTTGGAGGTGGGTACATCATGGTGCGGGGCTGTCTTTCAGCATATGGACAAATGTACCGAGACATTCTTGATAAAAATCTGCTGCCATCTACCAGGGTGATGAAGATGATCCCAAACACACAGCCATGGAAACTCTTCTGCTAGAATGGCCCAGCCAATCACCTGATCTGAATCCAATAGAAAATTTATGGAAAGAACTAAAACTCAGACTTCATAGAAGGAGCCCACGGAACCTTCAGGATTTGAAGAGTGTTTGTGTGGAAGAATGGGCCAAAATCACACCTGAGCAATGCATGCGACTAGTTTTTCCATACAGGAGGCGTCTTGAAGCTGTTATCACCAACGTAGGCTTTTGTACGAAGTTTTAAATACATTTCAGTAAGAGTGTTCAATACTTTTTCCCTGTGTCATTTCTCATTATTATATATAACTTAGTTTATGGACACCAATGGTTTGATTTCTTTGCCTGTGTGGATTGGATGGGTTGCTACCGACATCTGGTTAGTATTTCATGTCAATAGCACCTTTAGAAATATATTTACTTAGAAAATTGGTGACATGTTCAATACTTATTTCACCCGCTGTTTATATACCCCCTTTTCATAAATACAACACCATGGAATGAATGGCACTTTATAATAATAATAATAATAATAAATAATAATAATCTGCAGGCAGCATGTTATAGAGCAGGAGGAGCTGAGCAGATTTAATTACACCACACCGCCTCTACAAAGGTGACGACGCGCGGGTAATTTTGAAATGGAAGCAGTGCTTGCACGAGCGCCACTTGCCCCTCAAAAAGCTGATTAGCAGGGGTGCCGGGAGATGCACCCTCGCCCATATGATATTTATGACCTATCCCAAGGATAATAATCAGCAATACTAAGCCACTGCAGAACCCCTTTAAGTAATTATCTGATATTATAAAAGATTTTTTAAGAGGCATTACTATTGTCTTTGGCATCACAACACAGCACCTTGTATATGAAAGATAAAACCAGGTAACAACATGAGCACAAAAGACATTATAAGGCTACATGCACACAATCGTATATATTTTGTGGTCTGCAAACCGTGGATCTGCAAAATACAGATACTGGTCATGTGCATCCTTAACTTTCCTCGGTCCCTATTAAAAAAATGGTTATTCTTGTCGGCAAAACAGACAAGAATAGAACATGTTCTATAATTTGCAGAACGGCTGTATGGATGTGGACAGTATGCGTGTGCTGTTCACATTTTTTGCAGCCCCATAAAAATTAATGGGTTTGTATGAGAGGCAGTAAAAATGCAGATCGGATGCAGACCAAAAATATGGACATGTGCATGAGGCCTAAGGCCTCGTTCTCATTTCCATTTTTCACTGACGTGTGCTGTCTGCATTTTTGCATTTTCCCCTGACAGCACAGCTACCCATTGATTTTAATGTCTGTGCACATATCAGTATTTTTTTTACTGATCGTGGGTCAGTGAAAAACATCACATAGACATGCACGCCCATTATAGTGTAGGAGTCTGGGAAAAAACATGGACATAACATGGACGGCACTTGTGTTTGGTCCCTTTTTCACTTACCACTAATATGAGATGCTTTGCTCTGGAAATTACGGTAACTTTCAGCTGAGCACTCTCCATGGAATACAGATGACACACAGAGGGCAAAAGACCAAATATGGACATCTTCACAGATAAAACATGTACTGATTTTTTTTTGCAGACATCAAATGGACATGGAAATGTGAATGAGACGTTAAACTGTTAATCATGTACTGAACTCAGAATATTTCTTTTGTAGTATTTCCAGCTCCCAGCTTATTTGTGGATATTAATGTACTGAAAGTGAGTTAGGAACAAAATTTATAGACCAGGTGAAGTTTTCTATGATCGGGGAAAACACAAATGTCATATAAAAATCAATAAAACCCCACAATGTGACAAAAACGCCTATCACAATGATTGTCAGGCAAGCGACAGTGTGGTACTTACAGGCTGCAGAAGATAGATAAGGGATGATTCCTGAATCACTATTACTGGGATGCAGGAGATTTTGACAGCATGATAGAGTGTCTCTACTGAAGCCATAATCTGGTCAAAACGTCCCCCTAGTCCACCCAATGCCACAATGATATCGACCTTAAAAAGCAGAGAAAAATAATTTAAGATCAACAGAAAATAATAATAGATGTGAAATATCACTATACATCCCAAATGTGGAATGTATAAAAAAAATAAGTCATAGTCATAGACACAGGCGGATTATGCAATAAAATAAGATAAAATGAGTCACTAGGTTTCAATGGTACTTGCGCTGCAGGTCTCCCAAAATGAAGTGGGTTCTTCACAATTGTAAAATTGTTTCACTTTCACTGATCCGGCGCAATACAATGCCAATGTTTAAGGTGAATTCAAACTAAGCAGGGCTTGAGGTCGAATTCAATGTTCATCCCTTTGGGTTGAAGGGTGCCTAGTTTATATAAAGTCAAATAAAGTGGGCCAGATAAAGTGAATACCTGCATTTGTGAAAAAACGCTCTGTGTGAATGAGGAGCAGCGCGGTCCCACTATATTAACACAGGCGGATTATGATTGGAGCTATGTGAGCTCCAGCATTAGGCTCCTGCTTCTGGGTGGTGGTGTGGTGGGGGCTATAACAATCAGTTATGGAGTGACAGCATCAGCGGTAAGAGACAGTGTGAGGAAGGGGCTTCAGTGATACAGTCTGGGGAGTGCAGATATCTTGTAGTCTGTATTACATTTTAGAGAAGGACTACTGTGCTGCAGTAAGTGAGATATCTACTCAATTTAGCGATTCAGTCCAAATCACGCTAAAGTAAGATGGAGTAACATCTAATAGGAGGGGCATGCCTTTTAATAAGTTTGTTGCATTTTTGGCTGTCCATGTACCAGAAAATCAACTAGGAACTGGTGTACTCCATAGTGCTTCCGTGGGGTTCCGTGCCTCCGTTCCGCACCGCAGCTACGGCCTGCATCCGTGATGCGGTGAACACACGGCCAGTGCCCGCATTTTGCGGGCCTGCTGTTTGCGGGCCGCAATACGGCCAGGCCCGGGCAACGACCGTGTGCATGAGGCCTAAATCTGTGAGGGTAGAGGGAAACCACACCCCTCTCGCTAAGCCATGCACGTTTGAGTGGCAGAAAGTGACCAAAAGTCACTCATTTCTGCTGGAACAGACTACCAGTGTTGGTTGCCTACCACATTTTTTCACGTTACACCAACAAACTTAAATGTATTTTATTGGGATATTTTATTTATGTGATAGACCAGGCATGCTCAACCTGTGGGCCTCCAGCTGTTGCAAATCTACAACTCCCAGCATGCCTGAAAAGCTTACAGCCATCAGCCTACAGCAGGGCATGGTGGGAGTTGTAGTTGGAGGGCAAAAGGTTGAGAATCCCTGTGATAGACCAACACCACAAAGTAGCAAGTATGTGTGAAGTGAAAAGAAAATGATACATGGTTTTCAAAATGTTTAATAAAAAATCTGAAAAGTGTGGCGTGCATTTGTAATCAGCCCCCTGTACTCTGATACCCCAAAATAAAATCCAATCTGGCCAATTGCCTTCAGAAGTCACCTAATCAGTAAATAGAGTCCATCTGTGTGTTATTTATTCTCAGTATAACTACATCTGTTCTGTGAAGACCTCAGAGGTTTGTTAGTGAATATTAGTGATTAAACAGCATCATGAAAACCAAGGCACATACCAGACAGGTCAGGGATAAAGTTGTGGACAAGTATAAAGCAAAGTTAGGTTATAAAAAAATATCCCAAGCTATAAATATGTCATAGAGCACCGAAAATGGAAGGAGTATGGCACAACTGCAAACCTACCAAGACATGGCCTTTCAATTAAACTGACAGCCCAGGCAAGGAGAGCACTAATTAGAGAAGCAGCCAAGAGACACATGGTCACTCAGAGATCCACAGCTCAGGTGGGAGAATCTGTCCACAGGACAATTATTAGTCATGTACTCCGCAAATCTGTCTTTTATGGATAAGTGGCAAGAAGAAAGCCATTTTTGAAAGCAAGCCATAAGTAGTCCAGTTTGCACTGTGCCACAAGCCATGTAGGGAACACCGCAAACATGTGGAAGAAGATGCTCTTGTCAGATGAGACCAAAGTTTAACTTTTTGGACTAAATGCTATGTGTGGCGGAAACGAACACTGCACATCACATTGGACACGCCATCCCCACCGTGAAACATGGTGGTGGCAGCATCATGCTGTGGAGATGCTTTTCTTCAGCAGGCACTGGTAAGTTGGTCAGAATTGATGGGTAGATGGATGGAGCTAAATACATGGCAATCCTGGAGGAAAACCTTGTAGAGACTGCAAAAGACTTGAGACTGGGGCGGAGGTTCACCTTCCAGCAGGGCAACAACCCTAAACATACAGCTAGAGCTACAATGAAATGGTTTAGATCAAAGCATATTCATGTGTTAGAATGGCCCAGTGAAAGTCCAGACCTAAGTCCCATTGAGAATCTGTGGCAAGACTTGAAAACTGCTGTTCATAGACGCTCCCCATCCAATCTGACTGAGCTTGAGCTATTTTGCGAATAAGAATGGGCAAAAATGTCAGCCTCTAGATGTGCAAAGCTCAGATAGAGACATATCCCAAAAGTCTTGCAGCTGTAATTGCAGTGAAAGGTGGTCCTACAAAGTATTGACAAATGCACGCCACACTTTTCAGATTTTTAGGTATTAAAATGTTTTAAAACCATGTATCATTTTCTTTTCACTTCACATATGCGTGCTACTTTGTGTTGGTCTATCACATAACATCCAAAAAATATATATTTAAAAGGGTTGTCCCACAAAAACTATTCTACAGTTTTCAAACCAACACCTGGATCTTAAAGCTTTTATAACTGCAGGTAATTAAAAATGTAGGATAGCCACTGAGTTATTCAATAAAATGTGTCTGTACAGCACCACTTGCTGTTTTTCTCTTTTTTCTTTGTCCAGCTCACTGAGATGGCCGCACATGCTCACTTTCATCCTTCAACTGCCTCCTAAGCTGTGATCGGGAGATAGGGAGAGCATGGACACGCCCCTAGAGCTGGAGGAGAAAAGACACGCCCCTTGAGCCGTTAGCTTGATATAAATCTAGCAAAGCAATGAATGGGGAGATCTCTTCTATTATTTTACATTAGTCATGGGATAACCCCTTTAAGTTTCTGGGTATAACGTGAAAAAATTTGGAAAAGTTCAAGGGGTATGAATACTTTATCACTGCAATTCTACATGCAGCATAATACAGTCCTGATCAAAAGTTTAAGACCACTTAAAAAATGGCATGTTGGATCTTAACAAGGTTCCAAGTAGAGCTTCAACATGCAACAAGAAGAAATGAGAGTGAGACAAAACATTTTATGAGCATTAAATTAATTGAAAATAACGATTAAACTGAAACAGGCTGTTTTTCAGCTGATCCAAATTTTAGGACCACATGTCTTTAAAAGGCCAAATCTGTGCAAAGATGTGGCTTCATTGTCATTTTCTGTCAGGTAGTCACACGTTGTGATGGCAAAGGTAAACAAACTCTCCCTTTTTGAACGTGGTCGGGTTGTTGAACTGCATAAGCAGGGTCTCTCACAGCGCGCCATCGCTGCTGAGGTGGGACGCAGTAAGACAGTCATTTGGAATTACTTAAATGATCCTGAGGGTTATGTAACAAAAAAGTAAAGTGGAAGACGCAAAAAAATTTCATCAGCACTGAGCCGGAGGATCCAATTGGCTGTCCGTCAAGACACTGGACGATCCTCGAGCCAAATTAAGGCCCTTACTGGTGCTGACTGCAGCCCCATAACCATCAGATGGCACCTGAGACTGAAGGGCTTAAAAAAAAAAAAATATATGTCTTCAAAGACCTCGTCTCCTTGAACGCCACAGAACTGCTCGTTTGGACTTTGCAAGAGAGCACCAAACATGGGACATTCAAAGGTGGAAGAAAGTTTTATTCTCTGATGAGAAAAAATTTAACCTTGATAGTCCTGATGGTTTCCAACGTTACTGGCATGACAAGCAGATCCCACCTGAGATGTTTTCTACGCGCCACAGTCGAGGGGGTGCCATAATGGTCTGGGGTGTTTTTTCCTTCAGTGGAACAAGGGAGCTTCAGGAAGTGCAGGGGTTTCAAACGGCCGCTGGCTATGTCCAGATGTTGCAGAGAGCATTCCTCATGACTGAGGGCCCTCGTCTGTGTGGTAACTACTGGGTTTTTCAACAGGACAACGCTACAGTACACAATGCCCGCAGGACAAGGGACTTCTTCCAGGAGAATAACATCACTCTTTTGGCCCATCCTGCGTGTTCCCCTGATCTAAATCGAATTGAGAACCTTTGGAGATGGAGGGCAAGGGAAGTTTACAAAAATGGACAACAGTTCCAGACAGTAGATGGCCTTCGTGCGGCCGTCTTCACCACTTGGAGAAATTTTCCCACTCACCTCATGGAAACGCTTGCATCAAGCATGCCGAAACGAATTTTGGAAGTGATAAACAAGAACGGTGGAGCTACTCATTACTGAGTTTATGTTTGGAAGTTGGATTTCTGTTTTGGGGGGGGGTTCGTTTTTTTTGGATGTGTGGTCCTAAACTTTTGATCAGCTGAAAAACAGCCTGTTTCAGTTTATTCGTTGTTTTCATTAAAGGGTTTCTATCACTTCGTATGCCATAATTAGCTCTCAGACACTAGCGATCCGCTAGTGTCTGCTCTGGCCAACCATCCTAATATAAGAGCTTTTTGGGCAGCCGTTTTGCTAAAAAATAACTTTTATAAATATGCTAATGAGCCTCTAGGTGCTATGTGGGCGTCATTAGCACCTAGAGGCTCCGTCTACCTTCATACACAGCCACCGCCCAGCGCGTCCCTCCAGCCCGCCCATCTCCTGATGAATGCGATCCTCCGTGTGACGCAACGGACGAATTCTCGCGCATGCGCCGTGCGCGGCTGTATTCGGCGCATGCGCAGAGAATGTCTGACCGCTTCCCTGCTCAGACATCTCCACTGCGCCTGCGCCGATGACGTCATAGTGCTCCAAGGAACAGGCGCAGTGGAGATGTCTGAGCAGGGAAGCGGTCAGACATTCTCTGCGCATGCGCCGAATACAGCCGCACACGGCGCATGCGCGAGAATTCGTCCGTTGCGTCACACGGAGGATCGCATTCATCAGGAGATGGGCGGGCTGGAGGGACGCGCTGGGCGGTGGCTGTGTATGAAGGTAGACGGAGCCTCTAGGTGCTAATGACGCCCACATAGCACCTAGAGGCTCATTAGCATATTTATAAAAGTTATTTTTTTAGCAAAACGGCTGCCCAAAAAGCTCTTATATTAGGATGGTTGGCCAGAGCAGACACTAGCGGATCGCTAGTGTCTGAGAGCTAATTATGGCATACGAAGTGATAGAAACCCTTTAAATTGAATGCTCAAAAAATGTTTTGTCTCACTCCCATTTCTTCTTGTTGCATGTTGAAGCTCTACTTGGAACCTTGTTAAGATCCAGCCATGCTAAATATGATTTTTTGCTATTTTTTAATTGGTCTTAAACTTTTGATCAGGACTGTATATATATATATATATATATATATATACATATAGAGTTGCAAGAAAAAGTATGTGAACCCTTTGGAATGATATGGATTTCTGCACAAATTGGTCATAAAATGTGTTCTGATCTTCATCTAAGTCACAACAATAGACAATCACAGTCTGCTCAAACTAATAACACACAAAGAATTAAATGTTACCATGTTTTTATTGAACACACCATGTAAACATTCACAGTGCAGGTGGAAAATGTATTTTTTTTGGACAGCAGTGGCTTCCTCTGAGGTATCCTCTCATGAAATCCATTCTTGTTTAGTGTTTTACGTATCGTAGATTCGCTAACAGGGATGTTAGCATATGCCAGAGACCTTTGTAAGTCTTTAGCGGACACTCTAGGATTCTTCTTCACCTCATTGAGCAGTCTGCGCTGTGCTCTTGCAGTCATCTTTACAGGACGGTCACTCCTACAGAGAGTAGCAGCAGTGCTGAACTTTCTCCGTTTATAGACAATTTGTCTTACCGTGGACTGATGAACAGCAAGGCTTTTTTAGATACTTTTATAACCCTTTCCAGCTTTATGCAAGTCAACAATTCTTAATCGTAGGTCTTCTGAGAGCTCTTTTGTGTGAGGCATCATTCACATCAGGCAATGCTTCTTGTGAAAAGCAAACCCAGAACTGGTGTGTGTTTTTTATAGGGCAGGGCAGCTGTAACCAACACCTCCAATCTCATCTCATTGATTGGACTCCAGTTGGCTGACACCTCACTCCAATTAGCTCTTGGAGATGACATTAGTCTAGGGGTTCACATACTTTTTCCACCTGCAATGTGAATGTTTACATGGTGTGTTCAATAAAAACATGGTAACATTTAATTATTTGCCTGTTATTAGTTTAAGCAGACTGTAATTGTCTATTGTTGTGACTAAGATGAAGATCAGATCATATTTTTCATGACCAGTTTGTGCAGAAATCCATATCATTCCAAAGGGTTCACATACTTTTTCTTGCAACTGTATATATAGAAAAAAGAAAAAAAAAAGAGTGGCAGGACAGTCTAATAGAAAAACAAGCGGGTGCACCTAGTCCAGATGGGAATAAGCAAACCCAATGTATAAAATGAGAAAAACGGGCAGCACTCCATAAAATAAAATGAAAAAGAAATGTATTCACCCATTAGGCAATGCGACGTTTCAGCTCAATGCTAGAGCCTTCCTCAAGCAATGTGTTCAGACAAAGTGCTCAGTATATATAGCAAACTCAATTAATGTGCCAAAATACATCAATTAACAAACAGTCATAAAAATAAACAGTGACATGTAATAAATGTACCAACATGATACATATCAAATATAAGAGTAATTACAATACATGATAAAAAGCTGATCGATTAGCAAAAAGCATTACAAACAACCATGATTCTCAATACAAATACATAAATCATTATAAATTACATAATTGTGTGACATGTGTACTCAATTAACTAAAGTGACAAGTGCTTACTGCATGATGTATCAAAAGGAGAGGGGAGGGAGGAGAAAACAGGGGTATGGCGGCGTCCAGCTACCCATCGCCTGCTTCGGCGTGCCCCATGTCAGGATGACGTATGCTGCTTTTATCATAACCAAATGACAGGCGTATCTGTGCGTCTGCGCCCTATGTTCTTGATGTCCTTGCGGCCATATTGGATGAGGGAATATCACATGGACAATCTAGCGCATACATATCGCACATCATAATAACTAAATTAAACAAGTCTACTGGCATGCATTATAAGCAGAAGTATTACTACTAGGGGACATGATTGGGGGCACCGTCAGGGACAGTATTTTCTCAGGGCAGTTATTTTTTAGGGAACTGTGTGCCAATAATTATTAAAGGTTAAAGGGGGCACTGTGGAAGGAGGGATCCAAGCTGAACTCTTGCATCAGGGCCCATGAGCCTTTAGTTATGCCCCTGGGTAAAATATGTACCATAACTGTACACTAACTATATACATTTTATAAGAAATATATATTTTTAAGGATTATTGGAATATACAAGTGCTTTAATCCTTTCTTAAAAAAAAAAAAAAAAAAAGATCACTGTTCCAAACACATAGGAGGAATCATAGCATTTATACCAAATGTAAAAAGAAACCCCTAAAAATTTGCAAATGTTTGTGCAGGCATAATTTTTGCAAAAAAATAGCACTTCTTTATGTTTTCATCCCACCTAAACCACTTTCTTAAAAACTTGACAAGGCTTAGTGAGAGAAAACATGTATGTAACATAATATAATTTATGCCAGAACTAGTATAAATTATAGAGCAAAGCCTTCCCCAGCTCATAGCTGACACAGATTTGCTTTTCAGGTGCATGGACTGCTATAAGATGCATTCATTTTTTTAAGAAGAAGACTCTTCTTAATAAATTCAAATAATGAGATTGCCATATGAAACACCAGTCTTAGTACATTCTCCCATTATGTGTTAATGTATGAAAATGTATACCCATAAGCCTACCTTTCAATATTTGCGGGATTGTCCCACCAAACAAGTTGCAGGGCATGGCTTATGCAAATATTGGGGAAAGCGTGATGCTAAATAATGTCGGCATGCCTTGGAGGTTTTCAAGATGGCAATCAATAAAGTGTTCTTTAGCAGATGCAAATATTGAGGTATGCATATGTCAGCATTAACTATTGATTTTCATTATAAAAAACTTATATAGTATGTTCACTTTAGTGTATTTGTTGTTTTAGAAAGTACAGAAACATACACTAATTAGAAGCTTTATACCTGTAGATTGTTGACCACTGGACCTTTTAGGCCATGACTTTGGCAGCAAAGGCAGAGGAAGCCCTATCCCTCTGTCATCCCTAGTTGGGAACTTGTTAATCAGGGGAGAACTGGCCAAATACCCTATTGGAAGTTTTCCTGGTTGTCCAACCTACCTAAACAAATAGTTGGCCTGGGTCCTGCTCAATAAGCTGTCATTAATAATGGTCGTTTAGTTAGCAGGTGACAGGTCCTTATGTATCTGGCTAGTGGCTGGGTAGGTCGATCATAGTATTAAATGGCTGACAACGGGTACATAAGGACCTGATGCTCCCAGCATCAAGATGAGATTGGGTCTTGATATGACAGCTGAAGTCGTGAGTCATGACATTCATTGCAGAGGTTGACTTACTAAGGCTGATGGCTATGACCAGCTTTACTGCACCTAAAGTGTTTTTCCATGCCACTCCGAGTGAAGTCTCCATCCCTAGATTCCTCAGGCTGGCTACCACTGGTTCCACATGTGCTCCACAAGTTTGGCCCTTGGTATATAGCCTATAGTGGGCCTCGTGCTCCTCTTCCTATCATACTTGCCTTACATGCATGTGACAAATGTGCACATCAGTGTATCCATGTATGAGATGAACATGCTATGTGTGCATGTATGCGAATAACAAGTGTATGAGTGCATCCATGGGGTACATAGGGATAATGCATACCTGTCTTTTATAATTGCTGCCCAATTTTAATGCGCCTCTTAATAATTTTAGCAAATTTCACATCAGCAGAATTGTCCAGACTTAGAAAATCCCCCCCCCCCAAAGTTGCTGCTCCTCCTCCATGCAATGACAGATGTGGACTGAACAGATGAATCAGTATTCTGGTGCTATTCAGACACAGTGAAAATGAGCAGCAGGGCTCTGCTTTTGCTCAAGATTGTTCTATAATGTTTCTAAACGACCACAAATGGATTATTTGCAGGCAGGACACTAGACAAAGTTCACATTTATGCATGTATTTATGTATCCTAGAAAAGTGGGCACCACAATTATCTCAAGACCCGGTAGCTAATAGTGTTGATCTACCGAGCACCCGAGCACAATGGAAGTCAATGGGAGAACACAAGCATTAAACCAGGCACCCCCTGTTCTGAAGAGGGGAGGGTGTCTGGTTCACATGAAAAGGTCAGAAATTGATGGAAACACCACTGAAATGGTTCGGGAACAGCATAGGGAGGATGTCTGGATGCATCTTGGACTCCAGGTCGCTGCTGGGAACGATGTTGTCTGAGTAGTAGGCCACTTTTATAGACTGACAATAATACGCTCAAAACCAAAGATAAAAATCGATTTTAGAGGAAAAATTGTTAGTAAACATTCTGTCCTGTATATTTACTTGTATATAAAGTGCAAGTGCTGCCAAAAATTACAAGGAAGAGGCACTCCGATACAACCTGTATACCACATAAAGGAGGGCCTCATTCATATTGTGATACAATTGTTCAGGCAGTTGGACTCCTACACTCATAAAGCCTATGCAGTAAGTGAAAGGGCTTCCAAAAATTACAAGGGACCGACACTCCAATACACCCTTTATTACACATAAAAGGAGGGCATCATACACACCCTTGAAAAATTAAGGCCTGATGGCCTGCTGGTGACCCTCAAAAACATTAGGAGCAAGGGCCTGCTAGTGACCCTGTAAAACATTAGGGGTGAGGGTCTGCTGCTCTGCTGACCATCTAAAAAAAATAGGGGTGAGGGTCTGCTGCTGAGCTGAGCATCTAAAACATTAGGGGTGAGGGTCTGCTGCCGAGCTAACCATCTAAAACATTAGGGGTGAGGGCCTGCTGCTGAGCTGACCATCTAAAACAGGCATGCTCAATCTGCGGCCCTCCAGCTGTTGTAAAACTACAACTCCCACAATGCCCTGCTGTAGGCTGATAGCTGTAGGCTTTTCGGGCATGCTTGGAGTTGTAGTTTTGCAACAGCTGGAGGGCAGCAGGTTGAGCATGCCTGATCTAAAACATTAGGGGTGAGGGTCTGCTGCCGAGCTGACTCTCTAAAACATTAGGGGCAAGTGCCTGCTGCTGATCTGACCATGGAAAAAATTATAAGCGAGGGCCTGCAGCTGAGCTGACCATCAAAATAATTATGGTTGAGGGTCTGCTGCTGAGCTGACCATCGAAAAAATTATGGTTGAGGTCCTGCTGAGCTAACCCTCTAAAACATTAGGAGCGAGGGCAGCCTAATAAGCATGTTGATATGATGGAGGAGGAGGACGAGAACAGGAAGATTGAACCATATACCCTTTTTTGTGGTGGAAGGGGTGCATGGGAATACAGTGTATTCAATACACCATAAAGGCCACATTTAAAGTGCCTTTATGTTCAGACGCTTTCCTCTGCTGGATAAGAGAAGTCAGGGGTAATCCATGCCTTGTTCAGTCAACCGGTCAGAATTTTAAGTTTATAGGCAGAAGTGCTTATCAGTTATTATGCCCCCAGCAGCACTAAATACCCGCTCTGACAAAAGGCTGGTGGCAGGGCAGGCCAGGCCAGCACCTACAAGGCGTAGAGCGCCAGTTCGTGACACATGTCTAGCTTGGACACCCAATAGTTGTAAGGCACAGAGGGATCACTGAGGATGCAGGCACGGTCTGCTACGTACTCCTTCACTATCTACCAAAAATTTTCCCTCCTTGTGACAGTAGGCCGTACATCAGGGTGAGGGTGCTGGCGGGGTGTCATGAAACTGTCCCAGGCCTTGGAGAGTGTTGTCTTGCCTCTGTTAGAACTGCTGTGTGTTCCCCTCGTCTCCCCTCATCGGTTGCCCAAGGAACGATGTACTTTGCCGCCAGCATTGTCACCTGGAAATTTTTGGAGCAATTTTTCCACAAGGACCTTCTGGTATTGCACCATTTTGCTAGTCCTCTCCACCACAGGAATGAGAGATGAGAAGTTCTCTTTGTAGCAGGGGTCAAGAAGGGTGAACAACCAGTAAACAGTGTTGGACAAAATGCGTACAACGCGAGGGTCACGAGAAAGGCAGCATAACATAAAGTCAGCCATGTGTGTCAGAGTCCCAACAGACAAGAATTTGCTGTCCTCATCAGGAGGATGACTCTCAATCACCTCATCCTCTTCCTCCTCTTCTGCCCATCCCCGCTGAACCGATGGAATAAACCTGTACTACCCTCTGTACCAGAGGCAACCGTCTCCTGCTCCTCCTCCTTATCCAATTCGCGCTAAGAAGACGAAATTAGGGTGGTCTGGTTATCACCCTGTGTACTGTCTTCACCCATTTCCACCTCTTCCACATGCAAAGCGTCCGCCTTTATTGTGAGCAGCGAGCGTTTCGGTAGACACAGAAGCGGGATGGTTACGCTGATAATAGCGGCATCGCCACTCACCATCTGTGTTGATTCCTCAAAGTTGCATAAAACAGAGGTCAGACATCCATGCCCACTCGTCGCTTGTGAAGTGCGGCAGTTGACTGGAAAGGGGACGACCAGGTTGCAGCTGGCATTCCACTACTGCCCTCTGTTGATCACAAAGCCTGGCCAACATGTGGAATGTGGAGTTCCAGCTCGTGCTCACTTCGCACAACAGTCGGTGAGCTGGCAATTGCAAGTACTGCTGCAGCGCTGCCAGACCGGCGGCAGCTGTAGATGACTTTCGGAAATGGGCACACACGCGGCGCACCTTCACCAGTAGCTCAGGTAAATTGGGGTAGGTTTTGAGAAACCGCTGAACCACTAAGTTTAACACGTGGGCTAGGCATGGTATGTGTGTGAGCTTGCCGAGCTCCAAAGATGCCACCAAGTTATGGCTATTATCTGACATAACCATGCCTGGTTGTACGTTGAGTGGCGAGAGCCTCAGCTCAGTCTGGTCCCTTATACCCTGCAACACCTCTGCGGTGGTGTGCTGTCTGTCACCTAAGCAAATAAGTTTCAGCACAGCCTGTTGCCGCTTCCCCACTGCAGTGCTACACTGCTTCCAGCTACTGACTGATGGCTGACTGATGACAGCCATCCACCTCCTTCTCCACTTCCACCTCTGCAAGATGACAATTCAGAGGTGAAAGTGGAGGAGGAGAAGGGGGGGACTGCAGCCACTAATGTAGGTGGTAGCGGAAATCCTGATGGTAGTAGTGCCCGCAATCCTTGACGTCTGTAGCACCTGTGCCATCCCAGGGTACGACTCGCTCCCGGCCTCCACAACGTTCACCCAGTGTGCTGTAAGGAAATTGTAGCGTCCCTGGCCAAAAGCAGTTGTCCTTGTGTCAGTTGTTAAGTGGACCTTCCCAATAACTGCGTTGGTCATGGCACGGGTGATGTTACGGGACACATGCTGGTGTAAGGCGGGGACAGCACATCAGGCAAAATAGTGGCAGCTGGGGACTGAGTAACTAGGGACGGCCGCCGCCATCAGGCTGCGGAAAGCCTCAGTGTCTTGGACACTCATGCATGCGCAGCAGGCCTCCATTCATTTCTATTGGAGTGCCAAAAATAGCCAAGAGCTGGCTATGCTATTTCATTCAGCCCCATAGAAGTGAAGCGAGCAGCGGCCGCCCTTGCGGTGTGCTTCCCATTAATTTCTATGAGACTACCAAAAATGGTCGAGTGCACCACTCAGCTATTTTTGGCACTCCTATAGAAATGAATGGAGGCCTGTCGCGCATGCACTGTTCACTCTCCTTCTCGTTGTGGACGTCGTTTTAGAGAGAGGTGCAGGTTACCGAGGTGGGAGCTGCACCTATCAGACATTGAGGGCATATCCTAGTGATATGTCCACAATGTATGAGATGACATGACCCCTTTAATCTGATCCTGTCAGCGATGTCCTCCTGTCCCATTTGCCATTCTGCTCTCCTCAGTGACCTCTCCTCAAAACCAGGCCCTGACATCATGCACAACAGAAGATTTCATGGTTCTCTATTTTATAAAAGAAAATAATAATAAAGTAGTCAAAACCCAGAATATCCCTTCACTTATTGTGCTGTCACACATGTAGATTTTTTTATACAACTTTTGAAGCCAAACTCAGAAGTGGATCTTAAAAAGAGAGCAAGTATAAAGGTTCATGCACACGGCTGTAGATTTGGTCAGCAGATCGGATGCGGAACCGTTCATCTCAATGGGGCTGCAAAAGATGCATCCGTACCTAAGTTCTGGGGCCCTGCACAAATAAAAGAACATGTCTTATTCTTGTACGTTTTGCGGACAAGGATAGGACATTTCTGTAAAGGGAAAAAAAATGGCGGCAGGCTCTCCGCTGTTATTCATGTTTTGTGGACCCGCGATTTGCAGGAACCCTTAAGGACTGATACTTTTTTTTATCCATTTCTGGTTTTGGCTTCAAAAACTGCATAAAAACCTGAATGTGTGTCCGTACCCTAAAGCTTGGATCAATTAAAGGAGTTGTCTCACTTGAGCAAATGGCTTTCTTATATAGCGGAAGTTAATACAAGGCACTTACTAATGTATTGTGATTGTCCATATGGCTTACGAGCAGTGTTGTGATGGAAAATTTAATTCAGCCAGCAAAGGAGGCAATATGGACAATAATAATACATTAGTAAGTGTCTTGTATTAACTTCCTCTACATGATAAATGCTATTTCCTGAGATGAGACAGCTCCTTTAATTGAATGTTTGATGATTGTTAGATCTTGTTTGATTTGGTCATTCAAGTGTTTAGCAGAAGCATAACTTCAAGCTCATGGGCCCCAAGGCAAGATCCTCAACAAGACTCTCCACCTGGTGACTTATGTGGCAGAAGTGCCTTTAAGCTTCCTCAGACACCAGGGTCTTGATGTAACGTCTATCTCTACACACCCTATAGTAATTCCCGTGTTGTTCACCGTGATATTGAACTCTTAGACTGTGGTTCACAATCTGGCCATTTGGGACCATTAGAGCCCTGCTCGAAGGGTATTACCGTAGCAACGTTGTCATGCTGTCCTGGGTGTCTAACAGGAATAGTCAATCTGGACAGGAGAAAAAAGTCTCATAGGAGCAGCCTATGACAATTAGACAAGCACTATATGAGCAGCACTATATGGACACTTGTGTGCCAGGGCAGCTTTGTGTTTTATTTGCATAATAGGTGTGGCTTTGGATGCTGTCCTATCAATGGGAGGGCCTTAAAGGGGTTGTTCATCTTCAAGAGTCTTTTCTGAGAGACCCTCCCATGTGGCTGGACCTGCCGAGAGAAGCTTACTAACTTGCTCCTTCGGACCCCTGCCACAGTAGCCTTGCTCCTGCCCCCACCTGTCAAAATCCTGTTTGATGCAGGTCACGTGGCCACTGTAGCCGATGACTAGCTGCAGTGGTGATATGTCCCAATGTGTTGCATCACTGGGTCATGTGTAGCATGGGGGGCACATTACTACATTGGCCAGTCATTGGCTGCAGAGGCCATGCGACCCATGTCAAACAAGACGTTGATACACGGAGACTGGGGCGAGGCAGCAGCGGCAGTTGACCGAAGAAGCAAATCAAAGCCGAACAATTGTCTTCCATCTAGTTGCTTTTCCACTGTTCCTCTGCATTAGTCATAATAAA
Organism: Bufo bufo; assembly: GCF_905171765.1. Taxonomy (NCBI): domain Eukaryota; kingdom Metazoa; phylum Chordata; class Amphibia; order Anura; family Bufonidae; genus Bufo; species Bufo bufo. The sequence goes on from NC_053393.1 coordinate 211,652,204, forward strand.
TCTCCTCCGGGAATCACTTTTTTAATACAAATCGGTATTTTTCATTAACCACATTTGAGCCAGTTGAGCCTCTCAGTTCAAAATGATAACATCTAGAAAATACTTTAATGTGAGTATGTATTGGAGATTAGATTATTCAGTATTTTAGTCCTTGCCTAATGAGTTCTTAGTCCTTTTGGGGATTTTTGTAATTAACATATAACTAAACCATACAGAAAAAGTAAAGGTCATTGCACTCGGCAACATTGGATCACTTTGATCATTCTGAATGACTCTGCTCCTGGTTACTATGCAATATTTAAGTAGTGCTTTTCAATTGTGTTTCTGCTTAAAGGGCATCTGTCAGCAGGTTTGTACCTATGAAACTGGCTGACCTGTTACATGTGCGCTTGGCATTTGAAGGCATCTGTGTTGGTCCCATGTTTATATGTGCCTGCATTCCTGAGAAAAATTATGTTTTAATATATGCAAAAGAGCCTCTAGGAGCAATGGGGGCGTTGCCCTTACACATAGAGGCTCTACTCTCTCTGCAAATACCGCACCCTCTGCACTTTGATAAACAGGACCAGGCAATGAAAAGACCATAATGCCTGGCCCTGCCAATCAAAGTGTAGAGGGCGCGACAGACCTTCTTTTAGCAATAGCAGCTGACTGCCATTGGGCTATGGAGCCAAACCCACCAGTGATCGCTAATCGCTCATCCCCATACAGAATCACTGTAGTGCGGTTTAGTTGACACTACTGTCGGCAAATAATGACTTAGGTGTCTGCATTAAGGACCTATTAACTGATGAACAAGCGTTTTGCTTGATAGAGCAATTGCGTTCTGGGTGCTTTAGGATCAGCACCGGACAAGAGACTCTGTTCTTTCTCTCTTTTATGTCCTCTCCCTTCATGTGCAATGCAGTTAGACTTTGCCTTCCCATTAGCTACATACTGTAGGCTTTGTTCACCTGCCATTCGAGTCTCCATCACATGGCATTTCCATCACATTTCATGTCAAGCTTGCATGACATGCTACTCTTGCTATCAAAATGATGAATACTTCAACACAATCCCAACACACACAATTATAATTCAATGGGGTTTGTAGGGTACCATTGGGATCGGACCTATGATGGATCAAGCATGGGGTTGACTGTAAGCCACAACACAGATGCAAACATAGCTAGGTCAAGCCCCTTCTGATTCTTATAGCCTACAGCAGGACATACAATATGCAGTTTGTGCTTGTACAAAGAGAAAGCACTATATAGATATATAGAAAAGCCATGCTCCCGCATCAATGAGAGCAGTGCCTAGATATTTCCTATTACAGTGCGGCTAAGACTTTGGCTGCTCTTTCTTTTTCATTTTTACTTCCACATTTTAATTGCAGAAAGGTTTCTGACTGCTTGTAACACGAAGTGCTATATTCTATTTAATCATCTTAAGGCAGTTTATCCCTATTTACAATTAGCTACTTAAACCCTGAACAAAACATAATTTACATATGAATTACATTATTAGACAGTCTTATTAAAGGGAATCTGTAACCAGGAAATTCGCTGTTAAACCAGGCACAATGTCTTGTCGGACTTGCTTGGCTAAATGTAATAATACCTTTCACTTAGCAACTTTAATCCATTTGTAAATTAGCAGCTAAGTGCAACGATGGTGGCCCAAGTGCACCCTTCCTCCTCTTTCCTTCTCTGCCAGCTCCTCTCTTTCTTGATTGACAGGGCCCGGTAACATAACTACGCAGGAACCTGGCCCTGTCATTGAAGAAGTCTGAAACTCAGACTCTGCTCCTCTGGGTTTCATCCCCAGACTCTGCGCCTCTGGGTTCCATCCCCAGACTCTGCGCCTCTGGGTTTCATTGTCTCTGCTCAGCTTTTCCCGCATGCGGAGTACAGATCCATAGATAGCATATGGGATCCATATGCCGCATGTTGGAAAAGCAAAGCAAAGCTAATAAAACCTGAAGGAGCAGAGCGCTCTGCCAATCCCTGCTGCCACTTCAAGGTTTTAGCAAAGGTTTAGGTCCCCTTTAACGGTGAATTTTCTGGTAAGAGACTCGATTTACATCTCCTTAATACAGTACTGAATGTCAATACCTTAGGCTTATTTCACACTTGGGGCAGGGAAATCTGACAAGCTGTTCTGGTAGAGAACAGTCTGTTGAAGTTCTCCGGATCCGGTATTGCCCACCAGACCCCATTGACTATAATGAGGTCCAGCAGAGGTCCAGACGGTATCCGGCAAATGTGTCGAGAATTAGCTGGACAAAAACTGCTGTGTGCAGATGTTTTTGTCCAGTCAATTCCCACTGGAACACCCGTCCACCAGGGTGAAAGAGGACTTTGATATAATTTCTCAAGAGCTACTGTTTCTCTCTGCATTACTAGTTAAATTGAAATGCTTAGTAAAATGGAACTTTATTCTAGAATAAACAGGACCTTCTCTTAGCCTATTGTCACACTTTAAAACCCAAAACTCACACCTATTGAACAGTTGCTGTTTTTTAAGTTGTTTAAAGCTGATTATTCAGTAATTCCTCAAACAGTCTTGAGGAACCCTACACAGAAAAATCTGGCAACGCCTACTGCGGACGAATTGTCAATGCATAAGAGGAACAAAGGCCAGTCTCCTAAATCTAACCCCAGTATAATGATTCATATGACTGTCTCAGCCACGTAGTTAAATATAAAATACAAGGCAGTAAAGGTGGTCTTTTGTTAGAGTGGTAAATCCATACTGCAGTAAAGCCACGACTCTGAGTGCGCTGACAGCTCATACACAAAGAAAACCAAGGGGGCTTCAAAAAGTGATTCGAATACTTCATGGCCAGCGCTGAACAATGAATTTCCGAGCTAACAGTCATACTTTTAAGGCAAAGAAAAAAGGCCTGAAGAGGAGAAAAGAAAGTTAATCAGATCTAACTAAAAAACAAATGATCTGACAAAAGCAATAATAGTAAAGTACATTTTAATAAGCTGATAAAATACAACCCCAGCGAACGCATGAAAGTACAACGAGTGGTCAGAGAATAGGACTGTGAAGTTTTATATCCTTTCCTTGCAATAACCACGCACAGAAAAAAAAAAAAAACACAAAGAATATGCCTGCTACCTGACAACCAGTATAAAATATCCTGTTGGGATCCCCAGTGCTAAGCAGTTTTAAATTTCAATACATGACTAATGAATTGGAACTAAATGAAAGCCTGCGTTCCCTCTGAAGGAATAATGGTCATGTTTCTTGATGGGACAAAGAGCAAGGACAGGTTGTCATGCAAGTTTAAATGAAAAGGAACTCTGCATACGTGTTGCGTGGATATTTCTAATTATGTCAGATACAAAAAAAAATTATAAAGAAAAACGTGTATGAGGTTTGTTATTTTAGCACATAATAAAACTGAAAAGTCAAGAATAGAGATCCATGATCTACTGTGCGGTGTAGGGTACACCATAAAGTAGGCTTTAGAGGGGTTGTCTGGGTGGCACACATTATTTCCAGAAGCCTCAGAACGTTGTAAAAATTTTTTAACTGCATGGTCCTGTTCCCCAGCTGTTCTGTCACCTCCCTGTTGGGCTCTACTTCTTGATGGTGCCTCTTCACATGCAGGAGATACCGCCTCAGTGGCAGCAGTGACCTGCCTCAGCCAGTGGTTGTCCAAGCGGGCATTTCACCTGCCCAATTATCTTGTTCTCAGAAGGTAAACAGTTGCCATAGGAGTCTGGTAGCAGCTCGGTACCCTCTTACCATAGAGAACACATACATGGGGAGAGTTGGGAGAGAGAGGAATTGGCCAACAGCTATCTAATGTGCCCGGCCAGCCATAGACCTCAAATATTTATCTGAAGATCACTGAACAAACTAGCTGAAGAATGCTCAACCTGTGGCCCTCCAGCTGTTGCAAAACTACAACTCCCAGCATTCCTTAATGGCTATAGGCGGTCCAGGCATACCGGGAGTTGTAGTTTAGCAACAGCTGGAGGGCCACAGGTTGGGCATCCCTGATGTAGCAAATTCTATTAGCATCTGCTGTTAAATGCTATGTGAATGACCTCCAAAGATATCAGATGGTCAGTATATCTGTTAATGCATTGTGTCCATGGCCAACTTAACTTGACCAACTTATGTCATCCAAAACTGGTGACAAAGACTGAAGACCTGGAAACCAGCAGCGAGTAGCAAGTGTAATACCCCAGAGTGGCATTACCACCTTTTGCACCCCTCTTCTATCTCCTATGGTTGATCCTGTTCTATCTTGCATATTTATTGTCATATTCTGCATTATGTTTATGTATATTTCCTTGCAAACAACTGTTTAAGTGTAATGTGCCTGGTTCACCAGCAGATGGCGGCAATCTTGGCAGAGCTAGTTTCCCTGGAGTGGAGCCTTCTATTCCATTCCAGCCCTCTCTAGAGAGGGAGGAGTTCAGAGTTAGTGAAGGGCAGTCTAGCCTTCCCCTCCTTGGGGAGAGGTTGTGTGTGTAGCTTACCCCCTGTAAGGGGAAGCAGCAGGCCCTTGTCTCTCCTGGACGAGCCTGCAGAAGCCTAGAGCACCCCCTGCAAAGGGAGGATTCTGTTCCAACCAGAAGAGCCCAAAGGTATAAGCCAATTGCCTCTTAAGCCAGGAAGAAGGTTCCCTGGATAAAGATAAAGAGAGAAAGAACTAAAGACCAAGATAAGAGAAAGGTACAGATCGAGATAAAGACAGAGTCAGACTATAAAAAGTAAGAAGTTGCTGCATACAGCAAGAAATGAAAAGTTCCTATTTAATCCAGCCAACATAGCTGAGTGAGTACAGATGTAGCAGAGCTGAATGTGTTTACCTGCCAGAAGTTAAGCCTAAGTCTGCTGATAACCAAGATAAAGCTTAGAAGATTGTTCTTTGATGCAAGTTTGTTCAAGTAAAACTGTGTTCAACATTAATAATAGTCTGGACTCAATCATCCAAGTTAATCACTCCTTTTGCACTGCTTCGGACCACCATGTCTGGGACACAAGGATATCTAGGTAGGAGCACCGTGACTCGTGCATACAACACTTTCAGGGAGATTGTAGGTCACTCTACACTGCTCTGGCAGTCCTACATCTGGGTACCAACACCACTATACTTAAAGGGGACTCCATGACCTCATTGCTTCAATGGAACTGGCGTCACGACAACTTGATCTATCAGAGGGACATATATCGTAAAAACCTCTTAACGGGTAAGGGATACCCCAGAAGCTAGCCACCGCCTGCTGCACAAGTATTTTTCCCTCCGGCCACATGGGAAGATCTAGCAAAAAGACTCCTAAAGATGAATAACACCTTTAAGGTGCCCATACACCCTAGATAGCGTCTTTAACCAACAGCTACTCTATCCTACCCCATTCTTCCATACACACTTGACTCAGCCAAGCATGCATGTGTTCTCTAGAAGGGCAATTACGGTAGCTACTGTCAGTCTTCTCATCTCTTTACAGAACAACGGATCTGGCAAGATGAAATCCAACATGCCTTACCCTTCTTCTTACCAACATCTGCTGTTGATGCAGAGTCGAGACACCCCCATTCGGGGGGTGGGGGGGGGATCTGTTTTCTGACTACATTTCTTTTAAATTTCTTTTGCAGTACATGATTATGGGGACAGATCTCTTGCTAGAGCCGCTGTTAACATCATTCAGAATTTCAGAGCTTTGGAGCAGCTACATGGACCAAAGGAACCTGCAGTCTGGAGATGACTCACTCTGTGACCTGTGCACGGGTCATTGTGCAGATGTGTGATGTCATGTGTCACTTTACGTTGTCTAGTCCAAATACTGCCCCCCTCCCCCTTGTCCCTGTTGTTGATCACTGGCTTCACTGTAATTGTTAGCTTGTGCCTAAGCACAGCAAAGCAAGCTACAGCAGGTCTGAAATGCAGGTCATTTGTGGACCAGAGCTAAAATGTTATATAAAAGTTAAAATGACGATTAAAGCAGATCTGTCACCTCTCCTGACATGTCTATTTTAGTAACTACTTACATTCCCCACTTAACAATTCTGGAGCATCTATTCTTAGGACTCTTTTAGCCATTCTTTTAGCAGTTTACAATAAAAGTCCAGCTAGGTGTCACCAGTTGGGGGGGGGGGTCTCCCTGCACAGTCTACCACCATCCAATCAGTGCTGCCAGTGGCAGACCGTGCACTTGGAAGAATTAGGCTACTTTTACGTCTGCGTTTTTCTTTCCGGATTTGAAATCCGTCAGAGGATCTCAAAACCGGAGGAAAACACTTCAGTTTTTTCCCCATTTATTGTCAACTGAAGTGAACGGAGAGCACCACAATGCATTCCATTCCATTTTGTTGCGTTCCCATGCCGGACACAAAATCGCTGCAAGCAGTGTTTTTGCGTGTGTCATGGAAAACTGATCAAGACTGATCCGGCATGAAACACAATGTAAGTCAATAATGCCGGACCGTTTTTTTTTCGGACACAAACCCCCCCCAACCCCCCGGATCTGGCGCCCATTAACTTAAAAATGGCTTTAGTGCCGGATCAGTCTTGTTCATTTTAAAAATAATACAACTGGATCCATGCTGAACGGATGCGGGCGGTTGTATTATTGACCGGATGCGTTTTTGCTGATCCAGCAAATACGCAGATGTGAAAGTAGCCTTATGCAGTTAGAATGATGGATCCTATAAAGTCGTAGTTTGCTTCTGCATGAATGCCTCCAAACGCTTTTCACACTTTGTCTGGATTAATGCCCTACCACTGTATCTACTGTACATTTTGTAAGGTAAAACCTATTTCTTGCGTGTAAGCAACAAAGTGATTAGATTTATGAGGTCTATCGCAAGGAGATCTATTTTAATTTCCAAAACTGGCTAGGGAATCAGTCACAGGATAAGAGCAGAAGGAGTCATCTCATTTAATGAAGCACGCAGCTTTTTATCTCCAAAAATACTAATTAATTAAAGCATCTGTATCATTAGCATCCTTATAGCGGAGGTGATAATGTAGAAGAGAATGACCATTTATCATATAGAAACTTTCCCATTATGCCTAAGTGATAATTAAAGGGGGTTGTGCCACCATTAAATGCTATTTTAATACAATTCAGCATGAAAAACTAGTTACTTTTGTGATTTACTTTCTGTTACAAAAATGCTCAGGTTATGAGATATTGGGGGCGATATATCAGATCAATGTCACTGTGACTGGAAATTGTCTTGATTTACACCAGAATGTTAGTGCAGCACAATTTGGTTTCATTTATGAAAAGCTAGACACAAAGGGGGAGATTTATCAAACTGGTGTAAAGCAACCAATCAGATTCCACATTTCAATTTCCAAAGAAGCTGTGAAAAATGAAAGGTGGAATCTGATTGGTTGCTATGGGCAACTAAGCCAGTTCTACTTTACACCAGTTTGATAAATCTCCCCTAAGGTTTTTTTAGACAACCTTTGCACCAACTTTTTGTCTAGTCCCATCTTGCTCCTTGCAGTCTGGGACAGCTTTGGCCTGTGTTTTAGAAAAAAAACTATACCAGCTGCAAGGTGCTATAAAGAGCGATGCAATATCCTGATAGTATAAAACTCTATGGCACATTGTGTTGCATCTTCCCCTCACCACGTTCTAAAAAATTACAGATTTAGACACATTTAACAATCCAAATCCTAAATTTGGTGCAAACTAAAAATGGCGCAGGCACACTATTCTTTACTTCAATATAATGGCACCCCCTGGTGTTTAATCTGTATAGGAAAGCGCACGTCCATCTAAAGTGCTCAGTTCCAAACTTCAACTGCCGCCAGCCATATCTATTATTAGGAGCTATGGCAGGTACAGGGAGAGAGATGCAGCAGAAAGGACATACCCTCTGACATAGGACACACCCCTGAGCTGCCAGTATGAAGAGAACCTAAAAGAGCAATTGGATCAATGAATGGGGAGATTTCTGTAACCATGTGAAGTACCCGGCTGGTATTAGCTTTGTTAGAAAGATTTATTTCATGTACTGTATGATGTATTATTTTTATTTTATACATTAGTCATTGAATAAGGGTCCATTCACACGTCCGTATGAATGGGTGCGGACCTATTCATTTCAAAAGGGACGCAAAAGATGAGGACAGCACACTCTTACTCCCTTAAGTGGAGACAAATCTAAGTAAATGGTATGTGGTAAAGTGATTTGTTCTCATCATATATCAAAGAAAATATAATAATCATCCACTTTAGCACTTGTATTCTGAGGGCTGTAGTCAATGTCTCTTTCCGCCAACACAATAATTCTGCCATTGAAGCTGCGTTTTAAATTTTACACCATTCTGCATATCTAGAGTCTGTACAATTACAGTGATGCCAAGTACTGTATGTATAGGATTATTATGTTTTACCACTTTTGAACAATAATAGGGATAGGAGTAGTTATCTCTGACCGGCTGACACCGTAAATGCCTTGTCCATGTGATCATGATGGATGCTTAAAAGGGGTTTCTGAGATCTTTATGCTGATGATCTATCCTACTACAGACATCCCAACCTGCAAAAACTCATTTCAGGGAGGTGCACTTCTCATTTCAGGGAGGTTTTCTTTTTTTTCTTTTTTTCACAAACTTTTTATTACATTTTCCAAACATATGCAGTATCTGCACACTTTGCTCTATGGTGTGGAGGACTGGGCTCATTACTCTGCCCCAAATTATCATATTTATGTATATGATTAAAGCATCCAGGGGGGGTGAATTTAACACTGGGGAAAATAATATAATCAAAATGGAGGGTTAAATGTGTAAATGTATTTAAAAAAAAATACATCTCTTTCAAAAATTATATAGCTACTGAATGAGACAGAAGAACGGATGCCTTTAACCTCCTCAGGACCGCCGTACGCAGGATTGCGTCTTTGCGGCGGCCCTGCTCTTCTGGGTGGACGCGCCGGCGCGTCCTCTCGCGAGACGCGAGATTTCCTGTGAACGCGCGCACACAGGCGCGCGCGCTCACAGGAACGGAAGGTAAGAGAGTTGATCTCCAGCCTGCCAGCGGCGATCGTTCGCTGGCAGGCTGGAGATGTGTTTTTTTTTAACCCCTAACAGGTATATTAGACGCTGTTTTGATAACAGCGTCTAATATACCTGCTACCTGGTCCTCTGGTGGTCCCCTTTGTTTGGATCGACCACCAGAGGACACAGGTAGCTCAGTAAAGTCCCACCAAGCACCACTACACTACACCCCCCCCCGTCACTTATTAACCCCTTATTAGCCCCTGATCACCCCATATAGACTCCCTGATCACCCCCCTGTCATTGATCAACCCCCTGTAAAGCTCCATTCAGACGTCCGCATGATTTTTACGGATCCACTGATAGATGGATCGGATCCGCAAAACGCATCCGGACGTCTGAATGAAGCCTTACACGGGCGTGATCAATGACTGTGGTTATCACCCCATATAGAGTCCCTGATCACCCCCCTGTCATTGATTACCCCCCTGTAAAGCTCCATTCAGATGTCCGCATGATTTTTACGGATGCACTGATAGATGGATCGGATCCGCAAAATGCATCCGGACGTCTGAATGAAGCCTTACAGGGGCATGATCAATGACTGTGGTTATCACCCCATATAGACTCCCTGATCACCCCCCTGTCATTGATTACCCCCCTGTAAAGCTCCATTCAGATGTCCGCATGATTTTTACGGATGCACTGATAGATGGATCGGATCCGCAAAACGCATCCGGACGTCTGAATGAAGCCTTACACGGGCGTGATCAATGACTGTGGTTATCACCCCATATAGAGTCCCTGATCACCCCCCTGTCATTGATTACCCCCCTGTAAAGCTCCATTCAGATGTCCGCATGATTTTTACGGATGCACTGATAGATGGATCGGATCCGCAAAATGCATCCGGACGTCTGAATGAAGCCTTACAGGGGCATGATCAATGACTGTGGTTATCACCCCATATAGACTCCCTGATCACCCCCCTGTCATTGATCAACCCCCTGTAAAGCTCCATTCAGACGTCCGCATGATTTTTACGGATCCACTGATAGATGGATCGGATCCGCAAAACGCATCCGGACGTCTGAATGAAGCCTTACACGGGCGTGATCAATGACTGTGGTTATCACCCCATATAGAGTCCCTGATCACCCCCCTGTCATTGATTACCCCCCTGTAAAGCTCCATTCAGATGTCCGCATGATTTTTACGGATGCACTGATAGATGGATCGGATCCGCAAAATGCATCCGGACGTCTGAATGAAGCCTTACAGGGGCATGATCAATGACTGTGGTTATCACCCCATATAGACTCCCTGATCACCCCCCTGTCATTGATCACCCCCCCTGTCATTGATTACCCCCCTGTAAAGTTCCATTCAGACGTCCGCATGATTTTTACGGATCCACTGATAGATGGATCGGATCCGCAAAACGCATCCGGACGTCTGAATGAAGCCCCCCTGTCATTGATCACCCCCCTGTCATTGATCACCCCCCCTGTCATTGATCACCCCCCCTGTCATTGATCACCCCCGCTGTCATTGATCACCCTCTGTAAGGCTCCATTCAGACATTTTTTTGGCCCAAGTTAGCGGAATTATTATTTTTTTTTCTTACAAAGTCTCATATTCCACTAACTTGTGTCAAAAAATAAAATCTCACATGAACTCACCATACCCCTCACGGAATCCAAATGCGTAAAATTTTTTAGACATTTATATTCCAGACTTCTTCTCACGCTTTAGGGCCCCTAGAATGCCAGGGCAGTATAAATACCCCACATGTGACCCCATTTCGGAAAGAAGACACCCCCAGGTATTCCGTGAGGGGCATATTGAGTCCATGAAAGATTGAAATTTTTGTCCCAAGTTAGCGGAACGGGAGACTTTGTGAGAAAAAAATTAAAAATATCAATTTCCGCTAACTTGTGCCAAAAATACTTCAATTACTCTTACCGGTAATATGTTTTCCATGAGCCCATGACAGCACCTGTGAGAGATCCTCCTCCTTCCGGACAGGAAACAGGAACTTCCCAGATCTTTAAATTGGTCCCATGCCTTCCACCTTCAGTATTTGACAAGATTCCTGGGACCAGCAACACACCTATATATAGTGAAAACTAACAACATAGGCGAGAAAACATAATAGAAAAAAACTCTGCGCCAAATATATGCCAGGCATATCTCCTCTTTGGCACCATACTAAAGAGTAAATTTCTCTCTTTTTCTTTTTTTTTTTTTTTTTCATCATCATTCTTTATAAAAAATATTATTATTTTATTTCTTTTTTTTTTTTTTTTTTATATATATTAAGGGAGGGAATTATGTAGGTGCTGTCATGGGCTCATGGAAAACATATTACCGGTAAGAGTAATTGAAGTATTTCCATTACGCCCCATGACAGCACCTGTGAGAGACTAGACTAGATAACTATTAGGGAGGGACTACAGCCTGCAGCACCTTTCTCCCAAAAGACATATCCTGCACAGATGAAAGGTCCAACCTGTAGTGCTTGTAAAACGTAGAGGGGGAACTCCACGTTGCAGCCCTGCAGATTTGTTCTATGGTAGCACACCCTTTTTCTGCCCAGGAAGAGGCTACTGCCCTGGTGGAATGGGCTGAAAAATCTGAAGGGACCTGACAATCTGATAGTGAATATGCCAAACCTATCGCTCTCTTGATCCATCTGGCTAAGGTACGGCTTGTAACCTTTGAGCCCCTGTTCTGACCCTGAAATTGAACAAAGAGTTGCGGGGTCTTTCTAAAGTCCTTCGTAGACTCTAAATACGCACAGACACACCTTCTAACGTCTAAAGTATGAAAGGATCTTTCTCCTTCATTCTTTGGGTCCTGACAAAAGGAAGGGAGAACTATCTCCTGAGACTTATGGAATACCGACACTACTTTGGGCAGGAATGCAGGGTCTGGTTTGAAAACAATCCTATCCTCCAGAATCTGAGTATATGGTGGGGAAGAGGACAAGGCGGACAGCTCTCCTACTCGTCTGGCAGATGTAATGGCCACTAAAAATACGGTCTTATAGGACAACATCTTTAAGGGGATGTCCCCCAGAGGCTCAAACGGAGCCTTGGTTAGAGCAGAAAGAACCAGGTTAAGGTCCCATGGGGCTGACTTAGATTTAACTATAGGACATAGTCTAGAGGACCCCCTAATGAACCTTTTGACCCAAGGATGAGTAGCCAATCGAAAGTCAAACAGGACACTCAGTGCTGAGACCTGCACCTTGAGAGTACTGGGTTTAAGCTTTTTGTTAAGGCCTTCCTGCAAAAAGTTCAAAATTAACGGGATGTTGGGTGAGTTCAAGTCTAAGCCTGGACCTGCAAACCGAAGGAAGGTTTTCCCATACTCTCAGATAGATTTCGGAGGTGACTTTTTTCCTACTAGCCAGGAGAGTCCCAATGACTTGTTCTGATAGGCCTCTAGACCTGAAGAATGTCCTCTCAAAATCCAAGCTGTCAGGTGGAGGTTCTTGACTTCCGGATGACGTAGAGGGCCCCGATATAATAGGTCCTGTCTTTCTGGAAGCACCCAGGGATCGACTATTGATAGTCTCCTCAACCAAGCAAACTAAACTCTTTTTGGCCAGAATGGTGCTATTAGTATCACTGTAGCCTGTTCCCCCCTGATCTTCTGGATCACTCTGGGCAATAGGGTGATGGGAGGGAAAGCATAGACTAGGCCCTTCAGATTTATCATCAGCCTGTTGGGCTTGGGGACCAGAAATGGGGTTGAATAAAAACCCTCTCCTTGTTCGTCCTTTGGGACTGGAACAAGGACTATCTTCTCCAGGAGGTTGTTTATTTCCTCCGAAGGTGTCACCTGTTTTGGAGGATTTTGGTTTAATAAAGTAATTTTGAATGTCCTGGGTGGTAGTCTCTTGAAGTCTAGGCGATAGCCTTCCCTTATAACATCCTTTATCCAGGCGCTTGCGGTAATATTTCGCCAGGCCGGAAAAAATAAGGAAAGACGACCGCCTAATTGGGGTCTGGCGTCATTGTTGAGTGGAACTTGATGTTTGAGGTCTGGATTTAAACAGCACACCTTTGGATTTATCAGAACTCCACTCCCTCCTTATCTTTTGATCCCCAAAACCTTTCCTTCTTTCATTGATCCGAAATGGCTTCCCCTGTTTAGGAAATGACGGTGCTGGAAATCCTTTTTTCTTATCAGATGCCTTAACCAAAATATCATCTAAGGCTGACCCAAACAAAAAATCTCCTTGGCAAGGGAGGGCACAGAGCTTAGATTTTGAAGCTACATCGCCCTTCCACCCTTTCAACCATAACGACCTTCTGGCTGAATTGGATAATGCAGCCGCCTTAGCGGAAAGCCTCAATGCATCAGCAGAGGCATCAGAGATGAAATCCACTGCACTGGACATAGTTGGTATAGCCTCCAGCAGCTGATCCCTAGGAGTCTTGTTCTCTATATGAGACTCTAATTCCTCCAACCAGAGCTTTAATGACCTTGCCACCGAGGTAGTCGCTATATTTGGTTTAAAGGCAGAAGTGGAAGCTTCCCAATTCTTCCTTAAGTACGCATCAGCCCTTTTGTCCATGGGATCTGTAAGGGACCCTAAATCCTCAAACGGGAGAGCTGACTTCTTATTTATCTTAGCTACGGAAGCGTCTACCTTCGGTACCTCCTGCCAAGCTGATACTTGATCGTCAAAGGGGTACTTTCTCCTGACCGCTCTAGGGATAAAGAATTTTTTATCAGGCTTCTCCCATTCGCGTCTAATCAGGTCCTTGATACAGTCCTGAATGGGGAACACCCTAGACCTTTTAGGCTTTAGGCTCTCAAACATTAGCTCTGGTCTAGACCTGGACTCCTTTTCTTCCTCAAGCTCCATCGTGGATCTAACTGCCTTCAATAGTAGATCTGTATTTTCCGCTCTAAATAACGGCTTCCCTGTCAATTCCTCAGAGGAGGAATCTGAGTCTGCAATAGCGCCCTCCTCAGACCCAGAGTCCATAGAATCCTCCACTATCGCCTTTTGGGCCCTCTTATGCCTGGATGAGCTAGGCAGGGATTTTTTAAACTCCTCCACAGAAGAACGTACTTCATTTTTAACTAAATCTTGGATACTTTGCAATAAAGATGGCGACTCCTCTGCCACTAACTTATCCAGACATGATTGACAACATGTTTTTGGGTAAGACGGATCCAACTTCCGCTTGCAAATTCCACACTCTTTAGCTCTTTTGTGGGAAGCTTTCTTTGGGGCTTCTTTAACCTGCATTTAATAAAACAGCCCAATCAGTCTAACCTGACCATAATAATAACTCCCCGAAGGGAGATGGTGGGGGTTAACCCCTCTTACCCCCAGGAGTACCATGCTTGGTTCCGAAAGCTGCTCCTGTCTGTCGGTGCGCTGTTGTACTTCCCCCTCTTCTTGCATGATAATGCTGCCTCAAGGGGGGCCAAAGGAGGGCTGCAGGTGCCGCCTGGCGTCCGGTCCGGTCAGTATCTGCCTGCTGCTGCTCCCTCCACGCTGGCTGGCCGGCGCTCCCTTTTTCAAATGGGCCGCGCAGCGCCCGCCATGTTTAAGCTCCTCCCCTTCCGGCCAGTGGAACGCACGCGTCACCTCCGGTGCGACGCGCACGCCCAGCTCTGCCAGCCTCAATGAGAGGAGAAGACGAACCTCCCCCCTCACGCCGCAACTTCGCCGGCAGGCAGGGTCACAAGGCAGCAACAGGATTCCCCCCATGGCACCGAAGAAGGGAAAAAACAGCAGACGCCGGGCTTCTCAGCGGCTCCTAGTGGAGACTTACGCCGACAGGTACCTCCACTAGGTTTCGTTTTAACCCTAGAGATCCTGCAGCCGAAAATAGACCTGGAAAGAAATCCTCCTGTCCCTGGACAGGAAACAGGAAAGAACTGAAGGTGGAAGGCATGGGACCAATTTAAAGATCTGGGAAGTTCCTGTTTCCTGTCCGGAAGGAGGAGGATCTCTCACAGGTGCTGTCATGGGGCGTAATGGAAAAAAAAAATTTCTATGAACTCGCCATGCCCCTCATTGAATACCTTGGGGTGTCTTCTTTCCAAAATGGGGTCACATGTGGGGTATTTATACTGCCCTGGCATTCTAGGGGCCCCAAAGCGTGAGAAGAAGTCTGGTATCCAAATGTCTAAAAATGCCCTCCTAAAAGGAATTTGGGCACCTTTGCGCATCTAGGCTGCAAAAAAGTGTCACACATCTGGTATCGCCGTACTCAGGAGAAGTTGGGGAATGTGTTTTGGGGTGTCATTTTACATATACCCATGCTGGGTGAGATAAATATCTTGGTCAAATGCCAACTTTGTATAAAAAAATGGGAAAAGTTGTCTTTTGCCAAGATATTTCTCTCACCCAGCAAGGGTATATGTAAAATGACACCCCAAAACACATTCCCCAACTTCTCCTGAATACGGCGATACCACATGTGTGACACTTTTTTGCAGCCTAGGTGGGCAAAGGGGCCCATATTCCAAAGAGCACCTTTAGGATTTCACAGGTCATTTACCTACTTACCACACATTAGGGCCCCTGGAAAATGCCAGGGCAGTATAACTACCCCACAAGTGACCCCATTTTGGAAAGAAGACACCCCAAGGTATTCCGTGAGGGGCATGGAGAGTTCCTAGAATTTTTTTTTTTTGTCACAAGTTAGTGGAAAATGCAGATTTTTTTTTTTTTTTTTCATACAAAGTCTCATATTCCACTAACTTGTGACAAAAAATAAAAACTTCCATGAACTCACTATGCCCATCAGCGAATACCTTGGGGTCTCTTCTTTCCAAAATGGGGTCACTTGTGGGGTAGTTATACTGCCCGGGCATTCTAGGGGCCCAAATGTGTGGTAAGGAGTTTGAAATCAAATTCTGTAAAAAATGACCTGTGAAATCCGAAAGGTGCTCTTTGGAATATGGGCCCCTTTGCCCACCTAGGCTGCAAAAAAGTGTCACACATCTGGTATCTCTGTACTCAGGAGAAGTTGGGGAATGTGTTTTCGGGTGTCATTTTACATATACCCATGCTGGGTGAGAGAAATATCTTGGCAAAAGACAACTTTTCCCATTTTTTTATACAAAGTTGGCATTTGACCAAGATATTTATCTCACCCAGCATGGGTATATGTAAAAAGACACCCCAAAACACATTCCTCAACTTCTCCTGAATACAGAGATATCAGATGTGTGACACTTTTTTGCAGCCTAGGTGGGCAAAGGGGCCCATATTCCAAAGAGCACCTTTCGGATTTCACAGGTCATTTTTTACAGAATTTGATTTCAAACTCCTTACCACACATTTGGGCGCCTAGAATGCCAGGGCAGTATAACTACCCCACAAGTGACCCCATTTTGGAAAGAAGAGACCCCAAGGTATTCGCTAAAGGGCATAGTGAGTTCATGGAAGTTTTTATTTTTTGTCACAAGTTAGTGGAATATGAGACTTTGCATGAAAAAAAAAAAAAAAAAAAGAATCATCATTTTCCACTAACTTGTGACAAAAAATAAAAAATTCTAGGAACTTGCCATGCCCCTCACGGAATACCTTGGGGTGTCTTCTTTCCAAAATGGGGTCACCTGTGGGGTAGTTATACTGCCCTGGCATTCTAGGGGCCCAAATGTGTGGTAAGGAGTTTGAAATCAAATTCTGTAAAAAATGACCTGTGAAATCCGAAAGGTGCTCTTTGGAATATGGGCCCCTTTGCCCTCCTAGGCTGCAAAAAAGTGTCACACATCTGGTATCTCTGTATTCAGGAGAAGTTGGGGAATGTGTTTTGGGGTGTCATTTTACATATACCCATGCTGGGTGAGAGAAATATCTTGGCAAAAGACAACTTTTCCCATTTTTTTATACAAAGTTGGCATTTGACCAAGATATTTATCTCACCCAGCATGGGTATATGTAAAAAGACACCCCAAAACACATTCCTCAACTTCTCCTGAATACAGAGATACCAGATGTGTGACACTTTTTTGCAGCCTAGGTGGGCAAAGGGGCCCATATTCCAAAGAGCACCTTTCGGATTTCACTCGTCATTTTTTACAGAATTTGATTTCAAACTCCTTACCACACATTTGGGCCCCTAGAATGCCAGGGCAGTATAACTACCCCACAAGTGACCCCATTTTGGAAAGAAGAGACCCCAAGGTATTCGCTGATGGGCATAGTGAGTTCATAGAACTTTTTATTTTTTGTCACAAGTTAGTGGAATATGAGACTTTGTAAGAAAAAAAATAAAATAAAATAAAATAAAAAATCATCATTTTCCGCTAACTTGTGACAAAAAATAAAAAGTTCTATGAACTCACTATGCCCATCAGCGAATACCTTAGGGTGTGTACTTTCCGAAATGGGGTCATTTGTGGGGTATTTGTACTGTCTGGGCATTGTAGAACCTCAGGAAACATGACAGGTGCTCAGAAAGTCAGAGCTGCTTCAAAAAGCGGAAATTCACATTTTTTATTACCATAGTTTGTAAACGCTATAACTTTTACCCAAACCATTTTTTTTTTACCCAAACATTTTTTTTTTATCAAAGACATGTAGAACAATAAATTTAGAGCAAAATTTATATATGGATCTCGTTTTTTTTGCAAAATTTTACAACTGAAAGTGAAAAATGTCCTTTTTTTGCAAAAAAATCGTTAAATTTCGATTAATAACAAAAAAAGTAAAAATGTCAGCAGCAATGAAATACCACCAAATGAAAGCTCTATTAGTGAGAAGAAAAGGAGGTTAAATTCATTTGGGTGGTAAGTTGCATGCCCGAGAAATAAACGGTGAAAGTAGTGTAGGTCAGAAGTGTAAAAAGTGGCCTGGTCTTTCAGGGTGTTTAAAGAGGACCTTTCACCGATTCTTACCCTATGAACTAACTATACATACATGGAGAGCGGCGCCCGGGGATCTCACTGCACTTACTATTATCCCTGGGCGCCGCTCCGTTCTGCCGCTATGCCCTCCGGTATCTCCGCTCACTAAGTTATAGTAGGCGGAGATACCAGTCCCTAAGTTATGGTAGGCGGAGTCTGCCCTAGCGCTGGCCAATCGCAGCGCAGAGCTCACAGCCTGGGAGGTTATTTTCTCCCAGGCTGTGAGATCTGCAATGCGATTGGCCAGCGCTAGGGCAGACTCCGCCTACCATAACTTAGGGAACGGAGATACCGGAGGGCATAGCAGGAGAACGGAGCGGCGCCCGGGGATAATAGTAAGTGCAGTGAGATCCCCGGGCGCCGCTCCACATGTCTGTATAGTTAGTTCATAGGGTAAGATTCGGTGAAAGGTCCTCTTTAAGCACTGGGGGCTGAGGTGGTTAACATATATATCTCCTTGAGAAGCCAATTTGACACTAAAGAGTTAATTCAACCTGTAATCTAAACTCTGTCCTGTCACTTCTCTTATCTCTCTGCTCTGCTATCTGACTGAGATGAACCTTTCCGGGATATATTGTCTCACATGCGGGTGTCAGGGAGCCGCTATCTAATAGCGGGAGACTCCCTGAACCTCCGGGAGACTTGAGATCCCTGCTACTATGTAGCCGAAATGTCGCAATTGCTTGCTTGTACACACTCATGGCTTCAATAAAGGATATACCGGAGATGCTGCCGTAACCTTTTGTTTTTCCACTGATCTGTGGACTGCTACGGATCTGCGGTCCTGTTGTGGCTGATGCATTCCGGGATTGGTCGGGGAGGTCCGTTGATGATGCTTTACTTTGCTTTTCCTCAGGATAGGTCATCAGTATCGGATCACTGGGGATCCGACACTCAGGACTCCTGCCGATCAGCTGTTTGAGAACACACTGACGCTCACAGAAGCGCTGCAGCCTAATCCTTGCTCACCAAGCACAGCGCCGTCCATTTAATACTGGCTGTGCTTTGCATTGCAGTTCAGCCCTGTTCACTTCAATGGGGCTGAGCTGTGCCTAGGCCATGTGACCGATGAACGCCCATGTGGACGTTCACATGGCCTAGAGAAAAATGGAAAGGTGCACCGGTGCCTTATCAAACAGCTGGTCGGCATATATATATACAGTTGCAAGAAAAAGTATGTGAACCCTTTGGAATTATATGCATTTCTGCACAAATTGGTCATAAAATGTGATCTGATCTTCATCTAAGTCACAACAATAGACAATCACAGTCTGCTTAAACTAATAACACACAAAGAATTAAATGTTACCATGTTTTTATTGAACACACCATGTAAACATTCACAGTGCAGGTGGAAAAAGTATGTGAACCCCTAGACTAATGACAACTCCAAGAGCTAATTGGAATGAGGTGTCAGCCAACTGGAGTCCAATCAATGAGATGAGATTGGAGGTGTTGGTTACAGCTGCCCTGCCCTATAAAAAACACACACCAGTTCTGGGTTTGCTTTTCACAAGAAGCATTGCCTGATGTGAATGATGCCTCGCACAAAAGAGCTCTCAGAAGACCTACGATTAAGAATTGTTGACTTGCATAAAGCTGGAAAGGGTTATAAAAGTATCTCCAAAAGCCTTGCTGTTAATCAGTCCACGGTAAGACAAATTGTCTATAAATGGAGAAAGTTCAGCACTGCTGCTACTCTCCCTAGGAGTGGCCATCCTGTAAAGATGACCGCAAGAGCACAGCGCAGACTGCTCAAAGAGGTGAAGAAGAATCCTAGAGTGTCAGCTAAAGACTTACAAAAGTCTCTGGCATATGCTAACATCCCTGTTAGCGAATCTACGATACGTAAAACACTAAACAAGAATGGATTTCATGGGAGGATACCACAGAGGAAGCCACTGCTGTGCAAAAGAAACATTGCTGCACGTTTACAGTTTCCACAAGAGCACCTGGATGTTCCACAGCAGTACTAGAACTAAAATATTCTGTGGACAGATGAAACCAAAGATGAGTTGTTTGGAAGAAACACACAACACTATGTGTGGAGAAAAAGAGGCACAGCACACCAACATCAAAACCTCATCCCAACTGTGAAGTATGAGGCACAGCACACCAGACATCCCAATAATATTGCTGAACTGAAACAGTTCTGTAAAGAGGAATGGTCAAGAATTACTTCTGACCGTGGTGCACGTCTGATCTGCAACTACAGCAAAACGTTTGGTTGAAGTTATTGCTGCCAAAGGAGGTTCAACCAGTTATTAAATCCAAGGGTTCACATACTTTTTCCACCTGCACTGTGAATGTTTACATGGTGTGTTCATTAAAAACATGGTAACATTTAATTATTTGTGTGTTATTAGTTTAAGCAGACTGTGATTGTCTATTGTTGTGACTTAGATGAAGATCAGATCACATTTTATGACCAATTTGTGCAGAAATCCATATCATTCCAAAGGGTTCACATACATTTTCTTGCAACTGTATATAAGATAGGGGTCCCTTAAAATAGACACCTCTCTACTAGCTTGAACAGAAGGTTGCTGCAAACACAGCTCCTTCTTTGGAGGACTCAGTGCAAGCAATCACCCAGTGATACGAATGGGCGCTATATAATCCTTGTGGGAGATTAGCTCTCTTTCGGGGGTCATTCTCACAGATATCTTCGCCAGACACCAAGTTTATGGTCCAAACACTGTGCTTTATTGCGGCACATCCTTGTAAACATAAACAATTATATAAAATATTAAACACTCGCCCGGCTGGGCTCTAACTAAACATAACATATCCCTGACTCACCTAAAGCACCGTTCACACACGGTCATAACATGCAGCTTTCCCAGCCTAATGTCCATCAGCCTCCTGGCTGTACAGAGCACCGTTCACACACGGTCTCAAGTCCAGTACCTTTATGGGAGAGTGTGGCCCAGTAGTCCTCCCGACTCCGGCCTCGTGAGCCTTGCGCCCAGGCGTCACGGCATCCCCAAATGTTCTGGCTAGCACCTAGCCCCTAGCCCCGTGGCCCCTCAGCCAGCCCGGCTGAGACCACTAATACAGAGCCTCTAGCAGGGCCTCTGTTACACAAAGACTCTCTCTCTTTGACTGACAGTCTGGGCTGGGCTCTTATCCCAGACTGATTGTGTCACCTGGTGTTGCCTCAGAACTAGGGATGAGCGAACCCGACCTGTATAGTTCGGGTTCGTACCGAATTTTGGGGTGTCCGTGACACGGACCCGAACATTTTCGTAAAAGTCTGGGTTCGGGTTCGGTATTCGGCGCTTTCTTGGCGCTTTTTGAAAGGCTGCAAAGCAGCCAATCAACAAGCATCATACTACTTGCCCCAAGAGGCCATCACAGCCATGCCTACTATTGGCATGGCTGTGATTGGCCAGTGCAGCATGTGACCCAGCCTCTATATAAGCTTGGATCACGTAGCGCTGCACGTCACTCTGCTGATACAAGCGTAGGGAGAGGTTGCAGCTGCGACATTAGGGCGAGATTAGGCAGATTAACTCCTCCAAAAGACTTCATTCAGTGATCGATCTACAGCTGTGGATCATTGAACTGCTGCTATTCAATTGCTCACTGTTTTTAGGCTGCCCAGAGCGTTTTTATATCACTTTTTTCTGGGGTGATCGGCGGCCATTTTGTCGCTTGTGGTGCACCAGCACAAGCTACCACCAAGTACATTTAACCATCAATAGTGTGGTTATTTTTTGCTATATCCTACATCAGGGTCAAGCTTTCATCAAGTGCATTTAACCATCAATAGTGTGGTTATTTTTTGGCCATATACTACATCAGGGGCAAGCTGAGCTTGTGTCACCTAAGTGCATTTAACCATCAATAGTGTGGTTATTTTTTGGCCATATACTACATCAGGGTCAAGCTTTCATCAGGTGCATTTAACCATCAATAGTGTGGTTATTTTTTTTTGTGGTTATTTTTTGGCCATATACTACATCAGGGGCAAGCTGAGCCTGTGTCACCCAAGTGCATTTAACCATCAATAGTGTGGTTATTTTTTGCTATATCCTACATCAGGGTCAAGCTTTCATCAAGTGCATTTAACCATCAATAGTGTGGTTATTTTTTGGACATATACTACATCAGGGGCAAGTTGAGCCTGTCATCCAGCGCCTAAAAAATAGGCCTCACATTTATATTTATCCAAATCTGTACTGTTTTAGCTGGTCAAGTTATTGTTTGTGACCGTCAAAGCACAGTTTTTGTTCTGGGTTGAAAAACAATTCCCAAATTTGCAATTCTCAAAATTAGTGCTTTCTGCTGTATCAGGCCTACTTTAAATCTATCCCTAAAAGGGTATATTAGATTCAAGGTGCTGATAGGGTCATTCTCAAAAACTTAACACACACGCTACAGTGCAGATCCAAGTCTAAATAGATAGCCAGATAGTGTTAGGTGTCTGTAAAAAAAGGCCTGAATTTTAATTCAATACATTGGCCCGAATAATATTTTTCTTACTGTGGTGAACAGTAACAATGAGGAAAACATCTAGTAAGGGACGCGGACGTGGACATGGTCGTGGTGGTGTTAGTGGACCCTCTGGTGCTGGGAGAGGACGTGGCCGTTCTGCCACAGCCACACATCCTAGTGTACCAACTACCTCAGGTCCCAGTAGCCGCCAGAATTTACAGGGATATTTAGTGGGGCCCAATGCCGTTCTAAGGATGGTAAGGCCTGAGCAGGTACAGGCATTAGTCAATTGGGTGGCCGACAGTGCATCCAGCACGTTCACATTATCTCCCACCCAGTCTTCTGCAGAAAGCGCACAGATGGCGCATGAAAACCAAGTCCATCAGTCTGTCACATCACCCCCATGCATATCAGGGAAACTGTCTGAGCCTCAAGTTATGCAGCAGTCTCTTATGCTGTTTGAAGACTTTGCTGCCAGGGTTTCCCAAGGGCATCCACCTAGCCCTTCCCCAGGGGTGGAAGAGATAGAATGCACTAACGCACAACCACTTATGTTTCCTGATGATGAGGACATGGGAATACCACCTCAGCACGTCTCTGATGATGACGAAACACAGGTGCCAACTGCTGCGTCTTTCTGCAGTGTGCAGACTGAACAGGAGGTCAGGGATCAAGACTGGGTGGAAGACGATGCAGGGGACGATGAGGTCCTAGACCCCACATGGAATGAAGGTCGTGCCACTGACTTTCACAGTTCAGAGGAAGAGGCAGTGGTGAGACCGAGCCAACAGCGTAGCAAAAGAGGGAGCAGTGGGCAAAATCAGAACACCCGCCGCCAAGAGACTCCGCCTGCTACTGACCGCCACCATCTGGGACCCAACACCCCAAAGGCAGCTTCAAGGAGTTCCCTGGCATGGCACTTCTTCAAACAATGTGCTGAAGACAAGACCTTAGTGGTTTGCACGCTGTGCCATCAGAGCCTGAAGCGAGGCATTAACATTCTGAACCTTAGCACAACCTGCATGACCAGGCACCTGCATGCAAAGCATGAACTGTAGTGGAGTAAACACCTTAAAAACAAGGAAGTCACTCAGGCTCCCCCTGCTACCTCTTCTGCTGCTGCCGCCTCGGCCTCTTCTGCTGCTGCTGCCGCCGCCTCGGCCTCTTCCTCCGCCTCTGGAGGGACGTTGGCACTTGCCGCCCAGCAAACATGGGATGTACCACCAACACCACCACCTGCGTCACCAAGCATCTCAACCATGTCACACGGCAGCGTTCAGCTCTCCATCTCACAAACATTTGAGAGAAAGCGTAATTTCCCACCTAGCCACCCTCGATCCCTGACCCTGAATGCCAGCATTTCTAAACTACTGGCCTATGAAATGCTGTCATTTAGGCTGGTGGACACAGACAGCTTCAAACAGCTCATGTCGCTTGCTGTCCCACAGTATGTTGTTCCCAGCCGGCACTACTTCTCCAAGACAGCCGTGCCTTCCCTGCACAACCAAGTATCCGATAAAATCAAGTGTGCACTGCGCAACGCCATCTGTGGCAAGGTCCACCTAACCACTGATACGTGGACCAGTAAGCACGGCCAGGGACGCTATATCTCCCTAACTGCACACTGGGTAAATGTAGTGGCGGCTGGGCCCCAGGCGGAGAGCTGTTTGGCGCACGTCCTTCCGCCGCCAAGGATCGCAGGGCAACATTCTTTGCCTCCTGTCTCCTCCTCCTCCTCCTCAGCTTCCTCCTCCTCTTCTTCCACCTGCTCATCCAGTCAGCCACACACCTTCACCACCAACTTCAGCACAGCCCGGGGTAAACGTCAGCAGGCCGTTCTGAAACTCATATATTTGGGGGACAGGCCCCACACCGCACAGGAGTTGTGGGGGGGTATAGAACAACAGACCGACGAGTGGTTGCTGCCGGTGAGCCTCAAGCCTGGCCTGGTGGTGTGCGATAATGGGCGAAATCTCGTTGCAGCTCTGGGACTAGCCGGTTTGACGCACATCCCTTGCCTGGCGTATGTGCTGAATTTGGTGGTGCAGAAGTTCATTCACAACTACCCCAACATTTCAGAGCTGCTGCATAAAGTGCGGGCCGTCTGTTCGCGCTTCCAGCGTTCATACCCTGCCGCTGCTCGCCTGTCTGCGCTACAGCGTAACTTCGGCCTTCCCGCTCACCGCCTCATATGCGACGTGCCCACCAGGTGGAACTCCTCCACCTTGCACATGCTGGACAGACTGTGCGAGCAGCAGCAGGCCATAGTGGAGTTTCAACTGCAGCACGCACTGGTCAGTCGCACTGCGGATCAGCCCCACTTCACCACCAATGACTGGGCCTCCATGCAAGACTTGTGTGCCCTGTTGCGCTGTTTCGAGTACTCCACCAACATGGCCAGTGGCGATGACGCCGTTATCAGCGTTACAATACCACTTCTATGTCTCCTTGAGAAAACAGGGCGATGATGGAAGAGGAGGTGGCCCAGGAGGAAGAGGAGGAAGAGGGGTTATTTTTAGCACTTTCAGGCCAGTCTCTTCGAAGTGACTCAGAGGGAGGTTTTTTGCAACAGCAGAGGTCAGGTACAAATGTGGCCAGACAGGGCCCACTACTGGAGGACGAGGAGGACAAGGAGGAGCTGGAGGAGGATGAGGATGAAGCAGGTTCACAGCAGGCTGGCACCCAACGCAGCTCGGGCCCATCACTGGTGCGTGGCTGGGGGGAAACACAGGACGATGACGATGCGCCTCCCACAGAGGACAGCTCGTCCTTACCTCTGGGCAGCCTGGCACACATGAGCGACTACATGCTGCAGTGCCTGCGCAACGACAGCAGAGTTGCCCACATTTTAACGTGTGCGGACTACTGGGTTGCCACCCTGCTGGATCCCCGGTACAAAGACAATGTGCCCACCTTACTTCCTACACTGGAGCGTGATAGTAAGATGCGCGAGTACAAGCGCACGGACGCGCTACTGAGAGCATTCCCAAATGTCACAGGGGAACCAGTGGAAGGCGAAGGCAGAGGAAAAGCAAGAGGTCGCCAACGCAGCTGTGTCACGGCCAGCTCCTCTGAGGGCAGGGTTAGCATGGCAAAGATGTGGAAAAGTTTTGTCACCACGCCACAGCTAACTGCACCACCACCTGATACGGAACGTGTTAGCAGGACGCAACATTTCAATAACATGGTGGAACAGTACCTGTGCACACCCCTCCACGTACTGACTGATGGTTCGGCCCCATTCAACTTCTGGGTCTCCAAATTGTCCACGTGGCCAGAGCTAGCCTTTTATGCCTTGGAGGTGCTGGCCTGCCCGGCGGCCAGCGTTTTGTCTGAACGTGTATTTAGCACAGCAGGGGGCGTCATTACAGACAAACGCAGCCGCCTGTCTACAGCCAATGTGGACAAGCTGACGTTCATAAAAATGAACCAGGCATGGATCCCACAGGACCTGTCCATCCCTTGTGCAGATTAGACATTAACTACCTCCCCTTAACAATATATTATTGTACTCCAGGGCACTTCCTCATTCAATCCTATTTTTATTTTCATTTTACCATTATATTGCGGGGCAACCCAAAGTTGAATGAACCTCTCCTCTGTCTGGGTGCCGGGGCCTAAATATGTGACAGTGGCCTGTTCCAGTGGTGGGTGACGTGAAGCCTGATTCTCTGCTATGACAAGAAGACTGATTCTCTGCTGACATGAAGCCAGATTCTCTGTTACGGGACCTCTCTCCTCTGCCTGGGCCTAAATATGTGACAGTGGCCTGTTCCAGTGGTGGGTGACGTGAAGCCTGATTCTCTGCTATGACATAAAGACTGATTCTGTGCTGACATGAAGCCAGATTCTCTGTTACGGGACCTCTCTCCTCTGTCTGGGTGCCGGGGCCTAAATATGTGACAGTGGCCTGTTCCAGTGGTGGGTGACGTGAAGCCTGATTCTCTGCTATGACATGAAGACTGATTCTCTGCTAACATGAAGCCAGATTCTCTGTTACGGGACCTCTCTCCTCTGCCTGGGCCTAAATATGTGACAGTGGCCTGTTCCAGTGGTGGGTGACGTGAAGCCTGATTCTCTGCTATGACATGAAGACTGATTCTCTGCTGACATGAAGCCAGATTCTCTGTTACGGGACCTCTCTCCTCTGCCTGGGTGCCTGGGCCTAAATATGTGACAGTGGCCTGTTCCAGTGGTGGGTGACGTGAAGCCTGATTCTCTGCTATGACATGAAGACTGATTCTCTGCTGGCATTAAGCCAGATTCTCTGCTATGGCATGAAGAGACTGATTCTCTGCTGACGTGAAGCCAGATTCTCTGCTATGGGACCTCTGTCCAATTGATATTGGTTAATTTTTATTTTTTTTATTTTTATTTTAATTCATTTCCCTATCCACATTTGTTTGCAGGGGATTTACCTACATGTTGCTGCCTTTTGCAGCCCTCTAGCTCTTTCCTGGGCTGTTTTACAGCCTTTTAGTGGCGAAAAGTTCGGGTCCCCATTGACTTCAATGGGGTTCGGGACGAAGTTCGGGTCGGGTTCGGATCCCGAACATTTCCGGGAAGTTCGGCCGAACTTCTCGAACCCGAACATCCAGGTGTTCGCTCAACTCTACTTAGAACTAATGACTGATGGGGAAGACATGGAAACTCCTGCCATGAATCTCCCCTAGCAGCCATGAGGCCAGTCACTATCTCACATCCTACACTGTTGATGGAGAACATATTAATAGTAGGTCATGGCAGAATTTTGTTTCTGGATAGTCAAATGATTGCCATTGGATCCAATTTAAGGTACGACCACATGTGAAGGTTTTTTTATGCAGTTTTTTCAGCCAGGAGTGGTTCATTAAAAGAAAAGTAATACCTGTCCTTTATATTTTCTCTCCTTGGACTTCAAAAACTGCATAAAAAACCTTCACGTGTGGCAGTACCTTCAGAAGGGAGGTTGTTCTACCATTTTAATAGCCAATTATGCGATTATCCAATATAACCCTTAAGCTGGGCATATACATTTAATAGCTGTTGGCTGAACAATCTCTCCTGACTCCCCCATACACATGCACGTCCGATTTAGCCAAGTGTGTTTGTGTTATCAATGGGGAGAGAAGAGAAAGCTGCTGTTTATCTTCTGGAACAACAAAAGCGTTTGGCCAAAAAAATTCACTTGACCCGATCCTTTTCTTCCACAACATCATGCTCTGCACACTGACTGGCAATACAATAAGTTCAGTAAGGGCTCTTTCACACGAGCGGATGCCATGCGGGTAATCCGCTGCGTGAAAGAGTGCCAAGCCCCACTCCGGACAGCAGAGACACGGAGCATTAACATGATTGATAACACTCTGTGCCTCTCTGTGACCTTTTTACTACAAAATCACAGTGAGATAAAGATGTCACCGTGATTTTGTAGTAAAAAGATCACAGAGAGGCACAGAGCGTTACATGCGTGAGGACTTTAAACTGAAACATTTTTTCCGGTATTGAGATCCTCTGCCTGATCTCAATACCGGAAAACAACAACGCAAGTGTGAAAGAAACCGTAGTCACTCCCCAAACATCCAAACTTTTAAAAGCAATCTGAAACCCACCTCTTCAAGAAAGCCTGTATATTTTTAAGCTCGTTAATTCCAAGGGGCTGTACATCTACAAAGGGGTATACATACAAGATATAAAAAGAAACACACAGTACAATATGCATGAACTGATCCGCAATACACCCAGCCGGCACCGCCATAGAAATGTCTATTCTTGTCTGCAATTGCGGACAAGAATAGAACATGTTCTATTTTTTTCGGGAGCCGCGGACCGGAAGATCGGGGGCGCGCTCCATAGTGTGCTCTCCGCATCCATTCTGTCCCCATAGAGAATGAATGGGTCCACACCCATTCCGCAATTTGCATAACGGATGCGGACCCATTATTACGGATGTGTGAATGGAGCCTAACTATATTCTTGTGTCTGTTTGCTTCACGTCTCGCACAGGAAGACAGTCGGTGAAGATTGCAAAGTTCCTTCATTTGCTTTGTAAATGCTTTGCTTTCTAACTGGAGGCAGATCTATTTATCCTTGATTTCTTCTTGTATACAAAGAAGCAATAAAGCACATATCAGGAACAAGCAAGTCACAAAGCAGCTAATGAGGAATAACAAAGGCAAGAAACAAAGGTTTGCGATCTCTTTATGAATCACAGGAAAATGCAACAGGAATTGTTTCTTGCTTTGATTTATGTGTCATGTAAAACAAAAAGGAATGTACAGCCTTGATTTATACAGATCACAGAACATGTTGGGGAAATAAACTTTAATAGACAAAGAAAACATTGAAGTTGTAAATCACATCTTACGGCACCTTTCACCGGCTTTTACATTTATATATTGCTTGACCATGGGAAATACAATAAGCTAATTAAATAAATGTATGCACCGCGGTGCAAATAAAGTTTGAGGAGCGCATTAGAATATAAATGACAATAAAGATGAGAAAATGCAAAGGCCGAGCTACATTTCAAATAAAAATGCAAAACAAAGAACACTTTCCTCCGAGGGATACTACAGAAATACTCAAGTGCTGCCGACGGGCTGGACTCATTAAAGGGGTCTAATCTATCAACTCCCTACTTGAAAGGCCCATGTCAACTACATCAAATCTGCTGTCATTGTGTGGACTTACAGAGGTTGTCATTAGAGTCCCCTTAAAAAAAAAAAAATCTAACAATTTTATATTTTATCCATATTCTCAGATTTGTCTAGGCAGAAGTCAAGTAAAAAACAAAAATTCTGAACCCTAACAGTGAATAACGGTACTCAACGTTGTTCT
This sequence comes from Bufo bufo, assembly GCF_905171765.1. NCBI lineage: Eukaryota > Metazoa > Chordata > Amphibia > Anura > Bufonidae > Bufo > Bufo bufo. The sequence continues at coordinate 211,681,323 of NC_053393.1, forward strand.
CTCCAGATAAGAACAATCTCAGGCCCCAGGTACAGAGGATCTGACAACTTTCCTGACATGTCTATTACATCTTCATATTCCTCGTAAATGATCCATTCTGGAGCAACTTTTCTTAGATATCTGCACTGTGAAATGTATTAATACGTTGATGACCGGGCCTGCCGCCTATGTCCTTACATAGTGTGGGGCTGTCAGCACTCACTGTACAGTATCAGAGTTACCCAACTGGTAACATTCAAACTTCTAGGAGGAATAACAGCTCAACGGCACAATGTGAAGTTCTAAAACAAATGCTGCAGAACTGTAAGATTATGGAGAATGCAATTATTTCATGTGTCAGGACAGGCAGCTTAAAGGGCTTCTCCAAACTACAGATATCAGATGGGTGGGGGTCCCACACCAAACACTCTTAGCGATCAGCTGTTTTAGGGTGCTTTTGGGCCAGAAACTATAGAAGAAGTGGCACATAATAAAGTTTGTGTAGTGTACAGAGGGGTACGCAGCAATCTACAAGCATGTGACTGTGGTGTCCATGGAGGGGAGATGACATTTAGGTTACATCATGTTACATAAAAATCAATATTAGTGCCCAATACTAAGAATAAATTCAATCGCACACAACATAATTAAATTCTTAATCCCTTTTAGTGCAATAGAAAAATATGACTATATGCATGTTTTTTTTTTTAGTAAATTGTGCTTCACAGATGTTTTATTTTGCTTGGTCAAGTCATTCTAGATTTATAGCTTGAATTACCTGAAGTTTCTTTTGCTGGATTTTGTCGTGCAGAATTGAAAGGCACTTTGTAAAATCGGTGAAGTTTTGGTCTAGTGTTTCTAACAATTCACATCCCTATGAACGTAGGAAAAGATAAAAACTACATATAATTAGACCAATAAAAAAACTAAAAAAACAAGCCTCAATAGAAAACCATAAAATAAAACTGAATCATAGCATAGAAGATTAAAAATATACTGCAATATGACAACTAGCTTCCCCGTATTAAGTCCAGTGCACCCCATTCTTTATTAGTAAGTGACAACATCTGATCTCTACAGGAATATGGATAATACTTGAAGATATTATGAATTAAGGAGTCCGAAGGTGCATGGTGAGAGGTCAGTGTGAAATAGGACAAGGAAGGGGCATACACAGGAATCATAGGGCCTATAGCAATACTTAGAAAGTATTTACAACAGACAAGTGGCATAAAGAAATTTAATACAGCCCTAATTCCACTTCTTCCCCCACACAGTTCATAATAAAACTGTCAGTCTGCAGCTACCATTAGGGGGAGTTAAGTACAGTCAAATGTATACAGTTTCCCATTTAATCAATTGAAGGAGCACAAATGTCTACTCAGAGCTCCCCCTAGTGGTGGCTACTGGAAAATGCTGTGCAGGAGTTGTTCAGCACTAGCCCTCTTCACCTCAGGGGCCTCACAGCAGTGGCATGGTTTGCCTTTATGCCGAGTATGCCACTAACACAAGGAAAAGTGCTGCCAGCAGGAAACTGATACCGTGTACCTTATGCAGTTTGTGAAGCACACACCACATGAGCTAGGGATAAAGTACCTTACCCAGTGTGTATGGGTTAATATGTGAGCATCTTGCTGTGGATATACATCTGGTCGGGTTATCTGGACATTTGAGCATCTGGTCTTGGTTTTCAGAGTGAGCAAGTGCTTACTTTTTGACGGTATGTGGGCACTATGCATTTCGGTTATTTTCACACTGTATGGCAGTATTATTTATTCCATATTCACATGCAATGGTGGTCTTATTTAGATTTTGTTTCATTGTAAAAATGATGGTGATATTGACTGCATGTAGCTGTATTTGACACTATTTGCACATATTTGGCACTATAATTCAGACATTTACACATGGCATAGCACTGTTTGACATTCATATATGCAAAAATATATGGTAATACTATTTGGTTAGTTATTTTTTAGTTGTTTCCCAAACAGCAGCTTTTCAGAGATGACATCATTTTACTGAAGCTTAGTAACTGACAGTTAAAGGGGTTATCCGGTGTAGGAATTCGCAAGGGTCCGTCATTGACAGAAGGTATATGTCACCGAGGTTCCTGGCCTCGGAGAAGTAAGAGCCGGTATTTTCAGGTGTCAGTGGCAGATAATGCTGACTGTCCAAGGTCATGAGGGAACTCTGTAAGTTGCTCCACATAAAACAGCTACGGACGTCCGTGTATCATCCGCAAACAGATGGCCTGGTAGAGAGATTTAAAGGGATTCTGTCACCTGCTTTTACCATTTTAAGCTGGCACCATCGCTATGTTGACTAAAGTACCTTATTTCCAGCAGTCTTCTTTTTACTTATTTTCGTTTTGTAGTTTTGATATAAAAGCGATTTTTCAGTTATGCTAATTAGTGTCCAAGGTGCCCAGAGGGGCGTTTTTTTTTCACTCTCCGGAGCCCAGTGACGCCCCCCTGCAGTGCCCAAGAACGCCTCCTGATCATCATATAACCTCCCACAGCCCCGGCAAACGGTTCCACCCCCTCCCCACGTCATAGTCTACCTTATAGAAATGCCCCGTCCTTCTTCCTGTCTGCGGCCAGAAAACTCGCGCAGGCGCAGTACTGTCAGCGGCCTGCGCGATCATCAACGTCCTGAGGGCAACAGCGCTCAGGTCACATCACTGGGCTCGGCGCATGCCCAGTGAGACTTTTGAGGCTGTTGCCCTCAGGAGCTTGATGATCGTGCAGGCGCAGGCCGCTGGCAGTACTGCGCCTGCGCAAGTTTTCTGAACAAAATGTAGGCAAGGGTCCGTCGTTTACGGAAGGTATGTGTCACCGAGGTTCCTGGCCTCGGTGAACAAAGAGCCGGTATTTTCAGGTGTCAGCGGCAGATAATGCTGATTGAAACTTTGCTATTTTAGTATGGCTGTATAGCTGATCCGGGACGGCTCTTACTGGGAGTAGTCAAAGTGCTGGGTGGGTGACTACTTTCCACGCTCCAGGCCAGGTCTAGACTGAACTATAAAAAGCCCAGCCGGCAGTGTCAGCTGGGAGTGATTACCTCTCTCTGACAGAGGAGCTCTGGCAATCGCTGGTGTGGGAACTGAGCCCTGTGCTGGGCTGAAAAGCTGAGACCTGTCTGTTGGGAGAGCAGGCCACCTAAAGCCTTCATTTGGACTGCTTGAGGCAGAACCTCCAACAAGGTGAAGTTTTTTGTTATGCACGAACTATCTACTTGGTGTGAACAAACACCGACCCTGCAAAGAGTGTTTTTTGTATGACCTTATGTGTGCATAAACACGGACATTTGAATTATGAACTTATACTTTGCCTCTGTACTGCATCCGCGTATCCCAACTACCAGAGTGAATCCCCACACCGGTTATTTATTTTTTAAATGTCATGTAATATTATAATTGGACATATCATGAAAACCCAGGGTGTAGCTTTAGTGGAAGCGGCAGAGATGCGGCTGCAAAAGGACCCAAACTCAGAAGGGGCTCACCCAGAAGGAGGACTAAAAGATTTTATTGTCAGGGCCCCCTCAACAGTATTATACAATGACATTATATAAAGTGACAGTATATAAGGTGACATGACCAGTGACGGACTGGGGTACCAAGGGCCCACCAGTGTAACTGATTCTGGGGGCCCACCTTAGGGCTCCTGCACACAAACTTTTTTTCTGTGTCTGTACCATTTTTTTTGTTTGGCCTGTATGTGAAACCTTTCACTTCAATGGGGTCGCAAAAATGGAAATGACTCCATGTGCATTCTGTGTCTATATGTCCGCATGGCCGTTACACAAAATTATAGAAGATGTCCTATTATTGTCGGCATTACAGACAAGGATAGGACTGTTTTATTAGAGGCCAGCTGTTCTGTTCCGCATAATGTGGAATGGACACAACCGGTATCCATGTTTTGCAGATCCGCAATTTGCGGACTGCAAAACATCCAACAATCGTGTTCATGAGCCCTTACAGTGATAACAGAAATATTAAAGATGAACTATGATGGTAGACACTCACAGCAAAATGCGCAAACATACATGTGGAAGAATTTAAGCTACTTTCACACTTGCAGTAGCAGGGTCCTGCAGGATGTTCCAGCGGGGGAACAGCCTGCCGTATCCGTGCTAACGCTAGCCCACCGTGCCAGCGGAAGTCTGCTGTAGTTTTTGTCCGGCCGCCTCTCGGCATGTTTGCCGTGGTGCAGCCGGCACAGTGGGCTAGCGTAAGCACGGATGTGGCAGGCTGTTTCCCCACTGGAATAGCCTGCCGGACCCTGATACTGAAAGTGTGAAAGTAGCCTTACACATATATGGATTTCCTGTTCTTAAAGCCTCATGCACACGACCGTTCCGTTTTTTTGCGGTCCACAAACCGCAGATCCGCAAAAAACGGAAGCCGCCCTTGTGCCTTCCGCAATTTGCGGAATGGTTGGCCAATTGTAGAAATGCCTATTCTTGTCCGCAAAACGGACATGGTAATGCAAACGGATCAGTTCTGAACGGATACAAGCGTTTGCATTATAGGTGCGGATCTGTCTGTGCAGATACCAGACGTATCCGCACCTAACGCAGGTGTGAAAGTAGCCTTACTGAAGTGAGACAACCCCTTTAAGACCATCTTCCCTTGATCATGGGGGTCTCAGCAGTCAGACCCCCACCAATCAGACACTTATGACCTGTCGTGTCATAGCTGTTTCACCTTTTCACATTCCCTATCCTTAAAGGTTTTCTTTGGGTGTAAATTTTTTTTTAAATACAACTGCTCGCCTGTTAAAGGGCCTGTGTCCACTTTTCTAGTTATCCTCTATCCACAGGATCGGGGATAACTAAGTGATCCGTGGGGGTCTGAACACTGGAGCCCCCACTGATCCCCCTTCTTGACTGAGTGGCAGGTCGAGCATATGCCCTGCCTCTCCATCCATTCTCTATGGGGTCGTCGGAGATGGCGGAGTACAGCGCTGGCTAATTCCAGGGGTCCCAAAGAGAATGAATGGAGCAGCACGGCGTATGTGTAGCCTGTCAAACCATAAAAAGGGGGAACAGGACCCATTCCTGGGATCAGTGGGGGTTGCAGAATCGGACCCCACTATTCATATAGTTATGCCCTATGGTGTGGAGAGGATAACTTAAAAACCTGCACAACCCCTTTAAATCCTCCACCACCAGTATCATGGCAGAAGTGAATATCATCACTGCCCCATGTAAACTTTGTCAATACTGGAGAATATGACGCACTGTGCAGAATTTTTTGGGCATAAGTCCACCCCCCTTTGCAGGTCCCAACCTTTAACAAAGCCCAAGCAAAGGTGCTAAAGGAGCAACGTGAGCAAAGGGCACAAATGGAGGGTCATAACTGAAGCAGAGACATTAGGGTCACCTGAGGCAGGGTAATAGTGGTAATCTTGGAGCAGGGATAACTGGAGAAGAGGCAACATTAGTCGTGCATTTAGAGTGAGGGCATCTGGAACTGGGGCACTTATGGGGGTGTACCTAAAGCAAAGGCATTAGGGTCGCCTGAGGCAGGGTAATAGCGGTGATCCTGGAGCAGAGGTATTAGGGGGCAACTGGAGAAGATTTAATATTAGGGGTGTTTTTAGAGGGGGGACATTGGGGAGGCATCTGGAGCTGGGGCATTTATGGGGGTGCATCTAAAGCAGAGTGTCACGGACGTTCCCATGGCAGGTACCAGGAGATCAGAGAGACTGGCAACTTGTTGGTTAAATTGAAAAGTTCACTGTAGATCTTGTGTCTGTGTTTTAGTGAATGCCACACCCCTTGCTTCAGGTGTTGCTTGTTGGTAATCTACCTTTCCCATAAGTAGCAGCTTCTCACTCTTGAAGGGGCGGTTTATATTGTCACGATCAGTGTGTGGGGGGGGGCTCCACACTAAACACAGGAGGGAAGGCGAACAGTAACTGGGCCTGAAAACTAGGGAAAAAACAGGTCACTTCCTAAACATCCCTAATCCGGGCCCTGACTACCTATCAATATGAATAGACCTTGAAGGTAGAATATTCATATGCTGGATACCTAGGCCCTTATATCCCTATAATGCCCTGGAATAAGTATAGGACCAGAGACAACCCATTCCTCCCCAGATGGACAAATGGAAATCTTTGTCTTAGGCCTCTTTCACACTTGCGTTGTCCGGATCCGTCATGTACTCCATTTGCCTGAAGTGCCCGCCGGATCCGTAACACCGCAAGTGAACTGAAAGCATTTGAAGACGGATCCGTCTTCAAAATGCGTTCAGTGTTACTATGGCACCCAGGACGCTATTAAAGTCCTGGTTGCCATAGTAGTAGTGGGGAGCGGGGGAGCAGTATACTTACCGTCCGTGCGGCTCCCGGGGACGCTCCAGAATGACGTCAGGGCGCCCCATGCGCATGGATGACGCGATCCATGCGATCAAGTCATCCATGCGCGTGGGGCGCCCTGACGTCACTCTGAAGCGCCCCGGGAGCCGCACGGACGGTAAGTATACTGCTCCACTGCTCCCCCGCTCCCCACTACACTTTACCATGGCATTCAGGACTTTAGCGTCTTGGCAGCCATGGTAACCATTCAGAAAAAGCTAAACGTCGGATCCGGTAATGCGCCGAAACGACGTTTAGCTTAAGGCCGGATACGGATTAATGCCTTTCAATGGGCATTAATTCCGGATCCGGCCTTGCGGCAAGTGTTCAGGATTTTTGACCGGAGCAAAAAGCGCAGCATGTTGCGGTATTTTCTCCGGCCAAAAAACGTTCCGTTCCGGAACTGAAGACATCCTGATGCATCCTGAACGGATTTCTCTCCATACAGAATGCATGGGGATAATCCTGATCAGGATTCTTCTGGCATAGAGCCCCGACGACGGAACTCTATGCCGGAACACAACAACGCAAGTGTGAAAGAGCCCTTAGGCCCAGATACAAACAACAGGGAATATAACAAACACAAAACAATAAGAACAGACAAGACTTATCTGAAAGTAGAAAACTGGCAACTCCAGAAGCACCACAGAGTACAACCGACCAGCTAGTAAGAAGGCAGGAAGAAAATCTATAAACCGCACCTCCAAGAGTGAGAAGCGTCTACTTATGGGAAAGGTAGTTTACCAACAAGCAACACCTGAAGCAAGGGGTGTGGCATTCACCAAAACACAGACACAATAAGAACCACAGTGAACTTGCCAATTTAACCCACAAGTTGCCAGTCTCTCCGATCTCCTTGTGGGTGAAAACTGAGCTAGGATCACGTGCCCAAAGTACGGCACATGATCCCAGGAGTACTCGCAACATAATTAGATTGGGAAGCAGAGCGCTTGCCCGTTGAGGTTAAAAGAAATAAAAAATGATGTCATTGTAAGACTCACCAGTGTGGGCGGGATGAAATAAAGAAAGAAAGAAATAAATAATCGGACAACCCCTTTAATATGACTCATGTGCAATATCTTTCCCCTTTAAATACCAAGTGTAGCAACATGACCTGTACTATCTGAAAATGACTCATGAGCAAGGAAAGGCAGGTTAACTGTATGATAAATGGGTTGACCTGCAGAACAGTGCAAAATAATAAATACAGTAGGTCATATTCACCTTACTGATCCCCCAAGTCTTCTGTTCTGATGCTTTCAGATCTCCTGGTGGTCATGAATGGTCTACATACAGTATATGCCACTGGTATTAATATAGATGTGAACTCACCCGGACAATTAACCACCCACAAAACTCAAGGATAGGACCTGTTAACTTCTGACATCAGTAGGCATCTGAGCTGCTAAACCTTCATTGTTTCATGACATGTCAAACTATGAAACCATGTAAGTCAATCATAAAACCTCTATATGTATTAAAAAAAGACTGCTGAATACAGATGTAACATTGGAAATATCATAAAATCAAATGAATTGCTTTTGTAAGAGCCACAGCATGTGAATTATAGTGTCAAAGATCTGGGAAAGGTAATAATAATGTAACACGGCATTCATTTACAATTTCACGTCTCTTCTATGACATTTGAAAGAATTAAATTATGCAGATTATTAACCCAGAGGTAGAAAATACACCTGAACTACTCAGGTCATATGGTGAGCTTATATACAATATATACACACTCATTAGCCTTAAAGGGGTTAACCAAACCCTATAATGCCCCCAATAATGCCTGGGCTCCTCACGCAAGGTATACTTACCTTGCTCCCCGGCAACCGTGTAGCTTCTGATGCCCGCATGGCTGCCACTGCATCAAAATATCTAGCGATGTAGGGAAGGAGCCAATAGCAGGCCGCAATGGGGACGAGGCTTCCTAGCATTGCGGCCTGCTATTGGCTGCCCCCCTCATTGCTGGATGTTTTGATGCAGCGGCGGCCGTGCAGGCATCAGAAGCTGGTTCCGGGGAGCAAGGTAAGTACAACCTCTGTGAGGGGCCTGGGCATTAGAGGAGGCATTATAGGGGTCGGATAACCCCTTTAACATTAAGGGTACAGCCACATGTTCTGGATTCTGGGTCTCAAAATCAGGAGTGGATCATAAAAAAACAGACAGTATTAATGACAGATGTTACTATTCTTTAATTTATTTTTATTGACTCCTGGTTTTGACTTCCCTATAACAATCAGTGGCATGCCTAGGGTATTTTGGGCCCAGGGCAAAATCCTTCTCTGGCAACCTCCCCCCAACCAATATAAAATTTATTTTATATATTTTTACATTTACATGTCCCCCTGTGGTTTCCACGCCTTATAATGACCCTCAGTGCCCCCGTGCAGTATAATGATGCCTAGTGGCCCCCCCCCCATACTGTATAATGACCCACAGTGACCCCCATAGAGTATAATGACCCCCAGTGCCCCACATACAGTATATTAACCTCTGTGACCCCCTCACAGAGTATAATGACCCTCCAGTGCTCCCCAAATACAATACTGTATGGAGGGCACTGAAGGTCATTATACTGTATGGGGCAGCCACTGGGGATCATTATACTGTATGAGGGGGCACAGGGAGTTGTTTTACTGAGTGAAGGTCCCTCACACAGTATAATAATCCTCCAGTGGTCTGTCACAGCTGGAGCTCTGGGGAGCTGGCAGTCCTTTCACTCCTTGAGGGCGCTTATCACCCCGCATTCCTTCTCTCCTCTTGCTCGATGCAGCAGTGACACACACATCATGACGTCACCATTGGGGGCAGGCCTGTATGAGAGAAGGAGAGCGGGTTAATCTGCTGCGCTCAGTCAGAAAAAAGGACTGCCATCTGCCCTGCGCTCTAGCAATGAGTGCTTCCATCTGCATTGATAAAAGCGCTCATAGCTGCCAGCATCCCCCTGACAGCTGGCCCCCAGGACGTTCCCCCTTCCATTCCCTCCAATGCCACTGCTAACAACGAATAGACAGGTGGTCTCAGCAACTCATTGCCCAGAGCATCACAATGCCTCCACCAGCTTGCCTTCTTCCCATAGTGCTTCCTTGTGTCATCAGACCAGGTGACCTTCTTCCATTGCTCTTTGTTCCAGTTCATATGCCCATTTTATGCATTTTTTGGCAGTGGACAGCATGGGCACTCTAATCAGTCTGCAGCCATACAGCCATGCACGGTGTTCTGACACCTTTCTATAATAGCCAGCATTTAGGGGTGTAGTTAAAAGCTCATGGGTCCTGGTGCAAGAGTTCAGCTTGCCCCCCCCCCCCCCCTTCCCTCAGTGTTTAGTGGCCAGGGGCAGGGAAGGACATAGCCTTTGTGCTGCCTAAGGCAAAAATTGAACTGGCATCTCCCCCCCCCCCCCCCCCCCCGTCATGCCAACTTCTTGACCTAACCCCTTCTCTTCAGCCAGCGGTGTAACTTGACCAGCATCCTCTTTCTAGAATACTGGTGTCTTCTTGTGCGGCACAAGGGTCTTTGGGTCCCCTCAGGCTCCTGGGCCCAGTAGCGACTGAATCTACCTGTTATAACCTCCATTTATACCATACAAAAGGAAGCATAATTGTATATACTGTATATTATAGATATTTAGATACCATATTCTATACATTCTGGCAAAAATTCGAAAGAATATTTTTGTGCATCTGCAGAACCATACACAAATCACTTATCCTTCAGTATATGAAAATAGCTTGTGCATGCTTTTTCTCAAGAGAAACAATCAACTACCTGTCCCTGGAATAAGCACTATGAATATTAGATGGGAACATACAGTCCATTCGGAAAGTCTTGCACTTTTTTCACATTTTGTTATGCAGTGTCCTTGTGCCAAGATAAGATACAATTCAAGTTTTTCTCCATCATTGTGCACTCAGTATTCCATAATGAGAAAGGGAAAAAAGAATGTTAGAAATCTTTGCTAATTTCTAGAAAGGGAAAAACTAAAATCTTGCACTGAAATAAATATTCACACCATTTGTTCAGTACCTAGGTAAAGCACCTTTGGCAGCGATTACAACCTCCAGTCTTGTTTGGTCTGATGCCACAAGGTTTGCACATCTGGATATGGGGAGTTTCTGCCATTCTTCTCTGCAGATCATCTCAAACTCTGTCAGGTTGTTCGGGGACCGTCAGTCGACAACCATTATCAGGTCTCTCCAGAAATTATTAATTGGGTTCAAGTCAGGTCTCTGGCTAGGCCACTCAGGGACATTCATAAAGTTGACCCTACTCTTGTGTTGTCTTGGCTATGTGTTTGGGGTCAGGTTTTCATTAAGAATATCTCTGTACTTTGCTTCATTCAGCTTTCCCTCAAGCCTGACCAGTCTCCCTGTCCCAATCGATGAAAAACACCCGCACAACATTATGCTGCCACTAACATGCTTCACTGTATGGCTGGTATTGGGAAGGTGATGAGCAGTTCCTGGTGTCCTCCAGACATGACACTTAGAATTGAGGCCAAAAATTTCAATCTTGGTTTAATCAGACCAGAAAATCTTGTCTGCCACAGTCTGAGAGTCTTTTAGGTGTTTAGGTGTTTTTTTTTTGCTCTAGGAGGGTTTTTATGTGTCCTTTGTTGAGGAGAGGCTACTTTCTGGCCACTATGCCATAAAGCCCAGACTAGGGGAGTGCTGCAGTGATAGTTGACCTTCAAGAAGTTTTTCCCATATGCCCACAGGATCTCTAGAGCTCAGACAGAGTGAACATTGGGTTCTTTGTCATCTTCTTTTTTTTTTACCAAAGCCATTCTCCTCTGATTAGTTAGTTTGGTGGGGAAGCCATCTGTAGGAAAAGCCCTGGTTGATCCAAACTTTTCCATTTAAGAACTATGGAGGCCACTGGGCTCTTAGGAGCTTTCAGTGCGGCAGACATTTTATGTACCCTTCTCGAGATCTGTGCCTCCACACAATCCTGTCTCTGATCTGGATAGGTAGCTCTTTCCTCCTCATGGCTTGTTTTTTACTGTGATATATATTGCCAGTTTTGAGACCTTATATAGATAGCGGTGTGTCTTTCCTAATCACGTTCAATCAACTGAATTTACCACAGGTAGACTCCAATCAAGGTGTAGAAACCTCTCAAAGATGATCAAGAGAAATGGAAGGCCCCCAGAGCTAAATTTCAAGTGTCATATCAAAGGGTCTGAATACTTATGTATCTGCAAAATTTTAGGTTTTTACCTTTTAAATAACTTTGCAAAACATTCTAAAATTCTGTTTTGACTTTAGAAAAAAACAATAACAAAATGTAAAACAAGTGAAAAGGTCTAAAGACTTTCTGAATCTCTTTTGCCTTCCATATACATACAAAATAAAAAAATGAAAGCATGCAAAAAAATATAAAAAGCATGGCTGTATGTACAAGGGCACCTTCAATAATAAACTTTGCTTTCTGTAATCATGTGTATGTTCACACTGGTTAACGGGGTTCTCCCACAAAAATATCCTACAGTTTTCAAACCAGTACCTGGATCTGAATCCTTTTGTAACTACATTAAATTAAATATTTAGTACAGCCACTGAGTTATTCAATAAAATGTATCTGTATAGCGCCACCTGCTGTTTGTTTTTTCCTTGTATCTGTGTCCTACTTACTGAGAAAGCTGCAAGTCAGTCATTTGCCTCCTGAGCTGTGATAGGAGCTACAGAGCTGCAGAAAAAGACCCAGCCCCTGGGAAAGGACACGGCTACTCAGCTGCCAACTTGATATAAATCTAGCAGATAAATTGGAGCAATGAATGGGGAGATCTCTGGATCCATGTGTGGTACAGGGCTGGTTCTAGCTTTGTTAAAAAGAGCTTGTCGTGTCCTATACAGGGCCGGAGTCACCAGTAAGGCGACTTAGTCAGTCACCTAGGGTGCCATTTACACCGTTGCGGTGTAAAAAAAAAAAGTTGGTTATATAAGTTCGGCCGGCCGGCGGCGCCCCTCATGCTGCGCCTCCTGAGCGGCTGAGCGCTTGCCGCTCCAAAGAATCTCTGGCCGCCGGCTCAGTGCTGCGCAGCCTGCTTGCGCCTGCTGTCATGCTGTGTCTGCTCTGTGCTGTTGTTAATGTAGCGTGGCCGAGCTCTGTTCGGTCCGCGGTACAGGAGCTTTTGTTTCCTGTACCCGGCCGGACTGACAGGAAGTGCTCACGAACAGAGCTCGGCCACGCTACACTAGAGGTGACAAGGGAGGAGGGGAGGGGGTGTAGAATGAGAGTGACAAGGAAGGGAGGGAGGGGGAAGAATGAGAGTGACAAGGGAGGGGGGGTAGAATGAGAGTGACAAGGGAGGGGGAGGGGTAGAATGATAGTGACAAGGGAGGGGGAGGAGGTAGAATGAGAGTGACAAGGGAGTCCCCAGAGCCAGACCAAGATCCAGACTGCAGCCAGAGACCAGATCATCTTATTGTCCTGGTGGTAAGTAGACAATGCAATATGTTTATTATGTAATTGTTTAGTTATTAATACTACATTGGAAACTAATTTACCTCACATTTAGGGTCCATTCACACATCCGTGTGTGTTTTGCGGATCCACAAAACACGGACAGCGGCAATGTGCGTTCCGCATTTTGTGGACCGCACATTGCCGGCACTAAGAGAATATGCCTATTCTTGTCCGCTATTGCGGACAAGAATAGGACATGTTCTATTTTTTTCAGGATCGGAATTGCGGATCCGGACCCATAGAAATGTATGGGTCCGCAATTCCGTTCCGCAAAAAGAGACAGCTACAAGAAGCTGGATTAACCGTAAGGGAAACATAGCAGTTCTTTTAATTTAAAAGCTGAGAAAGGGGTGGAACATATGTGATGTCATGATATGGGCAGATGGGGGCGGCAATTTTTATCTTGCCTAGGGCGGCAAAAATCCTTGCACCGGCCCTGGTCCTATATGATGCCTGATTTTTATTTTTGACATTAATCATGGGATAATCCCATTAAATTCCATGAGGAGTTATACAGCATGTGTAAAACAGTAGCAAATCTTCATTCTATTCCTAAAAATGAACGCATTGTCATTCATATGGCTGCAGATTTTTTACACACAAATTTCACTTCTGCATCAAGAAGAGGCATGGCCTTACTTGGCACAAATTCTGCATGCAGATTAGCTCTATAGAAAGAGGGATCCATGAGTAGCTCTCCAGCATGCAAACGGCAAAACGAAGGCAGATATCTAACGTATGTTTACCGCATGAATATACCCTAATAAATCATTATTATATTGTAGAGAGGAAGGTGGCGGTAGGGACGGGGAATTCACAATTATTAAATTGAAAACCTGATCTTACTTTGTCTATCAATGGAGATTGATACATACACTGTAAGAGATGCTCATACTATTGTCATAGTAAACTGCACACCTCCTGGCTTGACTTGTGAAGTAGAATTAAGTGGCCATGGAACTAAGTATCAAAGCCATGGCCATGTAATCTGCATAGCAGATTTGTACCTATTAAACTGGCTGACCTGTTACATGTGCGCTTGGCAGCTGAAGGCATCTGTGTTGGTCCTATGTTCATATGTGCCCGCATTTCTGAGAAAGCCCCAGTTGCTCCTAGAGGCGCATTGCATGTATTAAAACATCATTTTTCTCAGTAATGTGGGCACATATGAACATGGTCCAAGTTGCCCTCAGCTGCTAAGCGTACATGCAACAGGCCATGCAGTTTCATAGGTACAAAACTGCTGACAGATGCCCTTTAAGCAGCAGCGATTCCCAATACTATGAGTATCTAAAATATGCTCTTATTAAATAGGTCTGTCTTCTAATAGATTCCTTTTAAACATTAGTAAAAGGTATAACATATAGCAAGGATACAGTACCTTTTTCATGTAGAATTCCTTCACCAAAGGCTGTATGGAATCAAAGTCTCCACTTATGAAGTCTGGCAAGTACCTAAACAGCAAACAGAAACATTGTAAGTGAACATATATGTTCAAATATTGTTATATCATACAGTTGTGTTCAAAATAATAGCAGTGTGTTTAAAAAAGTGAATAAAGCTCAAAATCCATCTAATTGCTTCTATTTTCATACACACAAATGGATTGGGAACACTGCACATTCTATTCCAAATCAAAACATGAAGAAAAATATATCAAATTTGTGTTTTTCCTCTAAAAAAATTTGAAGAAAAGTGAATATTAGACTGTTCAAAAAAATAGCAGTGTTTGTATTCTTCTTTACAAACTCAAACATCCACTATCTAAACTGAAAAATGTTTGAAGATTTTGCTTTCCTTTGAATCACTTTACTAATATTTAGCGGTATAACTGCTGTTTCTGAGAACTGCTGGACATCTGTTACATCTGTGTTGCATGGAGTCAACCAACTTCTGGCACCTGTGAACAGGTATTCCAGCCCAGGATGATTGGACTACATTCCACAGTTCTTCTCTATTTCTTGGTTTTGCCTGAGAATCTGCATTTTTGATGTCACCCCACAAGTTTTCTATTGGATTAAGATCCAGGGATTGGGCTGACCACTTCATAACGTCAATCTTGTTGGTCTGGAACCAAGATGTTGCACGTTTACTGGTGTGTTTGGGGTCGTTGTCTTGTTGGAACACCCATTTCAAGGGCATTTCCTCTTCAGCATAAGGCAGCATGACCTCTTCAAGTATTCTGATGCATTCAAACTGATCCATGATCCCTGGTATGCGATAAATAGGCCCAACACCGTAGTATGAGAAACATCCCCATATCATGATGCTTGTGCCACCATGTTTCACTGTCTTCACAGTGTACTGTGGCTTGAATTCAGTGTTTGGGGGTCGTTTGACAAACTGTCTCCGGCCACTAGACCCAAAAAGAACAATCTTACTTTCATCAGTCCACAAAATGTCTCTTTAGATCAGTCAATGTGCTCTTTGGCAAAGTGTAACCTCTTCAGCACAGGTCTTTTTTTCAACAGTGGGACTTTGCGGGGGCTTCTTGCAGATAGCTTGGCTTCACATGGGTGTCTTCTAATTGTAACAGTACTCACAGGTAACTTTAGACCTTCTTTGATCTTTCTGGAGCTGATTGTTGGCTGAGTCCTTGCCATTTTGGCTATTCTTCCATCCATTTGAATGGTAGTTTTTCACTTTCTTCCACGTTTCAGGTTTTGGTTGCCATTTTAAAACATTTGCGATCATTTTAGCTGAGCAGCCTATCATTTTCTGCACTTCTTTATATGTTTTCCCCTCTCCAATCAACTTTTTAATCAAGGTACGCTGTTCTTCTGAACAATGTCTGGAACAACCTATTTTCCTCCGAATTTCAGAGAGAAATGCACTGTAACCAGCATGTACAACATTTGCTGCCTTCCTTCCTTAAATAAGGGCAATAATTGCCACCTGTTTTTTAAAGAATGAATGACCCCACTCATTGAACTCCACACTGCTATTATTTTGAACATTCCCAGTTCAATTAGTGATTCAATTACACAGAATCAGCAGCATGCACGTTATGACTGTTGGGTCTGTTCGATTTCTACCAAAAACAGTGATTGATCAGTTTAGTGAAGTCTGACTGCTATTATTTTGGACACAACTGTACATAAGGGCTCGTACGCACGAACACGTGTGCCCTGTACCCAAATTGCAGCCTGCAATATGCGGGCATCGGCCCTGTGAACTCCGTATATCGGATGCAGACCCAATCTGCAAGATGCAGAAAGGTGTGGGGGCACGGATCAGATGCCCATAGAAGCACTACGAAGCTCTTCCATAGGATTTCGGTCCGTGCCTCCACACTCCAAAAAAATGTCCTATTTTTTTGCAGGGCAGATTGCAGATCACAGACCTATTTAAGTGATTGTGTCTGCATCCGCAAAAAGGCGTGCACACAAACGGAATGTGTGCATGAGTCCTAGGAGACAGGAAAAAAACTCTAAAGTGGTGGATTCATCACAGTTATTGATTGGTGACCAGTTTAGAGCACATCTTCCCTCACCCCTTAATCCATGGCTAGTACACCATTTGCTGAGACATGCTTATGACTTGACTCCCTCTACCTGTCTCCTGGGTGGAATGAGTGTGCAGACTACTGCCTACTGGACTGAAGGAGACTCTTGTCTGTATGATGGGGAAAGACTCCAGTAGGCGCCCACATTGGGACTGGATACCTAGGGTGTGCTTATAAGAGTTGGTAACAGTGTTTGTTCGCACGCCAGTCTGACAACACGCCTGGCCATAGGTCATATGGAGTGGTTCATATTTTTCTCACCCACCGAGAACTTGTGTTTTGGATAAATGTACAATAATTACAATTGCACATCACCTCTTGTTTTGTTACATTTCTGATTTTAAAAATGCAAAAGCTAAGTTTTAAATTCTAAAAAATAAAAGAATAGGGGGGCACTCTACTATCTGAAACCAGACAGAATAGTATAGAAGTTTAAATGCAAAATGTATTAAAAGCAAACATTTATGCATATAAATACTCCAAATTGCAATTGTTATACATAACCAGGTCGACCTAGTATTCTAAACATAAAACATTAAGGGTATAAATAAAAGAAAAAAAAATAGGAATATAAAAATGTTCTTGGATGTTCAATGAGGTAGTTATCTATCTTCCATATATCCCCAAAAATAGTCCGGTGAAATAGATTCCTTTTTCCGTTATATTATTGAGCTTAAAAGTGACAATTGTAGCAAAATGTTCACATATTGAATTGGAATAATTATTCAATATTTGGTAATGTCACCACAATGTCTGTATGCTCAAATAAATAGTAGCGCTCCTTTTATCCTATGTATCTTGATGTCAATCCTAGTGGTTATAATCTCATCCAACATATAGTGGCTGTTTTCTCCAGACTTATCACAACTTGATACTATATATGTTTAAGTGTATGTTACCACTCCTGCAGCTTTAGTACCACTTAGGACTACTGAGGAAGGGGAATTAACCCTACAACGCGTCTGGTGAACAGCAGTGAAAATATTTTGAGACTTTGACATAATAATAACAAGAGTATTGTTTATGCTCCGCTAACTCTGGTTATCCTGAATATCTCGGTGCCATACACAAGAGGTCGTTTGTCTGTCTCCAGCCCGATGCCTCTGATCTGGTAGCGATATATTACCTGGAGCACGTGGGACACCGAGGAACTAATAGGCGAGTGAACCCTCCAACCGAGCCCTGTGGCCAGCGACCCCATACCACCCAGACGGGCTGTAAAGAGACCGACGGAGCACTGAGACTACGTGGGACGCCGTGCCGTCTTACTGAGAAACAGACACACAGGTCAGCGGGAGGCAAAGTACGGCCGCATCCAAATGAGAGATACTAAAGCTGCAGGAGTGGTAACATACACTTAAACATATAGTATCAAGTTGTGATAAGTCTGGAGAAAACAGCCACTATATGTTGGATGAGAATATAACCACTAGGATTGACATCAAGATACATAAGATAAAAGGAGCGCTACTATTTATTTGAGCATACAGACATTGTGGTGACATTACCAAATATTGCATAATTATTCCAATTCAATATGTGGACATTTTGGTACAATTGTCACTTTTAAGCTCAATGATATAAAAGAAAAAGGAATCTATTTCACCAGACTATTTTTGGGGATACAGTATATGAATTGAACATCCAAGAAATTTTTTATATTCCTATTTTTTTTTTTATTTCTTTTATTTATACCCTTAATGTTTTATGTATAGAATACTAGGTCGACCTGGTTATGTATAACAACTGCAATTTGGATTATTTATTTGCATAAACGTTCGCTTTTAATAAATTTAGCATTTAAACCTGTATATTATTCTGTCTGTTTCCAGATAGTAGAGTGCCCCCCTCATCTTTTATTTTTTTCATTTACACGTACGGCATTGAGTGTCAAGGGGTGAGCACCACACCGTTTTTTACCAAATTGGTGAGCCACTATCATTTTCTCCATAAAGTTTTAAATTCTATTCAATTTCTGCTTCCTTTTCAACTTTTTGTCATCCTTTGTAATTTCCAAACCTTTCAGCCCTCAGGATCAGCTTGTTTTTCACCATCCCCATTTCAGTAAAGTGCTTCTTTGTTACCAAGCTGTATACAAAGGTAAATGGGTGAATAAAACATTCTGAAGGTGATAACATAGATTAGTCATCTCTAAAAAACAACCTACTGTATTATACCGTGTATTTAAACTGCTCCCGTGCTCACAGTATTTGGAAGTCTCAATGCAGTTGCCGAGACCTACTGCTGGCAAATCATTTTATATTCCGTAAATACGATAGAGATTAGTATGTGAGTGCGGCACAAGTCTGTGTGTACGCTCTGCATATTCTCCTTTCCATCCAGCTCATCAGTCAGACAGTCAAAACATCAGCTACTTAAAATCAGGAACTCCACTTATGTCCTATTACTTTGTGCTTCAAGGGTGGAAGACGAGGAGCAAGTGTATGATGTGCTGCATTGTACTCAAGACTAAAAGACCCCATTTCAATTAACACCTGAATATGTCGGGGAGCTTGCTTGATTTTCATGCCAGAAAATTGCAGGTTGTGCATCTCTCAAATACAGAGAACTGTCGGATGAGCCACAGATTCTGATTGCTGAATCCATTGAACAACAGACTCATTTCATGTTATTGTTGTATACAAGTATCACATAAGATCTACAGCAATTACTGGATACAAACAAACACAGGCTACAGAAAGCAGAAAGAGGGACATTTATCAAAACTGGTACTTTCTGTGCCGGTCTTGATATCCCCTGAGCCACCGGAGGTTGCGCCTAATTTATGACAAGGCACATGCCTCGTTATAAATTAGGCGCATCCTCCTGCAGTCCGTGTGCCTAACCAGAAATCTACAATAAGCTCTGAGCTGCCGTAGATTTCTGGCTTCATTTGTGCCAGAAAAGATAAATTTGTCGAGGAAGCTCTTCACACCCCATTCCCTGCCCTTGCTATACCCCCTTTCTGAAAAGTGGCAAGACAGTGAAAAGTGGCAGATGCGACAATTTTTTATTTTTTTAAATAAAGTGTAAAAAGGTATGTAGATCAAAACAAGTACAAGACGGTGAGATGTATGCTATTCATGGGGACCAGAATTTGGCAAACCCAAACTAAGTGACTGGTGGAATGGAAAAGAGCTTCTTGTTCATCATGCACTAAGAGACCCTACATCTAACTATAAGGCAAAAGTGTGGGTCTAATATGGTTAGTGTTTTTTGTTTGTTTGTTTCTTTTAAATCAAGTAGCACTTCCAGGGAACTCTCTTGATCTTAACCTCTAAACATTTGATATATTAAATATTAATATTTTGTTTTGTGAAGGGAGAAAATTTATTTGAAAAACGACCACAATGGGTTAAAAAATAATAATTAAGACAACACAAATAGGCCATATGCACATCAACAGACCCTGGCCTCTGCAGTTCTGCTGCTGCCCTGCTCCCTGCAGCTCTGCACTTCCTGATTCTAAATCAATAAGCAGGAAATGGATGGAAACACCCACTCAGCCAATCACTGACTGAGGTGGGTCACCACTGTGGCCAGTGACTGGCTGAGTGGGCATTTCTAGCCATTTCCTGTGTGTCAAGATTAGGACCAGGAAGTGAGAAGCTGCAACAGAATAGAAGCAGCAGGGGATCAGTGATGGTAAGTAGTGATTTTTTTTTTTCATTTTACACCCCTTCTCAATGGTCAGTGAGAGTTTTGATTCTGGCCTCCACTCCTCTGATAGGATTGCACAGCATTATAATGCTGTGTAACCCTAAAAGTCCTGGTTGTATTACACTGACATAATGCTGTGCGATCCTGTCAGAGGAGCGGAGGCCAGAATGGGAATTCTCACTGACACATGCTGTGAGTTTATCACATTCAACTCTCTGGTGTGTGTCTGTCCTTAAAGACATACTTGGAAAACATTACATACAGTGTTACATAAAATACAGGTAATACTACATACCTCTTACATCCAGTTATGTCTCCTCTGATGTAGATATTCTCTTTCCTCATCTCCATTTGGACCAGACCGCCGTGATTATTTCTTTCAGCCATGTCTCGTCTCTGCAAAATTTTACAAAAAGACATCTTAGTTTCCTACTTTTCCATCATCCTCCCACCTTCTCAAAACTCCATCCTGCCACCCCAATATTGTGTTCGCAGTGGTCCCCAATACTAGTACTACACAGATTATTTGTACAAAGTGCCCTAAAAAATAACTGCACCCAGTAAATAGTGCCCCTAACACTAATAGTGTAAACATAATGTTCCCCAAAATAACTGTGCTAAGCTGATACTGTGTCAGGGTGGCCCCACAGTAATAGTGCTCCCAAAAGTCACACCAATAGTAATAAGATTGCACTTAGTGTTAAAAATGACCCCAATAGTAATAATGCCCCCATTGTGCCCATACTAGTAATAATGTTCCCCATGGTTCCCCAGTAGTAATTATTCTCCCTACAATATGCAAAAAATACTCCCTTAGAATGTGCGCCAGTGCAAATAACCTTTTACAATGTGCACTAGTACAAAACATAGTCCCTTCTAATGTGAGCCAGCACAAAAAGTACCTCCCTATAATATGTGTCAGTGCAAAAAAGGCTCCCTTTTAGTGGCTCTAGTGGAGTCAATATCCCGATAGTGCCCTCTCTTAATGCATGCCTGTCCAAAAATATGCCTTATTCATTTCCCCCAGCAGATGCCCCCATAGTGCTATCCCCTACAATGTCCCCATAGTGCCCCCAGTAGATGCCCCCATGGTGCTCTCCCCACCCCAATGTCACCATAGTGCCCTCAGTAGATGCCCCCATAGTGCCCCCCCAAATATCCCCATAGTGCCCCCAGCAGATGGCCCCATAGAGCTCTCCCTCTACAATGTCCATAGTGCCCCCAGTAGATTGTTCCATGGTGCTCTCCTCACCCCCAAAGTCAGCATAGTGCCCCCAAAGAGCTCTCCCCACCCCAATGTGCCCAGTGCCCCCAGTAGATGTCCCTATAGTGCTCCCTCCCAATGTCCCCATAATGCAACCAGTAGATGGCCCCATAGTGCCCCCCCCCCACATTCCCCATAGTGCCCTAGTAGATGCCCCCACATCAGGGTGTAAAATAAAAAACAATAGACGCAGATACTAACCTCTGCTGTCAGCGATGTGGTGCAGGCCTCTTCCGGGCTGGTTCCTGAGAGATACGATGCACGGCTCAGGTGGTACAATGATCATTATGTCATCACGCCACCTGTGCCGGCCTCTGACTGGACCTGGAGCCTACCAGAGTTAACAGCGGGGCAGGGAGACATCGCTCCCGTGCCCCTGCCACAGTACCTAATTGTATTGCCATCCTCAGGATGGCAATATTTAACCAGAGTTGCGCCACTGGCTTACGGGCCCGGTCGCAGTTGCGACCGCTGCTAACCCTATAGCTATGCCAGTGTATATACTGTAACATACTTACCCAGCAGGAGTATTTCACTGCAGCGCCGCTAGCATCAAGTTGCTGGCAGACATGCTGGTCTCTCTGGGAAGGAGCGCCGGCCAATCAAAGCAAACATTCGGTGCACTGATGTTATGGGTTATGTGATGTCATGTGACCTGGAAGTGACAGGCAACCTGCTAGCCACAGGTTGCCTGTGATTGGTTTCTATTCCTAGATTGCCCCACTAGGGGCATCTACAGTTGTGACCGCTGCGAACCCTATAGCTATGCCAGTGTATATATTGTAACATATTTACCCAGCAGGAGTGTTTCACTGCAGCGCCGCTAGCATCAAGTTGCTGGCAGACATGCTGGTCTCTCTGCAAAGGAGCGCCGGCCAATCAAAGCCAACATTCGGTGCACTGATGTTATGGGTTATGTGACGTCATGTGACCTGGAAGTGACAGGCAACCTGCTAGCCACAGGTTGCCTGTGATTGGTTTCTATTCCTAGATTGCCCCACTAGCCCTCTTTACTGCGTTACTGACTTCTGGATACCTGCCCTCGGATTTGTACCCTGACTCTACCTCCTGCCTGACCCTTTGAACTTGAGGACATATCCTGGTTTTGACCCATGGCTATCCCTGGTTTTGTTTCTCTGGTATTGTTTAGATTCAGTTTAGACTCTCCTGGTATTGACCTTGGCTTGGTAAGTTTTTGGTTTTTGTCATCTGATTTCTGTGCCATTCTGTTGATTGTTATTTGTTTCCCTGCACTCCCTTCCCTGATTTGGACCCTGCACTTGTTTAGGAAGGGACTGTCGTCCAGTTGTGGGCCACAGTTTAAGGCTGATTGTACAAATAGGTGGGGACGGTGCTAGGCAGGAGTTCAGAGCTCACTGTTTCCTACCATGACATACAGTATATTCCCTGGAAAATCCATGTGACCCAGTGAGCGGAATGGTCTGGGAAAACAGGTATTTTCCTCCCAGTATGTGCTGCTGGCCTGATGTGCAGCCAGAAGGGGTCAAATACTGGACTGGATATCAATTGCTGGTCCGGGTTTTTGGCAGCACCTGGCTGTCCTTAAATAGGCAGCTGGACTCAGCAGCAGGATCTCTGTGCTGGGATCTGAGGCTTGTTGCCAGGTTGGAGGGCTGAGACCCAAGGGCAGAGGAAACAGGCCCCCTAAAGCCTGCTGTGGACTGCTGGAGGCAGAACTGACATCAAGGTGACTTGTCTTATATGAACTTTCCCATTTGTGTGAAGTAACACCAAGATGTACTTTCGATTGTATGTGAAGTAAACAAATATTCTCGAATTCTCAAAGTGCCGATATTCGCGATTAATATTAGCGATTAGAATATTCGCGCCCATAACTATTCTGGTACCGACCGTGGACAGTAAGCTCCTGGCTAGGTGGCAGGGACCCTACGAAGTAATCGAAAAAGTTGGAGAGGTAAACTACAAGGTACACCAGCCAGGGCGGCAAAAGCTGGAGCAGGTGTACCATGTGAATTTACTCAAACCTTGGAAAGATAGGGAGATCGGTACTGACGACAGCCCGCGGCTGAGCTTTCTAGGAAATGAGGTTCCGACCCCTCGGTCTGATGCAAGGGAAGCGGCTGCCACAGTGAAGATTGCTGACAGCTTCTCCTCTAAACAGACTCAGGACGCACTTCCACAATTAAGCATGACATTGTCACTGAGCCTCAGGCAAAAGTCCAGTTAAAACCATACCCGATACCTGAGACTCGGCGACAAGCCATCTCAGAGGAAGTGTAGCTAATGCTGCAACTAGATGTTATTGAGGAATGTAAAAGTGAGTGGGCCAGTCCTGTAGTTTTAATACCGAAACCGAACAGGACGTTATGGTTCTGTAACGATTTTCGTAAACTAAATGAGATTTTCAAATTCGCTCGTATCCCATGTCCCGGGTGGATGAGCTTATCGAGAGGTTAGGACAAGCCCTGTATTTTTCTGTTTTGGACCTCACCAAAGGGTACTGGCAGGTACCCTTGATGGGGGCTGCCAAAGAGAAAACTGCCTTCATAACACCAGAGGGGCTTTTCAACGACTTATGGACATTGTACTTCCTCCACATCGTCGGTACACTTTGGCTTACCTGAAGGATGTTGTCAACCACAGTACCGACCGGGAAAGTTACCTACCCAAAGTGCAGGCCGTAGTGGACTCCCTTCGGAAGGCTGGACTAAACGCTAATCCAAAAAAATGGGCGATAGGGTTAGAGGAGACTAAATACCTG
The DNA here is from genome assembly GCF_905171765.1 of Bufo bufo. Lineage (NCBI taxonomy): Eukaryota > Metazoa > Chordata > Amphibia > Anura > Bufonidae > Bufo > Bufo bufo. The sequence continues at coordinate 211,705,319 of NC_053393.1, forward strand.
GGGTATGTCATTGGGCGCGGAGTCATCAAACCCCAAGTGAACAAAATAGAGGCAATGTTCCGGCGCTGGGATGCAGGACACGGAGTGAGTGAGCTCCGGCGCCTGTCCCTCAAATTACTCCTGCACTCCGTCCCCGGCGGCAATAAGGGGCTCTGATTAACACCTGGGAGCACCCACACAGCGACGGACCTCGGTCCATGGACCGTTACCTGTTACGGAGTGGCAGACGACAAGTTGTAAGCGGGGCAAAGCAAGCTGCAAGTACCGCGCAGGGCAAGATGGCGGACTCCCGCCCTGGATCCCCGAACAACAGCAAGGGGCCTGACAATACGGCTGATAACAGTGGTAAGCCGACTGAAGACCTGCTTAAAATTGATTATAAAACGTTAGCCATCGAAGTGGCCAAATATCTAGCTCCGGACATTAAAGAGACTCTAGCTAAGACTCTGACGCAGTCTCTGCATGAGCTACACGATACTGTAGCGAGACATGAGGCGAATATAGAAGAGTTGGAGCAACGGGTGGCAATGATGGAGGAGGATGTCTCTAGATATAATAGAGACGCACAAGATCTTTTTAAGCAGAATATAGTATTGAAAGACCGCCTGGAAGACCTAGAAAACAGGTCTAGGCGAAATAACTTACGGATAGTGGGTTTGCCAGAGAGCATCAAGCAGCCGGCTTTAAAGGACATTTGCGAGATTAAGATCCCACAAGTCCTAAATCTAAGCGGGAGACATAAGGTGGAAAGGGTTCATAGAGTGGGACCCATTATGGACTCTCATACACATAATAGTACCAATTCTCAGAACTCAACATCAAAACCGCGCCAAGTCATTATGCGGTTTCTGGACTATAATGACAAGAAGGCCATCCTAAGGGCCTTTAGAGCTTGCAAAGGGCCGCTGAAAATAAGGGGGCACACCATCCTGATGTTCGCAGATTACTCTGCCATGGTGGCAAAGAGACGACGAGAATTCAGTAACGTCTGCTCAGAACTATATAGGCAGCAAATTAGATTCCAGCTGTTGTATCCTGCGATTTTGCGAGTTACCATGCTAGACGGCGAAATTAAAACTTACCAGGATCCAGAGGCTGCAGCAGAGTTTCTTCGCGCGAATATTCGGGAAGGTGAACCAAGGCAGAGAGGAAGATCTCCGAGACAACGGCAGAGGAGCAGAGAAGAAATGAGGAGCCCAGAATGGAGACGATCACCACCTACAGACAGACAGAGGCGTGACTGGGAACTGGTCCCGGTGGACAAGCGGATTCCTCGTTCAAGAAGAAGGGACTCTTGGTCACGATAAAGCGGACGTTACAGGTGACCGAGCTGAATAGTGCACAAGACTCTTGCAGCACGTCTAAATCCAGTGATGGATGGAGTCGGAGATCTACACAGGGGAAGGCTATATAGCATTGTTCATATGTTTATATTTTCATATGTTTTTGCATATTATGTGGTTTGCTCTATAGAAGCTATGGGGGGCAGGTTGTTAGGAAATGCAGCCCAGAAAAAGAGAAGTCATAAGGAAAAGTGAGAGGGTAAATATGGGGTGAATGTGTTACAGTGAGAATCTAGTGTTAGGAGGTGATTCTAGCAAGGAAGGGGGGGCGGGGGGGAGTTTATTATGTTGCAAAAGCCATTGTTCATTTATATGCATCAGCCGTCGCTCACTTCCAGATTCATATAGTCATGGGTTATATTTATCCTGTAGCAACCCTTGTCATTGGAATGTCATGTATTGAAAATAATTGTATATATGAAAATAGTTAGCTGGAATGTAAAGGGCTTACGCTCACCGCAGAAGAGGCGGATGATCCTCCGTCACCTTAAGAAGATGAAGCCTGACATAGCACTGCTTCAGGAAACGCATCTGTTAGCTGGGGACTTTGGGAGAATGAAAAAATTATGGGTCGGACAGGTGATCGGATCAGCTTCCTCTGAGCGGAAAGCGGGGGTCCTGATATTGTTTAACAAGGCATTTAATTTTGAGCTATTGGGCACTGTAGCAGACGACAAAGGGAGGTGGGTTAAGGTATCGATACGAGTTCAGAATATGGAGTACACTATATTCAATGTATACGGCCCGAACTCCAATAATGTGCAATTTTTTAGGACATTAGAAAGTAACCTACTCACAGATAAGACCTCAAATCTAATAGTAGGGGGTGATTTCAATTCGGTAATGGTAGGGAAGGAAGATAGAAGAACCAAATCAGCAGACAACAGGGCGACCATGACGCAGGACTCAGTATTAGGACCTATGATGGAATCGGTAGGGCTAGTGGACCCTTGGCGGCAATATCACCCAGATGAAAGGACATTCACATTTTACTCCCACTCCAGGGATTCATGGTCACGCATTGATTGTATTTTCACACAGAGTTCCATTTCAGGCTTGGTGGAACATGCAGATATAGGAGATATAAATATATCGGATCATGCTCCAGTAACCCTGGTTTTGAGGGACACTTTATTAAAGGGTAAGGATTATTTGTGGAGGTTCCCCTCAAACTTATTAGAGAGTGAAGACTTCAAAAATAAATTAGTAGGTTGGTGGGAGGAGTATAAGGACAATAACCAGGCTCATATACACTGCGTGCAGAATTATTAGGCAAATGAGTTTTTTGACCACATCATCCTCTTTATGCATGTTGTCTTACCCCAAGCTGTATAGGCTCGAAAGCCTACTACCAATTAAGCATATTAGGTGATGTGCATCTCTATAATGAGAAGGGGTGTGGTCTAATGACATCAACACCCTATATTAGGTGTGCATAATTATTAGGCAACTTCCTTTTCTTTGGCAAAATGGGTCAAAAGAAGGACTTGACAGGCTCAGAAAAGTCAAAAATAGTGAGATATCTTGCAGAGGGATGCAGCACTCTTAAAATTGCAAAGCTTCTGAAGCGTGATCATCGAACAATCAAGCGTTTCATTCAAAATAGTCAACAGGGTCGCAAGAAGCGTGTGGAAAAACCAAGGCGCAAAATAACTGCCCATGAACTGAGAAAAGTCAAGCGTGCAGCTGCCACTTGCCACCAGTTTGGCCATATTTCAGAGCTGCAACATCACTGGAGTGCCCAAAAGCACAAGGTGTGCAATACTCAGAGACATGGCCAAGGTAAGAAAGGCTGAAAAAGACGACCACCACTGAACAAGACACACAAGCTGAAACGTCAAGACTGGGCCAAGAAATATCTCAAGACTGATTTTTCTAAGGTTTTATGGACTGATGAAATGAGAGTGAGTCTTGATGGGCCAGATGGATGGGCCCGTGGCTGGATTGGTAAAGGGCAGAGAGCTCCAGTCCGACTCAGACGCCAGCAAGGTGGAGGTGGAGTACTGGTTTGGGCTGGTATCATCAAAGATGAGCTTGTGGGGCCTTTTCGGGATGAGGATGGAGTCAAGCTCAACTCCCAGTCCTACTGCTAGTTTCTGGAAGACACCTTCTTCAAGCAGTGGTACAGGAAGAAGTCTGCATCCTTCAAGAAAAACATGATTTTCATGCAGGACAATGCTCCATAACACGCGTCCAAGTACTCCACAGCGTGGCTGGCAAAAAAGGGTATAAAAGAAGAAAATCTAATGACATGGCCTCCTTGTTCACCTGTGGTCCATCATCAAATGTGAGATTTACAAGGAGGGAAAACAGTACACCTCTCTGAACAGTGTCTGGGAGGCTGTGGTGGCTTCTGCACGCAATGTTGATGGTGAACAGATCAAAACACTGACAGAATCCATGGATGGCAGGCTTTTGAGTGTCCTTGCAAAGAAAGGTGGCTATATTGGTCACTGATTTGTTTTTGTTTTGTTTTTGAATGTCAGAAATGTATATTTGTGAATGTTGAGATGTTATATTGGTTTCACTGGTAAAAATAAATAATTGAAATGGGTATATATTTGTTTTTTGTTAAGTTGCCTAATAATTATGCACAGTAATAGTCACCTGCACACACAGATATCCCCCTAAAATAGCTAAAACTAAAAACAAACTAAAAACTACTTCCAAAAATATTCAGCTTTGATATTAATGAGTTTTTTGGGTTCATTGAGAACATGGTTGTTGTTCAATAATAAAATTAATCCTCAAAAATACAACTTGCCTAATAATTCTGCACTCCCTGTAGATACACCGGAACTCTTTTGGCATACATCTAAAGCGGTTATAAGGGGATGTATCATGGGTTATATGTTCAGTAGAAAGAAAAAGGCTCAGCAATCCCTAGAACAGACAAGTGCTAATGTCCGGCAAACGTACAGGCAGTTTACGGAGGTGCCTTCGGCAGAGAATAAGGCAAAGTGGGTAGAAGCTCGTCAAGCCTTTGAAATGAGTGAAAAGTATAGGGAATCCCTCAAACAAACACAATTTGAAGCCAAATTGTACCGACATGGGAACAAGGCTGGCCGTTTACTGGCTAACTTAGCTAAAGGCCAGAGAATGCCTCAGTTTATATCCAGTCTTAAGGATGGTGAAGGGAAAGTGGTGATTGATCCGGCAAGAATAAATAAAGTAGTAGGCCAATACTACTCAGCTTTATATGAAGATAGCCCCTCACCCCCGTTAGTTGATACCTTATTGGAGCATGTGAAATTGCCCATTGTAAAATCTGACCAACTTCAGAGACTGAATGCAGATGTAACCATGGAAGAACTCCAATTGGTCATTAAAGGCCTGAAAAATGCCAAAGCCCCGGGACCAGACGGATTTTCGGGGGAATACTATAAGATGCTACTCTTACAAGTATCTCCAATAATGTTACAACTCTATAATGATATATTGAAAGGCAAGGTCCATCCAGATAAGGAGAATATATCTTACATCAAACTACTGCCCAAACCAGGGAAAGATCCCCTATTACCTAGTTCTTATAGGCCCATATCCCTAATTAATGTAGACACCAAGATCCTGTCTAAAATCATGGCTGATAGGTTGGCTTCTTTTCTCCCGTCCCTGATAGGGGCCGAACAGGTGGGGTTTGTCCAGGGTCGTTCGGAGGTTATGAACATCAGGACAGTTTTGGCAGTTCTAGACAGGGTCCGGCATAGACCTCATCCTGGGGAAACTCCAGCCATGCTCACCTTGGATGCTAAAAAAGCCTTTGACAATGTAAGGTGGGCAAAGCTGGAGGTAGTGCTAGACAAACTAGGTTTCAAGGGATCTTTTAGAACATTTATCCAGAATCTATATAAGAAACCGAAGGCGAGGGTGTACACTCAGGGCTATCTCTCACAACCCTTTGAATTAAGGAAGGGCACGAGGCAGGGGTGTCCGCTCTCTCCTTTGCTGTTTAACCTGGCTTTGGAACCCCTGTCCCGGCTCCTTTGTTCATCAGACTTGTATGAGGGAATAGAGGTGGGATCGACACAAGTGAAAGCAGCACTTTTTGCCGATGATGTGATCCTGTTTTTAGCAAAACCATAGGAACACATACCAATTGTCTTTAAGGCTTTAGAGGCCTTATATCCAAGTGTGAGTTCCTACCTTTATCCCCTAAGACGGACGCCTTAAAAAAACTAAATAGGGTACTGGGAATTGCTATAGCCAAATCATATATAACGTACCTGGGGATAGAAATAGGGAGGGATCCTCATTCCTTATATCAACTTAACTTTCCATGACTAATATCCCGGATCAGAGCTGACTTGGACAGATGGCAGGGACTACCTCTTTCCTTAATGGGGCGATGTTGCCTGGTGAAAATGATGGGAGTGGCCAAGTTACTGTACCCCATGCAGACAATTCCGCTTTTACTACGTCATGCAAATGTTAAATTATTGGAGAGTAAGTTTATTCAGTTTATATGGCAGGGTAAGAGGCCAAGGATTGCCTTAGACAAATTAAAAGTAAGGAAGGATCTGGGCGGCATCAACTTCCCAGACATTCGAGGGTACAATATAGCCTGTAACAGCAGATATATATTGGATTGGGCAAACCAGACATCTTTCCACTCCAATTTCCAATTAGAAAAGCAATTAGCAAAACCTTGGGACCTGGTGGCATTGATGCATACCAGTATCCCCAGTCTACCGGGGTCAATTAAAAAATCTCTGGTGCTAAGGGACACAATTATTGTGTGGAAAGTGTTACGGAAGATGTATGGTTTGTCCTACCAAATGCCCAAACACCTCCCAATAGTAGATAACCCAAACTTCGAACCAGGTAGGACAAGCAAACTTGTGCTTAACTGGACACAGAAAGGGATTAGAAAAATGGGTGACCTATTCCACGAGATGGAACCCAGATGGATGACGCAGACAGAGTTGAGAGAGAAGTGGAACTTGAAAGAGCCGACCTTTTTGCCGTATGTGTAGCTTATGTCTTACGGCAAGGGTTTATGTAAAGATCTGACTAGGGAATGGAGAGCAAATGATTTTGACTCACTCCTAAGACTGAAAACCAGGCCATCAATTTCACTTCTTTATCAATCCCTTAGGGAAAGATGGCAGAAAGTGGATCCCAAAAAGATGTTCCAGAGATGGGAGACACTCTTAGAGGTGAAGGACATACACCAACCTATATGTTCTGGTTTAGAGGCATTATATAAGGCCATACCGAATGAACAAGGCCGAGAGACGCATTTGAAGATTCTTCATCACGCAATATATGGTTTAACATCCCTAGCTCTGATGCAAAAATGTGGCCTTTCAAAATCGGACCTGTTCCATGGACTATGGAATTGTCCAAAGTTGAAGGAGTACTGGGATGACACTTCTAGCTTAATGAAACAATGTGGCAGGACTGAGGCAGACATTACTCCTGCAATGGCGATATTGCATGTTCAAATCAGTAAATCTGAACAACCGGGTGACTATTCAACGGTGTCTGTCGTGCCAATAGGGCATAAAATCTTACTAGTGGCCAAAAAGTGTATACTGAATTAGGGCTGCACGATATGGGAATTTTGTGCGAATGCGATTAGGGCCCTAAAAATTGCGATAACGATATGCGATGCAATATTTTAAGGGAATTGTGCTAGAGGTCTATTTGCTTGGATTTTCCCATATGAGCCACTGACGCGGCTGGGTATGACATAGTTATAGGGGATCTGTGGATGGCACTGTTATGGGGGATCTGTGGATGATGGACTGTTATGGGGGATCTGTGGATGGCACTGTTGTGGGGGATCTGTGGATGGCACTGTTATGGAGGGGATCTGTGGATGGCACTGTTATGGAGGGGATCTGTGGATGGCACTGGATGGCACTGTTGTGGCAGATCTGTGGATGACGCTGTGTTGTGGGGGATCTGTGGATGACGCTGTGTTGTGGGGGATCTGTGGATGACGCTGTGTTGTGGGGGATCTGTGGATGACGCTGTGTTGTGGGGGATCTGTGGATGGCACTGTTGTGGGGGATCTGTGGATGGCACTGTTGTGGGGGATCTGTGGATGACGCTGTGTTGTGGGGGATCTGTGGATGACGCTGTGTTGTGGGGGATCTGTGGAGGACGCTGTTATGGGGTGGATCTGTGGAGGACGCTGTTATGGGGTGGATCTGTGGAGGACGCTGTTATGGGGTGGATCTGTGGAGGACGCTGTTATGGGGTGGATCTGTGGAGGACGCTGTTATGGGGTGGATCTGTGGAGGACGCTGTTATGGGGTGGATCTGTGGAGGACGCTGTTATGGGGTGGATGTGTGGAGGACGCTGTTATGGGGTGGATCTGTGGAGGACGCTGTTATAGGGTGGATCTGTGGAGGACGCTGTTATGGGGTGGATCTGTGGAGGACGCTGTTATAGGGTGGATCTGTGGAGGACGCTGTTATGGGGTGGATCTGTGGAGTACGCTGTTATGGGGTGGATCTGTGGAGGACGCTGTTATGTGGGGGATCTGTGGAGGACGCTGTTATGTGGGGGATCTGTGGAGGACGCTGTTATGTGGGGGATCTGTGGAGGACGCTGTTATGGGGGATCTGTGGAGGACGCTGTTATAGGGGATGTGTGCTATGACACATAGGGCCATGAGGGGGGGCAGCATAAGACATATAGCATCTTATGCTGGTCCCCCTCATGGCCCTATGTGTCCCCTCATGTGTCCTAAACTATGCACATAACTGGCTTTGTGTGTAAAGTATTTTACTAGTGTGTAAAACAATCTCTCTCCTATTGATAACATGGCCAGCCTCTGTACTCACTGTCACTATGAATGCGGGAGCGAGCTGGCCGGCCGGCACGTGACTGACGTCACTTAGTAACGCTCCTCCCACTTCAGGAAGCAGGAGCGTTACTAAGTGACGTCAGCTCGCTGCCGTTCGCTGCAGTGCATTCATCGTGAAAGTGAGTACAGAGGCTGGACCTGTTATCAATAGGAGAGAGATTATCGCGATTCGATTATTTTTTCGATTTATCGTGCAGCCCTATACTGAATCTATGGCTACAGCCTCAGGTCCCTTCTGTCTCAATGGTCACAGCTCAACTCAAGCACACATTTCACTTAGAGTGGCTCGAGGCATTGCAACAAAAGGAAATTTGGGGGAAAAAGTTGTACTTAACATGGCGCAAGTTTATGCTGAGCCACATAGAACCAGGTGAATATACAAGAATTATGTCTCCTTTCAAACTGACGGCATGGTATTTGTTAGAAGATCTACAAGACAAGCTGGGGGCTTTGAAGGTGATATCAACCCAATGACGTGCTTATCTAAGTTTAGTGACTGGATATGGAGTTTAGGCTGATGCAGGGGAAGGGGGGGGGGGGAGGTGGTGTTACTTTATTGTGCATACGCATATGCAAGTCTATTTGACACTCTGTGTTTCTGATTTAATGTCATATATGTGATGGAATACTAATGGCATTGTTTATGATGTTATTTTGATTGGGAGAAAATAATGAAATTATATTGGAAAAAAAATAAAATAAATAGAGGCAATACGAAATTGGCCCTGACCTGTCACTACTAGGCAAGTAAAGTCGTTCTTGGGAATGGTGGGCTTTTACATGAGGTTTTTCCCCCACTTTGCTACTGTGGCTGCGCCATTGACAGGGCCTCTGAAGTGACGCAAGTCAGTGATGGTTCTCTGGGATGATCATGCAGAAGAGGCTTTTTCCGCTTTGAAGTCGGCCCTGTGCGGGTCCCTGGTTTTGGTGATGCCCAACTTCATAAAGGAATTTATAGTACAGATCGATGCCTCTGAAGTAGGCCTCAGTGCTGTACTGTCTCAGGAAGTCAACGGGGAGGAACATCCCATTGTCTTCCTCAGCCGTAAGCTCACCCCAGCCGAAACCAGGTACAGTATAGTGGAGAGAGAGTGCCTGGCTATTAAGTGGGCACTCGAGTCTCTCCGTTATTATTTGTTGGGGAGAAAATTCCGCCTGGTGACCGACCACTCCCCTCTCAAGTGGATGAGCCAGGCAAAGACAGAAATGCTCGGGTCACCAGATGGTTCCTTTCCCTACAGAACTTTAAATTTACAGTTGAACAAAGGCCAGGCCAGTTGCAGAGAAACGTGGATGCCCTGTCCCGAGTACATTGTCTGGCGAGTGTTCACCCCCTGTATGTGACAGAGGGAGGGGAATGGTCTGGGAAAACAGGTATTTTCCTCCCAGCATGTGCTGCTGGGCTGATTTGCAGCCAGGTGGGGTCAAATACCAGACTGGATTTTAATTGTTGGTCCGGGTTTTTTGCAGCACCTGGCTGTCCTTAAATAGGCAGCTGGATCTCTGTGTTGGGATCTGAGGCTTGTTGCCATTTTGGAAGGCTGAGACCCATGGGCCGAGGAAACAGGCCCCTAAAGCCTGCCATGGACTGCTGGAGGCAGAACTGACATCAAGGTCACTTGTCTTATATAAACTTTCCAATTTGTGTGAAGTAACACCAAGATGTACTTTACATCGTGAGTGAAGTAAACACCAAGACTGCAAAGTAACGCATTGTTTTGTGTATTTGCCTCAAGTGTGAATAAACACTGAAGTTTTGCGTTAAGAACTTGTCTTTTGCTTCTGTACTGTGTCCGCTTACCCTATCTACCAGAGTGAAACCCCACAGTATATACAGTTAGGTCCATATTCACTGCTTGTCCAAAAAAAAAGTCGCCACCAAAAAAAAACCTTTAGCTTTGATTACGGCACGCATTCGCTGTGGCATTGTTTCGATAAGCTTCTGTAATGTCACAAGATTTATTTCCATCCAGTGTTGCATTCATTTTTCACCAAGATCTTGCATTGATGATGGTAGAGTCTGACTGCTGTGCAAAGCCTTCTCCAGCACATCCCAAAGATTCTCAATGGGGTTAAGGTCTGGACTCTGTGGTGGCCAATCCATGTGTGAAAATGATGTCTCATGCTCCCTGAACAACTCT